>NC_138142.1:9156019-10356019 GCF_964188305.1 Podarcis bocagei | reverse complement strand
CCCAAGCTCCTGGTGTAGCGCAGCGCACCTGGGGGGGAAATAAAATTTTTTCCCTTTATTTCCCCCCCAAAAATCTAGGTGCGTCTTATGGGCCGGTGCGTCTTATGGGGCGAAAAATACGGTAAATAGATATCTAATAGCAGACTTGTAAACATATTCCAGCAAGTTGTTCAATGGATTTAAGGGTAGACTGTATCCTCCAATGCTTTTAATTTTTCTCCTTTGCCATTTCTCTCTCCCCCCCCCCCTATATTTTTTATAAAATCTTCTGTTTTACATTTTAGAATGACCATTTAAACAACCTTAAAATATCAATGACTTCCCTTCTTCTCTTTCCATGGTTCATTTTGCATAACATAAATCCCTGCATATTTTATATAAACTAAACCATTCAGGATTCCATTATGTTTACATATGTTCTTCTTGTTCTCTTATTCTATATGTTAAGTCTGCAACCTGCGCATATTCCATCGGCTTAAGTTGCCATTCTTCTTTAGCTGAGATTTCAATCGTTTTCCATTTTTGGGCTAACAAAACACAGGTTGCAGTAGTGGCATACATAAATAACCTTTTTTGACACCTGGGAATTTCTGTCTGAATTATCCCCAACAAAAAGGATTCTGTTTTGTTTTGTTTTTTTGAGAAGTACTTGTAAACATTTTTTTTTTCAATTCATTATGAATTATTTCCCTAACCCTCTGCCATTTCTCTAAGGCCTTGATCTGTTTCCCCAAGTCCACCATATATCGGTTTTCAATATTTGTTTGTTTGTTTGTTTGTTTGTTTGTTATTGCAAAGTAACTACATTGAAACAAAGCATATGTAAAAATACAATAACAAATAAAGCAAAGTATAAAAGAAAAGATGAAGAAAGAAAGAAAGAAAGAAAGAAAGAAAGAAAGAAAGAAAGAAAGAAAGAAAGAAAGAAAGAAAGAAAGATGAAAGTGAAGAGAGAAAGTAGAAAAGAAATAGAAAATAGAAGAATGGTTAAAGAAAAAATACTTTAGAAAAACCATTAACACCTTTTTTACATAAATCATAGGTGATAAATAATTGACTTCCACCTATCTCACAACCCTCCCTTTCATACTTGATATGCCTATCTTTATTTCATCATTATTCTTATCTTAATATGTCTATATATGTATTTACATTTTTCTTTCCATTCACGAGATCATTCTAAACACAGCCAGATTTCTACCCTTGAACCTTGCCTTTCAAAATATTCATTCAGAGAGTCCCATTCCTTCTTCATTAGAGAAGCTTTTAATGTTTAATAGACTATTGTATTTTAATATTCTGTTGGAAGCCACCCAGAGTGGCTGGGGAAACCCAGCCAGATGGCCAGGGTACAAATAATAAATTGTTGTTGTTGTTGTTGTTGTTGATTATTGATTATATTTTCTGGTTTGTGTCTTATTGTGTATTCGTTTCTTTCACCCCTACAGAACGGCCCGATCATCAGCCGAGACACTGGCCGGTGTCTAGAAGTAGAGATGTCAAAGGATGCCAACTTTGGGCTCCGATTAGTCGTACAAAGATGCTCGGGGCAAAAATGGATGATCAGAAACTGGATCAAGCATGGCCGGCATTGATTCAGAGCTGGGAAGATGCTTACTCTTCTGGAGTCCTTTGACCAGTACGTGGGCGCCCCTCCAAGAGATTCAGGTTAAAGAGGACTATTGTGATGAGAAGAAGACAGCTCATTGAAGGAGAAGGTTTACTGCTGGGCACATGTTCTTTTATTTTTTTAAAGAAAGGAAAGATGGAGACTGGCATTCCACCTAAGGCCACGGAAGTGATACACCTGTACCTAGACCGTATCATTTCAGACTAGAGCTTGTAGGCGCACATGATACAATCACCTCTCCATTAAGGAAAAGAAACCCCTGCATATAGAAAACCAGCATGTCAGGGAAAAACTCGTCTCTTTGATATGCTCTTTTCTAAGTTCACTAAGTTCTAAGTTCCTAAGGAGGAACTTTCAATCACGTGAGTCTGAAGCTTCATAGTCCTAGCAAAGGTTTACCACCTTGGTGAGAGCTGAGCCTATCCTCATAACAATGGATGCCCCAGAAAGACTTGTGCAAGATTTCTGCTTTTTTGGAACTCAGTCGGAGAGGAACCACATAAGCCAGACTTTGCGTCCACTTTCTGGGAGGAAACAGGAGGGCAGCCATATTTGGGTCAGGTTTGCAGGACAGATCAGTCTCGTGCCTCACTGAAGAAGGTCCCACGGCAGAAGGATCTGTTAGCTTTAAGTTGCTGACTGATGCACAACTCTTATGGTGAACAGAACCGTGTGCCTTTTATACTGTACTTCCTATCCAAGCGGACTGGGGAAATCCCACCTCTTCAGCATGTCTGAGTAACTATTCTGAACAATAACATCGACGACGACGGCAAAATACTCTGTAAATAAATTACACTGCAAAAGAAAGAAAAGAAAAGAAAATCTAATGTTTCCAGAGTGTTTGCCTTGGAGTCTCAGTTTAATTGTTCTTAATTATTCTGGGGGGGAAGGGAGAGTGGGAACAGATGGGGCATTCTTAGAACAGTGGGGCTGGTCCATTCATCCGGAAGCAAATTCAGGAGGGGGGGAATCCACCAGTCTCAAGAGCAGATTTGTGCTTTTTAGACACCTGCATTTTTGTATTGAATAGTGCAAAGGGCAGACCCACTGCATACTGCAATAGCTGCCAGTGCTCTGTGAGGCCCCACCCCAAATGTCTGTCCTGGGCACCATTTTTATTTTACTGCCCCCCAACCCAGTGAGCAGCTTCTGGCTGCCATCCCTGTTTCATTCCCACAGTCCTGAATATGAAGGTCACACGCACACCATATATTTAAAACACTATTATACCACTTTGTTTAATAATTAAGAATGCCTTTTTCCATAATAGTTGGCTGATTTCTATTTTTAACTCCTTTATATTTTTAACTGTATGGTTTTATATGTAATTGCTGGAAACCACAAATCCCGATATCATATAAGGAACAAACAATACTCACAGACAATCCTTGGATTGTTAAGTGTGCTGGGAACTGTAGCTCTGTGAGAACAGCGCTCTTAATAAACTACAGCTCCCAGGATCCTCCGTAATGGTTAAAATGGAATTTATAGTGTGAATGCAACCCAAGTCATTGTAGAGTATGGTACAAGAGACTGGTGCCATGTTTGGTAGTAGAAACCACCTTTCTGCTTCCTCCTCTCACAATGCTTCAGAATAAATCAACTTTCAGGGCTTGGGGGTGGGAATCCAAAAAGGTATTGTGGGGTGTTAGAAGACACTTTAAAATGAAGGGCAGGGCAGGCATCAGAAGTGGGAGAGAACCCACCAATAGGTTGCATTTTTGCCACAGGTCCTCTCATCCCCAGAGCCAGGGAAAGATGGGTGTTCGAAGTGGGAAACTTTATAAGGCTATGTGCAGCATGGGTAGGCAAACTAAGGCCCGGGGGTCAGATCTGGCCAAGTCACCTTCTAAATCCAGCCTGCGGACGGTCCGAGAATCAGCATGTTTTTACATGAGTAGAATGTGTGCTTTTATTTAAAATGCATTTCTGAGTTATTTGTGGGGCATGGTTATTCGTTCATTATTTTTTTCAAAATATAGTCTGCCCCCCCACAACGTCTGAGGGACAGTGGACCCTGCTGAAAAAGTATGCTGACCCCTGATGTGTAGCCTTATAAAAATAAGCTTAAATTGGACAATCTTACCATGTTGGGAAGGTGAGCCAGCATTCAGTTTGCAGACTAATACTGTTCTCGTTCAAACCACAGCTCTGAAACCAATTTAGGTTCACATCACAGCTAGGGAACCTGCTCTGAAACTTTCCTCCCCCCCCCCCTTCATTTTTAAAAATAGAATGTCTTTGTCTTTATGTAGTGCCAACAGGGCAGCAGAAAAAACAAAGGTGACCTGTTAGTCAACAGACTCTCTGTTTTATCATCACAACTACACCATAAGGTAATTCAGGCTGAAAAAGAGCAGCGAGCCCCAAGCCATGCGATGATCTTTCCAGCTGAGTTATTTGACCTCAAGTCTCCCAAGTCCAACTCTAGCCACAACACCACACTTAGCGCACACACTTACTGTCTTAACAGTCCAATATCTAAACCAGGGATGGAGAGACTGTGACCCCTTCAGATGTTGTTGGACTCCAATTCCCATCATACCCAGCCAGCCTGTCCAGTTGTCATAGATGATGGGAGCTGGAGTCCAACGGGGTCTTGAGGACCATGAGCTCTGCATTCATGGTTTAATGATTGTTGATTGATTCTTTCCAGATACACACCTTTGTATGATCTAGTAGTTGTTCATAGAAGCCCATTCCTACCCCAAGGTAATGTTGGAGTGCATCAGTAATATGCCAAAATTAAGGAACACGAGAAGTTTTCTTCTACCAACGCTCTCAAAATTGGCCCACACAGCTCAATATTGTCTACAGTGACTGGCAGTAGCACCCCAGGGTTTTACACTGGAGATATTTACCATCCTACCTGGAGATGCTGAGGACTAAAACTGGGACCTTCCTGCAGGTGCATAGCATGGTGGGAGTCGGCTGATGGGCACATTGCCCTGGGTGCATTTTGGGGGAGGGGTAAGCAGTGATCGGGCACAGTGGGCTCCATTTGTCCTTCACCCTCACCCCACCCCAGGGGCAGGTGGGCACACACACAAGCCCACCCCGGGCACTATCAAAACACGCTCTGTTGCTGCCTTCTGGGTGTAAGTGCTCTACCACTACGATTCAGCCCTTACTCTGTGTGGTTTTAGAATCTTCCACAATAGAGTCCCTGAAAGTCCTGTGGGGAAGAGGGCTCTCCAGTGAGGTGGGATTATCAAAGAATTATGCACAAAGGGCAATAAGTGATATATGGAGTTTGTTGTGTGGAACAGTTGGAGGACGAGGCAGAAGGGCCTAGCTCAGCGGTACAGCACACACCTTGCATGCAGAAATCTCAAATGCCAGCATCTCCAAGTAAAGTTGGGAGTGTCCCCTGCCTGAAACCCTGGAGAGAGCTGTTGCCGATCTGTGTAAACAATACTGACCTAGATGGATCTGACACAGTATAAGGCAGTTTCCTATGGCCCAGAATAATCTGGAGGGCAGAGGCACTGTTATTTTACCTTTGATAGCAGAATCACCCAAACAACACAGGGGGAGTCCAGAGAGAAAAGAAACTGATAATATATGACCAGTAATCTGAACAAAAACTATATATGGTGCAGTGAGAGATAAACAGAGAGGCTTAGGAAGAGCAGGGAGACATATAATGACTTAAGGGGGGGGGCAAGAGGCAAAAGTTGGGTGGAGCAATGAATGAGAATTGCAGCTCTGTATTACACTCACATACCTTTCTCCATCCTCCAGCAGGGCAAACAACCACATCATTACATAGGAAGCTGCATACCATAACTTCCTGAGTCATTATGAAAGCATTTTAACCAGGTGTGGCAGAAGCCGGGCTTTGACACTCCTCCTAGCAGTTTTACAGTATTAAAAACAAAGGAAGATGCATAATAGCTCTCTCTATAACCCATAAAGGGGCGCAGGTGGTGCTGTGGTCTAAACCACTGAGCCTCTTGGGCTTGCTGATCAGAAGGTTGGCGGTTCGAATCCCTGTGACGGGGTGAGCTCCCGTTGCTCGGTCCTAGCTCCTGCCAACCTAGCAGTTCGAAAGTATGCCAAAAAGTGCAAGTAGATAAATAGGGGGAAGGTAAATGGCATTTCCGTGTGCTGCTCTGGTTCTGGTGTTCCATTGCGTCAGGAGTGGCTTAGTCATGCTGGCCACATGATCCAGAAAAACTGTCTGTGGACAAATGCCAGCTCCCTTGGCCTGTAAAGCAAGCAGTGGTGAAGCTGCATGCTCTGCTACCGGGGGCAGAGAACAGGCGGGGGCATGGCGTGCCGCCCACAGGGATGTGACGTGCATTCTGGGGGCATGGCATGCTGCCTGTACAGGCGTGGCACCCGGCGCACGAGGGGTGGCGCGTGTCCGGGGGAGCAACGCAATGGCACCCTATCGGAATAGTGGTGCCAGGGGCGGTCCACTCCCTCCGTACCCCCATTCCTCCACCAGTGAAAGTGAGATGAGCACTGCAACCCCAGAGTCATCTGCGACTGGACTTAACTGTCAGGGGCCCTTATATCCCATAAGTACTCTAAAATTATTCTATGGCTGGGGTCGGTGGGAGTGTTGCGGGGGGACTGCCTTGAGTGGGTTTTCCGAGGATTTCCCCAGCATCAGCAGAGGCTGGTCCACTGGAGCACTGCTCCACAAACCTCATCTGGACCTCACCTGCCTACCTTCCTATTTATTGCCAGTCCAGGGGCTGGCATTGGCTTGTCAGCTTCCTCCTCCTTCCTCCTCTCCGTGTTGCCCTTGTAGAACTCAGCAGTGGGGCGGAGGATGAGGAGAAAAGTATTCATTGCCTCTGGCTCTCATTGGTTCTGACTTCATTGTAGGCTTCTCCTTGCCTTCTGTCTCACCAGACCAGTGGCGTAGCGTGGGGGGTGCCAGGGGTGCCGACCGCACCGGGCGCAACATCTGGGGGGGCGCGAGTCCAGAGGGAAGGGACAAGTTCCTTCCTCCGCCGGGCTCCCCGCCGCCACCGCCAGCCTTGCGCCCTAGCGCACGCGCCCCCCGCCGTCGCTGTGGCTGCGCTCCGCTCACTGCTCGCAGGAGGAGCAGCCGCTGCAGCAGCGCCGCCGCCGCCACCGACGCCTGGCCGGGCACAGGCAGCCTCTGCACCCTGCCGCCGCCGCCATCCCCTCGGCCCAGCCACAGGCGGCGGCTGCTTCTGCCTCCATCCTCCTCCGGGCAAGCAGCGTTGTTTGCGCAGCAGCGCCAGCGGCAACTCGCAGGTTAGGGGTTGGGGGGCGCAAATTACTTGCCTTGCCCCGGGTTAGGGGGCGCAAATTACTTGCGTTGCCCCGGGTGCTGACAACTCACGCTACGCCGCTGCACCAGACCCAACTGTCGCTGCCCAGAATTATCCTTCAGAAAGCACCAAGATAATAAAGGGTCTGGAAATCAAGCCTTTTGAGGCATGGTTGAGGGAGTCGGCTATGCTTAGCCTGGAGAAGAGGTGATGTGATAGCCATCTTCAAAGATCTGAAGCATCTTTCCTACTGCTCCGCAGGGTAGGAAATGAACCAGTGGATTCAAATGACAATAACAGAGGTTCCGATTAAACTTCAGGAAAAGCTTTCTGGTGGCAAGAGCTGTTTGACAAGATAGCCTCAGAAGGTGGTGAACTCTTCATCATCAGAGCTTTTTAGACAGAACTTGGATGGCCATCTGTAGGGGGTTCTTTAGCTGTGATTCCAGCATTTCAGGGGGTTGGATAAGATGACCCTAGAAGTCCCTTCCAATTCCACGATTCTATGAATGGGGCATAACGTACTTTAAGACAGCTGCAGATTGAAACAGCATGGGATGGGACAGGATAATGACACAATCACCCCCCTGCTGTGGGGCTTCTGATTTTAAATTTGATACTGATTTGATATTGCTTTGCACCAGTCCTTTCCCCCCTGACAAGAGATGGGAGGTCCCAGGCACAGGAGATTTAAGTTATCTGCATAATATTCCTTTATTTCTTAATGTGAGAGCAGAGCACAGCAGAAGCAAAGGTCTATTTATTGAGCGTATAGCCAACCTTTATTCCACTTGACAGCATGCGGAGTTTTCCACTCACTTCAATATTATCCGCATGTGAGATTGGCCAGACTGAGAGATAGGAGCTCATCAAGTGAGCTTTGCCAACGAAGCCCTCTTTTCACATCCCATCCAACATCAACACCCAGGCTCCTAGGTCTCCAAAGTAGCAGGGTAGGAACATCACAGCTCTCTAGGATGCTTTCGCACTTCAGTCTCCTGTTCTTATCCAAATTCTATGCTATCCAAATTCAAACTTCCTCAGAACTTATGCTCTCCCTTTCCCACTCTTTCCAAAGGCTGAGGAGAGATTCCATTTTATAAAGGGAACCATTCCAAGTCATTCAATGTCAGGGACTGGTTGGACCAGTGCCGGATTTACATATAAGCTAAACAAGCTATAGCTTAGGGCCCCAATCTCTTGGGGACCCCAAAAATAATTAAAGGAGGGGGGAAAACCTGGATGTACATTTCCAAAATATAAGATAAAAAACAAATAAAATAAAATGTACATTTAGAGCTTAAAAATTATTTCAATATTAATATACTTCTTTTTAATTGTATTTCACTATTAATATACTTCTTAATTGTATTTCAGTTCAACAATTACTTTGATAAAATACGTATTTTGTTATGTGTCAATGGCTTTAGATACCTATTAGGTCCATAAATTACCATATAGCATATATTCAACACAAAAAACAGTGACAATATGTTGTTGAAAAAGGACAACTGGACATATAAAGGGCTCCATTAACTTCAGTAGCTTAGGGCCTCATCACACCTAAATCCGGCCCTGGGTTGGATGAAGAGAAATGGTTGGAGGAACCCTCAAGGGAAGAAGGCTCAGAGCTTGGGGAGTGGTAGTGGGTCAGAATGAGAAAAATGGAAAGGGGAGGTGTCAAAAGCTTAGTGAGATCTGGCAGAAAGAAGTCCGGAATCAGAGGCAGAAGATGAAGCTGGTGAGCAGGAGGTGGAAGGTTGAGAGGCGGAGATGAGTCAGGTCGGTGAAGAGTCATGGGTGTTTCCCCCTCCTGCTGCTACAAAATCTCCTCCCCAACCCCATCTTCCAGAACCAGGAGAGGGCTGGAACAGTCAGAGCAGTGGCAGATTCATAATCAATGTGGTCAAGCTCATTAGTCCACAATTGCTTTCAGACAATCTGTTTATGGAGGAATGGTGGAGACCACCTCCCCATCCTCAGGGGTGAACGAAGGCTAACCAACATCCAGGACGGGGCAAACTGCCGGCTGCGCACATGTTGTGATGCTACGTATGACGCATGTGTGGCGTCGCTACATAGGGTGTATGTGCAGCGTTGCTATGTACAGCGCATGTGTGCGACACTGCACATGCGTTGTACATAGCGGTTTGCCGCCGGTCCTGCTTGAATGCCGTACGGATGGTGGCAGGATCCTCTGCTCACAGCTGCAGCCACGAACGGAGGATCCACCACATGCTGTGGCGGTGCAATGGCTGCTTGCGCCGCCACGTCTGGGGGGGCAATCCCCCCAAAGGATGCCTTCTTGTCACTCCCCCCCATACATGGCACCTGGGGCACATTGCCCCCCGCCCCCCTTGCAATGCCACTGTCCATCCTGACCCAGGGAAGAGGAAGACAGAATAGATTTACAACAGGGGTTTGAGGGAGGTTGCAGCTGAGAGGCAGATGAGGGGGGAAGTTGGAAAATCATGGGAGAGCCAGAGCAACACCTGGCTGACGTGTTGTCATTAGAAAGCATCCCAGACCTTCCATCTCCCAGAACCCGGTGAGCCTTAAAAGTAGGAGAGCAAAGAGCTTGACGACAGAGGGCACGTAGCAGCACTCATAGAGGAGATGATGAGAATGACGAATGAGGGAGTGGGAGAGATGGGGGTTGGAGATTCACTCGGGACAATGCCATTATCCAAGAGGCTGGGTTCTATAGCCTCTATAGCTGGTATAGACTGAAATAAAATAGGACTGTGAGAAAAATTTCCTTGTCTTTATACTTTCCTGGGCAACCAGCCAGGAGTCATTGACAGCACCATGACATCCATCACTTTCCTTATCACAAAAAGTCTGATTTGGGCAGGAGGGCAGCTTTGTTGCTCAAGGACTCCAAGTCAACTTTAATTGCGCAACCGAGCTTGCCATACTGCGACTGAATTCCACTTAAAAATAGAAAGTCAAGAAGCAGTCTGTGTTCCCAATTTCTTCCAAAGTGAGGAATTGTGGCTAACAAGTTTGGAAGAAACCAGGATATTGAACTTGTTCCTAAAGTGGTAGCCATAGCTTCTCTGTCTGGATGAAATGAAAAACTATGCCATCAGACTATGCAAAAAGATGTCGGGGGGGGGGATGTCATGGGGGTTTTTTTGTTTGGGAACCAATTTTCAAAAATGTAAGTTCACAGAAATCTTTGTGATGGTGACTATAAAATCTGATATGCAAAAGTGTTGATAGGTTTGACAGATTGTAAACAAAGAAAATCGGTGACCTTTCTTTGCAAAATGGCAGCCCAATTTATAAGAAATAAATTGGCAACCTTTATTTTTGGGATTCAGCACAGTTTTCTTTCATCAGAAACACCCAGCTGCTCTAAATACCATCACCTCCCTCAATTTTGGCAAAGTGGTTAACTCCAGCAAGCCTAACATAAATGGGTTGTAGCCAGTGAGGTTTTACTCTGAGCCCACCTGCTGGAATGAAAGAGCCCCAGTTAGTCATGCTCATTAATTTTGATGACTCTGAGCACTGGAGGCAACCCTATGTATCGAACAGAAGTTGCATAAACTGCCCTTCAACAAAACTGAGTCTGAGGCTAGTCTTTCCTCTCCCCTTATCTGATCCGATCTCTGCAAGACATCAAGGGAGAACGGTTTCCTCCCCACCCCAGGAGTAGATTCTCTTGAGAAATGAGTGAGAAGCCAGCAGATGTTTCTTGATGCTAAAATGAAGGATGGGTGGGTTTTATGATTCCCTTTCTGGCATCACATCTCCAAATCAGTCCTGCTTTCCAGCTGCCTGTCACAGCACTTAGATTTCATTTGCTCTCTCTTACTATAATTCATCTCACTCTCTTTATATCCATTTGTGCAATCAAAATTATACACGGTGTCTTTGTTTTTGTTTTTGCTTTTTTGCAAACCTACCACGGGAGGGAAACGGGAGATTAGCAATAGCTTTTTCATTAAGAACAAAAAGTCAAAAAGAGATAGCAGTTGCCGTTATTTTCTAGATTTTGGTGGCAAATCTCATATCTGCACTGTCAATTGTTACTGAGTTGGCAACACAGACAATGTGGAATGAATGACTGAATCTTTATTTGCGTCAGCCATCGGCCATAGCAATAAAACAACAATACGCTATACAAAGAATAGAAATAAAAAGTCAATTATATAAAACACATTTTAGGGTTTTGAATCAATAGTCAAATAGCAGATCTTATTCTGATTTTCCAGCTAAAAACCTTGCAACCTTTGCTGTCACCTGCTCATCTGCCAAGAGAAAGGACACTGTGGCAGTGGCTGGGCGACCCAAAATGGACAATACAGTCATATGTTGGGTTGAAGTAGCTTCAGGTTAAGCATTTTTGGGTTGCGCTCCGCGGCGACCTGGAAGTAACGGAGTGTGTTACTTTCACCGCTCGCGCATACGCAGACACTCAAAATAACACCACACGCATGCACGGAAGTGGCAAAACGTGGCACGCACAGACGCGCAGTCACATGTTACATTCTACTCAGGATGAGAACCAGGCTCCAGAACGGATCCCATTCGCATCCAGAGGTACCACTGAAAAAGAGGGGTGATAGCTTCATTCCTCAAGTCTTTATAAAGAGTGCAAGCCAGCAGGGCATGCACCACCGATTCGGTACTGCCATCTGCACAGGAACATAAGCGGTTTTTGTGTGGAATCTGCTGGAATCATCCCTCAAGTACAGCCAAGGGCAAAAGACAATGTGGAAAAGGATGATGGACCCAGAATGTATTGCTGCTGAGCATCCTGGGAAATGGCGCTTCCAAGGCCTCTCAAGGCAATTCATTGAGCCAGGAGCCTCAGGAAATTTGATTTCTCAGGTTCCCAAGTAGCAATTTTGAGCAGCACCTGCTCCTTAAGAGTGTAAGGAAAACCCTTCTGGATCACAGTGGCCAACTAGATGCCTGTGGGATGCTCACAAACAGAACCTGACGCAACAGCACTCTCCCCAGTTTCTGCTAATGAGTGGAAAACCTTTTCCTTGACCTCCATGGCAACCGAAGTAAGGATATTCCCATTTAGCTCAAAATGCATATTCCATGTCCACCCAGGGGTTGATCTCCTGCTGAGCTTCAAACATTTGCTCGCAGAGAACAGCTTCATTTGCTAACACTTGAACAATTTTTGCAGTGAGCCAGCAAACTATTCCGCCTCCCCCCTTTCTGCTGCACTTGCCAAACCATCTGATTTTTCTGAGAACTCATTTTGCTGAGGCTCAGCAATCAGACGCACTGGAGCCAATATTCAGTCTGGTGCCGAGCAAAAGTGTCGTGAGGATTTAATTACCTGAGCACACACGCTTATTCTGCATATGGTGGATTTTAAAGAGAAGCATGGGCTCTTCCTCTGGGGATGAAAAACTCCAGCAGTTTCACTCCACCTTATTAAAGTTCCATCTAATGTTGATGGCAAAATAGTTTCAAATTAGATTTCCAGCTGAGAGTAGAGATCTGAGGCATCCATTTTTTAGACTATTTGGGGATAGTAGAATAATAATAATAATAATAACCCACAGAGACGAGGATTGGTTTGACCTTCTCTAAGGGCACAGACTCGAGAATGTGTACCTCGGTTCCATAATTCCCTTAACATGTGGAAGGCTTTTTTGTATAGTAGACAAAGAACAAGTTTGCTTGCGCTGCATTTCAAAGCAAACCAACCTAATTTGCAGTTTCCCAATTTATAAGTAGATTGGAAGGCAGTGAACTGGATTGCAAATTTACACACCCACCCCCCAAAAAAGTGTCAATCTGGTGTGGGAAATGATGTGGCGCGGCAGCAGCGGGAGGCCCCATTAGCTAAAGTGGTGCTTCAGATTAAGAACAGTTTCAGGTTAAGAATGGACCTCCGGAATGAATTAAGTACTTAACCCAAGGAACCACTGTATATTTTTCTGGTCTTTTGGCAGCTCTTCTCCAATTACACCTAAAAGAAAAGCTTCCGGTTTCTTAACAAAGGTTATTTTTCAACATTTTTTTTTCAATTCATTATACAGTGGTACCTCTAGTTAAGAACTTAATTCATTCTGGATGTCCGTTCTTAACCTGAGGTACCACTTTGCTAATGGGGCCTCCCCCTGCTGCCGCACCGCCGCCATGCAATTTCTGTTCTCATCCTGAAGCAAAGTTCTTAAACCGAGGTACTATTTCTGGGTTAGCAGAGTCTGTAACCTGAAGCGTCTGTAACCTGAAGCATCTGTAACCCGAGTTACCACTGTAAATCATTTCCCAGAATGCTTTTGCAATCTCATTGGTGAGATTTTTTCACTGGGACACTTGGAAAGTATGATGTATGTATGTATGCATGGATGGATGGATGGATGGATGGATGGATGGATGGATGGATGTATATCTGGTCCTCATGACTCTCCATAGAGAGAGTCTCCAATCCACACCTATCACCAGCTCTGCTTTACACCCTCCTTGATTTTTTTGGACCAGCTGGAATGTGTCCTTGAACTATCATTCCTCTTGCTTGCCTGGATGGAAGAAGAAGAGGAGGAGGAGGAGGAGGAGGAGGAGGAGGAGGAGGAGGAGGAGGAGGAAGAGGAGTTTGGATTTGATGCCCGGCTTTATCACTACCCTAAGGAGTCTCAAAGCAGCTAACTTTCTCCTTTCCCTTCCTCCCCCACAACAAACACCCTGTAAGGTGAGTGAGGCTGAGAGACTTCAGAGAAGTGTGACTGGCCCAAGGTCACCCAGCAGCTGCATGTGGAGGAGTGGAGACACGAACCCAGTTCACCAGATCAGGAATCCACCGCTTTTAACCACTCTCATGGAGGACAGAGAGGGGTGAGTGGGTTGTAAAAACTAGCTACTGCACTTCCAACTTTTGCTTCTGGCCCCAACCAAAAAGGAATGTGGCCCTCTGAATAAAAGTTCTTCCCTTCTGTCCTTGTTTCTGTTCATTTCCACTGTATTAGCAAGATACTCCTTTTTGCCTCAGCAACTGTGGCTGGAACTCATTAGGAAATGCTTTCTGTCTATGGATGTCAAAAGGCTGGCACTCAACTGGACATACATATGTGTGTGCATTCAGTTAAAATTTATTCCAGCTCTGCTTGTCTCTGGCCCTTCAGGAAGCCAGTGGTTTTTTTGGGGGAGGGGGTTGTTTTGTGAGCAGAACCATCAAAGATCACCTCTTTGGTCTTTATAATGTTAATTTTGAGTCCAGAAAGGTGAGTGACTGAGGAAGAAGTTCACTGAACAGAATAATATAATCTCAACATGCATATCCAACCTCTGAGCTGGGATGCTGCTTATGTTTTAATAATGCCTTCCTGTTGTAGATAACATTCTAAATGCCATGTAGCTTCTGAATATTGATTTGTTTGCTTCAGAAATTGCTTTCCTCCTCCTTGGAGAACATTGTTAGAAAGACTCAGCCATGACTGGAATGGCCAAAGACAGATTCTGATTAAATTAACTGATGCTAAATTAATTCTTTTTCCCTGTGTTAGAATTTACTTTTTCAGGGAAACTTGCTTCCTCCACAGGGAGTTATGAGGCCTGAAATATAGTCCATGGTAAGTAGGGCTCTTAATTGGCCTGATTCAAACCTTCTCAGATAAACATTTTGACCACATTTTTAGGAGTGGCAGGAAAGAAAAATGACAGGGAGGACCTGGCATTGAGTGGTACTTCCAGGGTGGCGGACCTAACTTATTTTATTTATCGGTATTTAATACCAGCGAAAAACAATGTAAGAGGCTTCTCTTCTCCTCTTTCCCTCTTGCTTCAAACTATTTTGGCTCTGGCTTTCCCTTTGCGGAAACTATCTTCCTCCATCTGTGAATTCATCACCACCACTTATTCAATTTATTAGTTGTTGGACGCATCACTTACAAAAAATATGAAGCATGACATAAAATCAGAAGAAAAAGTACAATGTGATACAAAAAATAACAATGCAATAACCTCTGAAGCCCAATACAGTGGTACCTCGCAAGACGAATGCCTCGCAAGACAAAAAACTCGCTAGACGAAAGGTTTTTCCGTTTTCGATTTGCCTCGCAAGACGAATTTCCCTATGGGCTTGCTTCGCAAGACGAAAACGTCTCGCGACTTTGTTTCCTTTGTCTAAAAACAAAGACATGTTTTGTTTATAAAGTTAATTTATTTTCCCTTCAATTTTTGAACTGCTCTTTACAGTATGTGTGACTTTAAAGAGCAGTTAATAAACTGTTGTTGTACCAAATTTGGCTTTGTTTGGACTTTTTTTGACCATAGGAACGCATTAATTGATTTTCAATGCATTCCTATGGGATTTCGTGATTCGCAAGACGAAAAATTCGCTAGACGACAAAACTTGCGGAACGAATTAATTTCGTCTTGCGGGGCACCACTGTAAAAGCGCAGCAAAAATGTACCATTCACCATCTCACCATGCAACTGAGGATGGAAGAAGGGATCTTTGAGTTAAACTTCACCTACACCAGGAGAAAAGCCACAGGAGGATGCTGGCAAAACAGGGCAAGAGCCTGTGGTGAGCTGGAGGTGGTCCATATCATGTTCAAGTCACTGTAGGAAAGGTTTAGGGCTGCAGGTGGCCAGGACTAAAGACCCTGGATTATGGTCTTAAGGCACATGAGGACACCGCCACCATGTTACTGAAGCTTAATACCAAGCTCAATTTTGAGAGCAAATCCATGTGCATGGTAAAGGTGTTCACCTCAGAATCTGTGGAGTGGAATGGGGGGACTTTAGTCAAGAAACTGCGGTCCGTCTCATGACTAAAGTAGAAGAAGAGAAGAAGAGTTTGGATTTGATATCCTGCTTTATCACTACCCGAAGGAGACTCAAAGCGGCTAACATTCTCCTTTCCCTTCCTCCCCCACAACAAACACTCTGTGAGGTGAGTGAGGCTGAGAGACTTCAGAGAAGTGTGACTAGCCCAAGGTCACCCAGCAGCTGCATGTGGAGGAGCGGGGAAGCGAACCCAGTTCACCAGATTACGAGACTACCGCTCTTAACCACTACACCACACTGGCTCTCGAATGTCTGTCTTGAGAGCAGAAGCATTTTTCTGTCCAGAGTGTGATCAAGCTAAGACAATACAGTCCTACCTTGGATCTCAAACGCCTTGGCTCCTGAACAATTGAAACCCGGAAGTTAGTGTTCCGGTTTTTGAACGATTTTCAGAAGCTGAATGTCCAACGTGGCTTACGTGGCTTCTGATTGGCTGCAGGATGCTCCTGCAGCCAATTGGAAGCTGCGCCTTGGTTTTCGAATGGTTCCGGGAATCGGTTCTGGGAATCCCAGAACGCATTCTGTTCGAGAACCAAGGTTTGACTGAACTCCAAATACATACATTTCAGCAGTCTTCTGAAATAGGCATTTTGTATCAATTTTCTTGGAAAATGTGCCTTTTTGTACACCTTTCTTTAAACCCTGGAGCTGCATTGCAAAATTTGGGAGAAGTGTGCCTTCCAATGGTTCGCTGTATTCCATTATCTCTGCATTGTATCCAACGTTGCTCCTCTTTTAAGAGTAGACCCACTGAAATTAATGAACCTGACAAACTTAGGTCCATTAATTCCAATGGATCTGCTCCAAGCAGGACTTAGCTTGAGTACAACCCTCAACAACTCCTGGAATGGCAAATTAAGTCGTTTGCTCTAAAACTGTTACAGAAAATCACCAAAGTACAATAGAACTTCCTTTGCATGTCTGGCCCCTTGGCAAGTTTGGTGATGGGATTAGGCTTTCCTTGGCCAACAATCAGCTCAGCAATTGTCACCTCTGGGAACTTCCTGGAGTCCCTTTCAATGGGAAAATAGCTTTGGAATGGAGGAAACTAGCAAAGGAGTTGATTTTATATTATTTTTAAAGCTAGGTAACTTCCCTGAGCTGTCAAGTTGAAAGGATACATTCAGGCATAATATTTGTAACATTTAACTTTAAAGTTGTGCCCCCCCCCCCCGTAATTTCTGTAACAAAAGCACAGATCCCCCCCCCCCCGTTCCTAGTTGGCATATACAGTGGTACCTCGGGTTAAGTACTTAATTCGTTCCGGAGGTCCGTTCTTAACCTGAAGCACCACTTTAGCTAATGGGGCCTCCTGCTGCCACCCCGCTGCCGGAGCACGATTTCTGTTCTTATCCTGAAGCAAAGTTCTTAACCTGAAGCACTATTTCTGTGTTAGTGGAGTCTGTAACCTGAAGTGTATGTAACCCCGAGGTACCACTGTACGTGAGTTTGAAGTTTGCCTCCATTTTTAATTCAGAAGGCAAAATGTGCCTGAAGCAAAGGCAGATCTAGGGGAGCGCAACCAGTTTGGTTGCACTGGGCGCGGAGCTTCTGGGCACCACAGCAGGTGCTGCAACAAGAATGTCCAACAGAAGGCGAAAGGCAGGGTGTGTGTGTCAGATTTTGACGTTGCACAGGGGGCCACTGAAATTTGAGAAGCCAAGATCCACCGCTGCCTGAGGGATCAGCAATTCAAAAAACACTGTTGCAGATGTTTGCTGGTACAGCACACTTTTTAACAGCCAAACCAAACAGCACTTAATGAACAACAGAGAGAGAAGGAGAGGCAGACGTTCATTGTGGAGTGGAAGGGAAATGGAATAATTTCATTTTGAGATTTAGGAGTTCCTTTGCTTCAGTCCCTCATTCATAACAATAGCAAAACTGGGTTGAAGAAATCTTCTGATCATATATATTCTCTTCCCCCACCCTTGGGAAGAATTATAAAGCCGAAACGTCTATTCTTTCCCATCTCCATATTTTATTTTTAATGCTAGAGTAGCTTCTCATACTCGGCTATGCAAAACACAATGGCTTTATGATTCCATGATGGCACTTTCTTCTGATTACCACCCTGAAGAAGGAGCTGACAATCTTCCTTCGCTCAGAAGCCAAAGTACAATCTCAGGTCTCCTTTCTGAATAAAAGAGACATCGTCGCTCTTCTTCACTGCAGTCAAATCAAAGGGAGATTGGAGCCTGAGAATGTAAGAAGTTAACAATGGTGTGTTTCAGAAGCTTCTCAGCAACAGCATGGACCTTGTTTCATGTGTCATTCTTTGAACACTCTGCTTCCCCCATGCCCTCAACCCTTCCCCCCCTTTTTTTTCTTTTTGCAGATCCCACACATGGTCACCTAAAAGCAGCATCCATTCAGCACTGGTGACCAGAGTATCTGAACGGAAAACCTTATGAGAAAAAGACAGTTTTGAATGGCAGGCAAGCTTGTGAAAGAAAAAGGACAGTGGCCCTGCTAGCTGGGGAAAGAGCCTCATTTACAGTATATGTTGTTAATAGGCAGCCACAAGATGTGCAGTTTTGTTGTTGTCGTTTAGTCATTTAGTCATGTCCGAGTCTTCGTGACCCCATAGACCAGAGCACGCCAGGCACTCCTGTCTTTCACTGCGTCCCGGTGCAGTTAAAGGTAAAGGGACCCCTGACCATTAGGTCCAGTTGTGACTGACTCTGGGGTTGCGGTGCTCATCTTGCTTTATTGGCTGAGGGAGCTGGTGTACAGCTTCCGGGTCATGTGGCCAGCATGACTAAGCTGCTTCTGACGAACCAGTGCAGTGCACGGAAATGCCATTTACCTTCCCGCCAGAGCGGTACCTATTTATCTACTTGCACTTTGACGTGCTTTCGAACTCCTAGGTTGGCAGGAGCAGGGACAGAGCAACGGGAGCTCACTCCATCGCGGGGATTCGAACTGCCAACCTTCTGATCGGCAAGTTCTAGGCTCTGTGGTTTAACCCACAGAGCCACCCACGTCCCGGTGCAGTTAGGGGCTTATAAATAGATCACCCATCTATTGAGCATTCATCCTGAGTTGCTTGCAGCAAGCATATGTGAGGGTTAGATTAAATCCAGTCATTATTGAGCATTTGTTCTGAATTGTTTACAGGGTAGTTTTACAACAATGAGCATTCTGATTTGATTGTGCTGTGTTTGCAAGTCCTCCTGTAAGTCATTTGTTCCTCCCACACTTTTCAATGCACTTCCTGGTCATGTTCCAAAGCCTCTGTCAGCATACAGCAATCCCTCTCTCTCTCTCTCTCTCTCTCTCTCTCTCTCTCTCTCTCTCTCTCTCACACGCACGCACGCACGCACGCACGCACGCACACACATCATAGCTGGGGAACTCCAATCCAAAAGTTATTCCTTGAAGGGTAGGCCTTATCTTCACAAGAGGGGCGGGTTAGCAGAAGATAAATCTCAATCTACTAATAGAGATCTCTGGGCAATTTGCTTCAGGTCAGGTCAAACTTTTAGCACTTATGGTCAAAGGCTTCGTAAAAATTCAGACAGACTCAAAGGTAACATGACAAATTACACTTGCAACCCAACTACTAAAAATACTAGGTCTATAAAACACAATAGCTATAAACCAGAAAGAGGGATTTTGGCGGGGAGGAGCAATAAAAGAAATGATTTCTTTTTGAAAAAAAAGCAATAAAACACAGAATAAAGTTATTCACAATAAAAAGCAATAAAACAAAAAAATTAAAAAGCAATAAAGTGAAAAATAAAATTATCATCATCATGACAATGAATTTATCTTTGGAAGCACTTTTGCATAGATTCTTGCAGAAGCCAAAGCAAAAAGACATAACTTACAAAAACGCCAGCAGCTGACACTAGATTTATATTTTCTGCAATGTTGTGTGTGTGTGTGTGTGTGTGTGTGTGTGTGTGTGTGTGTGTGTGTAATCTCAATAAAACAGTATCTGGAAACTTGAAGACAAGGTTCCAAATCCAAAGGACAAAATGAAATTTAATGTGTGGAATTTGCAGTAGATCAGCAAATGACTTCTGTTGTCTAGCAATAATAAGTTTGCTGGAAAAGAATGTTTTGGGGGGGGCAAAGTCTGGAGCAGGTTTTTGTGTTTAAGGACTTATTGGCTTGATTCCCAAGCCGAACAAGTGCTCAGAGCAGAGGCGCCAGGTTGCCCTGAAGATTGAGGGGGCCTATTTGTGAGGTCATGTGCACGATGCGTGCATGATGTCACGTTGTCTGGAGAAGGCAGAGCATTCTGGAGGAGCCAGCTGTTGAAGCTGCGACACACATGACATCACGTGTGCATGACCCGTGCCAGGCCCCCTCAACAGTGAGGGGGCCCAGCCCCTTTCCAACACATATTGAGAGGGCGGAAGAGGCACACTGTTCCTTACTGTACATCTAACTGAATGGGACACTATTTTGCACCTGGAAATGGTTGGTGGACTAGGTTGGCTTGAACCCAAAGCAAAGTAGATCCCACAAACCCAAGATCTGCTAACCTCTGCTGTACATGGAGTAGTAGGAGGAGTAGTAGTAGTAGTAGTAGTAGTAGTAGTAGTAGTAGTAGTAGTAGACTGGGTATTGTGTGTATGGGGTGTGGGGGAGGGGTAGCACCTCTGGTGGGGGACACATCAGGCTCCTTCTGAGGGAGTTTTTCCACCTTTGGTCCCCACCCAGCACTCAGTTCTTACCTGTGGCTCCTAGAAGCTGTCAGCATGTGACAGCAGCCACACCCTAGGAAACAGCTTTGAGTGGGTGGCTAAACCAGGTGAGGGTAGCCAATGGGTCTCAAACATTCAGTGAGTTAGGAGTTTCCTCGGCATGCAGTGACAGGCTCTGGTGGATTGAGCAAACGAGAGACCCATAGTGCCCAACATTCAAGAAGGCAGTTCCTGTGCATGCTGTAGAGGGAAGTGAGGGACAGATGGCACTTGTCAACCTGGGAAGGTAGCCCATCTAAGACAAGGAAAGCTCTGATCCTAAACCTCTACTGCCTTTTGGGATATCTTCAGGAGAAGAAAGGGCCAAGGAGTTAACCCAACACAAATCCAGAGTAGAGTCCCTAAGAAGGTTGGATGGCGCCTTGTATGCCTCCTTCCAGCAACTCCTGCAGCCAAGCTGGGGCCAAATGTATTGCTCTGCTTTCCTCTGGACCACATCAGTGAGGGTGAGAGAGATGCAGTATTGTCATCTGGGCAAACCAATACCTCCATACACACTACCCGGGCTTGAGCCCCAGTTCTGGGAGCTAACACCCAGTGCCACTTCCTAGATGAATGGAATGTTGAAAGGTAGACAGGTGGGGATTGGCTCAAGGCAACAACAACAACAATTTATATGTGGTCCATCTAACTGGGTCGCCTGAGGTTGGTGGGGCATTAGCCCTGCACACACATCAACTTTCATGCTATTTGATGGCAACCTGAGATCTCTCCTGGCACTCCTTGTAGTCAATCCAGCGAGATCCTTTCAAAATGTGCAGCTGCATCAAATACCAACACAATTACAAAAGACCAACAAAATGCCAGCGGCAAATCATCTTTCCAGGATGGTTTATATAGCTGTGACAACTTGATATATTGGCTGTGCAGGCAGGAGGGTTTTCCATATCCCACCAGCGGAGAGAATTATGCCTTGCAATCTGCCCCAGCACTGGCCTCTCCAGGGCTCCCAGCTCCAAGGCACTTGCATGTTTCTGTTCGACTCATTTACAAGCAAAACTCAGAAATCCCCACCTATAGACAAGCTTCTTATAGAGCTTTCCAAGAGCATATTGACAGAGCAAAGACAGGATCCAAATCCCTAATCCTGCTAGCAAGCCAACTTTTATATTTTCTCTGCAAGATGAAACCTTATGATCCCTGCCAACAAAATCAATAGCATTATAGATTTCTTTGTTGGGGCAGCGGGAGTGGACCAGAATGTAGAGTTACTCCTAATTCTTAAATAAAAAACCCCTGGCTGTTAGGATCTAGCTATTTTCCGCACTGGTTGTACAAGCCAATCTGGATTTTATGAGAGCCTTCACATGATACAATAAAACTCTGCCAATTTGTTCCACCACCTCAATACTCTTCACTGCAGAGAGTAAACAGAGCATTGATGGATTGTGTTTCAAGCTACACTACTCACAGACATATTGTAGTTCCTTTCCACAAAAGTCCGTAAAATATCTAACCTGCTTTCCAAATAGGTGGAGTATTTGAGAGGGATGCTGCCCATTTCCTGATCCATGTCCCTGTGAAAAAACCGTGCTAATTGGCACCTTTTCTGAAACGGCTGGTTAAAAGTATAAGTTAGACTCATAGAGGGGACCTTAAGAGACATCTGGTTTTGGGAACCTGAGGCCTCTCTGTATAGCCCTCTATATAGTCCTAGGCTAAGCATGTCCCCTCCTCCGCCTCCCTCCCCAGGCCACACCCAACCCTTCTTCATACCCTCTGTGGGTGTTTTCACCTAGCTAGAACATGTCCTTGAACTCTATTCATTCGTCTTGGCTGCCTGGATGGAAGCTAGAGAAGGGTGTGTAGAAACCAGCCTACTGAGCAAAGGTCAACTTTACATATACTGTGCCACTCACTTCTGCCTGTGGCCACACACACCACTGGAAGGTGGCTGTGTGGAAGGTGGCCTTCAGGCTGAAAAAAAGTTCTCCACCCTGATCTAATTCTACCCAATAACTCAGTGTAGGACAGGGAGCTGTCCAGCTGCTAGTTGAAGACCTTCAGCTGCACTTGAAGCCATGGAGCTTACATGATGCCACATCCAGCAATTGTGAGCTGCTACTTTCCAGTGCAATTTCCTTTCACTTTCTGTTTGGGGGCTTTAGGAGGGTGGGAGAGCGTGTGTGTGTGTGTGTGTGTGTGTGTGTGAGAGAGAGAGAGAGAGAGAGAGAGAGAGAGAGAGAGAGAGAGAGAGAGAGAGATTGCACAATAGCCCAGATCCACTGTAATTGTGCAACTTGAATTTTCTGGTACGCAACTGAATGCCACCCACACAATCTCAAGGTTCTTGTATAATCCAGACAGTGGACAAAAATGTGACGCTATTCACCTCTAGAGTCCTTCAAGATCACTGGAAAGATTTGGAGCTATCTCTTAATAGTACAGTCCTGTGCATGTCTACTCACAAATAAGTCCCATTGCATTCTATACCCCACATAAGTTGGTGGCATTATTATTATTATTACAATTTATTACCCTCTCTTCACTCCATGGTCCCAGGGCAGGTTACAACAACAACAACAACAACAACAACAACAACAACAACAACAACAACAAATATTAATAATAATAATAATAATAATAATAATAATAATAATAATAATAATAATAATAATAATAAAATTTATTTATATCCCGCCCTCCCCAGCCAAGAGCAGGCTCAGGGCGGCTAACAACCAATAATAAAAACAAGTTGATTAAAATACAACTTAAAAAACAAGATTAAAATACAACATTAAAACATTAAAACATTAAAATGCCGCCTCTTCACAGGAGGAGAAAGGAAAAAAGAAAGAAGGAAAGGGAATCAAATTGATTCTAAGCCAAAGGCCAGGCGGAACAACTCTGTTTTACAGGCCCTGCGGAAAGAAATCAGATCCTGCAGGGCCCTGGTCTCATGAGACAGAGCGTTCTACCAGGCCGGAGCCAGTGTCGAAAAGGTCCTGGCTCCGGTTGAGGCTAATCTAACTTCCTTAGGGCCTGGGACCTCTAGGGTGTTGCTATTTATGGACCTTAAGGTCCTCCATGGGGCATACCAGGAGGGGCGGACCCGTAGGTACGAGGGTCCTAGGCCGTTAATTAAAACACAAATGTTAAAAACAGTTATAAAAAGCTTGTAATTATAGAAAAAGAGTGGGTCGTAAAATATACATCTCAAGTGCCTAAAGCTAGGATTAAGAGAGGTGTCTTGGGTTTTAGCCGAAGATCTGCCATGAGAAGTGAGGGGGAGATATGGATCTTATACCAGTTTCTTCCATCCGGGGCCGTAAAGAATACATTGCAAGATGATTGAGATTTCAGCTTGTTACAAAATGTGTCAACATGATTTTAAACCTGAGTTTAAATGCTGTCACATTTATTGACAGTGAGAAAAATAGCTTTGGTGTGCAGTTTTCAAGAGCAAGACCCCCCCCACACACACACACATCTGATGTACAGATTTAAGCACTTCAGCAACAGAGGCTGTCTGACAAAAGGAATAAGGAGAGAGTACAAAGTTCAATGGTCCAGTGTTTTGACTTTAGCAGCCAGATTCTTATAATCATCTGTCAGTGTAATAAGCCAAGAAATGAATGAGCTTTGCACCACTGAACACGTTCCCTTCTCTCACACCTGAAGTCTCCAATTAAGCTTAGTTTCCTACTTCACTGGGACTGGGCAGGGGTGCCATCTAGGGAGGAGCCAGGGGACTGAGCCCCTCCCAAAAAAATTCAAGGAGGGGGCCAGGAGGTCCCCATTGGGCCTGTCAGGAGCTCATCCTGCACTCGTGTAGGAACCTGGCAGAGACACGTGCCTGACTGGCATGTTCTCTCCCTTCTGGTCGATCGTTTGGGAGCTTCAAAAGCTTTCTTCAGCCTGAACATCACAGCAAGCGATGCCAACAGATATCAGCACACTTAGGGATCCGCAGCTTGGGTAACAGACCTTAGCAAATCAGCATTTTGGCTAATCTACTTTATTTACATATAAACACACAGAGAGCACGGCAACATGGCTCCCTCTCTCTCTAGCATCAGACAGCAAAGAGAAAAAGAACAAAGGGCAATAGTCCCATTTCACGGAACACAGTAACACAAACATCCTGTCTCCGTCACTTCCCGCTTTGTGGAGTCAAAACACACACCGTCATGTGATAGACAAAAATCCCATGACTGCAATCATGGAGCAGGAATTCTAACAGGGCCTACCCGCAGCCATCGTGGGCCCTACCAGAAGTTCCTGTGGCTACAGTGGGCCCTGCTGGTAGGCCCTGTCAGGCCTTTCCATGGCCATGATGGGCCCCGCCAGAACTCCTTCTGCCATGTGATATCATGCGTGGTGGGCCCCACCCCCAGTTGAGTGGTACTCGACAAATGTGGGACTGGGAAATTATGGCTACCAGCTTTTGAACAACCCAGGATCTTTCAGCATGTTGGAGGCAGCGATGCTTTTAAATTCTAGTTGCTGGAAACCACAAGATAGGAGAGTGCTCTTGTGCGCATGTTCTGCTCCCTAACTTCCCACAGTTATCAGTTTGCCCACTGTGAGAGCAGGCACTTCTTGTGTTCTTCTTCAGATAGTGGCATCTCATATTCTGTAGCCACTTTTGCAAGGATTACAGAGAAGGCTCATAAACAAAAGAAAGCCATTTCCTTATCCTATGACAACAGTTCACAAATTCTTACAAAGTTTCTGACAGCAGTGTCTCTCATTTTGTCCAAATTGGGTAATGATGGCTACCGGCTTTTGAAAAAGTCAGGATCGTAAAACAAGTTCAAACTGTGGTTTAAGATACTGACTTGTTTCAAAATGATTAGCCATAGTTTAATAGTTTCGAAGAAATGGGAAATGTGGTCCGTTGGAGACTTCCACCTTGCATACAGGTGTGCTGTGAAGAGAGGGAAACCAAAATGATCAAGAAGATGGAGTGACAGCCACCCCCCAACTGCTTCATGAGGAAAGGTTGCAGCATTTGGGACTTTTTACTGTGGAGAAAATATGAATAAGGTTAGGCACTGTTTAGGCTTGCCATACGCCAGGAAAATTCCTGACATGTCCTGGTTTTGGGGTGTAAAAATGGCATGGGGGCAATTGGCAAAATGTCAGGGAAAACCTGGATGTATGACTCAGAAAGTTTAAAATCACTATTTTGGGGTTAGATTTTCCCCAAAAAGCTCCCAAATTTTGGTGGGTTTCTAAAATAAAAAATAATTTTTGTGGTTTCCTAAAAAAGAGCCCAACAATTTTGATATGGCAACCCCAGCACTGTTGTCCCTTTGGGAGGAGACTGGCAAAGTAGATGCTAAGCAGTTCCACCATCTCTCTGTCACCTAACAGCGTTTCTCCAACTTCTCCATGCAGAGGAACTATGACTTCCTTGTTCTTCCTCTTGCTTTGAACCCTTCTTTTCATTATTTTTAGAGAGGTGCTTTAATTATCTTTATTAAGTCCAGGATCTAAATTTACCTAGCTGCACCAGTGGTACAACAGTACGGTAGCACTGCCAGCCATCCCAGCAGGTGAAGCTGTCCCCATTGTTGCATCACATGGCAGAAAGTCTTCCCCAGCTGGATTTCCGCCTGTCATACACCTTGTGAAAGGCACAACAGTGCCACTGGGTGCTCTGACAGCAGCCTTCCATCAGCCTGCTTTGCTTGGCTGGAAGTCTCCTTCTCCTCCGCAGTCGGGAGACTTGCCCAAACTAAGGCTCCGATTTGGTCTCTTCTCTCTCCTTCTCCCTCGCATGTTACCGGTCCCTGTGGATATAACTCCAATTAATAAAAAGGCATCTTTATCTAAGCATTATCATAATACAAAGACTCAAGGGGGACACAATTCCTTCATGCTTTTTGCTGATTTAAAACTCAGAATTCTCCTCAGAGCTGGCGGGGGGGCGAAGGGGGCTTTGCTGGGAATGAAAGGGAAAGGGATAAAGGGCATTGTAACATTTCATCGGAACGAGGCCTCACACTTGGCAAAAGCACAATGGAGCTTGTTAAATTTGGAGCGTTTATAAGAGCCTTATTGCTGTTAGATCCCATGACGGAGCTATCATTTTTTAAAACACACACACACAGACACACACACACACACACACACACACAGGGTTCACTTGGACAGAAGCTCTGTGCTCCATAGTTCATTGCTTCTCCGGGAGAATCTGTAGGAAATTAAAACAGCAAGCTACAGAAAATGACCAGAGAGGTGTTTTATTTCTCTCTCTCCCATTGAGGCTGGCTGAGATAGCTCTATGCTGCCTGTTGTAAACAAAACCTGCCCTTTTCCCCTTATGGGGAACCCAAGAGCCTGTATGGAGTCCTTTGTAGGTTCTCCATCAGTCGGAGAAAATAACAGAGGCCAACCAGAGAATATTGAGAAGCAAAGCAGCTAATAAGCCTGATCTATATTAAAGCTGTTGCAACAGGGTGCTCCCCTCACAAGCAGGAAAGGAGGAGGACCCAGAAGCAAGGTGTGCCTGCCCTTATATAGACATTTTAAATTCCCTGCCATGGAGCTCAAGACCACCCCTCCATACATCATACATACATCACAAAAGGGGTGTAACCCAAGACCACCACCCCACAAACTTCATACCTACATCACAGAAAAGGTGGTCTACAACAGAAATTTGAATGTTGTTGTTTTTCCTGTCTGCCCGGTTATCTGATAATGCCTTATCTGATTGCCTTTCCTGGTAGTCTGTCACCATTTGAGATGGCGATTCCCCAATTCCTGAGACAATGGGAAGGTTCCCTCACCCCCCTCCCTCCTTGCAGAAAAAACATTTAGTCAGTTTGGGAGTCAAAATGGTTTCAGGTCGGTCTTCTTGTGCTGATCTATGTACATGCTTGATTGGTACATTTATGAACATTTATTATATATATAGGTAAAGGGACCCCTGACCATTAGGTCCAGTCATGACCGACTTTGGGGTTGTGGCGCTCATCTCGCTTTACTGGCCGAGGGAGCCGGCATACATGCTTAGTCATGCTGGTCATGTGGCCAGCATGACTAAGCCGCTTCTGGCGAACCAGAGCAGCGCATGGAAACGCCATTTACCTTCCCACCAGAGTGGTACCTATTTATCTACTTGCACTGGCGTGCTTTTGAACTGCTAGGTTGGCAGGAGCAGGGACCGAGCAACGGGAGCTCACCCCGTCACGGGGATTCGAACTGCCGACCTTCTGATCAGCAAGTCCTAGGCTCTGAGTCCTAAGTTCCACAGTGCCACCCGCGTCCCTTTTATATTATAGATATATAAGACCTTAAATTTTATAATTACACTGCCGGCCACTGCAGCCGCAGAAATAAGACAATGGATGAGTGCTGCTCTTTCCTTTTGCTAGGTTTTAAGAACAGCAGCATATAAGGAGCTTCTAAGCCAGGGGTTGGGGAATGTTTCTAAGGTAAAGGGCCACAATTCCTCGCAAGTTGCCAGCCAGAAGGGCAGGGCCAGAAGCAAAAAATGAATGGAGCAGCATACGCAAAAGAAACAGCACATTGTCCTTATTGGGTGTTGGAACCAGGTGTGTGCTGGTGCAGAGCCCCTGTTCTCTCCTTCACCCAAGACACCTTACAAGGCTCACTGTGTACAAAAGATGCTCCTCTGAACATATGCAGAGTGTCTTTCCCTCACGCACTGTGTGGGTTCTCACCATCCCATGACTAATCTCCTTTGTGCACTACAAGTCCCAGCAAAGGAAGAATGGATACAAAAACTTATGGAATATGCAGAAATGGCAAAACTTACCGGAAGGATAAGAAATCAAGATAACAATTTTTAAATAAAAGAATGGAAATGGTTTATTGAATATTTTCAGATAAATTGTCAACAGATAAAAACATTGGCAGGATTATTGTAATACAGTGGTACCTCGGGTTACATACGCTTCAGGTTACATACGCTTCAGGTTACAGACTCCGCTAACCCAGAAATATTACCTCGGGTTAAGAACTTTGCTTCAGGATGAGAACAGAAATCGTGCAGCAGCAGCGCAGCGGCAGCAGGAGGCCCCGACAGCTAAAATGGTGCTTCAGGTTAAGAACAGTTTCAGGTTAAGAACAGATCTCCAGAACGACTGTAACCTGCAGCTTCGTAAGAGTACAGTGGACGCTCGGGTTGTGAACATGATCCATGCGGGAGGCACGTTTGCAACCCGCATTGCCATGTCTGCGCAGGCGCAGGTTGTGATTTGGCACTTCTGTGCATGCGCAAAGTGCAATTTAGAGGTTCTGCGCATGCACGAGCCCTGAAACCCAGAAGTCACCCATTCGGGTACTTCCGGGTTCGGCACGGTGCGCAACCCAAAAATGCGCAACCTGGAGCACCTGTAACCCGAGGTATGACTGTACATATTTAAAGAAGGTGAATAAATGAGCAAATTAAGTTAATTTGGATATGCACAAGATATTAAAAATAAATTTAAGGAACCGCAGAAAGAGGGGGGAGGAAGTCAAGTTTTGAAATGTCAAAATGATTGTAAAATTGGTGAAATGTATAAACTTGAAAATTATAATTTTTTTTAAAAAAAATACCCCCCCAAAGAACCATCTGTTAACAGCCTTGCAAATTGCATCATGATAACAAGCTAGTGAAAAATATAGTAAAGAGAGACACAATATCTATTGGGTAGCATCCAGCTAAACAGTTTCACTAGTGCAAGGATTTTTCACTGTGCAATGGGTCTTCCTCACCTTCTCCTTTCCCAGGGCACTTCCTGCACATCCTTGTAAATCACCAGGGGAAGGAAGGTTGGTGAACCCCCAGAAGAGAAGTTGAACAGAGGGTGTGTGGGGAGAGGAGAGGGCAAGGAAGTTCCATTGCACAGCTAAGTGTCATTGCACTAACACAGGCATAGGCAAACTTGGCCCTCCAGATGTTTTGGGACTACAACTCCCCTCATCCCTAGCTAATAGGACCAGTGGTCAGGGATGATGGAAATGGTAGTCCCAAAATATCTGGAGGGCGAGTTTGCCTATCCCTGCACTAACAGAAGTGTTCATCTGAACATTGCCCATTCACTCAGTGAAGGGGAGGGAGGGAAATAAGGAAAGCAAAGGAATAAAAAAGAAATTTCTGTGGCCATCTCAGCTAAAGAGCAGGTATCAATATTTGGTGACCTAGAGAATCAATACTGTGGTACCTTGGTTTAAGAACAGCCCTGTTTACGAACGATTTGTTTTACGAACTCCGCAAAACTGGAAGTAGTGTCCCGGTTTGTGAACTTTACCTCAGTGTAAGAACAGAATCCGAATGGTGGAAGGGCACCGGCAGTGGGAGGCCTCATTAGGGAAAGCACACCTCAGTTTAAGAACAGCTTTGGTTTAGGAACGGACTTCCAGAACGGATTAAGTTCGTAAACCAAGGTACCACTGTATTCGGATTTTCTAAGGAGCTTGGTATACTCAGGGTTAAGCAGCTAACTAGACTGGCTCCATGATATTATACTCCTTAACAGGTCTGGAATGCGATCTGAGGCTGGCCCATCCAAGGAGCTCTGAATCCTGGGAATTTGCAAATGGAACAGGTGAAAATGTAACTAGTGATAATTGATGATTCATTATCTGCAATTAACATTTGGTAAACAGGTGTTCAGAGCCATATAAAATGAGGGATGGGAGCAGAGGGATGTTTAGATTCTGGGGTAGTTGGGAATGGAAGTTCACAGAGCATTAAGTCTGTTCAGCTTTTAGGAAAATAATAGAGTTGTCTCCATACACCTGAATGAAAGCGCAAGATGGGTAATGTGGTTAAATGGTCACAACTTTATTAAAGGAACTCACCAACTATCTGCAAGCAAATGCATCCGTAGCCTGCCTCTGCACCATGTGGGCATATCTAATCTGAGGTGAGATATGGAGCAAGCTCCCTTCCTCTGAGAGCCAGTGTGGTGTAGTGGTTAAGAGCGGTGGACTCATAACCTGGTGAACCAGGTTCGATTCCCCGCTCCTCCACATGCAGCTGCTGGGTGACCTTGAGTTAGTCACACTTCTCTGAAGTCTCTCAGCCTCACTTACCTCACAGAGTGTTTGTTGTTGGGGAGGAAGGGAAAGGAGATGGTTAGCCGCTTTGAGACTCCTTAAAGGTAAAGGTAAAGGGACCCCTGACCATTAGGTACAGTCATGGCCGACTCTGGCATTGCAGTGCTCATCTCGCTTCATTGGCCGAGGGAGCCGGTGTACAGCTTCCAGGTCATGTGGCCAGCATAACAAAGCCACTTCTGGTGAACCAGAACAGCGCACGGAAACGCCGTTTACCTTCCCGCCGTAGTGGTACCTATTTATCTACTTGCACTTTGACATGCTTTCGAACTGCTAGGTTGGCAGGAACAGGGACCAAGCAACGGGAGCTCACCCTGTCACGGGGATTCGAACCGCCGACCTTCTGATCAGCAAGCCCTAGGCTCTGTGGTTTAACCCACAGCGCCACCCACGTCCTTGGGGACTTGAAACTCCTTAGGGTAGTGATAAAGCGGGATATCAAATCCAAACTCTTCTTTTTCCTCCTCCTCATTTCACAGGGGTGACACAGCTCTGGCTTGAGGTCTGGCACTCAACATTTGATGGCTGCAAGCCTTTCATCACCAACTCACCATAAGGATGCCATGCTGACAATCCCAGTCTAGACCATTGCTCTCCCATTGGTGTGCTGCCCAACTGTCCCATTTTAAGAGGGGCATCTCAGATTGATCCCAATCCTGGGTGTCTCATTTTGGCTCCCCTGCAGGACCAAAAAAAACAGGTGGTTGTTGGTTCTATGTCTTGGCGGATGTCACGGGGGCAAGGGGGCACTCCTGCCCACAACAACCCCCCTGGAATGATAAGGCTAAGAGAGAGAGGCTGGTCCAAGGCCACTCAGTGAGCTTGGCTTCTAAGTTGGGGAACTATCATGAGGGGCTAAGGCTATATCTTTATTAGCCTGATGATTAATGTGGACCTGATTTCCACTTTTCACACTACATTCCTCTTAAGTCTGGCACATCAAGCATATGATTGAATAATATCCACTGTATCTGAGGACGGGAACAGAACTGACATCAAACAAAACACAGTAATCCAAATGGAACAATAAATAAAAGGGGGGAAATCAAACTTGAATTAATAGCTGATACTAATGAATGAATAAGCTTACAGCCTGAAGTCATGAAAAGGCCATTAAGTTTTGCAAAGCATCTATCCATCAAAAGAAAAATATATACATACAGCAGCATCATAAAGATAATAAATTGTCAGATGATATTCTATCAAGCGTCATTGTAAATACATTTTCATCTTTGGGGAGCCTTTTGCTTGTCAGGAGACTCAGCATGTGTGTGTGTAAGCAGGGGAAGGAACATAATTTCTAAAACAAGTCACATAGCGCCCAGATCAAGGAAAGTAATAGTAGCACTCTATTCTGCTTTAGTCAGGAATACTGTGTTCAAATCTGGGCACCACAATTTAAGAAGAATGCTGACAAGCTGGAACGTGTGCAGAGGAGGACAAGAAGATGATCAAGGGTTTGGAAACTAAGCCTTATGAGGAGCGCTTGAAGGAGCTGGATATGTTTAGCCTGGAAAAGAGGAGACTGAGAGGAGATATGATGTTGTTGTTTAGTCCAGTGTTTCCCAACCTTTTTTGGGCAAAGGCACACTTGTTTGATGAAAAAAATCTCGAGGCACACCACCATTACAGCCCCGTGACGTCAGCGCGCAGCGTCACGCCGGGAGGGACGCACGAAAGTGTAAGTTTCAATTTTTTTCCCTCCCCCTTGCCGGGGAACCTCCAAGCTTTGGGGGTGGGGGGGGAGGAGGCAGCAAAGCGAGGCAGGAAGGAGAGCGCGGCTTGGCTGGGTGAGCTTTGGCAGGGGCAGGGAATGAGAGCCGCGAGGCGGGCGCTGCGGACGGAGGCGCTGCCCGCCGAGCTCGCAGGCAGCCAGGCAGGCAGACGGCGAGAGCCCCGCGCTGGGCGGCCTCTCCTCGCCGCCGCCACCCCACCTCTTGCTGCCCGACTCGCCCGCCTCCCTCCAGGCAACATCTCGCGGCACACCAGGCAAAATCTCACAGCACACTAGTGTGCCGCGGAACAGTGGTTGGGAAACACTGGTTTAGTCGTTTGGTCGTGTCCGACTCTTCATGACCCCATGGACCAGAGCACACCAGGCACTCCTGTCTTCCACTGCCTCCCGCAGTTTGGTCAAACACATGCTGGTAGCTTCGAGAACACTATCCAACCATCTCGTCCTCTGTCGTCCCCTTCTCCTTGTGCCCTCCATCTTCCCCAACATCAGGGTCTTTTCCAGGGAGTCTTCTCTTCTCATGAGGTGGCCAAAGTATTGGAGCCTCAGCTTGGAAAAGAGGAGACTGGGAGGAGATGTGATAGCTATCTTCAAATATCTTAAGGGCTGTCACACGGTGGAGGGGGCATGTTTGTTTTCTCCTGCTCTGGAGGGTAGGACTCGAACCCATGGCTTCAAGCTGCAAGAAAGGAGATTCCGACTAAACATTCGGAAAACCTTTCTGACACTAAGAGCTGTTCAGCAGTGCAACTGTCTCCCACGAGAAGTGGTGCACTCTCTTTCTTTGGAGGTTTTTAAGCAGAGATTGGATGGCCATCTGTCATGGATGCTTTAGCTCAGATTCCTGCATTGCACGGAGTTAGACTAGATGACCCTTGGGGTCCCTTCCAATGCTAAGATTCCATGATTCTATGATTCTTTGGTATCTGGCTTCTCATCTCCTATTTCCCATTTCCCTTTTTCACACTTGAGCTGTTCAAGTTAATATAGTTGTGCTGACTATATTTGTTGAAACGGAGACTGTGTCTTCTGTCTACTGACATTTGCGCTTTGTATTTTAACTTGACTGGCTTCTGGCCCTATTAAAGGCATTGACCGCCTGACCATTTACGACAATCCACTGTAGAGCAGCAGCAGGGAAGCAGTGCCCCTTCTTATGTTGTTGGGTTTTGTGAGTGGGGTCCCACATGGGTCCAGTCTGTCTCCAGGGCTGTTTAATATCTCCATGGACAGACAGCATAAAGCATGGGTAGGAAAACTAAGGCCCGGGGGCCGGATCCGGCCCAATTGCCTTCTAAATCCAGCCTGCGGATGGTCCAGGAATCAGCATGTTTTTACATGAGTAGAATGTGTCCTTTTATTTAAAATGCATCTCTGGGTTATTTGTGGGGCACAGGAATTCATTCATTTCCCCCCAAAAAAATACAGTCCGGCCCCCACACGGTCTGAGGGACAGTGGACCAGCCCCCTGCTGAAAAAGTTTGCTGACCCCTGGCATAAAGTATCCCAGCCAAGTCCCATGTTTCAGGCTGGTGTTAAAAGTTGGGTCCTCCTAGATCTAAAAAGGTTGGTGGTTACTGTACAGCACCACACTGTCTCACTAAAGATACACCTCGATGCATGCAAGTAAGTAACAGCTGAAAGATTTGGATTTTCTGGTAATTAATTTCAGTCCCCTTTTTGGCCCATATGGATGCTGCTGCTTTATACAGTTCTGTGGAAATTAAGAGGGTCCGACACATGCTCTATAAATTGTGATATTCTGGATTAAGAGTTGCCAGATGTCGTTCCCCTTAACAGCATTGCTCTGCTTCAGTTTTTTTAATAGATGCTAGAATTATTCACTGTGAATTATTTCCATTCCAAGCTTGCACCTTCTGTCTTCTGGTGGAAATTTTGGCTAATGAGTTTCTGATCGGGAACATAATTAACTGTTAACTATTCAGCACACCATGCAGATAAATCTTTGTTTTAGCATGCAGTATATTTGCAAACTACTGTGCGCTCAGTATAAGGTCTTTGCTTTGAGACGGCATGCGGGGGAAGAGGAGCTTTCAGGCCAAGGGCTGCATTTCCTTCTGGCAACTTCCGGAGGGTCACAGGGCAGTGGCAGGTGGGGCCAGAGCCAAAAGTGGGCGAAACAGCAAATGTGTCTACACAAACTCTAACCTCCATCTCCAGTGCTTTTTTTCCTTAAAACATGTTTAGGGGTACTCTCATTTGACTCAAGAAAACCACCATTTTATAGTTCAAATCAGAAAAAATAAATACAGTAAATGGACAAAAGTACAAAGAACATGCATTACCTCATCATGATGAAAAATAGTAATTTTCCTACTCATATTGAAACATTGCCCCTCAATAAGGCCAAACTTTCTTTCCACAGGGCCTGTAAGACAGAGTTGTTCCGCCTGGCCTTCGGCTTGGAATCAACTTGATCCCCTCCCCCTCTTTCCTTTTCCCTTTCTCCTCCTGTGATGGGACTCCTTTTTGGGGACTTCCCTGGCTTTTTTTCTGGCCCATGTAGGACCAGTCTGGAAAGTTAGCCTTGGTGAAGACTTGACATTTTCATCCCCCCAAAAAAGTTTTTGATTTGAGTTTCCATTGAAATGAGGCTGTATTTTAATGTTTTAATGTTGTATTTTAATCTTGTTTTTAAGTTGTATTTCATTCAATTTGTTTTTATATCGGGTGTTAGCCACCCTGAGCCCGGTCTTGGCTGGGGAGGGTGGGGTATAAATAAAAAATTTTATTATTATTTTTATTAGGAGGAGGAGGAGGAGGAGGAGGAGGAGGAGGAGGAGTAAAACACCACACATCCACATTCCACACTGCTTCACACATTAAACCAGGAATCGGCAAGGTTTACCTCGCCTGGGCCGGTTCACTCCATCAGAGATCCCGCTGTGGGCTGTATTGTGGATGCATGCATGAGCATGTGCGCCCGTGAATTCTGGCATCTGCATCTGCACAGGTGCAATTTCCGGCACCACAGAAGTGAGTCCCTGCGCTGCACTGCGCTGCACCGGTTTAGCGCAGCGCGCAGGAACTTGCCGAGTGGGCGGCTTGGTTCAGGGGCAGCTCATGGGCCAGTTAAGCAACCCCCATGGGTCGCTTGTGGCCCATGGGCCTTAGGTTGCCGACCCCTGCATTAAACACTCGCTTCTGTCTGAGACTCAGGAAACACCATGACAGGAAATGAGGGACCCCCATCAGGGGTAGCAAAGAAACTGACGATTCACCATGCTATTTAGTGGAACTGATGGTTCACCATGCTAGAGAATAAACTATTTAAAAAAAATAAAACATAGTTTCTTCTCCCATTAGACTCACAAAAAGTTTAGGGGTATGCACCCCCCCCCAGAAAAGGAGCACTGCCCATCTCTATCTTCCACCCAGGAAAGCAAGTGGAATTATCAGAGTTCCAGGGACATATTTAAGCCAGGTTAAAATACTTGAGGAAAGTGCAAAATCAGTCTGGTAAAGGGAGAGTCTCAAGGCCCAGATTGGGAGGCCTAGAGGGCCAAATTTGACCCCTAGTTTGAGTTCCCCCACCCCTGGTATACAGTGTGACCTTTGTATAAGACGAGCCCTGCAGGATCCGCCCAGATCCAAATGTTGGCAGGCAACCTCTGGACTTCAATGTTTTTCATCCACTGCATATTTAAGTTCAGTGAGAATTTTGCTTATTTGGGAAGGATTACGTACTGCCTGTTGGTGCTCCACCTCAGGGAAAACCTCAAATGCCACTCTGAGCTCCCTGGAAAGAAGAGTGGGGTAACGACAGCATGCAATAAATGTCACTTCCATGGCAACATACTTTATCCATGGTGCTATAGCACAGAACAAGGTTTTTATTTATGAGGTCTTGTTTATTACATTTTTACCCCATCCTTCTTCTAAGTCAGGGGTGGGCCATATGTGACCTACAGCAAGGGCCGGATTTAGGTTTGATGAGGCCCTAAGCTACTGAAGGTAATGGGGCCCTTTATATGTCCAGCTGTCCTTTGTCAACAACAAATTGTCAGTGTTTTTTGTCTTGAATATATGCTATATGGTAATTTATGGACCTAATAGGTATCTAAAGCCATTTGCATATATTGCCATGCAACCAATCCATGCAGAATGTAGGCACCCTATACAGTGGTGCCTCGCAAGACGAAAAGAATCCGTTCTGTGATTCTCTTCGTCTAGCGGTTTTTTCGTCTTGCGAAGCAAGCCCATTGACAGATTAGCGGATTAGTGCTATTAGCGCTATTAGCGGCTTTTAGCGGCTTATCGAATCAGCTGATAAGCGGCTTAGCGGCTTAGAAAAGGGGGGGAGGAAAAAAAACCCGCAGGAACTCGCAAGACATTTTCGTCTTGCTAAGCAAGCCCATAGGAGATTCGTTTTGCGAAGCACCTCCAAAACGGAAAACTCTTTCGTCTAGCGAGTTTTCCGTCTTGTGAGGCATTCGTCTTGCGGGGCACCACTGTATATAGAAAGGAGTAAACCAGTGATATTTTAGGGAGCAGGCTAGCAGGCGAGGCCCATTATTTACATCATAGGAGCCTACACAAAACAAAACACTGTTGCTATAAACAGGTTTTATTTTATTTGTATTTTATCTTATATTTTGGAAATGTACACCCAGGATTTTTTTCCTTTAATGTTTTGGGGGGCCCTCAAGAGTGTGGGGCTCTAAGCTATACCTTGTTTAGCTTATATGTAAATCTGGCACTGCCTACAGCCTAATTTTGTGTGGGTAGCAAGGAGGGTGGAAATGCAGGGCATGGGAAAGGATGGCCTCACCCACTTTTGATTCTACCCAGTGGTTTTTTTTGTGGTGGTACATGCCGGTATGGGACGCAGGTGGTGCTGTGGGTTAAACCACAGAGCCTAGGACTTGCTGATCAGAAGGTCGGCGGTTCGAATCCCTGCAACGGGGTGAGCTCCCATTGCTCGGTCCCTGCTCCTGCCAACCTAGCAGTTTGAAAGCACGTCAAAGTGCAAGTAGATAAATAGGTACCACTCCAGCAGGAAGGTAAACGGCGTTTCCGTGCACTGCTCTGGTTCGCCAGAAGTGGCTTAGTCATGCTGGCCACATGACCCGGAAGCTGTACGCCGGCTCCCTCGGCCAGTAAAGCGAGATGAGCGCCGCAACCCCAGAGTCGGCAACGACTGGACCTAATGGTCAGGGGTCCCTTTACTCTTTACCTTACATGCCAGTATGCAGTACCGCCACTTCTTTTCCCCCGTCATCATCTTGCCTCCGCCACTTGCATGCCCGCTCACCCGCTCACCCCGCACCTTCGCCACTTCCTCTGCTGCCACCACTGCCACTTCCCAAGGCTTCAGAGGCGCTTTGGCTCAACCCTGACGATAGCAGGTTGTAAAAAGGTCACACCAGAGAGCTTCTGGAAGGCCATGCCTGCAGCCTCAGGAAGTGTAGGAGGAGGAAGCAGCAAAGATAAATGGGAGAGAGAGGAAACGGGTGGGCAGGCAAGCAGGGGGGCGCATGGTGCATACCGGCTGTTATGTATTCAGTGGTCTGTGTTTGCCTGAGCTTGAGTCAGGACTAAGGATTCTGAGCTCCTGTGTTCTGATTCGATACATGGTATCCAATCACAGAACATTTCAGGATTTGGGTGTGCTGGTCCAGGGGGGAGGTTACCGTGGGGTGAGGTCCAGGACCTGAGTTGAGGGTCGCCAGACAGTCCTCCTCGGGCAAAGCAGGGTCCACAGCGAGAAGCCGGGCAAGGACAGGAACTCTGGGGGAACAGGACTGGGTGCTGGCCGAAACAGCTCATCAATGACGTTGCTCCCGCAACCTGGGACCTGGCTGACTGGCCTTTATCTTCTCTGAGGCCAGGGGCGGTCCCGGCCCCCAGGAGACTCACCTCTCCTGGCCTTAAGGCAAGCACTCCTCCTGGGAGAAACCAGTTCCCTTAGCCTCTCTGCCCTGAGCCTCTGCAGTTCAGGAGAGGCTGAAGGGTTACTGGACCCAGGGGGAGACTCACCTGTAGGCACTGAGTCCTCAACCACCTCCGGAGCCAGAGTGGATTCACCTGATGCCTGCTCCTGAGGATCCGGCACAGGTGCAGGCGCTTCAGAATCAAGGCCCTGCCCCAGTTCAGCCGGCCCTGGAGGCGGGGACTCCTGTGCAGGCTGGGATTCCTCCGGTTCAGCCTCTGAATCGGATTCCCAGGCCATCACACCGGGCCTCTGCCATTGGCCCTTAAACTCTGAGTCATGATTCGGAGTTTGGAAGTTTAGACAGCCAATCACGTTGGGAGTGGGAGTAGCCCAGGCCTTCAGAAATGTATATAAGCAGTTGCTTTGTCCTTGTTGTCTAGTTGGGTTAGTTCAAAAAAGGTTCTTGCTGTTATCATTGTGTCTTGCCTCGTGGGAACCCACCTACACTTCACCAGCACTTATATTTCTTTGGTGGGGGGGACGACACTGGTTCTACCTCTTTTTATCACTCACTTCTATCAAGTTTGTTTCTTTGTCTTAGAACACAGATTGCCAGCCTTTTTGGACCCGTGGGAACATTTCAAATTTTGAGAGAGCGGTGGGGGCACCTGGCACAAAATGGCTGCCATGGTGGGGGGGGGTGTCGTAATCAGTGCTGGATTTACATATAAGCTAAACAAGCTATAGCTTAGGGCCCCACTCTCTTGGGGGGCCCAAAAAAATTAAAGGGAAAAAACTGGATGTACATTTCCAAATTATAAGATAAAAACAAATAAAAACCTACATGTAGCAACAGTGGCAAATGGATACCTATTAGGTCCATAAATTACCATATACAGTGGTACCTCGGGTTAAGAACTTAATTCGTTCTGAAGGTCTGTTCTTAACCTGAAACTGTTCTTAACCTGAAGCACCACTTTAGCTAATGGGGCCTACCGCTGCTGCTGCACTGCCGGAGCACGATTTCTGTTCTCATCCTGAAGCAAAGTTCTTAACCCGAGGTAATATTTCTGGGTTAGCAGAGTCTGTAACCTGAAGCGTCTGTAACCTGAGGTACCACTGTAGCATATATTCAACACACACAAAAACAGCAACAATTTGTTGTTGACAAAGGACAGATGGACATATATAGGACCCCATTACCTTCAGTAGCCTAGGGCCTCATCAAATCTAAATCTGGCCCTGGTCGTAATACAAAATTAAAGAGACAACAACCCCTTAAAATCTTATGCTTACCCTGGGAAGTGAGATACGTCCTTCTGGTCCTGATTCAGAGAGAGAGAGAGAGAGAGAGAGAGAGAGAGAGAGAGAGAGAGAGAGAGAGAGAGAGAGAGAGAGAGTTGCTGATTGCTGTCTCTCAGGCAGCATTCTCCTAACAGATATTCTTAACGCAGAACGGATCAGTTTGAGACCAGAGCATGGCAGGCAACAACAGGAAAAGGTTTATTTAAGGAAACTAAAAATATAACATCAAACCACTGGGCACACATATAAAAAAAAAAACAAAAACTCATGTGCTGATTTTAATTAAAGCTCTGCCTCCACTTGGGGTGGAAAACACTCCAGAGTCGGAGCAAAATTACAAGGATTTCAAAGAATGCTAAGCTTGAAAGGTTGCCCTCTGCTTTGTGACACAGTTTCTGGCATTTCTTAGAGCAGCAAATAGAATTCTGATCATTGGTGGAGCTTTGGGGTGTGAAGTGGTCTTTCCGCAGCAGCTTTTTCTAGTCAAGGTTACACATTAAAGGTGATCACCAAGGACAGCTATTTGGGTTGTGAAGCTCGTAGCCTATTCAAGAAACATCAGATGTGCAAATCAGAACATTGCTACCCTTGCCACGTATATCCAATTAAAGCTTTTACCTGAGAGTGCTGAACAACTCTATGCCTAGAGCAGAGATTTTTTATTTTTTATTTGGTTTTGGTTTTTTTGCAGGATCCTGGAGAGAAACAAATGGTGGCTGAATCGTGACTTGTGTAAGAAATGGGACTAAGAGCCATCACTGCAACCCACCTTGAATTTACGGTTCCAAATTGGATCCCGCAATTCTGTTACAAAGTGTCTGTTTGCACGCTAGTCAGTGGTTCTCACATGCAAATTGCACACTATCTCTCTCCTCCCCCTCCCCCTCCCCCTCTTTTTCTCTTTGGGGATGTTTTGACAGTGAGAACTGAATGCACTGCAGGATTTGGCACCCCAAGAGTTAACAAGGACAAGATAAACACAGAGTGATTGTATTGTAGCAAAAGGGGAATTAGCATGCCTATTACAAAATATGGGAACAGATGTTAATTGGCATAGACTTAAACCTCGCCAGGAGAAAGGGTTTGGGCAGGGGGATGCTGTCTGCCCACAGCCATGAAGAGAAATTATCCTAAACCATCAGCCTTAACAAAACAAAATCTGCTGTCATTTTAAAAGTACCAACAGAGTAAGGAATGCAGAGGGGAGTTTAGGAGATTCTGCCTGGAGTCAGGCTAGTACACTAAAGCATAACAAAGGAAGGGAAATGGAAAAGAATGAGTGATGGCCACCTATCTTTGATGGCCATCATGGGAAACAAAGTTCTGGATAAAGTATGGCCTAATTCTGCAGGACTCATCTTATGTTTTTGTGTTCTTAGATGTTGTTGGACTCCCAGTCCAACTCCTATCCACCCCAGCTAGGGTTGCCATCAGGATCCAAATGTATGCATTTGAAAGGGTATGTGAAAGGTCATGGATTTAAGCTCTGGGTAGCCATACACAGAGAGATTTACAATTCATGTGTATGCATACCCTCCAACAGTTCACCCATGAAAATAGGGATGTCCTATTCAACAACAACAACAACATTTATACCCTGCCCTTCTTTTTTAAATCATTTTTATTGATTTTCCAATAAAAAACATCCAATTACCGTATTTTTCGCCCTATAGGACGCACTTTTTCCCCTCCAAAAATGAAGGGGAAATGTGTGTGCGTCCCATGGGGTGAATGCAGGCTTTCGCTGAAGCCTGGAGAGTGAGAGGGGTCGGTGTGCACCGACCCCTCTCGCTCTCCAGGCTTCGCGGACCTCTCCGCAAGCAGCGGGAGCGCTCCCGCTGCTTGCGGAGAGTTGCCTGCATGCCGAAGCCTGCGCGCGCTGGGATCAGCGCGTCCAGGCTTCGCGGACCTCTCCACAAGCAGCGGGAGCCAGCGCTGGGCTCCCACGGCTTGCAGAGAGCTGCCTGTTTGGGGGCTGGGGACGGGCGAAGCCTGGGGGGGGATTTTTTTTTCCCCTTTATTTCCCCCCAAAAAAACTAGGTGCGCCTTATGGGACGGTGCGTCCTATACGGAGAAAAATACGGTAATATAGCCAATCATAATACTCCAATTAAAATAAAAAACTAAAATAAAAAAGACCAAATTATAGTCCAAATTATAATTACTAATTTTGGGGAGCTCTCCATGGTCTGGATCTCTGCCCTTCTGACTGGGTTGCTCCAGCCACTCTGGGAGCAGTGGCGGAGAAAGGGGGTGCAGTGGGGGCCATCCGCCCTAGGTATCATGCTGAGGGGGGGTGACATTCAGTGCCCCCCCAACTCCCAATCCTCACCTGACTCCTGATGCTCAAAACGAAGGGGGAAGGCTGGCAGCAAAGCGGCGCAGCTCCCCCCTTCCCCCAATGGCTCAGGGTAGAGTCCCAATCCATCGGGGGAAGGGGGGAGCTGTACCGCTTTGCCGCCAGCCTTCCACTTTCATTTTGAGAGTCGGGAGAGTGTCGCGGGCAGGCGGTGTGCCATTGCCCTGCACTCCCAGCTGGAGGAGGGAGGCAGGAGCTGCGCCACTTTGCCAGCAGCCTTCACCCCTCAATTTGCGAGTCAAAAGTCGGGGGGAGAGTCGCAGGTGGGTGGTGCGCCGTTGCCCTCTGCTCCCGACTGGAGGAGGCAGGCAGGCAGGGGAGAGGATGTGAAGGAGGCACCCCATCCCATTCTTCCCTATGGGTTTGCCCCTCCCCATGGGTGTTCGCCCCACCCTGGGCGCTCCGCCCCAGGTGCCCAAGAGGCTTCCTCTGCTGTTGTCTGGGGGGCTTCCAACATACATAAGAACATGATAAAACTATACAGAGCTGCCGTCAGATGTCTTCTAAAGGTTGTATAGTTACTTATCTACTTGGCTTAGGAGTCAAAGAAGAAGAAGAGGAGGAGGAGGAGGAGTTTGGATTTGATATACCGCATTATCACTACCCGAAGGAGTCTCAAAGCGGCTAACATTCTCCTTTCCCTTCCTCCCCTACAACAAACTGTGAGGTGAGTGAGGCTGAGAGACTTCAGAGAAGTGTGACTAGCCCAAGGTCACCCAGCAGCTGCATGTGGAGGAGCAGGTAAGCGAACCCGGTTCACCAGATTAGGAGTCTACCGCTCTTAACCACTACACCACACTGGCTCTCTTAACTCCGTACCCTCCCCTCCCACACTTCTCCGATGAAAATAGGGACATCCTAAGGAAAAGCGGAACATTCCGGGATCAAATCAGAAACTGGGGTGGTTTCTGTAAATCCAGGACTGTCCCTGGAAAGTAGGGACACTTGGAGGGTCTGGTGTGTGTGTGTGTGTGTGTGTGTGTGTGTGTGTGTGTGTGTGTCCCCAATTCCAGATGGGCCATCCTGTTAGGCTGCAATAGATTGTAATGGATTGCTCTGAAGTCACCAGATAAAAAAATAACTGCCTCCCAAATGCATTGCACCACCCTGACCTGCATTTTGCCAGAACAAAGGGGGCAACCCTAATCCCAGCCGCCATAGTCAATAGGTTGGGAGAATGGGCATTTTAGTCCTACCCTAGCAGGTAGGTCAAAGGTTACCTGACACAAGGAATCCAAACCCTGACCTGAATCCAGTACCTGCTAGATTAGACAGGCCTTTGGTCTGACCCAGCATGTTCTTAAGTATTATCATTATTACATGCAAAAGGCACAGGTGCCCAACTGCATAAAGGTAAAGGACCCCTGACAGTTAAGTCCAGTTGCGAACGACTGGGGTTGGGGCGCTCATCTCGCTTTACTGGCTGAGGGAGCCGATGTTTGTCCACAGACAGTTTTTCTGGGTCATTTGGCCAGCATGACTAAGCCGCTTCTGGCGAAACCAGAGCAGCACACAGAAATGTCGTTTAGCTTCCCGCTGGAGTGGTATCTATTTATCTACCTGCACTTTGATGTGCTTTCAAACTGCTAGGTTGGCAGGAGCTGGGACCGAGCAACGGGAGCTCACCCCATCACGGGGATTTGAACTGCCGACCTTCCGATCGGCAAGCCCCAGGCTCAGTGGTTTAGACCACAGTGCCACCCGCGTCCCACCCAACTGCATAGCAAGAGCTAAAATAGAATGAGACCCCTTAGCTTGAGTCCCTCCTGAGATTTCCCACTGATCCTCCCTTTCTCAGAGGAAGATACTTATACAGTGTGCTGCACCTCTGCGGGAAGCCGCAGTCAATAGCTCCATCCAATAAGGCCGACAAGTTATTTACTCATCAGCTCATTAGAGGAGAGGAACAGATTACACTTCTCATAATTTTACATCTTGACAGGGACTGTTTTTGAGGTGTTATGGGGTCATCGGTCCCAGGCTTGGTGGTTTTGTTGTTGTTGTTTGGTATTTTGATAGACGACTTACAATAAATGCGCCTGAAGTTAAGGAACGTAAACTGTTCGTGTTTACAGAAATGCTCTGTTGCAGAAAATTAAATCTCGCATTTGCGTCAGCATGCTAAAGACCTCCGAGTGCTTTGAACATGAATAGGACCATTTGATTTGCAACTGGATATTTGCTGTTGGCATCCATCAGTCTCGAGAGACAGAGACTTCACCTCCCAGGAGTGAAGTCAAACTGCTGTGCTAGCAGCACCGCAGTGACCTCCTAGGGGTGCAAGCCTGTGCAATGTGTATGGAGGTTCTCAGCTGATGTAGTCCAAAGGAAAGCGGAGCAATATGTTTGACACCAGCTTGGCTTCAGGAACTGCTGAAACCTCTGGATTGGACAGAGCTGCTATAAAAGTTAAGAGAATCCACATATCTGCTTTTGTTTGGTCCATAGAGTAGTTACTTGCTTCTAGGTCTTCAACAAAGTCCATTGACAGTAAGGCCCCAGAGCTGGAAAACAGACTCACAAGTATGATTTTTCCAATCTTTTGTTCAGTTCTTCACAGCAGTTCATATACTTTTTTTAAAAGAAAAAATCCTCCTTTCACCAGCATTTTAGTGCGAACTTCTCCTAAACTGTATGCAATTTTCCTTAATGCATACATCGTTACAATGCCATTTTCCCATATAAAATCCATTGTTTTTGTATGTCAGTAAATGCATTTTGATGGACTCTTTACCCCAGCCTACGCATCTTGTACACAATGCCTGGCCGAAGAACTGCATCGCAAAATTCAGGGAAGCACGGATTTCAAAGGGTTGCCATTGCTCACAGCACAACAGGAGTCCAATGCACCCATAATTTTCATTAACAAAATACAGCCAAGGTAATTCAATGTCACTGCCTGTGGAAAATATTAAAGCAAGGCAAGAGTTATTTTTAACTAGGATGGGGTGAGGTTGATTTATATTCTGGGCTTCATTGCTGGGGGTGGGGGGTGGCAATAAGCAGAGGGGGCACAAAACCTCTTCTCCAGTGACTCATAAATGACATGCTACTAGGAGAGGTGCAAATGTGTGAAATTAAGATAAATAATGAGAGGGAGAGCAATCAAGGCAAAACCAAGGTCGGGTATGCAAATGAAGCTAACAGGAATCATTGGTGAATATTTGAATATTTAAATATTTCCTCAGTTGTGTCTAGATTAGGAAAGGGTAGGGGGAGGACTTGCTTGAGACAATGCTTTGGAAGTTGGTGTCAGTTGTTAGCTGCAATAGCACTCAAAAATGGACTCTGTAGGTCCATCCCATTCCTATGTCTTCACCTCCCTATTGACATCACCGCTGCAGCAATAGCCAGTTTGGGGTTCTGCAGAGATGAATTCAGAAACACCATCAACAATGTCATTGGAATATTGGAAGCTTTTTTCCTACCAAGGTGGGCAACCAGTCCATCTAGTGTTGAACTCTCCACAATGACTAGCTATGGACCTCTGGGGTTTCAGGGGTGCCAGGACTGACCTTTGAACCTCATGCATTTAAAGCAAGCATGGGAAATGGTTTACAGTCATACCTCGTGTTGCATTTGCTTCAGGTTGAGCGTTTTTAGGTTGTGTCCTACAGCGACCCAGAAGTACCAGAGAGGGTTACTTCTGGGTTTCGCCACTCGCACATGCGCAGATGCTCAAAATGACATCACGCGCATGCACAGAAGCAGTGAATCGTGACCCACACACGCATAGATGCGCAGACGTGGGTTGCGTTCTGCTCATGTTATGAACAGGGCTCCAGAACGAATCCCGTTCGCAACCAGAGGTACCACTGTAAAGTCCAAGTGCTGCATTTTTTACACTCCTACAAAGAGAGGGTGGGGTGTGTGAGTGTGCATGCAGAGTAGCTTACTGTACATTCTTTGCTCTGCCCACCTTTCCATTTGGTCCCACTCAGCAGACAGCATGTGGCCTCAGAAGGTTATGCGGCCCTAGTGCTGGAACAAGTTCCCCAGCACTGCGATATGCGAACCAAAAATCACATTCTTCCCAATGTTGCAAGGCAGATCTCCATTTATTATTGTTGTTATTTAATCCCATATTAGGGGAAGGTGCTCACAAAAAAAGTTCGTGCTAGTAAAAATAAGACACAAATGTGTTACTGGAAAATGCTTCCCCCAAAAAATATTACATTAGACAAACACAGCTGTAATGTGTATGGGTTGCTCGTGCGTAAGTTGCCGCCTCTCCAGGCTTTGTTGCCTTACTAAACCTTTCAGTCTGGGCAGCCCTTCACTTCGTGGCTGCCTCAGTCACTAGCAGAATCCATCAGTGGGCATTTCTTAAACCTTTTCCAACATAAAAGTTGTTTGACACCCAGTCTCCTCCTACTCTCTCTGCGCGGAAGTCTTCTGCGCAGGGTGGGCGTGGGTAGCGGAGGACCCGTGCTCTCCCCGCTGGTGTCCGGTGAAGAGTCCTGGAGCCCTCTCGCCGATTCCACCATCTGCCCCTCTATATCCCTGGTGTTGCGCTGATTTGCTTCCCCATCTGCGGAGCTGCCTCTCTCCCTGCTGGGCCCTTCTCCAGCATCATTTGAGAGCCTTCCCTCCGCCTCTAGCTCCGATGTCAGTTCCCTGACAACATCAAAATGCATTCATTGGGAGAAAAATGCATGAAAATGTTTTTGTAGCTTTTTCAAAACAAAAGAAACTGTAGCCTTTTCATGTTGTAAACTGCCTAGCACGTGGTTTGAATGGTGGAAAGAGAGCATACACTCAAAATGATGTATGCATGCATGCATGCATGAAAAAGAGCCCTTTCTTCAATGTCAACTGTCTTGCACACCTATGATTGGCAGGTGAGGCCTTGTTGGTGCTGCTGCATTCGGTTTTGCCTGGTTGGCATTGACTTATGACAGGGCCTTTTCAGTGGTGGTTCTCCTTTTGTGGAATGCCCTCCCTGGCAAGGTGCACCTGCCTCCATCATTATTAGCTTTCAGGAGGAATTTGAAGGCATTAATGTTTACCCAGGCATTAAATAGTTGAAAGGTACTGTTGCTGGGAACCCTGATCAGTGGCAGAGGAATGTTTTTTACTGTTTTTGTATTTTTGTTATTGATGTGTTTGCTGCACTGGACTCCAGCGGGAAGGGTAGGATGTAAATTTAATAATGCAACAAGAAGAAGGAGGAGAAAATGAATGAGAGGCAGCATGGCATAGTGGTTAGAGTGTTGGACTAGAACCTGGGAGACCAGGGTTTGAATCTCCCCTCACCAATGAAGTTCACTGGGAGACCTTGAGCCAGTCACTCCCTTTCAGCGTAACATGCCTCACAGGTTTGTTCTGGGGATTAAATTGGGGGGGGGGGGTCATGTCTGCCACCTTGAGCTCCTTAGAGAAAAAGGTGGGATATAATCAGGGGCGAACGAAGGCGTCGTGACACCTGGGGCGGGGCATTGCTACTTAGGACGCATGTGCAGCGTCGCTACATACGGCGCATGTGCTGTACATAGCGGTTTGCCAGTGGTGCCACTCCAGGGCCGTACGGATGGTGCCGGGATCCTCTGCTCACGTCTGCAGCCATGAAGAAGAAGAAGAGTTTGGATTTGACATCCCACTTTATCACTACCCGAAGGAGTCTCAAAGCAGCTAACATTCTCCTTTCCCTTCCTCCCCCATAACAAACACTCTGTGAGGTGAGTGAGCCTGAGAGACTTCAGAAAAGTGTGACTAGCCCAAGGTCACCCAGCAGCTGCATATGGAGGAGCGAGGAAGCAAACCCGGTTCACCAGATTACGAGTCTACCGCTCTTAACCACTACACCACACGGCTGTAGCAGCGACAGAGGGATCCCACCGCCGTCCTTACGGCACTCGAGCGGCACTGGCAGCAAACTGTTATGTACAGTGCATGTGCAAGATCATTACGTACAGCGCATGCATGCGATGCCGCAAATGCGGTTTGACGCCAGCGCCGGAATCCTCTGCTCGTGGCTGCAGCAGCGAACAGAGGATCCTCCACATGCGGCTGCGGCGGCGCGATGGCTACTCACGCCACCGCGAGCCCCCGCATGGTGCCTTCTTGTCACGCCCCCAGACATGGCACCCGGGGCAAACCACCCTCACCCCCCACCCCCGTTGTGACGCTACTGGATATAATGCAATAAACAAACCAAAAATAATCTGAAGTCTGGGTGGGCAGGGAGAAGAGAAACTAAAAAAATTGCCTGTTCCTAAGTGCCCTGCTTGGAGTAATGATGGATTGGGCCCTGCATTTTGCCAATCCCAAAGCAGACAAAACATATCTTTCGCTTTGTCTTCACAACTGTTCTTGAAAAGAGAGCTCAACAGTGAATTGACAGGCCACCGAAGACAAATATGACGCCTTCTTTTTGGCATTTATTCTATGGGTACCTTTCCTCCAAGAATGCTCCAGCTTCTTTCCAGCAACTGGATTTAATCAGGAAATGAAAGGAAAGGAATATTGGCACATAAAGACACCAGAGTTTGCTAATGACAAATCAAGAATGTGCACCCAACATTAATACAGGAGAAGGACTGAGTCTATGAGGCAGAAGTTATCTGTGAGGAGATGAATAGCTGAACACACAGAGCTATGAAAGAGAATTTATAAAAGAGGAGTTAATGCATTTTCTGCTGGGTCATGTTTTATCCCTCCCTTCAAAATGATTATTTGAAACTGGAAAATAAAGAACGATAATTAAAAGAAGAAGAAATTATATTTCACAGAATGCGATGAACTGATTTTTTTTCAAAACCAGAGTGAAGGAAATTAAAAGAAGACTAGAACACTGTGCACACAATTCTTTTATTTTTTAATAAAAATATGACAAAAGGCAAAGAGGTATAAATATTGAAGAAAAGGGCAAGTAGGATGGGGAAATGTTAAGAGCGAACAATGTTATCTTTCCACCTGAATAGGGAATGGTTGTTTGTTTGCACTGAAGAAGCAATACTGTGAAGTTTCACGTGGACGAATCCATGAATGCCTGTTTAATTTGGGTCCTGTCCTCCCGCGCGCGCACATTCTTTTACACGTTTCATGTGGAATTTTTGTTGTAAGAATATTGCTTGCTTTTTTATTGTGCATGCTTACAGAGGTTTTCAAAATATTAAGCAGTTTATAAATACTTATGAATAAGTAAGGTAAAGGTAAAGGGACCCCTGACCATTAGGTCCAGTCGTGGCCAACTCTGGGGTTGTGGTGCTCATCTCGCTTTATTGGCCAAGGGAGCTGGCGTACAGCTTCCGGGTCATGTCGCCAGCATGACTAAGCCGCTTCTGGCGAACCAGAGCAGCGCACAGAAACGCCGTTTACGTTCCCGCTGGAGCAGTACCTATTTATCTACTTGCACTATGGAGCGAATGCAGGCTCCTTAGTTTCAGCGATAGCGACGCAAAGCCTCCGAAGCGCAGAGGGAGGACTCCCTTCACGCTCCAGAGGCTTCGCGTTGCTTTCGCTGAAGCCTGGAGAGCGAGAGGCGTCGGTGCGCACCGACCCCTCTTGCTCTCCAGGCTTCAGGGATAGCTGCCTGAAGCCTTTGGAGCGCCGCGCGAGTTTCCGCTGCATTCTGGAGGCTTCAGGTTCCTTTTGCTGAAGCCAGGAGAGTCTTCGTCTCCCAGCTTCAGCAGAAGGAACCCAAAGCCTGAGGAGTGCAGCGGGAACTCGCGCTGCGCTCCGAAGGCTTCAGGCATAGCCACGCACAGCCCCTCTGGCAGGGAGAGGCTGCATGCGGCTATGGCTTCTTTAGCCCCGCACAGCCTCTCCCGGCTGGAGAGGTTACGCGCGGCTAAAGAGGAAGCCGAGGCTTCTTTGCTCTTTGGGGTTGGGGAAACCCAGCTTCCCCTGGCAGCCCCAGCAGTTTTTTTCCCTTGATTTCCCCCTCTAAAAACTAGGTGCGCCCTATGGTCTGGTGTGCCTTATGGCATGAAAAATATGGTAATTGATGGCCAGTGGTAGCTGGGGCCTATTGGGACTGATAGGGCAAAAAGGAGGGAGCCGAACAGTAGGTGTCTCTAGAGCCAATGAGAGGTAGAGGAGCCAGCTAATTCTATCTTTGTCCCCATCCTCCTCCTTGCTGAGTTCTGTAAGGGGCAACCCTGAGAGTCAGGAGGAAGAAGATGCCAACGAGGGCCACACCTGTGGACTGGTTGTATAATTAAGAAGGCAGGCAAGTGGGGGCAGACTGAAGTTGGAGGGTCAGGGTCCCATTTGCCCCAATGGGGCAGGCTCCACCACATAAAGATCTCAACCTTTCATCTATTTGGGAGTTGGGGGGGGGTCAGAAATGCAGTAGTGAACAACTCTGCTTGCTAGAGGTTACATTGTATTGACCAGTGGCCAGTTAATTACATTGTCTGAAGTATCGCAACCAAGTGTGAGAGCACTTTTAAGAAGTTAAGTCTATTGATCACGCACCCTGAAGTATTGACAGAAATGATGGCAATTAAATGGAGGCAGTGTGTTCGATCCGGTTATAATTAAGATCAAACAGGTGGGACACCTTGGGAACAAAATCAAGCTAATAATCTAGTCTTAAGTAGAGACGTGATTAATTATGGAAGAAGGAAAGGAAAGGGGGAGATGTGTAATATCGGTCTCGCTTTCAAGGTCTTGAGAGCAAGTCTGAAATGGTTCTTTCATGCTGGCTTTGTGCAGGAACACACTTGACCCATGGAGCTCACACTTTACCATGCCATGTGGGCCCTCACTACAGAAGAAGTAGAAGGACTGCACCCCTCCAGATTTTGCTGAACAGCAACTTCCATAATCCCTGACTCCATGCTGGCTGGAGCTCATGGGCTTTGTAGTGCAGCAACATCGGAGGGTGGGCACAAGTTAGCCACTCCAGCACTATGAAGGTTAGCATCGATGGTACAGATGTGTTCCCCTTGCTTTGACTACGTGATTTCTGTCTGGAGATGAGTCATAGACAACTGTCAGCTGGTAAGCCACAGCTCATCTCCTTCTGAAAGGTGTGCCCAGCAAACTCCATTTTCCATCCTCTTGCAGCTAAGAGCAACTCTGCTCCAGAACGTAAGGCAGAAAGAATGAGACATTCAAACACTGGTTCAGCCTACCTACCCTGGTTACTCACAGTAAGAAATACAGTACAAAGGAAGGATGAGCATATAAGGGTCCTTAGAGGAGACCCTTTGGGTGAGGCACATAGGGGCATGAGCAAAGCTACAAACGTTTGCTCTGCTTTCTTCTTAAGCCTTGGAATTATGGAGGTCATGGAGAAGGTTGTCTGCTGAGCACGTAGCAAAGAGATGATTTTAAAAGTATGTTTGAGGCACAATAGGACAGATACTGGAGAGGAAAGAAAGGGCAATACATGAAAGAATATATAACAAGATATCATTAAAGACTTTGGGTATTTGGGACTGGAGCAATGTTAATTATCAAAAGTGAATTATCAGAACTGGAACAGGTTTGAACAATGGGAAGGGAAAGACATTTAAGATAAGCAAAAGAGTGAAGGAACATGGGGTCTATTCGGGGGACAGAGTGCAATGTGTTGAAAACGTCACATTAATGAATGGGTTGAAATATGGCAATGAATTAAGGAAGATATGGCTGCTGGGCTTTCAGTATTATTCTTTTCAGAGGTTGGATGAAATGTGTATTGGATATGAAAGAGGTTTTTGGAATTGATCAGATGAAAATGAGATATGAATTAACAAGACTTTTAAATATATATTCTAAGTCACAGAGGTTCTTACAAATTGATTATATGGAAGTAAGAATTAATGTTCATCATAAATTATAAGCGCTCGTGGGGGGAATTAACTAATTAATGACTTGATTAATGACAAAAAAGATTGAAGGACTTCATAAAAATTTAATTAGTGATCTAACCATGAAAGGGAAAGAAGTCTACAAAAAGTATTAAGGCCTATTATCCAACTGTAAAAACAGAGATATTCGACGTAACAAGTATAAGAAAGTAAATTCGCAAACCTAACTCCACTTACCTGGGAGTAAGCCCCATTGAATTCAATGAGTGGCTAGTGTCCAATAGATCTGGGAGTGAAGAAGTCAGGGAGCCAGAGCCATTGATTTGCACAACCAACTCATTCTCCATTTATCCTCAGCCCCTCCCTACTAAATTCTACAAGGGCAACATGGGGAATAGTTGAGGGAGCTAGGTATGTTCAGACTGGAGAAGGCCAAGAGGTGATACAATAGCCATCTTCAAAGTTCTGGAGGGCTGCCCCCTGGAAGATGACACTCCAGAAGGTAAGACCTGACCCAAGAGATTCAAATTGCAAGAAATGAGATTCCATCTAAACATTAGGAAGAAGTTTCTGACTGTAAGAGATGTTTGACAGTGGAAGAGGCTTCCATGAGGAGTGGTGGACTCTCCTTCCATAGAGGGTTTGAAACAAAATTCAGAGAAGTGCAATTTTTAAATGATAGCTGTATTTCAATTTGAAATATCCCCCATCCACCCCCGAAAGTCTGAATTAGGTAAGAGCTAATTAAGTGGAACAAACTACCTTAGAAAGTTGTGGGGTCTCCTTCATATGGAGTTTTTAAAGAGATGATGGGATTCTTTAGCTCTGATTCCTGCATTGTAGTAGGGTTAGACTAGATGTCCTTTGATGTCCTTTCCAACCTTACAGTCTAAATCCTGTACTCCATTTATAATTCATCTTGAATCAGGGGTGTTCTTCTGATAACTTGTGCCTCTCTGTCTCTCTTGTGCATTTCGGAAGCGCGGAGGGAGGGAGAGAGAGAGGTTAGTAGAAGCCTTCCACTCCAATAATCATATATTTTTTAAAAGAATTACCCTTTAAAAGAGCACTCAAGACTATTAAGCACAGGCATTACATCTTACTTTCTAAACTGAATGGAATGTTTAAATAGCAAGTGATTATTTTGACTGCATCCATCTCCAAGCATTGACACGCTAATGTTGCTTTAGGGGTAAGCCTGTCAATTATTTTGGGAAAAAGTAATTCTGCCTTCTAAGAGGAATATAACTCTCTAATAAAGAATATTTATAGCACGGCATAATTTTGTCTAACAGTGACCACGTTAGGAATATGCTCTTACTGTAACTAAGCAAAACATTTCCCTAAAACAATTACAATTCATTTTTGAGATGTGCTGGCAATTAACTTTTAGAAAACACTCCATTTTTATTATTATCATTTTTTTATTTTTTTTGCAGAAGTGAGAAATGATTATGGCTTTGAGGGGTTTGCCTCCCTCCTTTGCCAACGTCAACAAAAAAAAACAAAAACAGAAGGCCAATCCCGCTTTCACTGTAACAGCACTGATGTGCCCAAACTTCAGCTGAAAGCCAGCATGGGGGGGGGGGCTTCTACATTGTCACCCCATCTCTGGTGGTGAATTTTGGGATGGGGAAAATTCTCAGTAACTTTCAGGGGCAAGATCTCACTGGGAGTGGTGACAGCAGAGGTGTCCCCCTTCTTTACAATTTTGCTTTGGTTTGCTTTGCTGTAGTGCCCACATTTTACCCCCAAACAATGACTTGTTGGAATGCCACCATATCTGGGGGGAATTTCAGGAATAATAATAATAATAATAATAATAATAATAATAATAATAATAATAATAATAATATATTATTTATACCCCACCCATCTGGCTGGGTTTCCCCAGCCACTCTGGGCGGCTTCCAACAAAACTCTAAAATACAACAACCTATTAAACGTTAAAAGCTTCCCTAAACAGGGCTGCCTTCAGATGTCTTCTAAAAGTTTGGTAGTTATTTTTCTCTTTGACATGTGGTGGGAGGGTGTTCCACAGGGCGGGTGCCACCACCGAGAAGGCCTTCTGCCTGGTTCCCTGTAACTTGGCTTCTCACAACGAGGGAACCACCAGAAGACCCTCGGCACTGGACCTCAGTGTCCGGGCAAAACGATGGAGGTGGAGACGCTCCTTCAGGTATACTGGACCAAGGCCGTTTAGGGCTTTAAAGGTCAGCCCAAAGATCTCTCCCTAGGCCTGGAAGTCCTTGTCCTGGAAGCCAAAGTCACTGGTATTCATCCTTAGGAGCAGAGATTGCTGGAAATAAAACTCAGGCTGCCCAAGCAAGCACATCACTTCCTAAGTTCCTCATGGTGGCTTTTGTCTTCGTTTGCCACCATCTTTGTTCCTGGGGTCTGGAAGGTGATGTAGAGACATCCCAGGCATGTACAGGTCCCTAGATTCAGCAGGATGGCTTGTGGAGCTGAATTAATCAAGGATCACAAAAGCCAAACACAATCATATGTCTTTGCTTCTGTGGTTGTCCATCAATGGACAATTACATAGTAAACTAGCGGGTGGCACTGTGGTCTAGACCAGTGTTTCCCAACCTTGGGTCTCCAGCTGTTTTGGACTACAACTCCCATCATCCCTAGCTAGCAAGACCAGTGGTCAGGGATGATGGGAACTGTAGTCCAAAAACAGCTGGAGACCCAAGGTTGGGAAACACTGGCTAGACCACTGAGCCTCTTGGGCTTGCTGATCAGAAGGTTCACGGTTCAAATCCACACAATAGGGGTGAGCTCCCGTTGCTCTGCCCCAGCTCCTGCCAATCTAGCAGTTCGAAAACATGCCAGTGCAAGTAGATAAATAGGTACCGCTGTGGCAGGAAGGTAAACAGTGTTTCCATGCGCTCTGGCACTCATCGTGGTCCTTCGTGCACCAGTAGCAGTTTAGTCCTGCTGGCCACATGACCCGGAAATCTGTCTGTGGACAAATGCTGGCTCCCTCAGCCTGAAAACAAGATGAGAGCCACAACCCCATAGTCGTCTTTGACTGGACTTAACTGTCCAGGGGTTCTTTAACTTTACCTTTACCTTTACCTAGTAAACTATAGGCAAAGTCCCACAGAGTTCAGGAGATCTCATAAGATTTAGGTGAGAGCTATCCAGAAATTGCTGCTGCTGCCAGTGCCGTTATTCCACCAGTGGTGAAGCTAGCAAAGCAGGAGAGGCGCCCATCAGGATACTGCCTCTTGGGTTTCCATACCTGAAGTGACTGCCTCAGTCTGTCTCATAGGTGGACCAGCCCTACCTCTGAATACCAGTTGCTAGGACTGACTGACTGAATATTTGCGTCAGCCATCAGCCATAGCAATAAAACAACAATACACTATACAAAGACTAGAAATAAAAAGTTAATTATATAAAATACATTTTAGGGTTTTGAATCAATAGTCAAATAGTGGCTCTTATTCTGATTGCCCTAGCTAAAAACCTTTCAACCTTTGCTGTCACCTGCTCATCTTGATCTGCCAAGAGAAAGTGGATGGGCAACCTGGAATGGACAATAAAAGAAGGGTGATAATCTCATTCCTCAAGTCTTTATAAAGAGTGCAAGCCAGCAGGGCATGTGCGACTGATTCAGTAATGCCATCGAAATTGTTGTCTATGGTGAATACTTAAAGGTAAAGGTACCCCTGCCCGTACGGGCCAGTCTTGACAGACTCTAGGGTTGTGCGCTCATCTCACTCTAGAGGCCGGGAGCCAGCGCTGTCCGCAGACACTTCCGGGTCACGTGGCCAGCGCAGCACACGGAAATGCTGTTTACCTTCCCACTGGTAAGCAGTCCCTATTTATCTACTTGCACCCGGGGGTGCTTTTGAACTGCTAGGTTGGCAGGCGCTGGGACCGAACGACGGGAGCGCACCCCGCCGCAGGGATTCGAACCGCCGACCATGCGATCGGCAAGTCCTAGGCGCTGAGGTTTTACCCACAGCGCCACCCGCGTCCCCCATGTTTTTAAATCTTCATTCTTGAACTTTTCTTCTTTTCTTTTTCTCTTATATTTCTTTTTCTTCTTCTTCTTTGTGGATATTGTTTTACAGATGTGTAAATAATTATATGCATGTGATTAGGTAAAATATTTGTATTCTTTATTTTTCCTAATTTTCCTTTGGCTGCATGTATTTTTCTTTATTTCTTTGTATTTGGATATTTGTATATATATTTTTCTATTTTGTACACAATAAAATTTATTAAATTTTTTTTTGAAAAAGAAGGGTGATAACCTCATTCCTTATAAAGAGTGCAAGCCAGCAGGGCATACACCACCAATTCGGTACTGCCATCTCCACAGGGACATAAGCGTTTTTCTTGTGGAATCTGTTGGAATCATCCCTCAAGTACAGTGGTGCCTCGCAAGACGAAATTAATTCGTTCCGCAAGTTTTTTCTTCTTGCGAGTTTTTCGTCTTGCGAAGCACGGTTTCCCATAGGAATGCATTGAAAATCAATCAATGCGTTCCTATGGAGACCGTCCGGGGACAGAGGGGAAGCGCTGCTCTGTCCCCTCTTTTGAAGCAAGGGGCTGCGGGGAGAAGATAGCTTCTCCCCGCCACCCCTTGCTTCAAAAGAGGTCCGGGGACAGCGGGGAAGACGCGCTGCGCTTCCCGCTGTCCCCGGACCTGGGGCTGCGGGGAGAAGATCGCTTCTCCCCGCCGCCCCTTGCTTCAAAAGAGGTCCGGGGACAGCGGGAAGCACAGCGCTTCTTCCCCGCTGTCCCCGGACCTCTTTTGAAGCAAGAGGCGGCGTGGAGAAGCGATCTCCCTGCCGCCCCTTGCTTCAAAAGAGGTCCGGGGACAGTGGGGAAGACCCGCTGTCCCCGGAGCTTGCGGGGCAAGCTTCGTTTTGCGAAGCAAGCCCATAGGGAAATTCGTCTTGCGAGGCAACTCGAAAATGAAAAAACCTTTCGTTTTGCGAGTTTTTCGTCTCGCGAGGCGTTCGTCTTGCGGGGCACCACTGTACAGCCGAGGGAAATACATTCAATCTTGCGAGAGTAAAAGCTAGATATCACATGTAGGGAGAACATGTCCTACCTTCAGGTCCTGCTTTCAGGCTTCCCCTAGACCAGGGGTCAGCAACCTAAGGCCCATGGGCCAGAAGTGGCCCATGGAGGTTGTTTGACCAGCCCACGAGCTGCCCCCAAACCAAGTTGCCCGCTCGTACACTGTGCTAAACTGGCACAGCACGGCACAGGGACTCGCTTCTGTGGCGCTGGAAATCGTGTTGTGCATGTGCCAAAAATTGTGTCTGCGCAGATGCCGGAAATCCTGGGGGGCGCGATCACACATGTACATGCTCTGGCCCATGGGGGGAACTCTGCGGGACTGATCCGGCCCAGGCAAGATAAACCTTGCTGACCCCTGCCCTAGACATATGGCTGGGCACTGCGAGAAAAAGATTCTGGACTATAATGGGTCTTTAGCTTGATCCAACTACAAGGCTCTTCTTACATTTTGCGTAAAATGGATGTTTCCCGGTGTATTTGTATGAGCTCCAAGCCTTCTAACAAATAAATCATCTTCTGCATTGTCCCTTTAAATGGGGGGCTCACTAGCCCTCGTGAATGGTTCCTAAAACACCATGGAACAGAACTAATGGTTAACTGTTTGAAAGTATTCTAAACGTGCCACTAAAATTCTTACAAAAAGGAAATTGGTTATTTCCTCACAGAGGGAGGGAAAATGAGCAGGGGGGGGAGATTGTGCAGGCCTATAATCAAGAATACAAAAACGCATCGTTCTTTGAATAGAGAGACGGTGCTTTCTTCCTCATGCAATGAATACAACTGCAATTTCAGACATTTAATCAGCTGCCAAAACCCAAGATGAAATCTGAACTATTTCTCTCTTTTTGGCACTCTCTGCTCAAAATGACACTTATGAATTTGCTTCTGAGCTGCTTAAAGGGCTTTGCTTCACAAAGGAGTGACAAGTGTCTCTCTCTGTAGAAGATTCTAGTCATTCTCCCGATGATAATAAACTCCCTATCTTTAGAAAAATTGCTGCACGTTGTTGTAAAAGAAAAACAGGATACAGAGAAGAAGCGTTTATTTTTTTAAAAAGAAAAAAAAGTTCTGTATACTAATAACAGCTGTTTGTCAGCTCCACTTTTGCTTCTGAAGAATTTGGTATTGCAGGGAAAAGAAACAGGGATCAGGAACCTCAGGTATGTGGGCCAAATGTGGCCCCCAGTTATTGTTACGTGGCCCTCGGGACTTTCCCAAGGCCATGCCTCCTTCCAAATCAAACCCCTCAGCAGCCCTGTTGCCCATCCATTTTGAGAGTTTCTGCCCGGCTGAGTTGTGTCCTTGAACTCTGCTGGTGCCTCTGGCCTGCCTAGATGGAGGACAGAAAGGACTGAGTAAGTGTGAAGAAACTAGACTGCTGTATAAAGGGAAACTAGGTAAAGGTAAAGGGACCCCTGACCATTAGGTCCAGTCGTGACCGACTCTGGGGTTGCGGCGCTCATGTCGCTTTATTGGCCAAGGGAGCCGGCATACAGCTTCCGGGTCATGTGGCCAGCATGACTAAGCCGCTTCTGGCGAACCAGAGCAGCGCACGGAAACGCCGTTTACCTTCCCGCCAGAGCAGTACCTATTTATCTACTTGCACTTTGACGTGCTTTCAAACTGCTAGGTTGGCAGGAGCAGGGACCGAGCAACGGGAGCTCACCCCGTCGCGGGGATTCAAACCACCGACCTTCTGATCGGCAAGTCCTAGGCTCTGTGGTTTAACCCACAAGGGAAACAAGTGTCGTTCCGCCCACTTTTGCCTCTGGCTCCGCCCACTACCAGCATGTGGCACTTGGAAGGTTATCCAGAAAGCAACGCATCCCCTGGACTATGAAAAGCTCCTGACCCTGATTTCAGAACCGAGCTTGGAATGAATCCAAGGAAAACTCTCCCAGGCTGGGTCTACATTAACAATATTGGATATAACTTTGTATGGTGTTCAAATGTATGTTCCCTTTGCCGGTGGCTCGCTGCTCTGCAGCACCCTCTGCGGTCACATTTTAATAACACATTTTTAATGTTATAAACCATGAGTGTAGATCCGCCCCAAGAAATTGGTGTAAAAGAAATAGTGGCGGAAAGGCAAGCTATCCATCAGGACATCCCTGGGCCAAACCTCACCTCTGCCCAGTTACTGACTAGAGCAGCCTTAGAGACAAGCTACACAGCCTTTAAGTACAGATCTGTGTTTGCATACAAATGGCCGCTGCAGCTCCCCCAATCTAGAATGGGATCCTAACATGGCAATGAGAAGAACTTGAACCTCTTACCCCCACTATGCCCTGGATCCAAATCAAGCTCCCCTGAAATTAGCAATTTGCATTGCCCATTCATTTCAATGGGAGGTGGTTGTTTTTCTCATGCAAATTTTCTCATGCTCTCTCTCTCTCACACACACACACACACACATCCAGAGAGAGAGAGAGAGGTCCCAATCCAGAGCAGAAGGCCACCCTGGCAATTTGTGGGACAAGCTAACCAATCCACAGCTTAGACACACTGCTTTTCTTCAGCCTCAGTTGCCCCACCTACAATATGGGGGCATACAGGTGGTGCTACAGTCTAAACTCCTGAGCCTCTTGGGCTTGCTGATCGGAAGGTTGGCGGTTCGAATCCCCGTGATTGAGTGAGCTCCTGTTGCTCTGTCCTAGCTCCTGCCAACCTAGCAGTTCGAAAGCATGCCAGTGCAAGTAGATAAATAGATACCACTGTGGCGGGAAGGTAAAAAGTGTTTCCATGCACTCTGGTTTCCGTCACAGTGTTCCATTGCGCCAGAAGTAGTTTAGTCATGCTGGTCATATGGAAAGCTGTCTGCGGACAAAGGTCATCTCCCTTGGCCTGAAAGCGAGATTAGGGGTCCTTTACCATTTACCTTTACCTTATGGAGTAATAATAATAATAATAATAATAATAATAATAATAATAATAATAATAATAATATACCCCGCCGTCCCCAGCCAGGGTTGGGTTCAGGGCGGCTAACACCAAATATAAATTACAATAAAACGTAATAGAAAAGGAAAAACAAAACAAAGCAGTTAATTAAATCCTCACTTACCTTGCCAGGTTGTTTTCAGGATGGTTTCTTCATAATGCATGTGAAACATTTTGAGCACTTGCAAGTGATATACAAATACCTATACAGTGGTACCTCGGGTTAAGTACTTAATTTGTTCCGGAGGTCCGTTCTTAACCTGAAACTGTTCTTAACCTGAAGCACCACTTTAGCTAATGGGGCCTCCCACTGCCGCTGCGCCACCGGAGCACGGTTTCTGTTCTCATCCTGAAGCAAAGTTCTTAACCTGAAGCACTATTTCTGGGTTAGCTGAGTCTGTAACCCGAAGTGTCTGTAACCTGAAGCGTATGTAACCCCAGGTACCACTGTATCTGGCTCAGTATTTTTTATACTGAGGCTCAGACCAGGGCACTTTTCAACCTGGGATCTTCTGCATGCAAAATAGATGCCCTACTATGGAACTACATACTTCCTCAAGATTCTTCTTGCATCCTTATAACAAATAAAGGCAGGCACCGGTGCTCAATTTCCCAAAGAGAACCAAAACAGGATGAGAAATCTGTTGTTATTCTGCTTCTGAGAGTTCCTACTGAGAGTACCTGCTGACCTCCCCTTCTTAAAAGATGCACAGCACCTCCGTGGGAAGCCGCAATCAATAGCCCCATCCAATAGGGTTCACAGTTATTTAGTCATCAGCTCATTAGAAGAGGGAAATAGATTACACTCTTCATAATTTTACTTATTGATTGGGGCTGTTTTGGGGAAATTTATTTTTATTTTTTATTTTAAGGCCCTCTTACGATAAATGTGCCCAAAGTGAAAAATAAAATAAAATGCACGGCTAATTAACTATTCCTATAAAAGCAGGTGATAATTAATGGTCCATCCAGTAGCAGTAAAAAGAAGAAGAAGCTTTTTAAAATGGGGGGGGGGGGACTATGATAAAGTTTACAGAAATGCTCTGTTGCAGAAAATTAAATCCACAGTTTGCATCAGCAAGCTAACAGCCTCACAGCACTTTGAGCATTAATAGTGTTGTATGATTTACAACTTAATATTGTGAGCTAGCAAAAACAGCTATCGTTCTGATGGGTAGGAAGTGCATATATAGAAGGGAGGGTTTGTGTGTGGCAGGAATTTATCAGGTGGGAGAGGCATAGAAGGGCTGAGACACAGGCTACCCTGGAAAGACTTTGCAGCTGGCAAGAGGTAGTTCAATGGCAAATGTGCTTCAGTGCAAACAAGTGTAAAAGGATGCACATTTGGGAACCAAAAGCTTAAGATCACAGCTAGCTCTGACTATCCCACTAGGACTAGAAGTGTGCCATTCAAATTAGCTGGAATCCATCATGCATGCAGTGTGCATAAACCCAAAGGACCTCTAAGCATGGCTTAATGCATCCACCCCACATTTGCAGAACTAGAACTCGGCATCCCATGGTCCAGCTTCCATTGTAATAGAAGTTCAAGTCTAGTCCTGATGAGTGCTGATCTTTAACAAAGAAATTCCTAAGCAATCAGAGAAATTTTCTGAGATTTGCTCCCGTTGTTTTTGTGAGGGTCACCTTCAGCTAAATGGGCGGGGGCAGCCTCTGAAATTTTCAATCAATGATGCTAGAGAGATTGCAGGTGGGGGCGGGGGGGGGGAAGAGAACTGATATACAGCTCAGAGCCACCTTGGGACATGGGCTTGATAGACAAGCTGGAGCTATAATATTAGCTCAGACGATCACAAAAAGATAATCTCCCTGTCAAACAGAATGTCAGCAGTACAGCAGAATATTTATCGAGGAAATCTTTTCCTGCACCCCAGGAAGTGATTTGTTTTGTACTGTCAGTTTACAAGGAGTGCAGGAGGTCCTCCAAGGACAAACACTGAGTTGCCTCTATTAATCCCCAGAGAAACATGAGAGCGTAGCCAATTGTCAATGATGATGGGACTCGTAGTCCCAAACATCCAAAAAGTATTAGTTCTTTGTTTGTTTTCTGCATCTATGCCTTGACCAAAAAGGCTAACCCAAAATCAAGCTCACCATCTTAAAAAAGGCATGGCACACAAGGAAAAAAGAAGGGAAGGGAAGAGGGCAAAACAAGCTCAAGCACAATTTCTTAACATTACAGTACAGCTGATGTCGGTGGCAGTTCTGACTGTCTTGCCAGAATAGAATAGTTCCTCCCTTGAAGCTGGCTCCTCTCCCAGATCAGATCCTGGACCAGAGCAGGTGATAATGCTCAGGCCAAGAGGACAGGGCAGCTCCTGCCACACAGTTCTTCCCTCAGACAGCTGACTTGATGGCAGTTAGACTACAGGTTGGTAGGAAGCTGCAGCACAGACTAGCTGCAGAATAAGTGGTGATGCATTCAGCGGCAGTACCAGAGGAATGTGGTGTAGTTAATTGTGAGGCACTGCTCAGGAGCTGGATACCTTTATGGAATGTAGGAAGCTACCAGGTCAGACTATCTGTCCATCTAGTAAGGTAAAGGTAAAGGGACCCCTGGCCAGCAGGTCCAGTCGTGGCCGACTCAGGCTGGGCGTCATGAGGAAGACTTCAAACAGCTCACTTGGCTAACTGCCAAGTGAAACCAGACATGAAGAGAGCTTCTTTTTTCTTCTTTTATTAGTAAAGGTAAAGGGTAAAGGGACTCCTGACCATTAGGTCCAGTCGTGGCTGACTCTGGGGTTGCGGCGCTCATCTCACTTTATTGGCCGAGGGAGCCGGCGTACAGCTTCCGGGTCATGTGGCCAGCATGACTAAGCTGCTTCTGGCGAACCAGAGCAGTGCACGGAAACGCCGTTTACCTTCCCGCCGGAGCGGTGCCTATTTATCTGCTTGCACTTTGACGTGCTTTCAAACTGCTAGGTTGGCAGGATCTGTCCATCTAGCCCTGTACTTTTTATTTACTCTGGCTGGCAGCAGCTCTTGGATTTTTAAGATTCAGTGCGGATTGTTAAAGCTGCATTAATGTTTTTAATTGATTTTGTATCGTGCCAAAGCATTTATTTTGTGAAGTCTGTAATTTAACTAATTAATGATCAATACCTATACAACAGCACAACATCAGTAAGTTTCCGTTCTTGGTTGCAGGCTGAGTGATGCTGTCCAAGTCACAATGGACAACAGGCTCCGGGAGGGGGACCAGAGAGTTAAGAGTTCTGTCACTCTTCATCAGTGATGGCATCAGCACTAGCCAATTGACCCTGAACATCATGAGAGGAGCCTGCTGAATCTGGACAATGGCTCGTCTGGCCCACCATCCTTCTTCCTGTGGACACCCAGATACCTGTGAGATACCCACAAACAGGACTTGAGCATGTGAACACTCTCCCCTCCTGGGGTTTCCAGAACTCTAATCTTCGATACCTCCCTCTCTATGGAGGCGCAGATTACAGCTATAACAAAGGCGGCATTTTTCCATCTCCGCCAAGCTAAGCAGTTGGCCCCTTCTCTCTCTCGCCCTGACCTAGCCACTGTGATCCATGCGACGGTCACCTCCAGACTGGATTATTGTAACTCGCTCTACGTGGGGCTGCCCTTGAGACTGACCCAGAAACTCCAGCGGGTGCAGAATGCCGCGGCGAGACTCCTTATGGGGTCTTCGCTGCGAGATCACATTCATCCGGTACTATACCAGCTGCACTGGCTCCCGGTGGAGTACAGGATCAGGTTTAAGGTGCTGGTTTTAACCTTTAAAGCCCTATATGGCCTAGGACCCTCGTACCTACGGGACCGCCTCTCCTGGTATGCCCCACAGAGAAACCTACGGTCTGCAAATAATAACACCCTCAAGGTCCCAGGCCTCAGAGAGGTTAGGCTGGCCTCAACTAGAGCCAGGGCCTTCTCGGCTGCGGCTCCAACCTGGTGGAACGCTCTGTCACAAGAGACCAGGGCCCTGCGGGACCTGACATCTTTTCGCAGGGCCTGCAAGACAGAGTTGTTCCGCCAGGCCTTTGGTCAGGGCGCAGCCTGACTCCCTCTTCTGGCAACCTGCACAGAATTTTGTTTAATCAGTTGCCATCAATTTGATTTTAACTAATTTTTATAATGAAAATTTTTAGAATGTGTTATTATTTGATTGTTTATTTGATTGTTGTTAGCCGCCCTGAGCCCGGCTTGGCTGGGGAGGGCGGGATATAAATAAAATTTATTATTATTATTATTATTATTATTATTATTATTATTATTATTATTATATATATATATATATAAATTTTTATTGGGTTTTCACAATTTATATTAACACAAACAATACACAATACACAATACAAACATACAAACACAAAAAACAAACATGTATAATTTCATATCCAGTTTTCTTAAAACTTATTTCGCTGACTTCCCCATACCTCCCCTTTCTGCATTCCAATTTCCAAATTTGTTTCAGCAAATCCTTCCCCTTAATTTCATCTAATCATTTCCTTTCTTTTTCTTTTACTTAAACTTTTTCAGTTGTAATCCCTTACTTTCAATAACCACAACATTTTAGCACTCATTAATTTTACAATGTTTCTTAAGATAAATTTTAAATTTCTTCCAATTTTCTTCCGCCGTCTTTTTCCCCTGGTCTCGGATTCTGCCAGTCATTTCCGCCAATTCCATGTAGTCTATCACCTTCATCTGCCATTCTTCCAGAGTGGGTAGCTCTTGTGTCTTCCAATACTTTGCGATGAGTATTCTTGCTGCTGTTGTAGCGTACATAAAAAAAGTTTTATCTTTCTTTAACACCAATTGGCCGACAATGCCCAAGAGAAAGGCCTCTGGTTTCTTAGGAAAAGTACATTTAAGTACCTTTTTCATTTCATTATATATCATTTCCCAGAAAGCCTTAATCTTCGGGCATGTCCACCAAAGGTGAAAAAAAGTACCTTCAGTTTCATTACATTTCCAGGGTTTCCAAAACTCTAACCATGGTTGTCATCTTCTGCTCACTAACCCCACAATGCACTGCTTCCCAGCTTTGTAGGACAAGGCCCAGGAAGGGGTATGCTCCTGCCTGGCTCTCCTGCAGTGCACTGTGTTCTTTCCCCCACCCCAGCTCAGTAGGTTTATTCAGGACATTTTCAAGCCTTTTGTGTTTCTCCCAGATTAAGGCAGCTATTTTATCTATTTCTCCAACATGGCGAGTCGCTTCCAAGTATCCAAGCACATCATTAAGGGCAATCTGGCCTCGTCACGCTTAAATAGCCTTCCTCTTTATATATTAAAAATGCATTAAAAGGCTTTCTTGTTTCCCCACCAATTAGAGAGGCACAAATTCCTAGACTACAAACATAACATTTTACCGGATTCTGCTCACACATCAAGAGGAGCGTACTTTTTATTTTTAAGTGAACGGCAGGTTTTTGTCAATTTATGGGTATAACATGGCATGCAATTTGAGCGCTATAGCTGCTAAATAAAAGGCTGGGAGATTATCCGTTTGTTTGCGTCTTCTCTGCATCAACTGTGTTGGCTTAGCAACACTCCTGTCTGACAGTACTTCCCCGTTGTTTCATGTGGCACTGTTTGTACAACTAAATATAAGAACACAGGAAGAGCCCTGCAGGATCAGGCCAAATGAACGGCCCACCTAGTCCATTATCCCATTCTCACAGTGGCCAGCAAGATGCCTGTGGAAAACTGACAAGCAGGATTCCAGAACAAGAGCCCTCTCCCTTCCTGTGGTTTCCAGCAACTAGCATTCAGAAGTATTACTGCATCCAGCTGTGGAGGCAGATCATAGTCATCAAGGCTAGTCATGTGCATTATAAACACCATACACTATTAAGATCATTTCCAACAAAGCAGTTACTGGGCTTACTGTTCTCTCCTTGCCTTGGATCCATCTCCCCTCGTCCCTGCTTCCTGTCCCTCCTTCAGACTCCTCCCACACTATTGCTGGTTTTGCTTCTGAACTCCGTTCACATTGTTACACCTGTCCAGGAAAGGAAGGAGGCAGTGATTTGGCCCAACCTGGGTTCACAGCAATCAGCGCTGTTTCTGTTCCATTGCAGTTCACCTTGCGCTATAACCTATGTTTTTCATTTCGCTATCCACTACATCCAACACTTATGTGATTATTTAGTTATGTACCGTATTTTTCACTCTATAAGATGCACCAGACCACAAGAGCACCTAGTTTTTGGAGGAGGAAAACAAGAAAAGAAATATTCTTGTAAAGTGTATGGGTTGCTCGTGCGTAAGTTCCCGCCTCTCCAGGCTTTGTTGCCTTGCTAAACCTTTCAGTCTGGGCAGCCCTTCACTTCGTGGCTGCCTCAGTCACTAGCAGAATCCGTCAGTGGGCGTTTCTTAAATCTTTTCCAACATAAAAGTTGTTTGACACCCAGTCTCCTCCTACTCTCTCTGCGCGGAAGTCTTCTGCGCAGGGTGGGTGTGGGTAGCGGAGGACCCGTGCTCTCCCCGCTGGTGTCTGGTGAAGAGTCCTGGAGCCCTCTCGCCGATTCCCCCATCAGCCCCTCTATATCCCTGGTGTTGCGCTGATTTGCTTCCCCATCTGCGGAGCTGCCTCTCTCCCTGCTGGGCCCTTCTCAAGCATCATTTGAGAGCCTTCCCTCCGCCTCTTGCTCCGATGTCAGTTCCCTGACAATTCTGAATCTCAGAAGCCAGAACAGCAAGAGGGATCGCTGTGCAGTGAAAGCAGCAATCCCTCTTGCTGTTCTGGCTTCTGGGATAGCTGTGCAGCCTGCATTCGCTCCATAAGACACACACACATTTCCCCTTACTTTTTAGGAGGGAAAAAGTGAGTCTTATAGAGCAAAAAATACGGTAATTAATTTCAGTGCAATAAAATAACGTAATTATTTACATAACATTTGTGGACTGAAAATAAACAACAGCCAATACTGCTCATATTTACTTGTGTGATTTCTGTTCCTGACCCTGGATGAACATGCAAATTGCAGGGATGTATGTTTCCATACATGAAATTCTCCAATACATGTCATCTGCCACTAGCAATCTACCAGTTGTCAACTTCTGTCTCCAGGCAGAAGCTATTTGCCCATGGACTTATTCATTATCTTTTCAGGGCCAGGATAAATATATCCTGAATTAACTGTATCTTTGACAGCTACTACTTTTCCTTAGGCTTAATCTGTTTCTTGGTTAATAAATTCACAACAAGTTTGCTGTTGTTTGTTGTTTGCTTTACTCTTAATGATGCACTATTTTTGATTGTGAGCTTTTGAAACTGATTTGTGGTCTATTCTGTGTTGGCACAGTCTTCTCCAAGCCCTCCCAAATTCCCAAGCTTTGAACTGATGTGGCTCCACCCCTGCCTTTTCGCCTCCTGAACTCATGGGCTGCAATAGTTGGCTACACCACACACTCACATGTACACAGACAGACAGACAGAGACAAATACCCCCCTGTTTAGCTAATCCAGGGGTCGGCAGCCTAAGGCCCATGGGCCGGTAGCAGCCCACAGGGCTCATCTATCTGGCCCATGGCGACCCCTCCCGCTCCCGCCCCCGCCTCCGCTCTTACTAGCACGGCACAGTGCAGGGACTGACTTCTGGGTTGATGGCGTCTGGGTTGATGGCATGTGCACGGGCTCTCCTCTGACCCGGATGTGCGCTGGAAATAGAATGTGTACATGCGTGCGGGATGGAGAAGTGCCCGTGCGCATGCACACACGCTATTTCTGGTGCACATCCAGGTCGGAGGAGTGCCGGAAATAGCATGTGCACACGCCACCAGCCCATTCTCCGACAGACGGAGCATGGACTGGCCCATCGTCCAGTAAGCTTGCTGACCCCTGAGCTTATCCATGTAGATCAGCAAAGGAGGGGGTTGTTGTGGCCTAAGGGCTCATCACATGATCACTTTGACGTACACGGAGAAAATAATTTGCATTGCCATCAGGGCATTGGGGTCAAGTAACACTGTGTCTATTTTTTGTCTTTTTACCACTGCTGCCAAAAGTTGGGGGAGGATTATATGAAGCTCCCATTTGTTGGGTCTTCATTTGAATGAGGCCCCTGAACTAGGAGTATATTATTGGCCATAGCAATGTGCAGCCCTTTGCAAAGTGTTGGCTACACACACACACCAGCCGTCCATTGCTTAAGCCAGGAAATTTTCTGTCCTTGCAGCACAATTTCTAATGCAATGGTGAACAAATTTAGCATGAAATTTTGCTAAAGGCAGAACAAATGGTGCTACATTATAGGTCTCCACAATCTTACTGTGTGCAAATACCTTTTTTTTAAAAAAAGCCTGTTTTTTGAAAGGAAAATCAACGTTCTCATTTCTTCAGTAGACCTGACACACACACACACACATACACACACACGTGTATATTCAGATATTCCTGGGGTTGTGTATACACTGCTGGCTCATAACACATCTAGGTTGTTCTTTTTCTCAATGCAGATTGAAGCTGGTTTAGGGGGGAATGCATCAAAACACAGCATTTTCATGAGAAACAACAGGATAGATACAGAATAGCTATGGGTTGTAGCTAATGAATGTACACTCTTTCCCAAACCAGAAGTGTTAGGAATGTGTGCTCAGCCCCAGTCAAGATCCACTGGGCCTGGCATCAAAGTCTGGTAAGCCCTTCTGGGAAGAGGAGAAGCAAGAAGAATGTGTGATGGACCTCAGCTCAGGATGGGGATAAATTACGGTAAAAGCTCACTGGAAACAGCCTCAGACTGACATTCCAGGTAGCACCCTACCTTTAGGAAGCTATAGCACTGAAGGACCACATAACATCCTTGACAGCCTGAGAGCTGCCGGAAAGAGCAACCAAGATGGTCAAATGGATTGCAACAAACTATAGAGGCGACTGGCCACCTTGTAGCCAGCTAGGCTGAAGCAAGCAGAAATGCATCTTTATTGGTCCTGCAAGGCTTTAAGGGGACTCAGGCTAAAGACCCTTCTCAGGGATACTTCAAAGCTAAATACTGTTTTGGTTTTCAAGCTGCAGTGATAACGCTGGAGTCTTGCTTCTCCACCACTGTGGCCTGAAGGAACAAGCACTCCAGAATTGTGGATAAGAAAAGCTGTGTGAAGGAGCAGGGTGGAGATAACTTGGAAATTAAATGCTCTTTTGTTTGGAGTTGAAACTCAGCACTATGCCTGCCTGCTTGCTAGCGAGCTAGATCTTGGTATTTTAAAATAGAAAAGAAATGAATTATTGAACCATATGTGAGATGAATGAATGTATTATATTTGCATGGACTTCTGACCTCTTGGTCCATCCTGTTTTATGAATACACAATGACCTATATTTTTTAAATAAAAGGCTAAAAAAGGGATAACAGCCACTGTTCTTATGGAGTCAGCTCAGCTGCGAATATGTTCTTTCATTCTTCTTAATGACCCACCTCTCAGTGGGAACAATGGAATAAACTTCACCAGTTCCAGGAATGGCTTAGTTTTCATCCTGGTTTTGGGAGATGCCATGAGATTGGGAAATCAACAGACCCATGACTTCCCCCAGCATGCCCATGATTCTTTCCATAACATCCCCATTTTCTGTCTTACTGACACAAGAGTTGTTGCAGGGGCAGACCTCGGTAATATGCTGTCCTATAGAGGCCATTTGGCACACACACCCCAGCCCTCACAGCACTGGTTTAAGCTGGGCTTTGGGAAGGTGGAGTGAGGCTCTGGCAGAGTCCTCCAGCTCTCCTACCGTATTCCCAAAGCCTGCTAAGGACTTGCTTGGCTTTGGGAAGGAGGACAGAGGGCTCTAGGACCCTGCCAGAGCCCTCACACCTCATTCCCCAAGCCAGGCAAGTGTTTACCAAGCTTTGAGAAGGCACATTCCTCAGCTATGTGCCTGGTGTGACCACACCATTCACACTGCCCGAAATCCGCCTCTGGCTCCAGAACTGGAAGGGCAAAAACCACGGGAGTTATGTACAGTGGCAGGGTGAGAACATCCAGCATTATATCTCCCTCCCTGGTCCCAAGAACCCTGCAATGCAGGAATCACAGCTAAATAATCCCTGACCATGTAACCTCCCTTTAAATACCTCCAAGGCAGAAGAGTCTACCGCCTTCTAAGTTCCACTTCCAAGTTCTACTCTCAAACAGTTCTTACTGTCAGATAGTCCTTCCTAACATTTAGCAGGAATCTCTTTGAATCCATTGATTAGCATCCTACCCTCTGGAGCAGCAGAAAACAAGCTTGCTTCATCTTCCGTGTGACAGCCCTTTAGATCAGGGGTAGGCAAACTAAGGTCTGGGGGGCAGATGTGGCCCAATCACCTTCCAAATCTGGCCTGCGGACGGTCCGGGAATCAGCCTGCCCTTTTATTTAAAATTCATCTCTGGGTTATTTGTGTGGCCTGCCTGGTATTTTTGCATGAGTAGAATGTGTGCTTTTATTTAAAATGCATCTCTGGGTTATTTGGGGGGCATAGGAATTTGTTCATATTTTTTTCCCAAAATATAGTCCAGCTCCCCACAAGGTCTGGAGGACAGTGGACCGGCCCCCTGCTGAAAAAGTTTGCTGACCCCTGCTTTAGGGGGGCCATCCCATGGGGCAGACTGAGGCAAAATGGGATGGGACACCCCTGACTAGGGCCTATGTAAGAAGTGGGACCTACAGCAAGTCAAGTTCAGGTCTGAAGCCAAAAGCTACAGGGCAAGGTGGGTCAGAAGTTGCTGGACCAAGTGGGCAACTTGTGATTGGGTGATGCCATTTTGGCTGCATGAGGACCAGCATTCAGAGAACTGAGATTGTATGCTACAGTCCTTCCCGCTAGCTGGTGCCCTCTGGATGTTGTTGGACTACAACTCCCATCAGCCCCAACTCTTGTGGCGCATGACCAGGGGTGATGGGGATTGTAGTCCAACAATGTCTGCAGGGAAGTCAGGTTGGGGGAAGGCTACAACCAAAAGAAGAGAGTCACTTGCAATGCAGCTTCTCACATTCCGTGCATTGGTGTGCAACACAAAATACTGAGGAAATGAAATTGTGAGCACCACAGTTGAAATGGTATCCCTTATCCCTGCTCCCAGATTGACTTCACTATATTCTGATTTAATGCAGTCTGACCTTTAGCTGGGACGGGGACGAGGAGCTGACATTCCTTGTTTAAAGGCAGGAGTCATTATGCCAGGATACACTTTCAAAATTAAGATTAAATTTGAGTGCCTTGGGACACTTGTAAGTTTTCATGGCTTCTTAAGCTCATCTCTGGGTACAAGTTCTTTAGAAGGAGGAAGGGAACCAATAGTTGAATTCACCTGGGAGGCAGTGGAGAAGGAAACTGTCTGAAGAGGTCACTCCACCTAGAATTATTTCAGGTGTATTTGATGATGCAACAGGACACAGCTCTATACAAGCCCCAGTAATTGGCTGATATTGCAAAGTGCAGGGTTTTGAAGGCACTATCAATCAGCTGATCAATGGTGCTGTCTTTACCTTCCCCCACATGACATCACATAGGATGCCATGTTTCAGGATTGCTGGGAAATGTAGTTCTCCCAGTGCTAATGAAAGACAAAGGTGAGGAAGAGGACTTGACTTAAAACCCAAGATATTCTAGGATAGAGCATGGTCAAACTCAGCCCTCCAGATGTTTTGGGACTACAACTGCCATCATCCCTAGCTAACATGACCAGTGCTCAGGGATGATGGGAATTGTAGTCCCAAAACATCTGGAGGGCCGAGTTTGCCCCTGTCTGTTCTAGGACCATTATGCTCGGCTCATGTTTGAGGTGAGCACTGAAAGTCCCCAAGAGTTATATTTAATATGACACGCAAGTGACCTCACTTAATTTCCCCATTTTCCGTGCAACCATACACAACAGATAAGGTGTGCCAGTACAATTGACATCCAGATGACAGCAAAAGCCGAGAAAGATACCAAGAATTGTAGTTCTTCCCTTCACTGGCCATGCAGAACACCTTATTCTTACCAGGCTGAAAAACGTTTGGGCTGTCATGCTCCCACTGATGAGGTTAAGACTGAGAGCATCCTTTCTGCTGGCATTTTCCCCCAAGATCAACATTCATTAGGAAGTGATGGAAACCTTTTGCCCTGAATCCCCCAGTGAGTGAATTGCTTTTCACCATTCTAAGGAGGGAGATGACCATCTGCAAAGAGACGAGTTGCTTGAAGGTGATGACAAGCCAGATGGGGGCCTTGACACTTGCTCCAGTGCTTATCCTTGAAGAAATTCTATTTTCTCAGCAGTCGGGGGGGGGGGGAGTTCCAATAGAGCACATAACTTTTTTCTCAACCCACCTGTTCCTTCAAGAGTGGACCTTGAAAGTCAGATCAATTTCATAGCCACCTGCACTGAGCCATAACAAAATAGGAAGTGACCTTATACCTGATCAGTCCAGGCAGAGGTCTTTGACTTCCCTACCTAGAGGTGCCAAGGATTGAACCCGAGATTGAGCACCATGCTAAGTATATGCTCTGTCACTGAATTATGGGATATCAGATCTTTTTTTAAAGTCAAGACAGACCACTGATCCATCTAGCTCTGTATTGCTTACACTAGGGGCAATCCACGTAGTATCTGTGGGATGTGAAACACAAGAGCAGTCAAGTACAACATTCCTAGAGTGAACATGTTTACACATGGGGAGGAATCCTTGTCCAGCCAGCAGGTAAACTTCCTATTTCCTTCTGGGCTGGGACTGACTTTCTCTGCACGTGACTAGAGGTGGGTGTGGCCTCACCTGTGCAGGTAACGACAAAAGCACAGGGCAGGGCAGCCATCTCTCTTTTTGACTACATGCATCGAAGAAGCAACATCTGCTTAGCCAAAGATGCTGTCTTGGCTTCCAGCCAAGAGAGGACAAAGGGACTGTCTTCTTATGAGATAGTTTCTAGATATATGTTACTTTTCTAAGCTAAGTCTGCCTTCTGGGATCTGATTGTGAACAGAATGATATGTGAGTAAACTCTTTTTATGCTTTCATAGAAGACTGTGTCGTGTTTTATGAGGGAATAAGGAGGAAATACCAGAACAGTTATTATAGAGGCTTTAGCGAGCCTGAGCAAACGCATCCGCTGCAAGTTTAAAAGGGGGAATGTTACTCTGCTAAATTGTCAACTTGTTAACACAAGTTGGAAAAGGATATAATCAAACAATATATCATCTCCTGCATCTCTGAACATTCCCACAGTATTCTCCAGAGTTGTTGGAGCCCTGGCCCTCGTGGCCAGTGCTCAATAATGATGGGAGCTGAAGTTCAACATCATCCTGAGGTTACCTCTGTCTTCACTGACCAGGAGAAGCTCTCTGGGGTTCCAGGCAGACATCTTTCCCTGCCCTACCTAGAGATACCAGGCATTGAAGATGGTGCTTTTTACATACAAGTCATTCATTGTACCATTGAGTTATGGCTCTTCCCCATCGGATGGAGCCTACCAAGTATGTCTACTGACTTATAAAGCAGAAAGCACTCACAATGATGAGGAAGAACAAAGGTAGCTGCATTATACCAAGTCAGGCCATTGGTCCATCCTGTTCAGCATTATCTACACTGACTGGCAGCAGGGTTTCAGACAAGGAACACCCCCAACCCTACCTAGAGATGACAGGGACTGAACCTAGGACCTTCTACATGCAAAGCAGATGCTCTACCGCTGATCTATCGCCCACCTGCTGCAAACAAAGCAAGCCAGTCCAGCTCTCCTTGAGAAGAAGACATTATGGTAGACCTATCAAGACTATTATAAGAAGAATGAATGATCAAATTAGAGCATAAATAGGTGTCTCCTAGAGATCCTCATCTCCATTCCTTAAGCCCCCATCCTGTCTTCCCATCCATCCCTCAACTTTTTAAACCTCTTCTAGCAATTTCAGTCCATGTTCAGCATGGTGGGTGGAAAAAAATCATTTGAGGCCAAGGAAGGTTGCCTGTAATCTTCAGACAATGGATGATTTATTGATGGAAGTCACTGGGAGCTAATCGTTAGGTGTTAGGCAAAGCCCTGCTTTTGCTACCTCCAGACAACTTCGGGAACCCTTGCTAAGAAGCTCTGTAATTGCAGTGCACACTTTTTATTTCATAAAAAGCAAAATTGACAGCCTTTCCTGCTGCTTGCATTTGCTCCATTCCCCTCCTTGCAAAAATGGAGCCAATTGGCAGTTGGGCGGGTGTGTAACTAAATCCAAGTGGCTTATCGTTTGTGAAGTGAGTGACAGAAAAGGCTGGAAGTAATCCCAATGTCATTGGCAATTGCATGCAGGAAATCCGAAGAAATGTGAGCGTTTCCCCCTTCACTATTATCATGAGTTTGGGGTGGGTAGGCTGAATACCTGGGCTGGAATCCCAGAAATGGGCGAGCAAGTGGATTGGGCCTCAAAGGTTTGTTCACACAGTGCTGGCATCTCCATGTCTTTGGCGACCGGCGGGGGGGGGGGGGGCTAAGCATTATCCTATTGGTTTGGGTGTTGTCACCTTCTCTGCTCTAGGTTCTGATGTTTTTTTTATTTAAAAAAAATATTAATATATTTTTTAAAACAATAAACAATAATTCAACAACATTTCAAATTTAACATTCAATCAACCTAAGACTTCCCCTCCCTCCCTCCATGGTTTCCCCAATGCTGCATATTATAATTACTCTATATGCCTTCACTTCCTCACAAAATAAAGAAAGAAAGAAACTCCACTGCTGTTCTTACTCAAATCCTATCTGCGTTTTAGCATATTTACACTGAGTTTTTAAATAGTCTACAAACATTTTCCAATCCTCCTTAAGTTCAAACTCTTTTTTACCTCTAATTTTACATGTCAAGCTTGCCAATTCTAGATAGTCTGACAATTTCAGCTGCCATTTTTCTTTAGTAGGTACTGCCTTTCCACGCCATTTTCATGCATTTATAATATTTGCGCAGCAGTTGTTGAATAAAGAAATAGATTTGTCTGTTTTGGAGACGGGCTTCCAGAATGGATTCCATTCAATTTCCAAGGTATGACTCCAGTAGTAGATAGGTAGCCGTGTTGGTCTGCCATAGTCAAAATAAAAAAATTCCTTCCAGTAGCACCTTAAAGACCAACTAAGTTAGTTCTTGGTATGAGCTTTCGTGTGCATGCACACTTCTTCAGATACACTGAAACAGAAGTTGCCAGATCCTTCTATATAGTGAGAAGGTGGGGAGGGGTGTTACTCAGAAGGGTGGTGGGAATGGGAGATAGGCAGATAGCTGAGAGAGCCTCTTGACGACTCTTAACGACTGTAATAGGTCTTACAGGAAAAGGCAAGGGGTGGGAAGGTGAGAAATGGTTTAGTCATGTATAGTGAGATAAGAATCCAATGTCTTTGTTCAGCCCAGGTCTTTTCATGGTTTTAAGTTTGGTAATGAGTTGTAATTCAGCAGCTTCTCTTTCCAGTCTATTTCTGAAATTCCTTTGTAGTAAAACAGCTACTCAAGGTATGACTGTGTTTCTTTACATTTCCAACAAAGATTTGACACTGAATTATACATTTTTGCTAATTTACTTAGTGTTAGGTAAAGGGATCCCTGACCATTAGGTCCAGTCGTGGCTGACTCTGGGGTTGCGGTGCTCATCTCGCTTTATTGGCCAAGGGAGCCGGCATACAGCTTCCGGGTCATGTGGCCAGCATGACTAAGCCGCTTCTGGCGAACCAGAGCAGCACACGGAAACACCGTTTACCTTCCCGCCGGAGCGGTACCTATTTATCTACTTGCACTTTGACGTCCTTTCGAACTGCTAGGTTGGCAGGAGCAGGGACTAAGCAACGGGAGCTCACCCCGTCACGGGGATTCAAACCACCGACCTTCTGATCAGCAAGTCCTAGGCTCTGTGGTTTAACCCACAGCACCACTTAGTGTTAGATACCATCTATATATAATTTTCATAAAGTTTCCCCTCAAAGTATAACATGCTGTAAATTTCAGCCCAGATTTACACAGCTTTCCCTATTATTCTAGTTCTATATTGTGTCCCACATCCCTTGCCTTCGCTCCAGGTTCTGATCTCGGAGAGTGGTTCTGGGGAGAGACATTGATCATTTCCAACTTCCTCATTGTCTGCATAACATGACAGAAGGATTTCTGAAGATTGTGGTGATGTCTGAGTCATTCTAATGCTGGGGCGAACCAGCATCCTTCAGGTCTCACTGTGACAGTCTGCTCATTACGGCATAGTATATTTCTCAGGAAGCATTTGAACCACATTGTCAAAGGTCGTTAACAGCCGGCCATTTGGAAGTGCAGCTGAAGGGTCATAAATGGAACTGAAGGATAAAAACAGGATGAAGTGCTCTCTGGTTCACAGTCGGATAGACACTGCGTTGGGTTTCTTCCCCAGCTGGGCTTGTGCAATGATATTAATGGCAACTCATAGGAGCAATTCAGTGGGCATCAGTACATGAAATGTTCCGTGTTCATCAAGGCGTCTTGCCGTCATGGTGTGAGTGGATAGGCCCTTCTTGGCTAGCCAAGTGCACTCAGTCTATCAGCTAATTAACACCAGGGACTGGGGAGAAATCCGATTCGATCGCATTTAAAGGCAAACCTACCTGATTCATACTTTCTGAAGCAATGCATGAGCTGAAACACTACTGCCCTTGCAAATTTGCACCTCTCCCAGTTTGGCAATCCTGTTCTCCAGCCAAGTAATGTGTATAAAAAGGAATGCGTGGAGGTAAGATGTCCATAAAAAATGGAAATATCAATGGAAATTACATGCAAAAATGTGTTATTTTAGAGAAACTGCTTTGCAAAAATGTATGTTTTTCCATATCTCGTAGTTTATTGATTTGGGCTCTTTTTTTAAGTGCAAAGATAAGAAAAAGAAAGAAAACAAAGAAATGCAAACTATGAAGCATCACAGCCTGGAAGGACAAAAGTACAAAGATACAGCTCTACTCCAAAGGGATAATAATGTTTAGGGAAGTTTTTAGTGTTTGATGCATTACTGTATTTTAATATTTTGTTGGAAGCTGCCCAGAGTGGCTGGGGAAGCCCAGCCAGATGGGCGGAGTAGAAATAAATTATTATTATTATTATTATTATTATTATTATTATTATTATTATTATTATTATGCATTAACCCATGCAAAGATTCCCCTTACAGATATCAATGATACATAGAAATAAAAGTATTCTGTACCTGTGAGTTTCATCATTGTTGAGAACAAAGGTTCTACAAAGCCTTAGACAAGCCAGATGTTTGCATATATATTGAGGTGTATAGTTTTAGGACCCACCTTATTGTTGTGATTGTAAGTTGTTTTAAAATGTTTTCATTTTGTGCTTTAATTCTGCAACCCACGCTTGGATCTTAGGGTGAAGATGGGTGTAATGGGAATTGGGGTTGCTTGTGCGTAAACTGCAAATTGCTCCAAGCTAGTCGTATAGCTAAAACTTTCCCTGGTTTGACAGCCCTTACAATGCGACTGTCTTAGTCACTGGCAGAATCCGTGAGTGGGCATCTCCTAAATTTCTTCCAACATAGAAATTCTTTGACGCCCAGTCTCCTCCTAGATTCTCTGCACGGAAGCCTTCTGCGCAGCGTGGGCGTGCCAAGCGGAGGTCCAGTGCTCTCTCCGCTGATTTCACTGGAAGAGTCTCGGAGCCTCCTCTCCGCAGTACTCTCCGCCTCTCCTTCCTCCCTGGTGTCCCCTGGATTTCTTTCCCCAGTGGAAGCTCTCTCTCTCTCTCTTTGCTAGTTCCCTCCCCTGCATCATTGGAGCGTCTTACCTCTCCTCTCGCCTCTGATGGCAGTTCCCTGACAATGGGTAACTAACAACAACTACTTGTGGCACAGAGTGACCATATGGCTCAATATTCATGTTAGAAATAAAATCGTGCAATATAGCAAAAACAGCAGCAACCCACCCACAGTCATTGCAGCTCTGTCCTTTAGATACTTTTAGTTTATGAGATATCTTTTCAATTTGCCCAACCCCAGAGAACCACCAATCCAAATTATTAAGACTGAAGGTCTTCCAGGAGTTGGCAACAGAGCCCTGGGCTGCTGTTAAGAGATGAGAGATAAGTTCTTTGCTTTTCAGATCCCATTCTGTTTCCATATACAGTGGTACCTCAGGTTACATACGCTTCAGGTTACAGACTCCGCTAACCCAGAAATAGTGCTTCAGGTTAAGAACTTTGCTTCAGGATGAGAACAGAAATCATGCTTCGGCGGCAGCAGGAGGCCCCATTAGCTAAAGTGGTGCTTCAGGTTAAGAACAGTTTCAGGTTAAGTACAGACCTCCGGAACGAATTAAGTACTTAACCTGAGGTACCACTGTACATGTTCAAAAGTGCTAGGTGAGAAGATGGGGCAACAGTTTGATTATATAACAAAGAGATCTCATTGAACACCTTTGAGCACCCCCACTACGTGTGCTTATAAAAATAAATAAATAAGCACATTAGGCAAAGTTGCACATGAACCTATGTCTTTCAGGAGAAAATCATACCAAAAATGCTTATGAAGTTTCATGAAGGCTTTTCTTTTTTACAAAATAAATAAATGCTCAATATGATGTGGAAATGTGGAAAACTGAAGTTGAAATTGGGAAAATGACCAACTGAAAGGGACAAATTCACCCATTCCTATACCGGCCTCAGCTCAGTATACCTGAAGGAGCATCTCCAGCCCCACTATTCAGCCTCCAAGGGCCTTTTGACATTTCCCTCACTGCGAGAAGAGAAGTTACAGGGAACCAGGCAGAGGGCCTTCTTGGTAGTGGCGCCCGCCCTGTGGAATACCCTCCCATCAGATGTCAAGGAAATAAGCAACTATCTGACTTTTAGAAGACATCTGAAGGCAGCCCTGTTTAGGGAAGTTTTAAATGTTTGATGTTTTATAGTGTTTTTAATAATATAAGGGTGCCAAAGCTCTCAGGAGGCCCCTGATCCCTTAAGTTTAAAACCTGCCACTTGTCCAAACTTTTGAATTTTTTTTTTCTATTACTCTGGGGAGAGAATTCTTTGGGTCTTCTACAGAGATAACCAAATCGTCAGCGAATGCTTTCAATTTAAGTACATTCTTCTTTATTCTTATTCCTGTGACTTTTTTACCCATTCTAATATTCCTTGCCAAAACCTCCAGGACCAGAATGAACAAAAACAGTGATAATGGTCATTTATACATCAAAATCATCTTCTTGATTATTATTTTTTTAATCATCAAAAGCTCCTTGTACCGGATGCATATTATTTTGGGGTCTGTTCATGTCCATCCTTTTTTTACATCAGTGCTCTCTGTTTTATTGTTTAATAACATTATTTTAAAAACTTAAAAAGAGAAATATGCACATAAGATACATCCCTAAAGAAATGCATAAATAAATACAGAGAATTTTGATGTGCATGTGTTTTTAAGGGTGGTGAAAGTTACAATTCCCAGCGTATTCTGGAAAGAGCAATTGGCTGGTTCAGTGCTCTTAACAAACTCCAGTTCCCAATATTCTTTGGGGAAAGCCATGGCTGTTTAAAATGGCATAGAGATAGCAGACAGAGATTCTAGTGGTGTGTTGTAATGGGAGGCGAGTCAAACAACAATCCTTGTTATGAAAATATGGCTTACAAACTTCCCTTTATTTTTATCTGCAAAGTGTTGGAGGCTACAGTTGAGTAACGTGAGATGGATGACAAGGTAGCCCTGAAAGAGAAGACTATTTTCTGTCCCGTTCCCTCAGGATAACGTGCCCTGCAGTCATCACTGTTTGCTTTACCACATTTCATCTCCGATTTCATATCTTCCTCTTTTATTACAATAATATTCTCAGCTGAAGAAGTGGAATTATTCCGCCTTCCGGGCATGAAAGTTTTCTTGTTATTAAAGCACCAAACCACTTGCTGTTCTCCTCAGGTCAATGAGGTCAGAATAACTTTTCATAACCCAGGCAGCTGCAGGGACGTGTCCCTTATTGTCGTTGGTGAGGTGGTGGTGATATAATTTACTATCCACCCTTCACCCTAAGGTCCCTGGGTGGGTTACAACAATTAAAACACAACATTCATATTCAATCTTAAAAAAAAAAGGTAAAGGACCCCTGACAGTTAAGTTCAGTGCTGAACGAGTCTGGGGTTGCGGCGCTCATCTCTCTTTACAGGCCGAGGGAGCTGACATTTGTCTGCAGACAGTTTTTTCAGGTCATGTGGCCAGCATGAGTAGGCTGCTTCTGGTGAAACCAAAGCAGCACACGGAAACGCCATTTATCTTCCCACCGGAGCGGTACCTATTTATCTACTTGCACTTTTTGGCTTGCTTTCAAACTGCTAGGTTGGCAGGAGCTGGGACTGAGAAACTGGAGCTCACCCCGTCGTGGGGATTCAAACCGCTGACCTTCCGATCGGCAAGCCCTAGGCTCAGTGGTTTAGACCACAGCGCCACCCACATCCCAATTCAATCTTACAATAATATTTAAAGCAGTTCAAAAGAACTTAAAAGAGCAAAAAGCTGGGTCCTAAAAAGGCACACCTCAAGTGTCAAAAGCCAGAGTAAAGAGGTATGTCTTCAGCATTCACCGAAAGCTGTACAATGACGTTGCCAAATGCACCTCTTTGGGGAGGGAGTTCCACATCTTAGAGGCTGCCACAGACAAGGCCTTCTCCCAGTTATTTTTTTATCTGGTGACTTCAGAGCAATCCATTACGATCTATTGCAGCCTAACACACACACACACCAGACCTTCCAAGTGTCCCTATTTTCCAGGGACAGTCCCACAGCCGTCCTGGTTTCTCATTTGATCCTGGGATGTCCTGCTTTTCCTTACGATGTCCCCATATTCATCAGAGAAATGTTGGAGGGTATGGAGTTGTCCAGTGCTTTTTTCTTAAAAGATGTTTAGACGTACTCTCATTTTGATTCAAGAAAATCACAATTTTATAGTTCAAATCGGGGAAAATAAATACAGTAAATGGACAACAGTACAAAGAACATTACCTCATATTGCACAGCTGACAGCTCACAGGAACTTCCACATTGGCATGAGGCTGTGTGCATAATAAAGAATAATAGTAGTAGTAATAATAATAATAATAATAATAATAATAATAATAATAATAATAATTTATTTATACCCCGCCCATCTGGCTGAGTTTCCCCAGCCTCTCTGGGCGGCTCCCAATCGAGTGTTAAAAAAAATACAGCATTAAATATTAAAAACTTCCCTAAACAGAGCTGCCTTCAGATGTGTTCTAAAAGTCAGATAGTTGTTTAATTCCTTGATATCCGGTGGGAGGGCATTCCACAGAGCGGGCGCCACTACCGAGAAGGCCCTCAGTCTGGTTCCCTGTAACCTCACTAACATCTTCCCTCCTACTTCCAACTCCTACTTCACACATTAAACGCTCACTTCCATCTGAAATTCAGGAAACACCGTGACAAGAAATGAGGCTGCCATCAAGGGGTAGCAACGGAACTGACCATTCACCATGCTAGAGAAGAAACTAAAAAATTTAAAATTTTTAGTTTCTTCTCCCATTAGATTCACAAAATATTTAGGGGTATGCGTGCCCCTGCGTACCCCAAGAAAGAAGCACTGGAGTTGTCCAACCCCCCAAGCCATCTGAAGACACCCCTGTGTAGGGAAGTTTTTTAACAGACTCTCCAAGTGTTCCTTTTTTTCCAGGGACAGTCCCAGATTTACAGATGGCGACCAAACACCCATCTAATCAAAAACCTTTTGCCCCATGGTGGCCACCAGATGCCTGTGGCAGAGCCACAATCCTTCCCCAGTAACTGATATTCAGAAGCATACAACCAAGTATACAGCCTTCATGGTCAGTTGCCCTTGATAGCCTTCTCCTTCATGAATTTGTCTTAACCCCATTTTAAAGAAGGCTGATCGCAGAAGAATTTATGCTTTTGAATTATGGTGCTGCAGAAGACTCTTGAGAATCCCATGGACTGCAAGAAGATCAAACCTATCCATTCTTAAGGAAATCAGCCCTGAGTGCTCACTAGAAGGACAGATCCTGAAGCTGAGGCTCCAAAACTTTGACCACCTCATGAGAAGAGAAGACTCTCTGGAAAAGACCCTGATGCTGGGAAAGATGGAGGGCACAAGGAGAAGGGGACGACAGAGGACGAGATGGTTGGACAGTGTTCTCGAAGCTACCAGCATGAGTCTGACTTAACTGAGAGTGGCAGTAGAAGACAGGAGTGCCTGGCATGCTCTGGTCCATGGGGTCACGAAGAGTCGGGCAAGACTAAATGACTAAACAACAACAACAAAGCTATCTAAACTGGTGCCCCTTTCTACCTCCTGGAGCAGTGAATTATGTAGTTTAACTCTGGGCTGTGCGTAGAAGCCCTTCCTTCCTTTGTGTCTTCCTTCTAATGTTCAGCTTCAATGGATGACTCATAACACAAGAGAGGGAGAGAAACTTCTGCCTGTTCACTTTCTACACACCAAGCATACTTTTATGCAGGGTTCATGCTGTGAGAAGTGAGTCACCACTCTGTAACTGCTGTCATCACACCAAACTCCGCCAAAGGCACTGATGCACATGAGCCAACACGGCTGCTGCGCATAAATGAGCAGAAGGATGCTCCTGTTGGGTAGCCAACATGTGTCTTAAATATAAAATGATGGTAATCAGGGTCACCACATCACCTATATAGTCAGGGAGCATGACATTTAGAAAAGCAGGTCTAGCCAAGATCTCCTAAAGAGCACAATGATTGGTCGATCATTGTGCTCTTCAGGAGATCTTGGCTAGACCTGCTTTACTAAATGTCATGCTCCCTGAGTGAGGGGCTGTCCAGGTCCAGACAGAGAAGACGAACAGCCACTAGATGGCGCCAGGTGGGATCCAGTGGGCTAGGAAGGTCTTTATCAAGGTTGGGAGAGCTCAAGGAAGGTCCTCATTGGGGGGGGATTTCTGTCACCTCACCCCACAGCACAAGGCTAGGACTCCACCTCCATCTCCAGATCTGTCAGAGCTGTTTCTGACTCATCCACTTTGCCAGTTATGCCCCCAACTCTGCCTCCAGAGTTGCCAGAAACCCTGTCCAGTTCCCGCCACTCCAGGTTGGACCAGTTTGTGGCCCAACCTGCTTCTGAGGAGGCAGTCATCTTCATCAACCAGGTCATGGAGACACCAACACAGGCATTAGCAGACAGGGCTGCTTCAGCTTTCCTAACTAACAGCATTGCTCCAGATGATCTCGGTGATCAGGCTGAGATTTAAGAGCTCAAGCATTCCTTAAGTTATCCCGGATACTAATTATTCAGGGCTAACACAAGAGCCTTGAACACGGCCCTGTAGCATGAGGGTGACCAGTGTAGATGTTTTAGCGGAGGTATCCCATGTTGTCTAGCCGCTGCCTTCTGCAGCAGCTGGAGCCTCTGGACTTGATCAAGGCCACATTGGAGGCATTATAGCCAGGCAAAAGAACTCAAGGAGGGTGTGGAGCAGGGCTAGTGAAAGGCATGTCCTGGAGATGGAACAAGATGGAGCAGCGGCCACCAACTTGGCTAGCTTCACAGGAGGATGAAACAAATTCATGAAAGATAAAGCTCCCTGACTGCTAGCCATGATAGCTAGCCATGCTCTCCTATGTACTGCCAAATGTACTATGCTTCTGAATGCTAGTTGACAGTATTAGGTGGAGGAGTGTGCTATCGGAGGGGCTCTGTGCTGTTTGTATACAGAGTGTCAGCGACCGTGCTGAGGAGGGCTGCACTGATGAAGAATGGTGGGAGCCGCCCCCTCCCCCGACCCTGAATCTTCCCAGGAGCAGGAGGACAGTATAGATTTAGAAGAGTGGTTTGCAGAGGGGCATAGTTCAGAAGGCAGAAGCTGGGAAATACTGGATGGGGAACAGCTAGGAGAAGAAACACTGGAAGAGTGAGGGTTAGCAGATTCACATTCTCTGGCCAGCATCCTCCCCCCATCCCCAAGGACACAGAGAGCTGAGAGAGTGATAGAACAGAAAGTGCAGAGGGTACAAACTCAGATTACAAAACGTAGGAGTGACGTAGATTAATAGGGACGGAGGGGGGTGAGCCTTAACTGGGAGCACCACCATTCTAGGGAGACGCCTTCTTTTGTCTCTTGCTGTGTTTATTAAAGAAACTAACTGGTAAGATTTTCCTTTTGTTTGATCTGCTTATTTACTGCCACGAGGGAGGAAGTTGATTCCCCAAAGCCTGACAGAGAGTGAGCAATCCCTGCCATCCCATGGTAGGAAAGACCCCTCACTGAGGTCATGGAGAGCTGCTGCTAGTCAACATACACAGGGCTGAGCAAGGTGGACCCAAGTTCTGAAGGCAGATCCTTGCGTCCTGCTTGTGGGATTCCAATGGGCACCTGGTTGGCTACTGTGCAAACAGAGGACTGCACTTGCTGAGCCCTTAGCTTGATTCAGCAGAGCTCATCTTACATTACTATGCCTGGGGAAAGTCCTGAAGGCCACACAGAAAACCCTGGAGGGCTACACTGAGGTCCCAGGGTTGAGGTTCCCCGCTCTCACCCAAGAAGGAATTCAGTTTGATGTTCTGCCTTGGGCCTACCAGAGTAACATATGCTGGGAAGCTGGGTTTCGGCATTAAAAGATGTTCGTGGCAGCCATCATGCTTGAAAGGATCAGAGAAAAAAACAAAAGGATGCCTGTAACATTTAGGCTCAGCCAGCTCTCTTCAAAGTCTTGCAGCACGTCGCGGTTTCCACATGCTAAGCGTTTCGGGAATATTGGCTTTGCACTCCTGTTCCCAAAGAAAAATTAACTTCATTTTTAAAACCCAGGATAAGCAACTTGTCTTGCGCAGGCATCTGTTTAAAATAAAGCAATTATTTGATGAGCTTCCAAAGGAATTGCATTTCAGGTGAAGAATGCACACATTATTTTAAACATATATATTATGCACACGTTTTCCCTTCATCGTTCCCCCCCCCCTTCATTGGTCACTCATTTGGGCACAAAATCTGCATATTACATTTACGAAAACCATTTTCACATACATCGTTGCCTTCCAAGAGCTCCTGATGAAATGCGTTTCATCTAGCAAGTTAATTGAGTGCAGAACTTTAGAAGGGCAGGAGAATCGACAATGAAACTCATAACAGAAATAATGTGCTAATTCCCATAAGAGTTTTAGTGGTGGTTGGTAATTAACAGGGCCGAGCCAAATTTTTCATGGGCTTGAAAGGGGGACTCTCTGGACATACAAACCAACGAATGCTTTTTATAAGCTGGTTCTGATTAATCTGAAAGGAATGAATCACAGAATTTTAGAGTTGGGAGGGACCTCGTGGGGTCATCTAGTCCAACCCCCTGCAATGCAGGAATCTCAACTAAAGCATCCATGACAGGTGGCCATCCAATGAATGAAAGGCATAGTTGTAAACCAGACTTGAAAGGAAGTGTGCACATATATTTGAGATGCATTGTTGCTGTTTTTAAAATAGTAAATTATTTAACTGATATATTATTTAGCAATAGACAAATGGCAGATGTTTTTATTGCAGTGGTACCTTGGTTCTCAAACGCCTTGGTACTCAAACAACTTGGAACCCAAAAACTGCAAACCCAGAAGTAAGTGTTCCGGTTTGCGACCTTTTTTCGGAAGTCCAATGTGCTCCGTTTTGAGTGTTATGCTTCTGATTTGAGTGCCACACTTCCATTTTAAGTGTTACATTGAGGTCTGTCTGTTTTTGCTATTTATTTTGTGTTTTTGTGGTTTTTGTGACTGTGTGGAACCCAGTTCAGCTACAGGTTGGTTGGTTGGTTGGTTGGTTGGTTGGTTGGTTGGTTGGTTGTGTGACTGCATTACATTGTTTATTGCTTTCATTTTCTGGATCTGTGGCCTCATTAGATAGTAAAATTCATGTTAAATTGATGTTTTGGGGGTTGTTTTCAAAAGTCTGGAATGGATTGATCCATGTTGCATTACTTTCTATGGGAAAGTGTGCCTTGGTTTTTGAACGCTTTGGTTTTGGAATGGATTTCTGGAATGGATTAAGTTTGAAAACCAAGGTACCACTGTATTTGATAATCCTCAGTCCTGGGGGCTAAATTCAACTCATGGGATGCTCTCAGGGAAGAGGTGAATTTAGGGGAGCACGGATGCACAGGGTGCAGAAATCTCAGGGGCACCACATGCCTTTTGCTTGCCTGGATGGAGGAGAGAGGAAGGCTGCACAGAACAATGTTCCCCACCTCTGATGCAGCCCACGCTCCTTCCTCAGGAGAGTTCTGTTTCTTGGTCACGACCAAAGTGCAGTTTTCATGGAGGTAGCAGTGATTTATCCATATGTCCGGACTGGGTCATAGGCAGCTGTCTGAACAGGAGCTGGGAACGAGGAGTTATGGAAGCTACCAGTAGGCAAGACTAAAGAACTCACCATGGCTAGAGAAAGCCGGGAATCAAGACTAAATAACAACCACCAGCTCCAGCACCATCAAGGATGTCAGTACACAAGAACTAAAGAATACTTGATTGCTCAAGCAAGGCTCAATTGAAGCTAATGGTCTGCCTGGGTGAGCATAGTTTCTTCACTCAGGAGCTGCTGCTAGAAGTTCAGTGGTTCACCAGAAGGGGGAGCTGTGTATGGAACCAGGCAGGGGGCCTTCTCAGTAGTGGTGCCCACCCTGTGGAATGCCCTCCCATTAGATGTCAAGGAAATAAACAACTATCTGACTTGTTGATAGCTGCTCTGAGACCGGCTTTGGCGGGGAGGGTGAGATATAAATATTTGTTGTTGTTGTTGTTGTTGTTGTTGTTGTTGTTGTTGTTGTTGTTGTTGTTGTTACATCTGAAGGCAGCCCTCCTTAGGGAAGTTTTTAATGTTTGATGTTTTATCGTGTTTTTAATATTCTGTTGGGGGCTGCCCAGAGTGGCTGGGGAAACCCAGCCAGATGGGCAAGGGTATAAATAAATAAATTGTTGTTGTTGTTGTTGTTGTTGTTGCCAGCAGTTCCTGACACTGTTTCCAGGAGCATTCCATCAAGCCTTCACAGAATATTACAGGCACACACACACAAACAAAAATCCCTGCACACAGAAAACAAGAGTGTTAGGGAAATGGGTTCTAGGTTCACCTACTTCCTGACATGATCCAGTTCTACGTGCAGAGATTGGGGTGGAGAGGCATGACGTAGTACTGCTATTTCAACTATAGGTGGCACTGCGTCCAACAGGGAAGTGAGTCATGCTGCTGTTCTAAACTGCTCTTTTTAGAATGAAGCTGTTCCTCCGTTAAGCAACCATTTGGGCCCGGCTTCTTCTCTGAAATAACCTGACTGGGAACAGGGAGAGGAGTCGCATAGAGAATCGTTCCTCATCCATAGCCTGAAGTGACACTGATTTTACCACTTCTGGGAGAACAAGGCCAACATTTGACAGAATCTTGGCAACTGGCTTATGGGCGCAACAGCCTCTCCTTTTATGATTAAGTTCTAGTGGCCTAAGAGCATGCATACGACATTAAGGGAACTTGTGTCAAATTCACACACACACATCAGTGATGACTGCCGGCTCTGTGCCGCTATTTGCCTGTCTAAACTCTGCAAACATATCTCACTCTTTGGGTTTGGGTTGTTGCTGGGTTTTGCAACACACACACACACACACACACACACACACACAAAAACTGGGAAATAACAGAGATTAGGGTGCTCTAATGTTTTTGCTCTAGAGCCAGCTCCGATCAATGGCTTGACGCAACATGCCAGACAGTCTGGCAATGTTTCAGAAAACTAATAACGCTCCGGGCCTTTTAAAACATGTAAAAATAACAATAATACCATTTTCAGTTTCTAGTGAATGCCGTCCCTGAAGGCAGCTGGACCTGAATACAGTGGTGCCCCGCAAGACAAATGCCTCGCAAGACGGAAAACTCGCTAGACGAAAGAGTTTTCCGTTTTGGAGGTGCTTCGCAAAATGAATCTCCTATGGGCTTGCTTCGCAAGACGACAATGTCTTGCGAGTTCCTGCTGGTTTTTTCCCTCCCCCCCCCCTTTGCTAAGCCGCTAAGCCGCTTATCAGCTGATCTGATCAGCAGATAAGCCGCTAAAAGCCGCTAATAGCGCTAATCCGCTAATCCTTCAACGGGCTTGCTTCGCAAGACGAAAAAACCGCTAGATGAAGAGAATCACAGAACGGATTCTTTTCGTCTTGCGAGGCACCACTGTACCAATAAGGAGCACTTGAGTTGAGAACTGGACAGTTCACAAGCTACTTTGGGAAAGGAGGGCTGAGCTGTGCCTAAGGAGAGCCCTGCTGGATTAGGCCCGTGGCCCACCCTGTTCTTGCATCACTATTTCCGCCCCCCCCCCCCCCATTTCCAAAGTGATTCCTTATGCCTGTTCTTATGGTTCCAAACTGGGTTATTTCAGCAGAGAGCAGATGGAAGGGGACTGCCCTGGAGGTGGAAACAAAAGGGGGAGGGGGAAAAACCTTGCTGGAATGGAATTGGGAATGTCCCAATCCAGCACTTTCTTGCCTTCTGCCTCTGAAGCAGCCCCACCCTACGCACGTCCCCCTGAAATTATTCATCTAGACCAGGGCAACCTAAGGCCTGTTAGGATATAGTTCCGTTCCACCTTAAAAGGGAACAGGTATGACTGTTGTGTGTCACATGCCTGTTTACTTCCAGCACTTGCTGGGAACTTCCATTTGTATATTGCTTTTGCTTTTAGCTGTTTTGCTGGACACAAAGGGAAGCAGACATGTTTTTTCCTTTGTTCCTGAACTATGCTGAATAAATGCTATAAACATGCTTACACATTTCTCTGTCCGCCATTTCTGTTGCGAGAAGATTTATTCACTCTGCTGATAGAGCGTGCCGAGTCTCTAAACATATCTGAAGCTCATGTCGCTGTTTGATGCTGTTCCAAGGGAGACCGGTGATTGCCCGGCTGCCGGCCAGTGGCTGGAGTCAACTGGGGGCCTGCCTGATGCCCCCGTCTCCCCGGCAGTATCCCAACAAGGTCCATGGGCCACAAGTGGCCCATGGGGGTTGTTTAACCAGCCCATGGATCCCCCGCCGCCCAGTCGGTCAGTCAGCTCCCGTGCGCCGCGCTAAACCAACGCAGAACAGAGTGGGGACCGCCTTCCGCAATGCTGGCCAGCTTCACATTGGCTGGAGGAAGCTCCTGCAGCCAATGGGAAGCTGCACACACCTCCTCCGCGCCAGAAGGAGTGCCAGAAATAGCCTTTGTGCATGCGTGTGTAGTGCGCACACACATACACACACACTCCAGCCCACCGCGACGTCTGCGGGACCGTGAACCGGCCCAAGTCACAAAAACTTTGCCGACCCCGATCTAGACTCTGCTTCAAATGAAAATGAAATAAAATTTAAAAAACTTGCTCAGAGGTTAGGCTACATCTGCTCTTTACTGAGTAATTGCTATACAGTGGTGCCTCGCAAGACGAAATTAATCCGTTCCGCAAGTCTCTTCGTCTAGCGGTTTTTTCGTCTTGCGAAGCAACCCTATTAGCGGCTTAGCGGATTAGCGCTATCAAAGGCTTAGCGGCTATTAAAGGCTTAGCGGATTAGCGGATAAAAGGCTATTAGCGGCTTAGCGGCTTAGTAAAGGTGGGGGAGTGAAAAAAAATCGGAACACTTGCAAGACGTTTTCGTCTTGCAAAGCAAGCCCATAGGGAAAATCGTCTTGCGAAGCAGCTCAAAAACGGAAAACCCTTTCGTCTAGCGGGCTTTCCGTCTTGCGAGGCATTCGTCTTGCGGGGCACCACTGTATATAGAACAATGGGTGCTCATCCTGATTAGCTTGCATTGAGGTTCTATGTTTTCTTATTTATCAGTCATTTATTCTAAGCATTTAGAGCTTTTCCCCATCACTTTCCTAACGGTAAAATCTGCTTTGTGTTGTTGTTGTTGTTGTTGTTGCTGTTGTAAAGTGGATTTGTTGAGCCACAGTGCTTTAATCCACTTCTTAATTGAACAAACCTAGATTTCCAGCAGGGAAATCCTCTCAGTATATCCCTTCCACAATATACTGGCAGTCTGGAGGAAACCTGAGGGAGAAACAGGTGAACTCTGAGTGTGTCTTACCCAAATGGGGAACCAGAGCAGACAGGTAGGAATGCAGATTCACCCTGGCAATGTGGACCCCCCAATGCTATCTGTTCCAATCGTTCATAAAATCAGGTGCTTTCAAATATCACGTTCCGATAATGACAAACTGTCTGATCCCCACCCCCACCCCTGTGGAGAGTTTAGATGGAGATTTTTCCGTGAGACAGATGTGAACATCAAAGCCAACTAGCATCATATGTTTAAGCGCTGATGTACTTTGGGGACATCGCAGGCATTAAGGCAATTTGCATATCATAATCTGTAAGAAGCGATCATCAAAAAGAGAAAGGGGAAGAAACCCAGTCATTAAGGTTAGCAGCGTCCAGAGAAACCCATTATTGAAATATATACTGCACCGTCCCCAGAGATTTGCCCAGTGAATTTAGCTACAACTTTTAATCCAAGAATTGGCTCCTCATCAAGTGCCAAAGGGACCCCCCCTGTAAATACGCAGTGTATCAGAAGAAAAGGTGCAGCCGATGGGAGAATTATAACTTCATGCAATTTATGTGCAATTTGCATATTATATTCACGTATGTGACAGGGGTTGAGCAACCACTAATGGGCTCCTCTCTCGTCTGTAGAAATATGTTAATCGTGAGCAACTGAGGATTTGAAAAGCTCGAGACTGCCTTTGATATAGATCAGGAGCAGGAAGCACTTTTCAGCCCGAGGGCTGCATTCTCTTCTGGGCAACCTTGAGGAGGCAAATGAGAGTGGTTGTGAGGGGCAGAGGCAAAAGCGGGTGAGCAATGAACATGAACTTTATATGGCAGGCTAGTTTCTATACACGCTCACATGTCCCTCTCTGCCCTCCGTATGGCAAGAAGCATGGTTGGAGCTCAAAGAGCACAGTTCAGCCAGGCAAAAACACTCAAGGAGGGTATAGTGCAAGATTGGTGAGCGTGGAATAAATAAATGCAAATGAGTTTTATTCTTAGGGAAGGTATGGTGAGGATGACCACAGTGGCGAAGCTGCATGCTCCGCTACCAGGGGTGGAGAGCAAGCAGGGGCATGGCTGGTGCCCGCCTCCCGGGGGCCTGGCATGCTGCCTGCGGGGGCATGGCACGCATCCCGGGGACATGGTACTGTCGGACCTTGCGTTCGACCGATCTCCTCCTTCGGTCAAGTCCTTCGACGATGATTAACGACCTGAGCCTCTGATAAGGCTCCAGGCATGTTCCCTCATTATGCAGAGTATCAAAGCAGCACGCAGGGAAGGACGAGATAGTATGAGCTACATTGCAAAGAGTTTTATTCCTAGCTACGCAGACAGAAAAGAAATATACATGCGCTCTCTGTGAAAGGCAGAGAGCAACTGAAAAACAAAGGAACAGGAAACCAGTAAACATCGCATCCATCTTCCGTGAGACTTCCAACAGCCTGGAATCTCTGGAATGCAAAACAGAGTCTTGTAACTCCAAGCACTGCACAGTGGCGCAAACAGAAACTAACAGGTACGCCGCCTGCGAGGGTGTGGCGTGCTGCCCACAGGGGCGTGGCGCACATTCTGGGGCCGTGGCGCGCCATCTGTGGGGGCGTGCTGCCCGGTGCACAGAGGGTGCTCAGCACGTGTCCAGGGGGGTGCTGCGATGGAATAGTGGTGCCAGGGGCGGTCCGCTCCCTCCGCACTCCCGTTCCTCCGCCAGTGGATGACCATGCCTGCCTTAAGACCGATTCTATGAGCAAAGATGTTCAAATGAGCCCCAAGGAGGGCCCCTTTGCAGAACTGTTTATCTGCATGTTTTACAACCTATCTTTACAACCTGAGTTGTAAATGTCTTACATCCTGCATTGCTGAGACAAAGCAAATGCTGGACTCACAAGCTTGACTCCCTAAGAGGCTCTTTTCCTGGCTAATATTACAATTAAGTAAAGAATGTGTTAGAAGTAGATTGTTAGCCTTGAAAGAGGGATAGACTTATAGTTTAGAGGTGACCCGAGATAACAAGGAGAAATAGCAGGTGATAGTTTAAGAACTAGTACTCTTGCTCAAATGCTTCATGAATATTATAAAACACACCCCTATCGTAAAAACTGCTAATTAAAATGCACATGGGGTGTATGTTTTTGGTAGGGGGCACATATATGAGGGGCATATGATGTAGGCAGAGCGGGAAGCCTGTAAACTGCAATTTCTTAACCAATAGTAATTGTAGGAGGGATATTCAAACGGTCTCAGGGTATAAATTATCTGTGATGTGAACTGGAATATGCAATCCCTTCTTTCCTTTTTTTAAATGATATTTATTAAAGTTTCAAAAAAAAGATTACATAAATAAAAAGAGGGGGGAAAGAAAAAGAAATAAAAAGGAAAAAAGTACAAAATACAGAAAAAAGATAAAAAAACACTTTAAAAACACATCAATCTTTCCATGCCTTACATTTCATTTGCTTACTTCCCTGACCTCCTCACACCTCCCTTTTTTGTATTCCAGTTCTGTTAGTTAATTCAGCAATTCCTTTCCCTCTTTGTTTTTGTCTTAATCCTTTAACTTAATATATTATAACTTTGGATTTTCACCTGTTAACAATCCATTTTTACATACACCTTTATAACATTACTGCTAAAACCACTTAACTTCATTCTGACATCATTCTAACATTCATTAATTTTGCAGTATTTCTGTAGATAGTCTTTAAATTTCTTCCAATCTTCTTCCACTGACTCTTCTCCCTGGTCTCGGATTCTGCCAGTCATTTCCGCCAGTTCCATATAGTCCATCACCCAGTGGCGTAGCGTGGGGGGTGCCAGGGGTGCCGGCCGCACCGGGCGCAACATTTGGGGGGGCGCATTTGGCCGGCCCTCCTCGAGGAAGCAGGAACCCCACTGTCCTCGGACCTCCTCCGAAGGCTGGCGGTGGGGCGGAGAGACCTCCTCCCGCCGCTAGCCTTTGGAAGGCTGCTCCGAAGCCTGGCGGTGGGGCGGAGAGACCTTCTCCCCGCACCAGCCTTCGGATGGCTGTCCTGAAGACTTGTGGTGGGAGCAGTGGCGTAGCGTGGGGGTGCAGGGGGGCCTGCTGCACCTGGCGCAACATCTGGGGGGGCGGGGCGGAAGAGACTCGAGTGCTAAAATCCACGGGTTAGGGGCGCAAATTACTTGCCTTGCCCCGGGTTAGGGGGCGCAAATTACTTGCCTTGCCCCGGGTGCTGAGAACCCACACTACGCCACTGCCATCACCTTCATCTGCCATTCTTCCAGAGTGGGTAAATCTTGTGTCTTCCAATACTTTGCAATAAGTATCCTTGCTGCTGTTGTGGCATACATAAAAAAGTTCTGTCCTTCTTTGGCACCAATTGGCCGACCATGCCCAGGAGAAAGGCCTCTGGTTTCTTCAGGAAGGTATATTTATATAACTTTTTCATTTTCATTCCCTTTCCTTTTAGTATTACTGTCCATGGGATCTCACCCAGCACTTCCCTAAGTTTTATGAAGTCGGCTTTCTTAAAGTCAAGAAATTGAGTCCTAGTATGCTTGGCTGCTCCTTTCCGCTGTATAGTAAACTTCAGAAGAGCATGATCACTCGCGCCTAATGATCCTTCCACTTCTACCCCACTAACCAGGTCATCAACATTGGTTAGGACCAGATCTAAAATGGCTGTTCCTCTTGTTGCTTCTCCCACTTTCTGGACAATTAAGTTGTCTGCAAGGCCAGTGAGGAATCTGTTTGACTTTATGCTCTTGGCTGAGTTTGACATCCAACAAATATCCGGGTAATTGAAGTCCCCCATTACTACTATCTCCCTTCCTTTTGCATGCTTGGCCATCTGTTCCAGGAAGGCATCATCTATGTCCTCCGTTTGGCTTGGGGATCTATAGTAAACTCCCACAATGAGGTCACTGTTATTCTTCTCTCCCTTAATTTTGACCCAAATGCTCTCACTTTGGCTTTGAGGTTCTAAATCTTGGATCTCTTCACAGGTATACACATCCCTGATATATAACGCCACTCCTCCTCCTTTCTTGTCTGGTCTGTTTCTCTGAAATAGATTGTATCCCTCCATTATTACATTCCAATCGTGGGACTTATCCCACCAGGTTTCAGTGATGCCTATTATTTCATATTTAGTTTGCTGTACCAAGAGCTCAAGCTCATCTTGTTTATTTCCCATGCTTTGCGCATTAGTGTACAGACATTGAAGTCCATTAATCATTCCCCCGTGTCTCTTATTTAAGGATTTTTTCCTCCCACCACTAGGTCTCCGTGCTGTTTGCTCCATTTGGTCTATGACATTTGGATGATCAACTTCATCAATTGATATACTCCTACCTTCAGGAGCACTGTCTCCCTCCCCCACATTAGTCAGTTTAAAGCCCTCCTGATGAGGTTTCTGAGATTTTTGGCAAAAACCTTCCTCCCAACCGTTGTGAGGTGCAGCCCATCGCTTGCCAGAAGTCCATCTTCAAGAAACTGCAGTCCGTGATCTAAGAATCCAAACCGTTCCTGTTTACACCATTTGCGAAGCCAGCTGTTCACTTCCACTATTTTTTCCTCTCTCCCTGGGCCACGTCGTTCAACTGAGAGGACAGATGAGATGACAATTTGTGCATTTAATTGCTTCAATTTCCTGCCCAGAGCCTCATAGTCTCTTTTGATCTTCTGGAGGCTATTGCTTGCAGTGTCATTGGTTCCCACATGAACCAAGAGGAAGGGGTGAGAGGAGGGTGAGATCATGTGCTTGCTTTCATTATGCTAGAAAAGGTAAAGGAACCCCTGATCATTAGGTCCAGTCATGGACAACCCTGGACTTGTGGCGCTCATCTCGCTTTATTGGCTGAGGGAGCCGGCATACAGCTTCCGTGTCATGTGGCTAGCATGACTAAACCGCTTCTGGCGAAACCAGAGCAGTGCACAGAAACACTGTTTACCTTCCCGCCAGAGTGGTTTAACCCACAGTGCCACCCACGTCCCTATGCTAGAAAAAGGAAGCAACAAAACTCCCTTGATACATATCTGGATATGCAGAACTGAAGCTTTTTGTGGCCACATTTGGTAAAAATAAAAATGAGGGTGCAGAGACCTGGGCAAGAGCAAAGAGGCACTCAAAGACTCACAGATGTGCTGCTTCACAAGTAAGCCATACCTATTTCCCAAGGAAATTTCTGTCCAAAGACAGGAGAAGCAGCTGACTGGACACAGAGATTCTACATTGCCTGGGCATCCAGACAAAACCAGCTGCTTTCCCATTCATAAATGCTCCCCTTCCATGCTCCCCAAGTGCACCAAAAACAGCCTGGAAATTAAACAGTGAAATAGAGGCTGCTGTGATAAATACAGTGAAATAATTACCCTCAAATTACTGGCTCAGTTTGGTAGGTAGGTACTGGTAGGTAGGTAATAATGTGTTTGTGTTGCTATAAGCCTTAACAAAACAGAAATACTATTAAAAAACAAACACCCTGAGCTGAGTCACAAATTTTCCTGGCGACCAGCACAAATAAAGACAGAAGGTGACATATTGTAATTTTCATGATCAAACAGCAAAATACATACAGACTCACTATGCGGAATGGAGTCCTTCCTGCCACTAAACACTGACAAATATTTTCCCATGGGGATCTTTATAAAAGTGGACACTGAGTAATGAGGTTGGTTATGCTTCTAACACGTATACCGGAGGGAGACGGAGCTCTTTGGAAGTACCTGAATCTTGTCACATAGATCTGCCTTCTAATCTAACCTGTTGGCTTGACGAAGAGCTTCTGATCATCAGAGGCGTTTCTCAATTGTCAACCCTTCAAACAAGATCTCATTAACAGAATGAGACATGGTCCTCTGAGAGGAGAACCTTCCGTCACCTTCCGACAGCCTGCTGTCAATGGAATCTGTCAAGGGAGTCACCACTGATCAGGATTAGCAAAAGATTAAGTTTCTGAAGAGTTGCCTCCATACACCTGGAAGTGATCTTCAGATCTCACACTATGCATGATCGAGTAAGAAGGCTGTTTACAGAGCTTTGGTGGACTCTCCTTCATTGGAGGTTTTCAAGCAAAGGTTGGATGGCCATCTGTCAGGAATTCTTTAGCTGCGATTCCTGCATTGCAGGGAGTTGGACTAGATGACCCTTGCAGGACTCTCTACAGGCTGGGCGTCATGAGGAAGACTTCAAACAGCTCACTTGGCTAACTGCCAAGTGAAACCAGACATGCAGAGAACTTCATTTCCGTACTTTTATTAGTAAAGGTAAAGGGTAAAGGGACCCCTGACCATTAGGTCCAGTCGTGGCCGACTCTGGGGTTGCGGTGCTCATCTCGCTTTATTGGCCGAGGGAGCCAGCATTCAGCTTCCGGGTCATGTGGCCAGCATGACTAAGCCGCTTCTGGTGAACCAGAGCAGCACACCGTTTACCTTCCCGCTGGAGTGGTACCTATTTATCTACTTGCACTTTGATGTGCTTTCAAACTGCAGGGTTGGCAGGAGCAGGGACCGAACAACGGGAGCTACCCCGTCGCAGGGATTCAAACCGCCAACCTTCTGATCGGCAAGTCCTAGGCTCTGTGGTTTAACCCACAACGCCACCCGTGTCCCGTCTTTTATTAGTAGTAAACAGAAATACATGGAGACCATGGAATAAGGAGGTGTGGAAGCTGGTAGCCAATGCCACTCTCTGGACTGGGTGTAAGTAAGAATATGGGCACATGGAAGCTGGCTGAGATGGATGGGTCCTGTCCCTTTCCACTCTAACAGACCCACCGCCACTGGTGCACTTGCCAAGCTGGCATTTGAATTGGTTCTCAGTCTCCAAAGTAACCAGCCTTCTGTCACCACAAGGCAGCCTTGACCCATTAAGCTTCTTCTTCCTTCCATTGTATTGCCTCTGTTGTCAATATAGTGGTCTGTTTGATCAGCACTGCCCTTCTGTCCTGTGATTGGGCCTTTGGACTTATAGCACTTCATAAAGGGGTGTGACCTTTGCTTCAGCAAGCATCCAGCTTGGCAACAAGGTCTTCACAGTGGCATAGCGTGGGTTGTCAGCACCCGGGGCAAGGCAAGTAATTTGCACCCCCTAACCCGTGGATTTGCGCCCCCTAACCCTAACCCCCAGATGTTGCGCCCGGTGTGGCCGGCCCCCCCTGCACCCCCCACGCTACGCCACTGGGTCTTCAGGTCTGTTTACAACCCCAAATGACACAGCGTACAGGATAAAAATAAAAGATGTCTATTGAAGTTAAAGCAATGTAGAAATAAGCAGCCTAAAAAGGTACAATCTTCAGTAATTCAGTGGTACACTGAATCGGGGAGGTACGTTACAGGAAGCCTGGGATAGCTCAGTTGGTGGAACATGAGACTCTGAATCTTCCCACATTGAACAAAAGATTCCTGCATTGCAGCAGTTGGACTAGATGATTCTCATGGTCCCTTCCAATTCTATGATTCTGTGATTCTATTTTGTATCTACAGAAACCTCTGGCTCTGCAGATGCTGCTGAACTACAACTCCCATCATTCCTGGACATTGGCCATGCTTGTTGGGGCTGACGGGATTTGCAGTTCAGCAACATCTGGAGGGCCAAAGGTTCCTCCTACCTGATCTACAGACTGGGGAACCCAGATCGTATGGAGATCTTAAAGAAAGGACAATGTAATAGAGGAGACTGTGGTTCTGAAGATATTGTTCTGATTAGGTTTCTTCTTCCCCCTCCATCCCAATAACATGAGCAACATGCCTGCAGGCTCCTGGGGATGTAAATACAAACATTAGTAGCAACAGCCTGATATGAGATGAAAGAGGCTCCTTTTGAATTCTCTTTCAAAGACCCTTCTCAAAAATCACATCTTTTCCAATCAACAAAAGCTCTTGCTCTTCGCCTGCGAAGTGTTCCAAAAAGGAAAACTTTAGAGCAAATGACTTTTCAGGCATCTGCCAATATTTTCATCTTAGCCTAACAGGGGATTTGAATTATTATTGAGCCCTACTTTGCAAAGACAGCAAAGCACGCAGAAATTTGATTATACCAAGCCTCTAACTGGTTACCCAGGAACACCAGCCCCAGTGGAATAATTCCATTAAGAACAGAGCTATCCGTCTTGCATGGTGCTCATGAATGCAGAGAAGAGTCTGGATGGCTCAGTATGCTGCTTGTATATTTGTGCGTCGCACAGAGATGTGTGTGGTTCTTTTGAAAGGCATGGCTTTGATAGCATCATTAAGCACTTCATTGTCACCTTGAATGTGCCACTTACCTCCTTTCCGTACACCCACCCACAAGTTTTTAAGCATGTCTTACAATATCATTAGCCATTATGGCTATGCTCTGCTTCCACAGCAGGAATGCTTCTGAAAACCAGTTGCTGGAATCAACAAGAGGGGATAGTGGTCTTGTTCTTGAATCCTGCTTGTGTGTCTCGCATAGCAGTAATAATAATAATTTATTATTTATACCCCGCCCATCTGGCTGAGTTTCCCCAGCCACTCTGGGCAGCTCCCAATCGAGTGTTAAAAACAATACAGCATTAAATATTAAAAACTTCCCTAAACAGGGCTGCCTTCAGATATCTTTTAAAGATAAGATAGCTACTTATTTCCTTGACATCTGAAGGGAGGGAGTTCCACAGTGCGGGCACCACTACCAAGAAGGCCCTCTGTCTGGTTCCCTGCAACCTCACTTCTCACAATAAGGGAACTGCCAGAAAGCCCTCGGCGCTGGATCTCAGTGTCCAGGCTGAATGATGGGGGTGGAGACACTCCTTCAGGTATACAGGACCGAGGCCGTTTAGGGCTTTAAAAGTCAGCACCAACACTTTGAATTGTGCTCGGAAACGTGCTGGGAGCCAATGCAGATCTCTCAGGACCAGTGTTATGTGGTCCCGGCGGCCACTCCCAGTCACCAGTCTAGTTGCCGCATTCTGGATTAATTGTAGCTCCCGGGTCACTTTCAAAGGTAGCCCCACGTAGAGCGCATTGCAGTAGTCCAAGCGGGAGATAACTAGAGCATGCCCCACTCTGGCGAGACAGTCTGCGGGCAGGTAGGGTCTCAGCCTGCATACCAGATGGAGCTGGTAGACAGCCGCCCTGGACACAGAATTAGCCTGCACCTCCATGGACAGCTGTGAGTCCAGAAAGACTCCCAGGCTGTGCACCTGGTCCTTCAGGGGCAAGTTGCCCCATTCAGGACCAGGGAGTCCCCCACGCCCGCCCGCCCCCTGTCCCCCAAAAAAGAACTTCTGTCTTGTCTTGCTTAAATCTGCCGCAGTATGTACTTTGCCATTTGCAGCAACATCAGTTTGCAATGCTGATGAAATGGCATGCATGTATTCTCTGGGGTGCACTAGTTTTGCACCTCTGGGAGACCAGCAGATCTGAATATAGCAGGTGAGACCAGAAAATTAGAGATGGTTTTGTGTTGGGGGAGGGGCTCTTCCCTTTTAGCCTTCAATGCTCCATGCTGCGTCCTCCCACCAGGTGTACTGTGGTTTTGGAAGTCATTAATGTGGATCAAAGGATAATTAGGCTTTGGCAAGCAGAAGGGGGTTTGATTAATCTAATGGAACAGGTTTCCGTTATCCAGAATATTAACTGCTTGTTGATTCAGCCTGGCATGCTTGAGTTTGGGGAGCATATACCTTTCTTTCTCTCCTTCTCTCTCACTCAGTCTTTTCCTCCCTCCCTCCTTCCTTCCCCCAGCTCTGTTCTGGATCTTTTTCTTGGGGAGGGAAAGAGCAGGCTTGACTATCTCATTTTGCCTCCATGTGTCCCCACACAAACACATACATAGGAAACAGCAGCGGGCAGGAAAAAAGAGAAAAAATTAAAATCTCCGTATAGCAAAGTGCCATATATTGAAACACTTTTGTGATGCCACATTGATTTCAGAGTCATGTAGACGGGGGCCAGCTTGTGTGTGCAATGAGACAGTCACCAGGGGTTGTCACCAATGTTATGGGTGCGTACTGACGTTGCAGGGCCCCTGGTCCTCTTTGCAGATATTGTTTCAGCTGCTGGCTGGTTGGTTTTACCTGTTTAACAACATAAGGAATTAAGAGGAGCCTGCAGGATCAGGCCCATCTTGACCAGCATTCTGTTCTTACAATGGCAGGAAATGTTGAAATGTATGAATGTCAATTTAAAGGAAAATTTCCAAAGTCACGGTTCAGAAGTATTATAAGCAGATTATTTTGAAACATTCAAAGTTCAGCAGTCTTCTTGCCCTCAATTGGAGTATTAAGTTTTGACTTTTGCTGTGTTTTTATTGTTGTTTAGTCGTTTAGTCGTGTCCGACTCTTCATGACCCCATGGACCAGAGCACGTCAGGCATTCCTGTCTTCCACTGCCTCCCACAGTTTGGTCAAACTCATGCTGGTAGCTTTGAGAACACTGTCCAACCATCTCGTCCTCTGTCGTCCCCTTCTCCTTGTGCCCTCCATCTTTCCCAACATCAGGGTCTTTTCCAGGGAGTCTTCTCTTCTCATGAGGTGGCCAAAGTATTGGAGCCTCAGCTTCACGATCTGTCCTTCCAGTGAGCACTCAGGGCTGATTTCCTTAAGAATGGAGAGGTTTGATCTTCTTGCAGTCCATGGGCCTCTCAAGAGTCTCCTCCAGCACCATAATTCAAAAGCATCCATTCTTCGGTGATCAGCCTTCTTTAACATAGCTTTAACAATACAGACCTTTGTCGGCAAGGTGATGTCTCTGCTTTTTACTTTATTATTTTATTGCTTCTTTACTGTTATGACCCACCCGGCTGCTCATAGGTGCCAACTCCCTGGGGCCCTGGGGGCCCAAGCACCCACAAATTCCCTATGAAGGGGCTGGGCAGCCACAAATTTTGGTGCCAGGGCCAAGCACGCTGCATGGCACCCACGGCCCCAGGCACCCAGTTGGCACTCCTGCAGCTGCTCTCACCCTTGCCTGGGAACTCAGTAAATTGACAACTCCAAGCAGTACACAGGTGTCCATTTGGCAACCTGATTGTGTTTTAATTCAGTTAAATTGAAAAACTTACATCATGCTCTGCAAAGCTCAGAGTATACCAGCCTTGATCAGAACATATCCTTCAACATTTCTCTGGTAAAAATAGGGACTCCTTTTCAATAATAGCAATAATAATAAGAATTATAATTATACCCCAGCCATCTAACTGGGTTGCCCCAGCCACTCTGGGAGGCTCCCAACATATATTAGAAAATAATAAAACATTTAATGTTCAAAAACCTCCCTCTACAGGGCTGTCTTCAGGTGTCTTCTAAAGGTTGTACTGTATCTCCTTGGCTCAATGGTTGCATAACTCCATGGCCGATGAAAATCAGGATGGCCTAAGGAAAAGTGGGACATTCTGGGATCAGATCAGAAACCAGGGTGGTTTCTGTAAATCCGAGACTGCCCCTGGGAAATAGGGACACTTGAAGGGTCTGATAAAAGTTCATCCCTAGCAATTGCAAGCCAGCTGCGATTGAACAGCCAAAATTTGTGTGTTTTGTGTGTGAATGGGTTAAACAAAAAAGGGGGAGGAGCAAACTTGTGTCATGCTGTTGCTGCTATTAAAAACTGGGTTGGCTTTCCCTTGTTTCAAAACCAATACAATCACCAACATACTTGAAAGAGACATAAGGCCAAAAACTTTGTAAAAAAAAAAAGGAACAGGGTGCACAGGCTAGAAAACTGCAAGCTGGTGAAAAAGGATTTGCCGCTAAAAAAATCAAAGAAGACCGTTTTTGTTTGCTGCTAGCGGGACCCTCTTGGAACCAGTGAAGGAGTCTTGCCATTCTCTGAAATCTGGAGACTGGATCTACATGCCAAGGGAAACTTTAAAACAATTCCAACATAGATGGAGACTGGGATAAAGATCTCCACTTAAAGGGCTTGCTGAAAGAGAAAGGTGTTGAAAACACAACAAAAATGGCACCTGTCTAATATTAAACAGGAATAAATTCCAAAGGTTCAGTGCTGCCACAATAAGGCCCGATTCCTGTTTTGTATGGAATCCACCTCTCAATAAGATGGTATCTGCAGAAGGCCTTCGCCAGCAGAGTGCAATGCTCAGTCATTTACATGAGGGGTGAGCTGATCTTTCATGTATCTTGGTCCCAAGTTGTATACACCTAAACTAGTAACCTGAACAAATAGCTACATCCTGCACTGTAAATCTTGCATTGAAGTGAGAGTGTTGGACTACATGATCTCTTCCCTTCCCCTTTCTTCACCACTCTGTGATTCCATGGGTTTTTGGAGAATAAATGGGCCTCCTCTATTCCATTTACTTCATTTCCAGATTATCCTCTTCTGCATCTGTGTGGTTAAAGGGGAAAAATTGCCTTCATAATGGCTTTCTAATCTTCCTTGTTTACTGCTCACATTTTTGGTTCAGAATCATTACAGCGGTTTTGGAAGATTCTGAGTATGATGCAGTTATTGAATTTTAAATGAAAACTAAATTGACTGAGGGAAAAGGGGGAGAAAAAATATTTCATAATGCCGTAATTTTTCCTCGGGGTACAGTTGCTACATTTTATTAGAAATAAGCAATTTTCATGGTGTCTGTGCAATGTATGGAGCAGATATATGGGAAGGCATTCATCTGCAGAAGAGGCATTTTTTATTTTATTTTTTGCAAGTAATTCACACTAAGGCAGTGGTTTAGAGTTTGCATCTTTTCAGCATTTTCCCTGGCACGCTGGAGGTGCCATTTATTAATTTTATGAAAGGAGAAAGCTGTTTGGGGGCTGTTTCTCAACATCCTCCGTTGGTCAACATCCCCCCTTCCCTATCAACCAAAAGATTCTTTATGGAACCATTTGGAAACTTCTCCTGCTTTGTTTCCATATTTGATGGGGAAGGATAATTCTACACAGGCTGCAAAAAAGAGTGCTTTATTACATTGGTGCATGCTGGTGCATTCAAAGTGATATGTTGGGATTCTTAGGGCTTGTTCACACAAGTGATGTCCTGCATGTGTAAACACACAAACTAATAATAATAATAATAATAATAATAATAATAATAATAATAATAATTTATTTGTACCCCGCCCATCTGGCTGGGTTTCCCCAGCCACTCAGGGTGTCTTCCAACAAAGATTAAAAATACATTAAAATGTCACACATTAAAAACATCCCTGAACAGGGCTGCCTTCAGATGTCTTCTAATGTCAGGTAGTTGTTGTTCTCTTTGACATCTGATGGGAGGGCGTTCCACAGGGCGGGCGCCACTACCGAGAAGGCCCTCTGCCTGGTTCCCTATAGCTTTGCTTCTCGCAGTGAGGGAACCGCTAGAAGGCCCTCAGCACTGGACCTCAGCATCCGGTCGGAACGATGGGGGTGGAGACGCTCCTTTAGGTATACTGGGCCGAGGCCTTTTCTGTTTCTTGTTGATATAAGAATTAGAGACACAAGGTGTATTTTTTTAAAAAAAATTTAATGACGTTTCAATGTTTCACTTTTAATTGCATTTAACCTTTTAGATAGTTGCACGAAGGGAAAGGTTTGATTTCTGTGTAAGGTTCTGCTGTCTAGACCATGCATGTCCAACAGGTCAATCACAGTATGAAGTATCACCTTGTTGGTCCTTACCGACACCCGCCTCCTTTACAGTGTTGTAGCCTAGCATGTGGAGGGCAGTACATTGGCTACCCCTGCTTTATTCCATCCTGGGTGGAAGGAGGAAAAGGGAAGACAGGCTTGTAAGGGCGAAAAGAAGGCAGAAGAAGCAGTTTGTGCATGTAGAAACACAATAATATTTATTAACACAGTATGTAAGATGGCTTGATGGCTTGATGTGCAATACAGTGGTACCTCGCAAGACGAATGCCTCGCAAGACAAAAAACTCGCTAGACGAAAGGTTTTTTCGTCCGTGATTTGCCTCGCAAGACGAATTTCCCTACGGGCTTGCTTCGCAAGACGAAAACGTCTTGCGACTTTGTTAAGCCGTTTAAACCGTGCTTCGCAAGACGAAAAATTCGCTAGACGGCAAAACTTGCGGAACGAATTAATTTCGTCTTGCGAGGCACCACTGTATTAAAGGTAAAGGTAAAGGGAACCCTGACCATTAGGTCCAGTCGTGACCGACTCTAGGGTTGCGGCGTTCATCTCGCTCTATAAGCCGAGGGAGCCGGCGTTTGTCTGCAGACAGCTTCCAGGTCATGTGGCCAGCATGACTAAGCCACTTCTGGCAAACCAGAGCAACACATGGAAACGCTGTTTACCTTCCCGCCGGAGCGGTCCCTATTTATCTACTTGCACAGGACGTGCTTTCGAACTGCTAGGTTGGCAGGAGCAGGGACCGAGCAACGGGAGGTCACCCCGTCATGGGGATTCGAACCGCCGACTTTCTAATCAGCAAGTCCTAGGCTCTGTGGTTTAACCCACAGCGCCACTCGTGTCCCTCCAATGTGCAATATTAAAGGTAAAGGTAAAGGTACCCCTGCCCGTACGGGCCAGTCTTGACAGACTCTAGGGTTGTGCGCTCATCTCACTCTATAGGCCAGGAGCCAGCGCTGTCCGCAGACACTTCCGGGTCACGTGGCCAGCGTGACAAGCTGCATCTGGCGAGCCAGCGCAGCACACGGAACGCCGTTTACCTTCCCACTGGTAAGTGGTCCCTATTTATCTACTTGCACCCGAGGGTGCTTTCGAACTGCTAGGTTGGCAGGCGCTGGGACCGAACAACGGGAGCGCACCCCGCCGCAGGGATTCGAACCGCCAACCATGCGATCGGCAAGTCCTAGGCGCTGAGGTTTTACCCACAGTGCCACCCGCGTCCCTAATGTGCAATATTACCCACAGCGCCACCCGCATCCCTAATGTGCAATATTACAAAGTGACTCGATGGCCCTTGTGGTCTCTTCCAACTCTATGATTCTATGATTCTATGAATTTAGTTGTTCCATGTATAGCTCTGTGCAGAAGTTAATTATTTGCTATTCTGTAATGTGCAATATTACAGAATAGCAAATAATTAACTTCTGCACAGAGTTATACATGGGACAACTAAATCCACTTTGTCCGACTTGTACTAAACCATTGCTATTACAAAGACTGGTGGAGGCTTGAGAGTTGCCACAGAGGTGCATTAGTTGCTAGATAGGCTGCTTAGTTCTATGGAATTGGTTTCCTGGAAGGCATTAAGTAACAATACAAAACATGATTTGCTTGGGGGTGGGGGCTGACAGAATGCCTTGCAGATGCTCTTGGGACTTCAACTTTCAGTGGCGGAGGAAGAGGAGTGCGGGGGGGAGCGCACCACCCCTGGCAGCGCAATCCCCAGGGTGCCATCGTGGGTGCCCCCCGTGCTCCTATGCTGGCACCTCACCCCTGCAGGCGGCACGCCACGCCCCCAGGACATGTGCCACACCCCTACAGGTGGCACCCCCCACCCATGGGACACGTTCCAGCCCCACCCCCTCCTGCTCTCCCCCCCCCCCCGGTCCCAGAGCATGAAGCTCCACCACTGTCAACTTCCATCTGTCCCAGCCAACATAGTCAATGATCAAGGGTGCTAAAGACAAGTGAAGAAGCTTTCTTCCTGCCTTCTGTTTCTCCACTCCATACTATGGGATGAATACATCTGTTGCTTTCAGTTTCTCCCCCTTGCTCATTATTCTCACCTCAAATTCAATTCTACACATTCTTCTCATCTCAAATTCAATTCTACACATAGCAATTTTGCACTGGGTGGGGGGGGGAATCATGTTGAAAATTTTGTCAGTATCTTAGTGCAAATGTCTCCTAATAAACACATTTTGATGTTGACTAATATATCCAATTTTCCCCAAGCATTTTCTCCTCCTCCCCCCGCCCCTGTGCAATGAATGCACTTTTTGTGTACATTGATCGGAGAACTGCATCACAACTTTCAGAGAAATGCAAATTTAGGTATATGGTTGTTTCAGCTCACATACTGGTTCAAGAAGCATGAATTAAGTAGTTTATATTTGTATGTGCTATTTATTTATAATAGTATTTATATTGCACTATATCTTGTGTGTGTGTGTGTGTGTGTGTGTGTGTGTGTGTGTGTGTGGTTTATAGCAGCAGCAACAACAACAACCACACTACAGAACCATTTTTAAAGGGATAAAAGCAGATCCCTATCAACCATTGTGGAAGGACGTACTCTTAATAGTCCGCAGAGGCCTGGTGGAATAGAAAATACATCAGCAGGCATTTAAAAGTTGGCATAGAAGGCGTCCGCTGAATATCTATTGGCAGGGTGTTACACAGGACTGGGATGATGGTGCCAAAGGTTTGGTTTCTCATTGTTGTGAAATGAGCCTCACCAACTCAGGAGAAGGCCAGCGAAGTTCCTTAAAATGCAAACAAAATTCCTGATCCCTTTACCGTCCTGCAGCCTTCCGCACTTCAGCAGAAATCTTGATCCCCCAAACCCAGATCTCTGCCAAATGTGTGCTGCTAAACTTAGGCTGTGTTCCTGTCAAACCCCTCCCCCCCCACCCCACTCCCTTCATATTAATCGCAAGCCGTTATGTTTTTACGACTTACCGATATTGTTTATGACTACTAGCATTAGAGAAAATTATGAGGCTCTTTCAAAGAGAGAGCTTTTAAGAAAGAAGAACTGTTTCCCAGTGATTACTACCATAGTTCAGAAATAATTGGGGGAAGAGAGGGCGCAGTTGATTACTTCAGAATGCAGAAAGATGACAGATAAAGAGGTCGCTTCCAACACGCACTGTTGGAATAAAGTAATCATTGGCTTGGTTGCCAGATGGAATTCTCCGGAAACAATACGCCATGATTGCAGGGTTGGTGCTTGTGTTGAAACTTGTTGCTCTACCAGCAAAAGGGGAGCCAACAAGTTGCGAAAAGAACAGCGCCAGGTTAACAGAAAATGTAATGTAAGCGACGACATAATTTTCCAATTCCCTCTATTTATTAGGCGTATTCAACGTCGTGTTAGCAGGCTGGCAGGTCTCCCGTTGCGCAGCCTGTTTCATTCTGTCGCTTGTGTGGGCAAGGATATCGTAAACAGAAATGGGGAAATGCATATGGCTGGGTTTGGTTTTGGAAGAGGATGGTTAAGGGAGAGTTCTCACATGCGCGCTATTGCCCCCGATTGCACCATCAACGGCAGGGTTTTCAGTCCAGGGGCCACATTCTCTTCTGAGCAAAATTCCAGCAGCTACACTGAAAAATTGATGGAGCAACAAATGGCAATTGTTTCTAAAGGCTAGTTTCTACACGAACTCCCATGCCCTTCACTAGATTCCCATCCAGAAAAGCAAGAGGTGCTATCAGAGTTTAATGGCACATTCCAGCCAGGCAAAGGCTCTTGAGGAGGGACAGGGACAGGTAGGGCCTGGGGAGAGTACCAAAGGCCAGGTGGAAAGGCCCTGATTTAGACCCTGTGCCTGAGGATCCCCATCTCTGATCAAACGGAAGCTTGCATGTGTGAATCAGCCAGTGCAGATCAAACAGAGATGGGGAACCCGTGGCTTTCCAGATGCTCTGGGACTCCAACTCCCATCAGCCCCAGGCATCATGGCCCAGTGATCAGGGATGATGGGAGTTGTAGTTCAAAGCACTTGGGAGCCCCCTGCTCTGCTGTACCGTGTGATTCAGTTGCAGATATATAGGTAAGCCACTGGTTATGAAGGTTGAGAAAAAGGGCCTATGTTTACAGGGCCGTCTTTACCCGGGGGTGTAAGGGGTGCGGTGCTCCTGGGCGCCAAATTCTGCAGGGTGCCCGCCGCTGAAGCCACCTAAGCTCTTAACCACGACCCCTGGGTGATTGCGGTCAATGGGTCATTTGTGTTCTCTTTTGTGGAAGAACTGCAGAATCAAATTGCAGAAATTGGGGGGTGCTGGGTGGATCTTTTCACCCAGGCACCGCATATGCTAAAGACGGCCCTGTGTGTTTATCACTTTCTACCTCCACCTTTGAATTTTCAGGCATGAGCTGTAAAAATGGTTCGGCTTATCTGAGCTTGCACCCAATTCCTCCAAGACTCCTGCTGCGGTTATCCACATGAGATCCAATTTAAGACATCATGTCATCTCTTATGGAAATCTAACTTGTAGTGACAAATGGATTGCAGCTGACAGGCGTGACTGCAGAGTACATAATGAAGTCCCGCCTGTGTGTCAGTCGCAACAACACAGACATAATTAGACTCCGACCAGTTGAGACACATACCTTTCAGCCGGCAGTGGGCAGGGAGGTGTGGGGGCGGACGGACCAATCTTACAAATTGTTATTAAAGAGAAGAAAATAAGATCATGCTTGGAATCACAAAGACATAAACGACGTGTTGCGGCCTAACCCTGCATGTTGTTCTCCTGCACAAGCCCCAAATGAACAGGAGCTGCGCAAGAACGCATTCATTTGGACCTTAGGCTCCATCTTGTTTAAAGCAGCGTCATGCATTAAGGAGTTAAGCGTAACAGCGGTGAAACAGAGGGATGTAATTAAGGACCAGCTCCCGAGTCCCTGTCTTGTGTCTTGTGACTCTCCTTAACAGACTCTTTCTGGCGGAGGGGCAGAGTAGGGCAGTGGCGTAGCGTGGGGGTGCAGGGGGGCCCGGCCGCACCGGGCGCAACATCTGGGGGTTAGGGTTAGGGGGCGCAAATCCACGGGTTAGGGGGCGCAAATCCACGGGTTAGGGGGCGCAAATTACTTGCCTTGCCCCGGGTGCTGACAATCCACGCTACGCCACTGGAGTAGGGTCTGAGAGGAGAATGCAAAGGACATGCAGCAGGAGGATTACTGCTGTGGGAGCCAGCTGGCTGAATGGTCTCAGCGTGGAAGAGGCTGGAGAACGTCCTACCAGGAGCCATCCAGGAGAAGAAAGGGGCACCCAAGCAACCTTGGACTCCTGTAACAACTCTCTTGTAAGAGAGAAAGACTTTGTATCAAAGCCTTGTATTAGACCAGTTGACCATTTGCTCATCTAAATGCTACCTTTGAGGTAAAAACTCACCACCCTCCATCTCTGTGTGATCAATATTGTGGTCAGAGAGCGAAGCAGAAACTTAACCAGCAAAGAATCTTGTTCCACATCCAACAGGCTTGCTAAACAAATCAAAACAAAAAACTCAATCATTTCATTAAAACTTGACTCCCCTGATTGCAATTTTGAGAATGCAATTTGCATTATGTCTCCTTTGTCCCCCTTAATGGTTGGAACTCTCATGATTACCTCTGCGGATCAAAACTGGGGGTGCCACCGTTTCACTAGTGAAACCTACTCTTTCCCTCTCGGGCAGATGAATAATCAGCTCATAACCCACCCCAGCCACCCCCGCTTTCTTGTTATTTACTGTTTTCCTAAAAATCAAAACAACGATTCATAACAAGGCAGTGCTTTCTGCTAACCGTGTTAATTATGTCGGTGCTCGAGTTCGGCTTGTAAAATGTAATCGCTTGGAACATAAATCCATTCTTGCCACATGTTCACATATCATTAATATTATTCAGTCCATTCTTATAAAATCTTTATAAAGCATGATTATAAATGTGCCATTAACCTGCTCACTTGTAAGGAAGCAGTAACCCTTCTCATAGGAGTCGTTGTGGCTGGGGGGGGGGGCGGGAGCGTTGCAAATGAATCTTTGACCTTTTGTAAATCTCTTGAAAAAGAGAGCAGGGAAGGAAATGAATCCTAGACTGTGCTACAGGTAGATTGCTTTAAGGAATGCTCCTTTGACGCATCATTTATTTCCACCCCACCATTCCCTCAAGGAGCTCAATACATAGACCTCCACCCTTCCCGTTTTAACCTCACAACAGCCATGATAGGTTGGGCTGAGAGCCAGTACAGTGGTGCCCCGCAAGACGAAATTAATTCGTTCCGCAATTTTTGCCGTCTAGCGAATTTTCCGTCTTGCGAAGCACGGTTTAAACGGCTTAACAAAGTCGCAAGACGTTTTCGTCTTGCGAAGCAAGCCCATAGGGAAATTCGTCTTGCAAGGCAAATCGCGGCCGAAAAAACCTTTCGTCTAGCGAGTTTTTTGTCTTGCGAGGCATTCGTCTTGCGAGGTACCACTGTAATTGGCCCAAGGTCATATAGCAAACTTCATGGCTGAGCAAGGACTTGAACACAGGTCCAGAATTCTAACCAATTAGTATTAGAATTCTAACTCAGTAGTAACAGCACATCTGCCAGTAGCAGTAAAGGTAAAGGACCCCTGACAGTTATGTCCAGTCGCGAACAACTCTGGGGTTGTGGCGCTATTTTGCTTTACTGGCCAAAGGAGCTGACGTTTGTCCGCAGACAGTTTTTCCGGGTCATGTGGCTAGCATGACTAAGCCACTTCTGGTGAAACCAGAGCAGCGCACAGAAACACCGTTTACCTTCCCGCCGGAGTGGTACCTATTTATCTACTTGCACCGGCGTGTTTTTGAACTGCTGGGTTGGCAGGAGCGGGGTAGAGCAACGGGAGCTCACCCCATTGTGGGGATTCAAATCAACGACCTTCCGATCGGCACGCCCAAGGCTCAGTGGTTTCCACCACAGCGCCACCCCTGTCCCTGCCAGTAGCAGAGCTAGTACTATTAGTAGCACTACTATTGTAATTTATAGTATTACTTCTACAACTACTGCACCCCTCCAACATTTCACAAAGGAAAACAGGGTCCACTTGAACCCAATGGTCAACAAGTGTTGAATTGATCTATGAGCTAACCATTATTTCTGATTATCACAAATCCCCTGACTTGGCCAGAGGGCTTGGGAGATAAGCAGGGTCTTCTCTCATTTGTGTGGGGCAGTAGCATGCGGTGAAATTTTCCATAGAGGAACAGTTAAGGCCAGAGGCACCAGCTTGTAAGAGCAATTGGAGAGGGCACATCACGCTCATGAGCGTTGTGCCTCATTGCCTAAGCTGGGCAGAAGCATCCCAGGCTTTGGGAAGGAGGTGCCAGGTCTCTGACACTTTCTCAAAACCAGGCGGCCTTTGGGAAGGTGGCGGGAGAGCTCTTGGATCCCATCAGAGCATCACGCCTCCCTTGCTAAGCCAAGCAGAAGCTTCCTGGGCTTTGGAAGGGAGGCACCAGGCTTTAATACTTTAATATTCTGATTTGCCATGAACATTCAGTCCCCTAACCTAGTCCCCCTAGTCCACTGACAGCACACCACTGGTGTGGGGTTTGGAGAAAGTAAAGAAGAGGGGGAATATTTTCCCACTGCTCACAAGGGACTCCTGCCCCTGGAAATCTGCAGTAGGAATGAGAGCTCTGCCATAGGAATCTGTATATGTTCTGCTCCCCAGAGGACTGGGTAAACTCCCCTTGGGAGAGCTGGAGAGTGGAGGGGTAGGTGCCTGCTTGTAACATCCCAATGACCACTGGTCTTGCCCCCACTATTACACTCTGCTGAAGATTCTACTCTGCTTTATTTACTGCCCGGGAATTTGTAGGAACAAACAAGCAAACCAAAATATGTTTTTTAAATGGATAATGTAATTTGTGAGTTTGGACACATTATGCCAAAATTCAGGTCAAGTTATGCCAAAATGATGTTTCAGCCCACCATATTGATTCTAAATGGTGCCCGTCATCCAAACATCATCGAAGGTTGCCCCCATCTCATGAACCCTCATGCTGAGCTTGGTGATGATACCTAGAGAAATGACGAAAAGCTATGCTCCAAAATGAGCAAAGTCACGCCAATGTAACTTTTTGTTCCGCCATCTTGACACAAAATAGTCTCCAGTGTCCAAACAGTGACAGCCTGCCACCTCCACATCAGGAACCCTTGAGTTGTGTTTGGCGGCGATTTTTCGAGAGTCAGCCAAACCTATTGCAAAAAAATTGGCAAAGTCACACAGAAGTCATGCTTGGGTGTCATGAACACACCAGCTCCAAGTGTAATCTCGCAGCCAGCTGCAGAATGCAGTCAGGAACAGGGAGGCTGGGCTTTCACGCTGGCACAGGAGAGCCCACAGCTGCCAGCGTCGATTCCCCATGACCTTGGACGGCTGGCTGATAAGGGAGGAACAGAGAGCAGACTGGAACACATCCAAAGCTCCCTGGAAGCCCAGACAGGCATGGAAAGCCACAGAGACAGCTTTCTGGAACAGAAAGGGGCTGCAGCTGATCAATTAAGTCTGAGGCGTAGGCGTATAGGAAGGCTGCTACTCAGGAAGCAAAATAAGAAACGTAAAGGTCAAAGATTCAATCTCTTCTGTCAACACAGGAAGAACTCCTCAGAAGGGTCAACTGAGTGATGGGGGCCGGAGACTTGCTAGAGCCGTCCGGAGATAATTACTTGGTTGTGGTTTTTTGCAATAAATCCTCCTTTTTAATTACGTACGCTTACTGTGTTATCAAGCCAGGAACCTGGACTCCTAACATTGGGTCTGCCATCTTGATTAAAAATGGCTGCCACCATACAAACAGCACCATAGCCTAATGAATAGAATGCAGCACTGTAACCTAGCAAGTACTCTCCTTACCCTGGAAAAGTGCACCATGGTCTAACCCCATAGGATACAGCAGTCTAAGGAGTGCTCCGCCTTGCCCTGTAAGAGAGTATCATAACCTAACAGATGCTCTATTTTTGCAGCACCATAGCATGAGTTTCCCTCCTTCTTCTTGTGGAACAGCAGCAAAATTAACAAGTGCTTCCTTTATCTCTGGAATGCATGCCCAGACACAGACTCTGAGCCCTCCAAGAATAATGGCACATGGCTATAAGGGCTTACAATGTCATGACAGAGCAGAGGAGCTTCTGCCTTGCTCCTCTCGTGTCCCTTCTGCCTTGAATGCAATCCGTTACATTAGCAGGGGAGGGATTCTCCACCCCCGCCGCCCCATTTTTCAAAAGTTATCAGTGTCGTGCAGATTGCACTGTCAAAAGGTCAATGGAAAGTAATGGGCTCGCTTCATCCCGAGCGAGGAGCTCAGACAAATACAGCATTGTGGAATTTGGGCATCATCAGCTTTAACGGTGATAAACGCTCAGCAGCCGATGGTTTGTTACAGCGCTTGATGACAAGAGAGGGTGCAAAAGTGCCATTTAAAACTAAATATCTTCCACTGGTTATCTGAGATGCAAAAAAACTGGGAAGAGCTTTGTGGGATGGGGGAGAGAAAATCCAAGAAACATCTGGAAACAAAAGACAGCAAATTGAATTAATGGCATTGCAAGGATCACCTTGCCACCAATTTTCCCCAGTCTGCAAAACCAGCACTTTTACAAGTACCACCTAATGTCCATTCGGCACTTGAATCAATCTTTTAGTGCACCTGCTCTTTGGAACTCCTTGCCTGTTGAAATTAGGCCGGCACTTGAAGGAGCATCTCCACCCCCATCGGTCAGTCCGGACACTGAGGTCCAGCGCCAAGGGCCTTCTGGCAGTTCCCTCACTGCAAGAAGCGAGGTTACAGGGAACCAGGCAGAGGGCCTTCTTGGTAGTGGCGCCTGCCCTGTGGAACACCTTCCCATCAGATGTCAAGGAAATAAACAACTATCTGACTTTTAGATGACATCTGAAGGCAGCCCTGTTTAGGGAAGTTTTTAATGCTTGATATTTTATCACTTTATTATTATTATTATTATTATTAATAACAACAACAACAACAACAACAACAACAACAACAACAACAACAACAACAACAACAACATTCTGTTGGGAGTTGCCCAGAGTGGCTGGGGAAACCCAGCCGGATGGGCGGGGTATAAATATATTAGTAGTAGTAGTAAAAAACTTTTTTGTTTAGGCAAGCCTGAACAAATGTCAATTTCTTATGTTTGTTTCTAAAACTGTCGGTTTTTACATACATCTGGTTAATTTTATGTCTACTTGTCTTTAAAGCCTGTTGATTTTACTGGTATTTTTGTATGAAATCTTTACTTTGTATAAATCATTTCGAGGTGGGCTCTTTAAAAATTAAATAACGCATGAATCTCTTTAAAGAAATAAATAAAACTGGAGACAGTCAGTGAAAAATGGAATACACTAGGATGGTGAACTGGCAACTAGAAGCCACTATTCCAAACATGACTTTTGGAGAATGCTCCTGGGTTCATCAAATGCCACCCAAGAAGCAAAAGGCTTAGAGACAATGGATGGCATTGGATTTTGCAGGCCACTGAAAGGGGAGCTTAAGGCACTGGCATTGTCAGAGGACAGTGAGGAGTGTAATTGGAGGGCAGGACTTTTAATTGGATTTAATGGTGTTGAGAGTCAAGTTGGGCCTGGTTTAGGCTGGAGAAGAGAACACTGCGAGGTGATATGATAGCCACCTTTAAATATAAGAAGGGTGTTCACGTAGAAGATGGAGCAAGCTGGTTTTTCACTGCAGGGTAGGACCTGAACTAAAGCGTTTAAATTACAAGAAATGAGATTATGACTAAACATTGGGAAGAACTGATGGTAAGAGCTGTTTGACAATGGAATGAATCACCTCAGAAGGTGGTGGGCTCTCCTTCATTGGAAGTTTTTTTAACAGAGGTTGGATGAACCTATACAGTGGTACCTCGGGTTACATACGCTTCAGGTTACAGACTCCGCCAACCCAGAAATAGTACCTCGGGTTAAGAACTTTGCTTCAGGATGAGAACAGAAACCGTGCAGCGGTGGCGTGGCGGCAGCGGGAGGCCCCATTAGCTAAAGTGGTACCTCAGGTTAAGAACAATTTCAGGTTAAGAATGGACCTCCAGAACGAATTAAGTTCTTAACCCAAGGTACCACTGTATATTCAAATGACAAGAAAGGAGATTCCAACTGAACATCAGGAAGAACTTTATGACATTAAGAGCTGTTCGGCTATGGAATTAGGCTACCTGGCATTGTGGTGGACTCTCTTTCATTGGTGGTTTTTAAACAGAGGTTGGATGGCCATCTGTCAGCTGTGATTCCTGCATTGCAAGGAGTTGGACTCGGGGGTGAACCTTGAAGTCCCTTCCGACCCTACAATTCTATGATTCTAAGTTATTTTAATACTCCTGCAAAGCTCCATTCCTTTGGCAATTGGGCATCTGAGGCGCTAGCGCTTTATCCTGTGCATACAGAAGATGAATGGACCAATCACTTCTTGTGGCACTAAACACCCAGGAGAGATGAAAGAAACGCATGCCTGTCCATAGTAAATATATTGACTCGGAGCCTATTTGAACTAAACGCTCCCATTTTCTGAAAAGTTCATCTAATAACAAAGGTCTAGAGAAAGTCAATTGAAGCATAATTCTCCGGGTTATCTCCTGGGGGTGAAATGCACAAATCTGGATGGATTCAATTATCTAATGCAAATAAAGAATGTGTAACGACCTTTCCTCCAAGGTGCATCGTGCACCAATGTTACTGGCATTTCGTTGGCAGGTGACAAAGTACCTCTGTGCCCAGGCTTTTGGGAGCGGCGAACTTTCCTGTTGCAAAGGTATCATTTCATTTTATTTGCTCACTCGCTGCTATGTAGATTGCTATTGATGTTTCATGCATGGCTTAATGTTTTGTGGTTTTCAGCCCTTAGAGACATTATTAATTATTGTTTTAATGTTATATGTATTTCCACCCTGGAAACATTCAGCGAAGTGTGGATTATAAATTTGGTAAATAAACGAATAAAGTGAGGTCCCTTCTCCCCCTGGAACGCTCTTGTCATTTTCTTGTGGGATGGCAGGTTGGAGAGCTGGGTTTCTTGCATCTGAGCAAGTCAAACGTCACATACAGTAATATAGTGGTGACTCGCAAGACGAAACTAATCCGTTCCACGAGTCTCTTTGTCTTGCGGTTTTTTCGTCTTGCGAAGCACGGCTATTAGCAGCTTAGCGGCTATTAGCAGCTTAGCGGCTTAGCGGCTATTAGCGGCTTAGCGGCTATTAGCGGCTTAGCGGCTATTAACGGCTTAGCGGCTTTAAGAAAAAGGAAACAAACTCGCAAGAACTCGCAAGACATTTCGTCTTGTGAAGCAAGCCCATAGGGAAATTCGTCTTGCGAAGCAACTCAAAAAACGGAAAACCCTTTCGTCTAGCGAGTTTTTCGTCTTGCGAGGCATTCGTCTTGCGGGGCACCACTGTATTGGCTGGTTCGAAGGGGTTGTTGCAAGAATTATTGTCAGGGTCTTCACCCAAAGGCATGGTGTGGTTCAGCCCTTGATGTTAAACAGGCAACCTGTGAGCCCTATCTGGGTCCCTGGGTAACTTTAATTCATCTCTGGGGGTAAAAGTGGGGGGAGAAACCTACCTTATTTCCACTTTCTGAAACAAGAGACGAACCGCAATGCAGCTATCCTTTAAAATTCAAATTTTGTAATGCAGATAAAACAATAAAATGACCACTAAAAAACATTGTATCTGAAATATACTCAGAGTCGCAAAGTGATTTCATGCTCTTTATTCAGCTCATAGTGGTGAGGAGGAACGAATGAAGGTCCCCTCAAAGTATCTGCTTTATATACATTATTTACACAATGGGCTGCACATGATTGGCTAATTCTGGAATTCTACTGTAAGCCAATCAGGTTGTGGATTCACTTATATCTGGAGCATGATTGGGTGGTTCCTGCCAACCAATCATACTGCTGCATTGTTCTAGGACCAATCAGACTGCTGCATTCTGAATCCTATTCAACTCAGTACATAACAGCATCCAAAGTTTAAAAGATACAGAAAGTTAAAACCACAATAGAATAGACTGAAACAAATTAAAACTCAAACAAACTTTCTAAGCAACTGCATGGCTGTTGTTGTTGACATCTGTCTCTCTAGAGAGACGATGCAGTGAGACTCCAGGGGTGAAGTCAAATTGAAATGTTAGCAACACTGAAGGGACTTCTCTGGGGCACGAGCCTGGGCAGAGTGTCTGGAGCTCCTGGGCTGCCCAGATGACAAGACCCATCTTTCGGCCACACTGATGTGATCCAAAAGAAAGCAGAGCAATACATTGGCACCAGCTTGTCTGCAGGAGTTTCCACAAGCAGCAGCAGAAGAAGAGTTTGGATTTGATATCCCGCTTTATCACTACCCGAAGGAGTCTCAAAGCAGCTAACATTCTCCTTTTCCTTCCTCCCCCACAACAAACACTCTGTGAGGTGAGTGAGGCTGAGAGACTTCAGAGAAGTGTGACTAGCCCAAGGTCACCCAGCAGCTGCATGTGGAGGAGCAGGGAAGTGAACCCGGTTCACCAGATTATGAGTCTACCGTTCATAACCACTACACCACCCTGGCAGGAGTACAAGGCACCATCCAACCATCTTAGGGACTCTAGAATTGTGTAGAGTTTATTCCTTAGCCTTTTCTTCACCTGAAGATATCCTACAAGGCAGCGGAGGTTTAGGACCATAAGTTTGCTTCTTCTAGATGAGCTAACTTCCCAGGTTGATGAGCCCCATCTGCTCCTCACTTGTCCCTGCAGCATGGGCTGAAACTGCCTTCTTGACTGTTGGACGCACTATTGGTCTCATCCGCTCAATCCACCGGAGCCTGTCTTCTCATGCAGGGGAAGTCCTTGACTCTTTGAGGGTTTGAGACCCATTGGCTACCCTCGCCTGGTTTAGCCAGCCAGTCAAAGCTGTTCCCAGGGTATGGCCACTGTCACATGCTGACAACTTCCAGGAGCCACAGGTGGGAGCTGAGTGCAGGGTGGGGACCAAAGGTGGACAAACTCCCCCAGAAGGAGCACAACATGTCCCCCACTAAGATACTACCCCTCAACTAACACTCCAAGCAACTGGGTAAAGGTAAAGGGACCCCTGACCATTAGGTCCAGTCGTGGCTGACTCTGGGGTTGCGGCGCTCATCTCACTTTATTGGCCGAGGGAGCCGGCGTACAGCTTCCAGGTCATGTGGCCAGCATGACTAAGCGGCTTCTGGCAAACCAGAGCAACACACAGAAACGCCGTTTACCTTCCCACTTTGACGTGCTTTCGAACTGCTAGGTGGGCAGGAGCAGGAACCAAGCAACGGGAGCTCACCCCGTCATGGGGATTCGAACTGCCGACCTTCTGATCAGCAAGTCCTAGGCTCTGTGGTTTAACCCACAGCGCCACCCGCGTCCCAAGCAACTGGGTAGGCTTTTCTAAATAAGAATGCCTTCAGCGGGTGCCAAAAAAATACAGTAAATGCACATTGCTCGCCTCCTCCTCACAATTGCTCCCTCTCCTCCACACCTCAGCTTTCCAAGTGATGGCAATAGAGGACCTCTGGATCACTGAGCTAAGTGGGGTACCTGGAAATCTTCCAGAAATGCCAACCCCAGGGCAAGGTTGCCCTTGAGGCAAGCTGAAGTAGCCATTTGGTGCAGCAGAATCCCACGGGGAGACGCTCTCTGCAGGCACCCCTACCACCACCACTGGAGAAGTGAGAAGTGGCAGCAGCCATGTCACTCAACATCTTGTGGAACTCTTGTAAGATCTCACCGGAAGCCACCATCATGTGACCCCAGTATGCAAGGCAGCAGCATCTTCCTCTTTTGCCTCAGGCAGGCCATCGCAGGCCAACCCTAATGGTGCCACTGAGCCTGAGAGGAGTAAGAGGCAAAAGGAGCACTTCTTGTTGGTGCAGAAGGAGCAAGCTCGTGACACAGGGCAGAGCTGGACAGTGAATGCTTACTCCTGCTGGGGAGCCCAAGGGTGCAAGAACAGATGTTGCCAGTGCTGCCTAACACAGCAAACACATTGCTGAGAGGGTTGGCCAAGCAGATGTTGGTCCCAACAGCTGTAAACCAGTAAGGGCTTGGGACAAACTTTCCAAAGGACTTGCTGACCTTCTGAGTGGCTATGAACATTCCACCTCCTATGGTTCCACTCAGGGCCGGAACTAGGTATCTTGGTGTCTGGGGCAACCACTATGAAATGCACCCCTAAGCTAGCTCCCTATTTTACGTCTTAAACATTGCTGAATTTGTTTTGTAGCTGAATTTGTGAGCCAGTGTGGTGTAGTGGTTAAGAGCGGTAGTCTTGTAATCTGGTGAACCGGGTTCGCTTCCCCGCTCCTCCACATGTAGCTGCTGGGTGACCTTGGGCTAGTCACACTTCTCTGAAGTCTCTCAGCCTCACTCACCTCACAGAGTGTTTGTTGTGGGGGAGGAAGGGAAAAGGAGATTGTTAGCCGCTTTGAGACTCCTTCGGGTAGTGATAAAGCAGGATCAAATCCAAACTCTTCTTAACAACTTCTTCTTCTTCTTCTTCTTCTTCTTCTTCTTCTTCTTCTTCTTCTTCTTCTTCTTCTTCTTCTTCTTCCTCCTCCTCCTCCTCCTCCTCCTCCTCCTCCTCCTCCTCCTCTTCTTCTTCTTCTTCTCCTTCTTGTATTAATCTAAAAGCTTGAACACTTTTACACACAGCAGACAAATTTGTCCCATTGCTGTATCCTTGGCCTTGGGCCTTTTAAATTTCAGTGCCATCTTGTTTTAATCTCTTCATTATTTTGTCTGCTAAATCACTGCCTGTTCTCTGTTTTACTTCAATGAACTCTACAGAAAATTTCCTAGATCAAAAAGTTCCCAGCATCAATATGGAGGCAGATGATAATTTTGACATTCTGCCTAGTGATGAGAAATGTCTGGAACACATTCAAATAGTAGTGAGTAAAACTCTGTGGATTTTTATCCCAAAAATCGTCTCACCATGAGCATTTTCCCCTGATAATTTGAGGAGTTTATTTTGTATTTTATGTGATAAATACTTCACAGCCCATCTTTTATAGCTGAACAAATGGCTTTTAACTTCACTATCATAATGGTTAATCAATTCATGAAATTTAGAAAGGTTCCCACACTAGGACTACCAATAATTTCTCTTAAGCGCCACTAAAAACTGGATTGTTTTCTGCCCCAAACAGAATAACACCGAAACAACCTGCAAATCATGTTGCCATTTCTCTTTTTTCTGTCTGAATTGTCTTTTGTGGGCAATCAAAAAGTCTACCACTTTATATATTATTTTCTAAGCTCTTCCACTTGAAAAATTTGTCTCAGTGGCAAATGCATTTTTGCACAGTCTACACTTCGCATCAAATGCTTCCAGTCATTGGAACAAAATGTTGCAATGCAGGGTGTCCTGCTCACTGTTCCAGCCAATCAGCCAAGCTCCTTTCCAGACTACTACATTCCATTTCTGCTCTGAAGAGTTTTACGTTCTCCCCAACATCACCACAAATCTGAATTTTGTGGCCACTCATCACATCCGCATCATGCGTTTAAAGCACATGTAAAACACATGACCTCTCCCTAAGAATCTTGGGAACCAGTGCTGTAGCTACAATGGTGGGGGGGGGTCTAGCTGGGTTTATTGCCCTGGGTGAAGCCTCCAGAGGACACCATTGAGGCTCCCAACGTGTGTGTGTGTGTGTGTGTGTGTGTGTGTGTGTGTGTACACAAATGCATGGGGGATGCCAAACTCAGCATTTGACCCAGGTGAAAGAAAGCCTAGTTTCACCCCTGAACTGTAGCTTATTACAGATGCTGGAAACTGTAGCTCCGTGAGGCATAAACTGCAGTTCTCATGATTCTTTGGGTGGAAAACACATGCATTAAATGTGCTTTAAATGTATGGTGAGGATGTGAACTTAGTGGACCCATTTTCTCTTCATTTGGCTGTTTTTAGATAATCCCTCCCATTCAGGTTTTCTTTAAGATTTTTTGTAACTAACACAAATTTTGGGGAATAGTGTGGCATGCAGACAAAAGGTGATTGCATAGAATGTCATCTAGGATGCTTCCTCTGGCCCAGCCTAAGTAAGCTGAATCCCCGTCACTCTCTGCCTGTCTGCTAGAGTTTAAACCCCTTTGTGCTATTCCTCAGTTTGGGGAACCACCATCTCAGGCATTTGTTGGTGCAAGGATATATAGATATTTAAAATCACAACACATGCAGCATATGGTGGAAATAGAGACCTTTAAAATATGCTCTTGTGAGTTCCAAAACTTCCTTCGTCCCCTAGCGTAGAAAAAGGCCACACATTTGGTAAGTTAACAATTGTTTACTTACAAACTCTCCAAATGTCAGATTCATGGGCTTTTCCAAACGGCATCCAGAAAAAGTTGCACAGGCAGTAAAACTTGGCTTATTTACAAGGGTGACACAGTTCCTAAATTGGTATAAGAACTCAAGAGAGGCTCGTAAGAGCCATGCGGTCTGAGCTGAAGCAATCAGCTTAGACCTCCTCACACGTTGATCTTCTCTGGTAGACTGGAGGGGAACAAAGGCTTGATTACCCAGTCCTCCCATCCCCATGGTGAGTTAATCCTGGCAGGACAGCTTACTCTATGGCATTAACCCTTTCATGCATTAATTAGACTTAAGCATGTTGGTCATATGACGCTGGTTATCCCACAGCATTTTCAGATAACCAAGCATGATCATTAAGTTTCTCCACGAATTAGAGAGGCATAAATTCCTTGACTGTGAACTTTACCTGATTGTGCTCACACACCTACTAAGAGTGCATCTTTATTTTCAAATGAATGACAGGCTGTTGTCACTTTTCAAGTATAACATGTCATGCAATTTGAGCAGCACAGCAGCTGAAGAAAAGGTCAGAGGTTTATGCTCAGTTTGTTTGCATCTTCTATAGATCAACAGTGTTAGCTTAAGAGCATCATAGCAGCAACACATCTTTTTGACTGTCCCACTCTATTATCTACCACTAGCTTTTTACAAACTGTCAAACTCTCTCCCTAGACATCTCCCTAGACATGCCTGGGTCCTTCATAGGGATGGATGAACATCTCAGTTTCGAGTTCTCATTTTTCCAATGCTGAATTCACTTATCCAGATTTCTGCATCAGTCTGCTTTAAAAAAAAAAAAACCTCATGAAAATCTGTGTCAGTGCGTATTTCTAAGAATATACATGTTTTTGTAAGCAATCTTGTCTGATATGAATTTCTGCTTGTTGTGTTCACTAATATATGCATTTTGTGCACATGTTCCCCTAATACAAGCCCTTTTAGATACATTATTTCACTGGAGAATTGCACCACAAAATCTGGGGAAATGCAGATTTCGAAGGGTAGCTGTGTTTTTGTTTGCATCTTATTTTGAGACATGAAAATTAGATAGGTTTAAATTCAAATGCAAACCGATCTGAATATCTTTCCCCATCCTTTATTCAATAGGAGGCATGTCTCGAATTCACCCAGAGCTGATGGGCTGGGTTTCCCACCATCTCACTCTTTTCTTTTTAAAAAAACAATATAAAATATTTTTTATAAAATTTTACATAACAAGGTTCAGTTTAAACATATCAATCAGCTTTACATTTAGGATTCTCAGAATCCCTTGAATTCACCCCGCCCTTCTCTGGTTTCTATTTTCCATCCCTTTTTTATCCTCCCCCCCCAAAAAAATTGTCATATGTATTATTAACTTTTCCATTTTATTTTATCTTTTACAAGTATTACTCTAATCCTGCCAAAGTTTTTAACAGTTTACAATGTTCTCTTAAATAGACTATAATTTTTTCCCATTCTTTCCTAAACTTCCTCTCTTCCTGGTCTCTGATTCTCCCGGTTAATTTCGCCATTTTGGCATAATCCATCATTTTCATCAGCCATTCTTCTCTGATTGGAACTTTGTCTTCTTTCCATCTCTGTACCTATTGTATTCTTGATGCTGTCGTCACGTACATAAATAGTCTTTCCTGCTCTTTCAGAATATGTGTACCTAAAATGCCTAAAAAGAAAGCCTCTGGTTTTTCCACAAATGTTATTTTAAACATTCTTTTCATTGTATTATATATCGTTTCCCAGAATGGCTCACTCTTTTCCAGTCCAAGACATAAGCAAAAGGTTCTCAGTCTCCCCTTCCCCCATGTGAACAGTGGCCCACGCTGCCACACTTACAAAAGTGCAATGGCAGTGTAAACGAGCTACATCTTGTCTATGTCACTGCATTGGTGCACTCACGACCTTGCACCAGCGGTGGAGCAAGCCGATCAGGCAACTGGGGCAGCGTGCGAACCCTGCGTCCGGGGGCGGGACCAGCCACCCGTGGGGGCGAGGCCAGCCGGTAGGACCTCCGAGGAGTCTTCCTGCCTCCTCCCACTCAGCCACCCTACAGCTGAGGAGGAGGTGGCGGGAGGACAGTTTGGGGCAGCGCGGAGCTTGCGGGCACCCAAGCCACCGCATCACTCCCAGGAGAGACGTGTGGCTCAGGCGTGCTGCAGCCCCTGCAATGAGTGCCACCCAGCACTTTGTCACCCCCCTAAGTGGTGACACCTGGGGCGGACCACCCCCACCGCCCACCCCTTTCCTGCCTTGCACCCTTGTGGCTGTGCCTTCCTGAGCAATCAGTTCTTGCCTGTTGCTTGCTGGAAGAAGTTCCCCAGCTCTCCCCAGCTAAACACCAAGTAGAATTTCAGCGGCTCGAAATGGTGCTTCCACTTTCATTAGCACGAGCGTTCATCATGATTAACACCACCCAGGTCGGTACATTGTTTGTCCCTGATTATTACGCTGCGTCAGACAGAACATTGACTCTTCATCGAACCCTGAAAACAATCGGCTGCAATTGGGACCAGTGGCGTAGCGTGGGTTGTCAGCACCCGGGGCAAGGCAAGTAATTTGCGCCCCCTAACCCGTGGATTTGCGCCCCCTAACCCGTGGATTTGCGCCCCCTAACCCATGGATTTGCGCCCCCTAACCCTAACCCCCAGATGTTGCGCCCGGTGCGGCCGGCCCCCCCTGCACCCCCCACGCTACGCCACTGATTGGGACTTTAAGGTTTTACTGTTGTGAATTCATTTCTTTTTTGGTAAGGCTGTGTGGGAAAAGACACCCAGCGACGGGGCAGGGCAGGGGGAATCGTAGTGTGACCATTTGAGAAGCTGTCGTTGTCTCATAAGACCTGTAGGTGTCCCGTTTTAATTCGAAACAACAGACATTGCACAAGAAGAGAGATCTGCATTGGCTCCCAGTATGTTTCCGACCACAATTCAAAGTGTTGGTGCTGACCTTTAAAGCCCTAAACGGCCTCGGTCCTGTATACCTGAAGGAGCGTCTCCACCCCCATCGTTTAGCCCAGACACTGAGATCCAGCGCCAAGGGCCTTCTGGCAGTTCCCTCATTGCGAGAAGTGAGGTTACAGGGAACCAGGTAGAGGGCCTTCTCGATAGTGGTGCCCACCCTGGGGAACGCCCTCCCTTCAGATGTGAAGGAAATAAGCAGTTATCCTATCTTTAAAAGACATCTGAAGGCAGCCCTGTTTAGGGAAGTTTTTAATATTTAATGCTGTACTGTTTTTAACATTTGATTGGAAGCCGCCCAGAGTGGCTGGGGACACTCAGCCAGATGGGCAGGGTATAAATAATAATAATAATAATAATAATATATTATTATTATTATTATTATTATTATTATTATTATTATTATTATTATTTAAGAACCAGAGAACATTCATTTCCGCCATGCTTGCTCTAGAGCAGGGGTGGGGAAACGTTTTCAGTCAGAAAGCTGCATTCCCACCTGGGCAACCTCCCTGAGGCCACATGACGGTGGTGGACAGGATGAGAACGAGAGAAAACAGGAGGAGCAATGAATTCAAATTTCACCTTTTGCACTGTAGGATAGTTTCTGTCCACACTTCCATTCCCGTCTCTACCCTCCATCCGGATAATCCTGCAAGACTGCTGACCTTTGGCCTCACACATGAGCTACACAAACATTAGCTGAACATTAGAAGAAACATCTCGCTAAGAGCAGTTCAGTAATGGAAGGAGGTCTTCAAGCAGTGGCTAGACCTGTTGAAGATCCTCTAGCTCTATATTTTATATATATATATAAAATGTTTATTGAGATTTTACACAAAAGAAAAACAGCATGATAAAAAATACAAAAAGAAAACAGACATTTAAAAAAAATAGAAAAAGAGGAAAAAAAGAAATACCGTATTTTTCGCTCTATAACACGCACCAGACCATAACACGCACGTAGTTTTTAGAGGAGGAAAATCCGTAGGCATGCCACCCGTAGGCATTCCCTCCATAACACGCACAGACATTTCCCCTTACTTTCTAGGAGGAAAAAAGTGAGTGTTATGGTGCAAAAAATACGGTAATCCATTTTTCAATATCTTTAGGTTCATTTGCTTATTTCCTTGACCTCCTCACACCTCCCCTTTTTGTATTCCCGTTTATTAAATCCTTTCAGCAAATCCTTACCCTCTTTCCTTTATCTTTACTCTATATTCTTAACCTATTACTGTATAACTATAAATTTTCATCCATATAACTATCTATATTTACATATTCTTATTAGCCTTAATACCAAAACCACTTATTTTCAGTCCAACATCATTTTAACATTCATTAATTTTACAGCATTTCTGCAGATAGTCTTTAAATTTCTTCCAGTCTTCCTCCACCATTTCTTCTCCCTGGTCTCGGATTCTGAAGATCCTCTAGCTCTAGATCAGGATTTCCCAAACTTGGGTCTCTAGTTGTTCTTAAACTACAATTCCCATCATCCCTCACCACTGGTCCTGTTAGCTAGGGCTGATGAGAGTTGTAGTCAAAAACAGCTGGAGTTTGGGAAACTATGCTCTAGATCAAAGAGGTGTTGGACTAGGTAGCCAGCTTTTGCATGACAACCTGCATATCCAGAAACTTTAACCAAGAGGTCAATGAGGTCCTTGCTCATTTATTCGCCAGTGTTCCACACACGCTGCCTTGTCTTTAGCTTGCGGTTATATATGAAGGCATATATTCATTCATCACTAGGATTTTTGGTTCTTGTTCTTGCTGTGTGTTTTTTTAAAAAAAAAAGCTTGATGAATTTACACTCAGCTGGCCAGAAGCAATGGTATGATTGCAGCATTTCATAATCAAGACTCCTTTCTTCAAGCTCTGAATTCATTTGCATGGGCAATGAGTTGTTGTTACTTTTACAAAATTGCTGCCAGTAACCTGGTGCAGAGCTGTGGGGACCACATTCTGATAAGAGTTGGAGGCTGACAATAAAAAAATAGGAAGAACTGTTACTTGTGGAATCAGCTTTTATTTGCAAGTAACTTTTCATAGTATCATAAGATTGTAGAGTTGGAAGGGATCCCAGGGTCATCTAGTCCAACCCCCTGCAATGTAGGAATCACAACTAAAGCATCCATGACAGATGGCCATCCAACTTAGGCTTACAAATCTCCAAGGAAGGAGAGTTTATAACCTCTTCTTCTTTAATATATATATATATATATATATATACTTCTCACACACCTAATGACCCTCCTAAGTGGTACCCAGAATATCACTCAAGTAATCACTCAAGATATCCCTCAAGTAATTAATGAACAAAAGAAGAAAAGGCACATTAACCTAGGAACTTCCTCTCTGCCCAGAACGTTGGAGGCTATACACCACACCCCCTCAACAGTATTTATAGGAACTCAAACACTGAGATCCTGCTCTGTTCTAGTAACAAGAAGCCGAAAGCACCAGCCTGAAGATGACGAGTGAGACCTCGTCGAAACGTCGCCTAGACACCCCAACTCTTACACGGGAAGACACCCGAAGACACCAAAACCTACATTCCTGTACCCGTGAAAATCTACGAAAGCATATACTTCTCAGATATATACATTTCACTGATTTTACAATCATTTTGACATATTAAAACTTGACTTCCTTCCCCTTCTTTCTGTGCATCCTTAATTTTATTTTTAATATCTTCTGCATATCCAAATTAACTTAATATACTCATTCATTTGTCTTCTTTAAACATTTACTCTTCCGTAACTGCAGGTTATTACAATAATCCTGCTAATGTTTTTATCTGTTTACAATTTATTTGTAAATATTCAATAAACCATTCTTTTATTTAAAAAAAATTGTTATCTTGATTTCTTATTCTTCCAGCAAGTCTCGCCATTTCTGCATATTCCATAAGTTTTTGTATCCATTTTTCCTTTGCTGGGACTTCTTCTTCTTTCCATTTTTGGGCAAGTAATATTTTTGCCACTGTAGTTGCATACATGAATAAATTTCTATGCAGTTTAGGTAGTTCTGTCCCTATAATTCCCAAAAGAAAGGCTTTTGGGTTTTTTTACAAATGTTATTTTAAACATCCTTTTCATTTCATTGTATATCATTGCTCTCGCTCTATAGGCCGAGGGAGCTGGCGTTTGTCCGCAGACAGCTTCCAGGTCATGAGGCCAGGATGACTAAGCCACTTCTGGCGAACCAGAGCAGCGCACGGAAATGCCATTTACCTTCCCGCCGGAGCAGCACCTATTTATCTACTTGCACTTGACGTGTTTTCAAACTGCTAGGTGGGCAGGAGCAGGGACCGAACAACGGGAGCTCACCCCGTCGCAGGGATTTGAACCGCCAACCTTCTGATCAGCAAGCCCTAGGCTCTGTGGTTTAGACCACAGCGCCACCCGCGTCCCTGGCCATCAAGTTAGATGGCTTCAAAGCAGGATTATGACAAATTCATGGAGGATAATGATATTGGCTGCTATTGTTATTATTATACCCCACCCATCTGTCTGGGTTGCCTCAGCCACTCTGAACACAATAGAAAATCACACATTAAAAGCTGCCCAAGACTAGACCCTGCAGGACGACAACAACAACAAGGAAATGTGATTGTGCTCATGCCCAGCTCGTGGACTTCCCTGAGACGTTTGGTTGACTAATATGAGAACTGGATGATGTAGAACAGGCATGTCAAAGTGGTTGATTGGGGGTGTCCCTGGTCGATCTTTGGACCCCCTGATGTGTCTACAAAAGCTCAACAACTCTGGTCAATCCTCCAGCGACAACGGGTAGATCGCTGCCAGTTTTTTTTTTATACTGTGAGTAGATCGCAGTCTCTTGGGAGTTGGATGTGCCTGATGTAGAAGATAGACATTTCTTCCTGATGCAACAGAGCTCTACCTAATTCACACGTTCCAAAACAATTCACAATCTGAAACGCAGACCCTGTGGAGAGCACCCTATGCTATGCCCAGAACTGCTAATGGATTGAAATTGCATTGCAGGCAGTTAGACTAGTTGACCCTTGTGGGTCCCTTCCAACTCTATTATTCTATTATTCTATTAAATCGTGCCTGAGGCAGGGCATGCCATGCTATGCACTAATATGGTATAATAATAATAATAATAATAATAATAATAATAATAATAATAATAATAATAATAGCAGCCTGGCTCTCAAAATGGAAGGCACTAAGCTTTGTAGGAAGAATCTTCATTAGGAAGATAATAAAATAAGCAGGTCTCCGTAAGCAGGCAGGACAATGACATGGATCATGAGGAGTTGAGAAAAAAACATTTCATTAAGGAAAAATGTCTAAGTCTGAAACAGAGATGGGCTGGCGCAACTGCCGCCTAATTACAGATTCACTCTGGGACTTGTGGCTGCCTTTGAACCTGGCGTGTTTGTAGAAGTTCTCAACCTTCAAACCTGACAGTGTTCATCTTGTTTGCTCCTCAGGGGAATTGGAGGCCACAGATGGAGATCTTTGATTCTGTGATACTTAGTGCGGCTGTGTGCGCACATGGGATGATGACCTTTTGGAAATTAAGATGAGATGCTGACGGGTCACACCGCCGCATAGACAGCTTCAATTGCCGTGCCACTTCTCTAGATGTGTGAAATTAGGAATTCACTCAGGGCTAGCTGCTGTTTTGAAGAAGTCGCATTTGTGCAGTTTCCCAGAACCTCAAGACCCCAGAGTCCCGGGTCTTTTCATTTTGTGTAGTGAGCTCTGGAAAAAGATTGTTTGAAAAGCATACAGTCTCTCCCACCCCCACCAAACCAACGACTTCTTCTTGCCTTGATGAAGATTGTCAGATGTTAACTACTGATGTGTCTGTCTTATTGAATCTTTGGATTATTAGATCCCATATTTATTTGTTGCTTGATCAGATCACCCTGTACATTTTTGTTTTTTTTTAAATATAAGGCTCCTTCTGGCAGGCTGACCTTGTGGTTTCCTTGACTTAACCATTTTATGCAGGGAGTTTTTGGGGTGGGGAGCTAAGATAACAATATCACATACAAAACTTTGTTATCCTGTGCACGTTCTGTGTTTGTCTGTGCAACATACAAGAGAAGATGCTCCTGCCCTGGAGAATTTACACTCTAACGATGCTGAAAACTTGGCTTGAGCTGTGAATACACCATACAGTTAAAGCACATATCTGGGAACTTTAGTTTGTTAAGGGTGCTGGGCTCTGTGAGGGGTAAGCTGTAGTCCTGGGATTCGTGTGTGTGTATGTAAATGTATGGTGTGTACACAGCCTGTTTGCTAGGCAGCATGATTTCAGAAAGGGTAGCGAAGTTCAATGGGCAAGTCCTTTGGTCTGCCCATGCAAGGACCCAATCTGTGCAGCTGTCTCGCACTGGCTGTGTTCACACATCATTCTAAGACAAACCATAGTTTAGCATGAACCTTGTTGTTGTTTAGACGTGTCCGACTCTTCGTGACCCCATGGACCAGAGCACGCCAGGCACTCCTGTCTTCCACTGCCTCCCACAGTTTGCTCAAATCCATGTTGGTAGCTTTGAGAACACTGTACAAGCATCTCGCCCTCTGTCATCCCCTTCTCCTAGTGCTCTCAATCTTTCCCAACATCAGGGTCTTTTCCAGGGAGTCTTCTCTTCTCATGAGGTGGCCAAAGTCTTGGAGCCTCAACTTCAGGATCTGTCCTTCCAGTGAGCACGCAGGGCTGATTTCCTTAAGAATGGAGAGGTTTGATCTTCTTGCAGTCCATGGGACTCTCAAGCATGAACCTACTGGCTCCCAAGTCAGAGATTGCACCTGCTTTCTTCCTCCCCAGGCTGTTTTGGTCAGATCAAGTCAAGGTTAGGCTTAGCACGTTGTCCAAACCTGGGGTGCATTTTGGGGGTGGGCAAGGGCAGGCAGCTCCACCACCCCCATTGAACCTTAACTCCCAGTGGCAATGTCCATTAATTCCAATTGGTTTACTCTGAGTAGGACCAGCATTGGCTCCAGAGCACTGTCATGATGACAACCTGGAATCTTCCTGGGTCCAGAGTCAGGTGCCACAGCCTGCTACAGTGCTCCCAGATCTTCTACTTTCCCTTGGACTGGGCAAGTCTTTGCCTAGTGGGGGCACCAAACTCTACCTCTGCATGGTCGTCCCACCTGCCTTTCTACCTGACTGCCATAAGTTGATGCTGGCAGCTCAGATTTGACTGACATCTATGACAGGAATTAAGGTATGAGGTGTCTTGAAGAGCCAGGTCATAAGCTTCTAGGTAGGTCTAACTCATGGACCTTTCAAGTATGAGAATAATCAATGGCAAAGCCACTTCCACACTGCAGAGGAGGTGGGATTGCGGGCATCACGGCCCCACCACATGCGTGGCAGCTGGAGCCCAGACCCCACACGATTGGGGGAATCCCTGGCCATGTCATCCCCTGGCCAGCCAATCGGCTGCCCTATTTAAACACAGGCGTGGCCGGGGATCTCCCTCTTTTCCCACCTACCAGCTGTTCCTGTTTCCCACCCTCCCGCCCTTTAAGGTTTTCGTTCCTTGGCTTTGTTATGGACCTTGGTTGGTTGCCATTGAGGGGCCTGGTAGGAATTTTTCCACTTGGCAAATTGGCACCAGCAACTTGGTTTTTGCCTCCCTCGTAGCAAACCGTCATAACTTTCTCGGTATTGGTGGTTAGGCATTGGTATTGGTATTGTTATGTAGATGGAAGAGGGGAGGAAGTGCCATCACCTGCCCCGCGTATTGAAGGGTAGTCCGATAAAGGATTCCAGGGGGTGTGGCCCTGTCCGAAGCCTAGGGAGATGAGGGCCTAAGGCACGCCCCCTATTGGTGACCCCGGGGGAGTTCCTAATTGATGTGCATCAGCAGGACTCCCCCTACTGGTGGCTAACCCTTCCCGGACTTCAAGTGGACGGGCTGAAGCCAGATATAGTTGGTTAGGACCAATGCCTAAGCCAATACCTCTCATCACCTGTAACCAATAAAGTTGTGGCCTTATTTAGCCCATTAACCTTAATAATTATGTCATGTGTCTTTATTTCCCCTGGGGGGGCAGGAACTTGTCACGTAATTAAAGGTTACAAGGGAGAACCCACCAAATTATTGCTGTGTTAGGAGCTCTTGCTCATTGTTCTAGTCAGAGTCATGGCCGGACACTCAATTCCATTTCCCCTCCTACCCAGTTTTCTCTTTTAATCCCAGCAGTCAATATTAGATGCTCGCTGAGCACACCAGTCCTCTCTAGTCTGTTTTTGGGGTCCCTCTCCCCTTAGGCTCCCCCCTCCCAAAGACTTTTGTCCTTTTGCAACCCTTGGGATGTCCTGCAGCCTGCTTTTGGGTGTTGATGGTGCTGTTTTGACTGCATAAACTGTGACAGTCACTTCCACACGCTTGAAACCGAAGGACCAATTCAGCGTTTTCTCTTGGGTTTTTTCTTGCTCGTATCCCTGTCTTTTAGGATGGGGAGGGATGCGCCTATTTTCTGCTCCATGTAGCAGTTTATGAACTCCTCATGAAATATGGTTCACAGTTACAGTGGTAAATGTCAACACGTCCCACCAAAAATGAAAATTGATTAGGCATGAATTAATATTCCGATGAATAACTGACATTTGCGGTGAAATGTCCGTGTTCATTGATATCTAATTTGCTGCAGTTAATTTGCTCAATGCCAATTAGGAGCATGAACATTTCTTATCGCCTCCTTCTATTATTATCCAAATCTCATTACACATAATTACATGCAACTAAATGTATACCCCACTTGTGCCAACAGAATGCTTTTAAAATCAGCTTTCTCCTACCAGCAATAGAGATTTGCTGTTCACTGGCTTTAATGAATGCAGAAATGATAGATTCTAAAGTCTACTTGCCCTCCAAAAAGAGGGCAGAAGACAGCGTGCATTTGCATAAATCTTGCATATGCTAATTTAGAGAGAGGGAGATGCAGATTTAGAAATGATTAGTATAGTTTAAGCAGAAATACTGGGTTGTGTTCAATGCTTAGTCCTACTTGGAGTAGATCCATTGAAGTTAATAGACATGATCAACATAGGTGCATTAATTTCAGTGGTTCTACTCTGCTCACTTGGATACAACCCATTATGCCAGTATGTCAGGGCTGGAAGGACATGCAGAGGCAGAGTTAATTGTCAGTGGAGTTAACTATTCAAGGAAACAGCATACAACTCAGCAACCTTTACCAACAGGTCTTGCGGCTATAGGGCAGTTGCCAGGACTGAAACTTCAGCACAGTCATTTCACGTGAGGCTTGTACCCAACAGCAGTGCAGTCCTGGAGTCCAAGGCATTTTCCCCAGACAGCCTGCTGCCAGCCTGTCCAAGGTGGATCCCAGTCTTCTTTCTTCCCCCTCTTCTTCCCAGCAACCCTTGCTCAGGACTCTCTTCCTATCACCTCACACCCAGCTACCCTGGCAACCTTTCTGTTGTGGCTTGAACTCAAGCTCCACTAAGAAGGAAAATGGGGTCTTCCAGTGTCATAGTAACGTCAGTTGATTGGCAGGTGGGTGGAGCCCAAGCCACCTGCCAAAGTGGCTTGCCAGAGTGTAGGAAACCCTCGATTCCCCCTACCAGATCATATTCATTTATGAGTTTGTTTGCTGTTTGTGTTGATCATAAAGTTGAAGTTGACTTGCAGGAAATCCCCATATAACCCATATAACCAACATGCTTTAATTAATGCATGAAGGGGTTAAGACCATAGAGTAAACTGTCCTTCCAGAACAGCTATGTCACTTCCCTTACCTTGGGAGGAAACAGGTAATCAAGCCTTTTGTTCCCTCTAGAGCTCACTCTAGCTAAACACATGGCTTTCACAAGCCTCGAGTTCCTATACCGATAATCTATGGACTTATGCCACTGCAGCCTGTGCTTTCAATGACCTTAAACCCTACAACTTTCTTAACAACCTCAAGATGGCCCCATCACCAAATATTAGCCATCAACTCATGAAGATGACTGTTGCCATGCTGCTCATTCATGCCTATAAACAGGACCTTAACATTAATGTGCATGATGCAGGGCATGTTTGGCCTTGATGGCTGCAGTCCCCTTGAAATCTGTATTTCTAAGAATCAAGTTGTGCTAATCTAACGTCGAAGAGCTGTCGTCTCCGAAAGAAGTCAGTCGATGCTCATTCATCAACTGAATTCTCTACAGCTCCCAGATATAATGCAGGCTAGCAGCAAGCTGGTTGTTAATTGATACAGTTTTTGAGAACAATGGGTGGCTCTTTCGCTTGATGCCATACTGATCGAAGCTTTGAGCAAATGGTAAGATTTTTCTCTCTTTCCCTTATTCCAGCTCAGATAGCATTTGTAACATTTCCCTGCAATGTATGACCTACTTTTAGCAAAGAATAGTCAATATCTATTAACTTCTCTCTTGTAACATTCAATAGTTTGCTCCAGCAACTCCTTCTTTGACTCTCTTTCTTTGAGCTGAAGTTTCTGAATGGGCAGGTAGGCAGAAGAACTCAGAGGTCACTGAGTAAGCCTACTACTGCTTGATTACTTTGTACTTTGAAATGGACTGTTTCAGACTGAACGTCACTGAATGTCAAATTCAAAACAGGCTCAAAAGACCCATCCAATCCAATGACCTGGACCATCTTCAGGTATCGCATGGAAGATGGAGCAAGCCTGTTTTCTGCTGCTCCAGAGGGTAAGACCTGAACCTATGGATTCAAATGACAATGAGATTCCAACTGTACATCAGGAAGGACTTTATGATGTTAAGAGCTGCTCGGCTGTGGAATGGGTTACCTGGCATTGTGGTGGTCTCTCTTTCATTGCATGTTTTTTTAAACAGAGGTTGGATGGCCATCTGTCCGGGACTCTTTAAGTGTGATCCCTGAATTGCAAGGAGTTGGACTGGATGACCTTTGGGTCCCCTTCCAACTCTGCTGTTCTATGAACACAACTTACTTTCAACATGGCAAAGAGGGGTGCAATAGCAACAAAAACAGCAACTCCACCCATGAGAATCTATCTGGTTGCTCTAGCTCAAGCACATTGGCTTTCACAAGCCTCTTGAGTTCCTATCTATGGACTTATGCCACTACAGCCTGTGCCTTTAATGACCTTAAAAACCCTACAACTTTCTTAACAACCTCAAGATGGCCCCTTAAGGGCAGATGTGTGGAATTGTTGTGTGTCACATGTCTGTTTACATTCCAGCACACTATGCTGGGAACTTCCATTGTGTATTGCTTTTGCTTTTAGCTGTTCTCTCTGAGACGACATGAGAGAGAGACGACATGTTTCTTTGTCCTGATTTATGATTAATAAATCTGTAGTTGTAGTATGCTTCCACAAGCCTCACGCCTATTCTGTGTGTGCAGTTCTCTCTGCTAATAGCGTGTCCTGGCTTTGAAGCCGGGGTCACTGATTTACATCAGAACATAGGCCGATGGAAGGAGTCGGCCAAGCTGGGGCTTGTCAGCTGGCCTCCTGGCCCTCTGCATGCCAACAGCCCCATCACCAACCACCAACTCATGAAGACGACTGTTGCCGTGCTGCTCGTTCATGCCTATGAAGAGGGCCTTAACCGTTAATGTGCATGATGCAGGCCATGTTTGGCCTTGATGGCCGCAGTCCCCTTGAAATCTGTATTGCTAAGAATCAAGTTGTGCTAATCTTACGTCAAAGAGCTGTCGTCTCCGAAAGAAGTCAGTCGATGCTCATCCATCAACTGAATTCTCTACAGCTCCCAGATATAATGCAGACCAGCAGCAAGCCGATTGTTAATTGATATAGTTTTTGAGAACAGTGGGTGGATCTTTTGCTTGATGCCCCTTTGACCATTTTCTAATGGAAATTCTTTTCTCATAAATTGTTGGGGAATGGGGGTGGGAACATAGGAGAAATGCTCAACAAGGGGCTAAACAAGTGTTCCAAATCTAGAATCAACCTGACCCAGTCTCTTTCCTGTTGCAGCTGTTCAAATAGCCGGAGGCATTTTTTAGATGTGATCCCTGCATTGCAGAGGGTGGGCCAGATGTCTCTTGAGTTCCCTCTATATTTGTTGTATTCCACTTTCCCGCAGTGGCTCACAACATTCTAAATGAGTAATAATAAATAGAACAATTAAATATCTATATATTAGACAATAATCAAGATGTCAATAAATACCAAAATAAATCCGTATATAAAAACAATGCAAATAAGGTCATGTGCTTTAACAACTTAAGACTAAACTGGAGAGAGAATAATGTCCAGCATAGAAATAAAAAAGTGGAAAGGCCACTATTCCCAAAGGACATTCCACAAAAGCTTACACACCACAATTAATTTACTCTTAGAATGGTAGCCACACCTCTTGTGGCAGCCTTCCTACCCAGCTCCCTCTCATTCTCTTCCCCATCTCTCCCCTCTCATTCTATTCCCCATCTCTCACCTGGCCAGGTAAAGATTGCCACTCCATCTCTAGCAGCAATTATCTCCTATATCTCCACTGTCAGAGTCAGCCTTCCTATGAATGTCAGTAGCTGGGAATCGCAGATGTGGAGAGCACCGTTCACTTGTGTCACGCTTGGAGGCTGCCCACGGACACCACAATTGTGAGAACAGATGGGCCTTTGGCCAGATCCAGGAGGGCTCTTAAGTTACCTGTTGGGAATCCAAAGTAGCAAAAGTAGTAATAATAATAATAATTTATTATTTATACCCTGCCCATCTGGCTGGGCTTCCCCAGCCACTCTGGGCAGCTTCCAACAAAATATTAAAATACAGTAATGCATCAAACATTGGACCCTGACCATTAGGTCCAGTTGTGGCTGACTCTGGGGTTGTGGCGCCCATCTCGCTTTATTGGCCGAGGGAGCCAGCATACAGCTTCCGGGTCATGTGGCCAGCATGACTAAGCCGCTTCTAGCGAACCAGAGCAGCACACGGAAACACCGTTTACCTTCCCGACGGAAGGTACTTTGCACTTTGATGTGCTTTCGAACTGCTAGGTTGGCCAGAGCAGGGACTGAGCAACAGGAGCTCACCCCGTCGCGGGGATTCAAACCACCAACCTTCTGATCGGCAAGTCCTAGGCTCTGTGGTTTAACCCACAGCACCACCCACATCCCTTGCATCAAACATTAAATCTCCCCTAAACAGGGCTGCCTTCAGATGTCTTCTAAAAGTCTGGTAGTTGACATCTGGTGGGAGGGCATTCCACAGGGCGGGTGCCACTACCAAGAAGGCCCTCTGCCTGTTCCCTGTAACATGGCTTCTCACAGTGAGGGAACCACCAGAAGGCCCTCGGCGCTGGACCTCAGTGTCCGTATAGAATGATAGAGGTGGAGACACTCCTTCAGATACACTGCTCCTTCAGATATACTGGACCGAGTAGCTGTTATAGACCTTCATTTCCCCCAACCTTCTTGTTGTTATGGACTTTCATGTTACTGGTTGCTGGGAATTGTGAGTGGGGAGAGCAGTGCTGTGCTCAGGTCCTGCTTTCAGGCTTCTCAAAGGCATCTGGTTGGCTATTGTGAGAACAGGTTGCTGAAGGATCTTCTTATGTTCTACTTCAAACCCCCCCATGCCCTCACAGTTCTGGTGTTGCTCGCTCACTTGCCAAGTTGGGCTCCTAAAGTACAGCTGGTCAGCTTGGATGGGAGGCGCTGTCTTCTGCCCCGAGCTCATTGCACAAAAGGCAAGGAATCGATGTATTGAGTAAAGAAGACATATTAAATATCAGAGCAACACCGTGCCTTGCGAATCCTTGCCCCAACTGCCCACCCCAAGTTAAAATTCCTTATAGAAAAGTTACAAAGTGTGTGTGTGTGTGTGTGTGTGTGTGTGTGTTCATAGGATTCTCAAACTTCACAAGCTAATGAGCTCAGTGGGAAACTGGCTTTACCCACAAAGAATGCATTTGTTCTGTAGGTAAGGATCTGACACACCGTAACTGGGAGGTTTTCGTTCTCCTCCTCGTCCTGCTGGGATTTGCTTCAATTATGCCAAAGAACGTCCCTTCTTTCTTGCCCTAATAAACACTGCAAAGGAAATTAAATTACTCAGACAGAACAATGGCGAACCAGTTTTGACACCTCTCCGAGGCAGAAAAAGAAAAAGAGTGAGCTGCTTAAGTGTGTTCCAACTGCACTTGAGGCCTCATGTATATGGATATCAGCAATCGCTCATCCTCAATGTAGGCGCCCTGCAAGAACATAAATTAACTCCAGGATGTAATGGGTTTTGCCAGGAATGGTTTCTTTTCCTCTCGCCTTCTCTCTGGCTTTGTGGATGTAACCATTCTGATTATATGCAAGAGCGTTAAGAGGCAATTAATCAATTGTATTCATCTACAGCTGATGCCTTGTGATCCATGAGTAGGGCACATCCTGGATGGAGATGGCTGGAGACGAGCTGCTAAGGGAGAACCAGGTTAGGATGGGAGAGAAATCTGATGCAGTTCAGATTTAAAGGTGAATCTATCAAATCTGCACTTTCTGAAAGAATATGAGAACCAAAACACAGCCCAACTTGAAAATTTGCACTTATCTGAATTTTCTGATGCAGTTCTCCAACCAGACAATGTGTACCAAAATGCATAAATTGGGCATACATGTTTATAAAAATGAATGTATTAGTGAAAGTAACATGGAGGAATGCGTGGTATCAAGAGAAATTGCTTGCACAAATGTGTACATTGGTCAAAAGCTGCATACAAAAAAATTGTTTATTGGGAGAAATTTGCACTAAAATGCTGAAGAATTTTCATGAGGATATTTTGGTTTTGGTTTTTTTTTAAAGCAAATACCTTGAGAAATGGGGAGAACTGAATTTAAGACTGGGAAAATGAGAAACTGAGAGGACCAAAATTGACAGATCATTCCATCCCTAGAGCTAAGTGTCAGGACTGAGAGGTCAGAATCAGAACAAATGAAAACAAGGCAAGACTATTGTTGTCCAGCCGCAAATTGAAATAGAAAGCCATTATATCATTTCCACTTGAAAACACCCAGTGACCAAACAAGATAGGGGAAGCTACTCCAATTCCTGGAAGACTTTACCATTGCAGAGTGGTTGGAGAATAAATGATGAATTGCCCTTTGATTGCCCCTTTATGTTCTAGTGAAACAGTGCTATTTCACTATAAACAATGGTTAAAGAAAACCTGTAATTAACTTCATCCCCTTGGAAAACAGAAGCCAATTAAGCAATAGTTCACCCCCCCCCCGTCATTCTGAGAAGGAAGAAATAATGTAGTCAGAACCAGGAAGCTTTTAATTAAAAGCACGGGAGCCGATAGAAGAGCAGTGGAGAACTGGATTCAGATAGGAGGACATATCCAGAAATCCCCCAGCCTCTGCAGGCCCCTTTAACGGGTTGGCAGGGCCACCCACCTATCAATCATCTGATGTCAGGTGATTCAGCTTTGAATCTGTGGCTTGCAAAGGAAGAATTGGCACCATACCCCTAAGTGTGCCTAATTTTCCTTTGCAACCATGGTTTGAATTCAACCATCAGCTGCGGGCACAAAGGAAGAATCAGGAGCACAGTCTAAGTGCACTCCCAATTCTTCCTTTCCAGTTGTACTTTGGCAAAAGCAAAAGGCAGAAAATCAATGCCTAATTCTACCACTGCTTGCTCTCAGCTCTTTCTTTTCAGTGTGGTCCCTGATGTCTGGTGGTGGGCAGGTAGGCGTGGCTTGAGCCAACCCACGCTAACAGACCATATAGGGAGATTTTGTGGCCCTAATTTGGCGTATGGGCCAGTGGTTGCCTACTCTTGTCTTAGAAGCTTCAATAGTGCTTCACCTGTCCACACTGATAGTTTTGTACCATGATTGCATTTTATTGCAAAATATATCTATAATGAGCAATCAGGTTTGGAAAAGCAGAAGACAGTATAGAAAACACTGGACTGTGTAATAACAATGAGCATTTCAATTGTCTACGAGAAAGTGAACAATGAATGGTGATATCAGAGAAAATGGCTAAGATGCAAGCAACCATGGTTAAGATCTAGCCCCTTTGAATCCCATGCATGTCTACTCAGAAGTAATTCCTACTTAGTCCAATAGGACTTGCTCCCAAGTAGGTGTGTGTAGTCTATGATCACTGCAGATGGTGACAGCAGTCACGAAATTAAAAGATGCCTGCTTCTTGGGAGAAAAGCAATGACAAACCTAGACAGCATCTTAAAAAGCAGAGACATCACCTTGCCGACAAAGGTCCGTATAGTTAAAGCTATGGTTTTTCCAGTAGTGATGTATGGAAGTGAGAGCTGGACCATAAAGAAGGCTGATCACCGAAGAATTGATGCTTTTGAATTACGGTGCTGGAGAAGACTCTTGAGAGTCCCATGGACTGCAAGAAGATCAAACCTATCCATTCTGAAGGAAATCAGCCCTGAGTGCTCACTGGAAGGACAGATCCTGAAGCTGAGGCTCCAATACTTTGGCCACCTCATGAGAAGAGAAGGCTCCCTGGAAAAGACCCTGATGTTGGGAAAGATTGAGGGCACAAGGAGAAGGGGATGACAGAGGATGAGATGGTTGGACAGTGTTCTCGAAGCTACCAGCATGAATTTGACCAAACTGCGGGAGGCAGTGGAAGACAGGAGTGCCTGGCGTGCTCTGGTCCATGGGGTCACGAAGAGTTGGGCACGACTAAATGACTAAACAACAACAAGGTGTGTGTAGTATGTCTGTCGTATTTTTCCCGGTTTTGCTGGACACATATGTGAATCACTCAGCAAAATGGTGTTTCGACAGATTTTTACCAAATCGGAAAATGGGGAAAACCTAGACGTGTGGCAAGTAGGGCTCAACAACTTTGTCCAGATTTTCACTATTGGGAATATGACACTAGACACTAGGATTGCCATCTTATTCATTTAGAAAAAGCAGCTGGGGGGGAAGAGTTTGAGAGGGATAGAGACTCTGAGGCCCTCCAGATGTGGCTGGACTGTCTCTTCCAGCAGGTTGGGATTGATGAGAGTTGGAACCCAATGACATCTGGAAAGCAAAAGATTTCCTACCCCTGGTTTAGCCATAGATTGAACCTGGGACCTTCTGCATGCAAGGGAGAAAGTGGAAGGGCTGTGGCTCAATGGTAGGACATCAGTTTTCTTTGCAGAATGTTCCCGGTTCAATGCCCAGCATCTCCTGATAGGACTGGGAGTGTCCCCTGTCTTGCAAATCTGGAGAGCCAGTGTAGACAATTTTGAGCAACGTGGGCTGATAGGACAGCTTCCTCTATGCAATGTCACAGAGCTAGATGAAAAGTGAGTTGCGCTTTGCGATTGGGGTGAAACGTGCTCTCTGGCTACAGAAAGGTGAACACCTCCTGCTTTAAATAGTAAGCAACATTGAGTCTGTGATCTTTGACATCCCTGTGCTATTCAACCTTTAAAGTGCAATTGTTGTCAGTGGCCTTTCTTCATCCTCGCTGAATGCCCTGCTTCAAAACCACCTCAACATGAATGCCATTCTAAACATATGTTGCTTTTTCAAGGGTGAAGGCATCTTGAAAAGAAGTGGTAGTTAGGTTTCTCTTAAGAGAAAGGTACGTACAATGCAGCGAAAGAACCCCTCCATTAGAAATAGTGAGGAGATCTCATATATGTGTGTGTCTGCTTAACAATGCAAAACTATCCTTAGTTGCTGTCTGGCAGAGGCAATCTTCCATTTTGCCCTTTTTAAAAATCCCTGCTATTGAAACTAAAGGAGGTACTAGGCCAGAATAACTAAACCATGACATCTCCCTCTTTGGGTATCTTTTCTTGCTCACCCCCCCCCCCTTTCTTCTTTCCCTCAAACACTGCAGCCTAGATGCCCTGGCTTTTGAGAATGTATCCGAGCATCCATCAACGCGACAGACACTTTCCGTTTTCATACATCCTGTTAAGAATGATGCGTTTGACAGTGAAAAGCTGGCTCTGCCATGTGCGCCCCCCTGGAGAGAGCACTGCCATGTATCTCTCCAATTTCAGTCATATGTCACTGCAAGCTGGGAGCGCATAATAGATCCGTAGAGATTATTCAATAAAAATAATAATAAAAAGACTAGAGAGATGAAGAAGCAGGGGAAATCTGAAGGCCCACAGCAATGTGAGAGCAATGTGTGCGCCTGCTGTCCCTGTGCACAGAAGCCGTCTCTAACTTCTCATTCCCATTGCTGATAAATCCCCATTGCTATGGTTGTCTTTTTGAAGATTATTAAAACTAGGTTAGGGCTGAATTGCTAGCGTTGTCATTCTTCAGGATACCTATCCCTTGCTTTGGAGGTAGTTTAATTTTTATTTTTTTTTATTTTTTTTGTCTTTCCCTGCCTGCCTTGCTCCTTGAGGAAAGTGTGGTGACCTTCATTTAATGCAGTGAAATTTTTGATTGGCTGGCTGACATCTTTTGAATGCTTGCATGTTGATAGATATTAGTTGGGGAAGACCATCAGTGGTATAAAGCAGAAGGTTCTAGATTTGATTCCAATCATTACCAATTGTTAGCTGTTGTTTTTTTAAATAGCAGGTAGACCTCTACCTGAGGCCTTAGAGTAGTCAGCATGGGAACAGATGGGCCAGAAGTTCAGTCTGAATACAGGGCAGGTTCCTGTGTGTTCCTGTGTGTCCCTCAGCCAATCTCATCTGGCTTGTATCTTGTGCTTACACAGACATGAGGAACCTATGGTCCTCTAGATGTTGTCAGACTACAACTCCCTTCTGTCTTAGACAACAATGACTCATAGCAAGGGATTATGGGAGCTGCAGTCCAGCAACTTCTAGAGTCCTGTGGCATCTAGTTTTGCTTTGTGGAAATAAGAAGCCAAACTATGTGTGATGGATTCTCCTGCGCCAAAGGGTGCCGAGATGCTGTCAAATGTGTCATCATTCTAGAGTGGAGAATCAGGACACAAGAGGCAAGGAAACAAATATTCTGTGCTGAAGTAAATGGCCTTTTCACTGTGAGAGGGGGTGTCTTTTCAGCAATGAAAGAGGAAAGGGAAATGGAGACAGATGGGATACCTTTCATCGCATGGGATACCCTCAAGATTTATCTGCAAATCATAATGCGACTGTTAGCCTACCATTCAGAAATGGCAGAGGTGGAGGTAAATGTGTGTTTGGCAAGGAATGAAAGTATATAATGGCTGAAAGAAGGGAACTGCCCCCTCTTTCCAGGGAGTGTCATCAGGGAGTGGGGGCACATCACTGAATATTCTCCTAACATCTAACAGTCCAGAGGGGTCCTGGAAAAGTCAGTGACTTTCTTAGAAAATTCAGCTCAGCTCTAGTCCAATGAAGGTGTAGGTAACAAAACTGGAGTCCTGTTTATACTGAAAATGAAATTCTTGCACCAAATGAAATAAATGGTGAAGCTGACATATGAAGGCTGTCCTACAAATTAAAAAGGGAAATGTAACCAACCCACTTTAAACTCTTGAATTGCAATAGTTCAGCAGCCAGCAGTTTTTTTTAGAAAATGTGTGGCATGTTTGTTCCTTTATTGTAAATAGAGTCTTACACTGCTAGCCTTTACATGCCTACTCAGAAGAAAGACACACTGTATTCAATGGAGCTTACTCCCAGGTAACTGTGTGGTCTTACACTGCAATCCTAAACATTTTTACTCAGAAGTACAGTGGCACCTCGTGTTACATACACTTCAGGTTACATACACTTCAGGTTACATAAGCTTCAGGTTACAGACTCCGCTAACCCAGAAATATTACCTCGGGTTAAGAATTTAGCTTCAGGATGAGAACAGAAATTGTGATCTGGTGGCGCGACAGCAGCAGGCTAAAGTGGTGCTTCAGGATAAGAACAGTTTCAGGTTAAGAACAGACCTCCGGAACGAATTAAGTGCTTAACCCGAGGTACCACTGTATGTCTCACTGAGTTCAATAGAATTTACTCTCTGGTATGTACCCAATCATTCTCATGGTTTTCATTTATCTTCTTCGTCTTCATCATCATATTCTGCTTTTTTCTCTGACAGGAACTCTAGGCAGCTTACAGCTAAAATTTTATTTCCTTCCATTTATCTGTTGAAGGGGTTGCGCATTATCCCTTCCCTCGTGTGTTTTTTTATTTACAACAATCCTGTGAGGAAGGTTTGGCTGAGAGATTGCCATCGGCTCAAGGTGACAGATGTATATGACATCTGTGGGGAGGGGAATCAAACGAGGGAGAAGGTTCCTGATACAGAATAGAACAGGGGTCAGCAACGTGCGGCCCATGGGCTGGATGCAGCCTAGAAGACCATTTTACTGACCCACGAGCCACCCCCGAACCGAGCCGCCTGCTCGGCAAGTCCCCTGCGTGCTAAACTGGCGCAGTGTGGTGCGGGGACTTACCAAGTGGCACTGGACATTGTGTCTGCACATGCACAGACGCCAGAAATCGCACTTGCGCAGAAGAGATTTTCAGCGTCTAGACATGCGCAGAAGCGATTACCAGTGCCGCGGACATGCACAGACGCAGTTTCTGGCGTTGTGCTGTGCTGGTCTGGCCCACAGACAATCTCCGCAGGAGCGATCCAGCCCATGGCCGGTGAGCCTTGCCAACCCCTGTAATAGAATTTCCCTATTTTCATGTGAGGAATGTTGGAGGGTATGCAATGAATGGTAATGTTTTCTTTGGCGCAGTAGGCTAGTTTCTCAACACAAAAATGTATCTCCATCCTCCAATCCACACAAGCAGACTGCAGCATCACAGCTCAAGCACACATTCCAACCAGGAGGAAACAATTGGGGTGTGAAAGCGGCCCAGTGGGGTGTGGCCTGGAGAGAGCATTGGAGGCCAGGCAGAGAGTAACGGAGGGCCGCATTTCTTCCTGAGGCCCTCCACCAAAGAGCGACGACAGACTAAATGCTCGCAGCTATTTCTGCTGGAAGAGAGACAGGGAAGAAGCCAAGTTGTAAGTTGTAGCAGGAGCCAAGTTGTAAGCTCAATTAAATGGAACTAATTAAATAGGTTGGTATGGGGTTGTCGTCGTTGGTAGGTTTGCAATTCCCCCCCCCCTTTTGTGCATCCTTTTTATTAAAGTTTCAGGGCCTGTTTCCTAATAAATAAGGCACAGAGATAAATGGAGACAGAACAATTAACAAACGCGATGATTCAGCCCTGCGAGCTTTTAAACAGTTTATCTAATCTTTATTCACAATGCCAAGTCTCTTATATATCACGGCGGTGGCAAGTTAATTCAACCGTTTAGAATGCTTAGGGCTCACACACTCAAAATCGCTCTTTGCGGGGGTGGGGTTCTGATCCCTTTGCATATGACCACACTCACGTTTAGGGTGAGCACAGTGTATGGACAGAAAAAATAGATATAGCAAGGGCCCCCAGAGGAGCAGTGCATCTCTCTGTTCCTGTCAATGAGCTTAAGAGAACAAGGAAAGCTCTGCCGGGCCAGGTGGAAGTTCCACTTAGTCCAGCATCCCTTTCTCACACTGGCCAAACAGATACTCAGGAGAAGATCTCAAGCAGAACCTGAGCGCAACAATGCCCCCTTTCTCCTCAAATGATACGCTGTCTTTGTTCAGTTTTCCTCAGTGAAATGTTATCGGGATTTCTTTTCTTTCTGGACTCTGCCTGCATTACTTAAGCGACTTTCCTAACAAGTCTCACATAGAGCACATGGCGGCAATCCAGCCTTGAGTCATTGTGGCTAAACTAACCCAGTCCAATAATTACTGTTGCTGGCATACTAGCTGAAGCTGGGAGAAGGTGCTGTTAGGGCCTAGGTAAAGGGTAAAGGGACCCCTGACCATTAGGGGCCGACTCTGAGGTTGCGGCGCTCATCTCACTTTATTGGCCAAGGGAGCTTCCGGGTCATGTGGCCAGCATAACTAAGCCGCTTCTGACGAACCAGAGCAGCACACAGAAACGCCTTTACCTTCCCACCGGAGCGGTACCTATTTATCTACTTGCACTTTGACGTGCTTTTGAACTGCTAGGTGGGCAGGAGCAGGGACCCAGCAACGGGAGCTCACCCCGTCGTGGGGATTCAAACCGCCAACCTTCTGATCGGCAAGCTCTAGGCTCTGTGGTTTAACCCACAGCGCCACCCGCGTCCATTAGTGCCTAAGGTCAGATTAAATAAAGGCAGGGGCAGATTAAAAGCAAGAAGCGTTTTGTGGCACCCTAAACTCCAGTGTATTTGCTATGGCAGAATCTCTCATGAATTACAGTATAAGATTGATGGCTCAAAGCAGAGATCCTCAAGTGCAGCCACAATCTGCAGACTAAAACCACACACATCGGAGTACTCAGATAGCCGCAGGGCTGTTTTTCAGCTGGAGCACTCTGGTGTGCGCCATTGCCATTCTAAGAGAACAAGGGAGGTGTTCATGATGAGTTCCGGAACCTCTTTTTCTAGAAAAATAGCACTGGATAGCTGCATGAGTATTAATGCTGACCTGGTACAGTAAGTTTCGAAAGACAACCTCGGTTCCAAAACTTTCAGGGGAAACTGCTTTACGCCCCAGTGCCCCAGTCAGGGGGCAGAATAAATTCAGCAAAACCTGAGTTTCCCCCTAGACCATGTCTTTCTGTCTCTCTCGGCATTCTGCCTTTTTTCAATATCTACTTACCAATTTGAGCAGTTCAGACTGATCAATACCACTCTCATTTCTAATGGCATCTATAAATCAGCTGTTATATAAATGGCTAAAACGCGAGCGAGGCGAAATCCCAGAGTTGTTAATCTTGGATGCTTTATCACCTGTTCGCGCATGTAAAGATGAAGTTAGGCCTGAGAAAGGAGTTTTGGATTTGATCCTGTATTTACTTTTCACTTGAGGAAGTATGGAGGGAGACCACCAGTAAAAAATCATAGGCTGGAGGAGCTCCCTGGTATCTCCAGCATAAACTGGCTTCTGCATGTTAACCTCAGGCCTGTGGGAGATTCCCTGTGGGTGAGGGAGCTCCCATGCATGTACAATTCTGCAGCACAATTGGGCTTCTACATATTCACTTCAAGCCAGATGTGTTCTGTGACCCTTCCCCCTTGTATCCCTGTGGGGGACAACTCCCCTGTCTATATATTAGGAAAACTTGCTTTGCAAAAATGTCTTTATTAAAATTGCTTTGGGGAAAAAATGCATTTATATTAGGCAAAATTGCTATGCAAAAATGTCTGGGCAAAAATGCTTACAAACGTGTGTATTAGCAGAAATTGGTGATGATACATTTTCATACAAAATAAAAATAATCACAAACTGATTTGGAAATGTGGAGATTTTAAGACTGGCAAAATGAGAAATAGGGAGAATCCAAAATTGACATTTTGCCCATTCCTACCTCCCAGTTTTGCTACAGCATGTCCTAATCTGTCCTAATATCTTTGAATATCTCCATGGCATTTTTACAAAAATGAAAATGGGAGGGGGTGGGGTAGAGCACACAGTGCTTTAAATAGATTCTGATCTGTGTTTCACCTTCCCTGGGAAAAGAAAAAATAGAGATGTGTTCAGTACAAGGGGAGCTGCAGATGGTGAAAGGGAGAGGTGCAAGGAAGAGGGACAAGAGAATTTGGAGACGGAATAATGGCCATCCAAAGAGATTGTTAGTTTGCCTTCCAGCAGCATCTTATGCTACACACACACACACACACACACACACACACACACACACACACACACACACACACCACAACTACCCCCCACTTCCAAGATCCATTTATTTCTGCAAGGTTTTTTTCTGTAGAAATATTACCTTCTTGTAACTCCACCAGCATCGATTCAGCTCTAATTATTCTTTGGTTGGAGCACAGCGTGAAAATAAAAGACGCACAGTGACTTTATGTGTGTGTGCATGTTGATGGAAAACAAAAATGGGGCTGGGGGGGAGGCAAATGAATATGTCTGTAAACAGAAGGTAAAGTGTGAGACATTATTTATTTTGAAACGTGGTTTCCCAGCCAAGCAATGAGCCACTGTGGGGTAATGGTATAGTGTCGAACCAGGGTTCGAATCTTGACTCCATTAGGAAGCTCACTGGGTGACCTTGGGCCAGTCATGGTCTCTCAGCCTAACCTACCTCACAGGGTTGTTGTGAGGAGGAAATGGAAAGGAGGAGAACCATACACACTACCCTGAGGTCCTTGGAGGAGATGGTGGACTCTCCTTCCAGGGAGGTTTTTAAGCAGAGGTTGGGTGGCCATCTGTCATGAATACTTTAGCTGGGATTCCTGCATTGCAGGGGGTTGGACTAGATGACCCCTGGTGTCCCTTCCAATTCAAATATTCTATTATTCTATAGGGAGTGTTGTCGTCAAAACCACTGAGCCTCTTGGGCTCTTGCTGATCAGAAGGTTGGCAGTTCGTTACGGGGTTGTGAGAATGTTTAGGGTGACAGGAGAGGATATATTGCTTCTTAATATCCTTCCTAACTTGCGCTAGCAAGTTCCTTTATGTAGCAGAGTTACATTCCGCTTTTATATGCACAGCAGAGAGCTGGTTGCAGGCTCGTGCGAGCCTCTTACTATGATACAATTCAATCTGTCTCAAAATGAATTGTGCGTTCCTGGTAAGTTCCCTTGAATCCCTCTTAAGAGAATAAAGACACAACAATCTTATTCAAAGTCAATAAAAGAAGAGTACTCACATCAGTTCACAGTTGGATTGCTGAAGGCAGACTTAGTTACAAATATATACATGAGGATCTACCCCATATGGGGGAATAATCCCAGTGCTTCTGCTAGCTGAGAGCTAGCAAAGCAGTCCTAGCTAGAAGCTGGTCAAACGAAGAAGGAAGTCAAAAAGAGGGAATTGTGCTGCATCACTCGTCCTTTTGTTACCTGGACAGGTTAGGTCACACCCACCTTCTATCACATGCAAAAGGAAGGATGCTCCAGCCAAGAGAAACAGGAAGTTTCAACTGGCTGGACCAAACATTCCCTCAAATGTCTTCTCTAGCATCACAAGGAATGTTGTACTTGACAGCCTCTCATGGATCACATCCCACAGGGGTGATCTCCCATTGCTCTGACCCAGCTTCTGCAAACCTAGCAATTCAAAAGCATACCAGTGCAAGTAGATAAATAGATACCACTGCGGCGGGAAGGTAAACAGTGTTTCCATGCACTCTGGTTTCCGTCATGGTGTTCAGTTGTGCCAGAAGCGGTTAGTCATGCTGGCCACATTACCCAGAAAGCTGTCTGTGGACAAATGCCAGCTTCCTTGGCCAGAAGCAAGATGAGCACCACAACCCCATAGTCGCCTTTGACTGGACTAAAGTGTCCTGGGGTTCTTTATCTACCTTTGTTGTTGTTGTTTAGTCATGTCTGACTCTTCGTGACCCCATGGACCAAAGCATGCCAGGCACTCCTGTCTTCCACTGCCTCCCGCAGTTTGGTCAAATTCATGTTAGTAGCTTCGAGAACACTGTCCAACCATCTCGTCCTCTGTCGTCCCCTTCTCCTTGTGCCCTCCATCTTTCCCAACATCAGGGTCTTTTCCAGGGAGCCTTCTATTCTCATGAGGTGGCCAAAGTATTGGAGCCTCAGCTTCAGGATCTGTCCTTCCAGTGAGCACTCAGGGCTGATTTCCTTCAGAATGGATAGGTTTGATCTTTTTTTTCAGTCCATGGGACTCTCAAGAGTCTCCTCCAGCACCATAATTCAATCTTTACCTTTTCCTATGATGCTATGACTAAATATTAGAGGCGGGGACCCTGAAGGTACAAGCTGATTGACAGTGGCAGGCTGATGGAGTCATGGCATGAAGACAGGGGCAGCCCATCCCATTTCACCACCTGAGGCAAAATTGAAAGGTGTGGCCCACCCCTGGAAGCATCGCTTACCAGGTTTGCGCTGTGGGTTTTGATGACATCTCACTAGAAGATGCCACAGCCACACAACCTTGACGGCAGGGGTGGGCAGGGCACACATAGGGCAGTGCTCTGTGGGATTCCGCTGCCTGATGTGCTTGCTTCAGTCTGTTTCATGGGTGGGCCGGCCCTGTATGGAAGCACAACTGGGAGAGAAGCCAAACAACAAAATTTCTTGCAGCAGCAGAAGTATGAGAGGAGGGGGGGAATCGACATTAGTATGCTAAGCCTTGCAAATCGGTCACATTTGTAATAGTTTCCCCTTCTGGCAGTCTAATAATATATTTAAGAATAGTCTCATGTTGCACGGTGTCATGCCGAATTTACAACAGCATTTTAAGGAAAAAAATTGCTACATTGGAAGGAACAAGCTTCAATCTGTCATGAGTTCTTGAGCTTGACCTTTACCTGCTGTTCCGCAGCACAGTTGGCAAACTGATCCCGGTTGCGAATTTGTCAAGTTCAGCAAGAACGGGTGCGTTGTCGAATGCATTGCAAAATGCTTGAAAGGTTAAGGGAATCTGTTGCAACCTCTTAAGTAAGCTAAGCAAGTCTGGTGTGCCGTAGCTTGCAGACTGTTGAGATTTACTCGGTGGGTGCTAGTCCTTTGGCACGAATGGGGGGCTGCTTCACAAACCTCAGGCAGCCCCCTGCCCCCACCGCCCTTGCCAATCAATCCAAGGGGGTTCCCTGGCTGTCAGCTTCCTATTAAATTGATAAATACAGCCTTTTCCACCAACGCATGGCCTCAAAAGTCTTTATTGTAGCAAAGCCATTTCTGAACAACAGTTGGTTCACACAGATTATTTCTCTGGGGTTGGAATTGACATCATTATCAGAAACAGCACAATTTTGAAAAAATGGTTTGGGAGAGTGATTCCCAATTAGCTAAGTATTGCAGACCCTCTGTTTTGCAAAAGCTAAGCCATGGACCCTCTACTTTTGAAATTTTTTATCTTCTCTTCTTCGTCTTCTTTGGCGATCCCTCATAGCCGAGTAAGATTGTCTTCCATAAACACGGTTTTAACAATGAGACCGTAAGTGACTGTGGAGGCCAATCCTGGACCCACACGTCCTTCCACAGGGGAAACATTAGTTCCTGGGCAGGAGTTGATCATGGTGTGGATTTCCCAAGTGTGCCTTCCTCTTAGCATGTTTCTCCCTTGCGTCCTGAGTTCGAGTGTCTTCAAAGTCCATGACAAAGTCTATGGTCAAAGTCTATGTTACAGGTAGGTAGCCGTGTTGGTCTGCCGTAGTAGAAACAAAATAAAAAAATTCCTTCCAGTAGCACGTTAGAGACCAACTAAGTTTGTTATTGGTATGAGCTTTCGTGTGCATGCAAACTGAAAACTATGGAGAGACCTGGTCTGAATATTGGGTTCTTGTCTCATCACACATGCTAAAGCTATTTGTGGTCATCTGCATACCATCCCATGCTTTTCCCTGTAGGACTAATTGCAATCATTAACAGTCATCAACAGGTTTACCATACCCATTGAGCCAATCACCCACCTCCTACTACCCTTCTGAGAAAAAACCCACCCCACCCTCCCACTATATATAAGGGTCTGGTGACTTCTGAAGAAATGTGCATGCACACGAAAGCTCATACCAATAACAAACTTAGTTGGTCTCTAAGGTGCTACTGGGAGGAATTTTTTTATTTTGTCAAAGTCTATGGTCACTTTTGTTATCAGAATGGTGCCACCAGCCCCCTGGGTGGGTTACGTGGACCCCTTGGGGGTCCACAAATTGGGACCACGGACAACCAATTGGGAACCACTTGTGTAGTGTTGTTGCTATGTGTGTGCTTTATATATATATATATAAAGTAGTAAGGCTTTTGACAATGTCCACCATGATGTTCTTGTGGAGAAGCTAGTAAAATGTGGGCTAGATGAGGTAACTGTTAGGTGGATTTGGTTGACTGGCCAAACCCAAAGGGTGCTAACAGTTTCTCATCATTGTGGGAAAAAGTGATAAGTGGGTGCCACAGGGTTCCATCCTGGCCCCGTTGTTGTTCAGCATCTTTATTAATGACTTGGGTGAAGGAATTGAGGAGATGCTCATCAAATTTGCAGATAGCACCCATCTAGGAAAGATAGCAGAAAACAAAATCGGAATTCAAAATGACCTTAACAAATTGGAGAACTGGGCACAAGCTAACAAAATGAATTTCAATAGGGACAAATGTAAGGTTCTGCACTTAGGCAGGACGAACCAGATGCACAAATATAAGGGGGAGGGGGACATCTGGCTTACTAGCAGCACATGTGAAAAGGATATAAGGGTCCTGGTGGACCACAAGCTAAACATGAGTCAACAATGTGATGCAGCAGCAAAAAAGCTAGTGCTATTCTGGACTGCATCAACAGAATCAAGGACAGAATCAGACCACACTTGGAATACTGTGTCCAATGCTGGGCACCACAATTTAAGAAGGATATTGAGAAGCTGTAATATGCAGAGAAGGATGACCAAGATCATGGGTAGGCAAACTAAGGCCCGGGGGCCGGATCCAGCCCAATCGCCTTCTAAATCCGGCCTGCGGACAGTCCTGGAATCAGCGTGTTTTTACATGAGTAGAATGTGTGCTTTTATTTAAAATGCATCTCCGGGTTATTTGTGGGGCATAGGAATTTGTTCTTTCCCCAAAAAAAAATATGGTCCGGCCTCCCACAAGGTCTGAGGGACAGTGGACCAGCCCCCTGCTGAAAAAGTTTGCTGACCCCGGACCAAGATGATCAAGGATCTAGAAACCACGCCTTATGTGGAACGATTGAAGGAGCTGGGTATGTTTAGCCTAGAAAAGAGGAGACTGAGAGAAGATAAGATAGCCATATTCAAATATCTATTTTTTTTAAAATATTTTTTATTACATTTTTCAGATACAGAAAACAGAAAAGAAGAAAGAAAGAAAAAGAACTCCAACATTTCAGAACATTTTTTCATAACCAACCGGACTTCCCCACATCTCCCTCACCCTGCATTCCTTACAATAAAGATATCAGCAAATTATTACCTTGTTTCATGCATTCTTTTGTACTTTTCGAATATTATATTTTGGGTTTTTAATACTTATTATCAATTTACTTATACCTTAAATTGAATATAATATTACTTTAAACTTTAATCCTTTCATACTCATAACTTAGGTTCCTATATCTCTAGATCCTGGTTGCGGAAGCTAGATTTTCCAAATCATGCAAATTCTTAAGATTCATATAGCTTATAATATTTTTGTAAATAGTCCCTAAATTTTTTCCAGTCCTCCTCCGTTGTCTCCTCTCCCAAGTCTCGGATTCTGCCAGTCATTTCGGCCAATTCCATATAGTCCATCAGTTGCGTCTGCCATTCTTCCAGTGTGAGCAAATCTTGTGTCTTCCAGTGCTTTGCGATGAGTATTCTTGCTGCTGTTGTTGCATACATAAAAAACGTTCTGTCCTTCTTTAACACTTTCATAGGGTGTCATTCATTTTCCATCTGAAGGAACCGATTGGAGTAAGTCTCAATTCCACTTTCATGGCATTATGGTCGGAGCAGGTTTTGGGGCAGATTTCCACTTTTCTTGTCTTAGGTGCCAGCCCTCTAGTTGTCCATATTTGGTCGATTCTTGTCCATATTCAAATATCTAAAGGGCTGTCACATGGAAGATGGAGCTAGCTTGTTTTCTCCTGCTCCGGAGGGTAGGATTCGAACCCATGGCTTCAAGTTACAGGAAAGGAGATTCTGAATAAACAGCAGGAATAACTTTCGGATGGTAAAAACTGTTCAACAGTGGAATGGACTACCTTGGAAAGTGGTGGACTCTCCTTCCTTGGAGATTTTTAAGCAGAGTTTGGAAGGCCATCTGTCAGGGATGCTTTAGTTGAGATTCCAGCATTGCAGGGGGTTGGACTGGATGACCCCACGAGGTCCCTCCCAACTCGACAAGTCTATGATTCTAACAAACCCAAACACTTGTCAGGAATCATCAGAGCTTTTACAGTTTCAAACCAGTTCTTTAATCATGCCCTTCTCCACATGCTGTCTCAACTTCCCTGAGAAGCGACGTCAATCAATAATGAAAAATGCTTCAGAGGAGGAAAGCACCGCAAAGAGAGTGACAATATTGTGACGAGGCAGGTTTTTAAAGTGTTTTGGGCCCGGCTGGTAGGCAGACATGAAAAAAAACAATAATCTTTTCTTAGTATTTTTAACTCTCAGAAAGAAAAGAAAAAAGCCTGCAGAGAATGGGTTGTCTCTAATCACATCTCACTATGCAGCTACAGGTGAACTCTGATAACGCCACCTGCCTGCCTGGATAGAGGCTAGAGAGGGGCATGTGAGGGAGTGGTAGAAACTAGCCTGCTTTAAAGAGGAATTGGCATTTGCTGCCCCACCCACTTATGCCTGTGGCCAGTGACGTAGCATGGGGTGCTGGGGGCCGTGGCCCCAGGCACAGTTTTTTTTAAGGGGCACAACCTGGTCCCCACACAACAGGCTCCCTCATCAAGGCCAGAGCCGCAGGAAAGGAAGCCATGCCTGGGACAGGTTTTTATGGTTGGGGCAGTGGTGGCACCTCCTTCTCCTTATGGCCGGCAAAAGGGTGCCCACGTGCACCCTCCTCCTTGGCTGGCCGAGGGAAGGAGGGTGCGACCCCTGATCGAGCCAATTTGCAGTATCTCACAATAGGGCTGGCCTTGTCTGCAAATGCAGTAACTCAGGCTGCCGGCTCAGATCACAGAAAGAACACTACAGGCACATCAAAAGGCTTGATTGTAAAAGTTAAGCCAAGATCAGATCTCTTTGATTTCCTATGATGGTCTTTCTAGGAGGTAAAGGCACCTATAACTTACAAACAGAGCCTTAGCATTGTCTTCACAAAATGCGGGGGGGGGGGAGCTTTTTACTGGAAGCATTGATCATCCATGACAAATTTACGACTGGTGGTGCTCCACAAGGGTCATACCTGTTAATCAGAAAGATGGTTTGACAATGGATTGTATCAGGTGACTTTTCCCACAAACACCTTTCATCTATCATGGGTGGACTGAAAGACCTTACTGAAGTTATCTGTCACATCCTGTTCCTTGCTGCGGAAAGATTGTTTGTAGAAAGAAAGCAGGCACGTTTTGCAGGAGCTTACGGTATCCCTGTTAATGAAGTGGAGAGACATGTTTAGTGCATCGTTTAATCTGCTTTTTGTTAATAATAATAATAATATTAATAATATTAATAATAATAATTTTATTATTTATACCCCACCCATCTGGCTGGGCCTCCCCAGCCACTCTGGGTGGGTCCCAACAGAGGACTAAAAACAGAATAAAACTTCAAACATTAAAACCTTCCCTAAACAGGCCTGCCTTCAGATGTCCTCTAAAAGTCAGTTGTTTGGGCATTCCACAGGGCAGGCACCACTACCAAGAAGGCCCTCTGCCTAGTTCCTTGTAGCTTCACTTCTCACAGTGAGGGAACCACCAGAAAGCCCTCGGCACTGGACCTCAGTATCAGGACTGAACGATGGGGGTGGAGACGCTCCTTCAGGTATACTGGGCCGAGGCTCTTTAGGGCTTTAAAGGTCAGCACCAACACTTTGAATTGTGCTCGGAAACATAGTGAGAGCCAATGTAGGTCTTTAAGGTCCAGTGTAATATGGTTTATTGTTGATTTTAAAAATTTTTGGACGTTTTCAATTATTCTCATTCATTGTTTTTATCAATAATTTTATTGTTTTATCTTTTCCATCAACCTCTTTGAGGGTTTCTTTCTTTTTTCCAAACGGTGTATAAATTTTATGAAATAAATAAATAAATGCGAGGCAGCAATGTCTTCAACATATGTTGTAAGCCACCCTGACGGACAAAAGTGCAGGCAAAAAAAAATACTCCATGTGTCTGTTTTCGTTCAGCAGCAAGGCTTCCATTTACCAGGCAAGATCACGTCGAAGCTGAGGTTGCTTGCGCAGACCCTCCTAGATATAGGAGTTCCATTTACAGTCCCCAAAATAGGCTGGCATGATCTTTATAAGCTGCCATTCTGATTTCCTGGGTTCTTGGATGATATGTCCTCGAGGAACCAATTGCAATGGAATGGAAGTTCCTGGTTTCCAGCGCCTTGCTCTGTGACCTTTTGCAGTTGCTTCTGCATCTATCTGCCGATCCTTTTCTACTTCCAAGGAGCCTGCACTTCTGATCTTGCTACCCATGAATGACAGGGAGTGAGGATGCTGTTGCACGGTTAGGGGAAAGCTTCTGGGGTCTTTGTAAGGAATGGACAGGGAACCTGCAACCCTCCAAATATTGTTGGGCTGCCATTCCCACCGGTCCTGCCCATTGGCCTTGCTGGCTAGGACCGATAGGAATTAAAAACTGCATGCACATTTTGCAAAGCTAAGCAGGGTCCGGTATGGTTTCAGATTGGATGGGGGACCACATGTTGAGATTCCTGCATTGTAGGGGTTGGACTAGATGACACTGTTAAGATTCCTGCTCCGTGTTTGCAGTCATAAGAATGTTGTCTATCACATGACGGTGTATGTTTTCATTCCACAGAGTGGGAAGTGATGGAGACAGGATGTTTATCTTACTGTGTTCTGTGAAGTGGAACTATTGTCCTTTGTTCTTTCTCTCTTTGCTGTCTGATGAGAAAGAGGAAGGAGCTAAGGCAGAATGCTCCAAGTGTATTATATATAAATAAACGTAGATTAGCCAAAATGCTGAGCTACTGAGTTCTGTTACACAAACTGCGAATACGCTGCAGATCCCTGAGTGTGCTAATGACTTTTGGCATCAGTCGCTGTAATATTTGGGCTGAAGGAGGCTTTTGAAGCTCCTGAACAATCGAGCAGGAGGGAGAGAACATGCCAGTCGGGCATGTGTCTCTGCCAGGGTCCCACACGAGAGTAGGACGATCCTAACAATGGTTATGGGCCCAGGAATTGGGGCCACAGACCCACTGCCAGAAGAGGTAGGACCGGGGGCTGTTTTTGTCCCAGTTGGTGTCTCCTGGAACTGGCAGAGTGAAGCAAGCCTCTTCAGAGACGGATGGGAAAAAGCAACTGCATGGAGACTGTGTGAGTACGGCGAATGCCTAAAAGTGAAAGTAAAAGGCAGGCTGGACTGTTTTGTGCCAATGCCACTGGCTAGCACACAGAAGAAGGCAGAAGTCTTTGAAGTTCCTGCCAGGCAATTAAGGCTGGCAGAAGAAGGCTTATTTATAGCTTGATAAGGACAGTAAAAAGAGACACGGGTGGTGCTGTGGGTTAAACCACAGAGCATAGGACTTATTGATCAGAAGGTTGGCAGTTCGAATCCGTGCGACGCGGTGAGCTCCTGTTGCTCGGTCCCTGCTCCTGCCAACCTAGCAGTTCAAAAGCATGTCGAAGTGCAAGTAGATAAATAGGTACCGCTCCAGCGGGAAGGTAAACAGCGTTTTCGTGCGCTGCTCTGGTTTGCCAGAAGCAGCTTAGTCATGCTGGCCACATGACCCAGAAGCTGTACGCCGGCTCCCTCGGCCAATAAAGCGAGATGAGCACCGCAACCCCAGAGTCGGCCACGACTGGACCTAATGGTCAGGGGTCCCTTTACCTTTACCTTTAAGGACAGTAAAAGGTAGTTCCAGCTTGAACTAAGCTGCGGAATGGACCTTTTGGAAAGGGTAAAAATCCCAGTCCCTAAGTTACATAGAGGGAAGGGAAAAGCGGCCTGATGCAGCAGGACTTTGCCAAGAATGTAGCCCTGAGTTAACGTGCTACAAAGGGAGGGTGACCCTAAAAGACACTTGTGGTGCCATCCAACTCTATGTTTTTGCTACAGAATCTGATCTTGGTGATGACAGCTGTGATACAAAATCAAACTGGATCTAGAGTGCAGCATGATGACCACCCTCTGGCAGCGGCTCTCTGCAGCAGATGGACTGCCCCCTCTCCGGCTCCCTGCGATCCTTTGCGCAAGAGATGGTGGAGATCAAACCTTAAGCGAATGAGCTGGAAATGCGGAGCACAGAATGCCGCCTTACATGCTATCTAACCCAATATTTGGAATCTGCTCTTCAGGGTTTCAGAAGATGCTTTGTTGTTTAGTCGTTTAGTCGTGTCCGACTGTTCGTGACCCCATGGACCAGAGCACGCCTTGCACTCCTGTCTTCCACTGCCTCCCACAGTTTGGTCAAACTCATGGTGGTAGCTTCGAGAACACTGTCCAACCATCTCATCCTCTGTCGCCCCCTTCTCCTTGTGCCCTCCATCTTTCCCAACATCAAGAAATGGAGACAGTGAGAGGTTTTACTTTCTTGGGCTCCATGATCACTGCAGATGGTGACAGCAGTCACAAAATTGAAAGATGCCTGCTTCTTGGGAGAAAAGCAATGACAGCATTAGCATGACAAAAAGGTGTTAGTGGGCCGTCAGAGAAGGATCCTTTGGCCTGGGGAGTCAGATGTCACAAAGGCTGCTGGGGTCACTGTGTGTTTGAGGGGACAGGGAAAGGGAGTTTGGAAGCAAGGGGTTTTCTGGGAAGAAGAAGGAGGAAGCTGGGCTATCATCCATCTTGGCCAGGGAGCAGGAAGGTTGCCTGCAATGCCCTGGGCCAATGCTGTAAGATCTGGACTCCTGCCATGCAGACGGAAGGTGTAAATAGGTGAATAAACCACATTCCTTAAAGCACAACAGTCTCTGCCGTGTCTGCCATTCTCCAAAGGGACACAGACCTTTGACATGCCTGTGACCCCATGGGCTCTTGCTGCCATTCGGCAATTATCCAAATTAAAACCAGTAGAATCCTAAAGAAACAGTACCATAAGGGCTCTGCTCGGACGGCAGAGCAGGCTGCTTGGACAAGTGAAACCAACCACTTGTCTCCTTGATCCTTGCCCATCCTGGCTTATAAAAGCTAGCCGGGAAGGACTGGGCGATGGGCTTCGTGGGGTGGTGAATGCTTCCCTCCGTGAGGGAGCCTTCCCAGACTCGCTGAAAGAGGCAGTTATTAAACCGCTTCTTAAAAAAACATCTTTAGATGCGGCCACGATAGCCAAATATCGCCCAGTCTCAAATCTTCCATTCTTGGGCAAGGTGATTGAGCGAGTGGTTGCTGAACAACTCCAGGCACGCCTGGAAGAAGCGGACCATTTGGATCCCTTCCAGTCGGGATTCAGGCCTCATCATGGGACTGAAACTGCCTTGGTCGCACTGGTTGATGATCTCCGGCGGGCTAGGGACAAAGGTGAGAGCTGTTTCATAGTTCTGCTGGATCTCTCAGCGGCGTTTGATACCATCGACCATAACATCCTTCTGGACCGTCTTGAGGGGCTGGGAGCTGGGGGCACTGTTATACAGTGGTTCCGCTCCTTCCTCCTGGGCCGTGTTCAGAAAGTGGTGGTGGGGGATGAGTGTTCAGTCCCCTGGGCCCTCACTTGTGGGGTGCCTCAGGGTTCTGTCCTCTCCCCCATGCTTTTCAACATCTACATGAAGCTGCTGGGAGAGATCATCAGAGGATTTGGGCTGGGTGTTCATCAGTATGCGGATGATACCCAGCTCTACCTCGCTTTCAAATCAGAACCAGTGAAGGCAGTGAAGGTCCTGTGTGAGTGCCTGGAGGCGGTTGGAGGTTGGATGGCAGCTAACAGATTGAGGTTGAATCCTGACAAGACAGAAGTACTGTTTTTGGGGGACATGAGGCGGGCAGGTGTGGAGGATTCCCTGGTCCTGAGTGGGGTAACTGTGCCCCTGAAGGACCAGGTGCGCAGCCTGGGAGTCATTTTGGACTCACAGCTGTCCATGGAGGCACAGGTCAAATCTGTATCCAGGGCAGCTGTTTACCAGCTCCATCTGGTACGCAGGCTGAGACCCTATCTGCCTGCGGATTGCCTTGCCAGACTGGTGCATGCTCTGGTTATCTCCCGCTTGGATTACTGCAATGCGCTCTACGTGGGGCTACCTTTGAAGGTGACTCGGAAACTACAACTAATCCAGAACGCGGCAGCTAGACTGGTGACTGGGGGCGGCCGCAGAGACCACATAACACCGGTCTTGAAAGACCTACATTGGCTCCCAGTACGTTTCCGAGCACAATTCAAAGTGTTGGTGCTGACCTTTAAAGCCCTAAACGGCCTTGGTCCAGTATATCTGAAGGAGTGTCTCCACCCCCATCGTTCTACCCGGACACTGAGGTCCAGCACCGAGGGCCTTCTGGCAGTTCCCTCACTGCGAGAAGCCAAGTTACAGGGAACCAGGCAGAGGGCCTTCTCGGTAGTGGCGCCTTCCCTGTGGAACACCCTCCCACCAGATGTCAAAGAGAACAACAACTACCAGGCTTTTAGAAGACATCTGAAGGCAGCCCTGTTTCGGGAAGCTTTTAATGTTTGATGTATTATAGTATTTTAATATTCTTTTGGAAGCCGCCCAGAGTGGCTGGGGAAGCCCAGCCAGATGGGCGGGGTATAAATAATAAATTATTATTATTATTATTATTATTATTATTATTATTATTATTATTATTATTATTATTATTGCAGCATGAGTTTTTGCTTTTGTTTTACAAGGAACAAACACCAAGATGGTCAAACGAATATTTGAGGTTCAGTTCATCTATGTTTCTGTTCTGCTATGTCAACCACAACTCAAAGAAGCTTAGCGCATAAATATGGAACATTTCTCTCTCTATTTACAACCCTTTTTTTCTGTACTCAATAGATTCAGTCCTTGTTTTAAAAGCACATACCTGAACATCTCACAGCTGATATATTACATCAAAGCTCATTGGGCCTTAGCCATCGATAATTAATTCTTTCCATTTTATTTATAGTATGGTGTTTGATTCCCCCCACACACACACTCCCAGAGAGGGGGGCTTAATGATTGCTTCTGGATAATGGAGAATCTATTTCTCATCCTAATCCAAGTCGCATATTCATTTGGAGTGTATTACAGAATCACAGAATTGTAGAGTCGAAGGGTACACCAGAGGACATCTAGCCCAACCCGTTGCAAAGAAGCTAAATGTAGTGGCCTGGAGCAATCCCGGGATGTCAGGTGTCAGAGCATCAGCTGCAGAAGAGGGAGAGGGACTGTGTCATGAACTGGCAGGACTTTGGGGAGGAGGAAGAGGATCCCAGCGAGGGATGCAGCTGACTGGGTCACACAGGGGCAAGCTGGGGATGGGGAAGGAGAGGTTGCTGTAGGTAGTACTCGTGGGGTGACAGAGGATGAGGGGACAGGGGCCGGTGCACTGAAAGCCAAGCAGTGGGACCCAGAGCCAGAGAAGTCCCCATCCCCACGAACATGGCGGATCCTGAGATGTAGGGAACATTGGGCAGGGCACTCCAGGAAGCAGAGGAAGGCCAGGTTCTGCAGCCTAGTTCACTAGCTGGCCAGTTGGGGAAGGAGGCATGTGATTCCTCAGCTGGGGCAAGTGGAGAGCAGGTGAGGGTCACCTGCCTCATCCAGCCCAGATGCTGCAATCGGCAGGCACAGTGTCAGAAGGCAGCAGAGCTGAGGGGCTGGGTATGCTCTGTGGGAATGTTCAGGGTGGCAGGAGAGGATATATTGTTTCTTAATATCCTTCCTAACTTGCGCTAGCAAGTTCCTTTATGTAGCAGAGTTACATTCCCCCCTTTTATATCCACAGCAGATGGCTGGTTGCAGGCTTGTGTGAGCCTCTCACTATTATACAATTCAATCTGTCTCAAATTGAATTGTGCATTCCTGATAAGTTCCCTTGAATCCCTCTTAAAAGAATAAAGACGCCAAAATTTTATTCAAAGTCAATAAAAGAAGTTTACTCACATCAGTTCACAGTTGGATCCCTGAAGGCAGACTTAGTTACAAATATGTACATGAGGATCTACCCCATATGGGGGAATAATCCCAGTGCTTTTGCTAGATGAGAGCTAGCAAAGCAGTCCTAGCTAGAAGCTGGTCAAACGAAGAAGGAAATCAAAAAGACAGAGGTGTGCTGCGTGACTCGTCCTTTTGTTACCTGGACAGGTTAGGTCACACACACACCTTCTATCACATGCAAAAGGAAGGATGCTCCAGCCAAGAGGAACAGGAAGTTTCGACTGGCTGGACCAAACATTTCCTCAAATGTCTTCTCTAGCATCACAAGGAAGGTTGTACTTAACTGCTTCTCGTGGATCATGTCCCACATGCTCAACTGCCCATGTTGAGGTGCCTTGTCTTGGATGCTCCTGGACTTCTGTGGGCTTCTATTTCAGCCATGATGCTGGACTGTATCCTGACTTGGATTGACCCTGAAGCTCGTTTCCTGGCTTTCCACTTTGGATCTTGGACTGTGGGTTTTTCAGATGCTGATCAACCCTTGGATTTTGGTCTTGGGTGTGCTGGTCCCGGGGGGACGTTACCGTGAGGCGTGGTCAGAGTCCGGTCCTGGGTCAAGGGTCTGGAGACTGTTCACCAAGGGCGAAGCGGGGTCCAAAGCGAGGAGCCAGGCAAGGTCGGGAACTCTGGAAGAACAGGTCTGGGTGCTGGCAGAAACAGGTTTCCACCGACGTTGCTCCCGCAACCTGGGACCGGGCTGACTGGCCTTTATCTTCTCTGAGGCCAGGGGCAGTCACAGCCCACAGGTGACCCGCCTCTCCTGGCCGTAAGGCGAGCACGCCTCTTGAGAGAACCCAGTTTCCTCCGCCTCTCTGCCCTGAGCCTCTGCAGCTCAGGAGAGGCTGGAGGGTTACTGGATCCAGGGGGAGGCTCACCTTCCCCTGACAGGGCTGGGAGAGGCGCACCTGTAGGCAATGGGTCCTCAATCACCTCTGGAGCCAGTGTGGATTCATCTGGTGTCTGCTTCTGAGCATCCGGCACAGGTGCAGGCACTTCAAATTCAAGGCCCTGCCCCGGCTCAGCCGGCCCTGGAGGCGGGGACTCCTGTGAAGGCTGGGATTCCTCCGGTTCAGCCTCTGAATCAAATTCCCAGGCCATCACATTGGGTCTGGTTGCCAGACAGGCCAGGGGATCAGGACAGACTGCCGGTCATTGTAGGGAATGCTGAGCTCAGTTGGCCGGTGGTCTGACACAGAAGATGGCAGTTTCGTGCAAAAGTCAGGGATTTCTAGACACCTGTGCATTATTACTCTTCAGGAGCATAGAATTCCAGCCAGGGAAAGACACTCAGAAAGGGCTCATAGCAGCATCTGGGGAGAGTTTGGCCTTGTGATGAAGAGACACAGGAAAGCATTTGGTCCACAGGCCTGAGGCTCCCTCCCTCCACCCCCCCCCATTCTAAAGGGGCATTCTAAAGGGGGAGTTGAGAATAGCAGCAACTCAGTGACAGCAGTGAGTTTTGCCCCCAGAACTCCCGTATTTGTGTGCATGCATTGTACAGGACAACAGAGCATCGGACAATGACAGGCAGCCACAATTCATTCCCGTCTCCCGTCTCCCCCTCCCTGCTCCGCAATGACTCTGAATCACCCCTCCCCGCCTTTCCCCTTATGGTTTACGATGTTATCATATGCCCGTCTCAACAGCTGCCTTACAAAACATTCTTCAGGGTTATTTTCCCCATAAAACATGGCAATAATAATGATTTCTCCTGTAAAAGCCACTGGTTCCTGCTTGCACTGTAATTTCCATTCTGCCGAGCCATCCACGGGCAGGTGATGGCTAGAGAACTGCCAGGCTGCAGATGGCTCTGAGCAGGAGGGAGAGACATCAGTCACTCACACTCTACACCACTCCGATGGCTCACTCACCAAATTGGTGAATGCTGACTTGTTACTCAGGATCCTCTGGCTTGTTCTCCGCCTCCCTGGATCCTGGAGCTGACACCTGATTTACTCAGCAGCGGAGTAAGCTGATCAGGCGGCTGGGGCAGCGTGCGTGCCCTGAGTCCAGGGGCGAGGCCAGCCACCTGTGGGACAGGGCAGGGCAAGGCAGGATGATCCGTGGGGTCTCTGAGGAGTCTGCCTGCCTCCTCCCACTCAGCTGCCCTACAGGTGAGAGGGAGGCAGTGGGCAGATCATTTGGGCAGCACGGAGCCTGAGGGTGCCCAAGCCACTGTGTCACTCCCGGAAGAGACGTGTGGCTCGGGCATGCTGCAGGCCCCACGGTGAGTGCTGCCTGGCATTTTGTCACCCCCCTCAGTGGTGACACCCGGGGCGATCCGTCCCCACCGCACACACCTCCTTCTTCCACCCCTGGATTTACTCACCATATTTTCAGATCTCTGAAGGGCTGTCGTGCAGAGGAAGAGAGAGCAGGCCTGGGTTGTGCTCACACTCCCATTTGACGCTGCACTCACGGCGTTTCCAAGCTGGGATTTCTATCCGCACGACGCTTGTCCACAATGCATAAGGGCCCGGTGCTTCCTTACAAAATGCTGCTGCTTGTTGCAGCTGCTCAAACCAGCTTCATCACACTGATTGGAGTCCTTAAGCCAGGCTTCCTCAACCTCGGCCCTCCAGATGTTTTTGGCCTATAGCTCCTATGATCCCTAGCTAGCCGGACCAGTGGTCAGGGATGATGGGAACTGTAGTCTCAAAACATCTGGAGGTCCGAGTTTGAGGAAACCTGCCTTAGGCCATTCCTAATTCCTCTCTGGCCAAGGTGTGAGCACCTTTGCGTAGGGTAAAAACACTCTATCCCTATCGATGTCCATTGATGCACATTCAAACAGAAATTAATTGCACCTGCCCTTCTTTGCAAATGGCCGTGCTTGGTCATTTATAAAAGCGTTATGTTGGACCTGGGGGGGGTTACCGAGAGGCGTGGTCAGAGTCCAGTCCTGAGTCGAGGCTCTGGAGACTGTCCACCAAGGGGGAAGTGGGGTCCAAAGCAAGAAGCCGGGCGTGGTCGGGAACTCCAGAAAAACAGGTCTGGGTGTTGGCAGAAACAGGTCTCCAACGTCGTTGCTCCCGCAACCTGGGACTGGGCTGGCTGGCCTTTATCTCCTCTGAGGCCAGGGGCGGTCCCAGCCCACAGGTGATGTGCCTCTCCTGGCCTTAAGGTGAGCACTCCTCCTGTGAGAACTCAGTTCCCTCCGCCTCTCTGCCCTGAGCCTCTGCAGCTCAGGAGAGGCTGGAGGGTTACTGGACCCAGGGGCAGCTTCACCTTCCCCTGACAGGGCTGGGAGAGGCGCACCTGTAGGCAATGGGTCCTCAATCACCTCCGAAGCCAGAGTGGATACATCTGGTGTCTGCTCCTGAGGATCCGGCACAGGTGCAGGCCCTTCAGATTCAAGGCCCTGCCCCGGCTCAGCCGGCCCTGGAGGCAGGGACTCCTGTGCAAGCTGGGACTCCTCAGGTTCAACTTCTGAATCAGATTCCCAGGCCACCACAAGCGTGCTGGTGCACATACATGAGGTATTTATCTAACGGCAATAAAAAATGTTGTGTGTGGTTTTTGTTTTTTTAAAATCCCACCAGAAATTAATTGAAGCCCTGCTGTGAAATGCAATGGGGTGGGTAGGTGGACAGACAACTTCACTGTGCTCGAAGGTGGTAGTGTTGCTCCAGAGAGCAGGACCGGGTCCCAATTCCTGCATTGCAGTGGGTTTAACTAGATGAGCAACACCAGGCTCAGGACAGAACCCTGCATCATTTATTCTGTGGCCATCAGCTTGGGCACTGCTTTCCTTTTGGCTGAAGAAAGAGGCAAAGGAGGTGTTGAGCAGTTCTAACTTCTCTCTGTCCCCCAATAGCGGTTCTCCATCTTCTCCACGCAGAGGACCTACCAGTTGCTTGTTCTTCATCTTGCTTTAAACAAGAAAAACCCTTCTTATTATTTTTAACCTCTTGGAAAGGTAAAAGGTAAATGACCCCTGGGCAGTTAAGTCTAGTCAAAGGCAACTATGGGTTGCAGCACTCATTTTGCTTCAGGCCGAGGGAGCCAGTATTTGTCCTCAGACGGCTTTCCAGGACATGTGGCCAGCAGGACTAAACTGCTTCTGGTGCAACGGAACACCGTGACGGAAGCCAGAGCACATGGAAACGCCATTTATCTTCCCGCCACAGGGGTACCTATTTATCTACTTGCACTGGTGTGCTTTCGAACTGCTAGGTTGGCAGGAGCTGGGTCAGAGCAACAGGAACTCACCCTGTTGCAAGGATTCGAACCGCCGACCTTCCGATCAGCAAGCCCAAGAGGCTCCTCTTCCTCTTGGTAGCCTGAGCTCGTTCTGAGCTTTAATCCGCCTGATCATCTGCATGTTACTGTTGGCAACTCATTTATACCCTTCCTTGGTGATTTCCCCCACCATTCACTTCTTAGGCACACCGCTTTTAAATCTCAGCTATTGTGTATGCTCCTTCATGCAGGCAAACTGCTTTCTGTAGATTCCTGTTTCTTTATGGTGGTATGTTATTGTTTACAGAAACTTAATAAATATACCTTTTTTAAAAAAGCAACACCCCGCTGATGGCAATGAATTTTCAATGAAAAAGAGCAGCATAGCCTAAGCACAGGTGCCAGGCGGAAAAGAATAGCAGAGTGTGAAGAAACCCTCCTTTGCTACAGATTTCTCCCGGCTCAGTTGTACAGCTTTCTGCTCATAATGGATGCACCCCATTCCTGCGGCAGGCTCTGCAAAAAGAGGAAGCATAAGGCCCACTGCAAGGACTCAGTGGGGTATGAAATGGCTCGGCTTGTCTCTTTGTCAGCCAGCGATAGTCCATTCATCACCCTCAAAGTATGTTGTGGATGGTGGCTTTTTTTATTACTATTTTTCTCACCGAGAGTACAACAATGAGGTTGTGAATCAATCAGATACATTTTTTAAAAGAACAGTCACTGCGTATATACCGTATTTTTTGCACCATAACACTCACTTTTTTCCTCCTAGAAAGTAAGGGGAAATGTCTGTGCGTGTTATGGAGGGAATGCCTACGGGTGGCGGGGGGGGGGATCTGCTGCAGTCGTGAGCAGAGGATCCATGGTTCCCCTTCCTTCCCTCCTCCGTGGTTACAAAGCATGGATCCACATGGATCCTCAGGATTTTTGCATTGGGCTACTCCAAACTCACTGTCAGATCACATGTCTGTGGCCACAGCATGAACCACAAAAATCATATATCCACTATTTCGTTTAGAATATTTTTTTCTTGTTTTCCTCCTCTAAAAACTACGTGCATGTTATGGTCTGGTGCGTGTTATAGAGCGAAAAATACGGTATATAGCTAGAGAGAGAAGGGGAGAGTGGGGCATCTTTAAGGCATTGTTGAAGCCACCCTGATCTCCAAGCCGTGAGAAACTCCAGTGCTTACCAGCATTCAGTGTCCTTGGAATGAAGGCCAGCCAAGACTCTGGAGCAGGGTTGGCAACCTAAGGCCCGGAGGCTGGATGCATCCCAATCGCCTTCTAAAACCGGCCCACAGACTGTCCGGGAATCAGCGTGTTTTTACATGAGTAGAATGTGTCCTTTTATTTAAAATGCATCTCTGGGTTATTTGTGGGGCTTGCCTGGTGTTTTCACATGAGTAGAATGTGTGCTTTTACAGTGGTACCTCGGGTTAAGAACTTAATTCGTTCTGGAGGTCCGTTCTTAACCTGAAACTGTTCTTAACCTGAGGTACCACTTTAGCTAATGGGGCCTCCCGCTGCTGCCGCACGATTTCTGTTCTCATCCAGAAGCAAAGTTCTTAACCCGAGGTACTATTTCTTGGTTAGCGGAGTCTGTAAGCTGAAGCGTATGTAACTCATGGTACCACTGTATTTAAAATGCATCTCTGATTTCTGATTCCTGATTCAGAAATCAAAAAAATACAAAGTTAAAAGAGGATTGGAATAAATTTATGGTATATAGTGAAGGCGATTCTGGTAACCTAACAACTGCAGTAGGTCTGATTTAACTCTTCCGATGTTATAAACCATAAACTAAAAACCAACACCAGCTGTAAAACGAATTTATCAAAAGTAGAAACCCGAAATCAGGAGGGAAGGAAGTCGATGTAAATGTGTGGTATATGTTTTCTTTCTTTCTTTTTTTTTTCTTTTGCTCTTTTTTCTTTATTTTTCTTTTTCTATTTAATGTCCTTTTAACGTTTAATGTCTAACTTTTAATGTCTCTTTTTGGCTGTGCTTCTTTGGATGTGTGTGACGAAGAAAATACAATAAAAAGCATTTATAAAAAAAAAATGCATCTCTGGGTTATTTGTGGGGCATAGGAATTGATTCATTCCCCCCCCCAAAAAAAATGCATTTTCTATCTCCTGTATTTTGCTGGAGAATGGGCAAGTTGCTCAGTGTTAAAGCATTTGCATGCAGAATGTCCCAATCTACAATGGCAGCTGCAGTCAGGGCTGGGATAGGCTCCTGCCTGCTCTAACTCAGCATAAGGCAACTTCCTGCATGTTGAAACTTCTGATTAGAACATTGCTTTGTGTCAGGGGTTCAGGAGCAGAGACGCAGAGAAGGGAGGAGACAGAGAGCGAGGGGGAGGAATACGAAGGAAAGATGAGTGGGGATGACGAACCGAGATCGCCGAGCTTATCCAGTGAGTCCGAGGATTCCCAGAAGGGAGCGCCAGCGGTCAGAGCAAGGGGGGAAAGCAGGGGGACACCCCAGGAAGAAGGGTCCAGAGAGGAATCAGAGAGCAGCAGTTGGAGATCGGGACCCACGTACCCAGCCGGGAGCAGCGGGGAGAAAGGGGACCAGATATCGGGTTCCGGAGGCTTTCAGAAGGAGGGAGGGCATGAGTCAGGAGTAGTCACGCCCACCTCGGGGAGCGACGAAACGATCAAGAGGAAGGTTGAGAGTTGGGCGCGCGCGCCAAGTTCAAATGTAGCGGAAGCTGGCGCAGTAAGCAGCCCAGAGAGTGAGCCAGGTCCCAAAGCCCGCCGCAAGGAGGCGGAAGGGTCAGGGGGGTCCGCGTCAGAAGAGAGTAGGAAAGAAGAGACCCCGGGGGGCAGAAGGACCCAGAGACGGAAGGAAAGGCGCAGGAGGTGGAGCAAGGCTAGGGTATTAAGCTGGTGTGCTAGAGGCGGAGACTCAGACGGGTCTTCGCCGGTCTGACCTAGAAGAAGTAGGGCTGCACGTTGCAGTTTGGAAATGGAACCTGTAATCCAATAAAGACTCTTTTAACCTGAACGCTGGCTAACGTGGTCCTATGTGAGCTGGGACTGAGTGGCAGCCCTGACAGTAAGACCCGTCCCTTTAAAGCTTCGGACACCTGATACCTCGCAGCGGAGGCAGAAGCAGCGAGAGGAGGAAATTGGTGTTTGGGAGCGAGCTCACAACGGTTGGCAGAGATGACGGAAGCAGAGAAAATTTCAGCGCTACAACAGGCAGTGACCCAATTGAATGCGGAGGTACAGGCATCCAAGAAAAGGGAGGAGGATGCGGCAGCCGCCTACAGAGATCTCCACGCCAGGTTTGAAGCATTGGTTAAGCATGGGCAGCCAGGACCCAGACCGGAGGGGGTTGGGTTGGCACGGAGAGCAGGAGGGCTTGTGGCTCACTTCGATGGGAATTTACAACAGTACCCCAATTTTCGAGCAGACGTAATGTGCGCACTGCAACTGCTGGCGAAAGACTTTAGGGATGAGGAAGAGAAAGTGGGGTTTATACTATCCCATTTGCATGGGGATGCTAAAGCGTGGCTACGCAATTTGTGGAGGGATAAAGATCCGGCGCTTCAGAATGCAGATGCCTTTATCAAAGCGATGGATGCGTGCTTTTTATCTACCATTGACGTGGATCTTGCCCGACGGGAGATTCATGGACTGAAACAAGGGAGGGCGAGCGTACGCCAGTATCACGCCCGCTTTTTTGCGCTGGTCAGTGCCTTGGAATGGGACCGGGATTCGCCCCCAGTCAGAGACCTATTCTGGGAGGGTTTGAGCAGTGCTGTTAAAGACGAAATTGCGAGGGGGGAGAGGCCCCGGAGCACGCAGGAGGTGGTCCAAAGGGCGCTGACTGTGGGGGTGAGGCTGGAAGAACGTCCGTGGTGCAGAGACGAAGGACGTGGAGGGCGCGAAGCAGCGAGAAGTTTCTCTTTCGTTCCCAGGGAAGCTGCGCGTGCGCAATCCACACCTCCGCCAGGAGGGGGAGTGGAACCTATGGAGGTGGGAGGCGCCAGGGCTCAGTCAGCTACCAGAGCCCCTGCACCGGCGGCAGTCAAGACTAAACCTCCTAGAGGGACCAGGAAGTGTTATATATGCGACAGCTCTCAACACTTGGCGAAAGAGTGTCCCCAGAGGAGCTCCAAGCACACTGCAGCCTCCGCAACGGTGAAAGCGGCCACGCAACACAGCGAACACCAGCAGGGAAACAACGATGTCTGGCTGGAGACAGAGGCACTGGGGCCCAGCCAGACGCATCACTGAAGCAGTCCCCAGCGATCTTGCAACCCACGGACCCCCTCCCACCCAAACCAGTAGTGCAACTCACAGCATCTCTCCAGCTGCCCGATGGCGTCACTATCGAAGTGCCGCTTTCTGTGGATTCTGGAAGCAACGCAGACTTTATAGCACAGGATTTTGTGGAGCAGCACGCTATACAGCTATTACCGGCCACTCTGCCCCTGCAAGTCGTCACAGTGGATGGCAGGGAGTTGCTGGGGGGGCAGGTGGTGAAGCAAACGCCGCCAATGGTGATGCGCCTTGGCAACCACAGGGAAGTCATCAGTTTTAACGTCACCCGACTGTCGGACACACCCATTGTGTTGGGCATGAGTTGGCTGGACAGGCACAGTCCGACACTGGCTTGGTACCAGCGACAGCTGATCTTCGGCTCCTCTTACTGCGCAGAACACTGCATCCTGCCCGGACAGGAGGGAGAGGAGGAGGAATCACAACTGCAGTTGGGAACGTTGCAAGCAGTCCCCCACAAATACGCAGACTTTCTGGAGGTCTTCTGCGAGAAGGAGGCAGACAAGTTACCACCGCACAGGCAATATGACTGCAAGATTGACCTCCTACCAGGGGTGACGCTACCGAAGGGGAAGCTGTATTCCATGTCTGAGGATGAACTACAGGAACTCAAACAGTTCATAGATCACAATTTGGAGCGCGGTTTCATCCGGGAGTCCAGAGCAGTAGGGGGCAGTCCTGTTTTCTTTGTGAAGAAGAAGGACACGCCCCAAAAAAGGCTGGTGGTGGATTTTCGCCTCTTGAACAAGATGACCAAGCCCTCTGATTTCCCCATGCCCAGGATTGACGACCTACTGGCGACGGTGCGCAAGGGACGCGTGTTTACCAAGTTGGACCTGCGAGGGGCGTACAATCTCATCCGCATGAGGGAGGGCGATGAGTGGAAGACAGCCATGTTCACGCCTCTGGGCACCTACGAGTACAGAGTGATGCCGTTTGGATTGCAAAACGGTTCTCACTGTTTTCAAGCTTTCATGCATCATGTGTTGGCGGGACTCCTCTACAAGAAGTGCGTCTGCTTTCTGGATGACATCCTGATATTCTCCGAGTCGCAGCAAGCGCATGACCAAGACGTTCGGGAGGTGCTGGAGAGGTTGCAGCAGCATAGACTGTACGCCAAACTGGAGAAGTGCCAGTTCGACACGACGGAGGTGGATTTCTTGGGTTACAAGTTGTCGGACAAGGGGCTAGCCATGGACAGCGCCAAGGTTCGGGCGGTGTTGGATTGGAAGAGCCCGCGCAACCGGAAGCAGGTCCAGCGGTTTGTCGGCTTCGCCAACTTCTATCGCAAGTTTATCAAAGGGTTCGCGATGCAGACGGCGGCTATTACGGACACGCTAAGCTCCAAGAAAAAGAAATTCATCTGGACGGAGCAGGCGGAGCAGTCCTTTCAGGCACTCAAGCGTCTCTTCGCGTCGGAAGAACAACTGCTGCATATCGACCCCAGCAGACCGATGCGGGTAGAGACGGACGCATCCGATAGAGCAGTGGGAGCTGTCCTGCTGCAGAGGGACCCACAGGGGGTCTGGAGGCCGGGAGCGTTCTACTCCAGAAAGCTCAGCAAGTCGGAGCAGAACTACACCATCTGGGACAGGGAGTTGCTTGCCATTCATGCAGCCTTCAAGGCGTGGAGACACTTCCTGATCGGCGCCAAGCACACGGTGCAGGTCTGCACGGACCACAAGAATCTGGAGCACTGGCGCACGGCGAAGTTCCTGAACCAGAGGCAGATACGTTGGGCGGAGTTCTTTGCTGACTTCGATTTCCGAATAGAGTACGTCCCAGGCAACACCAACATCATGGCGGATGCACTGTCCCGAAAACCGCAATACCTCGAAGAGGCGACGCCAGCGGCAGCCATGCACATCTTCGCGCCAACAGCGTGGGCGTGCGCTTCAGCCACAGTAGACCTGGATGCGGTGCGGCGGGCGTTGCAGGACGACTCATTCGCGCAGGCGAAGATGGCCGAGGTGCACAAGGGCACGGCGAAGAGCGACGAGTTCCAGATACGGGACGGCTTGCTCTTACGTAAAGGGGCCATCTACATGCCGGGAGATGAACTTCGCGCCAAGGTACTGCAGCAGTTGCACGACGCACCCACGGCCGGGCACTTTGGCACGGAAAAAACGGTGGAATTAGTCGCAAGGGACTTTTGGTGGCCCAGACTGAGAGGGGAAGTCGCGGACTACGTCGCGAGGTGCGACACCTGCCAGAGGGCCAAGCCGGTACACAAACCACCGGCGGGACTGCTGGAACCGCTGCAAACGCCGTTTGAACCGTGGGAGAGGGTGGCCCTGGACTTTGTCACGGATCTACCCAGCTTGAGAGGCAAGACAGCTGTACTAGTGGTGGTGGACTTGTTCACCAAGATGGCACACTTCATACCGTGTGCGAAGGTGGCCACGGCAGAACAAACAGCCAAACTGTTCATAGATCACGTGTTCAAAGTGCACGGGCTGCCGCGGTCTATACTGTCCGACCGCGGTCGCCAGTTCATCTCGAATTTCTGGCAGAAGCTGATGGGCTTCCTGAACGTCAAGATCAACCTGACATCAGCGAGACACCCACAGACCAACGGGCAAGCGGAGAGGGTCAATGCCATCATGCAGCAGTACCTGAGATGCTATGCCAATCAACAGCCGGCGACGTGGGTGGATTACCTGCCGCTCGCCGAGTTCGCCTACAACAACACGAAGCACGTGTCCACAGGGGTGACGCCGTTCTTCGCCAACAATGGGAGGAATCCCAGAACCTTCCCGGGACTGGACAGAGTGGGGGAAGGGGAACCGCAGACGGCGGACGCTTTCGCGTCTGAGTTGCAGGAGGTCCACGATCAACTCCGACGGCAGCTGGAGCTAGCGAAGCACGCATACAAGGTGCAAGCGGACAAGCACAGGCGGGTTGGCGAAGAGATCCGAGTGGGAGACTGGGTCTGGTTGGCAGCCCACGCAGTGCCGACCAGATCGTTAGCCAAAAAGAAGTTGGGGCACAAGCAACTCGGTCCATACCAAGTCGAAGTGCAGATCAACCCAGTAGCTTTCAGGCTGGTGCTACCGGAGGGTTCCAGGATGCATCCGGTGTTCCACAGGTCGGTGCTCACTCCCTACAGGACACCTCACAGGTTCCAGGAACCAGGAACAGCACCGAGTCCGTCTCAGGAGCGAACGGAGGCGGGAAGATTGCCACAGCAGGACCCCATCAACGAAGTCACGGAGATTTTGGACTCCAGATGGGGGGAAGACGGAGTGGAATACCTCCTAGCCAGAGAGGGCACCCGGGCTAGTGCTAATAGCTGGGTGCCAGACTACGCTTTGGAGGAACCCCTGCTCAAGGACGAGTTTCATGCCCTTTTCCCACACAGACCCATGCCAGCAGGCTTCTTCGACGACTGGTTGTTCACGCCCACACTTTCCTCCAGCACGTTCCATGGCTTCGACTCGGACGGGGAGCCCGCACAGCGCGCACGTTCCCCAGAGGGGTCACCGGAGGGTTCGGCGTCCGACACCTCGTATTGGTGGGACGATCGGCCAGAGGAGCAGTGGCGCCGGAGGTGGCTGGGGATGCCAGGTCCAGCGACCGACGCAGAGACTGACATGGACGTGTGCGGGGAGGATCTCGGTTTCGAGCACGGCGGCACTGAAATGGAGGCGGAGCAGCTCAACGTTGACGAACGCGAGGAGGAAGACTCGGAGGTCTTCAGTTGGCGGCCAGCGACGAGGAGCGAACTGTATCCGGCATTCACTCCTGTGATGATGGAGCACCCAGCAACCACCCTTGAAAGTGGGGAGGGGGGAAGGGGGGGCTTCGAGGGGGGGATGGATGTCAGGGGTTCAGGAGCAGAGACGCAGAGAAGGGAGGAGACAGAGAGCGAGGGGGAGGAATACGAAGGAAAGATGAGTGGGGATGACGAACCGAGATCGCCGAGCTTATCCAGTGAGTCCGAGGATTCCCAGAAGGGAGCGCCAGCGGTCAGAGCAAGGGGGGAAAGCAGGGGGACACCCCAGGAAGAAGGGTCCAGAGAGGAATCAGAGAGCAGCAGTTGGAGATCGGGACCCACGTACCCAGCCGGGAGCAGCGGGGAGAAAGGGGACCAGATATCGGGTTCCGGAGGCTTTCAGAAGGAGGGAGGGCATGAGTCAGGAGTAGTCACGCCCACCTCGGGGAGCGACGAAACGATCAAGAGGAAGGTTGAGAGTTGGGCGCGCGCGCCAAGTTCAAATGTAGCGGAAGCTGGCGCAGTAAGCAGCCCAGAGAGTGAGCCAGGTCCCAAAGCCCGCCGCAAGGAGGCGGAAGGGTCAGGGGGGTCCGCGTCAGAAGAGAGTAGGAAAGAAGAGACCCCGGGGGGCAGAAGGACCCAGAGACGGAAGGAAAGGCGCAGGAGGTGGAGCAAGGCTAGGGTATTAAGCTGGTGTGCTAGAGGCGGAGACTCAGACGGGTCTTCGCCGGTCTGACCTAGAAGAAGTAGGGCTGCACGTTGCAGTTTGGAAATGGAACCTGTAATCCAATAAAGACTCTTTTAACCTGAACGCTGGCTAACGTGGTCCTATGTGAGCTGGGACTGAGTGGCAGCCCTGACACTTTGTAATACATTTAATGAGCATTTCTTTTGCATGTTTCTCTTCTCATTCCCCAGCACCCTCCCTCCACCCGCTGCAAACGATCACCTCTGCTTATTTTCTCCCGGAGTGCTAAGAATGGCTGGGTACGAGGCAAAGCATTAGAATATTCAGCGGTTCCTATCATCTTGCTCTGATCCCTGAAGCCTAGCTATTATATTATGGGATAGCTGGCTAGCATGACAGCATTTTCTATGTAAATATGGGATTACTGCCTGTAAACACAGATAAGGAAAGGAGATTTGTGTCAGTAAGAAAATTGATTAGCTTCGCGCCTGGCCTGTTTTAAAATAATCTACCGAAGGGCCAAGATAATCCCATTGTGCAACAGTGTTCAAGGTGGAAATTATCAAGTGAGATGTGGCTAAATCATCACACTTCTGCTTCATTCATAGGACCACAGGAACAGTGGCGTAGCGTGGGTTGTCAGCACCCGGGGCACGGCAAGTAATTTGCGCCCCCTAACCCGTGGATTTGCGCCCCCTAACCCTAACCCCCAGATGTTGCGCCCGGTGCGGCCAGCCCCCCTGCACCCCCCACGCTATGCCACTGCACAGGAAGCTGCCTGTCAGGTCATTGGCCCACCCAGCTCACTATTGTTGACACTGGCTGGCAGCGCCTCTCTGGGATTTCAGACAGGGTTGTCTCTCCCAGACCTACTTGGAGATGCTGGGAATTGGCCCAGGGACCTTCTGCATGCAAACCTTTCCCACAGAGCTACGGCCATTCCCCATTTCGGTGGAGGCAATTCGACGGAGTCTTTTATATGAAGGGTTATCTGGTTCAGGTCAGTTTAGAAGTCAAGAACCATAAGAAGGGAGAGCAAGCAGGGGCCTTGAGGTCCAGGGCCAAGGGCCTTCTGGCTGTTCCCTCGCCGCAAGAAGCCAAGTTACAGGGAACCAGGTCTTCTTGGTAGTGGCACCCACCCTGTGGAAAGCCCTCCCACCAGATGTCAAAGATAAAAACAACTACCAGACTTTTAGAAGACTTCTTGAAGGCAGTCCTGCTTAGGGAAGTTTTTAATGTTTAATAGACTATTGTATTTTAATATTCTGTTGGAAGCCGCCCAGAGTGGCTGGGGAAACCCAGCCAAATGGGCGGGGTATAAATAATAAATTATTATTATAATATTATTTTCCAACAACAGTAAGTGGACATTGACTAAGCAGGCGCACAGGTCACAGCCATCTCCACTATGGGGGGGGGTGTATTGCCTCACTATTAAAATAACAGTAATCATTTCTAAATTTCCAGCCACACCTATTGATCAGTTACACAAAACTGCCGCCTTTTCTTTTCTTAAAGGTAAAGGGACCCCTGACCGTTGCTTCCAGTCATAGACAACTCTGGGGTTGCAGCGCTCATCTTGCTTTATTGGCCGAGGGAGCCGGCATACAGCTTCCGGGTCATGTGGCCAGCATGACTAAGCCGCTTCTGGCGAACCAGAGCAGTGCACGGAAATGACGTTTACCTTCCCACCAGAGTGATACCTATTTATCTACTTGCACTTTGACGTGCTTTCGAACTGCTAGGTTGGCAGGGGCTGGGACTGAGCAACGGGAGCTCACCCCGTCGCAGCGATTCGAACCGCCGACCTTCTGATTGGCAAGCCTTAGTCTCTGTGGTTTAACCCACAGTGCCACCCGTGTCCCATTTCTTTTCTTAGCAACATGTAAAAGTGTGTGCATGTGGGCTCTAGGAGCCTAAGGTAACGCACCTGGGGAACCATGCACATAAATGTCTGGGGACAGGGAATTATAGGTACCGGTACATAGAAAAACAAGGTGGTCCACTTGGGTACTGTGAGACAACACCGCAATCTCTGAGTGGTGAGAGACTCTGGGGGGTTCCAAGCACTTATCCAGGGCTCAATTTCCTTGGAATGTAGGTCAATGGTGTCTTTAGGATATGTTGTTGGCATCCAGTGTTAGGAAATCTTGCCTCTCAGGAGAAACTGGCCACTCTCCAGGTACCCGGCTTGATCTCCTGTTGACCTCCCTGGCTGCATTCCCGAGCAGGATCCAGGTCAGGTCACGATTGGCGATCCTCCTCAAGCGTGAGAAGAACACACCACTCTTCCCTGCCCCCAGGCAGGGGAAAGAGATAGACAGAAATGTATTTACATGCCTTTATCTCTGTCTTTGCAGCATTACAGAGAAACGCGTCTGCTCTCTTCAAACTCCACCAGCAGAGAGACAAACTCCACCTCCTGTACTTCCTGTACAGGTCAAATTACACTCTGAGCTAAATCCGGTGCTCAGCATTGTGAATAGACTGTCCCTCTGTTCCCACGGAACAGTCCCAACATTCCCATCATGTTTTGCTTTCCAGCTAGCTGCAGCTCGCTGCCGCATTGCTCCTTTTCCGTAACATCCAGCTGTCTAGGGAGACAATGGAGTGTGCCACTGGAGGTGAAGCCAAACGGCTGGAGAATCACAGCGCCTGCTGTGGCTGCAGAGACTGGTAACTTGCATCTGCTGCCTCCTGTATTGTTTCTAGGATAGAAGCCTGGGCAGTGTGTCTGGAGGTCCTGGGCTGCCCAGATGACAAGACATCCAAAGGAAAGCAGAGCAATACGATGGGCACCAGATTGGCCACAGGAACTGCCGGAAAGAGGTGTACAAGGCGCCGTCCAACCATTTTATGGATTCCACTCAATTACTGTAGGGATTTCTCCTTAGCCGTTTCTGCTTCCGAAGGTGTCCCACACAGCAGTGGGTACAGATTTTTCCTTATTGTCAGGGAACTGCCATCGGAGCATCAGGCGGTGGAGGGTCTCAGGGAGGAAGAAAGAGACTCAACAGCTGAGGCAGGAACCAGCAGGGGGAGGAGTGGATCTCTGAGGGAATGCGAGCAGGAGGGAGGGCTCAGAGACGCTTCCAGCGAGAACAGTGGGGAGGTATCTGAGTCTCCCATAGGGAGACCCACACCTCGTCGGAAACTGTCACGCCGTGAGTCCAGGAGACGCGTTTCCGTTAAGGAGCTTCTTTGCTGGAAACGCTTCCGCAGACAGCCACTGTCAGACTCTACGAGTGACTAAGAGCAGACATGTTTGTGGAGCTCTGTCACACACAGAGGTTTGTGGAGTCGCACAAACTCTGAGGGAGCACGATTTTACGCACAAGCAGCTAATCATCCCATTACAGCAGTCTGACAGTCTCTGTACGCTGCCTGTGCAGGAGAAAGCATCATGAGCGAACCAGCCGGAACCGGAGGAGCAGGAGTTGGCGCTGGTCCAAGCTTGGAAGAAAGGTACCGAGCGTTGGAAGTCCAACTTGCGCTGCAGACGGCGAGGCTTGAGGAGAGAAGGGCTCAGGATGCAGACAAGAAAGGGAGAGCCACTCAGTTCCCCAGAAAGGTACCAGGATTGGTGCAGAAGTTTGGGGGGGACCCCAAGGATTACCATGCCTTTAGGACAGAGATGCAATATGCCATTAATGTGCAGTTCGATGAGTTCCCTGATGAGGAATCGCGAGTTGCTTTCGTAATTGGGCATCTTGAGAAAGGGGCGCGGGACTGGGTTCGACCCCTAATGGCAACGCACAATGACGTCCTAAAGGACACGATGAAGTTCTTTAGAGCAATGGATATCATGTTTTCCAGCGATATTGAGGAAGGGGTGGTGCGCAGACAGCTAATGGCTTGCAAGCAGGGAAGCCGATCTGTCCGTGAGTACTGGACTGAGTTTACCATGCTGATTCACAGACTGGGTTGGGATTTATCGGCGGCACCTATTCAGATGCTATTTGAAGAAGGTCTTTCTTCAGCTGTGAAAGACGAGCTGTCCCGGAGCCCCAGGGCGGTGTCTATGGATCAGCTGACCAAATCTGCGCTGACCATAGGAGCGCGTCAGGAGGCAAGAGCCTTGGAGAGGCGGGAAGGGAGAGGGGAACGTTGGAAGGAGTTCCGCATTCCAGACATTCCTGAGCCAGCTTTCCCGCCGGCAGAGCCGATGGAAATCGGAACAGCGCGCGCGCGCACATTTTCAAAACCCAGTGAGGGGGTTAAGAAGGAGGGAAAAGGCGCCCGGAAATGCTATCTCTGCCAACAGCCAGGCCACTTTGCCAGAGTCTGCCCCCAGAGGAAGGAATGGCAAGGGATGGTGGGAGCTGTTGAGGGAGGAGAGCAGGGAGAAACGGAGCAGGTAAAAGCCAACGCCTGGTTGCCACAGTCGGGGCACTGCAGCCAGGCCAAAGAGCAGTGAAAGTGCCCGTGCCAGAAGCTCCTCAACCTGCTCTAGTTATTGATGTGTCGCTAGAGCTGCAAAATGGACACCCCCTAAAAATAAAGGCGCTGTTGGACTCAGGCAGCTCCTGCAATTTTATGAGCAAGGAGTTTGCTGCTGAACACCAGATACAGACGATCCCTTTAAGCAACCCCCTGCAGGTGACCACGATCGATGGCAGGGAGTTGTTGGGAGGAGGAGTCAGCTTGCAGACCGTCCCAATGATAATGAGGGTGGCAAGGCACACAGAACTGATAGCGTTTAATGTGGCCACCTTGGGAGGCGCTCCCATTATTTTGGGAATGAGCTGGCTAGCGCTACATGATCCGCTGGTGGGCTGGCATCAAAGAGTGGTTTCCTTTGGTTCAGCACATTGCTTAGAACACTGCAAAGGGGAAAAGGGTTCAGCAGGGGCCCAAGCCACCCTAGCAGGGACAGAAGTAATGGAGAAGGTGAAGGTACCACCACAGTATGCAGATCTCAGCGACGTGTTCAGCGAGAAGGAAGCTGACCAACTACCCCCTCATAGGCCCTTTGATTGCCAGATCAATCTACTCCCTGGAGCACAGCTTCCTGTGGGCAAGTTGTATGCCATGTCAGACAGAGAAATGCAGGAGTTGCGAGAATTTATTGACAAGAACCTGAAGAGGGGCTTCATCAGAGAGTCCAAAGCAGCGGGGGGTAGCCCAGTGTTTTTTGTGGATAAAAAGCACACGGACAAGCCGAGACTTGTATGTGATTTTAGGAGGTTAAATGCAGTGACTGAACCAGTGACTTTCCCTATGCCCAGGATTGATGATATTTTGACCAGGGTGAGGAAGGGAAAGATTTTTACAAAGCTGGATCTAAGGGGGGCGTACAACCTGATACGTATAAGGAAAGGGGATGAATGGAAAACCACCATGTTTACCCCTTTGGGGGCATTTGAATATCTCGTTATGCCTTTTGGATTACAAGCAGGCTCAGCGTGCTTTCAATCTTTTATGAACCACGTACTGGGTCCTTTGCTCTACAAGAATTGCGTTGCCTTCCTAGATGATGTGTTGGTGTATTCGGAGAATGAGGAGCAACATGTGAGAGACGTCAGAGAAGTGTTGAGCAGGCTGCAAGCCAACAGGCTGTGGGTGAAACTGGAGAAGTGTCAGTTTCATACCAAGGAGGTGGAATTCCTGGGGTACCGCCTGTCAGACAAGGGATTGGCCATGGATCCCGGTAAGGTGCAGGCAGTGCTGGACTGGAAAACACCCAAAACCAAGAAGGATGTGCAGAGGTTCCTAGGGTTTGGAAACTTTTATCGTAAGTTCATCCGAAACTTCGCCCACCTGACGGCGCCCATTACGGACTGTCTCAGCAGTAAAAAGAAGTTTGTATGGACGGCGGAGGCGGAGCGAGCGTTTGAGGAACTGAAGAGGGCCTTCGCCTCGGAAGAACAACTTCTGCATGTGGACTTACAAAAGAAGCTGAGGGTCGAAACAGACGCATCTGACAGAGCCATAGGGGCGGTGCTTCTTCTGCAGTCGGGGAAGGAGGAGTCAGAGTGGCGACCGTGTGCCTTCTTTTCGCGAAAGCTGAACAAATCCGAGAGGAACTACACGGTGTACGACCGGGAACTTCTTGCTATTCATGAGGCTTTCCGGAAATGGAGGCACCTGCTAATTGGTGCACAACATAAGGTGCAAGTGTGCACGGACCATAAGAATCTAGAGTATTGGAGAACTGCGCGAGTGCTCAACCAACGGCAGTTGAGATGGGCCCAGGAGTTCTCCAAATTTAACTTTGAGATTTGTTACGTGCCAGGCCCAGAGAACGTTAGGGCGGACGCTCTCTCACGCAAACCTGAATATTTGGAGGGGGAGGGAGCACCCGAAGAGACCCATGTCATTCCAGAGGACCGCTGGGTGTGTGGGGCGGCATTGGTGGGGCAAAGGGAGTTGGTAGAGGGTACGGTGCATGATGAATACGCCCAGGACAAACTCAGGGGTCTCAGGAGGGAGGGAGACAAACCCGGGGGTTTTGAGGAGAGAAACGGGGCATTGTACTACAAGGGAGCGTTATATATACCCGAAGGGGAATTGAGGGAGAAGGTACTCAAGCAACTGCACGATAGCCCCACAGCAGGGCATTTTGGGCAACACAAAACCATGTGGCTGGTTACCAGGGAATTTTGGTGGCCCAAGGTCAGGGAAGATGTGCGGGAGTATGTGAGAGGGTGTGAACAATGCCAACGAGCCAAGGGGGAGAGGCGGGCACCGGCAGGTTTATTAGAACCACTACCCACACCTGAAAGACCGTGGGAAGCAGTGGCCATAGATTTTATGACTGATCTGCCAAGGTCTAGAGGGAAAACAGCCATCATGGTTGTGGTAGACCTGTTAACTAAAATGGCCCACTTTATAGCCTGCTCACATGCGGTCACAGCAGAAGAAACAGCCAAATTGTTTGTAGAAAATGTGTTTAGGTTGCATGGCGCCCCCTTGAGGGTGGTTTCAGACCGAGGGAAACAATTTACTTCCAGGTTCTGGAGGAAGCTCATGAGCTTACTGCATCTTGAGGTTAATTTCTCAACGGCCCGTCATCCAGAAACCAACGGGCAGGCGGAAAGAGCTAATGGTGTTCTCCAGCAATATTTGAGGTGTTATGTGAATGACAGAGAGAATGATTGGGTGGAGAAGCTGGCGTTGGCAGAATTTGCCTACAACAATGCAGAGAACGTGTCCACGGGGATGAGCCCCTTTTTGGCTAATCACGGGTGCCATCCCAGAGCCTTCCCAGGGGGGAAAGGGGAGAACTGGAGCGTTCCAGCTGCAGAACAGTTCGTTGAAGAAATGGAAGCGATCCATCGCCAGCTCCAACTCAACTTAAACAGGGCTAAGGAGGAATATAAGAGGCAGGCAGACAAAAACAGAAGGGAAGGTGAAAGCATCAGGGTGGGGGACCAGGTGTGGCTGTCAACCCAAGGGTTGCCATTCAAAGGGGGTTGTAAGAAGTTAAGACCCAAAAGGCTGGGACCATTTGAAGTCATGCAGCAGGTCAACCCAGTGGCTTTCAGACTCCGGTTACCGAACCACATGAAGCTGCACCCAGTTTTCCACAGGTCATTGCTGTCACCGTATAAAGGGGACAGTGAAGGGAGGGTCACTAGGGGACCAGCAATGGAGGAGAAGGAACACAGCTACCATGTAGCGGAGATCCTCGATTCCAGGTGGAAGGGAGATCAAGTTGAGTATTTGGTAATGTGGGAAGGGGAACCGGAGTCGGAAAACACCTGGGTTAGGGCAGAGGATGTCAATGACGAATTTTTAATAGAAACTTTTCATCAGAGGTTCCCACGCAAACCTCAGCCTGTAGCGAGGTTCCGAAGGAAATACTTTGCCACCACCGACGAGGAAGAGGAGTTGGAGGGGTTCACAGATTCCGAAGAGGAGGAGGATTCAGCGAGCCAGGACGGCGATCGATGGAGGGAGTTGTTCGAGACGTCTGAAGATGAAGAAGATTCTTTTCGGGGTTTTAACCCTTCACCTCCCAGGGAAGAGGAAATGGGAGGGGGTGAGGGGGGCCCTGGAGGGGAGGTGGATGTCAGGGAACTGCCATCGGAGCATCAGGCGGTGGAGGGTCTCAGGGAGGAAGAAAGAGACTCAACAGCTGAGGCAGGAACCAGCAGGGGGAGGAGTGGATCTCTGAGGGAATGCGAGCAGGAGGGAGGGCTCAGAGACGCTTCCAGCGAGAACAGTGGGGAGGTATCTGAGTCTCCCATAGGGAGACCCACACCTCGCCGGAAACTGTCACGCCGTGAGTCCAGGAGACGCGTTTCCGTTAAGGAGCTTCTTTGCTGGAAACGCTTCCGCAGACAGCCACTGTCAGACTCTACGAGTGACTAAGAGCAGACATGTTTGTGGAGCTCTGTCACACACAGAGGTTTGTGGAGTCGCACAAACTCTGAGGGAGCACGATTTTACGCACAAGCAGCTAATCATCCCATTACACTTATACATATATACAACCCGAGCTTAAGATGGAGAGCCTCGCTGCATTCACACCCCCAAAGGTCTTGCTTCTTTATGAGTCAGTTTTAGATCCAGCACATGGCAAAACATGTCTCTGGCTTAATCTAGACACCTCAAAAAAAGCAATTCAGTTAAATGTGTTGTAAATTTCATACGGGGAAATCCCGCTGGCGAAAGATGGGACTCCACAGCGCCATCTGGTGTGACAATGTTATAATGCATATAAAGCACTTTATCTTTACGAATGTAGCTGAGTCCTCTGTGTCTCCCACTTCCGGCCCAACTCTCACATACTTCCTCTGCTATTGTTTCCCTACCTAGCAACTAGGTGGGGCAGAGGGAGCCCATCCATTTTTTCCTATGGCACAGAGCAACTTTTTCGGTCATGCTGATCATGGTACTTAACTAGCCGGCCAAAGCCATTAACTAGAGCAGCCTTTCTCAACCTGTGGGTCCCCAGATGTTGTTGAACTACAACTCCCATCACCCCTAGCTAGCAAGGCCGGAGCTCAGGGATTATGGGAGTTGAAGTCCAACAGCATATGGGGACCCACAGGTTGAGAACTGCTCATCTAAAGAAAGGAACTGGTTTGCTAGGCTTGCTCTTATGCTCTGTAACCCTCACATGTACGCAGGATCACAGGTGTGGAAGGGGCACAGGGTACCAGCCAGACTCACCTGCGAACTCATAGCACTATGTATGGCATCAGCTGAGTCAGGATGTGGATAATATTATTGAGAAAAACATTTTTCTTTTCTTTCCTCTCTCTCTCTCTCTTGCCTCCTACCTGAAACAAATTGAGCTATTAAGGAGATATTTTTATGATCACGTTGATTCAAAAGAAGCTCCTGCCATCTGTTAATCCATGTCATTATAAATGCAAAAAATATCATAATTCACATGCACATAATACTGTTTTGAAAAGAAGGAGGGAATGAGCAATTTAAATGCATGCACACCTTTGCAAATTAATCTAGATTTTTCATGTGTGTGTCTTCCATCCATCAGTTACTGAGCAAGTAGCACCAGAAATGGAGGTGCATGATTTGTTGAGCTTTGAAGGCCACATGGGAAATATATCACGCAATGGGAAACCTTTGTTAATGCACATATGGTGAAGGCATGCAATGAACATCATTTGTGCATTTTTACTGCATGGACTTGGTGGTTGGTATGTTGCATTCGTAACCATACCGTTAAATGCTTTTTTTATTTTAAAAAAGACCCACCTGGGAGCCAGTCATTAAAAAGCAAAGCTTAGCATCATCTTAATGTGCTGAATTTCTAAGACTTACCTGGGGAGTAAGCATCAGTGAATCACTGTGAGATTTACTTCCAGACATATGGCTGCTGTATTTAACAACTGGAAAGTGCAATCAGCTGCCATCAAACCTATTTCAGAAGCTTGGTTTATTCTTTATTTTTGTTACAAACAAAATCACACTAAAGGCTCAAATAAAACTTATGTAACAGGTTAGAAATGATCCAAGCAGGTCCCCAAAGAGATCACCGCGTTGGTTTTTCCTATAGGGGCAGTGCTGTGTGCAGGCAGAACAGGACAGACCCAAAGATCCTGCCACTGCTTATGCCTGCAGGCAAACCAACTGATAGGAGTAGGTGCAGATCTAATGAAACCCACATAGAACATATATCAAAGGTGGGAAGCTTTAGGCCCTCCAGATGCTGCTGAACTCCCATCATTGCCAGCCAAGGATAACGGGAGGAGTGGTCTAACAATGTCTGTTCGTTCATGGGCCATTGGTCCATTGAGCCCAGTATTGTTGACACGGGCAGGCAGTTCCCCAGGGTTTTCAGGCTGTGTGTGTGTGTGTGGCTTTCCCAGCCTTACATGGCAATGTCAGGAATTGAATCTGGGGACTTTGGCATGCAAGGCAGATGCTCTACCACTCAGCTATGGACCTGCTCCTTAAAAGAAGATAGCTGTTTTATGGTGAGTCAGCCCATGTAGCCCAGGCAAGGAGCAGATCTCCAGGATTTCCCCCATTACTAGGGTTGGGCCAACCAAGCAGTTTGAGGCTCTCTCAAGTTCTCCTTTTTCCAATCTTAAACTGAATTCTTCACATTGATCTGCTCTTTTCTTTTCTTTTTAAATCCTCGTGAAAATTTACCAGCATTTTGGTGCACTTTCCTCTAAATCTACAAAATTGAACATTTGGCTTTGCCCAAAATCCACATTTCTTTTGCAAACCAATGTTGCTGATACACGCATTTTATGCACCTTTTACCCAAGGAAGTGTATTTTTGTACACATTACTTGGCAGGAGAGCTGTACTGCAAAATCCAGGAAAGGCGCAACTTTTGAAGGGCGGCTGCGTTTTGGAAGACATTGCTGGTCTCCTTCCACACCTAGGGAGGAAATGACTAGGGCTGCCCTCTGGGGTCTCCTGGGCTCTGCAGCCAACCGGCATGACTCAGAGTGAACCCATTTCCTCACTACAGTGGCTATTGATTCCCACTTCAACCATTGGGTAAGGCTGGTTTGATCCCCTGCTTGCTCCCAATGTAGATCGTCACTCACCCCCTTATTGCTGATGGATATCGTTATTTCCTCTCTCTTGTTCCCAAGGCCCTTGGGACCCTTCCTCCCTGGCTGTGGGGGGTGGGGTGCCATTTTGTGGTTTGCCTCAGGCGCCAAAATGCCTTGTGCCAGCCCTGCTTCCACCATACCTGAGGGCAGCTGGCTAGCTTAAGGGAAGCAGGGCAGGGTTGCTCAGCAGACAAAGTTCTCTTCTCCAGCACCTCCTCACTGCTCCTTGCCTCCCCAGCACCTGCCACCTGAGGCAGCTGCATCACTCTGCCTAACGCTAGGGCCGGCCCTACAGAAGACTACACACACCGCAGACAGTCTTCTGCTCAGTTTTGTTTTCAATCCCTTGCTCTCGAGTCTTCAAGCTCCCTTAACCGTTTATGCTTTAATCCAGTACTTCAAGACATATAATGTTTTCCTTTCCCCAGGAAGGAGTGGGGAGCAATGCAATATGGAGAGCCAAACCTGCTGGCAGCTGCAACGCCGTACCCCAGCCTCATCCCCATGCCATAGCACAGCGCGGCCGAAAGGCGGAAGAGCAAAACTGTAATGTCGATATGGCGCCATCACTCACGCAAAACAAAGCAACGCCGGCGACAGGGACAAACAGGCCTCGCTCGGCTAGATCAGCAGCTGGCTATGCCCCGCCAGCTCTAGAAAGTACATAGCACAGCTTAGCAAAGAGACATTCATCATGTTGCGCCAGCGATCGGCTCCTGACGCAATCTTCAAGTACATGCCAGGGAATCAAAAAAGGTAGCCATCTATCATAAGTCCGGCTTCATTCTCCGCTGCCTGCGGTCCTGCTGATAACCGGAGGCTGGTTGAGCTCAACCAGATTTCAGCTGTTTAATCTCTGTGAGTGGATTCTGCTCCACAATATATCTCAGGAGCTTAGGAGATCTTTGGGGGGTGGGGGGAAGCTGCTGCCTCCAACCAGGTGATGTTGTTTGCTTGGCCCAAGATTGTCTACTGAGTAGTGGCGATAGCAGATTCTCTGCCCTTGTTCGCCCTGCCAGGTGCTTATAGGGTGAAACTCCCTTTGATTCCAAAGCACATGAGCAAGCGAAAAGGAGTCACCTGGCTTCATTGTAACATCAGACCATTCACAGATGAAAGTAGGTCTGTGTGTGTGTGTGTGTGTGTGTGTGTGTGTGTGTGTGTGTGTGTGGAGGAGGTAAATATCTAGCCCTCCCCAGTCTGCTCTGGGTGGCAATCTATAAACAGTCAAACCAGTGGTTCTCAAAGTGGGTGGCACTGTCCCCCCTTATGCACTTTTTACCCAAGCAAGTGTATTTTTTAAGTGTATTAAGTGTGAGATTACTTAGGGGGCGCTAAGAGGCATGGGGCAGCTGGGGGTGTAAGTGATTAAGCTGGTCTCACCGAATCAAGTTATCAATTTTGTTAGATTAATTGAACAAAATAGTTCTAAGAGAATTTTGAACAAATGTGCTATTGTTACTACAGTGGTACCTCTGGTTACATACTTAATTTGGTCCGGAGGTCTGTTCTTAACCTGAAACTGTTCTTAACCCGAAGCACCACTTTAGCTAATGGGGCCTCCTGCTGCCGCCGCATCGCCGTTGCACAATTTCTGTTCTCTTCCTGAAGCAAAGTTCTTGACCTGAGGTAATATTTCTGGGTTAGCGGAGTCTGTAACCTGAAGCGTATGTAACCCGAGGTACCACTGTATTCGGAGTTTTATTGTGTTGTTATGTTCCTTAGTGGGTCATGCAAACCGCTATTCCAAATAGTGGTTTTTATAGGTTAGGGGGCACTGGGGGTAGGTTTATGAGAACTATAAAGTTTGGGAAGGCATAAACAAAGAAAAAACTTTGCCCATGAGGAACGGCTAAGGGAGCTGGGCATGTTTAGCCTGGAGAAGAGGAGGTTAAGGGGTGATATGATAGCTATGTTCAAATATATAAAAGGATGTCATATAGAGGAGGGAGAAAGGTTGTTTTCTGCTGCTCCAGAGAAGCGGACATGGAGCAATGGATTCAAACTACAAGAAAGAAGATTCCACCTAAACATTAGGAAGAACTTCCTGACAGTAAGAGCTGTTTGAATTTGCTGCCAAGGAGTGTGGTGGAGTCTCCTACTTTGGAGGTCTTTAAGCAGAGGCTTGACAACCATATGTCAGGAGTGCTCCGATGGTGTTTCCTGCTTGGCAGGGGGTTGGACTCGATGGCCCTTGTGGTCTCTTCCAACTCTATGATTCTATGATTCTATGATTCTAACCTGGCCTTGCATCTATATCCCCCAAGAAAGAACTTACCAAAACTCATTGCGTCAAAGAGCATATTTCCTGCGCATCTTTGCAAATTCATTTCCCCTGCCCACAAATCCTCCAGCCCTGTTGGCATTTCCTGTTCTTATTGGGAAGCTGCCAACATCACCAACTTGCAACATCCAAATATTCACCCCTAAACTTGTTTTTGCACAATGATGACAAACATAAGAAAAAAAGGGGCAAGTTGAAGCCCTCTTGGACAACGAGTTCCACAGCCTTGGAGCCACCACGGAAAAGACTCCGTTTTCACATAGCCACTTCCAGCACTTCCAACTGATGTGGAAGAACAGAACAAGGCAGCTGTGGTTCAAGTGTATGGGAGGTTTCACAGGACAGGTGACAGCCTTGTGGCAGTGGCTGGGATAAAACCTCTTTCCCCAAAATCTCCAGCAAAACTCCGAGACTCTGGCCCAGGAACTTGGGGTTCCACTGCAGACAAGTCCATAGGATAAACTTGGAAAATGCCGTGGTGTGGGGGAAAGCGAGATATTGTAACGCAGAGGGCTCGGAGCACTGGAGGGGGAAATGCTATATAAATTAGTATTTTTAAGTCGTCAGGGTCTTTGGCTCAGCCCTGGATCAAATTAAACCCTCGTTTCCTTGCCTCAATACACCTCCCTCCCATTTGGTTCTTTTTCATTCATTTGTAAAATTTATCACGTTAAGAACGAACTCCCTTCCGCTTTCCGCAATGCGCACACCATTGAGAACACTTGGGTCAAAATAGATAACTTTAATTACTTAAGAAATGAGATTCTTACTCACGTGCGTGCACATACACACACATATATCCAATGCCATTACATAGTGGGGGGGGGAAGAATATTTATTAGCATTTATTTATCTATTTAGCCTGGAGAAGTTGAAAGGGAGATCTGAGAGCCACCTTCAAATTTCAAATGGCCTGTTGCATAGAAAGTGGCGATCTGTTCTCCGCGGTTCCAGAGAGCAAACTTGGACCACTTCATGGAAATGGCACAGGAGGAGATTGTGGCTAAACATTACAGAGAAAGTTCCTAATGGCAGGAAGAGGCATTCTTTCCCCAGAGTAGCCCTATCGATTTCACCTGACACAGCTTGATTCCTTTGCCGTGCTCTGTCCCGCTTTTTTGGCTTGGCAGATGGAAACCAAGCTGCTACTGCCAGCTCAAAAAACAAATATACATTTCTGAGCACCATTCAAAGTGTTGGTGCTAACCTTTAAAGCCCTAAACGGCCTTGGTCCAGTATACCTGAAGGAGCATCTCCACCCCCATCGTTCTGCCCGGACACTGAGGTCCAGCACCGAGGGCCTTCTGGCGGTTCCCTCACTGTGAGAAGCCAAGTTACAGGGAACCAGGCAGAGGGCCTTCTTGGCAGTGGCACCCGCCCTGTGGAATGCCCTCCCACCAGATGTCAAAGAGAAGAACAACTATCAGACTTTTAGAAGACATCTGAAGGCAGCCCTGTTTAGGGAAGCTTTTAATGTTTAATACACTATTGTATTTTAATATTCTGTTGGAAGCCGCCCAGAGTGGCTGGGGAAACCCAGCCAGATGGGCAGGGTATAAATAATTTATTACTATTACTATTACTATTATTTATTATTATTATTATTATTATTATTATTATTATTATTATTATTATTATTTCAGGAAATATGCCCTTTGCTCTTCCCAGAATGAAGGTTTTTGTGAGCAACAGCTTGTCAATACTTTGGGCCGCATTCTTCTTCTTCTTCTTCTTCTTCTTATTATTATTATTATTATTATTATTATTATTATTATTATTATATTTCCAACATAAAATACACCAAAAAGAAACCCACAAGCATTCCAAAAAGAAAAAAGAAAGTACATAAACACAAATAAACCACATACAAGAACATTAGTTCATACTGTATTGTTAATCTGACTTCCCTCCACCACGGTTTGAGTTATGTCCCAATGTTATCTTCTGCAGTATCCTTTTACCACCCTTTTCTCTACATCGCAGGTTTTATATTACACCTACTGTGATTTTAATATTTCCTAAATTTGTTTCCATGTATGAAATAAATTTGTTCCAATCATTAATAAATTTTGTGTTTTTCTGATACCTGATCTTCTGAGTCATTTTTGCTAACTCTATATACTCAAATAACTTAATTTGCCATTCTCTAATAGTTGGGATGTTAGGTTAGCAGCCAGGATATTGCTAGCGCAAAATTGGAAAACACCTAATACTTTGGGCTGCATTCAACATTCACTGCCCGCTAAGGAAAGGGCTCTGGTGAGTTTTAATGTTGTGCAACAGAAGAATCCAATGCAATAGCTCACAGGATCATAGAACAGTTGACTTGGATGGGACACCAACGGTCATCATTCTAGCTCAACCCCCTGCAGCGTTCTTCCAGGCACACTGCATGCAACCTTCTGCTCCTTTATGCCACCACCAGGTTCCAAGTACCTCAAGAGTGATGCTGTACACAGACATGTACGTGCAAAACACCTAAGTAACGCCACACCTCTGCTTTGCAACCTCTCCTTGCCTTTAACCACAGCTTGCTAGTGTTCCTTGCTCTTTGCAAAAGCCGTTACTGACCTCTAGTGTCCAATCTCTAGATCCAGATTAACGTTGGTGAACACCACCAGCACAGGAATTCTGAGCTGAGCACTCTGCAAAAGTTTCAGCTTTCAGGGAACTCTTGGCACCCACCAGCAAGTAATGCCCTCATGCACTGCGATGGATTCTGCTTACGTGGGGCTGCCCTTGAGACTGACCCAGAAACTCCAGCGGGTGCAGAATGCCGCGGCGAGACTCCTTATGGGGTCTTCGCTGCGAGATCACATTCACCCGGTGCTATACCAGCTGCACTGGCTCCCGGTGGAGTACAGGATCAGGTTTAAGGTGCTGGTTTTAACCTTTAAAGCCCTATACGGCCTAGGACCCTCGTACCTACGGGACCGCCTCTCCTGGTATGCCCCACAGAGAAACCTACGGTCTGCAAATAATAACATCCTCAAGGTCCCAGGCCTCAGAGAGGTTAGGTTGGCCTCAACTAGAGCCAGGGCCTTCTCGGCTGCGGCTCCAATCTGGTGGAATGCTCTGTCACAAGAGACTAGGGCCCTGCGGGACCTGACATCTTTCCGCAGGGCCTGCAAGACAGAGTTGTTCCGCCAGGCCTTTGGTCAGGGCGCAGCCTGACTCCCTCCTCTGGCAACCTGCACAGAACTTTGCTTAATTGGTTGCCATCAATTTGATTTTAATTAATTTTTATAATGAAATATTTTTAGATTGTGTGACTATTTGACTGTTTGATTATTTGATTGTTGTTAGCTGCCCTGAGCCCGGCTTCGGCTGGGGAGGGCGGGATATAAATAAAAAAAAATTTTATTATTGCACCTGACATCTCCACATGGTATCCTTGGGCAGGACTACCACTGGCACCTGCTGTCTGAATTAGATAAACCAGATTATTTTCATCTCGGGCTCTGCCCATCATTCCCTTTCTCCATTCTTGCTTTACATGTGAATCGGATCAGAGCCTCCAGGTGTCCCTGTTTTCCAGGGACAGTTCCGGATTTTCAGAAGACATCCTGGTTTCTGATTTGATCCTGGAATGTCCCACTTTTCCTTGGGATGCCCCTATTTTTAAATGTTGGGAGGATATAGATTTATGTGGCCCATGAGCCAAGGAGTTAAGTAACTATACAACCTTCAGAAAACATCCTTACAGGGAAGTTTTTTTAATGTTTAAAGTTTTATTATGTTTTTATATATGTTGGAAGCCGCCCAGAGTGACTGTGGCAACCCAGTCAGATGGCCAGGGTATAAATAATAAAATTATTATTATGACTATTGTTGTGGTGGTTGTTGTTGAATGGGCCATCCCTATTTTCAACAGAGAAAGGTATGGAAGGTATGGAATCGGTTCTTGTTAATTCTTATACTCTGAATAATAATAATATTATAATAATAATTTATTATTTATACCTGCCCATCTGGCTGTGCTTCCACAGCCACTCTGGGCGGCTTCCAAAAAAATATTAAAATACTGTAATACATCAAACATTAACAGCTTCCCTAAACAGGGCTGCCTTCAGATGTCTTCTAAAAGCCTGGTAGTTGTTTTTCTCTTTGACATCTGGTGGGAGGGCGTTCCACAGGGCGGGTGCCACTACCGAGAAGGCCCTCTGCCTGGTTCCCTGTAACTTGGCTTCTCGCAGTGAGGGAACCGCCAGAAGGCCCTCAGAGCTGGACCTCAGTGTCCAGGTAGAATGATGGGGGTGGAGACTCTCCTTCAGATATACTGGACCGAGGCAATTTAGGGCTTTAAAGGCCAGCACCAACACTTTGAATTGTGCTTGGAAACATACTAGGGGCCAATGTATGTCTTTCAAGACCAGTGTTATGTGGTCTCAGCAGCCGCTCCCAGTCACCAGTTATGCTGCCGCGTTCTGGATTAGTTGTAGTTTCTGGGTCACCTTCAAAGGTAGCCCCACGTAGAGCGCATTGCAGTAGTCCAAGCGAGAGATAACCAGAGCATGCACCACTCTGGCGAGGCAGACAGTTCCCAGATTCAATGCCTGGCATCTGCCGGTTGGGTTGGGAGAGGCCAGTCTGAAATCCTGGAGAGGTGCTGCCAGTCAGTGCAGGCAATCTGAGCTAGATGTGCCAAGGGTTTCACTAGGTGTTAAGCAGCTTCCTGTGTTCCTATGAGCTGCCCAGAGAGATGGAGGCAAGGCCTGTGTTTCCACAGAGGTGCCTTCCTTTCAGTAATCACACTTTATTTATTTATTTTAAAAGACTGATAAAAATCAAATCACGGCTGGAATGATTTATGCTCCCCTCTGCATTGCCGCTTCCATCTCGCCTTGCAGTTAATACCAAAACTGATTAAAGCATCTATAATCTTCAAGCCTACAGAGACCCCGGAAAGTCTCGTGGGAGAGCGGGTGTGCAGGCCGATAAGGCTCACGCCGTCGCCAGGAACAGCCTCGCACTTTTAATATTTATAAACAGCCAGCTTTCCAACTCAGCGGAGAATGGGCAGAGCATCCTTTTCCCCTCCCCACCAGCCCCCAGAACTCCTGCGTGAAGTTTAAAGATAAGCAGCTCTTTGAGCAGACAAGAACACGCCTGCTTTCAAGGGCAAGACAAGCGTCAAGTCAGAAAGAAAAGAGAGGTGGCTTTGTGGTCCCCATAAATCAACGGCAACACAAAATCGTGAGGAGCGTTTTGAAAAGCCCATTCTGTCTGCGGTCAGGACACTGACAATCCCAAGTCATGTAATAGTTTTATCACCCCTCTTTACAGCAACATGGGTTGAACTATTTTCTGAGCTACTGGGCCAAATTCAAGGTGTTAGTACTAGCACAGAAAGCCCCAAGGGACGCGGGTGGCACTGTGGTCTAAACCACAGAGCCTAGGGCTTGCCAATTGGAAGGTCAGCAGTTCGAATCCCCATGACGGGGTGAGCTCCCGTTGCTTGGTCCCTGCTCCTGCCAACCTAGCAGTTTGAAAGCACGTCAAAGTGCAAGTAGATAAATAGGTACCACTCTGGCGGGAAGGTAAACGGCGTTTCCGTGTGCTGCTCTGGTTCGCCAGAAGAGGCTTAGTCATGCTGGCCACATGACCCGGAAGCTGTCTGCAAACACCAGCTCCCTCGGCCTGTAGAGCGAGATGAGTGCACAACCCCAGAGTCGTCCGCTACTGAACCTAACCGTCGGGGTACCTTTACCTTTACCTTTTTAGAAAGCCCCAAGTACCTAAAAGTGTGCCTTCTTCCATGTCAACAATCTTGGAGACATCTGCGATCGGCAGGTGAGACCTAGTTGTTGGTGCTGCTGCTGGGGGCCGCCTGGTTGACATTGACCCACTGACAGGACCTTTCCAGTGGTGGCTCCCGTTTGTGGTTCACCTCCCTGGTGAGGTGCACCCATCTCCCTCATTATTAGCTTTCAGGAGGAATTTGATGGCTGAAAGATAACTGTCACTAGCAACACTGGTCGATGGCCGGGATAAAGTTTTAAACTGTCTTTGTGTTATTATTATTGATGTGCTTGCTGCCCTGAACTTCGGAAGGAAGCACGGGACGAGAAAAAGGAGGAGATGAACTGAAGACTGAAAAAAATGAGAAAATGAATCGGAAAGGTTTGGCTATTCCTAAGTGCCCTACTTGGACTTGCAACCTCAGAACGTAAGAAGCCACTGCAAAATCAGGCCTACGGCCCAACAAGTCCAGAATTCGATTCTCACACCAGCCAGCCAATTGCCTTAGCCCCATGACAGGGCCTTTTCAGTGGTGGCTCCTCATTTGTGGAATGTCCAGGAGGAATTTGAATAAATTCCTGTTTACTCAGACATTTGATCGCTGAAAGAGATTCCTGGCAACCTCAAAACCAGTTTTTTAGAATGCTTTTAAAAATGTTTTTATTTTTGGCGTGTTTACTGCCCTGAGCTCCTTTGGGAGGAAGTGGGGGATATAAATTGAATAAACAAACAAATAATATATTATATTATTATTATTATTATTATTATTATTATTATTATTATTATTATTATTATTATATACATACACCATCAGTGTACCTGAAGCTTTACATCAGGGGTCGTCAAACGTTGTGGACAAGCTGGGCCAGATTAAGACAGGATGAGAGTTTTCCTTTTATTAGATGGACCACCTTCTCTAGAGCAGTACAGTGGTGCCCCGCAAGACGAATGCCTCGCAAGACGGAAAACTCGCTAGACGAAAGAGTTTTCCGTTTTGGAGGTGCTTCGCAAAACGAATTTCCTATGGGCTTGCTTCGCAAGACGACAATGTCTTGCGAGTTCCTGCTGGTTTTTCCCCCTTCCCCCCCTTTTTCTAAGCCGCTAAGCCGCTTATCAGCTGATCCGATCAGCAGATAAGCCGCTAAAAGCTGCTAATAGCGCTAATCCGTCAATGGGCTTGCTTCGCAAGACGAAAAAACCGCTAGACGAAGAGAATCACAGAACGGATTCTTTTCGTCTTGCGAGGCACCACTGTACTGACCAAACTTGGCCCGCCAGCTGTTTTGGGACTACAACTCCCATCATCCCTAACTAACAGGACCAGTGGCCAGGGATGATGGGAATTGTCCCAAAACAGCTAGAGGGCCAAGTTTGGCCACCACTGCTCTAGAGCATGTGCACAAAGCGCCTTCTGGACAGCTGAACGCACTATTGATCCTGTCTGCTCTATGCGCTGGAGCCTGTCTTTACATGGAGGGGAAGTCCCTAACTCTCCAAAGGTTTGAGACCCATCGGCCACCATCACCTGGTTGAGCCCCACCCTCCCCTAACACCCCATACACCCTACTCGGGTTGTAAAAGTAAAGGGACCCCTGACCATTAGGTCTAGTCATGGACGACTCTGGGGTTGCGGCGCTCATCTTGCTTTATTGGCCAAGGGAGCCGGCGTACAGCTTCTGGGTCATGTGGCCAGCATGACTGAGCCGCTTCTGGCGAACCAGAGCAGAACACGGAAACGGCGTCTACCTTCCCACCGGGGCGGTACCTATTTATCTACTTGCACTTTTATGTGCTTTCGAACTGCTAGGTTGGCAGGAGCTGGGACCGAGCAACGGGAGCTCATTCCGTCGCAGGGATTCGAACCGCTGACCTTCTGATCAGCAAGTCCTAGGCTCTGTGGTTTAACCCACAGCGCCACCCACGTCCCTACTCAGGTTGTATATATGCATAAATGCATAAATGAAGAGGCTCCAGTCTCTGCTGACCTTCCTTCCAAAGGAACTCAGGACCAGGGTAAGCAGCACCATAACCCCAGGGTCTCTCACCACTCGGAGATTGGGGTTGCATGCATAAACCAAGTGGCTGGTACTTTGACTGCACAAGAGATTGTGCCCTCTGCTGCACAGGGAGTTTCCACAAGCACAATTGCAGGGTGCACAACATTAAAACTTAGCCCTTGTACCAGTGGGCAGAGAATTATGTTGGATACAGTTTTGAATAAATCATCATTCTCTCACACCCACCAAACAGTCTGAAGTGGTATGATCTGTTTTCCATCCCCACTGGTCGCCCCAGGGATTCAACCACATATTTAGACATGGTCTGTTCTGGGTGCAAAGGTGTGCTGAGTATTTTTTTTTTAAAGCAAGCAATGTGCAACCTCTTAAATAACAAAAGCAAAGCTTTATTTGTACAGTATTTCCAACACTACAAGTTGTTGTTGTTTTTTAATCATCCCAATGTAAAATATTCAGCAAAAATATCATCCTTCTTGCCAAACAGACCTCGGGCTTGTTGAAATTCCAGCGGAATATCTGTGGCTTCTTTCTTTATGTCCCTATCAAAGATCTGGTAGCGGTGGGGAGAGAGACAGATAGAGAGAGAGAAAGGCAGACAAAACATCAGTCTTTTGCAATTTGGTTTGCCAATACTGCGGACCCCCATTTTCTCCCACTGTCCACCCTGGTGGGGCAAATTTGACTGGGAAAACAGCACCAGTGGGGCAGATTGAACACTGACTCTTTGCCTGCCTAGATATAAGACAGAGAGAGGTGTATCTGTGCATGTGAAGAATCTAGCTTACTGTGCAATGGTAACATTTGCATCCCATTGCCCCACCCACTTTTGCCTCTGGCCCCGCCCACTACTGGAATATGGCCAGAGGCATGTTGGCCAGGGGGGGCCCTCAGTCTGGGAAAAGTTCCCCACTCCTGAAGTTAGCAAATAAAAAGGCTGTTCCCCTGTTTCTAGAGATTCTGCAAACGAAAGCGCTGGAGATGCACAGCTTCTTTGTTTTTAAAAAGGGGGTCTGGGATTTCAGTCTCACACACACACTGCTGCACTCACACAAAGAGCATCAGTTACCTCATAGGCAGTCAACTCCAGGAGTTCTGCTAAGTCATCCTCCATCTCCGACAGCGACGTGTTGATTGTGGTAGCAGCCTTGGACACTTCTGGGTGGTAATGGCTCTGCAGGGTCTGAGGCGCCGGGAAGAACAGAACTCACCGTCAGCTTAAGTCAAGGCCTTGCTAGAGTGGCCCCGGCAAATCCCTGGCAAAATACGGCAGCTAAGTGTGCAAGTGTCATGGACTGGTTGGACACAGAGGAGTGGTGGGAGGCACCAGCTGAGGAACCCCAAGGGAGGAAGACTCAGAGCCATGGGATTGGTGGTGGGATGATGATAAGTGGTCAGAGGGAGAAGAGGGAGCAGACTGGGAGGAGGGCGTGCCGGAAGCTGGAGAGGCGACAGGCTTTAGTGAGCAGGATGAGGGTGTGGCAGAGAGAAGTCCAGAAGCAGAGGCAGAAGTGGAGGCTGGAGAGGAGGGGGACCAAGAAGGACCAAGAGCCAGAGATGAGTCTGGCTGGTGAGGAAACTAGGCTGTCTTCCCCTCCTCCCAGTTCCCAAAGAGGTATGAAGAAGGCGCAGCAAAGACAGACCAGGTAGAGAAGTCTTGGGTTGCTTGGGAAGGACCTGGAGGAGGAGACTTAAGAGAGTGGAGGGAAGGCAGTCCTCACAACTGCAGGAAGGGGAAGGGTTGCTGCGCCCACTAGGCCTGGCCTCCTGGGCCATTTTGTTTCTTTGAAAAAAGGCTTAACTTCACTAATACCATGTGAGTTATTGCCAACTTGCTTCTGACAGACACTCCTGTCAGCAAGTGGGGATAGGCTCCCTTGTCCAAACCTCAATTTTGTCACAAATTCCCAGTGGCTTTGTCTAGAAAGGGACTATCTATGACAACAGGTTGTACACGTAATAATGCTTCTTTGACACATGTTTATTCAATGTCCTATGCCTATGAAGTTTTAGGAGAGAGTACTAGATTGTACAAATATTACTTTGGGGAGAACGTTAACGTTCCCAGAGGGTACTATTATTTTAAATTACCTACCTACTACACGGAATGTGACAACTGGCTAACATAAAAGAATTCTACATGCCCTCACTACAGCTAAAAGACTGATATTGATCCATTGGAAACATAAATCTATGGCTCCCTTTAATGAATAGATAGAAGACATGACAACTCTTGCTACATGCGATTGGAGAGCTTATAGACATAGACTGTGTATGGACATATACTATATTTGGAAAACATTTATAAAAATTATAGTCGGTTATAAATAAATGCATATGTATTAGAATAAAAGTTTCATTTGTATACCTTTGTACTAGATGAGAAGGTATAGAATTATAATGTTGTTTTGCTTTGGAGTTTTTTGATTTTAAAAAAATTACGTACTACTTGTTACCGTATTTTTCGCCCTATAGGACGCACTTTTCCCCTCAAAAAATGAAGGGGAAATCTGTGGGCGTCCTATGGGGTGAATGCAGGCTTTCGCTGAAGCTTGGAGAGCGAGAAGGGTAGGTGCGCACCGACCCCTCTCGCTCTCCAGGCTTCAGAAAGCTATCAACAAGCCTGGGGAGCCCGCGGGAGTTCCCGCAGGGCTCCCTAGGCTGTGGATAGCAGCCTGTTGCCCGGAGCGCGGGGCGTGCTGAAGCAGAGCGCCCCGCGCTTCAGGCAGACATCCACAGCCTCGTGAGCCCTGCGGGTGGGTTAAAAATGTTCCTCGGCCCTTTTGTTAGAGAAAAGGGCTACCTGCTCCTGTTTGCAGTTGCCTGTGTCTCCCTCGGCAAGCGTTAGACATTTTCTACATTTTAGGCAAAACGAAGTGGCGAAATTCTGGACCGTTCCACTTCTGAAAGTAGGGAATGCAGGAATGCTTTCGAATGCTGCCCGATGCGGTGAGCTCCCTGCATGCAGAGAGCAAGCACATCAGGGAGAGGTCTCTGCAAAACCTTTCTCCCCGGTGACCTGGCTTTCTAGATTCAGGCCAAGCTGAAGAGGTACACAGTGCTGAATCCCACCAGCGCTTTCTGCATCACTTAGAGAGCAGCCCGTCAATGGAGTAGCAAGGAGAGACGCTGGGGAGGGTTGGGGCCATTTTTTGGAGTGGGTGTGACCAGGCTCCCCCATGACAAGCTCCCTCACTGGAACCTGGCACCAGCACACAAGGGAGCCGCTGAGATACCCAGAAACGTACCTGTATCTCCCAAAGGGAGCTCTCCATCGCTCTGCTTTCCGAAGGCTCTTCTTCACTCATCAAGTAGGGATCTTCTGACATCTCTACAAGGAAACACAGAACGCCATTACTAGCAAAAATGTGAGGCCCGTGTCCCAAGAGGATACACCTCAGAACCGGCTCTAGCGCCACCTACTGTTGGCCTCCTGCTTTATGCCTTTAAGGTAAAGGTAAAGGTACCCCTGCCCGTACGGGCCAGTCGTGTCCGACTCTAGGGTTGTGCACCCATCTCACTTAAGAGGCCGGGGGCCAGCGCTGTCCGCAGACACTTCCGGGTCACGTGGCCAGCGTGACAAGCTGCATCTGGCGAGCCAGCACAGCACACGGAAACGCCGTTTACCTTCCCGCTAGTAAGCGGTCCCTATTTATCTACTTGCACCCAGGGGTGCTTTCGAACTGCTAGGTTGGCAGGCGCTGGGACCGAGCAACGGGAGCGCACCCCGCCGCGGGGATTCGAACCGCCAACCTGATGATCGGCAAGTCCTAGGTGCTGAGGTTTTACCCACAGCGCCACCCGCGTCCCTTTATGCCTTTAGGTGTCATCAACTCTGGCTCTCCCTGCTGTTGTTGGGCTGCTTGCCTTCCACCCTACCAGTCCCAATGGTCACCAGCTGGCATGACGAGGTTGCCCAGACAATTTGGCATATATTTCATCTAGGCCAGAGGGCCTGGTGCCCCCTCAGGCACAACAGAGCTCTCTTGAGGTCTTTCCGGATGCCGTCAAAGCCTCTGAGAGCCCCACCCAAACAGCCTCCCTTATTTATGATGTTGTGAAAGGGGTTGCCTTCTTCTCCCTTGAAAGGTACCTAAAAAACAGGAGTGCCAACACACTCTGGCAGCTAATAAAACATTTGGAAGTGGCCGAAATGGATAAGTTCACTCCTTCAAAAAATAAAAAGGAATGCTGATTTTGAGGAAAGGTGGGACAGTTTTTTGTTGAGTATCTGAATGCATGGTATGGAAGCATTAAGATTGGAAATACTTTTTCGTTGTCGGTAATATCAAATAAACAGTACTAAAAAAAACTCCAGGCTTTCCTACTTCCATAGCAGGGGTCGGCAACCTAAGGCCCATGGGGCTGGAAGCAGCCCACGGAGGCCCTTTAACCGGCCCACGAACCGCCCCCAAACTGAGCCGCCTGCTCACTGAGTCCCCACACACTGCACTAAACTGGCAAATCACGGCACGGGGACTCTCTTCTGCGGCTCCAGAAATTGCTTCTGCGCATGCCCAGACACCGGAAAATCACTTCTGTGCAGAAGCAATTTCTGGCACCGCGGACATGCGTAGATGCAATTTCAGGTGTCGCGCTGCGCCAGCCCAGCCCACGGAGGATCTCCGCGGGAGGGTTCCGGCCCATGCGCGGTAAGCCTTGCTGACCCCTGTTCCATAGGGTTCAAAAGGTTGGCGCCCCTTTGATGCAAGCTATGTGCATGTGCACGTCTCACAATTTTGGACAGAGGCAAAAAGAATGCTCACAGAAAAGCTCAGCCTTGCCTTTGCCTTTGTCCAGAAATGGTTCAAGGTTGTGCCACCTTCCTCTTACCTGCAGGGCCTTCGGGCCTGTGGATGAGGACCTTGCACGCCGGATGCCTCCGCAAGAGGTTGCAGATGAAGGGGATGACGATCAGTAAGCCGTCAGGCGGTGCTGTGAGTGCCAGGCGAGCGAGTCGCTTTGTGAAGGCAGCCACCAGATATGCGGGCAAGTGCCTATTGGAAGGGAAGAGGAGAGGGTGGTGAAAACTCTCTTCCTCTCTTCCCCACCATCACACAAGCCCAGTTGAAGGTCACTCAAAGAAAAGGCCTCTGAATATCAGCACAGTCACACCTTGGTTGTCGAACGCCTTGCAACTCGAACGTTTTGGCTCCTGAACACCGCAAACCCAGGAGTGTTCCGGTTTGCGAATGTTCTTTGGAACCTGAATGTCCGACGGGGCTTCCAAGGCTTTGTTTTCAAACGTTTTCAGAAGTCGAACGGACTTCCGGAATGGATTCTATTCGAGAACCAAGGTACGACTGTACTTGGGTAGGCAACTCTTCAAATTGTAAACCACTTTGAAGGGATTTGGGGTTTTTTTGTTACAATTAAGCGGGGTATAAATTTCACGCAATAAAACAAATATGCAAATCTGCTTATTTGCTTATTTGCATAATTTAAACATGATGCAGAACACAGCTTCCCCCATATATTTTTCTCCCCTGCTTCTGAATCTCAGCGTCTGTCTTGCCAATTGCTTATTGCAAATTATGTTTAAGGCATGCTGCAGAGAAAAGCAGGCCTTTCAAAAGTACTTCAGCACCTAAAATCAAAGTAATTGAAGTGGAGGGGGGTGTTTAGTTTTTTGGAGGAGGTGGGTGGATTTTCAGAGGTTCTTTGTGGATTTAAAACCTACTGAAAAGAGATCCTCAAACCTGTCTCATTTACAGTGGTACTTAATTCGTTCTGGAGCTCTGTTCTTAACCTGAAACTGTTCTTAACCTGAAGCACCACTTTAGCTAATGGGGCCTCCAGCTGCTGCCGCACCGCCAGAGCACGATTTCTGTTCTCATCCTGAAGCAAAGTTCTTCACCTGAGGTACTATTTCTGGGTTAGCAGAGTCTGAAACCTGAAGCGTATGTAACCTGAAGCGTATGTAACCTGAGGTACCACTGTATTCTCTGTTCCCAAAGAAAATGAAGAAGGTTTTAGGAGGGCTAGGCCAGCCTTTGGAAACAGCCAAAGGGGAAATGAGCCTTCACGTTACTTGATCAAAGTCTAAGCAAGCAGGAGACAAAAGAGCCTGTGGTATTTTGGTCATGTGCGTACTTACGAGGAAGACAGGAATAAATCCAATAAACGGAAAAACCTGGCGCGGTATTTCACATGGAAGATAGATGGGTCCAGAAGGCTATAGAGCTTCTTGTAAAAATCCGGATATTCCCTATGGAGACCAAAACAGATAGACAAACTGCCTCGCTGAACCCTCTTACACATCTGAGCGACTACTGACTCCAAAGATAGTGAAAACTCATTTAACACAGAAGCTGCGTTTGCACTTCACACCAAACCACGGTTTAGCGCAACATGCAGGAGCTCCAGCAAGAACAACCAGAAGCGGCTCTTTGGTTCAAAGCCAATCTCAAATTCATCTCTTAAAAAATAAATAAACTACGCCTACCCAGCTAGGTTCAAGGCTCTAGAGTTAATACACAAAGCTTTTAAGGATCGCCTGAGCTCTTATAAAGCCTAGCTTGATCACCAAAAATATTTTGGATAAGGGTTGTTAGTTGTCTCCTGTGCTACGGAAATTGGAGATTTAGCCTCACTGTTCCCAAGTGCTGTGGAATTTGGTAGGAATTCTCACTTTTGCTTTCCAGGAGTCTCTTAAAGACTTTTTTCACGCAGACACCCCTGTCCAGCTGCCCATAACTCTCTTGTCCAGCCAGTCACTTAAAGATTATTTTGCGCTGCGTCGTGTGGTGTTCTGTGTTTTACTTATGGTGCTTCTATAATACGGTTGACGATAGATGTTTGGGCGCAACTCGGCTTGCAAAAGGCGAGTTTCGCGTGGGGTTGACGCAGATACAGAGCGAGGGGCCTGCACATTCCCTGTACAACGTCCCTGTACATTTAGCATCTTGAGCTGGCCTCCCTATCTCTGTGAGAGATGGCAACAACCAAGATCTTTAACCAAGGTTCACTCGCCAAACACCGCCCATTCAGCATATGAAAGGGCTTCAATGCATGATTATCCCAAGAGTGGCTCACATCCCAGGGAGCCGGGGAAACTTACAGGTTATGCTGCAGAATCAGGACAAACAACCCGTTCAAGGCAAGGAGGCTGATTGCTCCACCTGTGAGAGAAGCATTCATTTGTTTACTTAAAATAAAAGCAATTCTAAACTGCTTAATTTTTTTCTAAGCAATACACAGAAATACACCAATTTTTTAAAAAACCATAACCACACCGCAGAATTGTAGAGCTTGAAGAGGACCCGAAGGTCATCTAGTCCAACCCCCTGCAGTGCTAAAGAATACTTGACAGATGACCATGCAACCTGTTTAAAAAACCTCCAGTCCACCACCTTCCACCCAAAAAGCAAACGGAAACAGTATATATTATAAAAGCAGGAATTCTGTAATAATAGGGTTCAGTCTTATGCATCAGGGAAAGCCCGGGGGGGGGGGAACGTTATTGGGGAAGCAACAAATGGGTAGGAACCAGGCTCTTAACTCGTAAGCAGAACTACACATGCGTGTGGACTGAATGCTATTATTTAAACCTGAAGGAGCGTCTCCAACTCCATCGTTCAGCCCAGACACTGAGGTCCAGCTCCAAGGGCCTTTTGGCGGTTCCCTCATTGCGAGAAGCGAGGTTACAGGGAACCAGGCAGAGGGCCTTCTCGGTAGTGGCGCCCGTTCTGTGGAACGCCCACCCATCAGATGTCAAGGAAATAAGCAACTATCTGACATCTGAAGGCAGCCCTGTTTAGGGAAGTTTTTAATGTTTGATCGTGTTTTTAATATTCTGTTGGGAGCCGCCAGATGGGCGGGGTATAAATAATAAATTATTACAATAGATTATTATATTAGAAACAAATTTCTAAAATGCTGAAAACCTGCATACATGAGTCAACAGCATATACAGTGGTGCCTCGCAAGACGAAATTAATTCGTTCCGCAAGTTTTTTCTTCTTGCGAGTTTTTCGTCTTGCGAAGCACGGTTTCCCATAGGAATGCATTGAAAATCAATTAATGCGTTCCTAGGGAAACCGCTTGCCAGGCTGGCGGTGCGGAGAAGGGCTTTTCTCCCCACCGCAAGCCTTCAGGACAGGTATGGGAACAGAGGGGAAGGCGCGCATCGGAGCTTCGTTCCGATGCCGGGCGGCGGGAGGAGGCGTTCCCGCCCCGCCGCCCGGCATCGGAGCTTCGTTCCGATGCCGGGCGGCGGGAGGAGGCGTTCCCGCCCCCCGCCCGGCATCGGAGCTTCGTTCCGATGCCGGGCGGCGGGAGGAGGCGTTCCCCCCCCCCGCCCGGCATCGGAGCTTCGTTCCGATGCCGGGCGGCGGGAGGAGGCGTTCCCGCCCCGCCGCCCGGCATCGGAGCTTCGTTCCGATGCCGGGCGGCGGGAGGAGGCGTTCCCCCCCCCCCGCCCGGCATCGGAGATTCGTTCCGATGCCGGGCGGCGGGAGGAGGCGTTCCCGCCCCCCGCCCGGCATCGGAGATTCGTTCCGATGCCGGGCGGCGGGAGGAGGCGTTTCCCCCCCCCCCGGCATCGGAGATTCGTTCCGAAGCCGGGCGGCGGGAGGAGGTCCGAGGACAGTGGGGAAGACGCGCTGCGCTTCCCCGCTGTCCCGGAGATTTCCCTATGGGCTGTCGTCTTGCGAAGCAAGCCCATAGGGAAATTCGTTTTGCGAAGCGCCTCCAAAACGGAAAACCCTTTCGTCTAGCGGGTTTTCCGTCTTGCGAGGCGTTCGTCTTGCGGGGTACCACTGTACTGGATCACAAATCCTAGTTCAGCCACTCACAAGGCATGCAGTCAGAATGTTTTACCAAGTTGTCACAGTATGAAGGCACATGATGTAGCTGCCTTGCTGAAGCTAATTATTATCATTATATATTTTGTATTACTAATTCCGTTTTTATTCTTGCCCTCCCCCCCTCAACTTAGCAGCCGAATCCTGTGTTCACCGCAGCTTTCAGACAGTCTCCAGGGGCAGCCCTACATCAAGCGCATTGCAGCAGCCCAGTATGGAAGGGTGACTACCAAGAGGCCCACACAGACCATCATCGAGTTCCATGCTGGCAGAGAGGCAGAAAACACTTTAGGGCTGACTGATTACCACATGTTTTGCTCCATAAGACACACTTTTTTCCTCCTAAAAAGTAAGGGGAAATGTCTGTGCGTCTTATGGAGCGAATGCGTGGTCCCTGGAGCCAAATTGCCCAGGGGCAAAAAGCAGATCGTGCTTTTTTTTTTGAAAGAGGAAAGGGGGTGTAGAAAAAAAGCAGCTGAGCAGCTGATCTGCAAGCAATCAGGAGGGAGATAAGGGACGCCAGCGATAAAGGAGGCTGCCTGGAAGGGGGGAGGAAAAAGCACATGGATCCTCAGGAGTTTTGCACTGGGTCACCCCAAATTCACCATCAAATCACATAGCATGTCCATGGCTACAGCCTGCACCAAAAAAACCTCACATCCACTGTTTTGTGGGGCCGCAATGGCGCAAAAATGTGGTTAAAAAGCACGGATCCACATGGATTTTTGCATTGGGCTACCGCAAACTCACCGTCAAATCACATGCCTGTGGCCACAGCATGAACCCCCAAAATCATACATCCACTGTTTCCTTCAGAATATATTTTTTTTCTTGTTTTCCTCCTCTAAAAACTAGGTGCGTCTTATGGTCAGGTGCGTCTTATGGAGCGAAAAATACGGCATATGCCAGAGCCAAGCCAGAGACCCTCCTTAGCCAGGTGTGCAAAAGACCCAGATTCCTCAGGCCTCTCGCAGCCCGTGCCCCCAGGTTGGCCACTCAGGTTCACCCCAAAGCTCACATGGCCCACAGCTGACTTGCCAGTCCAGCATTACCACTCTCCATCGCCTGGAGAACGCAACCTCTCGACCTACCTACGTCATAGGCGACTGTCAGGAAATCTATCATGAGGGTCGGCTCGTTCATATGAGGGAGGATCGAGTCGTGAAGTATTACCAGCACTTTTTTGTAGAGGCTGCCAGGTAGCTGGGGAGAGAGGAAGGATAGTCAGACGGTCACAGTCAAGCAGGTTTTCCTTCCAGCATCATCCACCATGGATGACGATCCATCAGGCTATAGAAGAAGAAAGGAAAGAAAGCAGAGCAGGGCCACACCATCGGCTCTGCTGGAAGAACAACAACTTCCGGCTCCTCCTCTCCCAGAACCGTTCTTATTCCAGATGATCTTTATGAAGAACTTTAGAACTGGCGCCCAGCTTTTGCATTACCTTATTTCCTCCCTGTCAGGGAACTGACATCGGAGCTAGAGGCGGAGGGAAGGCTCTCAAATGATGCTGGAGAAGGGCCCAGCAGGGAGAGAGGCAGCTCCGCAGATGGGGAAGCAATTCAGCGCAACACCAGGGATATAGAGGGGCTGATGGGGGAATCGGCGAGAGGGCTCCAGGACTCTTCACCGGACACCAGCGGGGAGAGCATGGATCCTCCGCTACCCACGCCCACCCTGCGCAGAAGACTTCCGCGCAGAGAGAGTAGGAGGAGACTGGGTGTCAAACAACTTTTATGTTGGAAAAGATTTAAGAAACGCCCACTGACGGATTCTGCTAGCGACTGAGGCAGCCACGAAGTGAAGGGCTGCCCAGACTGAAAGGTTTAGCAAGGCAACAAAGCCTGGAGAGGCGGCAACTTACGCATGAACAACCCATACACATTACACTCCCAAATCCCCCTTTTCCCCCTTTTGCACTGTCCCCTTTTAGTCTGAGGGGCCAGTACGATATTTGGTCACTGCAAACCAATCTGGGAGCCCTCTTTGGGGTAAAACCACTTGAAAGAAATCATTAAAAAACCTACTTTAACGAAAGAGTGCAGTTGTTGTTTTTTTAGCGTGACATTAAAGCAAAACCCACAGATGTTTTAATTGAGATTCCTGCAGTGCAGGGGGTTGGGCTAGATGACCTATGGGGTCCCTTCTAACTCTACAATTCTACGAAAACCTTCAACAGCACTAGCCACTCACCTTGTACTTGAGAAATACGAGCCACATCCTCTCAAACGCTCGTCTGTGCTCCTGGAAAGAGAAAGGGCAGAAAGAACATGGAGGAAGTAGGTCTCCACAGGAACCATCTTGCGTTCATTGGGCTTTAGTGGGCTCATGTTGGAAAACATTATCACACCAAAAGGGGCTTCGTGGATCGACCGCTATGGTCTTCACACTCCCGTCCCAGGAGAAAACCAGGGAATTCTTTGAAAGCTTCTCTGTGGGTTCAGATTTCCTCAATGAGAGGATTTATAAGATCAAGCACATTTTCTTCCCCAGCAACCTCCAACCACGGGAGGAATGTTCCAAAATGGATTCCGGAACATTCCAGAAGACCCTAGAACATTCTGCAGATTGCTTTGCAACAGGGGGTTCTACAGCTGATGCTCTGGGGTTGGCTGGGATAGGAATATATGCAGAGCATTCCCTCTGAAGGAAGAGAGTTTGAGAATAGCTAGCCTGGACCTCAGTCGGTGGCTACTGATGAAAGACCACAAAAAGGAGCCTATGACGGCCACCATCCCTGCTCCCTCGTCACTTCCGGGAAGAAACTATCAGTTTGCATTTCTTGGTACAGAAAGTATCAATCTGATGTGTGGAGATCTTTCCTATTCTAATTAATTCAAGAGGGTTCTGGAAGCTTCTCTGTGTGATACAAACTGGAACCAAGCAAAAAGTTCATGATGTGTTTGGGTTATTCTTTCAGAGAAGCTGAGTACGGCTTGCTTAACCCGGGCTTGTTATCTCTTTCTGTCTGACTGATGAATGATAAGGTCAGAAGGAACCTGGCCTTCACTTTCTATCTCTCTTTCCTTCTGGTGTGGTGTTCTGTATATAGTAAGCTGAGCGTTAATGTTTTAGTCTTATTACAGTGGTACCTCTGGTTACAAACTTAATTCGTTCTGGAGGTCCGTTCTTAACCTAAAGCCATTCTTAACCTGAGGTACCACTTCAGCTAATGGGGCCTCCCACTGCCGCCGCCGCACGATTTCAGTTCTCATCCTGAGGTAAAGGTCTTAACCCAAGGTACTACTTCCGGGTTAGCTGAGTCTGTAACCTGAAGTGTTTGTAACCTAAGGTGTTTGTAACCTGAGGTACCACTGTATAAGTTATTGTAAGTTTAAGTTAGGTCTGCCGCAACTGGATTTCTTATGGGCAGTGCCAATCCTGAATGAATTGGATTTGTGACCATTATGCCCATTTGCCTTCAAATAACAGTAAAGCTCTGCTGGATGAAATATTAATTGTCTGGTCTATTTTTTGGGAATCCTGCAATGTGTTTAGGTTTTTACTTTACTAACTACATGTTGGAATCCGCTGTGGGTCAATATCAGTAGAATTCATGACAGAAACACTCAGACAGCCACCTGCACAGGTGCAAAACAGTTGCATCAGAGAGCAACCCTAAACCCAGTTAGCCAACCTGGTGCCCTCAACCCCACGCCCAATCGTGGGACCTGCTAGCTGGGGCTGATGTGAGTTGAGATGCTCCCCAGAGGTCAGCCGCCCACCCAGGCCGACCCTCCCCATCATGTTGTAAACAAAACAGGATGTGTAAGACAAGAGCAGAAACAGAATTCCATTCAGCCGCCCAAAATACCTACCTTCAGCTTTGAGACTTTCCATTCTTCCTGGTTAGCTGTTGCAGGGGGAGAGGAAAAGAAGGAAACAGTCAGGTAAACAAAAATGCAAAGTGCGACCAAGTCTGCGAGGCAGGAGCCACACCTCTGCAGTGGAGCCCATGTTCCAGCCTGCAGAAAGTCCAGACCCCAAAACAACAACAAACCTCTGGTTATGTGAAACATATTCAATAAACACACAAGACGTAACCGGCTGTACGTTTGAAAAAATAATATATCCTATTCATTGTATTGAGTTGTAGATTTCAACGGAAGTAGTTCATAAAGTTCAACGAAAAATGTAGAAGACCCAGTGGATCAGTTCATACTCTAATCAGTTTATGCATAAGGTCCACATATATGAAAGTGTCTATTCCACTTGTCTGTCCATAGAGTCCAACAATCCACACGAAAGGTTGTTGCAGTTCCACAGAATCCTTTCACAGAGTCTAAGACAAGGATTTCCGGAATATTAGCCTTGTTTCACCATCTTGGGCTTCATCAGTAGTACAAACTCATATATGAAATCACAGGACAGTGATTTGCATTACCTACAGTTTGTACTACTGATTTACTGCTTTATTGTTTTGTTTCATTCTTGTTTTTATCGTGTATTTTGCATTTTGATCTAGTACCTTTATGCTGGGATTTATGGATGAAGGGCATTATACAAATCTAAATAATAAGCAATAGTAAGTCTGGGAATTTTAGCTCTGTGAGGCTGCCCCCAAACAACTCTTAACACCATTAGCAAACAACAGCCCCGTCCCCAGGATGCTCAGGGGGAAGCCATGCCCGTTGAAAGTGGCGTGATGCTGTTTCACATGTCTGGTGCTTCCAAGGCCAGGGAGATTGGAGAGGCATCTGTACAGGTAGAAAACTCTCGACATTCGTGAGGATGGGATGCAAGCCTGCTGCATGAAGGGCGCTGGCCACTTTTGCCTCTGACCCTGCCCATCCCTAGCCTGAGGCCCCTAGAAAGCTGCTCTCAAGTGAATGTGGCCCTTGGGCTGCCTCACTGCAATCTCCAACGCTGGCAAGGTAGAGTCGCTGAGCACTTTAGGGGGGCTGCGTGGGTCAAAGTGCCCCAGTCCTAACACAAATATGTCCGAACGAGCAGCTGCCACATTTCACTCACTGTTTCTCACTAGGAAGTTCTGTATCTCGCTCTCCTCGCTCGGCATGGAAATAGATGAAATGAGGGCAAAGGCGTTTTTCTGGTACACTGTAAGTGGCACCTGCAGAAGAAGAAAAACCCCATATTGTTGTATCATGGAAGACACACAAAGAACCAAACATGAATGCAATATCATTTAATAAATGATGTATTTAAAAAGGATAATAGGAAGAATGGCCTTGAAACTTTTAGATCTAAGCTAGAAACCGAATTGTGGGGAGGAAAAATAAAAATCTTATCAAAAATGTATGACTTAGAATGGCATACAAAAGATGAAGAGGTTAAAGAGGTGATGATTAAGTGGGCAAAAGAAATTGGCCATAATATTCAATTCAAAGCCTGGTCAAAGTTATGGAATTACAGAATTAAATTCACTGCATGCATGGCATTGAAAGAAACTATAATGAAAATGATGCATAGATGGTGTTCAACACCAACTAAATTACCTAAAATGCATAAAATGAGTAATAAGAATTGTTGGAAATGTAACGTTAAAGAGGGTGATTTTTATCGTATGTGGTGGAATTGTGATAAAGTTAAAGTATTTTGGGGAAATATTTACAATGAGTTAAAAAAAAAAGTTTAGATATACTTTCCCCAAAAAACCGGAAACATTCTTCTTGGGGATGAAAGGAGTGGAAATATTAAAAGTTGACCAAAAATTGTTTATGTATGCTACTACAGCAGCTAGAATTTTATTAGCCCAGAAGTGGAAGCAGCAAGACAAACGATAGACAAATGGCAGACAAAAATGATGGACTACAGTGGTACCTCGGGTTACATACGCTTCAGGTTACATACGCTTCAGGTTACAGACTCCGCTAACCCAGAAATAGTGCTTCAGGTTAAGAACTTTGCTTCAGGATGAGAACAGAAATCATGTTCCGGCAGCGCAGCAGCAGCAGGAGGCTCCATTCGCTAAAGTGGTGCTTCAGGTTAAGAACAGTTTCAGGTTAAGTACGGACCTCTGGAACGAATTAAGTACTTAACCCGAGGTACCACTGTATGTGGAATTGGCAAAGCTGACAGGGAGAATCTGAAACCAGAGGGACCAAGTGTTCCAGGGAGAGTGGAGTAAATTTGTTCAATACACAGACCATCATTGTAACCATATAAAGACACTAGCAGGACAGCGATAAAGCTCGCAATGTTTAAAAGAATAAACCTTCTACTTGTGCTTTAGGTTTTAAATAATTTAAGATAAATGTAGAATTTTGACGGTTATAAATGTGCGGATTTAAGTTGTGTTCTATAAAAACCAAATGATGGAACGGAGGGAAGTCAAAAGATCAGCAGAGCTAAAACTTGTAAAAGGTAATATGATGTTATAATATTGTTAAAAATGGAAAATCAATAAAAATAAAAATATCCGATCTCAAGGTGAGGGTGTTGCACGAATCCCCTGCTTTGGGCAGTGATCACAAGCACCAAAAAGCAGGATGGGGAATCTTTTCCCGGCAACAAGCAAAATGTCCCTCCTTATTTCTAACAGAGCTGGCAAAAACATTTCTCGCAATTTATTTTAATGAGCGGTTAAATTTCTCCCCAACTCAGAGAAGGCTACATCTTCCTCTCTTGATGCAAAAAGCCTGCCTCCATGTTACCATGTGCTGAGAATCACCTGGTGTTTTGGTGAAGGGGTGCTGCCAATCTGCAATTGGTTTTTTTAATTTGTGAACTGTTTAGAAGCCATTAACCCTAAATAGTAGTAGTAATACTACTTTTTGTACTTTTTTGTACTTTTTGAGAATACTAAGGAAAAACCATCTTCCGCAGAAACTGCTGCTTGCCTTCTATCACTGTGCCATTGAGAGCGTGCTCACTTATGGCTTATGTGTGTGGTACGGAAGCTGTACTACCCGGGACAGGTTGGGGTTGTGCAGAGTTGTTAAGGCAGCAGAGAGCATTGTTGGCTGCCCACTCTCCACCTTAGAGCAGATTTATGCCACAAGGTGCCATAGGAAGGCACTGGACATAGTAAAAGATCCATCGCATCCTGGTCACTGTCTCTTTGAGCTCTTGCCGTCGGGACGGAGATACAGGACGATGAAGACAAGAACGAGCCGTCTTAAGAACAGCTTCTTCTCCAGAGCGATCTCGGCCCTGAATGGGAAGCCCGGACTTTGAAAGTCATCTAATCTCCCTTGCTGTATTATACTGTATTGTTTAATTAGTGTTTTTATGGAGCAGTCAAGTAATTTCGTTGTCCCCGAAGGGGGCAATGACAATAAAGATATTATTATTATTATTTAATAATAATAGTAAAAGTAATACGACCACTAATACCATGATTTCATGCTACTGCTGCTTTAGAACCACGCTTTCCTAGCGCATTTCTCCAAGCTGAATTTTTTCATCATTATAATAAGTAGTCTGTGCATGTAAAAAAGAAAGAAGTAAAAAAAAAAAGCATTGGGAGACATCTGAAGGCAGCCCTTTATCTGGAGGTTTTAAATGTGTAATGCTTTATTATGTTTTTATATATGTTGAAAGTCGCTCAGAGACTGGGGCAACCCAGTCAGACGGGCAGCGTACTACTACTACTACTACTAATAATAATAATAATAATGTCGTTCTACCCGGACAATGAGGTCCAGCTCTGAGGGCCTTCTGGCGGTTCCCTCACTGCGAGAAGCCAAGTTACAGGGAACCAGGCAGAGAGCCTTCTTGGTAGTGGCACCTGCCCTGTGGAACGCCCTCCCACCAGATGTCAAAGAGAAGAACAACTACCAGACTTTTAGACGACATCTGAAGGCAGCCCTGTTTAGGGAAGCTTTTAACGTTTGATGCATTACGATATTTTAATATTTTGTTGGAAGCCGCCCAGAGTGGCTGGGGAAGCCCAGCCAGATGGGTGGGGTATAAATAAATTATTATTATTTTTATTATTTTTATTATTTTTATTATTTTTATTATTATTATTATTATTATATTCTTCTCTGTTCCTGGAGATTGCAGACTTTGGAGACTGACCCTTACAGTGGTGCCCCGCAAGACGAATGCCTCGCAAGACGGAAATTCGCTAGACGAAAGAGTTTTCCGTTTTGGAGGTGCTTCGCAAAACGAATCTCCTATGGGCTTGCTTCGCAAGACGAAAATGTCTTGCGAGTTCCTGCGGGGTTTTTTCCCTTCCCCCCCCCCTTTTCTAAGCCGCTAAGCCGCTTATCAGCTGATCCGATAAGCCGCTAAAAGCCGCTAATAGCGCTAATCCGCTAATCTGTCAATGGGCTTGCTTCGCAAGACGAAAAAACCGCTAGACGAAGAGAATCACAGAACGGATTCTTTTCGTCTTGTGAGGCACCACTGTATCTGATAAGCACCGCCTGTTCATCTATATGGACATGCCTCGTTTTTTACAAGGCTCCACCCTGGGCTCAGCTTCTTCACTGAAGCCGGCTGACATTTTCCAGTACCTTTTTGGTCTTCTGCATGACGCTGCCCACGTTTTCAGCCACTGACTTCATCACAAAGAACCGGACATCGCCATGTTCCAAGTATTCTTGGAAGCGAGAAATCAAGAGCGAAGAATTATCTTCCACCGGGATTAAGCCGTCCACAACCACCTAGCAAAAAATAATTTTTAAAAGAAAAATGCAAGGAAAGGAAGCCAGGAGATCAGCAGGCAAGATCAGCTGAACCATCATACTACCCATCCCTTTTCACTCAACGCTCCACCCATTTCACTGAGATGCAGTTTCTTGCTCAAACAGAACCTCCATTTTCAAAGGCAGTGTATCTCTGAATGCCATGTACTATGAAAACAAGCAACCACACAAAGCAAGGCCTTCCTAGATGCTTGCATACCTCCCAGACCATTTGGTTAGCTGGAACAAAAATGCTAACCCAAATGGACCTTTAGCTATGCCACAAAACGTGTGGCTGTCCAACAATGTTGATGTAGTCCAGCTCCCATCATTCCCAGGCAGCATGGATAATGGTCAGAACCATAGCTGTCAACTTTTCCCTTTTCTTGCAAGAAATCCTATTTGGAATAAGAGAATTTCCCTTTAAAAAGGGGGAAAGTTGACAGCTATGGTCAGAACTGGGAGGGACGCGGGTGGCGCTGTGGGTTAAACCACAGAGCCTAGGATTTGACGATCAGAAGGTCGGCAGTTCGAATCCCCACGACGGGGTGAGCTCCCATTGCTCAGTCCCTGCTCCTGCAAACCTAGCAGTTCGAAAGCACATCAAAGTGCAAGTAGATAAATAGGTACCACTCCGGCAGGAAGGTAAACGGCGTTTCCGTGCGCTGCTCTGGTTCTGCAACATCTGGAGAGCCACGTGTGAGCTGGCTTGCGATACACAAACAACAAACTTGCTTTCTTAGTGCCAATCCTTAAGCTCCCTCAAAAAAGAGGGTGATAAAAGGATGCTTAAGGGAACAAAATACGCCAAGAGGGAAGAACCCTAAAACAGGCCAATAGAGGACAAAGTATGATCTGTGAGAAGGGAATATCCAGAAGGACTTTCTTTTACGTATAAAGCAAAGATGTGTAGAGCCAATAAAAGCAGAAGCATTTTGGAGGAAATACAAAAAGGAACTATGAGATAAGCAGGTGGAATAGCGGGAGGAAGAAGATAGTAAATAAGGTCATTACAAATTTTTAAAATGACTTTAAGCTATATAAAAAGAATCAATGATGGATTTAAAATCGCTCTCTTTGAATGTTAATGGTTTGAACAATAAAAACTGACGAATTAGGATAACACATATTTTGGCGAGACAAAAACTAGCTGTTATTTGCTACCAAGCAACCTGTATAAAGGGACAACACAGAAGACGATTGTTAAATAAAGGATTAGAACAGGAATTCATATGCTTGAAGAAGAAGAAGGGGGGGGAGTACTTTATGTTAATCCCAAATTGGACCATAAACAAATCTTCAGAGACGAAGAGGGAATAAATGATGGCAAAAAGGGTGCTGTGAGTCTAGAATGACTCCCAGACTGCGCACCTGGTCCTTCAGGGGCACAGTTACCCCAGTCATGACCAGGGAGACCCCCACACCTGCCCACCCCATCCCCCCAGGAAACAATCTTGTCTGGATTCAACCTCAATCTGTTAACCACCATCCATCCTCCAAACACCTCCAACCACCCTCACAGGACATTCACCACCTTCAGCAGTTCTGATTTAAAAGAGAGGCAGAGCTGGGTAACATCCGCATACTGGTGAACACCCAGCCCAAACCCCCTGATGATCTCTCCCAGCGGCTTCATGTAGATGTTAAAAAGCATGGGGGAGAGGACGGAGCCCTGAGGCACCCCACAAGTGAGAGCCCAGGGGTCTGAACACTAATCCCCCACCTCCACACAGCCCAGGAGGAAGGAACGGAACCGCTGCTAACAGAGCCCCCAGCTCTCCTGGACGGTCCAGAAGGATGTCATGGTCGATGGTATCAAAAGTGCGACTTACTTTTAAAAGTTCTCGCGGGAAGTTAAACCGCCACTCGTTCTTGACCAGAGGGTGCTTGGCTTCCAATTCAACAAATTTCATCAGGGTGCAGAGGGCAGATTCCTTAAAATAAACAGGGGGAGAGGGAAAGATAACATTAGGAAACAGGACTGAAGAGCTAGCCTTATAATCAATTAAACTGATGCAATGCACGTGCGAATGCAGCCACAGTCTTAAGTCGTGATGGTCATTCTGCCCGGCCTCCTCCCCAAGCATTCTTGACACTGTATCGTTTTTAATATTCAGTTGGAAGCCGCCCAGAGTGGCTAGGGAAACCCAGCCAGATGGGCGGGGTATAAATAAATTATTATTATTATTATTATTATTATTATTATTATTATTATTATTATTATTTTATTTTTATTACAGGCAGCCCCCCGTTCATGCAGGAGCTATGTTCCAAGGCACCGCACGCACCAGTGAAATTGCGTATAATTGAAACCCATTGAAAAAGCCTGCAAACACCCCACTCCACCCTTTCCAGTGACGCCTTTATGACATTTCCGAGTCTCTTCCAGGTTCAGAACGATGAGCGTATAAACGGTTGTGCACATATTAAACTTGCGTCGTCTTCTTCTTCTTTGGCGATCATTCGTAGCCGAGTAAGATTGTCTTCCATAAACACGGTTTTAACAATGAGTCCGTAAGTGACTGTGGAGGCCAATTCTGGATCCACACATCCTTCCACAGTGAGGACATTGGTTTCCAGGCAGGAGTCGACCACGGTGTGGATTTGCCAAGTGTACCTTCCTCTTAGCAGTTATCTTTCCACAAGGGCCAACATTGATGCCGAAATCCAGCATTGCCTGAGCTCTGCGAGTGCGGCTTTCTCCCGATTGAAGTGCAGAGTGTTTGAGGACCGAGACATTTGCAGGGAAACCAAAATGCTTGTTTACAAAGCTATAAACTTGCGTAAATGGGGGGCTGCCTATATATTTATTTATACCCCGCCTTTCTCCCTGACAGTAGAATCATGTAGCCAAACTAATCACCCCAGCAAAACTCACCTGGACTTGGAAAGACTCGTGGCCCATCAGTTCCCCCAAGCAATGTACGCAACTGTTGTATCGATGCCTCATCCAAATTTTGTACTTGTCTTCTGCACTGTAACTCTCTGGAGGGGGCGAGATGAGAAAATGGGGATGTGGGCCCAGTAGGAATGGAGAAAAGAGAGAAGGCAGATGGGAATGACAAACGGGGGTTTTGTCAATCAAATGTTTATCGGTCAACCAAGTTCAGGTTATAGTCAAGAAAGAAAGAAAAAAACAAATGAGCAAACAGATTTTTGTCAGGATTTTCAAGTTCGACAACCTTATTCTATGGATGACCTCTCTTGTTAGGAATTTGTTTGGGTTTTTTATTTTGCTGAACAATTTCTGAGTGTTTCTCCCAGGGAAAGAGTGCTCCACCTATTTCACTGTACATTAGATAAGTCTGAGAGTCCTTTAATTATACATGGGTTTTTTTAAACTCATGGATACTGTTATTCAATATCCATTTCAGATAGAGCTGTGTTGACTGCATAAATACAGTGGTACCTTGGTTCTCAAACGCCTTGGTACTCAAACAACTTGGAACCCAAACACTGCAAACCCAGAAGTAAGTGTTCCTGTTTACGAACTTTTTCCAGAAGCCGAATGTGCTCCGTTTTGAGTGCCACACTTCTGTTTTGAGTGTTACGCTGAGGTCTGTTTTTGCTATTTATTTTGGGTTTATCTGTTTGCAGCTCTTTTTTGGGTGACTGTGTGGAACCCAGTTCAGCTACTGATTGATTGTGTGACTGCAGTACATTGTTTATTGCTTTCATTTTATGGTCTCCTTAGAAAGTAAAATTCATGTTAAATTGCTGTTTTAGCAGTTGTCTTTAAAAGTCTGGAATGGATTAATCCATTTTGCATTGCTTTCTATGGGAAAGCGCACCTTGGTTTTGGAACGCTTTGGTTTTGGAACGAACTTCTGGAACGGATTAAGTTTGAGAACTGTATTGGCAGCTACACCTGTATATCAGAAATAGGAGGAGACACTGGTCTTCAGCTGGTTGTGGCTCAACCACAGAGTTGTTTTAAACTGGTTTAAATGTTATGTTTTAATGATGTGACCTAGCCCTAGGACCTTAGGGTGAATGGCAGGCAAGCAATACATAAATAAATACCAGTGGTGCCCATCACAATTCCCCCCCTAGACCAGTTTCCTGCACAATATTCATCCTCACCTTGCAGAGATGGCTCTTCCAGAGGCAGGTTCCCAACAAAGAGCTCTCCCCGTTCAAGCAAAGACCCAAAGAGGCGGCTGCAGGTCCGGATGGCACACAAGACAATCTCCTTCTGCTCATCCTGTATGGGAATGGGAAGGAGGGAAAATGGAAAACCAGCAAGGTCCCAACCAAAGAAGAATATGCTCAGCTTGCAGACTTAACATATAGAATAACAACACAAGAAGAACATACATATAGAGAAGATTAGAAAACGTTTATTGAATATATGGGAAATAATTGTGTACAGCTGAAAACACTGGCAGCATTAAGATAAATTCAACAGTGTAAATAAGTTTTGATGAACGCAGTAATGGAATAATGAATGGTTTGTCAGTATTTTCATTCTCTCCCGTTGCTAGATGTGTGATTGTTATATATCACATGTCTGTGTTTACATTCCATGCTTGGAAAGTGTGGGAAACAGAAGCCAAGAAAGTGGGGCCCTAAGCTATAGCTAACAAGGGACGCGGGTGGCGCTGTGGGTTAAACCACAGAGTCTAGGGCTTGCCAATCAGAAGGTCGGCGGTTCGAATCCCCGTGACGGGGTGAGCTCCCATTGCTCGGTCCCTGCTCCTGCCAACCTAGCAGTTCAAAATCACGTAAAAGTGCAAGTAGATAAATAGGTACCACTCCAGCGGGAAGGTAAATGGCGTTTCTGTTCTGGTTCACCAGAAGCGGCTTAGTCATGCTGGCCACAAGACCCGGAAGCTGTACACCGGCTCCCTTGGCCAGTAAAGCGAGATGAGCGCCGCAACCCCAGAGTCGGCCACGACTGGACCTAAAGGTCAGGGGTCCCTTTACCTTTAAGCTATAGCTTGTTTAGCTTATACATAAATCTGGCACTGGTGGTGTGTGTGTGTGTGTGTGTGTGTGTGTGTGTGAGAGAGAGAGAGAGAGAGAGAGAGAGAGAGAGAGAGAGAGAGAGAGAGAGAGTCACCAGCCCAAGGCTGCAATGTGAACCACACTTGCCAGGAAGTAAGCACCTGCGAACCCGGTGGGGCTTCTCCTTTGAGTTAAACCCAGCATCCATCCATCTATCCATCCATCTACCCAAGCATGGGAAGCATTGAGACTGGTGTCCACTCGTGGCCAGAGGCAACTCCCCTTCCTGAACATGGCTCCTCCTCTCCATCCTCCTTGGTTCGGGTCATGCGGCTCCTGGGATTTCCCCACCACCACCCAAAAAAGAAAGAGGTGCCGGGGCGCCCGTGCGCCTCGCTCACCTGCAGCAGCTCCAGGATCTCGAAGACGCGGTTGGCGCTGCTCCGGCTGCCCAGCACCGCTTCCAGGCAGGTCCCCAGCGCGGCTTCGGCGGCGCCTTTCCCTCCGGTCCCACGGCCCGCCATGGCTCTCTGCTCTCCTCCGGGGCCCGGGCGCCCACGTGCGCGGAAGGAAACCCGACCAGGCGCCGCCTTCCAGAGCCGATCCTCCTCCTCCGCCCCCGGGGCGGGAAGAGACTCCGCTCGGCTCCGCCTCCGCTCCGGATCAGCGGCAGCAGCAGCAGCGACCGCCAGTCCTGGCAGTGTGTTTCCTTATGTTGCTTTTCTTTCCTTCCTCGCGAGGAAGCCGCACGAGGCTCCGTTAGATGCAAGCGCAATGCGCAGCGAAGCGCCCCAGCCAAGGCGCGCGTAAAGAGCCGAGGATCCGCCCGAAGCCGAAGAGAGAAAGCGGCCATGGGGAAGATTTGCCAATACTGTAGAGGTCAGGTGGATGCCAAAGCGATTCTTCAACACGTGCATTTTTACACACTGTTTTTTAATCAGATTTTTGGGGGGCCTAGACAGTAATGTTGCAAACTTGTTTTCCTAAGCTGGAAATTTTAAATTTTAAAATGTGCGTGTGTTATTGGGTTGTTTTTATTTTGATTATGTACTTTGGGGTATTATAATTCTGATTTTATACTGGAAACAGCCCTGAGACCTGCGGATATAGGGCGGTACAGTGGTACCTCGGGTTACATGCGCTTCAGGTTACAGACTCCGCTAACCCAGAAATAGTACCTCGGGTTAAGAACTTGTTTCAGGATGAGAACAGAAATTGTGCTCCGGTGGCACGGCGGCAGCGGGAGGCTCCATTCGCTAAAGTGGTGCTTCAGGTTAAGAACAGTTTCAGGTCAAGAACGGAGCTCCGGAACGAATTAAGTACTTAATCCGAGGTACCACTGTATATAAATTCAATAAAAAATATCCTCCAACCCATTCCTTTTATCTTATAACCCCAACAATAAAGACTGCATTGCCGGGGCAGGGGTCGATTAGATGACTCTTGGGGTCCCTGCCAACTCTACAGTTTTGTAGTATATACTGTGTAACAATTTTCATGTACTAAAAATAAAAGTGTGTCAGGATGCATCCGTCACACTTGGGGAGATTTATCAAGCTACACTTAAAGAAGTGAGTGAGGCCAGTTGGGCCTTTGTGACCAGGATGAGCTCTGTGACCAGGCTGGGATTTAAGAACTCAGCTGGTCTTTCAGGTATCCTGATCTCAGGTTCAGGGCTACCACAGTAAGTGTTGACAGAAGTTGAGAGACATTACATAGGTTAGACACCAAAAGCATAGGAAAAACATGGCCACACGTGGTTAGAATTACTTTCCTCTGGGTTCAGGGATCTGGCCTGGCTGGTAGGAGGCTATCGTTTCGACATCTGTCTCGCAGACAATGGAGTAAGCCTCTGGAGGTGAAGTCAAACTGCTGTGTTAGCAACTCGAAAGTGACCTCCCCGTGAGATGCCCAGATGACAAGAACCCCCTCTCGGCCTCACTGATAATAAGGTCCAAAGGACAGCAGAGCAATACTTTTGTAGTATTTCGTATATTGGGGATACCTTCCCCTTTGACAGCAGTGTCTCACACAAGAGTGTAACTGACATGTAGAAAGGACTCTATGAACTGAAAACAGAGATGTTATGTGTATCTTTGTTATCCATGAAAATCTTTTAATAAAAGCAAGTAATAAAAACCCTGAAAACGGGGGGGAAATACGTTTGGCACCAGGAGGTGTACAAGGTGCCATCCAACCATCTTAGGGACTCCACTCCAGATGTGTAAGGTTTATGCCTTAGCCTTTTCTCCCCCCAAATATATCCCGCAAGGAAGCAGAGGTTTAGGGTCAGAGTTTTCCTCCTCCTAAGTGGGCTCCCTTCCCAGGTTGACAAGCCCCATATGCCCTGCACTCTGGTGCCTTGGCTAGAATATTGACTCTGACCTGGGTGAATCATGTTCAAAGCCCTGCTCAGTCATTAATTTAATTAGGTAACTAAACATACTCCCCCCCCCCTATTTTATATCTACATTCAAAATACCAGAACCCTCAGCAACTGCCCCTCCAGAAGCATCTCCCTCCCTCAACAAGGCAAGGTCTGCCTTCCTCTCACTCAAGTGATGTTTTGTTGTTGTTTAGTTGTTTAGTCGTGTCCGACTCTTCGTGACCCCATGGACCAGAGCACGCCAGGCACTTCTGTCTTCCACTGCCTCCCGCAGTTTGGTCAAACTCAAGTGATGTTTACTCCCTGGTAAAGTACCCAATAGACGGACGCAGGAGGCGCTGTGGATTAAACTACAGAGCCTAGGAATTGCCGATCAGAAGGTCGGCAGTTTGAATCCCTGTGACGGGGTGAGCTCCCGTTGCTCAGTCCCAGCTCCTGCCAACCTAGCAGTTTGAAAGCACGTCAAAGTGCAAGTAGATAAATAGGTGCCACTCCGACGGGAAGGTATACGGCGTTTCCGTGCACTGCTCTGGTTCGCCAGAAGCGGCTTAGTCATGCTGGCCACATGACCCGGAAGCTGTATGCCGGCTCCCTCGGCCAATAAAGCGAGATGAGCGCCGCAACCCCAGAGTCGGCCACAACTGGACCTAATGGTCAGGGGTCCCTTTACCTTTATGTAAAGTACCCAATGCAACTTTTCCTTCTTCTCTAGATCAGTGTCAGAGTCTTGCTCTTAGCCTATACTGCAACTGTTCCTTTTGTTTCAAGACTCGCTCTCCCTATTTATTTTGGAGACGGGGGAGATGTCTCTGTTTTGACATTAGTGCACATGGAGTTCTAATTTCAACTTCTTCCTGTTTACCACCTCTAGGATGATGCATCTTGATAAAAGGTTAAACCTGCAAAGCTGTTTTAAAGTTTCTGGGGTTTTATCAGCCTCCCCTTCCCTCATGGTTTCCGGGGGGGGGGGGGGAGGAACTAATATTTTGTAGCAAAGAAGCAGATCCTAAGGGGTCAATGCAAAATACAAAAGTCCCAAGAAATAATGGCAGCCATGTGTTATAAAAATGTACACTTTATTACACCTTCAAGTAGGATACATCACAAGTCCTTACAATCCTACTGGTCAAGTACAAATGTTTTATGTTCATAAAGATATTTACAAATTAGACCAGCTTCCCAACACACTTTTTTGTGAGAGGAAGGGAAGAGGAAGGAGAGACAGAGGGGAAGAGTCTAATTTTCATCTTCACTGTCTGTAGAAATAGACATTGCTTCTGCTGACACAATCAAAACCAAACACAGAGGCTGTCAAAAAAAATGCAGGGGGAGGGGAGAAACCTTTACTTTTTCTTTTCTGTTTACATTTACACCCCACTGCATTTATACACATAATAAAGATATAAACATTTTTTTTCAGAAGTAAAACCAGAACTAACTACACTTTTTGGAGGGGGTGGTGGACATCAGTATACAGTATGAAATAGGCGCAATGATCTACTAGGAACCAGCTTCTATGCATGACCCACTCATCTCCAAAGAGGCTAATGCAAGAAATATTTTGGGTGGTTCCCAGCCAACTCTGCTGGTGAGGGCTCATGGGAGTTGTAGTCCATAACATCTGGAGGGTACCAGCTTGGCAAAGCCCTCTGCTAACACAAGAGACATTCCAAGTGGTTCCCAACCATCTTTTGGTGTGTGTTGTCATTGCCTTCAGCTTGCGTTTTAATTCTTCCACTGCCTGTGTAATAGCAGCTCTCACAAACACAAACCAACGAACGTAATAGTACAAAGCTACTGAGGGAGGGTTGATCTGTCTCTACTTCTTTTATGTACAAACACTTATTTTTTATTAAAAAAACACCAAAAACAAACAAACACACACAACTGACAATTGTAAAAACTGAGGTTCCAAGAAAAGCGGGCATGTTGCAAGAGGGAACTGAATTTAAATTAAAGGGCTGGGGCTCTGCAGGTTCAAAACGTTGCCTGTGCTCTCTAACAGTTGCAGTCCAATAATTCACATATGCAGAACAGGAATCTACATTGGCCACAATCCACAAGAGCTTAGCACAGAGCCCACTGTGACCCACAAGCTTTGGGCAGGCTCTGTAGTCTGAGAAGTACGGCAGAAGCCCCACCTCGCCAAAAATGGGGTCCCAGTTGTGTAGCATGCAGATATATCACTTCCCTGCAAACCATGGTCCTCTTTCTAACATTTAATAATATCTCATTTTGTTCTCATGGCACATTGTGCAGCATAGTAACTAAAACAGCAGACAATCTGAGGTTCCAGAAGCAGTGTCAGTTTTTTAAAAAGATATTTTGCCATGAATTGGGGGGGGGGGTTGAGGGAGTCAGAAGCTGCTGCCCCTGATTGTTTCACAGTTGCTCAGGAACTCAAAAATTAGTAAGGCAGGCGAAATTTGCAAAATTAGCAAATTTCTTATCGTTTGGTAAAAGAAGAGCATTTAAAAACATTTAAATCCAATTCTTTACACAACTAAAGAATTTAGACTGAAATTTTTCAGTTCCTCTTCCTATAAAGCAGAGACATTTAAAACAGATCCCAACAGTGAAAAAAATACTGGAGCATTCTCCTAGTCTGGCTGCTCCAGGCGAGAAATAAGGGCAATGAACCGTTTTTGCTTATCAATTGTTAACGAAACCTTTCTTCTTACAAATTAAGTGGGGTAGGAAGAGAAACAATGGGTAATAATTAAACACACAGATACTATCACATAGTATTTATTTCCCCAAGACACATGCCTGGATTATTATTTGCCTTAAAAGTGGGAAAATGAGAGTGAAAGCCTATGGGTGAGTGCTTTAAAAAACACTGTACAGTTGGGGAAGGGAACAGGACACACAACTTGACACACAGCTAGCAAATGTTTTTTTTTTAAAAAAAGGACTTACAAAAATGGAGACTGAAATATGGTTCATAATTACAGATACTTACAAATCTTCACATTTATTGGCTAAATGTTCTGGAGAGAGCTTCTAACAAATCCCTACTCCCAGCCAACTTATGAAGGGCTTGTCACAACTCAACTTCAAAACAAGTGGAGAGGACTCTTCCTCTGCCAGCCATTGACTGAGCATTGCCTTTTAGTCATTTGAAACCCACTCAAAGAGGTTTTCCCTATGGCAGTGATGGTGATATGCGAGACTATGCAGATTTCTACGGATACTTGAGAGCAACCTCTTCGATTATCTCTCTTATGAAAACAAGCAGAGATCCAAGTCTTTAAATATTTACACGGCGTATGGTTTGAACGTGCAGCCTTCCTGGGAACTTCACACAGGATCAGAGTCACAAAGTGCGCCTGCAGCTTTCGGGGAGAGGCTCTCTGGTGAAGGGACTGCCGGCAAAGTTTTTCCTGTGCAAACAGGTCTGCAGGCTCCAGCATTTGCCAGGTTGCAGGAAGCACTAACAGCGTGTCCTCCTTTGCTCACTGCTGTGAGGTCACTATGGACTCAGCTGGGTTTGTTGGGCGCCTTTATCCTAACCGGAGTCCTCATTTGCACTTTTGCTTGCTGAGTCTGGCCGTCGGACGATGCTGGAACCTGGGATGGGTTCTGTACGCCGGCTGCCTGAATCTGGGGAGATGCTGCCGTGACAACCTGCTGCTGGACCAGTTTCTGTGGGACCACTTGAGCGGTGGCGGTGGTGGCAGGGATGACTTGGACCTGATGCTGTCCTGCTGTTGTCTGGGACAAAGTCACCGTCTGCGGCTGAGCTTGAACCTTGAGGGGTGCAGGGAGGGAGAAAAAGGGGAAGAGGTAAACAGAAATGCTTGCTAGTGAACATCACACTTTGTTAAGGGTTCAATCCTTTCTAAAGGCAATTTCAGAAGTTACACTTCCCCGCTCAAGATTTTGAAAAAATGCATGCAAGTTTGAAATGTGGACTCCCACAAACCTTACCTGTTGGGAAACAGACACCACCTGCTGAATATTGGCTACTGCTGCCTGCTGTGAGACCACTTGTGGGAGCTTTGCAACCTTTAAGAACAACACATTGGGGGAGAAGGGGTTTGTCATTTAAAAAGTATCCAGCATTCTGCAAATGTTTGACATAAGCCAGTGTCTGTGGGTTCCACACCGACTGATGTAGGGATGAACTCGGTAGAAACAGACACTGAACAACCGGCAGGGAAACGGAAGAGGCTCTTATTGTATGAGTACCAATATCAGATCCTCGTCAAAGAGAGGGGAAGAGGCACAGTAGCCTTACCTGTATTTGGGTCTGGACTTGTTGGGCTCCACCAGGTTTCTGGGCCTGAGAAATCGGCGTTGGTAGGAACTGTGCCTTAATGGCCGGCTGCGTAGCATAGACTTTCTGCTGCTGTGATGTCTGCTGTTGGGCCTGGACGGTGACTTGCTGGGCATTTATCTGAAAGGGCAAAATAGGGCATTCAACCTCTTCGAGTCAGAGCACTGGTTAAAAATGTCAGATTACGACTGGAAGAATCAGGTTCCCATTCCCCATTTTCCCCAGGAAAATCCCTGGGTGACCTTTGCTCGTCATGACCTCTCTTCCCAACCTACCTCACAGGCTTGCTTAGAGGATACAGGGGTGTGTGGAAGCATGCACATTGCCCTGACCTCCTTCAGGGAAAGGCAGGATATGGAATGTAACAAACAGAATGGAGTTCTCTGAATCCAGGACACGGTTAAGTACGTGCAAATCTTTGCCCTATGCAGCTGTGCTCTACTGCGACAATGAGTTGGTGGTAACAGCAGGCCATTCCTCCATCTTTAGCATGCTTCTAATAGCCAAAGTATCCAGTTTCCCACCTTAGTGGTAATGCAGCGTTTGCAAAGGCAGTAACGGGAACAGAGAGGGGTACCTTTTGCTGAACAGCAGCTTGTCCTTGGGCAACCTGAGGCTGGATGGCTTTCTGCTGCTGGGCTGCCTGGTGATGCTGCTTGAGTTTCAAGAGCTGCTGGACGTTCAGTGGCTGAGCCACCACAGTCTGTCCTCCTGTGCAGGATATGAAGGACAGAACTAAAAGACTGGACAATGCAAGTTCTGAGACATTGTTTACAATGATGCTCCGAAATACCTTTTTGGAATTCCTTCCTGTTAAATATTAGACTGTTGTGTTTTCAGTGCCTGAAGTCCTTCCTCCTTCAACATATCTTTCCCCAATACTGCTCTTTTATCAGTAGTCAGAGACCCACCTGTCCTGGCTACTAAACAAACTTGACATTTGTGGTAGCCACACAAGCCAGCTTCCAGAAGGATGAGGCCTTCACCTGGGGTCCTGTTGAATTTTGGAGGTAAGTGCCTCTGATGCCCATTGATGATCCTACTCATCTCATTCCAAGTTTCTGGAGCAGCTGTGCTTTGGAGGGGCTTTTCCAAAGCACTGCGAACCTGAACACCCTCCTCCTTCTCAGCACTGCTGTTCCTGCCCTCCACTAGCACGTCCCCACAACTTTGCCAGTGTGGTGTAGTGGTTAAGAGCGGTAGCCTCGTAATCTGGGGAATGGGGTTCGCGTCTCTGCTCCTCCACATGCAGCTGCTGGGTGACCTTGGGCTAGTCACACTTCTTTGAAGTCTCTCAGCCCCACTCACCTCACAGAGTGTTTGTTGTGGGGGAGGAAGGGAAAGGAGAATGTTAGCCGCTTTGAGACTCCTTCAGGTAGTGATAAAGTGGGATATCAAATCCAAACTCTTCTTCTTCTTGCCGACCTGACTGGAGCAGGATGACTGCAGACAATGTGTTGGGCAGCAATTTGTGTGCACCGAGCACAACCCAAAGTGGGGTGGTTTTAGAGAGAGGGGGAGGAGGAGGGCTATTTTGGGAAGCTATGGTCCCTCAGGTACCAAGATGACATATAGTTCCTCAGGAAAGTCTTTGAAATGGACAGGTGTTTTGTGCAACTTGCATTCATTCTGCTCTTTTGTTTTTGCTGGGATGTATTTATTCTGCTGCTGTGTTTTTTGTTTCGACCTCTTACTGTTTTCATATCTTGACCTAAATCATCTTGGGATGAAGCAGGGGGCAAGTTTTTGATATAGAAATAAAACCTCTTGCCAGTTCTCCACCAGCTCCTATGCTACAGCTAAACCGACAGCTTTCCTTCTGCTTCACAGAAGCAAGTCTGAAATCTGTTTGATTCCCTGACCCACTGAATATCCCAAGTCCTTGGACAACTGGAGAATTCACTGTCACAAGCATGGTACAGTTTAGGCATTAGTAAGTCTCTGATTTTAAAAAGAGAAAGAAAAAGAAAGTGACATATTGAACATCACTCTGAGAGAAGGGAGAAAAGAGACTTAAAATGAAAGCTCGGGTTTTTTCTTCTGGAAGTTTGATATGCTCTCTCACACACACACATGTTAAGAATAATGATTGACACACCTGCTGCTTTCTGTGGCTGTCCAATAGCGACGCTAATCCCAGCAACTGTGACAGGGAGTGTGGTGACCCCTGCAGATGACACTACAGCAGCTGGAACAGACACCACCGGAGGCTTCGCCAAGGCCACCTGGGCTGCTTGCGGTGCCTGGGCCTGGATTTGGCCTTGCGCTTGAAGCTGGGAAGCAGGAACACGAGTCTGAGCAGTAAGGAATTGGGATTATTGCACAAGCATGAGAGGAGACCTGACTATTTCTGGTGGAATGCAGAACGGCAACGCAATGAGACAGGAACGAGAAACCTATCTGGCCCTTGGAACTCTACTCAGGCCCTCATTGGCCCTGCTTCACACCCTCCTTGAGACACTTTGCCTGTCTGTAACGTTTCCCTGAACTCTGATAATGCCTCTCGCTTGCCCTGCTTGCAGAACAGAGAAAGGTTTGTGAGTGTTCATACGAAGTGCTCCGGCCACTTTTGCCTCTGGCCCTGCCCGTCACCAGCATATAGGCCCTTGAAGGTTCTCTGCCAGAGAATGTGGCCCTCAACTTTAAAAATGTTCCCCACCCCTGGATTAAAACAGGATGGGGAATCTGTGGCTCTCCGGATTCTGCTACACTCCAACTCTCAGCCAGCAGCCTCCAGAAGTTTTGTACTATGACACCCATCAGCCCAACTGGCCAATGGACAGGAACAAATGGTGGTTGTCCCAAACACCTGGTGGACAACAGGTTGGAGAAGGCTGGCCCAGATGGCTTCAAATGGGGCTTAAGACAAATCCATGGAGGAGGGGCAGGCTCCATTGACCCCCAGAAGCCATGACGGCTAAATGGAGCCCTGGTGTTCAGAAGCAGTGTCCTCTAAATGTCAGTCGCTTAGGGGTCAACAGGGGGAACGGTCTGCTTCCCAAATATATACTGTCTGTGAGAAAGAAGACAGCTGTTCCAGAAAGACTTTTCACCTTGTGTTCACAACGAAGAGTGCTGTAGCTGAGCAGAATTCTGTGGCTGCCAGTCCACGACTTAAATGCATTTAAAGAACTTGCCCAGCCAGTACAGAAGACCATGCAGGAGAGTGAATGAGCCAGCAGAGGAAGGGCAGAGCTCTCCCCACACACACACACACACACACACACACAGACACACACACACACAGCAGGCAGTGTTTAGCCAAGCCAAAAGAAAGGAGAAGGCTTGTGCCCAGTCTTTCCTCTTTGCCAACCGTCCCACCAGTGCCAGGCTAACTGAAATTTCTGCTGGCTTGTTAACCTCTGCAGGATCCCCAAGGCTGACTTACAAGGCGAGCAACCTGGAGGTTCGTGACGGTGGTGCCAGTGAGGACCGCCCCTGGCCTCGGTGCTGCGACGGCCGTGAGTTGCTGGGTCTGCTGCTGCTGCTGCACTTGAACCTGAGAGGCCTGTTGCTGGGCTCCAGGCTGGGCCTGCTGCTGGGCAGCCTGCTGTTGGGGAAGCTGCATCTTCTGCTTCTGTAACTTGATGAGCTGCTCCTGAAGAGAGAGAGGAGAAACACAACATCGTACCACCACCACAACTTTTGGCTCTGCTATACGGCTTCTGATACCAGGAGAGAATTTGAACCAAAGTTTTTCTTTTTTGATACAGTAGCAAGATTTGCTGAGCGCAGGGTGGATTTGATTTAAATCAAATCGATTTAAATCACGATTTAAATCACTAGTCAGCAAGACCTGATTTAAATCAGTGGTCAGTAAGACTTGATTTAAATCATTTTTTTTTACAGAAAGATTCATTCTTGCTGGTATAATCTTAATATTTACAACCAGATGAAGGTTTCGTTTTTGGAATAATAAATTTTCAGAGTAGTTTTTACAGTTATATAAAAAATTACTGATTTGGTTATACTATTATAAATACCTAGACAGATAATTATGAAATTATTGTGAGGTTTAATAACTGTTTATATTTGGACAACTTTTCTGCTGTACTTTATTGGAAGGAGAAAAATAACCATTTCCTTAATAAACAATTTATTTATCTAAAACAATAACATTATAGCATATGTATCCATGTCTGTTAACTGATGTGGTTAAACGGTTGTTGTTTTTTTAAAAAAAGTAGACTGAGTTTTAGCACACATGAAAAACATAAAACAAATCCTTATTTCCTGATGAATAGCCTTTGGACTATAATGCAACTTAAAACAGAAAACTATCTTTAGAAAGATTTCTCTTCCAAAAGCATTTTATTTTATAAAAATCCGATTTAAATTTAAAAATCCGATTTAAATTTTTAAAAATCTGATTTATTTATTACTATTTTTTAAAATTAATCCTTGATTTTTATCCACCCTGGCTGAGCGTATAGATCTCAAAACACAGTGCATGTTACGTAATGCCCTGCACCTTTCCCCATCTGGGTTGCTCTCGGCAGTAGAGTCTTTGCCTTGCATGCAGAAGGTCCCTAGTTCAATCCCCGGCTTCTCCAGATAGGGCTGGGAAAGAGTCTGTGCCTGAAACCACGAAGAGGCACTGCCAGTCGACACAGGGAGTAACTGAGTTAGACAGGGCAAAGGTCCGACTCAGTATAAGGCAGGTGCTTATGTTGCCCTCCAAATGCTTTGGGCTGCAAACTCCATCAGCCCCAGGTTGGAGAAAGCTGCTATATATATATATTAGGTCCAGGTGTAAAATCAAATGCCATGTTACCAAAAATACATGAACGCTATGTGTATGCTAGAATTCCATGGAAGCGACAGAGCTAAAAAGACAGAATCTGGTGTTGAGAGCGGGAGCCTCCTTTCCCAGAGCCCCTGCTTTTATCTTTTGTTTCAAAGAGCAGGTTTCCAGTTCTGATGACTGTAAAGATATGCTTGACAGCTGTGCATGGGCAAAGCATCTCAGAAGTGAGAGAGGATCAGGTTAAATCTCTAGGGGATGGAGGCAGGGCTTCAGCACTCAGGCAAACTCCTTGCCCTTCCCCGCAACTCCATGATGCAAATATGCCCAATTTACACCACTCTTCTACCAAGCTACAGAGTTCCCCAAACTCCCACCCCCTGAACACTTGAAAATTGCTGTGGGTCTTGGAGGGCCACCAGGATTTTTCTGGCTCTTAAAGCAGCATGGTGCTGCTTTCAATGCATAGTGCGGATAGGGTGCAATGCAGCGCTCCGACCAATGCTAACAAATCGAGGAGCCTCTCCCTCACCTGGGATAACTTCCCCACAGCTTTAATCTGGGCTGGTGATTGGGCCTGTGGGACTTGGACCTGGCCTGCTGCCGCCTGCTGCTGTTGCTGCTGCCGCAGGAGCTGGAAGTGAGCCGGGCTGATAGCCTTCCCCGACAACTGCACACCTGCTGGAGCTGCTGGGGGCAGGGGGAAGAGAAGAAGAAAAGGAGATTGATTACACTTCCTAGCCATTCATTACACACACACAAAACTCACCTCCAAGCGACCTGCAACGTTTTTAAGGAATAAAACCTACAGCATGCAATTCATAAAGATTTCACAAAACAATTCCCAGTAACAAGCAGCAAAAAGCTTCAGCGGCACAATTTACAAGTCATCAACAGCCCCCCCTACTCGGCCAGCCCTGTTCCCAGGCCACACTCTTGCTTGGCCCTGCTTCACACCCAGCCTGAGAGTTTCTAGTTTCTGAGAGAGCTTAGAACGTGTCCTTGAACTCTGATAAACGTGTCCTTGAACTCTGGCTTCCCTTGATATGGGATAGAGAGGGGTGTGGGAGTGGGTGCAGAAATGAGGTAAGTACAGAGGCAGCATTTACCTTGGTGCCCTCCTTCGTCTCTGCCTCAGCACTCTGTCATGCGCTCCCCGCTCCGGGGAGGTTGCCCTTCGAGTTGAAAAGGCCCCCACAGATTTAACTGAGGGCAGGGAGCCTTTGGCCTTCCAGATGCCCCAGCCAGCATGCTCAGCGGGTAGGCATGATGGGTACTGGAGTCTAAAACCATCTAAAGAGCTGCAGGTTCCCCATCCATGGGCTAAATATAATATACTCAGCCCATTATACCTAAAGGAGCGTCTCCACCCCCATCCTTCAGACCGGACACTGAGGTCTAGCTTCCCGAGGGCCTTCTGGCAGTTCCCTCACTGCAAGAATTGAGGTTACAGGGAACCAGGCAGAGGACCTTCTCGGTAGTGGTGCTCACCCTGTGGAACGCCCTCCCACCAGGTGTCAAGGAAATAAATAACTTTTAGAAGACTTCTGAAGGCAACCCTGTTTAAGGAAGTTTTTAATGCTTGATGTTTTATCGTGTTTTTAATATTCTGTTGGGAGCCGCCCACAGTGGCCTGGGAAACCCAGCCAGATGGACAGGGTATAAATTGTTGTTGTTGCTGCTGCTGGTGTTAAAACCCACGCAAGGTCAAGTCAGCAGAGGATTAGAAACAAGAAGCAGATGTTACTACCAGTTTGGGAAAGTATCCCATAGGTGAGATTTAACCTTTTTAAAAAAAATAAAAATCAGACTATGCAAAATGTACACTCTTTACCTGGCGTAACCTGAGTGACTAAGGATCTTGCTTGGGTCTGGACCGGGGTCAGGTTAGTAGTGACAACCGCTGGCGCTGTCACCGATGTCACTGCTCGGACCCCTGGGGTAGACGCTATGGTCACCAGTTCTGCGGATGCAGCAGGTGCGGCAGCTGCTCTCTGTTGAGTATGTACCACCTGGGCTGTAGCCGTTCCTCCTGCGGTCTAAAGGAAAGGAAGAAAGATGTAATTTGTCGCAGCTCTCAAGTTAAGATTATCCTTGACCAAATGGCTCAAGCTCAAGACATCTTGGCAAACCAAGCTTTGTCCTCGCCATAGTAAAGAATCCCACTTCCAGGGTAGGATTTTTTTCCAGATACCCCTATCTATAATCAAACTGCATCTGCACACACACTTTGCTTAGAACCACTGGACTCTGGTTGAATCATAGAGTTGGAAGAGACCACAAGGGCCATCGAGTCCAACCCCCTGCCAAGCAGGAAACACCATCAGAGCACTCCTGACATATGGTTGTCAAGCCTCTGCTTAAAGACCTCCAAAAAAGGAGACTCCACCACACTCCTTGGCAGCAAATTCCACTGTTGAACAGCTCTTACTGTCAGGAAGTTCTTCCTAATGTTTAGGTGGAATCTTCTTTCTTGTAGTTTGGATCCATTGCTCCATGTCCGCTTCTCTGGAGCAGCAGAAAACAACCTTTCTCCCTCCTCTATGTGACATCCTTTTATATATTTGAACATGGCTATCATATCACCCCTTAACCTCCTCTTCTCCAGGCTAAACATGCCCAGCTGCCTTAGCCGTTCCTCATAAGGCATCGTTTCCAGGCCTTTGACCATTTTGGTTGCCCTCCTCTGGGCACGTTCCAGTTTGTCAGTGTCCTTCTTGAACTGTGGTGCCCAGAACTGGACACAGTACTCCAGGTGAGGTCTGACCAGAGCAGAATACAGTGGCACTATTACTTCCCTTGATCTAGATGCTATACTCCTATTGATGCAGCCCAGAATTGCATTGGCTTTTTTAGCTGCCGCGTCACACTGTTGGCTCATGTCAAGTTTGTGGTTGAAATCACTGCCCTCATTGGGAGCTTGAAAGTGACACACTGGGCATCTGAAAATACTCACCGCCAGGGATCCCGGTATCACGGGTGAAGCCAGCCGCTTGTTGATTGGCTGAAAGGTCGTTCCAGGAACCCCGGCCACTGTATTTACAATAACGTTCCCACTCACTGTAGCTGAGAAACAAAACCAAAAGGTCAGTCTGGGCCTGCAATGGAGGCGGGCATAGTCATTTCTCCACCACCCACAAGGCTTTACTACGGGAGGTGCAACTCACCTGTCTGCATGCTTGTCCCAGTCACCGAGGTCTTCATTGTGCCAGCCTGGCCAAGAGATAATTTTGGTTAAAGAGAGAAACATACCGGGACGTGGAAGGGTTGGCATGCAATGTGGCCAGGATGTGGCAGGAGCTGTGTGCAGCTGCACACAACTTCTTTGCAAACCTCTGAAGCCGGCAGTTAGTTAAAAAGCTGGCATTTTAATGAAAGTTCCCCATTGCACATGAACCCCAAACCTGTGGTTGATGCCTTCCAAACAAGCCAGGATATGATGCAAAGTTTAAATGATGGCTTCCTATCCTGGTTTGTTTGGAAGACATTAGCCCTATTTTCAGAAGCAGCTGGAAAATACAGTCAAGTGCTAAATCTTGACTTGTTCAGGCGAAGTGAAGGGAATGGAAAAGGGCCATGGAAACTTGTGTGTGCTCTGGCTGAAGCAGCCAGAAATTTCAGCATTATGTGTGGATGTGGGCACCATGTAAGAGTCGTGAAGCTATCTGCTCATATGTGACACAGCTTTCTGAGAATTAGCCAGAGTCCCAAATGATCTCCATGGATATTCAAGCTATGTTTCTAACTGGTTTAAGGATTTAGCGCAGAATACACAATGATAAATGTAAGCACAAGTGAAAAAGTAAAAAAACACACACACAAAAAACGGAGTGGGTTTGCTTATAAATCCAAAACTTATTTCAAAAATAACAGGTCCTCTTGGGGGGGGGGCAGGGAGAAGCACCAAACATGAATTTAGCCTATAACCACCTGATTCCCTCCCTACAGAAAATCAGGGTTATGGTTTCCAGCCTATAGCAGGTAACATCCTTGCTGCCACGGGTCAAACAAACAGTCAGCATATAAATGGACATGCCTGATGTTAAGGCTGGTCACTGCCTGTGCCTGTAGCGCTACAGGATGCTGGTCTTAAAACAAGAATGCAGCCACACAGTTTTGCCCGTGGAAGTTACAAGCCCACAAGAACCCCTGCAAATGTGGCTTGTCATGACACTTCTTAGCCTGCCTCTCCCACACTTTATGATGCTATGCGTCCTTTGAGTTTTAGGAATAAGAGGAGACTCTCGCATAGCTTAACTGCTGCATCAGTCCGGACACGCTCTCCACTCCCCACAGGCATCTGGGCCAGTGGCTATTTGCAACCCCTCGAGAGTGTCTTACCAGCACTGCAGTGTTTGCCACAGTGGTAACAGCCGTCTGCACCACAGCCTGGGGCTGCTGGACTACCTGGGCTTGAGCCTGGGGCTGAGGCTGGGCTTGCTGTACTGCCGCTTGCTGTGTTTGTTGCTGGCCGGCCTGCTGTTGCTGCTGAGGTCCAGCTTGCTGCTGGGCCCGTTGCTGCTCAGCCAGAGCCTGGGGAATAAGGAAGGAGAAAAAGCGGTTGGTTCCTGTTCAAAGGGCAGATAAAAGCATCCCGAACAAGGCGAGCCATTCTCACGCTCCTCTCTTCAATTGGCTGTGAACAGGTGGATATGTTGAATTTGCCTAGACTTGACATCTTTATATACAAGGTCCAGTCCCTTCATTTTGTGTCAGTTCTTTAGGGCAGATCTTCATATTACCTTTCCCAATGTAGGTGGGGGGCAGGGGGAGAAAAATATATAAAGACTTGGGAATAGCTGTTCAGATGCCTCTTCCACCCCATTATATACAGCAGCGCCAGTGGCCCCAAACAAGCAACAGGTTCATCACAGGATAGTCTCTCCTGTCCTCGGAATCAACAGAGAAACCCCCAATCCAGCTTGGGACTGTGGTACAGAAAAATTCCACGTGCCATTTCCCAATAATCTTTTCCTCCGACCTGCCCCAAAATACGAATTTACTTGAGGGGTAAATAGCTGAGATTTGGGGGATTTACAGCAAGGAATTCCTTCCGGTCCACCTTGGCCACTGAGGCCTGGGACACTTTGGTTTGTTTCACATGCCCCTGAGGTTCAGCTTGCCCTAATCAGGGACCGAGTCTTTGGTGTGACACGTTTTGCCCTGTGGAACTCCTTGCCAATAGAAGTTTGGCAGGAGACATCCCTGTTCATTTTTTTGATGTCTTCTAAAAACTGTATTATTCAGACGGGCCTTTCAAACATGGGCGTAGTCAGCTGCCCCTCCCATTAAGAAAATAATAAAAAATACTTAATTGACCAATCATTTCACAGATAACTCAGTTCTGCCCCCCCCCAACATAAAGCCTGCCCCCCGCATGCTTTTAAATCTCTTATATTCTCTGCCAACCCGCTCTTACTGATCTGTCTGGCATTTTTATTGCAATGCTGTGTCTTTAGCCTGTATGGCACCTTTGATTATTATGTATGGAAGTGTGGTTTCCAAATATTTAAATAAATAATGGTGCAGGGAGACAAGATCAATCCCATGCACTGCTGTCCCAGTCTGAATCATACCCTCCCACCACCACCCGACTTCAGCTTCTGTTTCTAAACAAAATAAGAAGCATGGGAGACACTTATCACATGATGAATGAAAGATACACCCATGACGCTATTCCCAAGTTTCAATATTACTGCCCCAGCCGCACTGGCAAAATGAACGTGAGAACATGCCCTAAAAAAACCGAACTGGTAACACAATGAGAGACCAGCCGTGCTGGTAAGACAACAAATTTCATAAATGAACTAAATCCAGATTAGACTGTGAATAAAGCCCCTACAGTGTCAATACAAAGCCTTTATATCACATATTTCAAATAGCTGCAGCATACCATATACATTAGTTCATCCCCACTATGGAGGGGGAGGAGTGAGACTGGACCTATCACCAAACAACATCCCCCGACTCACTGTTTCGGCGCAGGAACTGGAATCTCCTTCGCAACGTACCTTCTTCTCCTTTGCGATACGCTCTGCTCGGAGAGATGCAACTTGAATGGGAGGAAGTGGCTTGTCGTAGTTGATGCCGCTGGGAATGAAGAGGAACGAACTAAATTAGAAATTATGAAGGGGGAAGAACTGGGGCACCATTTGGTCAAAAGTCCAGAGCTTTTATTAAGGCCTACTGATTTTGATGGAAGAGTTGAGCACATGCTTAAAATAACTTCCAGCAATATCAACAAGGACTTAGAAGCATTTCGCTTTAGCTGGATTGCACCCAATGCAGAGCATCTCTCTGTGTATGTGTGCGTCTCTGCTAAAAAGATCAATTCCATGGGTAGGCAAACTAAGGTCTGGGGGCCGGATCCAGCCCAATCGCCTTCTAAATTCGGCCCGCGGACGGTCCGGGAATCAGCGTGTTTTTACATGAGCAGAATGTGTTCTTTTATTTAAAATGAATCACTTGGTGATTTGTGGAGCCTGCCTGGTGTTTTTGCATGAGTAGAATGTGTGCTTTTATTTAAAATGCATCTCTGGGTTATTTGTGGGGCAAAGGAATTTGTTCTTTATTTATTTATTTTTTTCAAAATATAGTCCGCCCCCCCCACAAGGTCTGAGGGACAGTGGACCGGCCCCCTGCTGAAAAAGTTTGCTGACCCTTGATCAACTCCATCCTTTCCCTGTTCTTTGCTTAAAGTGCTTGGAGAAAGAAGGGGGGGCGGGTGCTAATCTTGCCCTGTCACACCCCTCCCTCCTACCTGAAGCTTCTTACCTTTCTGCAAGTACTGAAGTGTGTTTTGGATTCTTCTGGAAAGGGTTCATACCAAGTCTGAAATACAACCCAAGAGGACATTTGTTGTCAAAGAAACACATTTCCAAAATGCCCCTTTATTTAAAGGTGGCCGAGGAGGGGAGGGGAGAAAGAATACTCCTGAAGAGAGGAGCAGTGCTGTATATTCTAAAGTCACGGCACCAACACATGCACTGACAGATCCACCAGAACACTTTTTGACCTTAAGAAAACACAACATATTTGCATTTGGGAAAGAACCCCAAGGAAGAATTATATAGTGGACTTCAGATTTCTATTCTGTTTACAATCAATACACTGTATATGGAGAACTGCCATTGGAGAAAATATGAAAACACATGGGATTTTTGTCAATTACATGTGTTAATTGGCTACCCAATGCCACAACGTTTGTGCTATCAACAGCTGTCTTCTGAACTAACCAAATTAAATATGGAATAATCACTGGATGAAGTTTTTTTCTCATGTCATTGCTATTAAGTCACATCCACCCGATTCAAGACCTGTTAACTCAAGGATAGCACTTCATGCACCTGATGAACTGGACTAGGGTCCACAAAAAGGCTATGCCATAAAAAGCTACTTGCAATGTGTCACAAGCCTCTGTTGTTTTTGTCGCAATGGACTTGCGTAGCAAATGGCTTTTGTATAGAATAGTTTTACTGCAGTGGCTGCAAGAGGAGCGTCTTCCCTATGAACTTACAGGGGTTTGATCGGTGGGCTTCTCTTCCCAGCAATGATTTTCATAATCTCAAAATGATTAGTGTAAAGCTGGGTGTGCGTGGAGCCCTCATCTTGGGCATAGAGCTGATTTGTTCGAAGTGGTCGGCTATTCTTTGTCTAAATATGAACAAACAACAACAAAGTTTTACAAGGCGTAATACAAGACTCTGTAATGTTTCTGCCTACGTAAGAGATCTGGTACAGTAAACTTGCAACTTATGTAGGGCTTCTGTTCCAGGGACTGCGCCTAAAGCCAAAATCGCATTTAATTCAGTGACAGGTGGGACTGCCAAAGTCTCTCCCCCCCCCCGACATTCACTCCCTTTCTGCCCCCCTTTTAATTTGCTATTTTTGCCAAGCACATGAAGTTGAATGCACACAAGTTAAATGCATAAGTTGCAGGCTTACTGTATACTAAGTATACAAATACTAAGAAACAAGTAAAGCACAAACTACGATTATAAACTACTAGAGCTTAATCCCAATAGCAGGGTGATCCATGGATCTGAATGTTCCATTTCTCACGTTTGTCCCTCTTCCTTTGCTTTTCAGAGCTAAACACGGTGTGGGTAGATGGTTCCTGGATTTATTGGGAATCTACTGAATTAAGGGCACTGTACAGATGTATTTAATGAATGAACAAATGAATATCTGCATTATTGCACAACATTGCTGGCTTCAAGCTAGCTTTGTATACAGAGATTGAAGGAGGCTTGCAAACTCTGGTTAAAGCCAACCATGGTTAGCGCTGTCATCAGTGCAGAGATAAACCTGCTCTATAAACAGCCGTGAAACAGAAAAGGAAGAGAGAGCATGTGTAAGAGATGGGCAGGAGGCAAAGGGGGATATGTGGCTTGCTTTCCCTCTTATAACCATGGCTAATAGGTTATGCCAAATATTGCATCGGTACCAAGTTTGTAAGCTGCCGATTCAAGTGTCAGAAATGTAGGGAAAGAAAAATAATACCAGATTAATTTCCCATTTTATATAATCATGAAAATGGAGACTGGAGAATTAGGAACACTTGGGAGGTCCTGGTGGGTCGTATTTCTGAAGTGTACACAAACCTGAAACAACTGACTTCTTATCCCCACACTCCAAAACGATTCTGTCTCATCTCCACCCCCTTTCTTATTACTCTCCTCTTTCCCTCTTCTCCAGCCCACCCTCACTCTTCCCCAATCCCACAAGCCTCTCCCGCTTGCCAGAAGATTAAGGCTGAGCAGCTGAATAATTCTCATTATTGACCCCCCTATTCCATGGGGCAGGTAGGAACTCTGGGCTGACTGGGACCAGAAACAGGGAACCTGGCCTGAACCAGTCAAATTGAACCACTGAGAAGCAGCTTGGCTGGGTACCCCACAACTCCCTTTCTTTGATTAAGTGCCAAAGGTTTTGTTTTGGCGCCGGGTTTTGTTTTGTTTTTACAAAATGGCTCGTTCCCCATTTTGGTCCCCCCACCCCGCCCCGGAGCTCACCTACCCTGGGCTCCTAAGACGTCAGAGCAGTCAAGTCAGTGGGCCAGAGAGCTTCGGGCAGTTATTCTGCCTAACCAGCCATACCGTCACATCAGACCATATCGGCCACACACTGCCAGATGGACTTGCTAGTACTAATTTGCTTCCTGTACTTACTTAACCCTGCTCTTCTGTGGAAAGCACAGAGCAGCATGCATCGGGGACTTAAGTCTGAAGTAGCTGAGTCACTGATCAGGCGCACACCCGCTTGTCTTCAGTGATGCTACTTCCTCAGGTACTCCTTCACCAGGTGCACATAAAAATATGCACATGTGCATTCTCTCACACACTCACTGTAATACTGGTCTCCCGACAAATGCCATGTTAATCGGCAACATCCCAAATATTTCCCTAAATTTGATTATCTTGGTCAGAAGAAGAAGTTTAGCAGGAACTGTAACTTGAGGCCAAAAGCTCTTTCTCCATGGCACCCAACTTTGCCCCTTTGCGGTCTGGTTTCCGGAAAGCTGTTTATATTTGCTGCTATCACCTCTAACCCTACTACAACTAATTTACAACTACGCTTCTGCAGCTGTTAAGTTGGGGGTGATACATTACCTGATGGGGCGTTGCAGGGATTAATTCATTAAATGTCTGCAAAGCAATCAGATTTCAAAATGAAAAGTAAAAAAAAGCTAGTAACAAAACATATTTTTTTTTCAAAACAAAAAAACAAAAAAAAAGGTACTAATTATAATAATCATGCGGAATGAGGTGGCATTTCTGGGAGGTGGACAAAACACTTTTTATTTTTTAATTCAAGCTGGCTAAAGTGTGAGAAATCACTCTTCAAATCACATCTTTGAGACAAAGGTCGCCTGGCGCCACAATCTATTGCGTCAACGCGAAATAGATGGGAAGGCTTTAAATGGCTGATTGAGCGTTCAAATCAGGACTCAAATATGGATCTCCTACTTCATCTTGTGTCCACCTCTGCTGATGCTTAAGATACCAGACTGTCTGAATTGGAACAACAATTTGTAAGTGCACACCTTATAAATGCTTTTTGTCTTCTTCTTAGGGTTCGCTTCATACATAAGCTGTAAAATAAGAAGCAAAGTTTGACTTTCTGCGATGGGTTTGGATTTAGATTAGTGACATAAATAGAAAGTCTCTATAAGAGCCAGTGTGGTACAAGTGGACAGAGGGTGAGGCTTAAGGCCCAGGAGATCAGAGGTCAGTACCCTGATCAACCCAAAAAAAAAAAATGGGGGAGGGGGAACGCATGCCGGGAGGCCTTGGACAAGCCCCTATGTCTCAGTCTCAACTCCCCATTGGTAAAACGGGCAAAATGCTGGCCTAACTCACAGGGCTGTTGCAAGAACTCTATAGCACATTGCCGAATTTTATTTTATTTCCAAATACAAAAAAAGGGAGGAAAAAGAGTGCCACGTAAAACGATCCAAAAGAGAAAAGTATCACAAGTACGGGTCCTCTCTTTACAAATTTCATAAGGATTTGCTTATGCTTCTGACTCCCTAAAGCGTGTACAAGAAAGTTGCCTACTTCGGCTTACACCCACCTTCCCTTCTTCTCTTGGAATGACAACGTTTTCGTAGCGGTTGCGACACTGTTTCGGGGAGCGGTAAACTCGGCTGCAGGAGTTCACTACGTCGCTGACCAGATCCCAGTTGGGCGTGTGAGCCGGGGACACGACTGCGAGGTTGAGAGGCAGCTCCAGCAACTGTTTGACCGCCTGCAAAGAAGGGGGAGGACAGACAGGAAGTAAGACTCTATTGCTATCCTCTTCACTAGTGATATCTGGGGAGTGAGTGCTGATTCTGATGTGTGGGTGGTCCAGTTCTGGTTCCCTAGGAGGAGGCACTTGGAAGGAACACAAGGTTTGCAGCAGTACAACAGAAAAAACCCCGCAAACCTGAGGTGTGTGAGAGACAAAACAGGGCTACACATGGTCAGTGGCCACAGAATGTGGAGTATCTGTTGGAGTGGAGGACCCAGAAAACAGGACAGGAGAAGGGGAATGGAATGAAGTAACCAGAGAGAGAGAGCTGCTTTCTGGGGTACTTGAACAAGAGCACCCCACACTGCAAGACTTTGTTGCGGGTCCCACTTGCTTAATAAAATATGTTGCAGGTTAGTATGTTGCACATGAAGCTGAACTCACTATTTTATCGCACTTTATCAGCACAAAACTGATCAAGTCCAGCATCCTATTCTGCGCCCATGGGAAGCCTGCAAGCAGAGCATGAGCACAACAGCATTCTCCTTTGACCCCCCCAGAAAATGATAATCAGAGGCGCACTGCCTCTGACAGCGGAAGCAGAAGATAGCCATTGTGGAGAGTGAGGACTATATACATGAAGGAATGGGGTATGCAGAGTGGGGCTGCAGTTTTGCAAAACAAAACCAACACAACTGCGAAAACTTGACTCCTCCATATTAACTGGGGGCATTGGGGTAGGTTTACTCAACACCCCACTGGTGTCTCCTTAACTTTCTCCAAAATTAGCAAGTGTATTTCCGTTTACTTTACAGGTTTAGGTCATCATTGTGATTGAAGCAAAACTGGCTTGATACTTGTTGGCCATTATGTCCACCAAGCGGGATCCCAAAAGGCTCAACACATGCCAGATGAATCAACCTATACAATATAAGGTCATCTTTGGACACACACCCCTCTTAGTGTCTCTGGTAGGCAGGGTAAGAGGGGGAGCTCTGCCTATGGAATACCCCCACCTGGGAGGGTCACCTGGCATCCCACTCAACAAATTATTACTTTTAAGCTTTTAAACTCATTTTTAATTTTAAGTGAGAAACATACCCATACAAGGAATACAGAGCTTAGTAGCTGCACAGAAAATAAAGAAAAATAGTGGCTAACGGTTGTAGTTTTAGACATTCCAAGAAAGGCAATAAAATGAAAGTGTTGCACTTTTTTAATTACTATTTTAAAAGGCTTTTAAAACTTCTGAGGATGCTGGTTTATGCTGCAACCAAATCCACCTGTTCTTGCAGTGGTTTATTCTGTTGTCTTTGCCTTTTAAACGACTTCATGTAGCAATGTCTACCACCCTGGGAATACTCTTATCGGGAGGGGGCACAGGGGACTCAATAAATAAGCAGCGCGCACACACCCCGCCAGACCTTATGTCTGTACGCTGCAGAGGCAGATGAAGGACTTGGAAGTGAGCCCAGTTCTGGCCAAGTCTTTCTTGGAACGTACCTGGCACCTAGTGGATGGAGTGGGAAAGCATCAAGCACCCAGGACCGCCAGATGGCGACAAACTGGGAGAAACACACATTTAGCTATTCAGCAATGGAGTTCTAGCCAACTAAATTCTACTCAGAGAAGACTCACTGATAATCAACGGGCCTACGTTGGCTATGCCCATCAGTTTCTATGGGCCTATTCGGAGTACAGCCAGAGGTGAGTGTAACCCAAAGACTTCTTGCATCTGCGGTGAACCCAGTGTTGCAGACGCCATCTCACCTGGAGGAGCGCCCAGTCCTCGCTGATGAGCCACTCGGGATTGTCTTGGCCCGCCTCTGCAGCCGGCTTCACAAGAGTCGGGAGCGGCTTTGCAAACTGGGTCTGCTGCTTCAGAAGGATGTTCTTCTTCTGCTCTTTGCCTTCCCGCTTCATTTTCAGCATCCCCAGAGTGGCTCGGTCAAAGAGTGACCGGGGAGGGATAACCGTCTCCCCGTGGCGCTGCTTCTTCTTCCTTCCTGCAGCTGGGAAGAGGGATGCTGGGCTCAGTGAAGCAGTTGGTGGCGGGGAGTGGGAAGGGGCAATGAACATACAAACTACGCAAGGATGTTAAAAATTATGAGAGAGTTTCCAAAGCCCTCAAAGGCCACAGGCGTAATAAGCTTTGATCCACCACAACGCCTATGGTACTCTGGCAGATCAGGGAGGTTTTGAGCTGTTTGCTGGGGAATAATTAAAAAAAAAAACCAAATCCCTAACACCGTCATAAATTTAGTGATCTGGGCAGGTACTAGTTGTACCAATGTGGAGGGCAGGGGCAGACCCACAGCCATAAGACAAATGAGGGGCAAAGAGCACTTGTGCCACTGCAACCAGCCAGTAGGCGCTAATGCTTTAGCACCTCTGCCACCCATGTGCTGTATCATCCACAAACCTGGCAGACTGAGCTCTGTGCTTCGTAGGTGCCCCCTAGGCTGCAGTACCAGAAGTGTCATCACCTGCCTGAGCACTTTGTCAGCTGACCATAACAGTCAATCCTTGAACATCCCCCGCAAAAGCTCGAGCCCAGAGAACCTGGGGCTCTTCAGGTTGAACTTCATTTCCCATCATCTCTGACCACTGGGCTATGCTGTCTGGGGCTGACAGGAGCTGAAGGTCGCAAACATCTGGAGGGCCACAGACTCCTCAACCTGAGCCACCTGTTCATTTCAGAAAACCTAACCTCTCCTTCTCCATCCCCTTATACTGCTGGTTTTGTAACACCACCTCCTGTCTGCCTTGGTTTACACTCCCTGCCTCTGGCCCTGAGACTTCTGGGTAAGAAACTTGTGTGAGGTCAGACTGTTTGTCCACCCAGCCCAAGGTTGTCTACTGCAGGGGTAGCCAATGTGGTGCGCTCCAGATGTTGTTCCCATCAGACTCAGCCTGCACAGCCTATGGTCAGGGATGATGGGAGATGTAGTCCAACAAATATCCAGAGAGTACCACACTGGCTATCCCTGGTCTGCTGACTGGCAGCAGCTCTTCAGCGTCTTACGCAGAGAGAGGTCTTCTGCATCATCAGCTACTTCATACCTTATTTTAAAGAAAACAAACAAACTGGAGATGCCACAGGTTGAACCGGGAATTTCTGAAAAGCACATGCTCTGATTTTATCTCTTGCCTATCCTGGAATGTTCAGAATTTGATCCATGCCTGCCTCTTGCCTCGGACTGACCACCAGCACCCTCCCACAACCTAATTGCCTGAGGAGCCCCCTCCTGCTGGACCTCACAACAGCACAACCCCACTTCCCAGCCGGTTTCTCAATGTTTAAAATAATCTTTGGAAAGCCTATGACATAACAGCAACTTTCTCAGCTTGGGCTTCCTGCAACAAAGGAGTTCCACACCCACAAAAGCAACGCCGGGAGGTGTCTGACAATGTATATCCTACATAAAAACCCGATGTTTACCGGATGGGTCCGTTTTGTGGCGCTTACGCTCCTTCCTGACATACACGGGCGGCAGTTTGGACTCTGGGATCGGGGTGCTCTCATACATCAGGCACATGACGGAGTCGATATAGATGTCGTTGTCATCCTGAGGTGGCGTTGGGGGAGTCCAGAGCTGTACAAAGCATTAGAAGAGAGTTACCTTGCTTTGTGTTCTTGGATAAGCAGAGGATGTGCGTGCGTGTGGAAGAGAAAGAGAAAGAGTGTGTATGGGGTACCTCCAGTTGCAAACGGGATCCGTTCCAGAGGTCCGGCCGCATCCCGAGGTTTTTGCAAGCCGGACACATGCGCATGGCACAGTTTATCGCTTCTGTGCATGCATGCGTGGCACGGTTTAGAGCTTCTGCACATGCACGCACGGGGAAACCTGGAAAAATACTTCCAGGTTTGCCGTGTTCGCATCCCGAAGTTTACGTAACCAGAGGGATACGTAAGCAGAGGTGTGAATGCACTAACATAAGAAGGCCCTGCTGGATCAGGCCAATGGCCCATCTAGTCCAGCATCCTGTTCTCATAGTGGCCAACAAGCTACCTGTGGGAAGCCTGCAAGCAGGACCATGAGTGCAGCAGCAATCTCTCCTCCTGCAGTTTCCAGGGACTGGTACTCAAGAGCATACTGCCCCTCTGCATACAGCGTGTGTGTATGCGTTTTCCTCGCCTCCGCCCCACATCCACCCCCACGCTGAAGAGGTAATAAAATCAATACAGACTTACCGGCATTATTTCAGTTTGTCCATCTGGGCCTTCATAAATATATTCCTGGAGCAGGGAGCGGGGGGAAGAGAGACACACTTAGTTCTGATGAAACCAGAGGACAAAATAGCTGTCTTCAAATATCTAAAGGGCTGTAACATGGAGGATGGAGCAAGCTTGTTTATTCCTGCTCCAGAGGCTAGGACCCGAACCAATGGATTCAAATTACAAGAAAGGAGATTCTGACTAAACATCAGGAAGGACTTTCTGATAGTAAGAGCTGTTCAACAGTGAAAGAGACTTCCACAAAGGGTGGTGTGCTCTCCTTCCTGGAGGTTTTTAAGCAGAGTTTGGGTGGCCACCTGTCATGTATGATTTAGTAGAGATTCCTGCATTGCAGGGAGTTGGACTAGACGACCCTCGGAATGCCTTCCAACTTCTTCCAAGACTCTATGAGAAGCACAATTCATTGTGGGTTTTATCCCCGTGGTGGTCCCACTTAAGAGTATACTAAATGAAATTATGTCTCTACCTTTGGTCCATTAATTTCAATGCATCTAGGATTAACAGTGGATACAACCTTTTAAAAAAAGAAAAAGCTAAGGGGAGGTAATACACCCCCCTTAAATTAAAAAAGCCCAATGAAAACTAAGGACCAGTACCCAATGAAATATCAGGAAAATGGAAAAACTCTGGAGTGGAAGAGATGGCCTGCCCTGCTTGAGGTTCTTATAGCTTCTAGTATCCTAGAGGAGAGCTAGGTTGGCAATCCACTGGAGATGAAGGGACATAAGTGTTGTTTTCCTGCAGGTTTCCCTCAAATGTTTTAAGAAGTGCATAAAAGCTGGCAGGTAAATTACTTTGTTATATGCATCTTCCCGAGTGTAGGTGAGCAGTTCCTCCTCTTCCCCATCCAAAAGCATTTTCTCCTCTTGTTCTTTCAGCGACTTCAGGTGATGATTTTCCCACACCTTTTTGGCAGTTCTTACTTCCATCTAGGTAAGATATATATTTATATATATTTAAAAGAAAAACTTAATGTATTAAGTTCAATTACAAAACTAACTCAGGAATCAGCAGGAGGCATAAATTTCTGGGTTACTTGCAGTAGGATCTCTGACCCCAAATACTATTTAACAATAGCAGCAATAAAATGACCTCCCTGCAATCTAAATTATACTAGGCTGAAGTAATTAGGAGGGGATTTTTGCGTAGAAAGACCGAGAGCTCCGTTCTGGTATTCAAAACAATCTTGTGGGCTCAGAATCCTTTAATTCTAAGTGCAAGGCTGTTACATCAAGAGCCAGTTGGTGGATATCCAGGTTCTGCTACAACAACAACAACAATAATAATAATTTATTATATGTACCCCGCCCATCTGGCTGGGTTTCCCCAGCCACTCTGGGCGGCTTCCAACAAAGACCAAAAATACACTAAGATGTCACACATTAAAAACTTCCCTGAACAGGGCTGCCTTCAGATGTCTTCTGAATGTCAGGTAGCTGTTTATCTCTTTGACATCTGATGGGAGGGTGTTCCACAGGGTGGGCGCCACCACCAGGAAGGCCCTCTGCCTGGTTCCCTGTAGCTTTGCTTCTCACAATGAGGGAACCGCAAGAAGGCCCTCGGCGCTGGACCTCAAAAGCCCAACAAAGTAGATCCCATAAGTTTGCCCACCCCTGAGCTAATTATTTCAGAGGCAATGATTTCCAGGGTGAAAATAACTATTATATTTATATACAGTGTGTGCATATTTAGGTGCCACAAGATGTACCATGGCATAAGCTTTCATGGGCTACAGAAATAAAAATGTCACTCTCCCATGTCTTTTTTTAAAAAAAAAAAAAATCCTGGGTCTTCTAAGCATCTTCTGTAGTTTTTGCTTTGTTCACATGAAGTCCTTACAGATACTTTGCTGCATAATACTGTAAGAGCAGAAGAAGGCCTCCCACAGTACTTTATGTGCCCTTAAGAATCTGCTCAGGCCAGATCCCTCAGTGGCCAGGCTGTAATGTGTCTTTGAACTGGGGTAAGACCTCTTGCTTGCCTGGATGGGGAGCGCGGTATGTCTGGCCACACACACCAAGGGCATGCACCCCCAACCCCCCAAAAGGTTACTGCTGTAGAAGTGACTGCATATACATGCCATACCTCATTTTCCTTCAGTTCACTATCATCAGTGGAAACATGGAAGAGCTCTAGGTAATTCAAAGCGTACTTTTCAATTGGGGTGAGCTGAGAGAAGATACAAAGAAGTAATTATCCGACAAAGAGTATGTCAATGCTTCTTCTAGGGACTACCAAACCATAAATGCAATAAGCACGTCCAATTAACCAGCCAACAGATTTAAGTGCATTATTTTTAACAGATGTGTTTGTAAAAAAAAAAAAAGAACATGGCAAGAATCATCTTAGAAAACGAACCTCTCCTCCTTCTTTCTTGTCAAGGGCAGAAGGCTTTTCTAAGATTGTTCTTGTTTTTAGAAGAAGAGTTTGGATTTGATGTCCTGCTTTATCACTACCCGAAGGAGTCTCAAAGCAGCTAACATTCTCCTTTCCCTTCCTCCCCCACAACAAACACTCTGTGAGGTGAGTGGGGCTGAGAGACTTTAGATAAGCGTGACTAGCCCAAGGTCACCCAGCAGCTGCATGTGGAGGAGCGGAGACACGAACCCGGTTCACCAGATTACGAGTCTACCGCTCTTAACCACTACACCACACTGGCATTAGAGACAAATGTGTATCTCACAAACAAAAGTGTGCTTCCTGCTTCAAAACGGTTGCTTCTGCTCATTTGGAAAATGATTCATCAAATTAGCTGTCATTTCCCTCAATTAACTAACAGCCATAATAATAAGTTCCAAAGCAATTCAGACAACTTAGGTACAGTTGGCATTTTCCACAGGAAGCTACTGCATACACAGTCAAAGTTATTGATCCATCTAACTGATTTCATCTACACTAGCCTTATCCTGACATGCTCTGGTCCATGAGGTCACGAAGAGTCAGACACGACTAAACGACTAAACGACTAAACAACAACAAGCCTTCCCCAACCTAGTATCCTCTAGATGCTGTTGGATCCCACCACACTTGACCACTGGCCATGCTTGTAGGGGCTGATGGGAGCTGGGAATGAACTATACCTGGGAAGCGCCACATTGTGGAAGGTTGGTTTGCAATGCTCTAAAGATACCTTCAACTGTTAATGTAAAGCAAGTGTACCTGATCCACAACAGCAACCAACTCCTGCAGCTGAGAAGGCTCATCAAGATACTGGGACTTGCCGATTTCAGAAATGAGAGGTTCCAAAGCTGATTCAGTCTTTGAGACCTGAATGCATGTGTACAACTCCTCCTCCTCTTCTCGCTCTGTACTTTTGAGAGCCTTTTTAAAACACACAAAAGGTGTTTTTTTGTATAAATGCAGCGGCACATCCATCACATTTTTTAAAAAGTTATTCTGATAAGAAAACCAATTTTTTATCAGTTAAATAAACTGAGCAAATTAAGGCAATTTCTACTGCTATTCATAGGTAAGGAAGTTGTAAGAGATTGTTCAGCCTGGCACTCGGAGCAATGGAAATTTCATACTCACTTTACCTGTGAGATAGGTGGGGTGAGAGAGACTGACTGGTCCAGTGTCACTTAGCAAGTCTCAAGGCTCAGGAAGAATCTGAACCCAAGTCTCCAACATTCTGGTCTAACACTTAACCACTGTGCCACATGGGCTCTCAAGGCAGATATGTGAAGGGCACTTGTTTGTTGAATAGTGAACTATTCACTTGGGTTATATGGAAGTATTCCTGCATAGAAAGGGCCTTCTAGATTTTGCAGTAATAATTAGGAATTTGGGGAAAACGTGATGCTTTGACTAAAGGGCATACAACCTCCCCAACTCCACCCTAGACAAGCGCTGCATTCCCTTGAGAGTAATCTGTCTGTAATTGGACTAATTAATCCAGGATAAAGACATCCCATTTCAGTCTTCACTGTGGCTCCCTCAGACCCCTAATACGATGCAGGTCTACTCAAAACTAAGCCCCATTTTTAAAAAAATCTCATTTATAAAAACCCCAAAATCTCAGAAGTCCACTTTGCAGTAACTAAAGCAGGGTTTTTAGTGTTACTGCTGCTACTGATCTACGAAATAGAATCTATATCAAGATATGACAGGCACCCACTATCTGGGCTTTCTGGAAACAACTGGAAGACATTTTTGTTCCCACAGGCTTTCCCAGCTGGATAAATGAGTCTTTGCTGTATCTATTCCTCAGGGTTTTAGTTTTATCTTAAATGCATCTGCTGTCTCTAAGCTTTCAACTGGTTCCTGCAGTTGTTATTGTACGTTGCCTTAAGACGACTGTATAGAAGGAGATCAACAGCTAAATGATGATGATGGCGGTTATCAATGGCTGTATGCTTTTATTTAATAAAATACTATGGCATGCAGTTGTTCTCAAACTATATAAGGGGGGAGACATCAAAGAGGCATGAAAAATCAGGGAGGGAGGAACTCTGATGGGATGGGAGAATGGGGCAGCTTCAAGAGGTGTAGGAGGCTGCATAAAATGCAGCCAAGTTGCAGACATCCCTCCTGTGGTGTAACCAGTACATCCCATGTTACGTTTCTGTCAAAATAGTTGCAGGCAACCTTAATGTTGTGCAGAACCAGTAAACATTTGCATCATGCAAATACTTCACCCTATTCATCTCCTAAATGTTCTGAAATACTGCACCCAGAGAAAGAGGAGGAGAGAATATATGTATTATTAAAAGGCTTAAATAGCTCTCAGGGGAAGTAGTGTATTACCTACATGAATAGTTTATAAGCTTTCAAGAAACCTTTAAAAGAAATGATTCAGAAGATTAAAAAAAGAAGACGACATGATTATTCTGAAGGGAGCACTTGGAAAGTCCCAAAAGGCAATCAAAACAGTTCTGCCACACAGTTATATATCCTCTTTTATTTCTGTTCAAATTATTTGTGCTTAATTACCTCTATAAAAGGTCTTGCAACCTTAGGAGATATGGTTTCAGCCGGGGAGGGCTCCTGTGTAAGCATCACAAATTCTTCAGCCTTCACGCGGAAGCCAGAGTCCTCCATTGGAGAATGAACCTCAAAGAGTTCCTGAATCGTTTGCTGTGGAAGGAGGGGAAATACGTCTCATATCAAGCTCCTGAAGAAGTGTCAATTTAATTATTCTCCCCCCCCCCCCAATTGTAACTTAACTCAGGGCCTGATTTCTATCTGAAGGAGGAACAAAAGGAATGTCTCCTCACCCCACAGCACTCCATTAACAGTTCTCTTTGAAGGGGAGGGATTTGAGGCCAAAAGAAATAAAAATTGACACACCTACTCCTTCTTCATTCATTAACAAAATACAGATGCTGCTACTGGCCAGGATTTGGGAAACCAGTTCAGAGGGGATCAGAGAGGCTGGGTCTGAAACCTGACACCACCGAGACACTCTAGCTACTGATGCACTGTGCAAAGTACCCTCAGCATTTTCTCAGATTCACAAAAGACACAATGAGCAGAAACTCTCCTCAATGAGGTCAAACTAATAAGTGCATCTTTTTCTCCATTTCCTTTCTTATGATTAAACTATGTGGGTGGAGAGTAGAAGAAAAGCTGTAGCCATCAGATACCATGATCAACACTCTCCACCAAATCTGCTATGAAGTCCCAGTGGCTTTGAAGCTGGCAGGACTAGGAGGCTCCGCCTACTGGGAGGGGTCAAGCACAAATACATTTGCATAGTCCTCCCACCTTTCAAAGCCAAGTTGGAGCAGCCCAATCCTAAATAACCTCCATGATGAAAGCCAATTAGAAGTCCTGCTAGTTGTGTCTCAAGACAACAATAAAGCCTCAGGAGCCGATGCTTTGAAACAAAGGGTATAAAGTATTTGGGGAAACAAGGAAGGTTTCTTGATAAAATTATTATACTTATTAAAAATATATATACCTGTGTTAAAAAGGCCATAGAATAGTCGTTTCCCTGAGCTGCTACTTCTCGGATCAAATCCTTAGTGCCATTTTTTAAGAGCTTCTCTTCTACTGAATTTCCACTGACAAGCCTAGAGAAGAAACCAAGGAGATGTACCAAAACCTTAAAGCTGAGAGCAAAATGAGAATAGCCAGAACAGACTGAATTTACTGAGTAGTCAAGATCAGAAAATGGTTTTTAGGCAATGTTTTATTGCTGGGCATGTTAGCAGAGCAAAGTTGACTGCTCTAGGACATAATCATTTACCTACTACATATTTTGAAAAGTCCTTTGTTCACTATGGACACCCTTCACAACCAAATTTTGCATCATGATTATTGGGATCAAGAAGCAGGTTCTCTTCTATGTTTGAATACGAACAGATGCCATATTGGATCAACATGACAGACTAATCTTTCAAAAATGCACTGCTTCCTTCCTTCCTTAGAACTCCCAAGTGATGGTGTGTGCAAATCTGTTAAGATTATTACAAAATATGGGCAACCCCTGCCCTCTTTAGATGACATGATGAAGTTATGGTATCAGGAATCTCCGGAACACAAATAGCCTCTGTCGTGCCTCCTACCATGGGCAAGGCTGCATGTTGCCAATCTCACTAGAGGAACCATTTTCTATTTGTAGAACAGCTACTTTGCAAGCATCACCTGTAGATATGGATGTCTTTGCATCTGCCAATTCTGTCACACCATTCCTGAGCCTTAGCATCCATCACTGGATTTAAATCGTTGTCATAAAACACAACGGTGTCAGCCTCCACAAGGTTGACGCCTGTTGAGCGGCTGTGTGAAGAAAGAATTGCACAGAAGATGCGCTTGTCTCTGTTGAAAGTCTTCATCAGTTCCTTGATCAGAAAAGAGGGGTGGGGAGGAAAAGCATCACAGACCGTAAGGCATTTAGCACTCACTGTTGAGATGACAAGTATCACATTACTTATTCTCAGAGCAGACACCTTTGTCACACATGGGATCAAGTGCTCGACCACCCTATCTGACTGGATGTGGTGTTCGGGATCCAAAAAACAACCTCAGTTGCTGAGCGTACAGAGATCCCTTTTACCTGGCCTGCACAGGGAGCCAGACAGGAAGGAACTGAAGAGAGGTTTCCCTCTCATGTGGATGTACAGTAAGTACACTTAACATAGGACCTGCCAAGTAGAACAAGTGGGAGGGGCAAACCATCCGAGGATCCCCTCCTCCCTGTGGGAAAAGTGATGAAGTGCTCAGAACCACCAAGTAGCTTTTGAGAACAAATGAACAACAAACAGAGACAGAGACTGAAAATCAGAAGCAAGAAATAAATAAAAAGTGATAGCAAACTATTTAGAGAAGGAGTGAAGTGCTCTTTACTGGGCAAGGTAAAGCGTTAAACCAATGAGGAGCTACCACGGAGCTGGATAGATACTAAAGCTCATGATTCATTGTCTCTCTTGGGCAAGTGGGGATGGACTTAACCCACTTAACTCCCATTGCCCCTGACCGTTCACTATGCAGGCTGGAAGTTGGGAGTCCAGCAGCATCCGTTGGGCACCAGGTTAGTCACCCCTCGTATAAAGAATGAGATGGAGGGATTGCTCCAAGTAAAGTTTACCTGCCGCTCTTCCTGATTAGCACACTCATCAATCCTCACGTAGGTGAAGAAATGGAAATTCAAGAAGAGCTCCAAGATGTCTAGCATGAGGATCATCTGGGACAAGATCAGCACCCGGCGTCCTTCCGACTTCAACTTCTGAAGCAAGACCGCCAGGGCTTCCAGCTTGCCTAAATTTTGGAAAATAAGCAAGTGTAAAGCCTTCCCACAGAACATTTGCCCGATTCCAGGTTCTACACAATCCAACCAAAAGGAAAAAAAGAAAAGAAAGAAAAGAAAATAGAAAAAGATTCTCCTCTACCTGCATCGTACTGAACAAGTCGGAGATCAGGAAACTGAAGCAATTGTGGGGTAGTGAGTTGCTGCAGCTGACTCAAGTAAGGTGAGGCTGCCTCTTTCAGACGGTGCCTGAGTAGTTTCATTCTATGGCTGTACAAAGGAGGAAGCCTTGCCATGTGCAAAGATGGAGGAGCAGCCACTGCAGATGGCAGCACACAGAGCAGCCTGGGAAACAAAAAGCAGACACGTGGCTAAGTACTTTGGATATATTAATCATTGCATGGTGGCCTTGTTAAATACAGAACCAGCAGCCTAGATTCTCATTCTGGTCTCTTTCAAAGGGGTGGCATGGCTGGGGAAGAGGAACGTGAGAGGTGGCTCAAGGCAGGCTTCTGTTCCAGATTCTGTTTAGGATCAAGAGCAAGGGAAACATTCCAGTGATCACCTGTTAACAGCATCCCTCAGAGAGTCCTGCTGCTGCTCCAGTGTCCGTGTCATCCCCTGCAGTGGATCACTGTGGTCCCAAGAGGGATTTGACGAGAGGAGACAGTTTGCAAAACCAGCCCAGCTCCATTTGCTGCCTCTAGCGGAAAACTGAGGGGTCATCTTTCTGTCCCCCACTAGAGAACAAATTCTCATGAGGTCCTGGCCATACACTGGTGCTCTGGAACAGCGGCGCTCATTGCAAGAAAAGATGCGGTCGAGGCGCTCCTTTAGAATCCTGTTTTTTTCCTCAAACGACTCCTTTGCAATAAAAATGTGGGGGGGAAACACGAGAAAAAGTGTATACCATGGGCAGAATGCTTTGAAATCAGAACTATAAAGAGTTCAAAGTCTGTTACTTGACTACAATCCTAAAATCACTTACCCCAGAGTAAGTCCCACTGAATTCAATGTGTCTTAATTCCAAGCAAAGATGCATAAGAATGCAACTGCATATGTACCCCAAAGCAAAGGGATCTCCCCCCCCCTTTTTTTTGGCACAACCTCCAACAAAACAGTTCTGAGTCATACAGCTATATGCTAGCATCACTACTGGAGCGCTCTGTAGATTCTGTTCCAGAATAATCAATTAAATCCCCCCATTCTGCTCTACTTCTATTAAATTAAATTCTGTAAGGTTATAGTCTACATTTTAGTCTTAAGCATAAATTTAGCAGGTGGGGGCACAGTTCAGTAGCAGTGTACATGCACAGCATACTGAAGCTCCCAGATTCGGTTTCCCAGCACCTTCCATTTTAAAAAAGGTCTCAGGGAAAAGGGAAGGGCCAAGAACTCTTCCTGAGACCCCAGAAAACTGCTGCCAGTCAGAGCAGACAATACTGTGCCAGTTGGTCTAACAGTATAAAAGGCAGCTTGTTACAATCATCTATTTTGTTGCATACTGAACATTATACAGCTTCCAAATCAGACAGAAGGTATTTTCCTTTATTATTTTTTTGTTTAATACATAGCTTCCCTTTCATATTTCTGTGGGTACCTTTCATTGTCCCTCTTTCAAAAATTAAATTTCACCATTTAATTTTTGAAAGTGAGCCAAGCTGCATTTTTTCCTTCTCCATACTTAAAATATGTTCATAACCTCTCCAATGTGCCAAAAGTTGCTTCTACGTAATTAAAGGTGGAGTTCACTTCTTTACAAGCCCTAACTTATCTCAAAAGTAATTCACCTGCAGGAGTGCATCTGTATCTATATCCACACACACCCCACACTTGGGGAGTAGAAGCTACAACATACAACTTTGCTGACAAGCACAATAAAGTGGAAAAATCAAAGAGCTAAATATTGCAACTTCATTTATTTTCACTTTTCAGTCCTCGAAGGAATTGAAAGGGAAGTTATTCATTTGACAACTGAACACACACAGTAAAAAAATCAGTAAGAGTACCTGTGAGTGTCCTCCGTGAATAAGGCCAGGTTTTAAAGATGACGCCGAGTCCCCCGAAGCTAAATTAGTACCACCCATTGTTCTACCTAGAACACACACTTAAAGATAAACCATGTGTTTATACATCCCAAATACACTCTTTACAAAGGACTTCAAGCTACTACAAGCCGTAACATGCCACGCCCCACCCAAGGCAATCCCAAGGCCAGCCTTGCATTTAACCACATGCCTGGCTGCCATAGGGGACAAAGAATTGTAGACCGTGCAGGTTGGCAGGTGGGAGGACAGACATTCTGTGCATCTTCTACCGCTAGCTAGCCTACTTCATTTAGACGCTGTGTTGGGGAGAAGAAAAAGTCTGCTCCTGCAGCACACCTGGTGTAGGAAACTAAATGAGCTGCTGTAAGAGGTGCAGAATACTCTACTTCTCCTCTGCCAGCCCACTGCATTTCTAGCATGCAATTTTATTTTATTTGTACCATCCCTTGGGGAACCACTCCTGTCGTGAATAAACCATAGTTTATGTCGATGTCCAAACACAGCTTCTGTGGTGGGGGCAAATGATTACCTGGGGGAGGTGGTATTCAGCTTGCAGAAGACACCAAGGAGGGAGAAAGGGGCAAGGGTGGAGAGGGGCTCAACTGTTTCCTGAATTTTGGGGTGTGGGAGTTCTTGTAAGGGATGTAAAAAGCTGGCCGCAGAGAAACAGCTCCAGTTGAGAGCCCTGCAGGCTGCAGATGCAAGTCTAGGGATGGGGAAGTAACTGCATCTGCTTCATCCAATTGAAATCATTTCCCCTATTTACTTATGGGATGGGGAGGAGGAGGGAACATAGGAAGGCCAGAAAATCCCCATATGGTTTTAAAAATCTGCTTCTTAAAATGTCCCAGAGGTAGACATGCAGGAAAGAGCCCCTACCTTGCTGTGCTACTGCCGGAGCTGGCAAGCCAGCTGGATGCTGGTTTCCCAAAGCGTTCAGAGCGTTTTGAACAGTCCCTGCCGGAGACACTGTCTGCATGACTACCGGGCCCTGAGGCCGCAAGTACTGCTGCCCAGGAGCTGACACAATTTGTAGAACGCTGCCTGCGTTGGTAGAAATTTAAACATAAGAGGTCATAAACTGATCCAAAAATTAACAAGGAAAAAACCCGCCACCGGTTTTCTTTTTACACCATGCATCGCGAAAGCAGGCAAGCCAAACCTTCCACGTCTCTTGAGTTATCCTTAAAATGCAGGTAATAAAAGTGACAATGCCACATGACTCTCTCCTCCTCCCCCCAGGAAAAAAAAAAATCCAACTCCTTTTCTTAGCCCATGGATGGGTAAGCTGTGGCTCTTTCAGAAGTTCTTGGACTCCAATTCCCAACAGCCCCAGACGGCATAGGGAATGGACAGAGATGGTGCAAGCCATCATACCCAACGTGGATATATTGTGTGTATGAGAGAGTGCGCATTTGGAAAGGGAGAGAGGTTTGTACAATACCTTGCAGCTGCAGAGGTTGTCCTGCAGTGAGCTGGCGAAGCTGACTGTGGGATAAAGTAAATTTATTCCCCTGAAACTGCAGCGTCACAGGAGTCTCTGGCTGAGCAATTCTGCCCTGTGCTCCTGCAATGGATGCCAACTGGGCTATCTTTACCACTTCGCCACCTGGAGGAGGGGGAGGAACAGAACCACACATTAAGGGGAGGGGCTGCCTTCCAAACAGTCTTTGTCCTCACTCCAGTTAGTAAAACTGATGCTGAAGCTGCTCCCATGCAGAATTATACATAGTGCAGAGGGGGGAAAGTGTCATATAAAAGTTCCACAGGTACTGCTTGCATACAGGGAGTGAACAAATAGGTTTCTTTTGTTTTGTTTTAATGTAGAATAACGCAGGGGGTTGCGGTGTGTAGAAGTTACCCTTCCATTTTTGCAGGAAACAACAGCAACCTGAAAAAACTCATGTGACACTTTGTAAACCAGAGAGTAGAAAGTCATTAAGCGGGACTCCACTGCCTTTTCAAAAGCAAAACGCATTCAAGGGACACCAAGAATTTCAGCAGGACTGTGACAGTGTTTACTGACTTGGCTGAAGCAATTTTGTTTCCAGTACTCCCTGCCTGTAAGCCTTTTTGATAGAAAGAAACAAACAGGAAGGTAACAAATCAAGAATAAAAAATCATTATTGTGCCTGTGGTAGAACTTCCACTGAAAGCATTTTATAATGCATTTTCAAAATGTGCTGTTTGTTTCACATCAGTTCCATGATCTACTTAATTCAAAAAATTGCATTGTTAAGGTATGGTTGTTGGGTTTTTTTTAAACAGGTGATTAGGGTGTCTCAGAACAGATTTAAAGTAATGATAACACCAATCATAAAATAATTTAGTTCAACTGGAAAAATATTCGCAACAGAGGTTTTTTTAAATTTGAAAGCATAGCTCTGTGCCTCAATGTACTGAGAAAGCTCCAAATAAAAATTTCACCTGAATTTCTGGATCCGAGTCACCATGGATCTTTGAACTTTTGCAAAGGCAGTTTATTCCCCCAGGGATGAAAACATTAGTATATCAGTGCTCAATAATCTCTAGACATGCTTGTAGGCAGTGCACACACAATCTGAACCGTTCCCCTCCCCATTCCACCTAACAGCTGCAGTTTCCGCCTCCAAGGAAGTCGAGAGGCCTTCTTAGCAGGATGAAGTTAGTGTTTTCAAAAAGAAAAAAAGGGAAAAAAAGAAAGAAGAGAGAGTCAAATTAGGAAGAGGAGAGCTTTGCGGGAAAGAAAAAAGGCAGGGGGAGTAGAAGTTGTTTCCGGGTCCAAAAGAAGTCTGGCCAGCGAAGGAAACATGCAGAAATGAAGAGATTAAGTTGACACCGCTAATGTTATGTCCACAGCAATTTTTTTTTCTTCTATTGTTATTTTTTTCTCATCCAAATTTGGGACCTTTCTCCATGGTCATATAAGCAGTGGAAAACAGTGAGCAAGGCTACTCAGAGTGAGGGGGGGGGGGAGTTGTGTTTAAAAAAACAAAAACAAAAAACCACAAACAAGCCACCACAACAAAATCATTCTGTACACATTTTTTTTAGGGTGCCTAATAACTTAACCTCAGGGAAGTTTTGGAAACAAAATAAAAATGAAAAAGTGGGAGAAACCTGTAGAGGGGAGGTGGGGTGGGGTGGGGAGTTGGGGCACTTACTAGGCAACCGTGCCTGAGCCTGAGAGGTCAATACCAGCCTCTGAGGCAGCACACTCTGTTGGATGGTGTGCGGGGGGGCCTGTGGCTGGGCCTGGCCTAGCTGTAAGGCCTGCACAGTGGTCTGACCCCGCAGTTTCGCAGGATTGGCCGGGCTAGTTGCTGCTGTGAAGGTCACTGCTGGCTGCTGTCTTGGAGGAGCACTGATGGAAGACTGAGTTGTCTGAAACTGTGGAGCTGCGGAGGAGACGGCTGCGGAGGCTGCAATCAATAAGGTTGGGTTGTGCAAGCTGTTAGATTCAGTCCGCTTTTTAAGGGTTATAGCATTGGAGAATTTTTTTGTAATTAAAAAAACAAAACAAAACAGCTTTTAGGTACAGAAGTGCTGCAAAATCCTTTGTTTTCACAGGCTATAACAACAACCAGCAACGTAAATACCAACTGGGTCACAGAAGTCATGGAAAACTACATGTGTTATCAATTAGGCCCGCCTGCTCATTATACACACACACACACATACACGCAACTTTAGGTGGTCACAAAATCATCAACCGGCTATTAGTTTGTTTCCACAGCCGTTAGCATTGTAGGACGTGGGGTTCTTGAACTGTGCCAAAGATGAGCTGCTCGGACAAAATCTAATACAAAAGTCAAAGATTCCGATGAACAAATTGGAATTATGCCCCCGCCCCACTGCCAGTATAACTAAGGCTGATAAAATCTTACAGTGCTCATTCTCCGAGCTGATGGAAACACCGGGGGAGTGGAGGAATATAGTGCAAGCCTTCCAGGACTTTGCAAGCAAAAAGAGTGCAGGCTTTAATATCCTGCATTAGAAATCTCTCCCCTCCCCCAAGCATATGGTATCATGCTTCCCAGGGCAGTGAAGGTGAAAACAGCATACTAAAGATCAGCATCTTAAGAAGAGCCCTGCTGGATTAGGCCAAAGGCCCATCTAGTTCAATGTCTTGTTCTCGTGGCAGCCATCCAGGTGCCTATGGGAAACCCACAAGCACAACCTGAGCACAGCAACTCTCTTCCCAGTGACTGGTATTCAGAGGCCTTAATGTTCTTCCCACCTCAAGGGTTCCTTGCACATAGAAAACTAGCACATCAGCAAACAGACTAGGCTAGAATCCTTTTTCTCAATGTGACAAGGAGCTCTTGCCATGGGAAAGCATTAAAAAAAAACCCACACAGTTCGCTAACCATATCCTAATATTGGCATAGCCCCCAAAGAACTGTTACCATAGTAGTATGTTTGTCCCATTAACTGGTTCAAAAGCTTTCAGAGAGAAGCTCGTGAAAAATTGTGGAGTGGTCTCCACTTGATCTCAAAACGAACTGTTGTGTAGGCCTACGGTGCATCGTTTTTCAGGTGGCAGAAAAGGTCAGCACCCACAAAAAAGTGGTGTGGTCAGGACATAGCTTAAATCTCTTCTCAGGGAGGCTCACCTCACATTTTGAGGACCACAACTGCATGCAACTAAGAGCCAATTTCAAACTGCTAAAACAGGACCCTGCTTAGGTTGGAAGGCAGCAAACCTAAGTCAAATACTTCGCATTTCACACACAAAAATTCCCCGTCAACCTATTTTGGGCGGCTTTCTGATGGCGTGGTAAACACAGGTAAGAGTGATGAACAGAGTTTGAGAGGAAGCACGTACACCATCACAACTGTGTTAAATTTCACCCTGATCCACTCAGTGCACGGCTTTAACCTGGCAGTTTAGTTGTAAAGAAATGGCCATACTTGAAGTCAGGTGGGAGGACAATTTCAATTTATCAGACTGGTATATGACAATCTGAGACCCAGAAGAAAACTAGAGTGGCAATACCTTTCGTACCTTGATTTGCAGACACTGTAGCTACAGGTGACCTTCCACGCACTTGCCCCTGTTGAGCCACCGTAGCTGTCGTCACTGTGCGTTGTTGCACTTGAGCACTGGGGAAAGCCGCAATTCTGCCTTCAGGCTTCTGGCCATATTGAACGGGTTGGAACAACCTGAAAAGGTTGGGCATCACTTCATTATTACCTCCTCCCACAAGCACAACACTAACAAAACTAAGCAAAACCTCATTCTGAATTACAGTTTTGGACAACAGAACAGAAGCACTTGCATAGCTTAAAAGTACAACATGGGACGTGGTTATCATCACAGTAAACAGAATGTTTTGAAAGTAGCTTTTACTAATCACCTTTCAGTCACAGGGCACTTAAGGCAGTGCACAAGAAACATATAAACTTTAAAGAATGGAATAGACACCACTTTGCCCCCCCTCAATGAAAAATATGTGCAATTGAGTCCCAGTTTATTAGAACATTTTTCCATACTGCCTTTTAGGGCAAAACACTTCTGAAGGCAGCTTGCAAACATAAATAAAACATTAAAAACAGACAAACCCAAAGCCTCATTCCAATAAAACTAAACCATTAGAAACAGCAGTCTAAAATCATTTCACAGTCCATCAGAACACTCAGTAAAACCCATGTAAACTAATTGCATTACTCCCAATGTTAGCTTCCCTTTCTTCTCCTCCCATCTGTACCTCACCCTCTGCATCTGCTCCACAAGACTCCCCCCCCCAGCACTCTGGAGTACATTTGGGGGGCACACACACGGGGGGGGGGGGTTCCTTCAGAAATAATTTCCAACTAGCAGTGACATAAGCCATTAAACAGTCGAATGCCCAGCTCAATGCCTCAACTGAATAGCTGCTCAAATTAAATGGGTTTTCAAGGTTTGTTTTAAAAGCTGCATACCTGCTTGGCTTCAACTTCACTGGATTAGGCCTTGGGGGAGGTAGAGGAGAAGTGTATATTTCCTCAATGAGCTTTCTGGTCACTTTTTGCTTTGGCAGCACTTGTGACTCATACAGAGTCATTTTATTCTCAATCCCAATCAAATCAAAGAGACTCAGGTCCGTATCCTACAGGTAGACAAAGAGAAATTTAAAGCATTAGTACCACTCATCCGACGTTATCATTTATAACCTACTCTTCTGTTCACAAAACAAAACAAACCCAAGAAACATCAATGAAATAATAATTTAAATGGTAAAAACCCACCAAGTTAGTTACTTGAAGTATTTTTGGGGGCACCTTTCCAGACACACTTGTCGAGGCAGCGTACCACATTATATGAAGAACCATTACAATTCCACACATTCAAAAATTCAAACAGTCAATGAAGGGCCTAATTAAAAATATTAAAAAGTGACAGGCTGCCTGAATAGAAATTGTTTTCAATTTCTGTATTAAAAGCAAATGTGAATCTTCACAGGGAGAGTGCTGGATCCTGATCTCTGAGTGACTGCCACTGAATTCTATAGATGAGGCCAGTTCCCAACATTGTGCTACTATCTGATGAAGATGCCATGCTGTTCTGTGCAGATAGAAGCAGACTTGTAAAGATCACCCTCTACAATGCCCTTGAGTAAAGCAGGAATGGTCATAAAACAGATAATTAAATGGTCGGTCTGTGAGCACTTAAAAAAGGATGCTGAGATTACTAAGATCCAGCATGGGTTTCATAAAAACAAGTCATGCCAGATGAATCTCTCTTCTTCTTCTTCTTTTAAAATAGAGTTACAAGCTTGTCAAAGTTTGGTCTTGCTGTTCTCCCCTCCCGTCACTGCACACGCAAGGCAGTATGTGGCCTGCAGGTTCCATGTCAAAGTACTCTTGCAGTCCACTTGGTATGAAAAGTTGGACCACCCTGCTCCAGATGCTGCTGAACTACAACTCCCATCATCCTTGTCCCATACTGGCAGGGGCTGATGGGAGTCCAAGAACATCCGCAGAGCCACGGCTTCCCAATCCCTGTCCACTGTTTGACTCACCTTCCAAACATCACGTTCAAGTGCTTTTAAGACCAGCGAAGCAGTTCTATACTGCAGTGTCTCTGAGACATAGGAGGAACTGGAGAGCCGAGGGTTTATCAGATCAGGATGATTGCAGATCTTCTGCAGCTGCATTAGAACGTGAAGAACGCTGACAAAATGCCCACTTTTTAGAGCATCTTGGGTTCTGCCAAAGGAAAGAAGCATGTCAACTTGAATCAAATGTTAAAAAAGCCCCGTGAAACATCCTTCATCACTTGAACCAGTGTTTTATGGCTGTGGTGCAGATTCTCAAACGCTAATTTATTACACAGTACTTGTATCCCACTTTCTTTGGAAAGCTCAAAGAAGCTTACATGAGACACAAGGCAGCCTCCTATCAAAACACTAATCAGATCCACAGTAGCTTAGCTTAAGCAGTTCTGCAACAGTGGGCACTCTTCCTAGATCTGTAGTGAAGGCATTTTAAACACAGGTACACATTCCATACTGCAAGTCTCCACACCTGATGACTGAAGAGATGCAGCCCATTCTACCTAATTCTGAGCATGTGTTGACCAGGACTCACAAGATTCAATTATAGTTCTAAAAGCTACATTAAAATTGAAGCTAGGACTCCTTCCCCTTGCTACAATACACTGACTAAATCCTGACTTAATATGCCAGAATATACATGAGTTATGTGTGCTCTTTGCAGCCAGTCTGTTCCGCCTTTCACACAAGAAGCTAAGCAAACCAGGAACCCACTAGTCAATCATACTTTCCTGTTACATGCAAACCACCTAGGTTTGGTTATAGGCTTCCCAAATGAGCAAGATTCAGAATCCAATTTTTAAACCATGTTTCTGAATCTGGCTCATTTAGAAGTCCTCAACCACACTTCCTAGTTTGAATGCAACATGAAGTTGTGATTCCTGATTCATTTTGCAGCTTGCACAGGAGGAGGAATAAAGCAGCAACAAGGCTTTTTGTGCAGGTGCTTACAACTAAACTACATCCTATTATTTGAAGGTGGCTAAAGAGTTGGTTAGCACGTTAAACGCAATCTGAAATTTCTGCATTGTGAACTGCATAACCAGCATGTTCAACAAGTTGCATATCTCATACCCTGGCTGCAGAATGACATCTTCATACATCAGTTTTTGTCTGTTTGAAAGCCGACACTTAAGCACGTGCTCGTATTTTTTGGTTAACTGCTTTTCAACATCTCTTTTCGATCTTCGCAAAATAAACGGCTGGATCATCTGGGGGGGGATGAAAATAGAAAAACCAAAGTTAACATAACTATTGTCTTCATTAAATTAAAACATATTACTAAAGCAAAGCTGGGAGAGCCATACATGCACTCAGACAAAAGTCAGGTCACTCACTCGGTGTAACCTGATGACAAGTTTGTGGCAGTAATCCTGATTCTCCTCATTGGCTGCTTTTACTGGGAAATCCAGGTAAGGTTTGGAGATTCCTGGAATCAGGAAGTGCACCATGGTCCACAATTCCATCAATGTGTTGTGCAGAGGTGTATCAATTAGGAGCAAGCGGTGCTGGCTGTAAAGAACAGTTCAAAATGATATGAAGGGACAGTTATCCCACTGGTGTCCATCTAGCAATTTACTAGAACTAGTAAATAAAATCAAGAGGGGGGAAACCCCACACAGGTAAAAAGGAAACACATTCAGGTCCCAGTTAAGACCAGGAATTAACAATAAAGTTGTCATGTGATTATCTATGCCTGGCTCAGGTTTCCCTTAGAATTAGCAACTGCAATTGGGTTACCCAATTAGAACTGAAGTGGGGTGGGCATTATTCTAACACAACTACTCCCATTTTCTCAACAAAAATTACACTGCCCAGCTGCTACTTGACTGCAAAGGTGCCAACACGTCCCCTCTCTACATGCTGTGGTCCAGATCTATCTCCCTGCAGCTGTCTTCAGAACAGACAATCACATGGCAAAGATATAATCTGGCCCTGGCCTTAGATGTTATTTTGAGAACTCAGTATGATGGGAGCAAGTCTTCAGCTTATGCTCATCTGCACTCCAACCTCTCATGTAAGACAGTAGTGTCCTGTACCACTGAATACTGTGCTCACCTGTACTTGGGATGTCCCATTTAGCAATTTCACCCCCCTTTCAACCCACAGATTTCTTCCTGGTCCAAACAAGGATCACACAGCCACCATGGCCAACTGTCAGGAATAATGGGAACTGAAGTTGTTCGACAATATCTGCAGGACCACAGGCTACCCACCACTGTCCTAGAGCAACATAAAGCACTATGAAGTGCAAGGTGCAAAACTTCTACATGTGTCAGACCTGCGGAGACTGAAAAGTGCTTCCCAGTGTTTCTCCGTCATGTTTTTGATCTGTTGCATCTCATCAACAATGAGGTACTTCCATCGCATCTTCGTGAAGGCTTGGTGGCCTTTGAAGAGCTGCTTGTAGGATGTGATGCACACATTGAAGCGGTTGGGTTCCATCCACTCCTGCAAAAAACGAGGGAAGGAGATGACTATACTTGTCAAAACTTTCAGGCAGAAGGCAGAACTTCCCAAGCCTATGGCTTTATTCAAAATAAGGGCATTCATACAGTTATATGTGTGGCACCAGGCAGGCAAGATGGATGAAGAGCAAGGGGGTGGTGAATATCAGTCTTTTGGCTGCTCCCCCTTCGAGACAACTTGAGGATTTCCCCTGGCCTTTTCTTTCCAGAAATCTCACTGCACTTTAAAGCATACTTGCTAAACCACTAAGCATTTAGTACAGCGTCAGAGAGAGTAACAATTTTTTATTTTTACTGGTCCCTTTGGATGCGATTGACAATGTTCACTGGTTTTTATTATTGCATCTTATTGCTCTGTTCTAAGCTGCCTTGAGGGTGTTCATTTAAATAAATATCCATCAGCACACAATACACTTTCTTCCCTCAGGCAGGCCCCTGCCCCTTACCCTGTTTAGACTCTGCAAAGGGATGGGGAATTCTTGCAGCAGCTCCTTCCCAATGAACTGCAGCTTCTTCAGGCAACAACGAATAAGCAGGATCTACCCGGCAAAGGGGGTCACTGAGCCCAGGGATAAGAGAACAAGTTTTGCAAACTGATTGCAAACTGATTCCCTAGCTGAAAAGATACCAGACAGCAAGGCTAGGAAAGACCTTTGCCAGCGCTCTTGAAGAGAGCTACTGCCAATCACAGTAATGAATTGTTACGTCTTACAAAATAAAGGCACCTTCATACGTTTGTATTGTATTTTCTTGCTAAGGCCCCTCGCGAATGTAAGGTACGCAAAAAACATCCAGATTCGGGACAAGAAATCATGCCCATCTTGCCTGCTTTCTCAAGATTCTGACTTGAGGGCAAGGAAAAGTCCTGGCTACCTCAAGGGCTAAATAATTTGTTGTTAAATAAGCTTGCAAACCCAAATCAAAATCCCTGTTGAGGTGTGCAGCTCCATAGATAAAACAGGAACATGGGAAGCTACCTTACACCAAACTGCCTTAGCAATGACAAATCTAGACAGCATCTTAAAAAGCAGAGACATCACCTTGCCAACAAAGGTCCGTATAGTTAAAGCTATGGTCTTCCCAGTAGTGATGTATGGAAGTGAGAGCTGGACCATAAAGAAGGCTGATCGCCGAAGAATTGATGCTTTTGAATTATGGTGCTGGAGGAGACTCTTGAGAGTCCCACGAACTGCAAGAAGATCAAACCTCTCCATTCTTAAGTAAATCAGCCCTGAGTGCTCACTGGAAGGACAGATTGTGAAGCTGAGGCTCCAATACTTTGGCCACCTCATGAGAAGAGAAGACTCCCTGGAAAAGACCCTGATGTTGGGAAAGATGGAGGGCACAAGGAGAAGGGGACGACAGAGGACGAGATGGTTGGATAGTGTTCTCGAAGCTACCAGCATGAGTTTGACCAAACTGCGGGAGGCAGTAGAAGACAGGAGTGCCTGGCGTGCTCTGGTCCATGGGGTCACGAAGAGTCGGACACGACTAAACGACTAAACAACATCAAAAATCTACCTCAATCTTGTCTATACTGACACACAGGGGCTCCCAGGGTTTTTAGACCTTTGGAACCCTCCATGTAGATCCTGTGAATTGAACTCCAAGCCTTTTGCATGCAATGGAAAAATTCTACAACTGAACTACTGACCCTTTCTCTTGGTCTAAACTACTACAGGGGATCTCCTGCAAGGAGCCAAATCCACCAATACTGAATTAAGTGCTGCTCTGAGCAACTCTAAGGAAGGTGGGGGGGGGGATATAAATGCAACCAATTTATTTACTTACTGCACTTATATCCCAGATATAAGTGCAGTAAGATATCCTTTTTCTCCAAGGATCTCATTGTTCTCCTGCTCCTCATTTAATCCCCACAACAACCATGCAAGGTAGGTTAGGCTGAGAGGCAGTGCTGACCCAAAGTCACCCTGTGAGCTTCACGGCCACACCGTCCGTACCCACAGATTGTGGAATGTGGACTGTGTCTCACGACAGGGGTCAGAAGAGGCCTTCAGGTCAATGGAAGGCAGTTATCTCTGTGAGTTGGCACCATTTGCTATTCAACAGCCCAGGTCAATCTGCCTCATCCCTCTGGTGCATGGGTAGGGAACCTGTCTCAGCCTAAGGGCCACTTTTCCTTCTTTGCAATCCTCTGGAGGCAAATTGCATGTGGCGGGCATGGCCAGAGGCAAAAGTGGGCAACGAATGTGAATTTTTGCCTTTGTACAGCATGCTAGTTTCTACACATACTTACACACCCTTCTGTATCCTCTATCCAGGCAAGCAAGGTGCATTATCAGATTTCAAGGAGACATTCCAGCTAAGGAAAACTACATAGTGATCCAGTTAAGGATTGAGCCCTGGGAAGGAGATCTGACCTGCGGAGATTTCCAAAGGCTAGAGGCCTGAAGGGACACATTTGTCTGCCAGGTCTGATGCTCCCCCCACTCCTCCTTTACAGGTAAAAGCCTGGAACCTGGGGTGTGACATCCAACTGCCAGGGACCAAAAGAGCCTGAAATGTACATACACTATTCCTAATATATTGCACATATATTTTGGATTTTAATTTTTGTAAGCTACTTGCTTGCTAAGCCAATCTCAGCTGGAAGATGGGGCATAGCTATAGTGAATGAGAAATATAGGTGGAATTTTGCTCAGCCGTCAGATGTTGAATTATTTTTTAAAAAATATCTACAGAGTGCTGTACCTGTCTTTTTGTTCGAAGTTCTTGCTGGCTGCCAATGTAGAGCAGGATTTTCAACCCAGGGCACCATCGCTTCAGTTCAAGCTCCCACTTCAGTATATTACAACTCCGAACAACAATGAGATGAGGGCCCCAGTCACCTGGCAAAGGGAAGAGAAGCAGGAGGATGTAGGAGAACTGTTCACTTCTGAGGAGCCCAACGCTGGCATGAAAGCCAGCCCTGGACCATTTCCCATTTCAGTAAATAGTAGCCGCAAAGCAGAGGGCAGGCTTACCCTCATTACACGCCAGATGTGCAAAAAAGGCAATAACTTGCACCGTTTTGCCAAGCCCGGCTTCATCTGCCAAAATGCCATTGAGATTCTTCTTGTACAGCTTGGCAAGCCAGTCCAATCCGATCTTCTGGTACTCTCGAAGGGAGCCGTACAAGAGAGGAGGAGTGTTGTATTTAACCTGCAACAAAATGGCATGCAGCCCCACACTTTAAAAACTTCCAAGATTCCTTCACAGGACAACCAGCAGCTTTTTACTAAAGTAGTAAAGTTTATTTCTAAAGATCTAGACAAGTTTTCCCCTTCTCAAACAGAATTAGTAGTAGTATACTGCTCTTCATCCTCAGATCTCAGAGCAGTTCACAAAGAACTTGTCCTGGATGCCGGTGGATATTTGTTTTTAAAAATATGGGGTAATTCTGTTTAGCCCACCGCCACTTTCTATCTAGCAGCATTAACCCCACCATTGCAGAATTCTTTCATAATACAAATGTTAAAGGAATTCCAGGGGCACTCAAATGGTCAATTGAACAAAAATGACACCTTCATATCAATTCTTAGGCTTCCACAGAGGAAACAGTTTTGTAAGATTGCTGAGCACTCAAACTAAAGATCACTTTTGCATTTGTAAAACTATGGATTCGGGGGTGGGGGTTGCAAGAAGAAGGCAGCAGATAGGAGCAGTTAAGACAGCAATCCTGTGCATACTTATCTGGGGGGAAAGTGTAGTTAAACATAGCAGGTCTCACTTCTGAGCCAATGAGTTTAGAATTGCACTGCAAGAATGCGGTGGGGACATCTCTACATGCAGTCAACTGTTTGCCACATATGGAACAGAAAATACTTACCGAAGTTGTGATCCGGGCGCTGCCTTTTGGCAAAAGCGTTTCTGCTGCAGCCGCTACCTCTGCGATGTCCCTCCCGTGTTTCTTAGTAGGAACTGCTCTCTCAGCGCCCTTATACTGATCAATGCTAAGGAGAGAGTCGATCAGGATAACTTCCTTCTGGACACTTTCCCTTTCAGCTGTGTGGTCTTCCATCTCTGTCAAAACGATATACCAAATAATCAATTTTGCACAGGCAGAATCATCAGAGTAACACCTGAACATTAAAATATTTCTGCACATACTAGAATCCAAGACAGTGAATCCAGATGAGAATGGGATCATAAACAATAACCCAGTGACCTAGATCAGGAAAGGGTAACCTGTGGCCCTCCAGATGTTTTGGAGAGACCAACTTCCATATACAGCTCAACTAGCACAGCCAATAGGCAAGGCTAGTGGAAGTTGGGAGCCCAAAAAGTGAGCCACAGGTTATCTACCCCGCCTGGTTTAGATGGCATTTCATCTCAGCATGCAGGCTTTCAGGAGACAGCATGAAGCCATTCCACTGTCAGGAAATATAGTGTAGAGCTGGTCTTGGATTCACTGGGTGGCCTTGAGAAAGTCAGTGTTTCTCAGACTAACCCACCTCTTACAAGTTGCTGCACTTCTAAACAAAACAGTCAAGAGAACAAAATAAAAATTAAACAGCAGAATTGTGAAAGGGTCTTTGGAAAAGGCCAGCACATTCGCACTGCCCCACTGCTGAGAAAAAAAGGAAGAAATCATGCTTTGTTAATTAATGCAGCCTGATCCTTGGCGGCCACCAAACAAACCAAAATGCATGGGACAAATGCACACTGACTGTAAGGATCCTGTGCACATGAGTACGTCCGATACCTGTTAACATGCATAACTGAGGAAATGTTGCTAATTGTTTACACATGCTTTGAATTCTCTTCTCTCCTTTGTCTTCCTCCCCTGCAACCTTCCTAACGTTAAAGCATGAGCAAATACACTGTTGGTGTATTGTAGCAGTTTAAGAATGAATATCCCCTTATAGTTCAAATTTACAAGGTTGAAACTAGGTGGTCTTAAACAAACTCTCATACTCAGCTTTAATTCCACCCATCATCTGCGATAAGATTATAATGCTGACAGAGCCGTTGCACGGATTCCTAGACAGAATCCTCTGAAAATTCTAAAGATCTACATCAATATGAAGTATTATTATATTAACCATCCCAAGGACACAGGATGAAGGTAGGCTACTTAAATTTAAAAGAAAAAAAACACATCTGCGGAACTGTGGATGCAAAACATTCTCCCTAAAAAGGTCAGAGCAGCTCAATGGCATTTTGGAATGAAACGCCACCAAAATATACCTTCTTCACTAGTCTCTTCTTCAAGCTTTGGCTGGGGCCAGTGAAAATTCTCGGCAAAGGCACCTTCATACATCTTCACCAAATCATCCAACGACAGTTCAGCTAAATGAGATTGAAAAAGCAAAGTGTGATGCCGTTGCAGTTACTTAGCACCAAAGCAGAGCACGATGAAAACCATTTTAGACAGGACAATGCTATTTTTAAAAGGGTACTTCCTAATTAACATCCACGCAAGGCTTTCATGTTAACATCAACAGAGCGCTTTAAAAAAATGTTTCACAGATGGATGGAGCGGTGTCATTTTGGAAGGTATTCGTTTCTAGAGCAGAAAAGACATTTTTTTTGTCTGCATTCTCAAGCTTCAATTTAATTAAGATCACAAATGAGATTATATGCCCAGGCGCACCAGAGGGCAGAGTTCCCACAGACATTGGGAGGGCTGGGAGAGGAAAAAGAGGACTCATTCACAGATGCAGAGTCTGACCAGGGGGAAGGTGGTTCAGCCTCCTTCTGGATTTCTTTTTCTCAGCTACAGGGGCATTATGTCACGCCACTCCTTCCCTATCACCTCTCTTGAGTTTTTGTTTTTTTCCAAATGGATCTCCATGCTCCTTCCACAGCTGGTCTCATAAGTGCTCAAACCAATACGGAGTAGTATGACCAAGTCTAACCAAAGGAGCATCTATGGATGATGGGAAGCGGAGGGGGAGGGTAGAGAGAAAGACTCCTGATCCGGACTAACCTCCTTCGTTACACACACAATAACTTAGCATTATAACCAAACCAGAGGCTATGGCTTGTTTCACACAAAATAAACCATAGTGATAAGTCAAGGTTTGTTCTTGGTTTGCCAGCCATGATTTGTTTGGAGCAAAACAAACCAGAATTCACTGGTACAGATGGAAGACTAAGCCAAGGATTGTGGTTTGTTTCCCCGTGCACTAGCAGGGAGGAATGAAACAACATAAAGATCAGCATGTTCACAGTAAACCATTCGCTATGTGTGAACCAGACCATCATGCATTTCTTATCTGTGCCATGTTCCAACATATGAATTGGAAAGCGTTTTGAACTCCAAGAGTCTAGCCTACCACCTCTCCAAATATATAAGAAGTCAACAAGAATATCAGTGATGCTAAGGCTGAAAGCGTAAACGGCGTTTCCGTGTGCTGCCCTGGTTCTGGCTCGCCAGAACACCTTCATCACGCTGGCCACGTGACCCAGAAGTGTCTCCGGACAGCGCTGGCCCCCGGCCTCTTAAGTGAGATGGGCGCGCAACCCCAGAGTCGGACACGACTGGCCCGTACGGGCAGGGGTACCTTTACCTTTACCTAAGGCTGAAAGCAGCATGCAAAGAGAAAGGGATATATTCTCAGGCATATATTCCAGGCATATATTCTCAGTAATTCAGTGGAAATGCTATTCAGAAGTCTTTGGACTCACCTTCCTTTGCCAAAGTGGATAGCTCACTTTGATGATTGACATTGCCTTCTTTAGCTTCCTGCTCTTCGATGGTTTCCTCTTCATCTTCAACTAGAAGACAACACAAATTCAATGTATCAAGTTGAGTGTAGGAAGCTGCATGGTGCTGGCGAAAGATTCAGCTGGTCACCTTTAGCATTACAATATATAGCCTTCCCACCCTGCCCCTGTAAAAAGAACTAAAAATCAAACATAGTGCTAAAGAAACACCCATTCATAATACATGCACCTAAGTTGCACTGCCATTAACAGGGACCAGCATCTCTTGTAGACTCCAACTCCAAGAGCTGGGGTCCCCACGGCACCCCCAGATACGTACACACACTTACCCTTAGCACCAGCTAAGATGCTGATATTCTCTTTAAGTCTGAAACCTTTTAAAGTTTGGAACTTTTTTATTTTTAAACTTGGGCAACAACTGGGCTGGGTGGAAAACAATATGTAGCCAGTGTGGTGTAGTGGTTAAGAGCGGTAGACTCGTAATCTGGGGAACCGGGTTCACGTCTCTGCTCCTCCACATGCAGCTGCTGGGTGACCTTGGGTTAGTCACACTTCTCTGACGTCTCTCAGTGTCACTCACCTCACAGAGTGCTTGTTGTGGGGGAGGAAGGGAAAGGAGAATGTTAGCTGCTTTGAGACTCCTTCGGGTAGTGATAAAGCGGGATATCAAATCCAAACTCTTCTTCTTCTAAGCTGCCCTGCCTTCCTCCCTTCACGTATTTAAAAGGAAAGGGAGAGAGTGGGGCAGCTGGAGAGGAATCTGAGCTTTCCACCCTCCTGCTGAAACTCCTGGTAAAGGTGCCATTACCCAGTAAGTTTGAGAAATGGAGGCAAAAATAGGGTGTGGCTTTTCCCCTGACCTTTTGTTTGCTGCTTTTTGAGAAGGGATGCTTCCTGCTTTTTGTGTATGGCTATTTTTATTTATTTTTATTATGAATGCGGCAGTAGTGTGTATATTGTTGGTTTGTTTCAGAGGAGCTAGCTGCTGCAAAGGGAGTTGCCTGTGCTTATGTGGGGGAGCACATGTGGTATCTTGCCTGCTGAGGGGTGTCTCTCTGAGCATGACCAGTATTCCTTTAAGTGAAATGGGCACTATGTGGTGCCTATAACAGTTTCTCATTATTTCGTAATGTGCCACCAGGCCCCAAAAAGGGTGAGGACACCTGGATCAAGATTTTCACTCGAGGACCTGTTCCAGGACTTCGTGCCTTCAAAGATGAGGCAGGCAGCTACCAGACATGACATGACCTTCTTCATGGTCATATTCTACATACTATTACATCATCATCTAATTAAATTTATACACCACCCTTCAGCCAAAGATCCCAGGGCAGTTTAAAATAGAAAAACACAAAAACCACATACCATAACAACAAACAAAACAATAACACACACACATACACACACCGTTTAAAAGGCCATAGATTGTTCCACCTGTTTGAAGTAGAACGTTTCCGCCTGGCGCCTAAGGAGATGTAATGAAGGTGACAGGCAAGCCTCCTTGAGGAAAGCATTCCACAATGGGGAGCCACCACCCATTCTCTCGTGGAGAGGGCACGTGTAGAAGGACCAGAGTATAATCACAGGGTCCAGGTCAATTCATATGGGCAGAGATGGTCCTTGAGGTATTGCAGTCCTGAGCCGTTTAAGGCTTTAGAGGTCAAAACCAACACTTTGAGTTGGGCCCAGAAACTAATTGGCAGCCAGCGCAGCAGAGCCAGGATTGGAGTTATATGGTCAAACCATCTTGCCCCAGTGAGCAAACTAGCCGCTGAATTCTGCACCGCTTGAAGTTTCCAAACCAGTAATTTTGTGGCATTTAACAGATTTCTGTATTTTTAAGCTGTACTTTTCTCTCCCTTTCTTTCCACTCTAAAAATTCACTAATTCCTTTGGGTTTCTGGTGTGGTTTTTCCATTGTGATAGCAATTTAAATTATTCTAAGCCACCCTTGGGAACTGCATGGCTGAAAGGCAGCTATGTGAGTTCCAATCTTTTACAAAGTCAAAATGGCACCATCCATGGACAAGTGGGAGGCATTGACAGGGTCAGGGAACTCACGAGGTTTGCAGAAGTACCAACAAATCTTTAGGAAGAATACCTTGAGGTGACGATCCCCATCCCCTATAAGAGCCCAGTGAGCACTGAGCGTGCTCAGTAGCCACAGAATTCTGACTGACCTGGTGGGGAACCTAGAGATAAGGGGGATGAACAGGAGCTTTCCACACCTCACCATTTTCTGCAGGCCCCGTCTGTTTTATCAGATTTACAGAGAAATGGGTGAGATCAGCTGAGATTAAAACAGTAGAGCTGAAAATTACTACAGTGGTACCTCAGTTTACGAACAGTCCTGTTTACAAACTATTCAGTTTACGAACTCCACAAAACCGGAAGTAGTGCTCTGGTTTGCAAACTTTACCTCGGTCTATGAATGGAAGCCGAACGGTGGAAGGGCACCGGCGGCGGGAGGCCTCATTAGGGAAAGCATGCCTCGGTTTAAGAATGGATTTGGTTTAAGGACGGACTTAAGGAACGGATTAAGTTCGTATACCGAGGTACCACTGTATATTAAGTGACCAACCTTCATCATCTGTCAATGAAGTGCTTGCCTTTCTTTTTCTTCCAGATGCCCATGTCCCCTGAAAATACATATAAATGTTTCCAATAAATTTTAAAAGCAGCAAGGGAATTATTGGTATACATGCCACACACAGTAATATCTAGAGGAGACCTCTACCTAACACTTCCTGTTTGAAACAAGGGTCCCTAAGTTTAAAGTCAAAATGCAATTACTTCTTCCTGCTAATTTCATCAAAGGGAAGACAAAAGATTCCTACAACTCAGGCATATTTACTTGTATTTGTAAGATCCAAGCCCCATCCATAAAGTGTGCCAACTTTATGCCATAACTGGCAGCTGGAAAACTAAGACAGACATCGACATAGCTCTTGCTTCTTGCTACATTTCACTATTCCAAATAAAACTTTGTGAGGATCTTAACCAAGCTATTGAAACACATTGCTTCTATGGGTCAAGAGGACAGGAAAAAGATACATTTCTATATGGGCCTCTCTCTATAAATCAGAGTTGGAAAACCACTCACCTGCAGGCCTAAAGAGGCCCACCAGGACTCCTGCAAGGCTGTTTCACCTGCCCTACACTTGACACTGTATATGATCAGATGCAGGGCAGGTAAAGGTCGGGTTTGGGTGAGAAGGGTTGTGCGCAGGGCTTCCTTAGCACTGACGATCAGCTGATTGTCAGCGCTAGGGAAACAGTGTACAAAAACTGTGTCACCTGACATCCCATGGGATTTAGTTAGGGGACTCCATGATATACTTTGCTATTTGCAAAAGCCATTAACCTATAGATAATCTTACCACGTCTGTTTCTTTGTCCATAAGAATATCTTCTAAATGTCTTGCATCTTTACCTGTAAAATTGTTAGGTGTTATGCCTCTTATAAGTCACTAAAGACTTCCTGCATTTATTAGCCTAACATTTATATTTCCTAGAAACAAGGGGAAAATAAATACATAAAAACAGAAAGGACCCAATGCTACGTACTCTTGCACAGTAAAGAAGAACAGGTGACTATTCGTTGAGAGACCATAGAGTTCATTGTGAACCTTTCGCAATTCTCAATGCAAATACAAGAAATATAAAATGTTAAAACAAATATAGAAGAATAAAAAACTGTCTATAACTTGCAATGTAAGGGAAACACTTAGCATTGCCTGTCCTGTAAAGTTTGTATTTTTTTAAAAAATTAACCCTTTAATAAACAAAGATTAAGGCAGCACTAGTAGGAACAGCATGGAGAGCAAGCAGATTAGGGTAGCTGTTTAGTTAAGGCATCTCCAAATGTACTGCAGAATGCAAAGGTATTTACACCATTCTCAGTATACTACCGTAGTTATCAGCGGGCATTCTATCTTTGAGCAACAACACACATCCTGCAATTTATGCAGCGGCCTTGTTTGCAGAAAGCAATCCAAAAGTAGAAATTCTTACCTCTCCTGGAATGCCGTCGCTTTAAATTTAACGCTTTTCTCCTTTTCTCTTGAAATTCAATCTGAAGCTTTATTTCCACAACCTAAAGGTGGGTATGAAATGTGACAGACAGAACCATCAGCTAACATTGAAGACCTTAAAACTATCTTAGTGGAGATAAGGCGGTTGTATCCTACAATTCAGGGCATCCGATTTTTACTTGTACTCCTCTATATACTGCAACCCTTCACACCAGCAAGGGAGCAGCTGCCAGCAGCTCACTCTGCTCCCCCCCTTCAGGAGGCAGTGAAAAAAACAACAAGATAAGGAGAAGATTTAAGAGAGCCAAGGTGGTAAAAGAGACTGCCTTACTGCTAATCACTGGAAGCCACTCAAAGAGCCTTCAAATAGGAGGTTAAAATGCTTTAAATGAAGTATTTGATATTTTAAACAAATAATTAAACATGACGTGCAACGCAATATATACTGCATGTCTACTCAGAAGTTAAGTTTCCCTGGGTTCACAACAGGACTTATTTCCACGCAAGGTTTTATTTTGAAGGATTGTGGCATAAGGCTTTAAAAACCAATATCGCTTGACTGCTGAGTGGCAAAGGAAAAGGAAAGCACTACCTGCTCAATATTAGACCAGAAATACTCTATTTCTCTTGCGATCGTCGCAGCAATGCGCCTCAGCTTGTTCTGTTCTTCTTTCCTGGCCCTCTCTTCATTAAGCTTCTTTTCTTCATGGTATCGAGCCACAGTCCGGACCATCTAATAAAAATAATATCACCGGACAATGAGAAAGGATTCTTCCATGCCAATACACTTTTATTTTTTACAACTATGTGTACGGCCATTTTAGCATATGTAATTATCGAGTAGCCAGCTTCCAGGAAAACTGCTGTATTGCAGGTTAGCCTATTTGTTCATCCATTTCAGTACTGTCTGCTCCAGAATTTCCTAACCTGGTGCCCTCCAGATGTTGTTGAGTCACAGCTCTCATCACTCCTGACCATTAGCCACAGTGACTGGGTCTGATGGGAGCGCAGAGTGCAACAACATCTGGAGAGCACCAAATTGAGGAAAGCTGGTTTTCTGTGGCTTGCAGTGGCTCTCCAGGGTCCCAAGCAAAAGGTTTTCACACCACCTGCTACCCAATAAATTAAACTGGCAATGTCAGGGACTGAACCTGGGAGCTTTCATGTAGACTGGGGGTGGGTTATGGGCTCCACTTTTGTGGGACTGAAAAGCAAACTGTCAAGTGAAGGCAGAAACAGGAAATTTCTGGAAAAAGAATTAGACTTTGTCAAACATAAGAGGATGCGGAAAAACCAAAACTAGGTTTTCACTGTTACTTCTGAAATTGAAACAGAAACTCCCTAGCATGGAGGACACTGAGCCCCCCCTTGTCACTTAAGCTTTCCCAGCATTAAGAGCTTACTGCAGGCTTTGCTCTTTGTTAACAAAAGCCATTTGAGGGCTTACACGCCATATTAACAACAATCGTATTAACCATTTGTTAGGGGAGACCAGGAATTTCAATATCACAACCAGGAAGGAAAACCTCCATTATACTCAAGCACAGGAGAAATTTTAAGAAAATAAAAAACAGAAAACCTAAATTTGCGAGGCAAAAGAGCCACCATGCCTATAGTCTGGAAACAGTGCAGTCCCTCAGAACAGAACTTGCCTATTCCTATTCTAGCTGTAGAGGTTGGATCCAATGCTGTCACTTGAGGCTCAGGTGGCCTTGGTGGCCCAGAGTGCCTTCCATCAGCTTTAGCTGATGGCCCAGCTGTACCCCTACTGGGCCGGGATAGCCTAACTTCTGTTGTCTATGCTCTGGTAACCTCTAGGTTAGATTACTGCAACATGTTATGCATGTGGCTGCCTCTGAAGATGGTTTGGAAACCAACGCTGGTGCAATTTTTTATTATTATTATTATTACTACTACTACTATTACCATTATTATTTTTCCTGGTGGGACTTGAGGCAGCTTACAGATAAAAATAAGAACCTCTAAAAACGTAGTAAAAAAACCAATAGTTAAAAAGTAATTAAACACTGATAAAATGAAAACTATATACATACTTAAAAAATCTATTAAAACCATATCAATAATTACGAAAAAGCAGCATGGCACCGGCACTTTCATTAAAAGCAGTCAGTTCCCTAAAGCCTGTTGAAACAAGTAAGTCTTCACCAGCCAGCAGAAGGAAAAGTAAGGAGGGAATCAGTCTATAGCTGCTCTAGGGAGAAAGTTCCTAAGTCTGGAAACAGCTACTGAGAAGGTCAGAGGCCGGGTTGCTCACTGGCACAAGACAGTTTGAGCAAATAACACCAATCCTGACCTGACTGCACTGGCTGCCAATCAGTTTCCGGGCCTAATTCCAAGTGCTGGTTTTGACCTATAAAGCCTTAAAACTGATCGGGACTGCAATACCTCAAGGATCGCCTCTCCCCATATGAACCAACCCATACTCTGTGATCATCACCCAAGATCCTTCTTCGTGTGCCCACTCCATGAGAAGACATGTGGTGGAGACCCCATTTGTGGAATGCTTTTCCCAGGGAGGCTCACCTGATGCCTGCATTACATCTCCTTAGGCACCAGGCAAAAAAGTTCCTCTTCAACCAGGCCTTTGGTTGATTAAACAATCTACGGCAGGGGTCGGCAGCCTGAGGCCTATGGGCCACAAGAGGCCCATGGGGGCATTTAACCGGCCCATGGACTCCCACTCGGTTGGCTCCCGTGCACTGCGCTAAACCAGCGTGGAGCAGAGCAGAGACCACCTTCCGCGATGCTTGCCAGCTTCCCATTGGCTGCAGGAAGCTCCTTCAGTCAATGGGAAGCTGTACACACCTCCTCTGTGCCGGAAGGAGCAACGGAAATAGCATTTGCGCATGCCCACTGCAGCATCTGCGGGAACGGGAACCAGCCCAAGCCACAAAAACTTGCCGACCCCGATCTATGGCCTTTTAAATGTGTCTGGGGGGGTGTTATTGTTTTCGTTATAATGTTAAGTAGTTTGTGGTTTTATTTTGAGTTTTTATGTTGTAATGTGCCCTGTGATCTTTAGATGAAGGGAGGTACATAAATTTAATTAACAACAACATTTTGCCAATACAGGAGAAATGAAACACAACAATACCTTCTTAGCAGTGGCCATCTTCCACCTCCTTTCTTGAGCAAAGTCTGTTGCCATCCACTGCATTTCTTCCAGGAGATAATCCCACTGAGATTTGGGTCGGGGAGCCTCTTGAAGTTTGGGCAGCCGTCTCAGAGACCACAAACCTTCCTTCCTCAGCTCTGCTATTCGTTGATGGACTTGGTTTTCCTTGTTGAAGCAAGCAAGCAATCAAAATGGGTGTCGTTGGAAATAAATTGTGCTTCCAACAGGCCAAAGAAAACAGCAACAGCAACAGGTGAAAAGGCGATTCAGCTACCTGAAGCATTGTCGTGTAATATATTTCAGGGGGTGGAGGGGTTACAGCTCACTGAATGGAAACAAGTTGGATTAAAAGGCCCACTTAAATAAAAAGGCACAGTGGGCACCTGTCATGAATGACCTTTCTGTTTTGGATTGAACACTTTCAGTAGGTAATGGGTTAAGTAATCCTTCTGCCCAGGAAAAGTAGGCAATATACCGTATTGTTAAGCTTTATGACGTATCAGGTGCAATACATGGAAGAATCAGCTCCTACACAAAATGGATGGCTGAGGTCACCTCAGGAATACATCCACAGGATGGCTCCGTCAGTGTAGACTACTCACGGATAGGACCCCCAGTTCAGATATTCTGTGAGTTGCAATTATTGGCCACCAGAAAAGCTACCTTCAAAGTAAGTAGTTAAGTGGCACCTCCTTACCAGGTTCAAAGAAAATGAATGTGAGAGCTTCAGAGGACCCTCTCAAGACTCCAAGATAACCTATGGACTACATGAGGGTTGTAAATGTGGCTGGATTCCTTTATTTCACAGTACGGAAGAGGGAGATGAAGCCTGCTTGTATAGGCTGTTGGGCTCAAGTCCCCGGTCCAGGCCACCCTGAAGAGATCTTAGTAGTCTAGGCTTTTTCAGCAGAAGCACCTTATGAAGGCCTTCCAGGTTGTCTCATATATTCCACAGGCTACACCTCCAAAATTGAGGAGAGCCTACTATTCAGTCACCAGGATGCAGCCAGCTAGGATCTGGGAGCAGTACTGGACCCTAGGAAAGTGGGACTGGGGGAGATGTCACACTCACAGAGATTTCTGAAATCTAAGGCCTCCTCAGTCATTGAGGGGCAACCAGAAACACAGAGTAGCCCTTTCCAGCTTTTTTTTCTCTCAGCACTCTGGACAGGTGGAGAGGATGGAAATAAAGACATACAGGAGGCCCCTCAGCCCAGTAGAGTGAAACACATCTATGCTCACTGCTCAAATGAAAAGGTACCATAGGAAAGTAAGGTGGTTTTGCATTTTCTGGAGATGCAAAAAAAATTCAAGAGAGGAGGGCAGAAGCACACTTGAAGTACCTTCTTGAGACAAGGCCCACTTTCCCAGATCCATAGTTTAGAAACTCAAGTAATAAAATTTGTCCTATGAGCTGTGCCAATATGGGCAACAGGTTGGCCTCTGTTCAGATGAGAAGGGATTCGGTCTGGATGCTTAGGGTGTTGGGCCTGGGTATTGCTGTCTGTTCACACAGGCCTTGGTTGTTATATTGTCTATCCTCACCAGGACATGGCATTAGTAGAGAAAGGGTTTAAAGGCACATAGGCCAAGGTTCACTGCTCTGACTTCCAGTCAGCTGGTGCTATGTCTGGATACCTAGAAAGAACACACACCCCACACTGCAAGATCTAGGCAGTTTATGCCCCATCCCATCAGACTGGCATCTGTGGTGACTTATCAGTTTATCAGGATTGAGATGGGTGTCCTGTGGTTAGCCGCTATCTGAAAGATCAGGAAACCTGTGGAAAGAGAGGCACCTAAAGTAATCTTTCCTGAACTATGTCTAACTGGGATGGTAAAAGAAACCATTGCAACTGTCTGGAATCAAATCACGGCTAGAGGACAAACCCAAGTTCTGCTTTTGATCTGCAATCAGGGAAAGTTGTTCTGAGAAACTCAACAACGCTAACAAAGGGTCTCCTTGTTCATTACCACTAATCGTAAGGCAGATGATATTGCAAATATTCTCATGCAGCAGCAAAAGAATCCAGCCATCACCTCAAAGCTTCTCTTTTTTTAAAAAAATGAATAATCTGTGTGCATACTGGGAATTCTGGCATCGGATTGTGCGGTGGGTTTTCTTACCAGCTTAACTTGTTCTGCCAGCTTCTCTTGGGAGCTGTCCTGTGCTAGAACTGTTGTATTTTGAGCCGGACTCTGAATCTTTGGTGCTGCTGTCACAGCCAAGCCTGGGGGCTTGGAAGCAATAGGAGAAGTTGCTTTATTTGTCGCTGGCGAAGTTCGACTGGTTTGTGTCGGGTAAGTGGGCTGTGGTGCCACGCTGGAAACAGTTGCTGGTGGGTTGGATGAGGTAGGAGGAAGCACACTCGCTGGAGTACGCTGGGAATTTTGGACAGTGTCTGCCGAAGGTCGCGCTGGGGTCACTGCCTGTGAAAGGCACACATCCATGTTAAAAAGACCAAGTGAAAGGGGTTCAGCAGTGAGACACTGCTGCCATTTGTAATACAGTATGATACAAAGACACACCGAGCAAATATTGGCCTAATTATGCAAACCAGGCTGTTTCAAAGAAAATACTACTGTAGCCAGTTACAACAGCACATAGGAAACACCAGCTGTTTTAGCCTGTGAGGTGCCTGGTGCGATGCCTTTGTACTGCAAAGATGAGCAAACAAGCAAACGCCATCCCAAGCTTGAAGAGCTACAGTTTACCTACAAGTAAAGGCCATGTCACCCAATGTCAGAAACTGAGGGTAGCCTTTGCATTCATCATCCCTAAAAGCAGCACCCATCACATCTATTTTCCTTGTTCTATGGAAGTCAATGGAAGCCACTGAGAACTGAGACATCCTTAATCTTGATTAGCCTCACTCTGGGTGCACAAATATACACATGTAAGCAACACAAATTATTAGTAGTAGTAGTAGTATCATCATCATCATCATCATCATTTTATTTATACCCCGCACATCTGGCTGGGTTTCCCCAGCCACCCTGGGCAGTTTCCAGCAAAATATAAAAGATAAAACCTCAAATGTCAATTCACCTTAAAGATGTTTGTTCTCATGAATTTATTCATTTATAGCTTTTTAAGTTGCAGTAAGCATGCCAACTGAAACTCTCTGCCAATTCAGGGGTTCAGACTACATGGTTTGGATTCTAACATCTGCAACTGTAACCATAAAACATGAAAAGCAGGGGAGTGTTGGGAGACAATGTCAGTTACACCCTCCCCCAATAAATCTCCTCGTTCTAACTTCAGCTTTCACCTGGCGGGGGGGAAGCAAACCACAAGGAATGTTCAAATCTAGACCACCGATGAGCACCTAGATAAGCATTGGTTATGATGTGTAAGAACAAAGTATGCAAGTTGTGTATCCGAAATGAATGCCTGTGCATTGTAGCTGCTTCTCTCCTGATGTGAGCAGTGACTGGAAAATGATCAGCTGTCCACCTTGCATATATTTTTAAGAAGGCAAGCAGCTGACATCACACATGTGCACATTTCCACATGTGTGCACCCTGGTATCCTGGTATCACACTTGAATAGAAAATAATTCTGTTAGTGGTACCCCTGTGTTGAAGCCTGTTTGCATGACCGCTTACCCTCCATAAAAAGGAACAAGCTGGTCAGCTGCAAAACACACATTTGACTGGCCAGTTATGTATTTCTAGACGGGACCTGCCAGCCCCTTACTTTTCCATGTATTCATTCAAGTTATATGCAGCCCTTGGTTCAGGGCAGCAAAAAATGAAATGATAACACATTTGAAACATTTTAAAGCTGTAAAAAAGTCAAAAAATAACACAATAAAACATCTGATTTTTTAAAAAAATCATGTGTCTAACAGGCCTGCTGAAAGAGAATGTTTTTTCAACAGGTGAGTCTAAAGGAATACAGTGATGGTGCCTGCCTGATATCAATAGGCAGGGAGTTGCAAAGCACAGATGCTACCACACCAAAGGAATGACTTCTTGGAAATGCAGAATGGAAACAGTGTGGTGCCTGTAGAAGTGCAGGCTGGAGTTCCTGAGATTGCACGGATAGACAGATAAATAAGATAAATAAACATTTTGGATAGACTTTTCACCAAGGCTACATTTTCACATGCTCCTGCCCAAATACCTGTTGCTGTGCTGGAGCTTGTGCTTGGGATACCTGGGCTGTTATCTGCCCTTGTACAAGTGCCGCTGACTGAACCTGCTGCTGAAGTGGCACTTGAACTTGGCCATGCGGCACGGCAGCGGCAACGGATACGCTTTGCGGCTGGGCCTTCACGTGAATCTGAGGTTGCGCCAGAGAGTCTGTGATCGGCGGCTGTGGCGGCTGCGTAAGCTGCAGGGTCGCTGGGAGAGGCGGGAGGGGGACATTGCTTGACTGCAGCCTCCCAGGCAGCTGAGGCGGAGGAGTGTGGAGACTTGCCGCATTCTGCACAGGAGGCCCTTTGGAGGGGTCATACTGCTGCTGGCTCTGCTTCTGCCCAGTGAGCTGTACCGCTTGAGGGGTGGGAGGCATTCCACCTGCAAGCAAGAAGAAAAATGGAAAGAGCTGAATTACACAAGCCAAGGCTTTTGGACTTGTAGGACACCAGAGCATGTCAAGGAGATAAAAGTTAACTCTTCACAGTGGTACCTCCGGTTGCGGACGGGATCCGTTCCGGAGCTCCGGTCAGATCCTAAGGTTTCTGCAACCGGAGAGACCGCTTCTGCGCATGCGGCAAAAATTCAGAAATATACTTCCAGGTTTGCCACTTACGTATCCTGAAGTTTACGTAAGCGGAAGGATACGTAAGCAGAGGTACAACTGTACTTACTTTGACACACTTACAGCATCACTTAAAATAAGATTAGCATCGGTGAACCGCAGTAAGAAATTCGGTCAACATCTACCATGCACAAAATCATATGGTTTTTTCCAATCATGAGTCACGTACACACAACACAACACGAACAACTTTATTAAATGGTCACCTACATGTCCTATGGTCTTAAAATGTTGTTGACACGGTTAATTGTAAGCAAAAACAAAACAAAATACGCACAAATGCAAGAACTAATGTGGAATTAAAATGAAAAACATCTAAAAGAGAACCACCCTTCTTGCAAACTGGAAAACTCCCAAGTGAATGATTCTGCATCAACTCGCGTGGCCATTTTCCAGGCCCACATGCACTACTGGAGCCTACCGCTCAGCTCCTTCAAAGGGAACGAGGCATTTCACACCAAATATTAATTTACAAGGGGAAAGCATAGGGCAGAACCAGAGATCAGAAAGGCTGTGTTTTGTGAGGTTTCTGCTTCTGGTGCCAACGCCCCCCCTTGCTAAATTAATCTGCGGTTGGCATGTGGCAACACAGTACCTTGTGCTGTTGGCATGAGTTGTTGAAGAGGGACTCCTGAAGTCACACCTGGATGCTGAAAAACCATCCCATGACGGCCCACTTCAATTCGGGGTCTCTTAGACGAATCTGGTGATATTCAAATTCCATTTACGGCAGGGTATAGTGGAAGGGGTTCAGGTTACAGTGTTTTAAAAAGATGCCCCGTGAGTTTTAAATTCGGCTTTCTGTTTATCTACAGCTCTACTGTGGAAAAGTACAGCATCAGGGCAGTAGTTGGCTCAAATGCACACCATGCCCATGTGAAATCCAGCTTACTGGCTGTGGGAGGAGCACATGGCATAAGCCAAAACTCCCATCGCAACGAACAGGCCACATGGTCACACTGAAGCACGCTTTTTAAAAAGTAAGCACTAGATTTAAGATGGTCCTGGTGTTAATAGCCGAAAGGGATGATCAAAGTTCCACTGAAAGGAACCATACCTGCTGATGTAAGTGCCTGTTGTCTCTTAAAAGCTTCAATTTCTATGGTATTCACAGTTCCTGTTACTGGAGTCCCTGCATGCGCCTGCTATTATAAAACAAAAACAGAGCAGTCAGAATTCAATTAAATCCTCAACTTCTTTGACAGAACCTTATATGCACGAACCCTTCTTTAAATAAGAAAAATGGTGCATGAGAAAATCTAGGGAAAAATCTGTCCAAGAGCTGCTGGCCATTTTTTAAAACATGTCTATAATGAAGGAATGTAAAGCAACTCCAATATACTTACCTCTTAGCTTTCAATGATTGTTATTAAAGATGATTTTGAATCTATTTTACAAAGAATATTCATTTTTATATGACACAGGTAACGCTACAGAAAGGGAAATCTATGCAGCTTTCTCTCTTTCTTTCCTAACAAAGCAAAGTTAAGGTAAAGGCTTCATCCCCCACAGCTGAAAACCTTCATTTGCTTGATCCTGGAATGAAATCATAACCTTTTTTGCTTCACGCATGGAGACACCAAGAATTTGGTGCTTTCAATGCTACAACCAATCCCACCAAGATTCTGTGCCCTTCCCGTCACCCCCAGTTCACAGGGACCATCCAATTTCCCCAAAACAGTAGATGCCAATGTATGCAAGAAACAACAATGCTAGGACAGACCAGTCCTCAAGATACTGGAGGCAGAAATCTGAAAATGAAGTGGGTACCAGCAAAAGTGATTCATTAATCCAATCACCATACAAGGGCAAAAAGTCCATCATTATTATAGGCCTGTTGAGTGGAGGGAGGGCTTGTAGTTCCCCCTGGCAGGAGAAGAAGCCTCCCCCATTGGTTCCCCCCAACCTGGTGCCCTTCAGATGTTTCAGACTACAACTTCCATCACCCCTGAACATGCCTATGTTGGCTGGGGCTGATGGGAGTTGTAGTACAAAACGCTTGGAGGGCAGGAGGCTGGGCAGATATCTGCTCATGTAGTCAGTGTCTCTCGTTCTCTGAAGCTGCATAGCCACCACTGTCTTGATGGGAGCAAACAGGTCATTAGACTGCTGCCGTCGGAGAGCTCATCTAGATTTCAATGGACATGTCAATATAGTGTAAAATGTTTAATGGAAAGAACCCAACTAACAGTGCAACACTACACATGTCTACTCAGCGGTAAGTCTGAATTAAGGGGTTTACTCACAAATAAAGGGTAAGAGTGTCTAAGAATATGATCTAACATTGCTACAAACTGTGTACGTATTACCATTAGCACCAGTACCTAAGCACATTTATTTGGAAGCAACTCCTACTTTGAATTCTGCTTTGAATGTGTGTGTTGGCGTTAGTGTGTTGGCATAACAGCCTAAGGCTGGAGAGTTTCATCAAGGTCCACCAAATGGCTTCAGAATTGTAACTAGAACTATAATAGAGGCAGCAATTTTTTAAAATGTACACTTTAGGTAAATATGAAATTTAGCTTTACATAAATTTAGCTTTACAGATTGAGATATACTTGTAGACATTAGGTTTCTGTTTTGTTTTGTTTTGTTTTGTTTACAGAGGAGGTAATACCTGGTACACATATGATAAATCAAGTAAGGGTGGGGAAAAACCTCACCCTGTGTAAAGAATTGATGCTTGCCATAAAGATATAGTTTAGAACAAAATAATAAAAGGAACTGTAATACCAAATAAAGTGTGGAACACAAAACAAGTTCTTAATATTTGAATATATGCAATTAAAATATCATTAAAGTAATGTCCCACACACTAATTGTAGATGACATTTTCTGTACACAATCTTTTGAACTGCCTTTCTGCCTAGGAGGCACCCTAGTCTGTCATAATGGCCTGCTTGAGAAACAAAATAAAGCTATTTCGTCTTTACAGTGGTACCTCAGCTTAAGTACTTAATTCGTTCTGGAGGTCTGTTCTTAACCTGAAACTGTTCTTAACCTGAAGCACCACTTTAGCTAATGGGGCCTCCTGATGCTGCCGCGCTGCCGGAGCACGATTTGTGTTCTCATCCTGAAGCAAAGTTCTTAACCCAAGGTAATATTTCTGGGTTAGCGGGGTCTGTAACCTGAAGCGTATGTAACCTGAAGCGTATGTAACCCGAGGTACCACTATATTAGAATGAGCTGGCCAAAGGCTCAGACTTATGCCCTCTCCGTTTCTCTAAAACCCAGAAGAGATGCTGCCCATCACTGTAAATACTGAGCTAGATGGACCAGTGACATGATTCAGTATAAAGAAGCTTCCTATGTTCCCATGATCAAAAACTTCCAGTTTTGAACTAAGCCACAATTCCATTATTTCTGAACTCAGAGAGCTATAGTTTGCTCTAACTGCGGTTAGTTTAACAAACCAAGATACCAAACCATAGCATGTTTGTGAAGAACAAGCTATAGTTACAGCAGACCACAGGAGGTCCCACAACTGTGCTTAGATCAAAGCAGAAGCTGTCCTCCTCTCAGGAGAAAAAGAGAGAGAAAACAATATGTGAGTTAGGCTCTCTCACCTTACAATCAATCATGGTTTGCCATTACATTTGAACCAGACCATTATTTCGAGCACAACCCTTCAGCGCAGAGCATGATAACTCTTTCACTCTATTTTCTGGCACCCACAATTTAATCCAACAATTCATAAGGTCTGTTGTGCATACATTTGACTATTAAACAGCAAGGTATTTTATTATGCATTTGTAAAGTGTGGTAATTTAAATTGCATCAGAAAGAGAAAAGGTGCAGTGGCAGTTCTGCCCCTTTTTTGTATCTGTATTCAAAAACCTTCAAAATCAAGGACAAAAGGGGGAGGAGAGAGAGAACAGAATTTTAGAAAGAATCCACAGTCATATTCCACAGACACAGAGACCCACACTGTTACTAGGCAGAACGCACAAAGGAACCAAAGACAAGCAAACCAAAGCGGAACACATCAAAAGCTGAAAGTTAATGAAATAAGCCAGCAACTTTGAAACAAGAGGTGGGAAAAAGTAACTTCCTCAAAGCTCCATAAACACTCATGCATCTGAAATTTTAAGAGGTTTTTACTATTCATTTCTGTTTTTTAGATGAAAAGGGATGGGCTCTCAGGGAGTGGGGTGGGGAAATGCAAGTTCTATTTTCAAATACCAAATCTGAATGAGGAAAAAAAGGAATAGTAATAATCACCTGGGATGAAACTACAAGTTTAGAACCATTGAAAAAGTACCTGAAATGGTTGCTGCTGGGATGAAAAAGCAGCAGAAACATTTGGAGGAAGCTGGGTTGCTATAGCAACAGGAGTACCAGTCTGCCCATCCTTTCCTGTCACAACCTTTACCTGAGAGAAGATATTTTGGGGGGAAACAAAAAGGGAAATCATTTTCTTTTCTTCCGTTTTTAAAAAATCTGATCAACACACTCCACTTTGCATTGTATTGATGGTTCCTCGCTGAAGAGGGGATTTTAAGAAAAGGCCCATAGGTGTGATGGGACTTGAACCCACTTTTTTTTAAGAAGAAAAAAGGAAATAAATAAGATGTTCTGCTTTGTCTTTATAGACAGCAGAATGGGGCGAGGCACAGGCTACTGCGACCACTCGCCACCTAAAGTCTCCACTGAAATTTAGAATAGGCAAATAAACATGGGTTAACTTGAGATATTGGCTTTCTAACAGACAACAAAATTAGCATGACAGACAGTTCACACTCAGAAGAGCCCCAACATTTATTAAGCAATGAGCATAGCCTGCATTCTCTCCCCTCCTCGCAACCTCCCCCAAACTCCCATAATAATCAGCCCACCCAGGCAAGGGATGAAGTTGCATTGCTTTAGCAGAAGGTGATAAAAGGAAGGGGGAATAAGAGTGAGGAAATGCACAAAATACAAAGAGAAGGAGGTACCCCCAAAGTGCCTTGTTTTTCAAAAGGAAATGTAACATTGTCAATGTTCCTGGAAGTTTATTACTTGTTTCTTCAAACGTCTTCCATAAGTCCATTTTATTTTTTACAAAGGGGGGAAAAGGTTTTCTTAAATTTAGTGTTAAATAGGGATACCTGCAAAACTGTTATAGATTTAAGTGAAAGGCTTTAAACATCCATTTATGTCACACAGGACCGGTTAAGCAGGTATAAATCATTTTGACCATTCAAAAAGTAAAGGGGTGGGAAATGATATACTGTTGGGGGGGGGGATATAGGTTAAAATCAGTCTCCTTAAAAATTACTGTCTATAGAAAGGAATGTACTTTATCAAAATTTAAGAAGTGATACATTTGATTTTATGTGCCATGCCACCAGGCCTACTCAGATGAACTTAAATGCCTTTACTCAACCTTTATAATGAATTTTGGAAAGACTTTCTGAAGAATAACCATTTCGAAAATTAGGAGCATGTCTTCATAGCAAAAGTTTGAAACCAAAGGGATGCACAACACCAATGAGATAGTTTTTTGCTGCATTTTTCATTAGAATTGATTCTGCAGGAAAACATATTTGATTTTGTTTAACAAGCAAGAGTTGATTCCACATTTAGTGTTCTGAGTATTCATCATGCCTGACAAGCACTTCTGTAAAACTTAGAAACACTGATTCAAAGTAGTATCACTTTGATTATAAATTGCAGAGATTCAACCATGTTGAGGTCCTCTACTGTCAAGCAGTGCATAAATTTTATGAATTAAATAAACATAGTTGTACTCAGTACTATTTTTCTAGAAAAAGAGGTGCTGACGCTCACCATGAACACCTCCTTCGTTAGAATGGCAATGGAGCCCACCTGAGAGGTACTGGAACTGGAACTGAGTTTGAGTGAGTTCTGGCTGGAAAAAGCCCTGGTTGTACGTACTATTTTTTCAAGCTTGAGCTCGTTATATTTAAGAATGAGTTCTTGAATTTTAAGAACTCTCAAGCATTTCAAGCTCCTGAAGGAGGAGTGTCTTACTCTGAAACCCCTTGAGCTGCAATAAGGAGTATTATGTCAAGTGCCTGTTGTCCTTTTTGTTTTGTTTTTTATTTGTTGTCCTTTTCGTTTTGTTAATTATGTCACTATTCATTAAAAATAATTTCAAATTGATGTTCACCTGCTTTCCACTCTATAGTTTTGTGAGACCACACAGCCCCCACCATTTTGATGGAAGCAAATAGGTCATTAGAATACTAACAACTGCCATTAAATAGGTAATCAAGATAGTATTGAAAATGTCAACATATTTACAATACTGAATTGGAAGAAGAGACTGGCTCTTTGGAAATGGTAGTTTGCAAGTCAGCAACTATACATCCTTCACCTATTACAAGGTCTCAGTCCTGAAATTGTTTCAGAGGTATTCCCTGCATATAAGCGCTATATGCCTCACTCATGACATTACAAGCTCCCATTATGTGAGTGACCAATTTGTTCCAAACTGAGGGATTCAAAGGCCTCCAACTCTTCACAAAAGGAAACACTTTGGAGGTCTGGCATCAAGTAAAGAGTCACCTATTGAACTGAAGGCTTTTTTTATTCCAGCAGGCATTTTAATTGAAGCTTGATTTTATAATTTTAACTTATTTTTATTCTTTGTATTGTATCTTTGCGAACCACTTAGAGACTATTGTAGTTAAGTGGTAAATAAATTATTTAAATTAAAAAATAAACACATTATTTGGAAGTTTAAAGTAGGTAAACATCGCCTTTAGAATCAATAAGTATCATAAATTGGAATGAACCCCTTTGAAATATGGGACTTCCAGAAATCCTGTTTATACCTGTGTTTTACCAGTAAACATTTGTATAAGTATTAGACAATTTACTGCTAAGCTTGCAAAACCATTCAAGTTGCAAATCTCAATGGAATTGACTTCCGAGTATGAATGTATAAGATTGCATTGTTAATTTGCTTTTTATAAAAAAAAAGACACAGACTTTAGGCTTGACAGTTTTTGCAAGATAACAACAGAAAGTGGTGTCTACGCCAGATAGTTACAGATAATGAAGAGTTTAAATTTATTTTAGACTGCACTTTTTTTAATGTAACAAAATTAAGCACGTGGAGCAGGATCCCAGTAGCTTTCTTTCACCAGGGCTGATTATAAAAAACAAACAAACCATTTTTCAACAGCAGACACCAGAGCCGGCTTGAGAAGTTCAGTTTCAAACTCTGCTATGCAGCAAGAGAGGAAGCTATTTGATAAACATAGCCCCAGAGCTAATGTGGAACGAGCTACCGGGTTCTTTGTATCCAGGCCTTTATCATTATTTTGCACTACAGTGATACTTGGAGAAACTGGTGGAGCCCTAAATTAAGCCTGCTTCAAGTTTTCACTTGATGTTATTACAAAATCATGGCTGTAATCCTATGCACGCTTACCTGGGTGTAAGCCCCAATTAACATAGTGGGTCTTGCTTCTGAGTAACCACACACTGGATAAACCACAAATTACATAGCTGAACCTTCTTTTAACTGACAGCTAAGTTTGCCATTTTAGCTGAGTGCCAGTAAACCTACTGTGCAAATTTATACTCAAGTTTAAGGTTCCTGTGTGAGCATGACTGGTGAGAAAGCAAGCAAACAGAAAACAGAAAAATGCCCTACAACTTCTGCTTCCATGTTAAACCAGCTTTTCTGACACTTTGGTTACAACTAGAAAATATTTATATTTCCCGAAGGATTTTGCCATTATTTTTGTAACACTGCAAGCCAGCACATCATAACTTCGTATCATTTTCATATGTGTACCCTGAGCTTGCTCTAAAAAGTTGAGGGCAACATTGCATAGGAATTTTCTCCATTTCCCACACTTTCTAATTTTATCATAACAACACTGCAAGACAAGTTAAGCTGAGAGATGGCTACTTGTTTGGAGTCACCAACTGGATTTCATGGTTAAAGTAAGAACAGGACTTGAACTTGCATCTTCCTGATCAAAGAGGAACATTCTACCTACTACACCATAACCAATCTATGAACAAAACCACAAATAAGATCAAATAGAATTACAAATAAGAGCTAAATTTAAGATCCTAAACCTAAGTCCAGCAAATCTGTTCGTAACATCAAAACACCAAACCTTAAAGACGAATGCTGCAGGATATGCAGCGCTACCTACTGGCCTAATAAATCTTGCAACCCAATCATGCTTTGTACTCCAGTGCAAAACTAACTGATTTCAAATGTACAGTGGTGCCTCGCAAGACGAAAAGAATCCGTTCTGTGATTCTCTTCGTCTAGCGGTTTTTTTGTCTTGCGAAGCAAGCCCATTGACGAATTAGAGGATTAGCGCTATTAGCGCTATTAGCGGCTTTTAGCGGCTTATCAGCTTATCGGATCAGCTGATAAGCGGCTTAGCGGCTTAGAAAAAGGGGGGAAGGGGGGGAACCGCAGGAACTCGCAAGACATTTTCGTCTTGTGAAGCAAGCCCATAGGAGATTCGTTTTGCGAAGCACCTCCAAAACGGAAAACTCTTTCGTCTAGCGAGTTTTCCGTCTTGCGAGGCATTCGTCTTGCGGGGCACCACTATACTGAGTTCCAAGTATGCACGCTACAGACTACAGAATTAGAAATCAAATAACTGGTATAAATAATTCTAGGCTTCAGTAGGTTTCTAAATTATTGGAACAGCAAGTTCCTACCTCGTCATTGATAACCTCAGATTGTTCCTCTTCCTCCTCTTCCTCCAAATCCAAGTCATTCTGCCTGAGGTATGCTTGCAACGCCGCACAAGGCTTCTTCTTGAAAGCTAAGAAATCCATCATGTTTCCATGCAGGTGTTGCAGGAAAAACAACTCAATCAAATACTCTTTGAAAGCGTCTTTCAACACCTCCATTTCCTTGAGGTGGTGGTCCAAACATTGCTTTCTCAGCTGAGCGGTTTCTTGAGTGGCTGGGGGGATCTCCTCCAGTTTCTTTGTTTTTTTCACCACAGCACTTACTGAAGGAGCAAGAGGGAGGCTTGTCAGCCCCTGTGGCATGCTGGCCCGGGAAGGGCTTGTGGGAGGTGGCGGCGATGTCATTCCAAAAGCAGAAGCTCCTCCAACACCAGCTATCAGCCCACTAGAAGTCCGATCATATCCCAGGGATCTGCTCAACTGCTGACCTTGGAGAACCTGCTGCTGTTGCTGCATGCCTTGGATGATGTTGCTGATATGAGGCGGCAAGTTATTTGTTGCAATGTGACCAGGGCTAGGTAAAGGTTGGATATTTGCTCCACTAGCGACGGGACTTTGTGGTCCAAGGTGGTGTATGGTGCCACCGGTTTGCGAGTGGGGCTGCGACAGCCTACGTTCTCGAACCGCAGCAGGTGCTCCGGAAGATGAAAGCTGCACCTGAGCTGTGGTTCCTTGAGATATCTGGGTGATGCCGGAGCCTTCCTGATACACAAAGTGCCCGCCATTTGAAGGGCTCAAGCTAATCTGTCTCACGAGAACGCTCGCATCAACAAAGCCTCGTGTCGGGCTCTGGCTGCACATCCCCAAGCCAGGCCCTGGAGTGCCCGCCCGAACATTTGATATGGACTGCACTGGCATAGAGCTAGGCTGTGTGGGGCTCTGAGACTGAGCCTGTGTTGGCAACGGCGAAGTAACTTGAATGTAGGAGGGGGACCCATGCTCAAACCTCCTTTGCTGAGGGCTGAACTGGAAACTCGGGGAGGTCGGACTCGGGATCGGCAACGGAGTAAGCGTGATCTGCTGGTTTCCTGTCGCAACCGGTCCAACATTCTGCAGGGTAATATTCACATTCTGCCCAGCGACTGGGCTTCTGCTCATTATAAACTGCTGGATTTGGTAACTGGGAGACTGTGGTGCTGATGGGCTTGCTGAAGGAGCAAACGAAGGTGCTGGGGACTGGGGCAGGTTCGCCTGTTGGTCTTCACCCTCGCTGCCAGTGAAGGAGCGGGACCTTTGGAGCTGGCGTTGGGCATTTTGAGGACCATTGCCATGGTGCATTATCACTTTTAATGTTCTCAATGTCTACAGGGAAATTTAGAAAAGTTCATTAAGCAACACAGTAAAGACAGCATTCCTCCAGTGTTTTGTCAGGCTTGTCTTTCCACTCCCTTTGTGCCCTCAACCACTTTTGAAATTAAATGATTGTGAGGGGTTTTTAAAGATTTCCCCAAGTTTCCAGTCCAGGCTTTTTTATGTTACCCTGGGAAATACACGTATGTACCTTGATAGAACTATAGAAATAAATGTATTTAATTTCTTTCCTACTTTTCCAAATTATTTAAGCAGATGTGCTCCGCCTGACTGCTACTAGATCTATTACCACTAGTTGCACCTTTCAAGTGTAAGACAAGAAAAGAAAGGTTAATATTCTCCTGGATAGTACTGCATACTCTGTTAAATGTTTTATGCTGAACCACAACAGAAGGATTAAAATTGTTTTCTGCAGTTACTGTCTCATTTTTATGATGTGAAACATAAATAGAAGAATGAAATGACATCTTAAAACCAAACACATTTATTATGACTTTCACGTCTGTGGACAATATGATGCACAAAGTCTTATTCAAGTTGCTAATAACTTGGGAGTAGGAACTGCCACCGTTAATGTGCTTATTCAGAATTTTATTTCTCTCTAACCTCTTTCTACAATCTTTCCCCGCTTCAACTCAGGGCAGCGCCTCACACATCTGAAGGACAGGACTCTAGCAGACCTTGAAAGCTTATGTCATAATACATCTGTTATTGTTCTGTTGTTTTGCTAATTCACAGGGTTGTAGTGGGCGTTTTTAAAAAGTGGAAGAGGGAGAACCACATTCACTTGCTTCTGAATAATAGCAGCAGGTTCCCAAAGCACTAATAAAAATTAAAATTATTAAATATTTAATTAATAAGTTATTTCCAGGTGGTAGCTCTGCAGCTATTGAACTCCCTTCTAGTTAACATTTGTGTGGCCCCTTCACTTCTAGCATTCAGGAAAGCCTTAAAAATCTCATGCTTCTGATACAGAAGACTGTAGTCCACAAAAGCTTGCGCCATAATAAATTTGGCCACCTTTAAGGAGCCACAAGATTCTCTGTAGGTTTTTGCTGAAACAAACTTAAAATAAATTTCACTGTAGGAGTTAAAACCTTATTTTTGCTAATTTTCTTTCCTTAAGGAAAAAAAGAATTGGTGTCTTAATCCAGTACAGTATCTTTTTCTCTGCACCCAGTAGCACTTTCACAAGTCTATCCAGACATGTAATTTAATTACTTACATTTGTTTTAAACATTTTACAAATTAAATCTGAATTTTAAAAATTATTCTATGCATACTTTTTTGGGTGGAGTTTAGTTGTATTTTATCGACAATTTTATTATGCATGGCACTTAAAAGATCTATTTGATTAAGGAGTTCATGATCCCTTTAAAATGAATCACATAAATCTGTACTCTTGTCTGAATGGTTCTATTACTTTTATTTCTCCAAGTCATTGTATAAGGGTTTGGCTGTGAGAAGCGAATGATCGATGACACCCAAAGCGGCAGCTCTCTACGCCCATAACATATCAATATTAACAACAATACAAAAAAAACCAAGGAATTTTCTTGTGTTTCTATGCCTAAACAACTCAGACAATTGGCTCCATCTAGCTTGGTACAGCTACAGCAGCACCTCTCAAACTTGGGGTGCTGTTGGACTACAATACCCATCGTCCTTGACTATCGGTCCTGCTAACCAAGGGTGATGGGTGTCGTAGTCCAACAACACCCTAGCCTTGGGAAAGGCTGTTCTACAGTGTGGTGTGGTGGTTAGTGTTAGTGGACTAAGAACCTGGGTTCAAATCCCCAGTCACGAAACACAGTGGGCTTGCCCTTGGGGCCAGTTGCGGTCTCTCGGCTTACCCTACCTCGCAGGGTTGTTGCAGGGGGTTAAATGAGAACCATGTGTGCCACCTTGGGCTCCTTGGGGAGAGAAAAGTGGGGCGTAAATGCAATAAACCAGGCATCCCCAAACTCAGCCCTCCAATGTTTTGGGACTACAATTCCCATCATCCCTGACCACTGGTCTTGTTAGCTAGGGATGATGGGAGTTGTAGTCCCAAAACATTTGAAGGGCCGAGTTTGCGGGTGCCTGCAATAAAACAAAAACAAATGCAATGACTGGCTCTCCAGGGTTTCAGTTTGGCTCCTCTCCACCCAGCCAACCTGGCCTGATCCTGGGACACCCTGCGTGCAAAGCGGGTGCCCTAAACCGCAGCCACGGACCGGCACAGCCCTTCCCTCCCTACCACTGTTGAGACTAGGATGCTGGGGATACAGGGGCCGCTGGCCCGATCCGGCAGGGCGAAAAAGGTCCCTTCACCCTGTCGCGGAAGCGCCCCGGCAGAAAAAGCTCCTGGAGTGGCGTTTGCGTTCTCTTGCCGGCGGGACCGGCCCTTCTTGGCCCTTCCCGGCGCCCGTTAACTCCCTCAGGCGCGCGCGAGAGGAGAAAGGGGGGGGGGGAGGTCCGAGTTCGAGGCCTGGCTCGCTTCTCAGGCCAGGCCTAGAGCGGCCTAGACACCTCGGCCCTCACACACAAGCCGCCAAGCCCTCCCGGTACCAGCCGGCTCTACCTTGTCTCTCCAGCGAGGCGTCAACCCGCTGCGCTCCAGTCAAGGCGCCTCCCCAACTCGTCCCTCCCGCTCCGAGCCGGGCCCTGCTTCTGCCATCCGCCTCCTGACAGGAAACTGGCGGAGGAAAAGGAGGAGGAAACAAAAAAAAAAGATAGAGACGCATGCGCATGTGCTGGTTGTACGGGCGCCTGTGAGGGTCAGTTCGTGGAACGTCGTGCCGGTCAACCCGGGTAAGCGCGCTTACGCCAGCCTCACCCCACCTCGCCCGCCCAGCTCTACTAGTTGGCTTCGGTTTGGAGAAATGCGCATGCGAATTGAGGCTCCGCCCAGCGTGAACGTAAAGTACATTTTCTAGGCGCGGGGAAGGGACGGCCCTGACGGCGCATGCGCCAAAGTGAGACAGAAAAGGAGGGGGAAGGAGGGAGGGAGGGGGAAGGAGGGAGAGAAAGAATCTGAATTGGTACATGCGCACTAGTTGTTTTCTGCATAATTTTAGACTCGGGTTTAAAAATTAAATAGCCATTTTAAAAAATCTACTATAATTCCTGATGGTAAAATCAAGCAATAAATGCCAGCAATTTTTAAGAGTGCGATGTACGCTACTTCAGTCAAATACTATAAATAATCACCCATAGTAATCATCCAACTTGAAAGAACATTGAAAACCGATCAATAAATCCACTAAAAGAAATAGGGAGAATAATAAATTCTCCCTTAGATTCCCTAAAACTAGATCAAATCACTGCTCAAAGACTGATCCGCCAAAGACTGGATGACATCGATTTACAGCGAAATTATACGCTGGGGGGAGGTGTTTGTTCGCCCCAGAACATTGGTATCACTTTAACTTACTGCGTTCCATCATACCTCTCCTCCCTTTCGACTGTTGCCCATAGGCTGGCCTTCACCAAAGCGAGGTTTAACGTTTTTCCCTCCAATGTCCTGAGACATAGATTCTCAAAGGGCCAAGCCTCCGCCATGTGCGAATGTGATAAGGAGACGCCGGAGTCGCTTCAGCACATTATGTTCACTTGCCCCTTATTCAAGGTGCCACGGGCAAATTTGTTGGGATCAATCATACAGAAACTAGAGGGTACCCCATCAAAATTCCACTTTGCCCAAATCTTGCAGGATAAGGATACCCATACGACCCTGAAAGTGGCTAGGTTCCTGGTCGCTGTCCTTACCCAAAAGCGTTGCCAAGGAGCACCACAAGCTAATTAAGGCGTAGTATGCCATTCCATCTTATAGTATTTTATTGTTATAGTAGTGTTTTAGCGGCTGTTTTTTCCCACGTGCACAGGCTGTTATTTATGTCTTGTTTTTATCTGTATGGGCCTACGGCCGTAATAAATTATTATTAATACTAAGTTCTCAATTATTTTTATTTATTGGATTTATTCATCTTTCTTTCTTACTGTGATAACCCAAAGCTGCCCAGAGTGGCTGGGGAAACCCAGCCAGATGGGCGGGGTATAAATAATAAAATTATTTTCATCATTATAACTCAAAACCAGCATCGAAGTAAAACAAAGAAAAATCTGAAAGGCAATCCTTTAAAAACAAGGCAAGATTGAAACTTCCCAGCCACTCAAAAGGAGGCCACAGAATTCAGAGCCAAAAGTCTGGTACCTAAATCTGTATATAATCAGTGCTTTTTTTCTGGGGGTACTGAAGGATAGGTATTTCCAGCACTTTGTTCCAGAAGAAAAACACTGTACAGTATACAATTATGGTACCAGGTGAGTCTCCCTTGTGATAGGCTCCCCAGGCAATCCAATCAAGTAACTTTCCAGACAGAAGATAAACTGTGACAGGAGAAAAACAACATTAAAATTTCTGTGATGTAGGTGGGATGTATCTGAGGGGTGGTCTTAGGTTACACCCCTTCTGTGATGTATGCATAATGTTTCTGGGGGTGGTCTTGATCTAGAGCAGTGTTTCCCAACCGGTGTTCCGCGGCACACTAGTGTGCCGCGAGACGTTGCCTGGTGTGCCGTGGGAGGGAGGCGGGCGAGTCGGGCGGTGAGAGGCGGGGCGGCGGCGGCGAGGAGAGGCCGCCCAGTGCGGGGCTCTCGCCGTCTGCCTGCCTGGCTGCCTGCGTGGCGCTGACGTCACGGGGCTGTAACGTGCCCCACATAGGCACACGCGGGGCGGCGAGCTCCCTCCCTCCCACATCCCATCGCCGGCTCTGCACCAGGCGGTAGAGCTCGGCGAAGTTGCCGTGCTGGAAGGCCAGCAGCGCGCGCGCCTTGGCCAGGCTCTCGCCCGCCTGCGCCTCCAGGCACGGCGCCTCGGCGTCGGGCGGCAGCGAGCCCAGGAAGCGGCCCAGCCGGCCGGGGTCGCCCGCCTGCAGCAGCGCCTCGCACATGCACGAGACCTGCTCCGCCGAGAAGCGCGGCGAGCGCGGAGGATCGGGCGTGGCGGAGGCCAGCCCCGCGCTTGGAGAGGACGCAGCAGCCGTCGCCAAACCCGATCCTCCTCCTCCTGCTCCGCCGCCGTCCTCTGGCTCTCGGCCGGGAGGAGCCTGCGGCGACGGGGCGGGCGCCGAAGTTGGCAGAAGTTGGCGCGCCTCCTCGGCAGCGCCTTCGTCCTCCTCCTCCTGCCTCTGCTCTCCTCCGGCGGCGGGGGTGCGCCGCCCTCCCCGGCCGGGGGGCTCGGCGGGGCCCGCGGGGAAGGAGGCCATGTTCGCGGCGTGCAGGATCGCGGCCCCCCTCGCCCACCTCCGGCCCGCTCCCCTCCCCCTGCGCGCTGCCCTAGCCGTGCGGGTCTCCTCCCCCTGCGCCGCCGTCCCCTTTCCACATCCTAGGAGCCGCGGTCCGCCTACCGCCCCGCGGCGCGGCTCCCAGCCCGGGCTGGCCTCCGCCTCCTGGGACGCGTGCCCACCCCCGCGGCCCCCCAAACTTCGGAGCAACTCTCCAGACGCTTCTCCCCCGCCTCGGTCTCCCTCCTTTCCACTTCTCTTCCCCCCTTCCTTCCCTCTTTCTTTCTCTTTCTCTCCCACCCGCCTTTCCTTCTATTAACTTTCCTTTCCCCTCCCTTCGTCCTTCCTACTTTTACTCCTGGGCTCCTCCCCCATTTGTGCAGCCACAAATCAATCTCTCTCTCTTTTTTCCCCTCTCTCTCTTCTTTGCTCAGACGCAAAAAGCGCCGCTTTTTGGAAATCTGGACTGCTGTCCCCGCTGAAACGATACTTTAAAAAAGGAAGAACCCACTGGCTCTTATTTCTGTTTAAAGCAGTAGATCCCGAACTCTTTTGGCCCACTGCCCCCTTGGTTCCACATCCCCCAGTGTCCCCTATGCTTACTCTATAGAAAGCATTACAGGGGTTAACGCGGCTCGCTAAGGAAGATATTAATAGAATTCTGCATTTGGGGGGAGACCCTAACAGTCATCTACCATTACCTTCTATGCTGTTACTATTTTTTTATTTTTTTTTACAGAAGTAAAAAGTGACCTTTCCCCATCTGGCATGGTGGTGTGCCTCGAGATTTTTTTCATGAAACAAGTGTGCCTTTGCCCAAAAAAGGTTGGGAAACACTGATCTAGAGGATGGGAATTTCAAAAGTCTTTATAAGCCATTGCACAGCATTTTTGGGGGTCCTCTTCCTCTCTTGCGTGTGAGGGAGGCACCCTGTTGCAACAGATTAATAAAGATCAAGCTTACTAGCTGCTTTGCTTCTCAATATTCTCTGGTTGGCCTCTGTTATTTTCTCCTACCAATAGGGAACCTATGTAAGGACTCTATATTGGCTCTGGGATACCCCATAAGGGAAAAGGGCATATTTTTATTTACAACACCCTGCAGGGTTTGACTAAGTACAGGGCAGTGCACAGTTTACCTTACAAATTTAGGGGGTGTATCCAGAAACTACATATAATCCCTCCCTCAGTTACATGCTTATAGCCTGGGAGGGGGGCAGAATATGTTAGAATTCCTGGCTCCGTGATTGCAGTCATAGGATTGTTGTCTTTCACATGACTGTATGTTTTGACTCCACAGAGAAGGAGGAGTTTGGATTTGATATCCCACTTCATCACTACCCGAAGGAGTCTCAGAGCGGCTAACATTCTCCTTTCCCTTCCTCCCCCACAACAAATACTCTTGTGAGGTGAGTGGGGCTGAGAGACTTCACAGAAGTGTGACTAGCCCAAGGTCACCCAGCAACTGCATGTGAAGGAGTGGAGACGCGAACCCGGTTTCCCAGATTACGAATCTACTGCTCTTAACCACTACAGACAGGATGTCCTTTGTTCTTTATCTCTTTGCTGTCTGATGCTAGAAAGAGAGGGAGCCATGTTGCAGTGCTCGGTGTGTGTTTATATGTAAATAAAGTAGATTAGCCAAAATGCTGAGTTGCTGAGGTCTGTCATGCAAGCCACGCGCAAACTCTGCAGATCCCTAAGTGTGCCAGTGTCGGTTGGCATCGGTCGTTGTGATGTTCGGGCTGAAGAAAGCTTTTGAAGCGCCCGAACAAAAGACCAGAAGGGAGGGAACATGCCAGTCAAGCATGTGTCTCTGCGAGGGTCCTACTCAAGTGTAGGCTAAACTCCTGACAGAGTAAACTCCATTTTCTTTTCTGTTACTCCCTTTTATTTTATTTTTTATTTTATTTTTGGAGGAGCAAAATTCAATACTTAAGCCAGTGGCAAATGTGGGGCATAGTTTTTATACATGATCTGTTTGAAGGGGCAGCTCCCAAATTAGGTCAGCTTGGGTACGATATGAGTAAACTGGTCCCAGTTACATCAATCTTTTCTTTATCTCAAACCAAAAGAGGAGGAATCAGGCTACTAGGTCTTTAACAGGATTTGAGCAATTGATGCTTTTGACTTTACTGTACAATGAAAGTTCTGGCATCAAACATTTACAATGGGACAATAGGAACAGCCCAAAGTTTAAAAGAATAATGGGCACAAAACTTGTTGGAGGAGATGCAAGGGATGGGAGGCATATTTCCTACATATGCTGGGAATGCCAATATGTGCATTGGTTTTGACAGGGCATCTTTAAAAAATACTGTATAGTCTTACTGTAAAGAAGGAAATACAGATGGCTCCAAAATTAATATCATTATCAAATCTTTCATTGTCAAAATGTCCACATCCTATATAAGGAAATGCTTCTTCTTGTTTTTATCAGGGTATCATGGATTTTACTGGTTGAAAAATGCTGGAAATACTCTAAAGATCCATCATTAGAAGCTTGGTCTAATAAAGTTCGCATTTTTATATTAGCAGAAAAACAAACTAAATCAAGGCCTGGCATAAAGACAAAAACAGGAAATGGATTCATTTTATGAAACAGGTTCTGCTTTATTGATTATATTAATAAACAGGGTGAGATGAGGAAAATACCAAAGACTCAAGGAGAATTGTGCAAAGGTATGCTTTATTTAATAATATATTAATATAATATTCAATATGAATAACTATCAAACTTTTTATTACTGTATTCAATTAACAAATAATGATCTGCTTTATTACATCAGACACAGCATTAAAAAAATTAAAAAGCACCATCTCAGACTTCAAAGTTCAGAAATTATATATGTATCTATATAAAAATATCTAATAAAGTGTGGATGAATGTAAAATAGGAACATTAATAGGTAATGCCTTAAAGGTAAAGGTATCCCTGACCATTAGGTCCAGTCGCGGGCGACTCTGGGGTTGCGGCGCTCATCTTGCTTTACTGGCTGAGGGAGCTGGCGTTTGTCCGCAGACAGCTTCCGGGTTATGTGGCCAACATGACTAAGCCACTTCTGGCAAACCAGAGCAGCGCACGGAAACACCATTTACCTTCCCACCGGAGCAATACCTATTTATCTACTTGCACTTGATGTGCTTTCAAACTGCTAGGTGGGCAGGAGCTGGGACCGAACAACAGGAGCTCACCACATCGCCGGGATTCGAACCACCGACCTTCTGATCGGCAAGTCCTAGGCTCTGTGGTTTAGACACAATCCCTATAGGTAATGCCTTAGATGCATACAAATTATTCACAGCTGCTTGGCTTGAACAGCACTAATTACAAGAACAGTTCCTTTCACAAACTTCAGAGTTTAGACGCCTCCAGGAAGTTCCATTTCTAGCAGGTGTGTTGGAAACTTGGCTTAACTGCAGAATGAGTCCACTCATACGAATAGGGTTGCTATGGCTGAACATGATTCTGAGCCACAATCTCTCTTCAGCTGTGATCAAAGTGCCTAAAGAAATAATAATTAAAAAACAATAGAGGAGTATTAACTATATATGAATAGAAAATCAAAATATCACTTTTTTGTCTCCATATAAAAATAAATCTATGGCCTTTTAAACTGTGGGGTATTGTTTCTTTTTGTATGTATTTTTGTGGGGGGGGGTATTGTAAACTGCCGTTTGATCCTCAAATGAAGGGCAGAATAGATATTTAATAAATAAAATAAACATATATAACTTTATGTATTCATTTATTAAATTTACCTCCCAAGGGGACCTAGGGCAGCAGGACACAGAAAAGTGATAAAACAATTCAACTAAAAGTAAAATTAAAAAGTTGTCTAAAAACAACCACATACTCTTGAAGCTAATCATTTTCATGGTTGCCAGGAACAGTATATTTCAGTCATCGAGTGCCTGGGTAAACAAGAATATCTTTAAATTCCTTGTGAAAGTGAATAGTGAGGGATACAAATGCGTTTCACCAAGGAGGGCATTCCACAAATAGGAAACCACCACCGAAAAGGCCCTGACATAGGTCAACACCAGCTGGGCAACATCCAGTGGCAGCAGCACCATCAGGGCATCACCTGCCAATCTTAGGACCCAATACGGTTGATACTGGGGAATACTCTATGAAGAATTAGTGCCTGAATTTTCCTGCTACTCTGGTGCTCCTCTTCTCTTTTTCACTATCAGGGACACTTGCAGTATACGATGTAACTCATGCTCAGAGTAGATCCATTTAAGCACATTTATTTAAATGGTTATTCTTATCCAAGTATGACTTAGCTGGATGTCACCTTCCTCTGCAGCCAGTATGAAAACACACAACAGTAGCCTCTTTGCAGATTGTTCTGCTAGCCTTTAAGCCAGGCATAGGCAAACTGGGCCCTCCAGATGTTTTGGGACTACAATTCCCATGATCCCTAGCTAACAGGACCAGTGGTCAGGGATGATGGGAGTTGTAGTCCCAAAACATATGGAGGGCCAAGTTTGCCTATGCCTGCTTTAAGCTAATCAGCTATCATGGGCTTCCTTACAAAGCGGCATTAAATAAACCAATCAAATTTTCAACCCGCCACACTCTCAAAGGCAGTCAGCCAACATGGCCGCCATTACCACTACCACCACTGCAAAGATGTGGGATAATTATTAACAAGTACTTTTGTGCTAAGCCCCAGATCTCATGCCCCTTTCCCCGATTTTGCTCACAGAGAGGTTGGGTATGCTGTAAAGCTGCAATCCATCGCCGTAATTTGCCAATACAGCAGTACCTCGGTCTACGAAAAGTCCTGTTAACTGACTATTCGGGTTACGAACTCCGCAAAACCAGAAGTATTGTTCTGGTTAGCGAACTTTACCTCGGTCAACGAACAGTGGAAGGGCACTGGTGGCTGGAGGACTCATTAGGGAAAGCGCGCCTCAGTTTAAGAACGGCTTCGGTGTAAGAACAGACCTCCGGAACGGATTAAGTTCGTAAAACGTGGTACCACTGTATGCATTCTGTACATGTGCCGCCTCACGCCTCTTGTAAGTACCTACCATCAGATGAATGTTTGCTCAAATTGTAGACCCCAATGGGAACCAAACATCCTACTGGGGAGGGATATGAGCATGATTTCAATATATCCTCAGGCAATGCCAAAGCACTCTACTGGTCAGAGAGCCTCTGGAGTAAGGTAGAGGAAAACAAGTGCTAAAACAGACGCTCAAGACTAATTACCCACCACAGGACTGGTAGATTATATTACCATCATAGTAATAATTTTATTATTTGTACCCTGCCCATGTGACCGGGTCGCCCCAGCCCCTCTGGGTAGCTTCCAGCGTATACAGAAACGTAACAGAATGCAATTCAAAATTCAGTGCTGTTAGTTTATACAACCACCACACTGGAATGCTGCAAGGAATAAAGATATTGAGGCCACCATCACATGCACACATACGTGGTTTTGATCGCTTCCTTTAATCACTTTACCTCTCTTATTGCATTTTTAAAGCGCCATGCAGAAAGGACAACAGCTCAGTGGGAATGCACGCAGAAGGCCCCAACAGAGATCCTGATTAAGATGGAAGAGGGCTTCCAACAGCAGGTTACGTCTTCGCTTCTGTGCCACTTCGTGTCCTCTGGGTAGTGAATGCAAGGCGGGGGGGGGGGGGGACTCTCCCGGTGGAACTTCAGCCTGCTCCATACCAACTGCAGAAGTCGTGTCCTCCCCACCCCACCCCCATCTTCCTGCCGAGGGAAAAGAAAAGAAAAGGCAGTCAAGCTAATAATGCTAATACCACCTCAGTATCTAACATTAAATACCTCACCCGCCCTTGCACCAAGCCTACCTATCCATTAAACACGCTCACCCCTCTCGAAAGACTGCATTTGGTCTGTCCTGCCACCGCCCCGCGGAGGATCCACGGTGGGCGATGCCATTTGAGGGACACCGTAGGGAGGTAGGGCGCGCGCGCAAGCTCTCCCCTTCCACAAGATACTATGGCGAGCTCGGGAAGGAGGGGCTGCGCGAGCTCAAGGTGCCATTGGCCGGCGCCGCGCGAGAGCTCTCGCGGTATTGGGCAAGCGGTAGTGACTGTTAGAGCAGCCCGCCTATCACAAGCTCAGCGGTCAAATAGCGGGGCGGGCGGGCGGGCGAGCAAGGGTACGGTAACCCAGCAGGGACGAATTAAGGAGAGTTATACGCGATGCGCGTTCTCTTTCCCAAGATGCATGACGGTTCGGAAGCCTTGAACCATGACGTTTGGGACGTCATATTACGTCACAAGTCACCCCCCCACACACACACTAAATTCCCCCTCTCAGAACTGGCTTTTACACCACTGAGGTGCAACTGTTAAGGCTGTTGGGCTAAGGCAGAGGCTTAAGGTGACCTTGAGCCAGCAGCTTTCTCTCAGTGTAGCCTGAGCCTACCCAGCAGGGTTCTTGTGAGGATAAAATGGGTGAGGGGAAAAATAGGAACCATATTATTACATACATATATACATACATACATTTGTTTGTTTGAACCCTGACAGAGTCAAGGATGCTTACAGACAAAAAATAAGAACTGCTAAAAACACAGAGCAAAACTTTTTTTAAAAAAGTATCAAACATTGATACAATTGAAAGCATATAGATATTTATAATCTATTAAAAACTATACAGTATAAGTTGTCTTGAGCTCCTTAAGAGGAACTCTTTAATAAACAAACCTGGCAGCAATTGAATGCCTGCTCAGGTATATATTCAGATGAAAAACAACTGACAGGGCTATTTCACAGAGAGAGAGAATCATGGGAGTTGTAGTTATTGTGAGGCTGTTGGGAAACCTTTGAAAAGCAAACTTTCAAGGTGGGCCATTAATTCCTCCCCACCCCTACCCCCCCGCTACCATCCACTCTGTCCACCACAACAACTCAGTGGAGAAGGCCAGGCTGAGAAACAGCAATCACCCCCGAACCATTCAGTAGAGTCGCTGGCCAAAGAACAATTTAAACGTGGGTCTCTACAAACCTAGCCTAAACCACGACACCACACTTCACTTTCAGACACAGATCCCTACCTCCTCCGAAGTGAAAGTCGCGCATATAAATGAGAAAACATATTTTGGCTGCATGCAAAGCACAATCTTAAAGCACCCCCCCACCACCTTACAAAAGAATCCTGGGAACTGTAGCACTGTAGGGTAAACTACAGTTCTCAGCAGTTTTTTTTCCGGGGGGACGACGCATACCCCTAAACATTTTGTGAATCTAAGTTTGGTCTCATTGAGGGACAGTATTTCAATATGAGTAGGAAAATGAGAGTACCCTTTTTTGGGGTGGGAGCACTGGTTCTCAGTATTCTTCTTAGGGTGACTGTTCAAGTTGTGTTAAGAGTGCTTTGTGTATATGACCTCTGCAGCTTAGCGGTTAGTGATACAGTCACAAAGTGTGTGCAAAGCCTTCTGCCTTCAGGTGTCAAGGAGGAAGCTGCCCCATTGCCTGTATTAAAGCAAGATCCCACTGAGAGCCTGTGCGGTGTAGCGGTTAGGATGCTGAACTAGGATCTAGGAAACCAGGGTCCAAATCTGCACTCAAGCCAGGAAGCTCACTGTGTCCTTGGGCTAGTCACTGTCTCTCAGCATTGTTGCAAGGATTTAACTTGGAGGGAGGAGAACCGTGTACCCCACTTTAAAGATGATGTGGTGTTCATCTGATGAAGTAAAGGAAGATGGATGCACCTGTCGCTCCAAATGCAACTGCCCCTCTCTGCCCATGGAGGGGGAAATCCACACAGAACTATGACCCCAGAGTCACTGACCCAGGCACTATATGATTGCAGACCTAGGATCAGGGCAGGAAAGCATCCCATTGTTACTATTATTACACACACGTGTCATGGCAATGTTCTCTCTCCTTTGTCAGAGGCAATGTGTTGCTGGGTACCAGTTTTTAGGAATCACAAATGGAGAGAGTGTTGTTGCATTCGGGTCCTACTTTCAAACTTCCCAAAAGAGTCTGGCTGGCCACAGGAAAAACAGGATGATGGCTCTTCTCACAATCTTAAGCTCTTTTATTTCGTACACAGAAAACGTAGGTATGATTTTTCTTTTCTAATTGTGCCACGAGAAGTCTTTATTTTATTCTCAAAAAACAAAACAAAAACCAGAGACAAACTTTTCTTTTTAAAGCCCTCTGACACAAGGAGCTCATTTTTTAAAGGAGAGAAAGCGAAAAGTTTGATATTCCACAGTCAGATTTTGTTCAGAGAAACTATTTTGTCTCTTGGGACACCAGAGGCAAAGACGTGGCAAGCTAAGGAAAGGAAGAGGGTGTCTCCCCTTCCGCAAGCTGAGGTGGAATGAAGTACAATCAGAAAAAGCCCAAAAGAAAGGAGGAAGAAACTTTGGCCTTCATTTTAAAAAGGAGGGGGAAATGATACTTAAAAAACCTTTCCATTGTCTTAAGAGTCCGATTATTAATTACTTTCCATTGTGCATTGGACACAGTAAAAATGACATAATTCTTTTGTAAAGCACAATTAATGCACTATTGGCTCCAGCTGACATTATTTCCCACTGTAGACAAAGTTGCTCTAAAGGTCCTTTTTCTTCTCCTCCCACAGCTTGGCCTGGTGGGCAATGCTCATCACCCAAGCAGATAAACACCACCAGTTGAGAGATGACCCCAAGGTTATCGAGCAGAAGTTTCCCAGAACGGTGTGGGGCAACCCACGTGCTGTTATATTTCTGCCCTCTGGAGCAGATTTCAGTTCAGTCCGAGTCATCTCCGCATCCATCGCTGCCCTCAGGATCATCACTCTGGAAAAAGGAGATAAAGAAACAGCGTAGTCACAACTGTCAGTGGCATTCATAAACACAGGTTTAAAAATTATGGAATGCGTGTAGAAAGTGGATCCAGGAAGGTTTTCCTCCCACTCTCATAATGGAAAAACAATGAAGCTACACGTTACAAGACTCACAACAGATGGAAGAAACACTTCTTCACACTGCGCATAGTTAAACTTTGGAATGCAGTGATGGCCACCAATTGGGTTACCTTTGAATCCCTGTTGTTCACCGGTGCCCTCGAGACAGTGGAATTGAAGTCGTGGTTGGAGAGCGTCTCCACCCAGCACCCCATGGACTTCTCCTCTTTCTCCGTGCTTATGATTGTGGGGTAGATGTGTTGCTCTTTAAAAGCAGCAATCTTTTCTTCTTCTTCCACCCACTCCAGGGCCTCGTGGAGCCCATCGTTCCCAAAACGTTTATTGTACTTTTCAAAGTGAACCCTCTCCAAAACCAGGCCCAGCCCCGGGGCTTTGGGGACGTCCACCTTCTCCTCCCCCCAGCAACGCTCCATGATGGCCTCGGAAGCGAAGCCCTTCACGATGGCGATCACCAGCCCAATCATCTTCCGGATCTGGTGCATCATGAAGCTTTGCCCTTTCACCTTGATCACGGCAAACTCCATGCCTTCCCTCACAAAGGGCTCCTCGCAGTACATTTCCATGATGTAGCGTTTGGCGCTGGGGTCTTTGGGCCCCTTCTGAGAGGTGAAGTTGTGGAAGTTGTGCGTCCCCTTGTAGCAAGCCAGAAGGCTGTTGACGGTCTCCAGCGTCTTCGTGCTCAGGCGGTACGTGTCATCCTGGAGGTCGCAGTCTTTGTGTGCCAAGGCAAAAGTTGGCAGCATGTAAGAGTATGTCCGGGCATCGCATTTGTTCTTGGAATTGAAGCCTCCTGTGACCCGTTTCAGTCCTAGATTAAAACACGCATGTTCTATTAACAGGATCTGTACAATCCCATCAAGTAAGTTTCAGGTGAACCGTGGACCCAGGATACTTCACCACTGGGATGGGGGGAAACTTGTCACCCTCTGAATGTCACTGAAGCTCAGCTCCCATCATCCTTGACCATTGTCCATTCTTGCAGAGGATGATGGGAGCTGGAGTCCCAACATCAGAAGGATCACAGGCTCCCCCAGACCTGCTTTAGGTTCAGGGGTCCACAGTTTTGGCTTAATGGAACTCTCAAATTTCTCAGTACACCGAGGCTTCAAAATGTACAGGTGGCAAAACTATTCACATTCCATTGGCGGGGTGTGTGTGTGTGGAACTGACCACACAAGGAAGTGCATCGTGTCTGGCACAACTTGGGGCCTGTCTTGACTGCTGCGCTGTTCACTTTCCACAATCAGCAATTATATCATTTTGGCCTGGCATATAAGCTTCTCCCATCTAAGTGGAAGGGCCTACTTAAAAAATGCCAACTCACCCCAGGTCATGGGGAACATTGGTACTGGTGGGGAAAAGCAAAAAAAATGTGCTTGCCAAAGACCCTGCATCTGCTAACCTTCCAGGGCCATGGGGAGCCAGTTCAGAAGTTTATTGTTCTAGCCAAAGGCCATGACAAACTTGCAGCAATAGGATTAATAAAATAATGCAATACACACATACACACCCCTACATAATATAAGCAGACTTCCATGATGTAAGAGAGGCTTATATCTCAGATTAAACCTCTGAATCACGGAAACAATGTATAGTGATTTTATCTAACCCCCTTTTCCTGATTTTTTTTTGTAAACAATGCAGAAAAGGTTACTTTGTGCGTTACAAAGATATTACTGTCACTCAAAAGAAACCAAACCCTTTCTGCTATGATGCTTTTACAGAATCATAAAATTATAGAGTTGGAAAAGATCACGAAGATCATCTAGTCCAACCCCCTGTATCGCAGGAACTATTCACCCAGCAGAGGGCTCAAAAGCACAACCCTGACATTAAGAGTCTCATGCTCTACCGACTGAGCTGTCCCTGAGAACCAAAGTTTCAGAAACCTATATAAGGGGCAGGTTAACAGATAATGAGTGTTGTCTTTCATCTGTGGTTGACCACAAATGCAAAGTCTGTCTGTGTATGGGACCTTAATTATAGCGGCCATCCAAGACTGCAGCAGGCATCACTTGGAAACGCAACTCAGTAAAGGCATTTCTTAAGAAAGCTGGCAAGAATTTTGGTCATCTAACGAGATCTAAAATGCCCTGTTCTCATGTGGATACCAGTGAGGAAACGTGGTGTTCCTAACTAATTGTAGGTCCCTTCTGGAGTCTATCCAGAAGAGCCAGGCAGTCAAGTGGTTGGATGATAACTCACATCATCCCTAACCACTGATTATGTTGGCTGGGGCTGATAGACACTGGAGTCCAGCATCTGCAGGGCTCCAGGTTGGCTACTCCTGCACCTGGGGGACAGGTGCATTTACAAGCTGGCGAGAAGGGCTCATCCCTATTGCTCTGGTTATGAAAGATTGAAAGGTGAGATCACCGAGATCAAGGCCCACAACCAAAAGCTCCTGTTATTTACTCCCTTACCTAGAATTCGTATATGAGGAGGAAGATGGTGGTTTATCTTTTCCAAGATATCGTCTATCAACCAGACCTTCAGCGACACGATCTGCCCAGCTGCAGATACACCCTGCGTGGATCAACAGGTAGGGATTAAAATCAACAGGGAGGAGGGAACCAGAAAAGTCTCCATCAGACAGTGATGGGCTGAGGGTCCTAAGCATGGATTCAGGAAGTTAGTATAATCTGAAAGCAAGCAAAACAGAACTGAGTTGAAGAATGCAAGGGTCTCTATGCCGAACCATAACCTGGGGACCATGTATCTTACATATGTGTTAGGGTGCCACATATAGAAACGTAAGAAGCTGCCTTATACAGAGTCAGACCATTGGCCCATCAAGCTCAGTATTTTCTACACTGTGTGACAGGAGCTCCCCAGGGCTGCAATCCACAATACTGACACTCCATGCTGTTGAAACTCCCATTCACACACGCAAAACCGCATCACCTTGTCTGTCCGGGCGCATCTCTGGAAAGACATCTTCTTCATGTCTTCACCGTGGTTCTCTGGGATGCAGCCTGATCGAATGAGGGCTGTCACCAAGTCATCCTCAATCGTCTTGAACTGAGCATTCCCCACATTGCGCTGGAATGAAAAAGAAGAAAAGATTGACTGCATCTCACTCGCCAGAGCTGGAGCTGCCTGGCTGCTACAAAGGATGCGCTAAGGATCAGGAAGTCAGACCAGGTACAAGCGCCTGGGATGGATCAAAGAAAGGTGTTAACATGGTAACTGGTCTGGTTTCTTTAGCCTGCCCTTTAGCTAAAAGGAAGAACTTGCAAACATCAGTAGTGGGCGAGTCCCTGCCCTCAGATTTGCAATCTAGAAGACATGGCACTTGCAGGGAAAATAATGGAGAGGAAGAAGGGAGGAAAGCAAACTCAGACACAAAGTCTTAAAAGTGGTGGCAGAGAGGGGACCCAAAGGCACATGGTCTCTCAAGGGAGGCAAGATGGGAGTCGCCCTGCTTTTCTTCCGCTCTGCAGCCTTGTGTTCAAATTCTACTATCACAAAGGCAGTGAAGGCTCCCTATAGCACAGGGGGAAGCAGTGGTATTCACCTGTGTGAATCATAGGGCCCTTTGGCCCTCCAATTGTCATTGGACTACAATTCCCACCAGCCTCAAAGATCTGGAGGGCCAGTGGTTCCCCACCGCTTTAAATAAATAAATAGGTGGACAAAACAGAGCAGCAGCAGCAGCAAGACCACCAATCCCCATCCTCATCTTGTACCTACATGCCTAAGCAAAGGCCAATGACAAATTAGCCTGGTAACTCCACAAACTCTCCCCAAGCATAGGTACCTGAACCACTCACCTGCATCCCATGATAGCCTTTCCCTGAATATGCCATCAGCATCACAACCTTCCTTTTGGGGAACCTCTTCACCCCGTCCTCCACCTCTTCCCCACTGGTCTTGATCCGTTTCGTTTCATGCCCGTTTTCCTCCCGCTTTCCAACTTCTTCCGCTGCCTCCTCTATGTTGCTGCAGCTGCTATTCAGCCTCTTGGTTTGGTTGCCGGCCACGGTTCTCAACTCATCGGCCATTGCAAAGCACTAGAAGAGATTCATCCGAAAGCTAATGAAGTCCTTCATTTAAAGGGCACGTCAGCCACAGAAACCTTCTTTACACAGATATTGAATCGGCCACTCAAAATCAACTGACAAAGGACAGTTCTCTTAAGGCAACTAAGCAAGTAAGTCCAAAAGGAGCTACATGGGGTTTTGGTGGCATTTTAATTCTGCTTCACATATAGATACGCATACAGACATCATCATTCAACGCAATGCCATACGCCAAGCTAAAACGAGCAACTTCGTCGCAGCTCACAATGCACATCTCTGAAGATCAGGTAACACATCAACAACAGAAGAATCCCTGCAATTCAGGGGACAAAGAGGTAAAACTACACTTTAAAAAAAAACCCGGAATATAAACCAACAGAAACACCACGTTGCATAGGGAAATGCTGTAGTCCAGTGGCATGCATCTTATCTTTTTATCTGCACTGTATCACTTTTTCTGTATGGATTGGGTTTGTTATTATCGTATGAATCTTTGCGTCTTCCTAACCGCCCAGTCATCTTCGAATGAAGGGCGGTATAGAAATTTAATTCATAGTAAGAACAAGGATGACGACAGTGGCGTAGCGTGGGTTGTCAGCACCCGGGGCAAGGCAAGTAATTTGCGCCCCCTAACCCGTGGATTTGCGCCCCCTAACCCTAACCCCCAGATGTTGCTCCCGGTGCGGCCGCCCCCCCTGCACCCCCCACGCTACGCCACTAGATGACGATGATGCCGAACGCCCCCCGGTGGCATCTCCAGGTCCCCTCTCTCAAACCCTGCAAGAGGCGGCAGCCCTGAGTTAGCTCCGCATCAAGGCAGTTTCCTGCGCCCTGAAGTGAACACCTTTCGTAAGAAGCGCCAGCTGATCAAAGTCATATTGTAAGGAAGCTTTGCCGGACGAAGATCAAGAGGCTATACCTACGCTAGCCATGCCGTTCAGCCGCCAGCCACCGGCTGGTCTCCCGAGGGAATGAGCGGCCAGACGCCCCGACCGCAGCCAGGCTAGGAAGGGCATACGAGTGGGGCGCAGCCGGGGTCCCTCTCCCTCTCCTTCCTTCCTCCACCAAGGGATCCCCTCGCTCCCCGCGCCTGCCCTCCGCCAAGAGCCGCTCCGGCCACTTACTCCGCCGCCGCCGCCGCCACCGCAGCTGCTCCTGCCCGGCAACCACGTGGGAGCCAAGGGAAGGGAAGGGACAGCGGCAGCGGCGGCGGCGCCCGACTACGGCAGCCGCGGAGGGGCGGAACGGGGCCGAGCGGAGCAGCGCGCCGGCTTCGCGAAGGGGAGGAGCCCGGAGCTGGAGGGGAGGGCGAGCGCGCCGCGGGGCGGGCGGGGGAATGCGCGCTCCCGGGCATCGTCCCCCCGGCGAAGCGGCTGGAGCTGCGGGGGAGCGGGACCCGTCCAGCAGCGTCGGCAAAGGTGGTGCGCGCTCAGATATTCTCCAGCGTTTCTCCCACGCAAAATAGGGACGTCCTATCCCGTGATATTGTTATAAGAAAAAGAACAACTCCTTTTCGCTTATGGGGCTCCCAAGAGCTCATCTAGAGTCCTTTGGTAGGTTCTCTTTTTTCCCCCTCCAAAGATATTTATTAAAGTTTTTTAAAATATAACAATGAAAAAAATAAAAAAGAAAAAGAAACAAAATACAACATAAAAACAGTTAAAAAACAGATAATTTCCCATAACATATCTTCCTTACGCTTATTTCCCCAGACCTCCTCATACCTCCCTTCTTTGTATTCCACTTCAATTTGTTAGTTCAGCAAATCCTTACCATTAAGCTTTTACCCATTTATAAACCTTTTTCTTTTGTATCTTCTAAAGCATTACAGCTGGAAACCCCTTAGTTTCTATCCAACATCCTTCTAACATTCATTAATTTTACAATATTTCTGTAAATAGTCTTTAAATTTCTTCCAGTCTTCTTTCACCAACTCTTCTCCCTGGTTAGAGTCCTTTGGTAGGTTCTCTATCGTTCGGAGGAAATAACAGAGGCCAAACAGGGAATGTTGAGAAGCAACGCAGCTCGTAAGCCTGATCTTTATTGAACTTTTGCAACAGGGTGCTCCACCCCACACACACACAAAGGGGGAGAGGGACCCAGAACAATGGTGGGCAAACTCCTATATCAGGGGTCTGCAACCCGCGGCTCCGGAGCCGCATGTGGCTCTTTTACACCTTTGCCGTGGCTCCGGGGCGGATACTAGCGAGGGGAGGAGGCGCATTGTGTGCCCCGACACTCCCCACTGTGGCAGGCGCTGTACTGGCTGTGACGTCACATGGGGGCGGTGCGTGCGTTAGTCACGCACCGTCCCGACGTCGCCTTCCCGGTTTTACGGCTCCCCGTTGTTGTTTTCTTCGGAAACGGGTCCAAGTGGTTCTTTTTGTCTTAAAGGTTGCAGACCCCTGTCCTATATGTATTAACTTTTGAAATTCCCCGCCCTGGTGCTCAAGACCACCCCCATACATATATCACAGAAGGGGTGTAACCCAAGACCACCCCCAATACCTCATAAATCATAGAAGGGGCCAGCAGGAAACCCCTTCAAGGGTTTGCCTGGAGAGCCTGGCCATTCTTTTGTGATGATAACTACTTAATTTCGGAAATCTTAAATGTGCCCTTAAGACAGGATTTGAGAGCAAAAAGACAATGGGGAGACAATATTTGAGGTAAATTTGGGAGGGACAAAATGCTTTCAGGACTTTTTCTGTGGGCTTCAGACATGTGGTATATATATATATGGGGGTGTGCTTGGTACATTTATGAACATTTATTTTATATATGTAAGACCTTAAAATTCTTAGAACAATAATAATATTGGATGGATCACTGCAGATGGTGACAGCAGTCACGAAATTAAAAGACGCCTGCTCCTTGGGAGAAAGGCGATGGCAAACCTAGACAGCATCTTAAAAAGCAGAGACATCACCTTACCAACAAAGGTCCATATAGTTAAAGCCATGGTTTTCCCAGTAGTGATGTATGGAAGTGAGAGCTGGACCATCAAGAAGGCTGATCGCTGAAGAATTGATGCTTTTGAATTATGGTGCTGGAGGAGACTCTTGAGAGTCCCATGGACTGCAAGAAGATCAAACCTATAAATTCTGAAGGAAATCAGCCCTGAGTGCTCATTGGAAGGACAGATCGTGAAGCTGAGGCTCCAATACTTTGGCCAGCTCATGAGAAGAGAAGACTCCCTGGAAAAGATCCTGATGCTGGGAACGATGGAGGGCACAAGGAGAAGGGGACGACAGAGGACAAGATGGTTGGACAGTGTTCTCGAAGCTACAAACATGAGTCTGACCAAACTGTGGGAGGCAGTGGAAGACAGGAGTGCCTGGTGTGTTCTGGTCCATGGGGTCACGAAGAGTTGGGCACGATTAAACGACTAAACAACAACAATATTGGATGATAAAAATAGTATAATATTAATTATATAATATAATGATAATAATTATTATTATTTTATTTATACCCCACCCATCTGACTAAGGCTGCCAGAGCCACTCTGAGCGGCTTCCAACAAGCTGCCTTCTAAAGGTTGCATAGTTACTTGATCTTCTTGGCTCCAGGATCGCACGACTCCATGCCCTCACAACGTTTCTCTGATCAAAACAGGGACATCATACCACACCCTCCAACATTTCTCCAATGAAAATAGGGGCATCCTAAGGAAAAGTGGGACTTTCCCGGATCAAATCAGAAACCAGAATGGCTTCTGTAAATCCGGGAGTGTGCCTGGAAAGTAGAGACACTTGGAGGATCTGTACTCTCTCTCACACACCCCTGCAGTGTCAACCAACAATCCACAGCTGAGGGTCTTTCTTAAGGTCAGCTGAATTTATTTTTATTTTATACCAGAACATACGCCTCAGTTTGTAGACCATGAGACTCTTAATCCCAGGGTGGAAGCCGTGCCATGTTGGGCAAAAGGATTCTTGCATTTCAGGGGGTTGGACTAGCTGACCCTTGTGGTCCTTTCCAACTTTACAAGAGCTGCTTAAAATGCTGCTAAGTTACCCATTCCTGCAAAACTCTGGAATCCACAGCTAACGGTCAACAGAAACTGGTGTCAGTAGTGGGATATGAACCATGCTTCCATTCAGAGACCAGAACAGAGGCAGAAGTACGAATGGCTTTCTGCTGCGAATGCCAGCAGGCAGACGCAGCAATACAGAGTTTTGCTGCTTAGCAAGAGATTTGGGGAAGTTGCTACTGTTCTTCACTCTCTTCAGATTACACACTGAGAACTCATCTCCCGTTTACTGTGCAAACAAGTCAGCCAGGCCATAGCATGAGTACCTGCCAGCCATCTCATCCTAGGTCACCTCCTATGCAGCATTAGGCAGGCGAATTCTGGGACTCCAGAATCCACAGATACCTGCACAGTCCAGCTCAGGTGTGGGGAACCTCTGGCCCTCCAGATGTTGCTGAACTCCTGCTTGCTGGAGTTGACGGGAGTTGCAGTCTAGCAAGAGCTGAGGTGGCTAAAGGTTCCCCGCACCTCACCAGAGGAAAAGGATTCTGCATATGCTCAGGAGCACATTTGCCCTGCGGTCTTTGAAATGCTACATCCCCCTTGGAGGTCAAGGATTTCTGTGCATGCTCCAGAACATTCAGCCAAGGTGCCAGAATTTTGGTCAGCCAAAAGTTAGCTGCTGCACTCTTGAGACACAACTTCTGCTGAAATTGCGGATAAATTTGCACTGGCTTCCTTGCCCTTTGAGACTATCTGAGGTGGGGACTGGAACAGGCCTGCCTCTTTGGGGACTTGTTAATTGATTTTAGCACTCCTTTGGAAAGAAGCAGGTATGTGCTCTTTGCGACTGGGCATATTTCCAAATGTGAATTCCGCAGAAAAACAACAGACTGTGAAGCATTCATGTGCCCATGGCTCTGGAATTCATGTGCTCCCATGCCAGAGAGGTTTTATGAGCGAATTTGATGGTTCCTTTCCCCACTTAGGCCGGACAGGTTCCCAACGCGCCTGCCTTTAATGTTATGGCCCACCATTAAACTTGCATGCACCACGAAATGTGCCCCCCCCCCACATGGAAAGAGCAGGCTGCATTTACCCTTTTCTCTCCCGATTTGAGTTCCACCTGAAAATTATGTGGCAGAAGTTACAAATGCTTTCAAATCCATGCCCTGCTTAATTCACAGAGTGCAGAAGGGTAGTGATATGATTAAGCCCCCCGCAGCAAACGTAGAAAAAGAGAGCCACCAAGCACCTTAGAAACAAATGTATTTATCGTGGCAGAGCCAGTCGTAGGGCTAGAGAGTTTGGGATCAGAGCATTCTGCAGGCGGAACAGCAGGTGCCCCCGAGTTCTGACAGAGGAGCATCACCACTCAGGAAGGGCCAGGTCCTGGGGGGGGGGGTTTGCCACGGTGACAAGGCTCCGCCCTCCTTTGTGACATCTCTTGCTTCTCCTTTAAAAGCCACTGACTTGCAGGCGGCCATTGTGGGTTAGTGAGGAGCTTAGAGGAGAGAGGTAGTGGTGGCAGTTGGTGTGGCAGTTGGTGTTGAGTAAGAGGAGGAGGAGTGATTTGTTCTTTTTTGTTTTCTTATTTTGATTTTGATTTCATTTATTACTTTTATTTGATTTATTTGATTTGATTTATTTTGATTTTCTTTTATTCTTTTCTTTTAACGCTTTTATTTATTTTAATTTATTTTTTGTTCTTTGTTCTATTTATTTATTTATTTATTTATGTGCACACCTGTGCATAGTCTGTGTAGTTAGGGTTTTTGTGGACAACATGGGCAGACTGTAAGTAGCATCCCTTTCTCTTCATCTACGGGGTGTGTGTGTGTGTGTGTGTGTGTGTGTGTTACAAACTGGGAGGTTTTTCTGGTGGACACCTGAGTATCAGGTTTGTCCCTGTCCCTCCCTTGACCTCCACCTTACACCCATTCAGTGAAACAAAGAAAAATATATACATGGTCCTGTTTCCCAGCCAAGTTGAGTACCCCCTATTGTACTGGCCAAGTCCCCAATCCATGTACGATAGGTTGGATCCACTCTGGTCCTTGAGATGGCTACCTGTCTGGCACTCAGAGACCAGGAGGGCAGTGATGATCACCCCGGCTGAAGGGTTGCTGTGTACGTGGTCTCATGCTTCAGGGATGATGGCTGCCCCTAGCCATGTCCCAAGTGCCTCCTCTGGTCGCCATCTTCCTTCTGAGCAGAAAAGAGTGTTTTAAGGCAGATCAAAGAAAAGGTTTTGCCAAAGAACAATCGCTATGGATGAAGAGGTAAAAGAAACAATGGTCAAATGGGCACAAGATATCGGCCATACTATATATTTAGAATGGGAGAAACTCTGTCGCGAGGATATTCGCTTTACCACCTGCTATACGATAAAGGAAAATTTGGTTAAAATGTTTTACAGGTGGTATTTAACACCAGTTAAACTCGCCAAAATTTATAAATTCAAATCCAACCTTTGTTGGAAATGTAACAAAGAACCTGGAATGATAATTCATATGTGGTGAGGTTGCAAGGAAATAAAGAAGTTTTGGGGAATAATACATGAGGAACTTAAGAAAATGCTAAACAAACTCTTGATAAAAAAAATCCCAAAGCTTATCTGTTTGGGTTGGTGGGCAAAGCAAATATCCTCGCGACAGAGTTTCTACCATTGTTCTAAATATATAGTATGGCCGATATCTTGTGCCCATTTGACCATTATTTCTTTTACCTCTTCATCAAATCATAGTCCAATAATAGTGTAAATTTTTGATAATAATTTCCTATTGTTTCGAAATATAATGGTGCTAAATAGCAATTGTTCTTTGGCAAAATCTTTGATCTGGCTCAAACACACTTTTTAATTGTATATATTGCCAATTATCCATCCCATATTGTTTTAATTCTTCGTATGTTTTTAATTTTAACTTTCCTTGGTCTTCTTCCAGTATTTGTCTATATGTTGCCCAGTTCGGATTCATATTGTGTTTTTTAACTGCATGGGTTTCTAATGGAGAGATCCATAAAGGGATTTGTGGCTCTAATAGCTGTTTATTCCTAAACTTTAAAACTTTAAAGTTTATTCTAAACTTAAAGTTTATTCTAAACTTAAAACAATGAATTTCTGAGTATATGCTTTTTGAAGCCATTATGTACCTTAACCTTCTCATATGCTAGGTAGGTCTGCCATCCATACCTATTGTCAAAACTTTCTAGATTTAAAATACTAGTGTTTTCCAATATAATCCATTCTTTTAACCACACCAGACATTCTGCTTCATAATATAATTTTAGATTTCGTAATGCCAGTCCTCCTCTCTCCCTTTTAGCTGTTAATAGTTTATACCTTATGCCTGGTTTTTTTGGTTTGCCATATGAATTTTGTTAGATCTTTTCTCCACTCATCAAAACAATTTTCTTTCATTATTATTGGTATTGTTTGGAACAAATATATCTTTTTGGGTAAAACATTCATCTTAATTATAGATATTCTCCCCAGTAACGTCAGCTTTAATCTACTCCTGGTTTCTAGATCTCTTCTATTTTCCTTCCAGGCTTTTTCATAATTGTTTCCAAATAGATTAATATTTTTCATCATCAATTCTATACCAAAATATTTTGCTTTTGTAACAATTTCCAAACCCAATTTCTCCTGTAGTTCGCTCTTTTCTAATTCCTGTATGTTTTTTGCCATAAGTTTTGTTTTTGACACATTTATCTTGAAGCCTGCTACTTTCCCGAACTCATTCATTATCCTCAGTGCTTTCATTAGACTGGTTCCTGGCTCCTCAGGTGCTAATATAATATTGTACGCAAAAGCTCTAATTTTGAAAACATCCTTGCCTCATGTAATTCGCTTTATCTCTTTTTCTTTCTTTATTTCTAAAATCAGGATTTCCAAAGTTAGTATAAAAAGGAACGGTGAAAGCGGGCATCCTTGCCTGGTACCTTTCTCTAGATTTCAAGGATCCGTCTTTTCACCATTTATTATTAAACATCCCTGCTGGTTTTCATATATTGTGTTTATTGCTCTGCAGTAGTTTTCAGCAATCCTACTGCTTCTGCTACTTCCTGAAGGAACGATCTTGATAGGTTATCGAAAGCCTTCTCGGCATCTGTTAACATAAACGCCGCTTTTTTGTTGGGTCTCATTTCCAAATATTCAATTAGATCAAATACTATTCTCCTATTTGCCATTATATGCCTATTTGGGAGGAATCCTACTTGGTCTTGGTCTACTACATCCTTTAGGACCGATTTCAGCCTATTTGCTAATATCCCCGCGAACAATTTATAATCATTATTTAATAATGATATGGGTCTGTAATTGTTAACTCATTCTCTAGCTGTGCTTTGTTTGTGAATTACAGTGGTGCCCCGCAAGACGAATGCCTCGCAAGACGAAAAACTCGCTAGACGAAAGGGTTTTCCGTTTTTTGAGTCGTTCCGCAAGACGAATTTCCCTATGGGCTTGCTTCGCAAGATGAAACGTCTTGCGAGTTCTTACGAGTTTGTTTCCTTTTTCTTAAAGCCGCTAAGCCGTTAATAGCCGCTAAGCTGTTAATAGCCGCTAAGCCGTGCTTAGCAAGATGAAAAAACCGCAAGACGTAGAGACACGCGGAACGGATTAATTTCGTCTTGCGAGGCACCACTGTAATACAATATTGGCTTATTGCCATGACTTTGGTATTTTTCCTTCTTGCATGATCTCGTTCATTAATTTTTTTAAAGGCATTGTTATAGCATCTTCTAACCTTTGGTAGTGTATCGCGGATAGTCCATCTGCACCTGGAGCCTTCCCCAGTTTAAGATTGGAAATTGCTTGTTGTATCTCCATTGTTGTTACTGGTGCGTTTAGCTGCTTCCCTTTGGTTTCACCTATTTTTGGGATTTGTTTTCCTTGAAGATATTTTATAATTTGTTGTCGAGTTTCTGCACCTTTTTTATATAGATTGGTGAAGTATTTTACAAAGCATTTATTTATTCCTTCTTCCGTCTCCACTGTTTTTCCTTCATATACTACTTTGTTTATTTGTCTTTCTCTTTGTCTTTTCTTTATCTGCCACGCAAGTAATTTACCTGGTCGGCTTCCCAATTCAAGTGCTTTTTGCTCATCCATTTTATATTTCTTTCTATTTCATCATTTAAGAGTGTTGAGAGCTGTGTTTGTAATATTTTAATGGTTTGGTTTGCAATCTCTTTTTTGGTGTTTTCGCTAATAATTTTTCTTGTTTGCCTATTTCTTCTTGTAAATGCTTGATTTTAGCCTCTCTTATTCTTTTTTGTATTATGTTTTGTTTATACAACATGTTTTTAGATTGGCCTTGAGATAGTCTTTAAACCTCTTTTGTTGGCCACCAGCATTACGCCTTCCATTTTTAAGTTTGGAATAGAGTCGTTGCTTTGGAAGACGATCATCAGGCATCCGCACCACATGACCAGTCCAACGAAGTTGGTGTTGAAGAATCATTGCTTCAACACTGGTGATCTTTGCTTCTTCCAGGACACTGGTGTTAGTTCGCCTGCCTTCCCAAGTGGTGTGTCACATTTTTCGGAGACACCATTGATGGAATCTTTCAAGGAGTTGGAGATGGCGTTTATAAGTGGTCCATGTTTCACAAGCGTACAGTTGGGTTGGTAGTTCAAGAGCCTAGACTGAAACTTGAAGGACTAGTTTCAATGGACCAAGAATGTTTTTCATGGCTGGTTCTGACTTTCCCCTTTTCCCAGTGGGAATTTCTACTTGTAGAGCAGAGGCCGTGGCTGGTCGGCAGCTGCAGTGCCTGTGTGATTTGCAGTGCCTGTGTGCTTTGTTCTGTTGTTGTTGTCAGTGCTTTGTGCTGGAGGGCACTGTTTCGTGGCGCTCATTGGTTGCTGTTGGATATTTGGATAGTCTGAGCGGATTGGTTGAGCGCCTTGCGAGCAAAAGGCTCAGCCTTCATTAGGGCAAATGTTCTACCCTTATTTATGGCAGCCTTTGGAATAGAAAAAGGAAAGGACTGCGTCAGGATGTCATTTGTGGGGACATTTGCAGACGTGAAGGTGTTGATCTGGGGTACAGTCGGAGTGGGGTATGGTGCCTGCTGGAGGGCGAACCCCCCCGCCACCCTTTCCAAAAATTCTGGTAACAATGCTTCATGAAATTTATACACTGCTTGATTGCATGAATGAGGGGGCCAGGCTCTCTGGGCCCTGACATGGCGGTAGCTCTTGAACCCAGAGCACTTGGGACCTCCTTTCTCTCTCTGCCAGCCCTTCATGTTTTGGGCTGCCTCTTTCAGGCTCTGATGATGCCCCTTCAGATCACTGAACTGCAGAGAGATGGAAGGAATTGGTCAGAGTGGGCTGGCAAGGATCAATTAGGCTCCACATACGTATTTCTGTTCTGCCAATTCGCCAGTGGTTCACTGTATTCTCCAGACTCCCCTCCTCACCCCCAAACACCCCCCAAGAATTGGGGCTGCCAGCATCTGAGTCACTCTTTCCGCTCATCTCTTCTAGGATCAGGTGCTTAAGGCGCCTCTTCAGGCGCTGCCACAGGGTGGCCCCCCAGCCAGACACAGAGCAGCCCGTGGCGCCAGGTAAGCCAGTGGCCCTCCTTTTTTGGACAGAGGAGGGCAGGGATGGGCATGGGGGGCAACTGGTCCAAGGATGCAAAAGAGGACTCACCTCTTCCCCTGTCCTTCTGTTTGCAGTGCTGCTGCGGTTCAGCATCCCAGCCCCAGGGGTAAGTATTGGAGAAAACAAGAGCAGGGACTGGATGCCTCAGACCTGCCCCCCGCTGTCCCCCGGGCTGTTTGCCCCTCACTCCGCACTCTCAGATGCGGAGAAGCCCTCCCCTCACGAGGAACTGACAGCCTGACTTTTGCATTTCAGCTGCTAGAGGATGAACAGCTCTACATCCTGGGGGTCATCAACAGCTGCCAGGCAGCTGAGCTCAGGGGGCGCCGATCCCTGATGTGCTCCAAGGAGGAGACAGCCCATAAAATTCTGGTGAGTGGTGGGGGAAAGGGGTTGTGCATCTGTGGGGAGGAGGACCCTGCCGGCTTAGGCCACGGGGTTGCCATTCCCCTGCAAAGCCAAGCCTGGTGTTCGGGGTCGGAGCTGATTTTCCTCCTCTGTTCTCTTCCAGGACATCTTGGGGCCCTTGGAGCACTTCAGGGATTGCCCCCTGACCTTGGCCCTTGCCTTGGAGGCCCTCCTCCAACTAAGGTGAGTGGGGTCTTTGGCGTGGATGGGGTTGTGGGGGGGGGGGAGAACTCCAGGGGGAAAGAGCAGGCGGGAGGGAGAAAGGGGCAAGGGAGACTCTAACCCTCTCCCTTTCATTTCTGCAGCACGATGACGCCCAAATTCACCTCTGACATGATTAGTGCCATCCTGCACAGGATGTTGGAGGCTGTGTTGTGTGGGGCCAAGGAGGAGGAGGAGGAGGAGAAGAGAGAAGTATGTCCTTTGTTTTGACTTCCCTTCACAGGCTCTTTCTTCCTCTTCATCACATCCTTGCAGAATCCAACTCTCTTCTCTCTTTTCCCGCAGGAACTAAAGAGGCACTACCGGCTTCTGCTGGGCAGTCTTCTAATGGAAGCACCCAACCCTGGCACCCTCCTCCAACTTCTTAGTGTAAGTGTCCCTATGGCATCCGGGGTGATTTTAGGGTTGTCCCCCCCCCCGTTCCCTACCCAATGGACTGCCCCATTTCTGGGGCACAGAGCCTGTTTGGCCCCCAATTTGGTCCAAGACCAAAGCTGGCAACCCCTCATGGTGCAGAAGTACCAGGCACTCCGTGGTGGGGGCAGTGGGGGCCGCTTTGGCCAAGACCGGCCCCTGACTCTGAAATGCTCTTTCCTCCTGCAGGACCTCAGAGGATACGCCCTGGGGGAAAGTGGGGAGGCACAACAACTTGCGGCCAGCAGCATCTCTTTGCTGCTGGCCATTGCCAGGAAATATCCCAAACTCAGAGTAAGTACCTTGCCTTCTTCTATTCATTTCTTTGGTTACTTCCATCCCCCCCAAGATCACATCCCCAAGTGATCTTTAGCGCAGAATTTGCGGGGGGTGTCCCTGGGGGTCAGGATGAGGCCAGAGGCTTTTACTGCCCCCTTTCCTGCTGCTGCCCTTCCACCTCTGCCCAGGAGGCTGCAGGGCCCAGGGAGGTCCTCTGGAACAAGGGACTGGGCCCAAGACAGAGGGAGACCTGTCCTTCCTGGCTTGGCGCTGCTTCTGTGCTCTCTTGCTCCCATCTGACCCCGATTTTTCTTCCCCCTGCAGATGACAGTCGTTCGGCCGGAACTGGCGTGCTTCCGCCGGAAGCCAAAAGAAGGTAAGCCCCACACCTTGGAGACAGTGCCCTTTGACTAAAGGCCTGTGGGGAAATCTCATTTTCATTTGCATTTGCATTCTCTTCTCATTCTCTTCCATCCAGATGACATCATCATTGAGGATTTATAGCCGTAACTGTCTGCAGCGACACTGGAGCGGCCAGGATCTGAGGATCAGGAAAGCACTCAGTGTCGGCTACTGGAACAGTTTGAACTGCTAGAGGACCACAGTAGGCGACTCACAGAGCGGCTACACCAGTTGCAGAGCCAGGCGGGACCTGAGGGTCAACAGAGGCAGCAGCTAGAAGCCGGTGAGTGCCAGCCAGGACTGTCCAGTCGGACTCTAAAGAGAGAGTCAGGAGAGATTGCTGGAGACCCCACAGAAGGGGCTCAGCAAGCACCAGCAGAGATGGCAGATTTCCAGTCTTCCCAAGTTGTAAATATTGGGGGAGGCATCCCTTTTGAACTTCTCTCAGAAAGCAACTGGCTGAGTTGGTCAATAAAAATGCAGCAGTTGTTAAGGAGAGATGGACTATGGGACTGTGTTGAAATTGAGGTTTTGAGACGGGACTCTACTGAGAAAAGACGGCTGGATGAAAGGGCTCGTGCCCAAATTATGCTGTGTTTGACATACATTATCCTTTCAAGTTTGCCTGAAAGCTGGTTGCCTGTGATTAACAGCATAGAGAGTATGCGTCCCCGAGATCTGACCCTTGAGTATGTGGTTGGAAGATTGACCGAAGAAGCAGAAAGAAGGTCAGACAGACAGGCTGAACTCCAAGAGCGGAGGAGTTACAGCCGAGGGGGCCAGCAGCAGAATCTGCCAATGGGGCAACGCCAAGTTTGGGACTTGGGCATGGCGGTGAGGAGATGCTATAGATGCAGCCAAGCCGGGCATCTCCAATGTCAATGCAGGGCAAGACCTCCAGGAGACGACATGGAGCAGAGACAGCAATTGATGCAGAAATGTAAGCAGAAGGGGTTCTCTTCAGGGAAGAAGAACACGCGTTCTGCTCATCTTGTGTCTGCATTTTCTCGAGAGGAGAGGAAGATACCTCGAGGAACATGGTTGCTGGACTCTGGTAGCAGCAGGATTATCTGCAACAGTCGGGAGGACTTTAAGACCCTGGGGAAGCCAGCTGATGGAAAAGACTCAATCTATCTTGCTGATGGTCATAGAAGCAAGATTGATGGCCAGGGAACATGTTTCCTGCAGTGCTTCAACACTACTCTACCAGAGACTCTGTTTGTCAGCAGTTTGGACTATTGTTTACTGTCTGTAAGCTGTTTGATTAATGCAGGGTATAGTGTTAAGTTCACGCAGGATGGTTGTCTGATAAAGAATGGAACTCAGGTATGTGGCCATGCAAAGTTGGAAAATGGGTTATATGCAATGCAGGACAAGCCTGTTAAAGCAGCCCAGGTGGTTCAGGATAATTTGCCGGTTCATAAGGGGTGTGTGCATGAACTGCACAGAAAACTGGGTCACGCCAATTTCCATGTGCTTTCAGAGATGCAAAAGGTGTGCAAGAACCTAAACGTAAATAGCTGTAACTGTTTCCTAGATTGCAATGTATGTAAAATGGCCAAATCTAAGAGGAAGCCTATGGCTTCTAAAAGTGACAGAGTATCTAAAGAGGTTTTAGAACTTGTCCATTGTGACGTGATAGGCCCTTTTCCACAGAAGACTAAATGGGGCGCCAGATACGCTTTTCTGGTAACAGATGATAAATCACGTTTTCGTTGGTTGTTTTTGTTAAAGCAGAAATCGGAGTGTTTCCCCACATTCAGAGAATGGGTTGCCCAAGCTGAAAAGCTCTTTGCTCGCCCTGTTCTGCAGTTGCAAACAGATAGGGGTGGAGATTTTCTGAACAAACAATTTGGAGCATGGTTGCGACGTAAGGGGATCACTCACCGTTTGACTAACCCTTATAGCCCTGCTGCTGAAAATGGTCTGTGTGAAAGACGTGGGGCTGTAATACAGTCAGTAAAGGATTGCCTGCTAGTGGATGCAGGATTGGGTAACAACCATAGGCTGTGGGGTGAGGCTTTCCTTACAACAAACTTTTTGATTAATAGAACCTAGTCTAGCTCTATAAAAGATATTCCTTATCGTGTGTTGTTTGGGAAAGAACCAGAGTGGACAATGCTCCATAACTGGGGTTCTTGGGCACATGTAAATATCCCCAAAGCTCAGCGCCAGAAAGGGGGCGCTAGAGCGCAGAGACTGCGGTTTGTGGGATATCAGCCCTATGGCAAAGGGTGGCGTTTCAATTTACGCCCAGAACGCGTGGTTCTGTCACGAAGTGCAGATGCAGAGTGGAGTCCCTATGATGGTTGGGTGGCATTTTGTAGGCCTCCTTCTGGCAACTCCAGCAGCCCAGCTGGTGCCTTATGCCTTGCTCTTCTTTCCTCTGGACCACCTCAGGGAGGCTGAGGGGGGAGGGTCTTGCTGTCTGGGCACAGGGCTGACACCTTTGCTTTTGCAAAAGACAGGACAGGGCAGGGGGCAGAGAGAGATCCGAAAATTATTAACATTATTTTGCCTCAAAAGATCTCACGGAATTTTAGGTTTTTCCATTCCTTAGGATATATGATCTACTCCCTGTGTAACTCCACGTGTCAAGAAGAAAAAGAACTGGAAGAGAATGGAATAAAAATACAGTGGTGCCTCGCAAGATGAAAAGAATCCGTTCTGTGATTCTCTTCGTCTAGCGGTTTTTTCATCTTGCGAAGCAAGCCCATTGACGGATTAGTGGATTAGCGCTATTAGTGCTATTAGAGGCTTATCGGCTTATCGGCTTATCGGATCAGCTGATAAGCGGCTTAGCGGCTTAGAAAAAGGGGGGAGGGGAAAAAACCCGCAGGAACTCGCAATACATTTTCGTCTTGCGAAGCAAGCCCATATGAGATTCGTTTTGCGAAACACCTCCAAAACGGAAAACTCTTTCATCTAGCGAGTTTTCCATCTTGCGAGGCATTCGTCTTGCGGGGCACCACTGTAAATATTTTTAATGGATTATGAATAAATGCACAATAAATTGTTACTGTCTTGAATTTCATTGTCTTATTGTCTTCCATTCATTGGGACACCTTTGTTGTTACAGCCTGAAATAGAATTAGCATTTTTTGCTGCTGCATCACTCTCAGGTTTACTCATCTTAAGCTTGTGGTCCACTAAGATCCCTAGGTTTCCCTACGAGCAAACCAGGTGTCCCTCATGTTATATTGGTGCAGCTGGTTTTTCCTGAACCTTAGATTGGCTACAGGTCCTCTTTGCTCACCACCAGGGAGTGACCATGTCGCAGTCAGTGCTGTGGTAGATTTTACACCAAAGTTGTTGAGCTTTTTTTTTTTAGGGTTGAAGTTGAGGGTTTTTTTTTTAGGATTTTACCCCACAAAATAAACTGCTACAGGGTCTGGATTCAACCGACCAGTGGGCCAGATTAGGCCCTGAAACAGACTTTGGACATGCCTGCCAGGGTTGGACTTAGACTCTCATCGTCTGGAGGAATGGCTCTCCGTGAGAGAGGAGCTTGCCTCCACTGGAGACAAGCAGTTGCGTTGCTGAGCCGCCCTAGCTCACCACAAGTGGGAGGAAATGTCCACAGTCAATTTAGGCACACCTGCACCACAGCTGAAAATGCACATTTTCGAAATCTGTTTTGCCTGCTGAAACCCTGAAGCATAGAACTATGGAGGGTCTGTTCACTGTTCTCACCTATCATTAGACCAGGACCACATATTCTGCCTGTTAGTTTTTCAGATCTAGAGTCATGTTGCTCATTTTAAAAAAAAAGCTCATGTTCAATGTTTAAGCATTGCATAAAATCTGCTGACGCTTCCTTCTGTCATTGTTTCTTGTTGAAAATAAGGAAAATGCCTGTGGTTTCAGGGCATCGTCCAGCTAAACTTCACCTCTGAATGCAGCTAACAATGTGCTTCGCTGATCAGCGATCCTACAAGTGAATAATAAAGATATTCCAGCCTGTGTTCCTTAGTTTCAGGCACTCCAACACAGAAGCATACCCCACAAAGTGCAAAAATACTTTCTTCCAAGTAAATTGCCCTCAGATAGGAAAGTTGCACCCAGAAATGATTGGCGGCAGCAACATAAAAGAAACGAGGCAGAAAAGAAAGCAGGGCAGAGATTAGCTGGAAGGGGCATAGGAAACAGCAAAGAACTGCAGTTAAGAGACGGGGGAAACTGGATAACCCAAAAGCCATATGGCCAAGCAAATCGCCACCTATTCTAATTGGTTGTGTAACCTTCACTGTGCCAGCTAGTAGAAAGGCGGATTTCATATGTAATTGGCATGTAATCCGATCAGTATAAACATCCTATGGTTTGTCTGAAAAAACTGAAGGAGCAAGTGAAAAAAGAGGCCGTTTTTGAGACTGGTGCAGATGGAGCTTCTTTTGCCACTGCAAGAATCTTATCTTCTTTCCCCGAAGTGCTAGGACTGAGCAGCAGAGGGCAGCCTGCACCTCCAAACCGACATGTGGAACTGCAGGAGGAGGAAGCTTTTAGGGGAGATTGCAAAGCCTGCCATGGGTACCTCCAAGAATCCCAGGAGCTGTAGTTTGCTTAAGGGTGCTGGAACTGTAGCTCTGGGTAAGCCACAGTTCCCAGAAAGCAGGTGGGTGAGGGAGATATGCTTTAAATGCACAGTATGCCCTCTCATTTCCTGTTTTGTGAACCAGGGCTGGGGTACCTCTTTGAGCCTGAGGGGTGCCTTCCCTTCTGCACAAGCCGCCACATGCCGGGGCAATCGTGGGTAAAGCAATGATTGCAAAATTTACTTTTGTACAGTAGGATAGTTTAGGGGTCAGCAACCTTTGTCAGCCATGGGCCGGTCCACTGTCCCTCAGACCATGTGGTGGGCCAGACTGTATTTTGTGTGGGGGCTGGAATGAATTCCTATGCCCCACCAATAACCCAAAGATGCATTTTAAATAAAAGCACGCATTCTACTTATGTAAAAACACACTGATTCCAGGACCGTCCGCAGGCCGGATTGAGAAGGCAATTGGGACACATCTGGATTGAGAAGGCAATTGGGTCGCATTCTCTGGAAAAGAAGAGGTGGTGGCAATGGCCGCTCATGTAGATGCCCTTTGAAAGGGGGCCAGACAAATTCAAGAGAAGGAGACCTACCTATAGCAACTGGCACTCCTTCTATATGAAGGCTCCGCTGCCAGTACTGGTCTGCCACGGAATACTCTTTGCTGGGATGCAGCGCACGAAAACGACAAGCCTAAGGTTACCAGGTGTCCCCGTTTCCCGGGACAGTCCCCAGATTTACAAATCAGTCCCCATACAAAATCCTATCACTCCTACTGAAGTTGAAAAGTGTCCCCGGATTCATTGGGGGGGAAATCTGGTAACCTTAGACAAGCCCCTCCTTTACTCCAGATTTCTTCCCACACTTCTGAAGGGGAAACGTCTGCTTAGGTTTTCAAGCCAAGCAGGCTCCCGTTCTGAGATTCCCGGCAAACTTCTCAGGCCTCCTCCATCGCAGCGAAGCTGCCCCAGAGGTCAGATTGTACGTCAGCTTCGGTCTGCAGAAATGTGTGGGGTTGAACTGTACACATTTCTCACTGGTTTTATTCAGCTTTGGCCAAGGGAAAGTACTTTTACAGAAGAAGACAATGACGACACACAAACACACAGGCTGCATCCAGAGTACCCAAAAAGCTGCTATCCGATTGGCATCATTTAAACCAGAGGTGCTCCCATATTAAGAGGCAATTGCTGATAAGCTATTGGCATAATACACCCATGTCTAAGATCACTTTTGAATTTTAATGGGGGACCGCAGCCAGGCTAGGAAGGGCATACGAGCGGGGCGCAGCCGGGGTCCCTCTCCCTCTCCTTCCTTCCTCCACCAAGGGATCCCCTCGCTCCCCGCGCCTGCCCTCCGCCAAGAGCCGCTCCGGCCACTTACTCCGCCGCCGCCGCCACCGCAGCTGCTCCTGCCCGGCAACCACGTGGGAGCCAAGGGAAGGGAAGGGACAGCGGCAGCGGCGGCAGCGCCCGACTACGGCAGCCGCGGAGGGGCGGAACGGGGCCGAGCGCAGCAGCGCGCCGGCTTCGCGAAGGGGAGGAGCCCGGAGCTGGAGGGGAGGGCGAGCGCGCCGCGGGGCGGGCGGGGGAATGCGCGCTCCCGGGCATCGTCCCCCCGGCGAAGCGGCTGGAGCTGCGGGGGAGCGGGACCCGTCCAGCAGCGTTGGCAAAGGTGGTGCGCGCTCAGATATTCTCCAGCGTTTCTCCCACGCAAAATAGGGACGTCCTATCCCGTGATATTGTTATAAGAAAAAGAACAACTCCTTTTCGCTTATGGGGCTCCCAAGAGCTCATCTAGAGTCCTTTGGTAGGTTCTCTTTTTTTCCCCTCCAAAGATATTTATTAAAGTTTTTTAAAATATAACAATGAAAAAAATAAAAAATAAAAAGAAACAAAATACAACATAAAAACAGTTAAAAAACAGATAATTTCCCATAACATATCTTCCTTACGCTTATTTCCCCAGACCTCCTCATACCTCCCTTCTTTCTATTCCACTTCAATTTGTTAGTTCAGCAAATCCTTACCATTAAGCTTTTACCCATTTATAAACCTTTTTCTTTTGTATCTTCTAAAGCATTACAGCTGGAAGCCCCTTAGTTTCTATCCAACATCCTTCTAACATTCATTAATTTTACAATATTTCTGTAAATAGTCTTTAAATTTCTTCCAGTCTTCTTTCACCAACTCTTCTCCCTGGTTAGAGTCCTTTGGTAGGTTCTCTATCGGTAGGAGGAAATAACAGAGGCCAAGCAGAGAATGTTGAGAAGCAAAGCAGCTCGTAAGCCTGATCTTTATTGAACTGTTGCAACAGGGTGCCCACCCCCCCACACACACAAAGGGGGAGAGGGACCCAGAACAATGGTGGGCAAACTCCTATATCAGGGGTCTGCAACCCGCGGCTCCGGAGCCGCATGTGGCTCTTTTACACCTTTGCCGTGGCTCCGTGGCGGATACTAGCGAGGGGAGGAGGCGCATTGTGTGCCCCGACACTCCCCACTGTGGCAGGCGCTGTACTGGTTGTGACGTCACATGGGGGCGGTGCGTGCGTTAGTCACGCACCGTCCCGACGTCGCCTTCCCGGTTTTGCGGCTCCCCGTTGTTGTTTTCTTCGGAAACGGGTCCAAGTGGCTCTTTTTGTCTTAAAGGTTGCAGACCCCTGTCCTATATGTATTAACTTTTGAAATTCCCCGCCCTGGTGCTCAAGACCACCCCCATACATATATCACAGAAGGGGTGTAAGTCAAGACCACCCCCAATACCTCATACCTCAGAGAAGGGGCTAGCAGGAAACCCCTGCAAGGGTTTACCTGGAGAGCCTGGCCATTCTTTTGTGATGATAACTACTTAATTTCAGAAATCTGAAATGTGCCCTTAAGACAGGATTTGAGAGCAAAAAGACAATGGGGAGACAATATTTGAGGTAAATTTGGAAGGGACAAAATGCTTTCAGGACTTTTTCTGTGGGCTTCAGACATGTGGTATATATATATTGGGGGTGTGCTTGGTACATTTATGAAAATTTATTTTATATATGTAAGACCTTAAAATTCTTAGAACAGTAATAATATTGGATGGATCACTGCAGATGGTGACAGCAGTCACAAAATTAAAAGACGCCTGCTCCTTGGGAGAAAGGCGATGGCAAACCTAGACAGCATCTTAAAAAGCAGAGACATCACCTTACAGACAAAGGTCCGTATAGTTAAAGCCATGATTTTCCCAGTAGTGATGTATGGAAGTGAGAGCTGGACCATCAAGAAGGCTGATTGCTGAAGAATTGATGCTTCTGAATTCTGGTGCTGGAGGAGACTCTTGAGATTCCCATGGACTGCAAGAAGATCAAACCTCTCCATTCTTAAGGAAATCAGCCCTGAGTGCTCATTGGAAGGACAGATCGTGAAGCTGAGGCTCCAATACTTTGGCCACCTCATGAGAAGAGAAACTCCCTGGAAAAGATCCTGATGCTGGGAAAGATGGAGGGCACAAGGAGAAGGGGACGACAGAGGACAAGATGGTTGGACAGTGTTCTCGAAGCTACAAACATGAGTCTGACCAAACTGCGGGAGGCAGTGGAAGACAGGAGTGCCTGGTGTGTTCTGGTCCATGGGGTCACGAAGAGTTGGGCACGACCAAATGACTAAACAACAACAATATTGGATGATAAAAATAGTATAATATTAATGATATAATATAATGATAATAATTATTATTATTTTATTTATACCCCACCCATCTGACTAAGGCTGCCAGAGCCACTCTGAGTGGCTTCCAACATACATAAAAACATAAGAAAACATTACACTAGAAAGCAAGACCCCGAGGTGGTTATCACCAGTGGAAGCCAAGATTTCTAAAAAAAGGCCCAATATGGAGGCCTACTGGCCAAAATATTGGGAATTGATTGAAAGAGTTGGAGATAATTGGAAGCTCCAAAGCCAGGACAAACTAAAAAACAAGGTGCGAGATTGGTTACATTATGCTCAAATTCAAGAGGTATTTAAAATGGATAAAAAAGTGGGTTTCCAGTTGGAGAAATCGAAACTGGAGACGGAGTTACTAGAACCAAAGTCTAAGGTACTTTCGAGGATGTATGACTTGCTGCTTAAATGGAACACACAGGATGAGACAGTTAAATCTGCTATGATAAAATGGGCACAGGATGTAGGACACAACATTATGTCTGAGGACTGGGAAAGGTTATGGAACACCGGTATGAAATTCACGGCATGTAGTGCCTTGAAAGAGAACATTATGAAAATGGTATACCGGTGGTACATGACCCCAGTCAAGTTGGCTAAAATATATCATCTTTCTGATAATAAGTGTTGGAAATGCAAGGAGGCAGAAGGGACATTCTTTCACCTCTGGTGGACCTGCCCGAAAGTAAAGGCCTTTTGGGAAATGATACATAATGAGCTGAAAAAGGTATTCAGATATACCTTTTCTAAGAAACCAGAGGCCTTTCTTCTGGGCATGGTGGACCGGAAGGTGCCAAAGAAGGACAGAACCTTGTTTATGTATGCAACCACAGCAGCTAGGATTCTTATCGCAAAGTTCTGGAAGACACCAGATTTACCCACACTGGAGGACTGGCAGACGCAGCTGATGGACTACATGGAGTTGGCAGAAATGACTGGCAGAATTCGAGATCTGAGCGAAGAAACAATGGAGGAGGACTGGAAAAAATTTAAGGACTATTTGCAAAAACATTATAAGTTGTTTGAATGTTAAGATTGCGCACGATTAAGAAACGTTATGCTTCTGCAATTTATTTTAAGTAAATGACAAAGTAAGTATTGATGGAAAAAAACGAGACAAATTAGAAACAAAATATTATGTTTATTAAGAGTGTTAAAACTAAATTATAAATTTTCGAAATTGGTAACATAATAAATTTAAAGGTATAATAAGATGGGAAACAAGATAACAAATTGCTGAACTGGCTAGAATAATGAATGCAATGCTGAGAGGATGCGAGGAGGTCCAAAAAATGAGCTGTCGAAGGACGTTATGAAAGTATCTTAACTTTTTCTTCTTTTTCTTTACTTTTCTTCATATATAAAAAAAATGTTTCTTGCATGTTGCTGTGTAAACAAATCTGTTAACCTATGGAAAGAAACGCAATAAAAATTTTTTATTAAAAACATAAGAAAACATTACGCACTTCCCTATACAGGGCTGCCTTCAGCTGCCTTCTAAAGGTTGCATAGTTACTTGATCTTCTTGGCTCCAGGATCGCACGACTCCATGCCCTCACAATGTTTCTCTGATGAAAACAGGGACATCATAGCACAGCCTCCAACATTTCTCCAATGAAAATAGGGGCATCCTAAGGAAAAGCGGGACTTTCCGGGATCAAATCAGAAACCAGAATGACGCTTGGAGGATCTGTACTCTCACACACACCCCTGCAGTGTCAACCAACAATCCACAGCTGAGGGTCTTTCTTAAGAGCAGCTGAATTTATTTTTATTTTATACCAGAACATACGCCTCAGTTTGTAGAGCATGAGACTCTTAATCCCAGGGTGGAAGCCGTGCCATGTTGGGCAAAAGGATTCTTGCATTTCAGAGGGTTGGACTAGATGACCCTTGTGGTCCTTTCCAACTTTACAAGAGCTGCTTAAAATGCTGCTAAGTTACCCATTCCTGCAAAACTCTGGAATCCACGGCTCAACAGAAACTGGTGTCAGTAGTGGGATACGAACCATGCTTCCATTCAGAGACCAAAACAGAGGCAGAAGTATGAATGGCTTTCTGCTGCGAATGCCAGCAGGCAGACGCAGCAATACAGAGTTTTGCTGCTTAGCAAGAGATTTGGGGAATTTGTGACCGTTCTTCACTGTGATCAGATTACACACTGAGTACTCGTCTCCCGTTTACTGTGCAAGCAAATCAGCCAGGCCATAGCATGAGTTCCTGCCAGCCATCTCATCCTAGGTCACCCCCAATGCAGCATCAGGCAGGTGAAGTCACTAACATAAAAAATATATACCTAAGGCGAATTCTGGGACTCCAGAATCCACAGATACCTGCACAGTCCAGCTCAGGTGTGGGGAACCTCTGGCCCTCCAGATGTTGCTGAACTCCTGCTTGCTGGAGTTAACAGGAGTCTACTTGCAGTCTAGCAAGAGCTGGGGTGGCCAAAGGTTCCCCGCACCTCACCAGAGGAAAAGGATTCTGCATATGCTCAGGAGCACATTTGCCCTGCGGTCTTTGAAATGCTACATTTCCCTCTTGGAGGTCAAGGATTTCTGTGCATGCTCCAGGACATCCAGCCAAGGTGCCAAAATTTTGGTCAGCCAAAGTTAGCTGCTGCACTCTTGAGACACAACTTCTGCTGAAATTGCTGATAAATTTGCACTGGCTTCCTCGCCCTTTGAGACTATCTGAGGTGGGGACTGGAACAGACCTGCCTCTTTGAGGACTTGTTAATTGATTTTAGCACTCCTTTGGAAAGAAGCAGGTATGTGCTCTTTGCGACTGGGCATATTTCCAAATGTGAATTCCGCAGAAAAACAACAGACTGTGGAGCATTCATGTGCCCATGGCTCTGGAATTCATGTGCTCCCATGCCAGAGAGGTTTTATGAGCGAATTTGATGGTTCCTTTCCCCACTTAGGCCGGACAGGTCCGCAACATGCCTGCCTTTAATGTTATGGCCCACCATTAAACTTGCATGCACCACGAAATGTGCCCCCCACATGGAAAGAGCAGGCTGCATTTACCCTTTTCTCTCCCGATTTGAGTTCCACCTGAAAATTATGTGGCAGAAGTTACAAATGCTTTCAAATCCATGCCCTGCTTAATTCACAGAGTGCAGAAGGGTAGTGATATGATTAAGCCCCCTGCGCAGCAAACGTAGAAAAAGAGAGGCACCAAGCACCTTAGAAACAAATGGATTTATCGTGGCAGAGCCAGTCGTAGGGCTAGAGAGTTTGGGATCAGAGCATTCTGCAGGCGGAACAGCAGGTGCCTCCGAGTTCTGACAGAGGAGCATCACCACTCAGGAAGGGCCAGGTGGGGCCAGGTCCTGGGGGGGGTGGTTGCCACGGTGACAAGGACCCGCCCTCCTTTGTGACATCTCTTGCTTCTCCTTTAAAAACCACTGACTTGCAGGCGGCCATTGTGGGTTAGTGAGGAGAACGGAGAGAGGTGGTAGCGGCAGTTGGTGGTGGCAGTTAGAGGAGGAGTGATTTGTTCTTTTTTGTTTTCTTATTTTGATTTTGATTTCATTTATTACTTTTATTTGATTTATTTGATTTGATTTATTTTGATTTTCTTTTATTCTTTTATTTTAACACTTTTATTTATTTTAATTTATTTTTTGTTCTTTGTTTTAATTTTTTTGTTTTGTTTTTTTGTGCACACCTGTGCATAGTCTGTATAGTTAGGGTTTTTGTGGACATGGGCAGACTGTAAGTAGCACCCCTTTCTCTTCATCTACGGGGGGGGGGGTGTGTGTGTGTCACAAACTGGGAGGTTTTTCTGGCAGACACCTGAGTATCAGGTTTGTCCCTGTCCCTCCCTTGACCTCCACCTTACACCCATTCAGTGAAACAAAGAAAAATATATACATGGTCCTGTTTCCCAGCCAAGTTGAGTACCCCCTATTGTACTGGCCAAGTCCCCAAGCCATGTACGATAGGTTGGATCCACTCTGGTCCTTGAGATGGCTACCTGTCTGGCACTCAGAGACCAGGAGGGCAGTGATGATCACCCCGGCAGAAGGGTTGCTGTGTACGTGGTCTCATGCTTCAGGGATGATGGCTGCCCCTAGCCATGTCCCAAGTGCCTCCTCTGGTCGCCATCTTCCTTCTGAGCAGAAAAGGGTGTTTTAAGGCAGATCAAAGAAAAGGTTTTGCCAAAGAACAATCGCTATGGATGAAGAGGTAAAAGAAATAATGGTCAAATGGGCACAAGATATCGGCCATACTATACATTTAGAACAATGGGAGAAACTCTGTCGCGAGGATATTCGCTTTACCACCTGCTATACGATAAAGGAAAATTTGGTTAAAATGTTTTACAGGTGGTATTTAACATCAGTTAAACTCGCCAAAATTTATAAATTCAAATCCAACCTTTGTTGGAAATGTAACAAAGAACCTGGAATGATAATTCATATGTGGTGGGGTTGCAAGGAAATAAAGAAGTTTTGTGGAATAATACATCAGGAACTTAAGAAAATGCTAAACAAACCCTTGATAAAAAAAATCCCGAAGCTTATCTGTTCGGGTTGGTGGACAAAGCGAATATCTTCACGACAGATTTTCTCCCATTGTTCTAAATATATAGTATGGCCGATATCTTGTGCCCATTTGACCATTATTTCTTTTACCTCTTCATCAAATCATAGTCCAATAATAGTATAAATTTTTGATAATAATTTCCTATTGTTTCGAAATATAATGGTGCTAAATAGCAATTGTTCTTTGGCAAAACCTTTGATCTGGCTTAAACACACTTTTTAATTGTATATATTGCCAATTATCCATCCCATATTGTTTTAATTCTTCGTATGTTTTTAATTTTAACTTTCCTTGGTCTTCTTCCAGTATTTGTCTATATGTTGCCCAGTTCGGATTCATATTGTGTTTTTTAACTGCATGGGCTTCTAATGGAGAGATCCATAAAGGGATTTGTGGCTCTAATAGCTGTTTATTCCTAAACTTTAAGACTTTAAAGTTTATTCTAAACTTAAAACAATGAATTTCTGAGTATATGCTTTTTGAAGCCATTATGTACCTTAACCTTCTCGTATGCTAGGTAGGTCTGCCATCCATACCTATTGTCAAAACTTTCTAGATTTAAAATACTAGTGTTTTCCAATATAATCCATTCTTTTAACCACACCAGACATTCTGCTTCATAATATAATTTTAGATTTCGTAATGCCAGTCCTCCTCTCTCCCTTTTAGCTGTTAATAGTTTATACCTTATGCGTGGTTTTTTTGGTTTGCCATATGAATTTTGTTAGATCTTTTCTCCACTCATCAAAACAATTTTCTTTCATTATTATTGGTATTGTTTGGAACAAATATATCTTTTTGGGTAAAACATTCATCTTAATTATAGATATTCTCCCCAGTAACGTCAGCTTTAATCTACTCCTGGTTTCTAGATCTCTTCTATTTTCCTTCCAGGCTTTTTCATAATTGTTTCCAAATAGATTAATATTTTTCATCGTCAATTCTATACCAAAATATTTTGCTTTTGTAACAATTTCCAAACCCAATTTCTCCTGTAGTTCGCTCTTTTCTAATTCCTGTATGTTTTTTGCCATAAGTTTTGTTTTTGACACATTTATCTTGAAGCCTGCTACTTTCCCGAACTCATTCATTATCCTCAGTGCTTTCATTAGACTGTTTCCTGGCTCCTCAGGTGCTAATATAATATTGTACGCAAAAGCTCTAATTTTGAAAACATCCTTGCCTCATGTAATTCGCTTTATCTCTTTTTCTTTCTTTATTTCTAAAATCAGGATTTCCAAAGTTAGTATAAAAAGGAACGGTGAAAGCGGGCATCCTTGCCTGGTACCTTTCTCTAGATTTCAAGGATCCGTCTTTTCACCATTTATTATTAAACATCCCTGCTGGTTTTCATATATTGTGTTTATTGCTCTGCAGTAGTTTTCAGCAGTCCTACTGCTTCTGCTACTTCCTGAAGGAACGATCTTGATAGGTTATCGAAAGCCTTCTCGGCATCTGTTAACATAAACGCCGCTTTTTTGTTGGGTCTCATTTCCAAATATTCAATTAGATCAAATACTATTCTCCTATTTGCCATTATATGCCTATTTGGGAGGAATCCTACTTGGTCTTGGTCTATTACATCCTTTAGGACCGATTTTAGCCTATTTGCTAATATCCCCGCGAACAATTTATAATCATTATTTAATAATGATATGGGTCTGTAATTGTGAACTAATTCTCTAGCTGTGCTTTGTTTGTGAATTAATACAATATTGGCTTCTTGCCATGACTTTGGTATTTTTCCTTCTTGCATGATCTCGTTCATTAATTTTTTAAAAGGCATTGTTATAGCATCTTCTAACCTTTGGTAGTGTATCGCGGATAGTCCATCTGCACCTGGAGCCTTCCCCAGTTTAAGATTGGAAATGGCTTGTTGTATCTCCATTGTTGTTACTGGTGCGTTTAGCTGCTTCCGTTTGGTTTCACCTATTTTTGGGATTTGTTTTCCTTGAAGATATTTTATAATTTGTTGTTGAGTTTCTGCACCTTTTTTATATAGATTGGTGAAGTATTTTACAAAGCATTTATTTATTCCTTCTTCTGCCACCACTGTTTTTCCTTCATATACTACTTTATTTGTCTTTCTCTTTGTCTTTTCTTTATCTGCCACGCAAGTAATTTACCTGGTCTGTTTCCAAATTCAAATGATTTTTGTTCATCCATTTTAAATTTCTTTCTGTTTCATCATTTAAGGGTGTTGAGAGCTGTGTTTGTAATATTTTAATGGTTTGGTTTGCAATCTCTTTTTTGGTGTTTTCGCTAATAATTTTTCTTGTTTGCCTATTTCTTCTTGTAAATGCTTGATTTTAGCCTCTCTTATTCTTTTTTGTATCATGTTTTGTTTATACAACATGTTTTTAGATTGGCCTTGAGATAGTCTTTAAACCTCTTTTGTTGGCCACCAGCATTACACCTTCCATTTTTAAGTTTGGAATAGAGTCGTTGCTTTGGAAGACAATCATCAGGCATCCGCACCACATGACCAGTCCAACGAAGTTGGTGTTGAAGAATCATTGCTTCAACACTGGTGATCTTTGCTTCTTCCAGGACACTGGTGTTAGTTCGCCTGCCTTCCCAAGTGGTGTGTCACATTTTTCGGAGACACCATTGATGGAATCTTTCAAGGAGTTGGAGATGGCGTTTATAAGTGGTCCATGTTTCACAAGCGTACAGTTGGGTTGGTAGTTCAAGAGCCTAGACTGAAACTTGAAAGACTAGTTTCAATGGACCAAGAATGGTTTTCATGGCTGGTTCTGACTTTCCCCTTTTCCCAGTGGGAATTCCTACTTGTAGAGCAGAGGCCACGGCTGGTCGGCAGCTGCAGTGCCTGTGTGCTTTGTTCTGTTGTTGTTGTTGTCAGTGCTTTGTGCTGGAGGGCACTGTTTCGTGGCGCTCATTGGTTGCTGTTGGATATTTGGATAGTCTGAGCGGATTGGCTGAGCGCCTTGCGAGCAAAAGGCTCAGCCTTCATTAGGGCAAATGTTCTACCCTTATTTATGGCAGCCTTTGGAATAGAAAAAGGAAAGGACTGTGTCAGGATGTCTTTTGTGGGGACATTTGCAGACGTGAAGGTGTTGATCTGGGGTACAGTCGGAGTGGGGTATGGTGCCTGCTGGAGGGCGAAACCCCCGCCACCCTTTCCAAAAATTCTGGTAACAATGCTTCATGAAATTTATACACTGCTTGACTGCATGAATGAGGGGGCCAGGCTCTCTGGGCCCTGACATGGCGGTAGCTCTTGAACCCAGAGCACTTGGGACCTCCTTTCTCTCTCTGCCAGCCCTTCATGCTTTGGGCTGCCTCTTTCAGGCTCTGATGATGCCCCTTCAGGTCACTGAACTGCAGAGAGATGGAAGGAATTGGTCAGAGTGGGCCGGCAAGGATCAATTAGGCTCCACATACGTATTTCTGTTCTGCCAATTCGCCAGTGGTTCACTGTATTCTCCAGACTCCCCTCCTCACCCCCAAACACCCCCCAAGAATTGGGGCTGCCAGCATCTGAGTCACTCTTTCCGCTCATCTCTTCTAGGATCAGGTGCTTAAGGCGCCTCTTCAGGCGCTGCCACAGGGTGGCCCCCAGCCAGACACAGAGCAGCCCGTGGCGCCAGGTAAGCCAGTGGCCCTCCTTTTTTGGACAGAGGAGGGCAGGGATGGGCATGGGGGGCAACTGGTCCAAGGATGCAAAAGAGGACTCACCTCTTCCCCTGTCCTTCTGTTTGCAGTGCTGCTGCGGTTCAGCATCCCAGCCCCAGGGGTAAGTATTGGAGAAAACAAGAGCAGGGACTGGATCCCTCAGACCTGCCCCCCGCTGTCCCCCGGGCTCTTTGCCCCTCACTCTGCACTCTCAGATGCGGAGAAGCCCTCCCCTCACGAGGAACTGACAGCCTGACTTTTGCATTTCAGCTGCTAGAGGATGAACAGCTTTACATCCTGGGGGTCATCAACAGCTGCCAGGCAGCTGAGCTCATGGGGCGCCGATCCCTGATGTGCTCCAAGGAGGAGACAGCCCATAAAATTCTGGTGAGTGGTGGGGGAAAGGGGTTGTGCATCTGTGGGGAGGAGGACCCTGCTGGCTTAGGCCATGGGGTTGCCATTCCCCTGCAAAGCCAAGCCTGGTGTTCGGGGTCGGAGCTGATTTTCCTCCTCTGTTCTCTTCCAGGACATCTTGGGGCCCTTGGAGCACTTCAGGGATTGCCCCCTGACCTTGGCCCTTGCCTTGGAGGCCCTCCTCCAGCTAAGGTGAGTGGGGTCTTTGGCGTCGATGGGGTTGTGGGGGGGGGGAGAACTCCAGGGGGAAAGAGCAGGCGGGAGGGAGAAAGGGGCAAGGGAGACTCTAACCCTCTCCCTTTCATTTCTGCAGCACGATGAGGCCCAGATTCACCTCTGACATGATTAGTGCCATCCTGCACAGGATGTTGGAGGCTGTGTTGTGTGGGGCCAAGGAGGAGGAGGAGGAGAAGAAGAGAGAAGTATGTCCTTTGTTTTGACTTCCCTTCACAGGCTCTTTCTTCCTCTTCATCACACCCTTGCAGAATCCAACTCTCTTCTCTTTTCCCGCAGGAACTGAAGAGGCACTACCGGCTTCTGCTGGGCAGTCTTCTAATGGAAGCACCCAACCCTGGCACCCTCCTCCAACTCCTCAGTGTAAGTGTCCCTATGGCATCCGGGGTGATTTTAGGGTTGTCGTCCCCCCCGTCCCTTACCCAATGGACTGCCCCATTTCTGGGGCACAGAGCCTGTTTGCCCCCCAATTTGGTCCAAGACCAAAGCTGGCAACCCCTCATGGTCCAGAAGTGCCATGGACTCCGTGGTGGGGGCAGTGGGGGCCGCTTTGGCCCAGACTGGCCCCTGACTCTGAAATGCTCTTTCCTCCTGCAGGACCTCAGAGGATACGCCCTGGGGGAAAGTGGGGAGGCACAACAACTTGCGGCCAGCAGCATCTCTTTGCTGCTGGCCATTGCCAGGAAATATCCCAAACTCAGAGTAAGTACCTTGCCTTCTTCTATTCATTTCTTTGGTTACTTCCATCCCCCCCAAGATCACATCCCCAAGTGATCTTTAGCGCAGAATTTGCGGGGGGTGTCCCTGGGGGTCAGGATGAGGCCAGAGGCTTTTACTGCCCCCTTTCCTGCTGCTGCCCTTCCACCTCTGCCCAGGAGGCTGCAGGGCCCAGGGAGGTCCTCTGGAACAAGGGACTGGGCCCAAGACAGAGGGAGACCTGTCCTTCCTGGCTTGGCGCTGCTTCTGTGCTCTCTTGCTCCCATCTGACCCCGATTTTTCTTTCCCCTGCAGATGACAGTCGTTCGGCCGGAACTGGCGTGCTTCCGCCGGAAGCCAAAAGAAGGTAAGCCCCACACCTTGGAGACAGTGCCCTTTGACTAAAGGCCTGTGGGGAAATCTCATTTTCATTTGCATTTGCATTCTCTTCTCATTCTCTTCCATCCAGATGACATCATCATTGAGGATTTAGAGCCGTAACTGTCTGCAGCGACACTGGAGCGGCCAGGATCTGAGGATCAGGAAAGCACTCAGCGTCGGCTACTGGAACAGTTTGAACTGCTAGAGGACCACAGTAGGCGACTCACAGAGCGGCTACACCAGTTGCAGAGCCAGGCGGGACCTGAGGGTCAACAGAGGCAGCAGCTAGAAGCCGGTGAGTGCCAGCCAGGACTGTCCAGTCGGACTCTAAAGAGAGAGTCAGGAGAGATTGCTGGAGACCCCACAGAAGGGGCTCAGCAAGCACCAGCAGAGATGGCAGATTTCCAGTCTTCCCAAGTTGTAAATATTGGGGGAGGCATCCCTTTTGAACTTCTCTCAGAAAGCAACTGGCTGAGTTGGTCAATAGAAATGCAGCAGTTGTTAAGGAGAGATGGACTATGGGACTGTGTTGAAACTGAGGTTTTGAGACGGGACTCTACTGAGAAAAGACGGCTGGATGAAAGGGCTCGTGCCCAAATTATGCTGTGTTTGAGCAACTCTCAGTTATTGCATGTAGCAAATGCCAGCACAGCGTTTGAGTGCTGGAATTTATTAAGGGCAATGCATGTCAGAGAAACTGCTGGAACTATAATTTCTCTGACCAAAAGGCTGTTCAGGACTGTTATGAAAGAAGGTGAGAGTTTGGCAACTCATCTTCAAACACTGAAACAGAGAGGTAAGCGTTAGGATGAAACTGATCAAACCTACATTATCCTTTCAAGTTTGCCTGAAAGCTGGTTGCCTGTGATTAACAGCATAGAGAGTATGCGTCCCCGAGATCTGACCCTTGAGTATGTGGTTGGAAGATTGACCGAAGAAGCAGAAAGAAGGTCAGACAGACAGGCTGAACTCCAAGAGCGGAGGAGTTACAGCCGAGGGGGCCAGCAGCAGAATCTGCCAATGGGGCAACGCCAAGTTTGGGACTTGGGCATGGCGGTGAGGAGATGCTATAGATGCAGCCAAGCCGGGCATCTCCAATGTCAATGCAGGGCAAGACCTCCAGGAGACGACATGGAGCAGAGACAGCAATTGATGCAGAAATGTAAGCAGAAGGGGTTCTCTTCAGGGAAGAAGAACACGCGTTCTGCTCATCTTGTGTCTGCATTTTCTCGAGAGGAGAGGAAGATACCTCGAGGAACATGGTTGCTGGACTCTGGTAGCAGCAGGATTATCTGCAACAGTCGGGAGGACTTTAAGACCCTGGGGAAGCCAGCTGATGGAAAAGACTCAATCTATCTTGCTGATGGTCATAGAAGCAAGATTGATGGCCAGGGAACATGTTTCCTGCAGTGCTTCAACACTACTCTACCAGAGACTCTGTTTGTCAGCAGTTTGGACTGTTGTTTACTGTCTGTAAGCTGTTTGATTAATGCAGGGTATAGTGTTAAGTTCACGCAGGATGGTTGTCTGATAAAGAATGGAACTCAGGTATGTGGCCATGCAAAGTTGAAAAATGGGTTATATGCAATGCAGGTCAAGCCTGTTAAAGCAGCCCAGGTGGTTCAGGATAATTTGCCGGTTCATAAGGGGTGTGTACATCAACTGCACAGAAAACTGGGTCACACCAATTTCCATGTGCTTTCAGAGATGCAAAAGGTGTGCAAGAACCTAAAAGTAAATAGCTGTAACTGTTTCCTAGATTGCAATGTATGTAAAATGGCCAAATCTAAGAGGAAGCCTATGGCTTCTAAAAGTGACAGAGTATCTAAAGAGGTTTTAGAACTTGTCCATTGTGACGTGATAGGCCCTTTTCCACAGAAGACTGAAGGGGGCGCCAGATACGCTTTTCTGGTAACAGATGATAAATCACGTTTTAGTTGGTTGTTTTTGTTAAAGCAGAAATCGGAGTGTTTCCCCACATTCAGAGAATGGGTTGCCCAAGCTGAAAAGCTCTTTGCTCGCCCTGTTGTGCAGTTGCAAACAGATAGGGGTGGAGATTTTCTGAACAAACAATTTGGAGCATGGTTGCGACGTAAGGGGATCACTCACCGTTTGACTAACCCTTGTAGCCCTGCTGAAAATGGTCTGTGTGAAAGACGTGGGGCTGTAATACAGTCAGTAAAGGATTGCCTGCTAGTGGATGCAGGATTGGGTAACAACCATAGGCTGTGGGGTGAGGCTTTCCTTACAACAAACTTTTTGATTAATAGAAACTAGTCTAGCTCTATAAAAGATATTCCTTATCGTGTGTTGTTTGGGAAAGAACCAGAGTGGACAATGCTCCATAACTGGGGTTCTTGGGCACATGTAAATATCCCCAAAGCTCAGCGCCAGAAAGGGGGTGCTAGAGCGCAGAGACTGCGGTTTGTGGGGTATCAGCCCTATGGCAAAGGGTGGCGTTTCAATTTACGCCCAGAACGCGTGGTTCTGTCACGAAGTGCAGACTTTGCTGACCAGGACAGATGGACTGCGATCCATGCCAACCCAGATTGCCTACTGCTTCTGCAAGTAAGAGAAGAGGCTTCTTCTCAGCCATTGGCAACACAGGAGCAGGATGAGGAGGAGGCACAGATTTCCCCAAAAGATGTGGCAATAGATAATACTTCTCTAGAGGAAGAGGAAGAAGGGCCAGAGATAAGGAAGGAAGAAGAAGAAGTAGTTGTGCCTAGGCACTCCCAGTGTTCAAACAAAGGTGTACCTCCTCAGTGTTTGACCCTAGGAGGAATGAAAGTATGCAGTGTGAGTTGTGTGGAACCACAAAGTTATGATGAAGTCTTAGACTTGCCCCCTGGGGAACGTGCTTTGTGGGAACAAGCTATGAAAGAAGAAATGGACTCTTTTAAACGTAACAAAGTGTTTGAGGTCATAATGCCGCCACCTGGTGGTGGAGTGGTGTCATGCAAGTGGGTTTATAAAAGAAAAACCCTTGCATCTGGGGAACCACGTTTTTGAGCCAGATTAGTAGCCAGAGGGTTCACTCAGATTAAAGGGGAGAGTTATGATGAAGTGTTTTCTCCAACTGTAAAGAGTGAAACTTTTCGTTTAATGCTCTCTATTGCTGCTGCAAGACAATTAGCAGTGCACCATTCTGATGCTGATGCTGCATATCTGCATGCAAATTTAGACCATGAAGTGTTAATGAGACAACCCCCTGGGTTTGAAGAGGGAATGGTGCAGTCTGGCCTTTAAAAAAGGCTGTTTACGGTCTCAAACAAAGTGGAAGGTGTTGGAACCAGTGTTTAAATGAAGCCCTTGTAAAACTTGGTTTTAAAAGGAGTGTGGCTGATCCATGCCTGTACACCAAGGGGACAGGCAACAAATATCTAATGCTCTTAGTCTTTGTTGATGATTTGCTTGTAGCAGGGAGTTCCACAGATGAGATCCAGAAGCTCACAAGTCAACTGGAAAGAAGTTTAAGCTTAAAGCCTTAGGGCCTGTAAGCAATTACTTGGGAGTAGAAGTAAGTTAGGAAGCTTCCTATTGAGCCAGAAAGAGAAAATTCTTCGTTTGATAGAGCAGTTTGGCATGGAAAACTGCAAGCCAGTTCAGACTCCCATGACACCAGATTTCCCAAAGACAGTGTGTGAGGATGAATTTGATCAGCCTGAGTTGTATCACTCAAAAATAGGATCACTGCTGTATTTAAGCCAGTGGTCAAGGCCAGACGTTGCATGTGCTACAAATGTTCTGAGCCAACGTGTATCTAAACCCAGTACTGCCAATTGGTGTGCTTTGAGAAGGCTTATCGGATAGCTAAAGGGGACATTAAATGTATGTTTGAAGATATCTAGTACACAAGACGAAAAACTAGAAGTATTTGTTGATGCGGACTGGGGAAGCTGTGTAGCTACTAGAAAATCTACAAGTGGAATGGTTATGATGTTTGCCAATTCCATAATTGGATGGAGGTCAAAGAAACAAGGATTTGTTGCGACCTCATCCTGTGAGGCAGAATGTGGGAGCCTGTCGCTAGCATGCAATGAAATCATGTGGTTTATACAGATACTAAAAGATCTAGATTGTAAAGTAGATTTGCCTATCCAAGTGTATGAAGATAGCCAATCGTGCATTGTGTTAGCGGGCTTGGAAATAATGAAATCCGCATCAAAACATATTGCTATCCGTCATGCAAATGTTAAAGATTGTGTACAGAATGGGGTAATCAAACTGGAGTATTGTCAATCACAGGATAACATTGCTGATTTGTTTACCAAGCCTTTGCCAGCAACATGCCATAATTAATTGATGACAAAACTAGGTTTATGTATATAGTGTACTGTATGTATGTATTTATGTATTTGACCTGTTGGGGTTTTTCGCATTTAAGAAACAGAAGGGGTGTCACGGCTAAAATGGCCGCTGTTTCTTTAATGCTTAAAAAAGCTGGGTCAGCATAAGTCAGCAGTCTGCACCGGGTTGTATATAGAGAGAGAAATGTTAGTTTGGTGTTGGGTTGGTTGGTTGGTTAGTGAAAGCTGGTAGTGTTGAGGTGTGTACAGTTGGCCAGTCGCTTTTGCACAAAGACTTTTAAGAATAAAAGCAGAAAGCACTCTGCAAGGATATTCTTGTGGACTCTTTTATGCCGACAAGGGTCTGAGGAGACAAAGGGAGGTCAGAACCCTTTCCCTTTTTTTACAATCACTGACAGGGATCCCATCGGATGGCTTCAGGGGAAGACAAGGCTCCCGAGTAAACCCTACACAGATGCAGAGTAGAGTCGTGGAGTCCCTATGATGGTTGGGTGGCAATTTGTAGGCCTCCTTCTGGCAACTCCAGCAGCCCAGCTGGTGCCTTATGCCTTGCTCTTCTTTCCTCTGGACCACCTCAGGGAGGCCGAGGGGGGAGGGTCTTGCTGTCTGGGCACAGGGTTGACACCTTTGCTTTTGCAAAAGACAGGACAGGGCAGGGGGCAGAGAGAGATCCGAAAATTATTAACATTCTTTTGCCTCAAAAGATCTCACGGAAATTTAGGTTTTTCCATTCCTTGGGATATATGATCTACTCCCTGTGTAAATCCACGTGTCAAGAAGAAAAAGAACTGGAAGAGAATGGAATAAAAATACAGTGGTGCCTTGCAAGACGAAAAGAATCCGTTCTGTGATTCTCTTCGTCTAGCGGTTTTTTCGTCTTGCGAAGCAAGCCCATTGACGGATTAGTGGATTAGCGCTATTAGTGCTATTAGCGGCTTATCGGCTTATCGGATCAGCTGATAAGCGGCTTAGCGGCTTAGAAAAAGGGGGGAGGGGGAAAAACCCGCAGGAACTCGCAATACATTTTCGTCTTGCGAAGCAAGCCCATAGGAGATTCGTTTTGTGAAGCACCTCCAAAACGGAAAACTCTTTCGTCTAGCGAGTTTTCCGTCTTGCGAGGCATTCGTCTTGCGGGGCACCACTGTAAATATTTTTAATGGATTACGAATAAATGCACAATAAATTGTTACTGTCTTGAATTTCATTGTCTTATTGTCTTCCATTCATTGGGACACCTTTGTTGTTACAGCCTGAAATAGAATTAGCATTTTTTGCTGCTGCATCACTCTCAGGTTTACTCATCTTAAGCTTGTGGTCCACTAAGATCCCTAGATCCTCTTCCCTACCAGCAAACCAGGTGTCCCTCATGTTATATTGGTGCAGCTGGTTTTTCCTGAACCTTAGATTGGCTACAGGTCCTCTTTGCTCACCACCAGGGAGTGACCATGTCGCAGTCAGTGCTGTGGTAGATTTTACCCCAAAGTTGTTGAGCTTTTCTTAGGGTTGAAGTTGAGGTGTTTTTTTTTAGGATTTTACCCCACAAAATAAACTGCTACAGGGGCTGGATTCAACTGACCGGTGGGCCAGATTAGGCCCTGAAACAGACTTTGGACATGCCTGCCAGGGTTGGACTTAGACGCTCATCGTCTGGAGGAATGGCTCTCCGTGAGAGAGGAGCTTGCCTCCACTGGAGACAAGCAGTTGTGTTGCTGAGCCGCCCTAGCTCACCACAAGTGGGAGGAAGTGTCCACAGTCAATTTAGGCACACCTGCACCACAGCTGAAAATGCACATTTTCGAAATCTGTTTTGCCTGCTGAAACCCTGAAGCGTAGAACTATGGAGGGTCTGTTCACTGTTCTCACCTATCATTAGACCAGGACCACATATTCTGCCTATTAGTTTTTCAGATCTAGAGTCATGTTGCTCATTTTAAAAAAAAAGCTCATGTTCAATGTTTAAGCATTGCATAAAATCTGCTGACGCTTCCTTCTGTCATTGTTTCTTGTTGAAAATAAGGAAAATGCCTGTGGTTTCAGGGCATCGTTAGATTGCTACTGCACTCCAGCTAAACTTCACCTCTGAATGCAGCTAACAATGCGCTTCACTGATCAGCGATCCTACAAGTGAATAATAAAGGATATTCCAGCCTGTGTTCCTTAGTCTCAGGCACTCCAACACAGAAGCATACCCCACAAAGTGCAAAAATACTTTCTTCCAAGTAAATTGCCCTCAGATAGGAAAGTTGCACCCAGAAATGATTAGCGGCAGCAACATAAAAGAAACGAGGCAGAAAAGAAAGAGGGCAGAGATTAGCTGGAAGGGGCATAGGAAACAGCAAAGAACTGCAGTTAAGAGACAGGGGGAAAATTGGATAACCCAAAAGCCATATGGCCAAGGAAATCGCCACCTATTCTAATTGGTTGTGTAACCTTCACTGTGCCAGCTAGTAGAAAGGCGGATTTCATATGTAATCGGCATGTAATCCGATCAGTATAAACATCCTATGGTTTGTCTGAAAAAACTGAAGGAGCAAGTGAAAAAAGAGGCCGTTTTTGAGACTGGTGCAGATGAAGGTTCTTTTGCCACTGCAAGAATCTTATCTTCTTTCCCCAAAGTGCTAGGACTGAGCAGCAGAGGGCAGCCTGCACCTCCAAACCGACATGTGGAACTGCAGGAGGAGGAAGCTTTTAGGGGAGATTGCAAAGCCTGCCATGGGTACCTCCAAGAATCCCAGGAGCTGTAGTTTGCTTAAGGGTGCTGGAACTGTAGCTCTGGGTAAGCCACAGTTCCCAGAAAGCAGGTGGGTGAGGGAGATATGCTTTAAATGCATAGTATGCCCTCTCATTTCCTGTTTTGTGAACCAGGGCTGGGGTACCTCTTTGAGCCTGAGGGGTGCCTTCCCTTCTGCACAAGCCGCCACATGCCGGGGCAATCGTGGGTAAAGCAATGATTGCAAAATTTACTTTTGTACAGTAGGATAGTTCAGGGGTCAGCAACATTTTTCCGCCATGGGCCGGTCCACCGTCCCTCAGACCATGTGGTGGGCCAGACTGTATTTTGTGTGGGGGCTGGAATGAATTCATATGCCCCACAAATAACCCAGAGATGCATTTTAAATAAAAGCACACATTCTACTCATGTAAAAACACACTGATTCCCGGACCGTCCGCAGGCCGGATTGAGAAGGCAATTGGGACACATCTGGATTGAGAAGGCAATTGGGTCACATTCTCTGGAAAAGAAGAGGTGGTGGCAATGGCCGCTCATGTAGATGCCCTTTGAAAGGGGGCCAGACAAATTCACGGGAAGGAGACCTACCTATGGCAACTGGCACTCCTTCTATATGAAGGCTCCGCTGCCAGTACTGGTCTGCCACGGAATACTCTTTGCTGGGATGCAGCGCACGAAAACGACAAGCCTAAGGTTACCAGGTGTCCCCGTTTCCCGGGACAGTCCCCAGATTTACAAATCAGTCCCCATACAAAATCCTATCACTCCTACTGAAGTTGAAAAGTGTCCCTGGATTCATTGGGGGGGGGAATCTGGTAACCTTAGACAAGCCCCTCCTTTACTCCAGATTTCTTCCCACACTTCTGAAGGGGAAACGTCTGCTAAGGTTTTCAAGCCAAGCAGGCTCCCGTTCTGAGATTCCCGGCAAACTTCTCAGGCCTCCTCCATCGCAGCTAAGCTGCCCCAGAGGTCAGATTGTACGTCAGCTTCGGTCTGCAGAAATGTGTGGGGTTGAACTGTACACATTTCTCACTGGTTTTATTCAGCTTTGGCCAAGGGAAAGTACTTTTACAGAAGACGACAATGACGACACACAAACACACAGGCTGCATCCAGAGTACCCAAAAAGCTGCTATCCGATTGGCATCATTTAAACCAGAGGTGCTCCCATATTAAGAGGCAATTGCTGATAAGCTATTGGCATAATACACCCATGTCTAAGATCACTTTAGAATTTTAATGACCGCAGCCAGGCTAGGAAGGGCATACGAGCGGGGCGCAGCCGGGGTCCCCCTCTCTCTCCTTCCTTCCTCCACCAAGGGATCCCCTCGCTCCCCGCGCCTGCCCTCCGCCAAGAGCCGCTCCGGCCACTTACTCCGCCGCCGCCGCCACCGCAGCTGCTCCTGCCCGGCAACCACGTGGGAGCCAAGGGAAGGGAAGGGAAAGCGGCAGCGGCGGCGCCCGACTACGGCAGCCGCGGAGGGGCGGAACGGGGCCGAGCGCAGCAGCGCGCCGGCTTCGCGAAGGGGAGGAGCCCGGAGCTGGAGGGGAGGGCGAGCGCGCCGCGGGGCGGGCGGGGGAATGCGCGCTCCCGGGCATCGTCCCCCCGGCGAAGCGGCTGGAGCTGCGGGGGAGCGGGACCCGTCCAGCAGCGTTGGCAAAGGTGGTTCGCGCTCAGATATTCTCCAGCGTTTCTCCCACGCAAAATAGGGACGTCCTGTCCCGTGATATTGTTATAAGAAAAAGAACAACTCCTTTTCGCTTATGGGGCTCCCAAGAGCTCATCTAGAGTCCTTTGGTAGGTTCTCTCCCCCCCCCCCAGATATTTATTAAAGTTTTTTAAAATATAACAATGAAAAAAATAAAAAATAAAAAGAAACAAAATACAACATAAAAACAGTTAAAAAACAGATAATTTCCCATAACATATCTTCCTTACGCTTATTTCCCCAGACCTCCTCATACCTCCCTTCTTTGTATTCCACTTCAGTTTGTTAGTTCAGCAAATCCTTACCATTAAGCTTTTACCCATTTATAAACCTTTTTTTTTCGTATCTCCTAAAGCATTACAGCTGGAAACCCCTTAGTTTCTATCCAACATCCTTCTAACATTCATTAATTTTACAATATTTCTGTAAATAGTCTTTAAATTTCTTCCAGTCTTCTTTCACCAACTCTTCTCCCTGGTTAGAGTCCTTTGGTAGGTTCTCTATCGGTAGGAGGAAATAACAGAGGCCAAGCAGGGAATGTTGAGAAGCAAAGCAGCTGGTAAGCCTGATCTTTATTGAACTGTTGCAACAGGGTGCTCCACCCCACACACACACAAAGGGGGAGAGGGACCCAGAACAATGGTGGGGAAACTCCTATACGTATTAACTTTTGAAATTCCCCGCCCTGGTGCTCAAGACCACCCCCATACATATATCACAGAAGGGGTGTAACCCAAGACCACCCCCAATACCTCATAAATCAGAGAAGGGGCCAGCAGGAAACCCCTGCAAGGGTTTGCCTGGAGAGCCTGGCCATTCTTTTGTGATGATAACTACTTAATTTCGGAAACCTTAAATGTGCCCTTAAGACAGGATTTGAGAGCAAAAAGACAATAGGGAGACAATATTTGAGGTAAATTTGGGATGGACAAAATGCTTTCAGGACTTTTTCTGTGGGCTTCAGACATGTGGTATATATATATGGGGGTGTGTGCTTGGTACATTTATTAACATTTATTTTATATATGTAAGACCTTAAAATTCTTAGAACAATAATAATATTGGATGGATCACTGTAGATGGTGACAGCAGTCACGAAATTAAAAGACGCCTGCTCCTTGGGAGAAAGGCGATGGCAAACCTAGACAGCATCTTAAAAAGCAGAGACATCACTTTACCAACAAAGGTCCGTATAGTTAAAGCCATGGTTTTCCCAGTAGTGATGTATGGAAGTGAGAGCTGGACCATCAAGAAGGCTGATTGCTGAAGAATTGATGCTTCTGAATTCTGGTGCTGGAGGAGACTCTTGAGAGTCCCATGGACTGCAAGAAGATCAAACCTATCCATTCTGAAGGAAATCAGCCCTGAGTGCTCATTGGAAGGACAGATCGTGAAGCTGAGGCTCCAATACTTTGGCCAGCTCATGAGAAGAGAAGACTCCCTGGAAAAGATCCTGATGCTGGGAACGATGGAGGGCACAAGGAGAAGGGGACGACAGAGGACAAGATGGTTGGACAGTGTTCTCGAAGCTACAAACATGAGTCTGACCAAACTGTGGGAGGCAGTGGAAGACAGGAGTGCCTGGTGTGTTCTGGTCCATGGGGTCACGAAGAGTTGGGCACGATTAAACGACTAAACAACAACAATATTGGATGATAAAAATAGTATAATATTAATTATATAATATAATGATAATAATTATTATTATTTTATTTATACCCCACCCATCTGACTAAGGCTGCCAGAGCCTCTCTGAGCGGCTTCCAACATACATAAAAACATAAGAAAACATTACGCACTTCCCTATACAGGACTGCCTTCAGCTGCCTTCTAAAGGTTGCATAGTTACTTGATCTTCTTGGCTCCAGGATCACACGACTCCATGCCTTCACAACGTTTCTCTGATCAAAACAGGGACATCATACCACACCCTCCAACATTTCTCCAATGAAAATAGGGGCATCCTAAGGAAAAGTGGGACTTTCCCGGATCAAATCAGAAACCAGAATGGCTTCTGTAAATCCGGGAGTGTGCCTGGAAAGTAGAGACACTTGGAGGGTCTGTACTGTCTCTCACACACCCCTGCAGTGTCAACCAACAATCCACAGCTGAGGGTCTTTCTTAAGGTCAGCTGAATTTATTTTTATTTTATACCAGAACATACGCCTCAGTTTGTAGACCATGAGACCCTTAATCCCAGGGTGGAAGCCGTGCCATGTTGGGCAAAAGGATTCTTGCATTTCAGGGGGTTGGACTAGCTGACCCTTGTGGTCCTTTCCAACTTTACAAGAGCTGCTTAAAATGCTGCTAAGTTACCCATTCCTGCAAAACTCTGGAATCCACAGCTAACGGTCAACAGAAACTGGTGTCAGTAGTGGGATACGAACCATGCTTCCATTCAGAGACCAGAACAGAGGCAGAAGTACGAATGGCTTTCTGCTGCGAATGCCAGCAGGCAGACGCAGCAATACAGAGTTTTGCTGCTTAGCAAGAGATTTGGGGAAGTTGCTACTGTTCTTCACTCTCTTCAGATTACACACTGAGAACTCATCTCCCGTTTACTGTGCAAGCAAGTCAGCCAGGCCATAGCATGAGTACCTGCCAGCCATCTCATCCTAGGTCACCTCCTATGCAGCATTAGGCAGGCGAATTCTGGGACTCCAGAATCCACAGATACCTGCACAGTCCAGCTCAGGTGTGGGGAACCTCTGGCCCTCCAGATGTTGCTGAACTCCTGCTTGCTGGAGTTGACGGGAGTTGCAGTCTAGCAAGAGCTGAGGTGGCTAAAGGTTCCCCGCACCTCACCAGAGGAAAAGGATTCTGCATATGCTCAGGAGCACATTTGCCCTGCGGTCTTTGAAATGCTACATTTCCCTCTTGGAGGTCAAGGATTTCTGTGCATGCTCCAGCACATTCAGCCAAGGTGCCAGAATTTTGGTCAGCCAAAAGTTAGCTGCTGCACTCTTGAGACACAACTTCTGCTGAAATTGCGGATAAATTTGCACTGGCTTCCTCGCCCTTTGAGACTATCTGAGGTGGGGACTGGAACAGGCCTGCCTCTTTGGGGACTTGTTAATTGATTTTAGCACTCCTTTGGAAAGATGCAGGTATGACCTCTTTGCGACTGGGCATATTTCCAAATGTGAATTCCGCAGAAAAACAACAGACTGTGAAGCATTCATGTGCCCATGGCTCTGGAATTCATGTGCTCCCATGCCAGAGAGGTTTTATGAGCGAATTTGATGGTTCCTTTCCCCACTTAGGCCGGACAGGTTCCCAACGCGCCTGCCTTTAATGTTATGGCCCACCATTAAACTTGCATGCACCACGAAATGTGCCCCCCCCCACATGGAAAGAGCAGGCTGCATTTACCCTTTTCTCTCCCGATTTGAGTTCCACCTGAAAATTATGTGGCAGAAGTTACAAATGCTTTCAAATCCATGCCCTGCTTAATTCACAGAGTGCAGAAGGGTAGTGATATGATTAAGCCCCCCGCAGCAAACGTAGAAAAAGAGAGCCACCAAGCACCGCCCTCCTTTGTGACATCTCTTGCTTCTCCTTTAAAAGCCACTGACTTGCAGGCGGCCATTGTGGGTTAGTGAGGAGCTTAGAGGAGAGAGGTAGTGGTGGCAGTTGGTGTGGCAGTTGGTGTTGAGTAAGAGGAGGAGGAGTGATTTGTTCTTTTTTGTTTTCTTATTTTGATTTTGATTTCATTTATTACTTTTATTTGATTTATTTGATTTGATTTATTTTGATTTTCTTTTATTCTTTTCTTTTAACGCTTTTATTTATTTTAATTTATTTTTTGTTCTTTGTTTTATTTATTTATTTATTTATTTTTGTGCACACCTGTGCATAGTCTGTGTAGTTAGGGTTTTTGTGGACAACATGGGCAGACTGTAAGTAGCATCCCTTTCTCTTCATCTACGGGGGGTGTGTGTGTGTGTGTTACAAACTGGGAGGTTTTTCTGGTGGACACCTGAGTATCAGGTTTGTCCCTGTCCCTCCCTTGACCTCCACCTTACACCCATTCAGTGAAACAAAGAAAAATATATACATGGTCCTGTTTCCCAGCCAAGTTGAGTACCCCCTATTGTACTGGCCAAGTCCCCAATCCATGTACGATAGGTTGGATCCACTCTGGTCCTTGAGATGGCTACCTGTCTGGCACTCAGAGACCAGGAGGGCAGTGATGATCACCCCGGCTGAAGGGTTGCTGTGTACGTGGTCTCATGCTTCAGGGATGATGGCTGCCCCTAGCCATGTCCCAAGTGCCTCCTCTGGTCGCCATCTTCCTTCTGAGCAGAAAAGAGTGTTTTAAGGCAGATCAAAGAAAAGGTTTTGCCAAAGAACAATCGCTATGGATGAAGAGGTAAAAGAAACAATGGTCAAATGGGCACAAGATATCGGCCATACTATATATTTAGAACAATGGGAGAAACTCTGTCGCGAGGATATTCGCTTTACCACCTGCTATACGATAAAGGAAAATTTGGTTAAAATGTTTTACAGGTGGTATTTAACATCAGTTAAACTCGCCAAAATTTATAAATTCAAATCCAGCCTTTGTTGGAAATGTAACAAAGAACCTGGAATGATAATTCATATGTGGTGGGGTTGCAAGGAAATAAAGAAGTTTTGGGGAATAATACATGAGGAACTTAAGAAAATGCTAAACAAACCCTTGATAAAAAAATCCCGAAGCTTATCTGTTCGGGTTGGTGGACAAAGCGAATATCTTCACGACAGAGTTTCTACCATTGTTCTAAATATATAGTATGGCCGATATCTTGTGCCCATTTGACCATTATTTCTTTTACCTCTTCATCAAATCATAGTCCAATAATAGTATAAATTTTTGATAATAATTTCTATTGTTTCGAAATATAATGGTGCTAAATAGCAATTGTTCTTTGGCAAAACCTTTGATCTGGCTTAAACACACTTTTTAATTGTATATATTGCCAATTATCCATCCCATATTGTTTTAATTCTTTGTATGTTTTTAATTTTAACTTTCCTTGGTCTTCTTCCAGTATTTGTCTATATGTTGCCCAGTTCGGATTCATATTGTGTTTTTTAACTGCATGGGCTTCTAATGGAGAGATCCATAAAGGGATTTGTGGCTCTAATAGCTGTTTATTCCTAAACTTTAAAACTTTAAAGTTTATTCTAAACTTAAAGTTTATTCTAAACTTAAAACAATGAATTTCTGAGTATATGCTTTTTGAAGCCATTATGTACCTTAACCTTCTCGTATGCTAGGTAGGTCTGCCATCCATACCTATTGTCAAAACTTTCTAGATTTAAAATACTAGTGTTTTCCAATATAATCCATTCTTTTAACCACACCAGACATTCTGCTTCATAATATAATTTTAGATTTCGTAATGCCAGTCCTCCTCTCTCCCTTTTAGCTGTTAATAGTTTATACCTTATGCCTGGTTTTTTTGGTTTGCCATATGAATTTTGTTAGATCTTTTCTCCACTCATCAAAACAATTTTCTTTCATTATTATTGGTATTGTTTGGAACAAATATATCTTTTTGGGTAAAACATTCATCTTAATTATAGATATTCTCCCCAGTAACGTCAGCTTTAATCTACTCCTGGTTTCTAGATCTCTTCTATTTTCCTTCCAGGCTTTTTCATAATTGTTTCCAAATAGATTAATATTTTTCATCGTCAATTCTATACCAAAATATTTTGCTTTTGTAACAATTTCCAAACCCAATTTCTCCTGTAGTTCGCTCTTTTCTAATTCCTGTATGTTTTTTGCCATAAGTTTTGTTTTTGACACATTTATCTTGAAGCCTGCTACTTTCCCGAACTCATTCATTATCCTCAGTGCTTTCATGAGACTGTTTCCTGGCTCCTCAGGTGCTAATATAATATTGTACGCAAAAGCTCTAATTTTGAAAACATCCTTGCCTCATGTAATTCACTTTATCTCTTTTTCTTTCTTTATTTCTAAAATCAGGATTTCCAAAGTTAGTATAAAAAGGAACGGTGAAAGCGGGCATCCTTGCCTGGTACCTTTCTCTAGATTTCAAGGATCCGTCTTTTCACCATTTCTTATTAAACATCCCTGCTGGTTTTCATATATTGTGTTTATTGCTCTGCAGTAGTTTTCAGCAGTCCTACTGCTTCTGCTACTTCCTGAAGGAACGATCTTGATAGGTTATCAAAAGCCTTCTTGGCATCTGTTAACATAAACGCCGCTTTTTTGTTGGGTCTCATTTCCAAATATTCAATTAGATCAAATACTATTCTCCTATTTGCCATTATATGCCTATTTGGGAGGAATCCTACTTGGTCTTGGTCTATTACATCCTTTAGGACCGATTTCAGCCTATTTGCTAATATCCCCGCGAACAATTTATAATCATTATTTAATAATGATATGGGTCTGTAATTGTGAACTAATTCTCTAGCTGTGCTTTGTTTGTGAATTAATACAATATTGGCTTCTTGCCATGACTTTGGTATTTTTCCTTCTTGCATGATCTCGTTCATTAATTTTTTAAAAGGCATTGTTATAGCATCTTCTAACCTTTGGTAGTGTATCGCGGATAGTCCATCTGCACCTGGAGCCTTCCCCAGTTTAAGATTGGAAATGGCTTGTTGTATCTCCATTGTTGTTACTGGTGCGTTTAGCTGCTTCCGTTTGGTTTCACCTATTTTTGGGATTTGTTTTCCTTGAAGATATTTTATAATTTGTTGTCGAGTTTCTGCACCTTTTTTATATAGATTGGTGAAGTATTTTACAAAGCATTTATTTATTCCTTCTTCTGCCACCACTGTTTTTCCTTCATATACTACTTTATTTGTCTTTCTCTTTGTCTTTTCTTTATCTGCCACGCAAGTAATTTACCTGGTCTGTTTCCAAATTCAAATGATTTTTGTTCATCCATTTTAAATTTCTTTCTGTTTCATCATTTAAGGGTGTTGAGAGCTGTGTTTGTAATATTTTAATGGTTTGGTTTGCAATCTCTTTTTTGGTGTTTTCGCTAATAATTTTTCTTGTTTGCCTATTTCTTCTTGTAAATGCTTGATTTTAGCCTCTCTTATTCTTTTTTGTATCATGTTTTGTTTATACAACATGTTTTTAGATTGGCCTTGAGATAGTCTTTAAACCTCTTTTGTTGGCCACCAGCATTACACCTTCCATTTTTAAGTTTGGAATAGAGTCGTTGCTTTGGAAGACAATCATCAGGCATCCGCACCACATGACCAGTCCAACGAAGTTGGTGTTGAAGAATCATTGCTTCAACACTGGTGATCTTTGCTTCTTCCAGGACACTGGTGTTAGTTCGCCTGCCTTCCCAAGTGGTGTGTCACATTTTTCGGAGACACCATTGATGGAATCTTTCAAGGCGTTGGAGATGGCGTTTATAAGTGGTCCATGTTTCACAAGCGTACAGTTGGGTTGGTAGTTCAAGAGCCTAGACTGAAACTTGAAAGACTAGTTTCAATGGACCAAGAATGGTTTTCATGGCTGGTTCTGACTTTCCCCTTTTCCCAGTGGGAATTCCTACTTGTAGAGCAGAGGCCATGGCTGGTCGGCAGCTGCAGTGCCTGTGTGCTTTGTTCTGTTGTTGTTGTCAGTGCTTTGTGCTGGAGGGCACTGTTTCGTGGCGCTCATTGGTTGCTGTTGGATATTTGGATAGTCTGAGCGGATTGGTTGAGCGAGCAAAAGGCTCAGCCTTCATTAGGGCAAATGTTCTACCCTTATTTATGGCAGCCTTTGGAATAGAAAAAGGAAAGGACTGTGTCAGGATGTCTTTTGTGGGGACATTTGCAGACGTGAAGGTGTCGGTCTGGGGTACAGTCGGAGTGGGGTATGGTGCCTGCTGGAGGGCGAAACCCCCGCCACCCTTTCCAAAAATTCTGGTAACAATGCTTCATGAAATTTATACACTGCTTGACTGCATGAATGAGGGGGCCAGGCTCTCTGGGCCCTGACATGGCGGTAGCTCTTGAACCCAGAGCACTTGGGACCTCCTTTCTCTCTCTGCCAGCCCTTCATGCTTTGGGCTGCCTCTTTCAGGCTCTGGTGATGCCCCTTCAGGTCACTGAACTGCAGAGAGATGGAAGGAATTGGTCAGAGTGGGCTGGCAAGGATCAATTAGGCTCCACATACGTATTTCTGTTCTGCCAATTCGGCAGTGGTTCACTGTATTCTCCAGACTCCCCTCCTCACCCCCAAACACCCCCCAAGAATTGGGGCTGCCAGCATCTGAGTCACTCTTTCCGCTCATCTCTTCTAGGATCAGGTGCTTAAGGCGCCTCTTCAGGCGCTGCCACAGGGTGGCCCCCCAGCCAGACACAGAGCAGCCCGTGGCGCCAGGTAAGCCAGTGGCCCTCCTTTTTTGGACAGAGGAGGGCAGGGATGGGCATGGGGGGCGACTAGTCCAAGGATGCAAAAGAGGACTCACCTCTTCCCCTGTCCTTCTGTTTGCAGTGCTGCTGCGGTTCAGTATCCCAGCCCCAGAGGTGAGTATTGGAGAAAACAAGAGCAGGGACTGGATCCCTCAGACCTGCCCCCCGCTGTCCCCCGGGCTCTTTGCCCCCACTCTGCACTCTCAGATGCGGAGAAGCCCTCCCCTCACGAGGAACTGACAGCCTGACTTTTGCATTTCAGCTGCTAGAGGATGAACAGCTCTACATCCTGGGGGTCATCAACAGCTGCCAGGCAGCTGAGCTCAGGGGGCGCCGATCCCTGATGTGCTCCAAGGAGGAGACAGCCCATAAAATTCTGGTGAGTGGTGGGGGAAAGGGGTTGTGCATCTGTGGGGAGGAGGACCCTGCCGGCTTAGGCCATGGGGTTGCCATTCCCCTGCAAAGCCAAGCCTGGTGTTCGGGGTCGGAGCTGATTTTCCTCCTCTGTTCTCTTCCAGGACATCTTGGGGCCCTTGAAGCACTTCAGGGATTGCCCCCTGACCTTGGCCCTTGCCTTGGAGGCCCTCCTCCAGCTAAGGTGAGTGGGGTCTTTGGCGTGGATGGGGTTGTGGGGGGGGGGAGAACTCCAGGGGGAAAGAGCAGGCGGGAGGGAGAAAGGGGCAAGGGAGACTCTAACCCTCTCCCTTTCATTTCTGCAGCACGATGAGGCCCAAATTCACCTCTGACATGATTAGTGCCATCCTGCACAGGATGTTGGAGGCTGTGTTGTGTGGGGCCAAGGAGGAGGAGGAGGAGGAGAAGAGAGAAGTATGTCCTTTGTTTTGACTTCCCTTCACAGGCTCTTTCTTCCTCTTCATCACACCCTTGCAGAATCCAACTCTCTTCTCTCTTTTCCCGCAGGAACTGAAGAGGCACTACCGGCTTCTGCTGGGCAGTCTTCTAATGGAAGCACCCAACCCTGGCACCCTCCTCCAACTTCTTAGTGTAAGTGTCCCTATGGCATCCGGGGTGATTTTAGGGTTGTCCCCCCCCCGTTCCCTACCCAATGGACTGCCCCATTTCTGGGGCACAGAGCCTGTTTGGCCCCCAATTTGGTCCAAGACCAAAGCTGGCAACCCCTCATGGTGCAGAAGTACCAGGCACTCCGTGGTGGGGGCAGTGGGGGCCGCTTTGGCCAAGACCGGCCCCTGACTCTGAAATGCTCTTTCCTCCTGCAGGACCTCAGAGGATACGCCCTGGGGGAAAGTGGGGAGGCACAACAACTTGCGGCCAGCAGCATCTCTTTGCTGCTGGCCATTGCCAGGAAATATCCCAAACTCAGAGTAAGTACCTTGCCTTCTTCTATTCATTTCTTTGGTTACTTCCATCCCCCCCAAGATCACATCCCCAAGTGATCTTTAGTGCAGAATTTGCGGGGGGTGTCCCTGGGGGTCAGGATGAGGCCAGAGGCTTTTACTGCCCCCTTTCCTGCTGCTGCCCTTCCACCTCTGCCCAGGAGGCTGCAGGGCCCAGGGAGGTCCTCTGGAAGAAGGGACTGGGCCCAAGACAGAGGGAGACCTGTCCTTCCTGGCTTGGCGCTGCTTCTGTGCTCTCTTGCTTCCCATCTGACCCCGATTTTTCTTTCCCCTGCAGATGACAGTCGTTCGGCCGGAACTGGCGTGCTTCCGCCGGAAGCCAAAAGAAGGTAAGCCCCACACCTTGGAGACAGTGCCCTTTGACTAAAGGCCTGTGGGGAAATCTCATTTTCATTTGCATTTGCATTCTCTTCTCATTCTCTTCCATCCAGATGACATCATCATTGAGGATTTAGAGCCGTAACTGTCTGCAGCGACACTGGAGCGGCCAGGATCTGAGGATCAGGAAAGCACTCAGCGTCGGCTACTGGAACAGTTTGAACTGCTAGAGGACCACAGTAGGCGACTCACAGAGCGGCTACACCAGTTGCAGAGCCAGGCGGGACCTGAGGGTCAACAGAGGCAGCAGCTAGAAGCCGGTGAGTGCCAGCCAGGACTGTCCAGTCGGACTCTAAAGAGAGAGTCAGGAGAGATTGCTGGAGACCCCACAGAAGGGGCTCAGCAAGCACCAGCAGAGATGGCAGATTTCCAGTCTTCCCAAGTTGTAAATATTGGGGGAGGCATCCCTTTTGAACTTCTCTCAGAAAGCAACTGGCTGAGTTGGTCAATAAAAATGCAGCAGTTGTTAAGGAGAGATGGACTATGGGACTGTGTTGAAACTGAGGTTTTGAGACGGGACTCTACTGAGAAAAGACGGCTGGATGAAAGGGCTCGTGCCCAAATTATGCTGTGTTTGAGCAACTCTCAGTTATTGCATGTAGCAAATGCCAGCACAGCATTTGAGTGCTGGAATTTATTAAGGGCAATGCATGTCAGAGAAACTGCTGGAACTATAATTTCTCTGACCAAAAGGCTGTTCAGGACTGTTATGAAAGAAGGTGAGAGTTTGGCAACTCATCTTCAAACACTGAAACAGAGAGGTAAGCGTTAGGATGAAACTGATCAAACCTACATTATCCTTTCAAGTTTGCCTGAAAGCTGGTTGCCTGTGATTAACAGCATAGAGAGTATGCGTCCCCGAGATCTGACCCTTGAGTATGTGGTTGGAAGATTGACCGAAGAAGCAGAAAGAAGGTCAGACAGACAGGCTGAACTCCAAGAGCGGAGGAGTTACAGCCGAGGGGGCCAGCAGCAGAATCTGCCAATGGGGCAACGCCAAGTTTGGGACTTGGGCATGGCGGTGAGGAGATGCTATAGATGCAGCCAAGCCGGGCATCTCCAATGTCAATGCAGGGCAAGACCTCCAGGAGACGACATGGAGCAGAGACAGCAATTGATGCAGAAATGTAAGCAGAAGGGGTTCTCTTCAGGGAAGAAGAACACGCGTTCTGCTCATCTTGTGTCTGCATTTTCTCGAGAGGAGAGGAAGATACCTCGAGGAACATGGTTGCTGGACTCTGGTAGCAGCAGGATTATCTGCAACAGTCGGGAGGACTTTAAGACCCTGGGGAAGCCAGCTAATGGAAAAGACTCAATCTATCTTGCTGATGGTCATAGAAGCAAGATTGATGGCCAGGGAACATGTTTCCTGCAGTGCTTCAACACTACTCTACCAGAGACTCTGTTTGTCAGCAGTTTGGACTGTTGTTTACTGTCTGTAAGCTGTTTGATTAATGCAGGGTATAGTGTTAAGTTCACGCAGGATGGTTGTCTGATAAAGAATGGAACTCAGGTATGTGGCCATGCAAAGTTGAAAAATGGGTTATATGCAATGCAGGTGAAGCCTGTTAAAGCAGCCCAGGTGGTTCAGGATAATTTGCCGGTTCATAAGGGGTGTGTGCATGAACTGCACAGAAAACTGGGTCACACCAATTTCCATGTGCTTTCAGAGATGCAAAAGGTGTGCAAGAACCTAAAAGTAAATAGCTGTAACTGTTTCCTAGATTGCAATGTATGTAAAATGGCCAAATCTAAGAGGAAGCCTATGGCTTCTAAAAGTGACAGAGTATCTAAAGAGGTTTTAGAACTTGTCCATTGTGACGTGATAGGCCCTTTTCCACAGAAGACTGAAGGGGGCGCCAGATACGCTTTTCTGGTAACAGATGATAAATCACGTTTTGGTTGGTTGTTTTTGTTAAAGCAGAAATCGGAGTGTTTCCCCACATTCAGAGAATGGGTTGCCCAAGCTGAAAAGCTCTTCGCTCGCCCTGTTGTGCAGTTGCAAACAGATAGGGGTGGAGATTTTCTGAACAAACAATTTGGAGCATGGTTGCGACGTAAGGGGATCACTCACCGTTTGACTAACCCTTATAGCCCTGCTGAAAATGGTCTGTGTGAAAGACGTGGGGCTGTAATACAGTCAGTAAAGGATTGCCTGCTAGTGGATGCAGGATTGGGTAACAACCATAGGCTGTGGGGTGAGGCTTTCCTTACAACAAACTTTTTGATTAATAGAACCTAGTCTAGCTCTATAAAAGATATTCCTTATCGTGTGTTGTTTGGGAAAGAACCAGAGTGGACAATGCTCCATAACTGGGGTTCTTGGGCACATGTAAATATCCCCAAAGCTCAGCGCCAGAAAGGGGGCGCTAGAGCGCAGAAACTGCGGTTTGTGGGATATCAGCCCTATGGCAAAGGGTGGCGTTTCAATTTACGCCCAGAACGCGTGGTTCTGTCACGAAGTGCAGACTTTGCTGACCAGGACAGATGGACTGCGATCCATGCCAACCCAGATTGCCTACTGCTTCTGCAAGTAAGAGAAGAGGCTTCTTCTCAGCCATTGGCAACACAGGAGCAGGATGAGGAGGAGGCACAGATTTCCCCAAAAGATGTGGCAATAGATAATACTTCTCTAGAGGAAGAGGAAGAAGGGCCAGAGATAAGGAAGGAAGAAGAAGAAGTAGTTGTGCCTAGGCACTCCCAGCGTTCAAACAAAGGTGTACCTCCTCAGTGTTTGACCCTAGGAGGAATGAAAGTATGCAGTGTGAGTTGTGTGGAACCACAAAGTTATGATGAAGTCTTAGACTTATCCCCTGGGGAACGTGCTTTGTGGGAACAAGCTATGAAAGAAGAAATGGACTCTTTTAAACGTAACAAAGTGTTTGAGGTCATAATGCCGCCACCTGGTGGCGGAGTGGTGTCATGCAAGTGGGTTTATAAAAGAAAAACCCTTGCATCTGGGGAACCACGTTTTTGAGCCAGATTAGTAGCCAGAGGGTTCACTCAGATTAAAGGGGAGAGTTATGATGAAGTGTTTTCTCCAACTGTAAAGAGTGAAACTTTTCGTTTAATGCTCTCTATTGCTGCTGCAAGACAATTAGCAGTGCACCATTCTGATGCTGATGCTGCATATCTGCATGCAAATTTAGACCATGAAGTGTTAATGAGACAACCCCCTGGGTTTGAAGAGAGAATGGTGCAGTCTGGCCTTTAAAAAAGGCTGTTTACGGTCTCAAACAAAGTGGAAGGTGTTGGAACCAGTGTTTAAATGAAGCCCTTGTAAAACTTGGTTTTAAAAGGAGTGTGGCTGATCCATGCCTGTACACCAAGGCGACAGGCAACAAATATCTAATGCTCTTAGTCTTTGTTGATGATTTGCTTGTAGCAGGGCGTTCCACAGATGAGATCCAGAAGCTCACAAGTCAACTGGAAAGAAGTTTAAGCTTAAAGCCTTAGGGCCTGTAAGCAATTACTTGGGAGTAGAAGTAAGTTAGGAAGCTTCCTATTGAGCCAGAAAGAGAAAATTCTTCGTTTGATAGAGCAGTTTGGCATGGAAAACTGCAAGCCAGTTCAGACTCCCATGACACCAGATTTCCCAAAGACAGTGTGTGAGGATGAATTTGATCAGCCTGAGTTGTATCACTCAAAAATAGGATCACTGCTGTATTTAAGCCAGTGGTCAAGGCCAGACGTTGCATGTGCTACAAATGTTCTGAGCCAACGTGTATCTAAACCCAGTACTGCCAATTGGTGTGCTTTGAGAAGGCTTATCGGATAGCTAAAGGGGACATTAAATGTATGTTTGAAGATATCTAGTACACAAGACAGAAAACTAGAAGTATTTGTTGATGCGGACTGGGGAAGCTGTGTAGCTACTAGAAAATCTACAAGTGGAATGGTTATGATGTTTGCCAATTCCATAATTGGATGGAGGTCAAAGAAACAAGGATTTGTTGCGACCTCATCCTGTGAGGCAGAATATGGGAGCCTGTCGCTAGCATGCAATGAAATCATGTGGTTTATACAGATACTAAAAGATCTAGATTGTAAAGTAGATTTGCCTATCCAAGTGTATGAAGATAGCCAATCGTGCATTGTGTTAGCGGGCTTGGAAATAATGAAATCCGCATCAAAACATATTGCTATCCGTCATGCAAATGTTAAAGATTGTGTACAGAATGGGGTAATCAAACTGGAGTATTGTCAATCACAGGATAACATTGCTGATTTGTTTACCAAGCCTTTGCCAGCAACATGCCATAATTAATTGATGACAAAACTAGGTTTATGTATATAGTGTACTGTATGTATGTATGTATGTATTTGACCTGTTGGGGTTTTTCGCATTTAAGAAACAGAAGGGGTGTCACGGCTAAAATGGCCGCTGTTTCTTTAATGCTTAAAAAAGCTGGGTCAGCATGAGTCAGCAGTCTGCACCAGGTTGTATATAGAGAGAGAAATGTTAGTTTGGTGTTGGGTTGGTTGGTTGGTTAGTGAAAGCTGGTAGTGTTGAGGTGTGTACAGTTGGCCAGTCGCTTTTGCACAAAGACTTTTAAGAATAAAAGCAGAAAGCACTCTGCAAGGATATTCTTGTGGACTCTTTTATGCCGACAAGGGTCTGAGGAGACAAAGGGAGGTCAGAACCCTTTCCTTTTTTTTACAATCACTGACAGGGATCCCATCGGATGGCTTCAGGGGAAGACAAGGCTCCCGAGTAAACCCTACACAGATGCAGAGTGGAGTCCCTAAGATGGTTGGGTGGCAATTTGTAGGCCTCCTCCTGGCAACTCCAGCAGCCCAGCTGGTGCCTTATGCCTTGCTCTTCTTTCCTCTGGACCACCTCAGGGAGGCTGAGGGGGGAGGGTCTTGCTGTCTGGGCACAGGGCTGACACCTTTGTTTTGCAAAAGACAGGACAGGGCAGGGGGCAGAGAGAGATCCGAAAATTATTAACATTATTTTGCCTCAAAAGATCTCACGGAATTTTAGGTTTTTCCATTCCTTGGGATATATGATCTACTCCCTGTGTAAATCCACGTGTCAAGAAGAAAAAGAACTGGAAGAGAATGGAACAAAAATACAGTGGTGCCTCGCAAGACGAAAAGAATCCGTTCTGTGATTCTCTTCGTCTAGCGGTTTTTTCATCTTGCGAAGCAAGCCCATTGACGGATTAGTGGATTAGCGCTATTAGTGCTATTAAAGGCTTATCGGCTTATCGGATCAGCTGATAAGCGGCTTAGCGGCTTAGAAAAAGGGGGGAGGGGAAAAAACCCGCAGGAACTCGCAATACATTTTCGTCTTGCGAAGCAAGCCCATATGAGATTCGTTTTGCGAAACACCTCCAAAACGGAAAACTCTTTCGTCTAGCGAGTTTTCCGTCTTGCGAGGCATTCGTCTTGCGGGGCACCACTGTAAATATTTTTAGTGGATTACGAATAAATGCACAATAAATTGTTACTGTCTTGAATTTCATTGTCTTATTGTCTTCCATTCATTGGGACACCTTTGTTGTTACAGCCTGAAATAGAATTAGCATTTTTTGCTGCTGCATCACTCTCAGGTTTACTCATCTTAAGCTTGTGGTCCACTAAGATCCCTAGGTTTCCCTACGAGCAAACCAGGTGTCCCTCATGTTATATTGGTGCAGCTGGTTTTTCCTGAACCTTAGATTGGCTACAGGTCCTCTTTGCTCACCACCAGTCAGTGCTGTGGTAGATTTTACCCCAAAGTTGTTGAGCTTTTTTTAGGGTTGAAGTTGAGGGTTTTTTTTAGGATTTTACCCCACAAAATAAACTGCTACAGGGGCTGGATTCAACCGACCGGTGGGCCAGATTAGGCCCCAAAACAGACTTTGGACATGCCTGCCAGGGTTGGACTCAGACTCTCATCGTCTGGAGGGATGGCTCTCCGTGAGAGAGGAGCTTGCCTCCACTGGAGACAAGCAGTTGCGTTGCTGAGCCTCCCTGGCTCACCACAAGTGGGAGGAAATGTCCACAGTCAATTTAGGCACACCTGCACCACAGCTGAAAATGCACATTTTCGAAATCAGGAAAATGCCTGTGGTTTCAGGGCATCGTTAGATTGCTACTGCACTCCAGCTAAACTTCACCTCTGAATGCCGCTAACAATGCGCTTCGCTGATCAGCGATCCTACAAGTGAATAATAAAGGATATTCTAGCCTGTGTTCCTTAGTTTCAGGCACTCCAACACAGAAGCATTCCCCACAAAGTGCAAAAATGCTTTCTTCCAAGTAAATTGCCCTCAGATAGGAAAGTTGCACCCAGAAATGATTGGCGGCAGCAACATAAAAGAAACGAGGCAGAAAAGAAAGCAGGGCAGAGATTAGCTGGAAGGGGCATAGGAAACAGCAAAGAACTGCAGTTAAGAGACAGGGGGGGAAATTGGATAACCCAAAAGCCATATGGCCAAGGAAATCGCCACCTATTCTAATTGGTTGTGAAACCTTCACTGTGCCAGCTAGTAGAAAGGCGGATTTCATATGTAATCGGCATGTAATCCGATCAGTATAAACATCCTATGGTTTGTCTGAAAAAACTGAAGGAGCAAGTGAAAAAAGAGGCCGTTTTTGAGACTGGTGCAGATGGAGCTTCTTTTGCCCCTGCAAGAATCTGATCTTCTTTCCCCAAAGTGCTAGGACTGAGCAGCAGAGGGCTGCCTGCACCTCCAAACCGACATGTGGAACTGCAGGAGGAGGAAGCTTTTAGGGGAGATTGCAAAGCCTGCCATGGGTACCTCCAAGAATCCCAGGAGCTGTAGTTTGCTTAAGGGTGCTGGAACTGTAGCTCTGGGTAAGCCACAGTTCCCAGAAAGCAGGTGGGTGAGGGAGATATGCTTTAAATGCATAGTATGCCCTCTCATTTCCTGTTTTGTGAACCAGGGCTGGGGTACCTCTTTGAGCCTGAGGGGTGCCTTCCCTTCTGCACAAGCCGCCACATGCCGGGGCAATCGTGGGTAAAGCAATGATTGCAAAATTTACTTTTGTACAGTAGGATAGTTCAGGGGTCAGCAACCTTTGTCAGCCATGGGCCGGTCCACCGTCCCTCAGACCATGTGGTGGGCCAGACTGTATTTTGTGGGGGGGCTGGAATGAATTCCTATGCCCCACAAATAACCCAGAGATGCATTTTAAATAAAAGCACGCATTCTACTTATGTAAAAACACACTGATTCCCGGACCGTCCGCAGGCCGGATTGAGAAGGCAATTGGGTCGCATTCTCTGGAAAAGAAGAGGTGGTGGCAATGGCCGCTCATGTAGATGCCCTTTGAAAGGGGGCCAGACAAATTCAAGGGAAGGAGACCTACCTATGGCAACTGGCACTCCTTCTATATGAAGCCTCCGCTGCCAGTACTGGTCTGCCACGGAATACTCTTTGCTGGGATGCAGCGCACGAAAACGACAAGCCTAAGGTTACCAGGTGTCCCCGTTTCCCGGGACAGTCCCCAGATTTACAAATCAGTCCCCATACAAAATCCTATCACTCCTACTGAAGTTGAAAAGTGTCCCTGGATTCATTGGGGGGGAAATCTGGTAACCTTAGACAAGCCCCTCCTTTACTCCAGATTTCTTCCCACACTTCTGAAGGGGAAACGTCTGCTTAGGTTTTCAAGCCAAGCAGGCTCCCGTTCTGAGATTCCCGGCAAACTTCTCAGGCCTCCTCCATCGCAGCGAAGCTGCCCCAGAGGTCAGATTGTACGTCAGCTTCGGTCTGCAGAAATGTGTGGGGTTGAACTGTACACATTTCTCACTGGTTTTATTCAGCTTTGGCCAAGGGAAAGTACTTTTACAGAAGACGACAATGACGACACACAAACACACAGGCTGCATCCAGAGTACCCAAAAAGCTGCTATCCGATTGACATCATTTAAACCAGAGGTGCGCCCATATTAAGAGGCAATTGCTGATAAGCTATTGGCATGATACACCCATGTCTAAGATCACTTTAGAATTTTAATGGGGGACCGCAGCCAGGCTAGGAAGGGCATACGAGCGGGGCGCAGCCGGGGTCCCTCTCCCTCTCCTTCCTTCCTCCACCAAGGGATCCCCTCGCTCCCCGCGCCTGCCCTCCGCCAAGAGCCGCTCCGGCCACTTACTCCGCCGCCGCCGCCACCGCAGCTGCTCCTGCCCGGCAACCACGTGGGAGCCAAGGGAAGGGACGGGACAGCGGCAGCGGCGGCGCCCGACTACGGCAGCCGCGGAGGGGCGGAACGGGGCCGAGCGCAGCAGCGCGCCGGCTTCGCGAAGGGGAGGAGCCCGGAGCTGGAGGGGAGGGCGTGTGTGTGTCGTCATTGTCGTCTTCTGTAAAAGTACTTTCCCTTGGCCAAAGCTGAATAAAACCAGTGAGAAATGTGTACAGTTCAACCCCACACATTTCTGCAGACCGAAGCTGACGTACAATCTGACCTCTGGGGCAGCCTCGCTGCGATGCAGGAGGCCTGAGAAGTTTGCCGGGAATCTCAGAACTCTTCTCCCTGAGTAGAGTCCTTTGGTAGGTTCTCTATCGGTAGGAGAAAATAACAGAGGCCAAGCAGGGAATGTTGAGAAGCAAAGCAGCTCCTAAGCCTGATCTTTCTTAAAGCTGTTGCAACAGGGTGCCCCCCCCACACACAAACAAAGGGGGAGAGGGACCCAGAACAATGGTGGGCAAACTCCTATACGTATTAACTTTTGAAATTCCCCGCCCTGGTGCTCAAGACCACCCCCATACATATATCACAGAAGGGGTGTAACCCAAGACCACCCCCAATACCTCATACATCAGAGAAGGGGCTAGCACAGGGGTCTGCAACCTTTAAGACTAAAAGAGCCACTTGGACCCATTTCCGAAGAAAAAACAACTGGGAGCCGCAAAACTCGTCATAAAAATAACTTTTTTGTCACTTTTTTATTATTTCTTTGTTTGACCCCTCAGAATTACTCCTCCTCATAGAAATAATGTTAAATTAACAAGTTACCTTTTTTTGTTTGTGTGTTCTTCACTCCCCTTCAAAACAGTGACCAGCGTACATGTCCCCTTTCAATACAGTGACCAGCGTACATGCCCCTTACAATGTAGCGGGCGGGCGGGCGGGAAGGTGACGTCGGGACCGTGCGTGACTCACGCACGCACCGCCCCATGCGACGTCACAGCCAGTACAGCGCCCGCCACAGTAGGGAGTGTCGGGGCGCACAATGCACCTCCTCCCCTCGCTAGTATCCGCCCCAGAGCCACGGCAAAGGTGGAAAAGAGCCACATGCGGCTCCGGAGCCGCGGGTTGCAGACCCCTGGGCTAGCAGGAAACCCCTGCAAGGGTTTGCCTGGAGAGCCTGGCCATTCTTTTGTGATGATAACTACTTAATTTCGGAAATCTTAAATGTGCCCTTAAGACAGGATTTGAGAGCAAAAAGACAATGGGGAGACAATATTTGAGGTAAATTTGGAAGGGACAAAATGCTTTCAGGACTTTTTCTGTGGGCTTCAGACATGTATATATATATGGGGGGGGGTGCTTGGTACATTTTTGAACATTTTATATATGTAAGACCTTAAAATTCTTAGAACAATAATAATATTGGATGGATCACTGCAGATGGTGACAGCAGTCATGAAATTAAAAGACGCCTGCTCCTTGGGAGAAAGGCGATGGCAAACCTAGACAGCATCTTAAAAAGCAGAGACATCACCTTACCAACAAAGGTCCATATAGTTAAAGCCATGATTTTCCCAGTAGTGATGTATGGAAGTGAGAGCTGGACCATCAAGAAGGCTGATCGCTGAAGAATTGATGCTTTTGAATTATGGTGCTGGAGGAGACTCTTGAGAGTCCCATGGACTGCAAGAAGATCAAACCTATCCATTCTGAAGGAAATCAGCCCTGAGTGCTCATTGGAAGGACAGATCGTGAAGCTGAGGCTCCAATACTTTGGCCAGCTCATGAGAAGAGAAGACTCCCTGGAAAAGATCCTGATGCTGGGAACGATGGAGGGCACAAGGAGAAGGGGACGACAGAGGACAAGATGGTTGGACAGTGTTCTCGAAGCTACAAACATGAGTCTGACCAAACTGTGGGAGGCAGTGGAAGACAGGAGTGCCTGGTGTGTTCTGGTCCATGGGGTCACGAAGAGTTGGGCACGACTAAACGACTAAACAACAACAATATTGGATGATAAAAATAGTATAATATTAATGATATAATATAATGATAATCATAGAATCATAGAATCATAGAGTTGGAAGAGACCACAAGGGCCATCGAGTCCAACCCCCTGCCAAGCAGGAAACACCATCAGCACACTCCTGGCATATAGTTGTCAAGCCTCTGCTTAAAAACCTCCAAAGTAGGAGACTCCACCACACTCCTTGGCAGCAAATTCCACTGTCAAACAGCTCTTACTGTCAGGAAGTTCTTCCTAATGTTTAGGTGGGATCTTCTTTCTTGTAGTTTGGATCCATTGCTCCGTGTCCGCTTCTCTGGAGCAGCAGAAAACAACCTTTCTCCCTCCTCTATGTGACATCCTTTTATATATTTGAACATGGCTATCATATCACCCCTTAACCTCCTCTTCTCCAGGCTAAACATGCCCAGCTCCCTTAGCCGTTCCTCATAAGGCATCGTTTCCAGGCCTTTGACCATTTTGGTTGCCCTCCTCTGGACACGTTCCAGTTTGTCAGTGTCCTTCTTGAACTGTGGTGCCCAGAACTGGACACAGTACTCCAGGTGAGGTTTGACCAGAGCAGAATACAGTGGCACTATTACTTCCCTTGATCTAGATGCTATACTCCTATTAATGCAGCCCAGAATTGCATTGGCTTTTTTAGGTGCCGCGTCACACTGTTGGCTCATGTCAAGTTTGTGGTCAACCAAGACTCCTAGATCCTTTTCACATGTACTGCTCTCAAGCCAGGTGTCACCCATCTTGTATTTGTGCCTCTCATTTTTTTTGCCCAAGTGCAATACTTTACATTTCTCCCTGTTAAAATTCATCTTGTTTGTTTTTGCCCAGTTCTCTAAACTGTCAAGGTCGTTTTGAATTATTATTATTTTATTTATACCCCACCCATCTGACTAAGGCTGCCAGAGCCACTCTGAGCGGCTTCCAACATACATAAAAACATAAGAAAACATTACGCACTTCCCTATACAGGGCTGTCTTCAGCTGCCTTCTAAAGGTTGCATAGTTACTTGATCTTCTTGGCTCCAGGATCGCACGACTCCATGCCCTCACAATGTTTCTCTGATGAAAACAGGGACATCATAGCACATCCTCCAACATTTCTCCAATGAAAATAGGGGCATCTTAAGGAAAAGTGGGACTTTCCGGGATCAAATCAGAAACCAGAATGACGCTTGGAGGATCTGTACTCTCTTACACACCCCTGCAGTGTCAACCAACAATCCACAGCTGAGGGTCTTTCTTAAGAGCAGCTGAATTTATTTTTATTTTATACCAGAACATACGCCTCAGTTTGTAGAGCATGAGACTCTTAATCCTAGGGTGGAAGCCGTGCCATGTTGGGCAAAAGGATTTCTGCATTTCAGAGGGTTGGACTAGATGACCCTTGTGGTCCTTTCCAACTTTACAAGAGCTGCTTAAAATGCTGCTAAGTTAGCCATTCCTGCAAAACTCTGGAATCCACAGCTAACGGTCAACAGAAACTGGTGTCAGTAGTGGGATACGAACCATGCTTCCATTCAGAGACCAGAACAGAGGCAGAAGTACGAATGGCTTTCTGCTGCGAATGCCAGCAGGCAGACGCAGCAATACAGAGTTTTGCTGCTTAGCAAGAGATTTGGGGAATTTGTGACCGTTCTTCACTGTGATCAGATTACACACTGAGTACTCGTCTCCCGTTTACTGTGCAAGCAAGTCAGCCAGGCCATAGCATGAGTTCCTGCCAGCCATCTCATCCTAGGTCACCCCCAATGCAGCATCAGGCAGGTGAAGTCACTAACATAAAAAATATATACCTAAGGCGAATTCTGGGACTCCAGAATCCACAGATACCTGCACAGTCCAGCTCAGGTGTGGGGAACCTCTGGCCCTCCAGATGTTGCTGAACTCCTGCTTGCTGGAGTTAACAGGAGTCTACTTGCAGTCTAGCAAGAGCTGGGGTGGCCAAAGGTTCCCCGCACCTCACCAGAGGAAAAGGATTCTGCATATGCTCAGGAGCACATTTGCCCTGCGGTCTTTGAAATGCTACATTTCCCTCTTGGAGGTCAAGGATTTCTGTGCATGTTCCAGGACATTCAGCCAAGGTGCCAAAATTTTGGTCAGCCAAAAGTTAGCTGCTGCACTCTTGAGACACAACTTCTGCTGAAATTGCAGGTAAATTTGCACTGGCTTCCTCGCCCTTTGAGACTATCTGAGGTGGGGACTGGAACAGGCCTGCCTCTTTGGGGACTTGTTAATTGATTTTAGCACTCCTTTGGAAAGAAGCAGGTATGTGCTCTTTGCGACTGGGCATATTTCCAAATGTGAATTCCGCAGAAAAACAACAGACTGTGGAGCATTCATGTGCCCATGGCTCTGGAATTCATGTGCTCCCATGCCAGAGAGGTTTTATGAGCGAATTTGATGGTTCCTTTCCCCACTTAGGCCGGACAGGTCCGCAACATGCCTGCCTTTAATGTTATGGCCCACCATTAAACTTGCATGCACCACGAAATGTGCCCCCCACATGGAAAGAGCAGGCTGCATTTGCCCTTTTCTCTCCCGATTTGAGTTCCACCTGAAAATTATGTGGCAGAAGTTACAAATGCTTTCAAATCCATGCCCTGCTTAATTCACAGAGTGCAGAAGGGTAGTGATATTCTTAAGCCCCCCGCGCAGCAAACGTAGAAAAAGAGAGCCACCAAGCACCTTAGAAACAAATGGATTTATCGTGGCAGAGCCAGTCGTAGGGCTAGAGAGTTTGGGATCAGAGCATTCTGCAGGCGGAACAGCAGGTGCCTCCGAGTTCTGACAGAGGAGCATCACCACTCAGGAAGGGTCAGGTGGGGCCAGGTCCTGGGGGGGGGTGGTTGCCACGGTGACAAGGACCCACCCTCCTTTGTGACATCTCTTGCTTCTCCTTTAAAAGCCACTGACTTGCAGGCGGCCATTGTGGGTTAGTGAGGAGAACGGAGAGAGGTGGTAGCAGCAGTTGGTGGTGGCAGTTAGAGGAGGAGTGATTTGTTCTTTTTTGTTTTCTTATTTTGATTTTGATTTCATTTATTACTTTTATTTGATTTGATTTATTTTGATTTTCTTTTATTCTTTTATTTTAACACTTTTATTTATTTTAATTTATTTTTTGTTCTTTGTTTTAATTTTTTTGTTTTGTTTTTTGGTGCACACCTGTGCATAGTCTGTATAGTTAGGGTTTTTGTGGACATGGGCAGACTGTAAGTAGCACCCCTTTCTCTTCATCTACGGGGGGGGGGTGTCACAAACTGGGAGGTTTTTCTGGCGGACACCTGAGTATCAGGTTTGTCCCTGTCCCTCCCTTGACCTCCACCTTACACCCATTCAGTGAAACAAAGAAAAATATATACATGGTCCTGTTTCCCAGCCAAGTTGAGTACCCCCTATTGTACTGGCCAAGTCCCCAATCCATGTACGATAGGTTGGATCCACTCTGGTCCTTGAGATGGCTACCTGTCTGGCACTCAGAGACCAGGAGGGCAGTGATGATCACCCCGGCAGAAGGGTTGCTGTGTACGTGGTCTCATGCTTCAGGGATGATGGCTGCCCCTAGCCATGTCCCAAGTGCCTCCTCTGGTCGCCATCTTCCTTCTGAGCAGAAAAGAGTGTTTTAAGGCAGATCAAAGAAAAGGTTTTGCCAAAGAACAATCGCTATGGATGAAGAGGTAAAAGAAACAATGGTCAAATGGGCACAAGATATCGGCCATACTATATATTTAGAACAATGGGAGAAACTCTGTCGCGAGGATATTCGCTTTACCACCTGCTATACGATAAAGGAAAATTTGGTTAAAATGTTTTACAGGTGGTATTTAACATCAGTTAAACTCGCCAAAATTTATAAATTCAAATCCAACCTTTGTTGGAAATGTAACAAAGAACCTGGAATGATAATTCATATGTGGTGGGGTTGCAAGGAAATAAAGAAGTTTTGTGGAATAATACATCAGGAACTTAAGAAAATGCTAAACAAACCCTTGATAAAAAAAATCCCGAAGCTTATCTGTTCGGGTTGGTGGACAAAGCGAATATCTTCACGACAGATTTTCTCCCATTGTTCTAAATATATAGTATGGCCGATATCTTGTGCCCATTTGACCATTATTTCTTTTACCTCTTCATCAAATCATAGTCCAATAATAGTATAAATTTTTGATAATAATTTCCTATTGTTTCGAAATATAATGGTGCTAAATAGCAATTGTTCTTTGGCAAAACCTTTGATCTGGCTTAAACACACTTTTTAATTGTATATATTGCCAATTATCCATCCCATATTGTTTTAATTCTTTGTATGTTTTTAATTTTAACTTTCCTTGGTCTTCTTCCAGTATTTGTCTATATGTTGCCCAGTTCGGATTCATATTGTGTTTTTTAACTGCATGGGCTTCTAATGGAGAGATCCATAAAGGGATTTGTGGCTCTAATAGCTGTTTATTCCTAAACTTTAAGACTTTAAAGTTTATTCTAAACTTAAAACAATGAATTTCTGAGTATATGCTTTTTGAAGCCATTATGTACCTTAACCTTCTCGTATGCTAGGTAGGTCTGCCATCCATACCTATTGTCAAAACTTTCTAGATTTAAAATACTAGTGTTTTCCAATATAATCCATTCTTTTAACCACACCAGACATTCTGCTTCATAATATAATTTTAGATTTCGTAATGCCAGTCCTCCTCTCTCCCTTTTAGCTGTTAATAGTTTATACCTTATGCCTGGTTTTTTTGGTTTGCCATATGAATTTTGTTAGATCTTTTCTCCACTCATCAAAACAATTTTCTTTCATTATTATTGGTATTGTTTGGAACAAATATATCTTTTTGGGTAAAACATTCATCTTAATTATAGATATTCTCCCCAGTAACGTCAGCTTTAATCTGCTCCTGGTTTCTAGATCTCTTCTATTTTCCTTCCAGGCTTTTTCATAATTGTTTCCAAATAGATTAATATTTTTCATCGTCAATTCTATACCAAAATATTTTGCTTTTGTAACAATTTCCAAACCCAATTTCTCCTGTAGTTCGCTCTTTTCTAATTCCTGTATGTTTTTTGCCATAAGTTTTGTTTTTGACACATTTATCTTGAAGCCTGCTACTTTCCCGAACTCATTCATTATCCTCAGTGCTTTCATGAGACTGTTTCCTGGCTCCTCAGGTGCTAATATAATATTGTACGCAAAAGCTCTACTTCTGAAAACATCCTTGCCTCATGTAATTCGCTTTATCTCTTTTTCTTTCTTTATTTCTAAAATCAGGATTTCCAAAGTTAGTATAAAAAGGAACGGTGAAAGCGGGCATCCTTGCCTGGTACCTTTCTCTAGATTTCAAGGATCCGTCTTTTCACCATTTCTTATTAAACATCCCTGCTGGTTTTCATATATTGTGTTTATTGCTCTGCAGTAGTTTTCAGCAGTCCTACTGCTTCTGCTACTTCCTGAAGGAACGATCTTGATAGGTTATCGAAAGCCTTCTCGGCATCTGTTAACATAAACGCCGCTTTTTTGTTGGGTCTCATTTCCAAATATTCAATTAGATCAAATACTATTCTCCTATTTGCCATTATATGCCTATTTGGGAGGAATCCTACTTGGTCTTGGTCTATTACATCCTTTAGGACCGATTTCAGCCTATTTGCTAATATCCCCGCGAACAATTTATAATCATTATTTAATAATGATATTGGTCTGTAATTGTTAACTAATTCTCTAGCTGTGCTTTGTTTGTGAATTAATACAATATTGGCTTCTTGCCATGACTTTGGTATTTTTCCTTCTTGCATGATCTCGTTCATTAATTTTTTAAAAGGCATTGTTATAGCATCTTCTAACCTTTGGTAGTGTATCGCGGATAGTCCATCTGCACCTGGAGCCTTCCCCAGTTTAAGATTGGAAATGGCTTGTTGTATCTCCATTGTTGTTACTGGTGCGTTTAGCTGCTTCCGTTTGGTTTCACCTATTTTTGGGATTTGTTTTCCTTGAAGATATTTTATAATTTGTTGTTGAGTTTCTGCACCTTTTTTATATAGATTGGTGAAGTATTTTACAAAGCATTTATTTATTCCTTCTTCTGCCACCACTGTTTTTCCTTCATATACTACTTTATTTGTCTTTCTCTTTGTCTTTTCTTTATCTGCCACGCAAGTAATTTACCTGGTCTGTTTCCAAATTCAAATGATTTTTGTTCATCCATTTTAAATTTCTTTCTGTTTCATCATTTAAGGGTGTTGAGAGCTGTGTTTGTAATATTTTAATGGTTTGGTTTGCAATCTCTTTTTTGGTGTTTTCGCTAATAATTTTTCTTGTTTGCCTATTTCTTCTTGTAAATGCTTGATTTTAGCCTCTCTTATTCTTTTTTGTATCATGTTTTGTTTATACAACATGTTTTTAGATTGGCCTTGAGATAGTCTTTAAACCTCTTTTGTTGGCCACCAGCATTACACCTTCCATTTTTAAGTTTGGAATAGAGTCGTTGCTTTGGAAGACAATCATCAGGCATCCGCACCACATGACCAGTCCAACGAAGTTGGTGTTGAAGAATCATTGCTTCAACACTGGTGATCTTTGCTTCTTCCAGGACACTGGTGTTAGTTCGCCTGCCTTCCCAAGTGGTGTGTCACATTTTTCGGAGACACCATTGATGGAATCTTTCAAGGCGTTGGAGATGGCATTTATAAGTGGTCCATGTTTCACAAGCGTACAGTTGGGTTGGTAGTTCAAGAGCCTAGACTGAAACTTGAAAGACTAGTTTCAATGGACCAAGAATGGTTTTCATGGCTGGTTCTGACTTTCCCCTTTTCCCAGTGGGAATTCCTACTTGTAGAGCAGAGGCCACGGCTGGTTGGCAGCTGCAGTGCCTGTGTGCTTTGTTCTGTTGTTGTTGTTGTCAGTGCTTTGTGCTGGAGGGCACTGTTTCGTGGCGCTCATTGGTTGCTATTGGATATTTGGATAGTCTGAGCGGATTGGTTGAGCGCCTTGTGAGCAAAAGGCTCAGCCTTCATTAGGGCAAATGTTCTACCCTTATTTATGGCAGCCTTTGGAATAGAAAAAGGAAAGGACTGTGTCAGGATGTCTTTTGTGGGGACATTTGCAGACGTGAAGGTGTCGATCTGGGGTACAGTCGGAGTGGGGTATGGTGCCTGCTGGAGGGCGAAACCCCCGCCACCCTTTCCAAAAATTCTGGTAACAATGCTTCATGAAATTTATACACTGCTTGACTGCATGAATGAGGGGGCCAGGCTCTCTGGGCCCTGACATGGCGGTAGCTCTTGAACCCAGAGCACTTGGGACCTCCTTTCTCTCTCTGCCAGCCCTTCATGCTTTGGGCTGCCTCTTTCAGGCTCTGGTGATGCCCCTTCAGGTCACTGAACTGCAGAGAGATGGAAGGAATTGGTCAGAGTGGGCTGGCAAGGATCAATTAGGCTCCACATACGTATTTCTGTTCTGCCAATTCGCCAGTGGTTCACTGTATTCTCCAGACTCCCCTCCTCACCCCCAAACACCCCCCAAGAATTGGGGCTGCCAGCATCTGAGTCACTCTTTCCGCTCATCTCTTCTAGGATCAGGTGCTTAAGGCGCCTCTTCAGGCGCTGCCACAGGGTGGCCCCCCAGCCAGACACAGAGCAGCCCGTGGCGCCAGGTAAGCCAGTGGCCCTCCTTTTTTGGACAGAGGAGGGCAGGGATGGGCATGGGGGGCGACTAGTCCAAGGATGCAAAAGAGGACTCACCTCTTCCCCTGTCCTTCTGTTTGCAGTGCTGCTGCGGTTCAGTATCCCAGCCCCAGAGGTGAGTATTGGAGAAAACAAGAGCAGGGACTGGATCCCTCAGACCTGCCCCCCGCTGTCCCCCGGGCTCTTTGCCCCCACTCTGCACTCTCAGATGCGGAGAAGCCCTCCCCTCACGAGGAACTGACAGCCTGACTTTTGCATTTCAGCTGCTAGAGGATGAACAGCTCTACATCCTGGGGGTCATCAACAGCTGCCAGGCAGCCGAGCTCAGGGGGCGCCGATCCCTGATGTGCTCCAAGGAGGAGACAGCCCATAAAATTCTGGTGAGTGGTGGGGGAAAGGGGTTGTGCATCTGTGGGGAGGAGGACCCTGCCGGCTTAGGCCATGGGGTTGCCATTCCCCTGCAAAGCCAAGCCTGGTGTTCGGGGTCGGAGCTGATTTTCCTCCTCTGTTCTCTTCCAGGACATCTTGGGGCCCTTGGAGCACTTCAGGGATTGCCCCCTGACCTTGGCCCTTGCCTTGGAGGCCCTCCTCCAGCTAAGGTGAGTGGGGTCTTTGGCGTGGATGGGGTTGTGGGGGGGGGGAGAACTCCAGGGGGAAAGAGCAGGCGGGAGGGAGAAAGGGGCAAGCGAGACTCTAACCCTCTCCCTTTCATTTCTGCAGCACGATGAGGCCCAGATTCACCTCTGACATGATTAGTGCCATCCTGCACAGGATGTTGGAGGCTGTGTTGTGTGGGGCCAAGGAGGAGGAGGAGGAGGAGAAGAGAGAAGTATGTCCTTTGTTTTGACTTCCCTTCACAGGCTCTTTCTTCCTCTTCATCACACCCTTGCAGAATCCAACTCTCTTCTCTCTTTTCCCGCAGGAACTGAAGAGGCACTACCGGCTTCTGCTGGGCAGTCTTCTAATGGAAGCACCCAACCCTGGCACCCTCCTCCAACTTCTTAGTGTAAGTGTCCCTATGGCATCCGGGGTGATTTTAGGGTTGTGTCCCCCCCCGTTCCCTACCCAATGGACTGCCCCATTTCTGGGGCACAGAGCCTGTTTGGCCCCCAATTTGGTCCAAGACCAAAGCTGGCAACCCCTCATGGTGCAGAAGTACCAGGCACTCCGTGGTGGGGGCAGTGGGGGCCGCTTTGGCCAAGACCGGCCCCTGACTCTGAAATGCTCTTTCCTCCTGCAGGACCTCAGAGGATACGCCCTGGGGGAAAGTGGGGAGGCACAACAACTTGCGGCCAGCAGCATCTCTTTGCTGCTGGCCATTGCCAGGAAATATCCCAAACTCAGAGTAAGTACCTTGCCTTCTTCTATTCATTTCTTTGGTTACTTCCATCCCCCCCAAGATCACATCCCCAAGTGATCTTTAGTGCAGAATTTGCGGGGGGTGTCCCTGGGGGTCAGGATGAGGCCAGAGGCTTTTACTGCCCCCTTTCCTGCTGCTGCCCTTCCACCTCTGCCCAGGAGGCTGCAGGGCCCAGGGAGGTCCTCTGGAAGAAGGGACTGGGCCCAAGACAGAGGGAGACCTGTCCTTCCTGGCTTGGCGCTGCTTCTGTGCTCTCTTGCTTCCCATCTGACCCCGATTTTTCTTTCCCCTGCAGATGACAGTCGTTCGGCCGGAACTGGCGTGCTTCCGCCGGAAGCCAAAAGAAGGTAAGCCCCACACCTTGGAGACAGTGCCCTTTGACTAAAGGCCTGTGGGGAAATCTCATTTTCATTTTCATTTGCATTCTCTTCTCATTCTCTTCCATCCAGATGACATCATCATTGAGGATTTAGAGCCGTAACTGTCTGCAGCGACACTGGAGCGGCCAGGATCTGAGGATCAGGAAAGCACTCAGCGTCGGCTACTGGAACAGTTTGAACTGCTAGAGGACCACAGTAGGCGACTCACAGAGTGGCTACACCAGTTGCAGAGCCAGGCGGGACCTGAGGGTCAACAGAGGCAGCAGCTAGAAGCCGGTGAGTGCCAGCCAGGACTGTCCAGTCGGACTCTAAAGAGAGAGTCAGGAGAGATTGCTGGAGACCCCACAGAAGGGGCTCAGCAAGCACCAGCAGAGATGGCAGATTTCCAGTCTTCCCAAGTTGTAAATATTGGGGGAGGCATCCCTTTTGAACTTCTCTCAGAAAGCAACTGGCTGAGTTGGTCAATAAAAATGCAGCAGTTGTTAAGGAGAGATGGACTATGGGACTGTGTTGAAACTGAGGTTTTGAGACGGGACTCTACTGAGAAAAGACGGCTGGATGAAAGGGCTCGTGCCCAAATTATGCTGTGTTTGAGCAACTCTCAGTTATTGCATGTAGCAAATGCCAGCACAGCATTTGAGTGCTGGAATTTATTAAGGGCAATGCATGTCAGAGAAACTGCTGGAACTATAATTTCTCTGACCAAAAGGCTGTTCAGGACTGTTATGAAAGAAGGTGAGAGTTTGGCAACTCATCTTCAAACACTGAAACAGAGAGGTAAGCGTTAGGATGAAACTGATCAAACCTACATTATCCTTTCAAGTTTGCCTGAAAGCTGGTTGCCTGTGATTAACAGCATAGAGAGTATGCGTCCCCGAGATCTGACCCTTGAGTATGTGGTTGGAAGATTGACCGAAGAAGCAGAAAGAAGGTCAGACAGACAGGCTGAACTCCAAGAGCGGAGGAGTTACAGCCGAGGGGGCCAGCAGCAGAATCTGCCAATGGGGCAACGCCAAGTTTGGGACTTGGGCATGGCGGTGAGGAGATGCTATAGATGCAGCCAAGCCGGGCATCTCCAATGTCAATGCAGGGCAAGACCTCCAGGAGACGACATGGAGCAGAGACAGCAATTGATGCAGAAATGTAAGCAGAAGGGGTTCTCTTCAGGGAAGAAGAACACGCGTTCTGCTCATCTTGTGTCTGCATTTTCTCGAGAGGAGAGGAAGATACCTCGAGGAACATGGTTGCTGGACTCTGGTAGCAGCAGGATTATCTGCAACAGTCGGGAGGACTTTAAGACCCTGGGGAAGCCAGCTGATTCTGAACAAACAATTTGGAGCATGGTTGCGACGTAAGGGGATCACTCACCGTTTGACTAACCCTTATAGCCCTGCTGAAAATGGTCTGTGTGAAAGACGTGGGGCTGTGATACAGTCAGTAAAGGATTGCCTGCTAGTGGATGCAGGATTGGGTAACAACCATAGGCTGTGGGGTGAGGCTTTCCTTACAACAAACCTTTTGATTAATAGAACCTAGTCTAGCTCTATAAAAGATATTCCTTATCGTGTGTTGTTTGGGAAAGAACCAGAGTGGACAATGCTCCATAACTGGGGTTCTTGGGCACATGTAAATATCCCCAAAGCTCAGTGCCAGAAAGGGGGCGCTAGAGCGCAGAGACTGCGGTTTGTGGGATATCAGCCCTATGGCAAAGGGTGGCGTTTCAATTTACGCCCAGAACGCGTGGTTCTGTCACGAAGTGCAGACTTTGCTGACCAGGACAGATGGACTGCGATCCATGCCAACCCAGATTGCCTACTGCTTCTGCAAGTAAGAGAAGAGGCTTCTTCTCAGCCATTGGCAACACAGGAGCAGGATGAGGAGGAGGCACAGATTTCCCCAAAAGATGTGGCAATAGATAATACTTCTCTAGAGGAAGAGGAAGAAGGGCCAGAGATAAGGAAGGAAGAAGAAGAAGTAGTTGTGCCTAGGCACTCCCAGCGTTCAAACAAAGGTGTACCTCCTCAGTGTTTGACCCTAGGAGGAATGAAAGTATGCAGTGTGAGTTGTGTGGAACCACAAAGTTATGATGAAGTCTTAGACTTATCCCCTGGGGAACGTGCTTTGTGGGAACAAGCTATGAAAGAAGAAATGGACTCTTTTAAACGTAACAAAGTGTTTGAGGTCATAATGCCGCCACCTGGTGGCGGAGTGGTGTCATGCAAGTGGGTTTATAAAAGAAAAACCCTTGCATCTGGGGAACCACGTTTTTGAGCCAGATTAGTAGCCAGAGGGTTCACTCAGATTAAAGGGGAGAGTTATGATGAAGTGTTTTCTCCAACTGTAAAGAGTGAAACTTTTCGTTTAATGCTCTCTATTGCTGCTGCAAGACAATTAGCAGTGCACCATTCTGATGCTGATGCTGCATATCTGCATGCAAATTTAGACCATGAAGTGTTAATGAGACAACCCCCTGGGTTTGAAGAGGGAATGGTGCAGTCTGGCCTTTAAAAAAGGCTGTTTACGGTCTCAAACAAAGTGGAAGGTGTTGGAACCAGTGTTTAAATGAAGCCCTTGTAAAACTTGGTTTTAAAAGGAGTGTGGCTGATCCATGCCTGTACACCAAGGCGACAGGCAACAAATATCTAATGCTCTTAGTCTTTGTTGATGATTTGCTTGTAGCAGGGAGTTCCACAGATGAGATCCAGAAGCTCACAAGTCAACTGGAAAGAAGTTTAAGCTTAAAGCCTTAGGGCCTGTAAGCAATTACTTGGGAGTAGAAGTAAGTTAGGAAGCTTCCTATTGAGCCAGAAAGAGAAAATTCTTCGTTTGATAGAGCAGTTTGGCATGGAAAACTGCAAGCCAGTTCAGACTCCCATGACACCAGATTTCCCAAAGACAGTGTGTGAGGATGAATTTGATCAGCCTGAGTTGTATCACTCAAAAATAGGATCACTGCTGTATTTAAGCCAGTGGTCAAGGCCAGACGTTGCATGTGCTACAAATGTTCTGAGCCAACGTGTATCTAAACCCAGTACTGCCAATTGGTGTGCTTTGAGAAGGCTTATTGGATAGCTAAAGGGGACATTAAATGTATGTTTGAAGATATCTAGTACACAACAGAAAACTAGAAGTATTTGTTGATGCGGACTGGGGAAGCTGTGTAGCTACTAGAAAATCTACAAGTGGAATGGTTATGATGTTTGCCAATTCCATAATTGGATGGAGGTCAAAGAAACAAGGATTTGTTGCGACCTCATCCTGTGAGGCAGAATATGGGAGCCTGTCGCTAGCATGCAATGAAATCATGTGGTTTATACAGATACTAAAAGATCTAGATTGTAAAGTAGATTTGCCTATCCAAGTGTATGAAGATAGCCAATCGTGCATTGTGTTAGCGGGCTTGGAAATAATGAAATCCGCATCAAAACATATTGCTATCCGTCATGCAAATGTTAAAGATTGTGTACAGAATGGGGTAATCAAACTGGAGTATTGTCAATCACAGGATAACATTGCTGATTTGTTTACCAAGCCTTTGCCAGCAACATGCCATAATTAATTGATGGCAAAACTAGGTTTATGTATATAGTGTACTGTATGTATGTATGTATGTATTTGACCTGTTGGGGTTTTTCGCATTTAAGAAACAGAAGGGGTGTCACGGCTAAAATGGCCGCTGTTTCTTTAATGCTTAAAAAAGCTGGGTCAGCATGAGTCAGCAGTCTGCACCGGGTTGTATATAGAGAGAGAAATGTTAGTTTGGTGTTGGGTTGGTTGGTTGGTTAGTGAAAGCTGGTAGTGTTGAGGTGTGTACAGTTGGCCAGTCGCTTTTGCACAAAGACTTTTAAGAATAAAAGCAGAAAGCACTCTGCAAGGATATTCTTGTGGACTCTTTTATGCCGACAAGGGTCTGAGGAGACAAAGGGAGGTCAGAACCCTTTCCCTTTTTTTACAATCACTGACAGGGATCCCATCGGATGGCTTCAGGGAAAGACAAGGCTCCCGAGTAAACCCTACACAGATGCAGAGTGGAGTCCCTAAGATGGTTGGGTGGCAATTTGTAGGCCTCCTCCTGGCAACTCCAGCAGCCCAGCTGGTGCCTTATGCCTTGCTCTTCTTTCCTCTGGACCACCTCAGGGAGGCTGAGGGGGGAGGGTCTTGCTGTCTGGGCACAGGGCTGACACCTTTGTTTTGCAAAAGACAGGACAGGGCAGGGGGCAGAGAGAGATCCGAAAATTATTAACATTATTTTGCCTCAAAAGATCTCACGGAATTTTAGGTTTTTCCATTCCTTGGGATATATGATCTACTCCCTGTGTAAATCCACGTGTCAAGAAGAAAAAGAACTGGAAGAGAATGGAACAAAAATACAGTGGTGCCTCGCAAGACGAAAAGAATCCGTTCTGTGATTCTCTTCGTCTAGCGGTTTTTTCATCTTGCGAAGCAAGCCCATTGACGGATTAGTGGATTAGCGCTATTAGTGCTATTAAAGGCTTATCGGCTTATCGGATCAGCTGATAAGCGGCTTAGCGGCTTAGAAAAAGGGGGGAGGGGAAAAAACCCGCAGGAACTCGCAATACATTTTCGTCTTGCGAAGCAAGCCCATATGAGATTCGTTTTGCGAAACACCTCCAAAACGGAAAACTCTTTCGTCTAGCGAGTTTTCCGTCTTGCGAGGCATTCGTCTTGCGGGGCACCACTGTAAATATTTTTAGTGGATTACGAATAAATGCACAATAAATTGTTACTGTCTTGAATTTCATTGTCTTATTGTCTTCCATTCATTGGGACACCTTTGTTGTTACAGCCTGAAATAGAATTAGCATTTTTTGCTGCTGCATCACTCTCAGGTTTACTCATCTTAAGCTTGTGGTCCACTAAGATCCCTAGGTTTCCCTACGAGCAAACCAGGTGTCCCTCATGTTATATTGGTGCAGCTGGTTTTTCCTGAACCTTAGATTGGCTACAGGTCCTCTTTGCTCACCACCAGTCAGTGCTGTGGTAGATTTTACCCCAAAGTTGTTGAGCTTTTTTTAGGGTTGAAGTTGAGGGTTTTTTTTAGGATTTTACCCCACCGGTGGGCCAGATTAGGCCCCAAAACAGACTTTGGACATGCGTGCCAAGGTTGGATTTAGACTCTCATCGTCTGGAGGAATGGCTCTCCGTGAGAGAGGAGCTTGCCTCCACTGGAGACAAGCAGTTGCGTTGCTGAGCCGCCCTGGCTCACCACAAGTGGGAGGAAATGTCCACAGTCAATTTAGGCACACCTGCACCACAGCTGAAAATGCACATTTTCGAAATCAGGAAAATGCCTGTGGTTTCAGGGCATCGTTAGATTGCTACTGCACTCCAGCTAAACTTCACCTCTGAATGCAGCTAACAATGCGTGTCGCTGATCAGCGATCCTACAAGTGAATAATAAAGGATATTCTAGCCTGTGTTCCTTAGTTTCAGGCACTCCAACACAGAAGCATACCCCACAAAGTGCAAAAATGCTTTCTTCCAAGTAAATTGCCCTCAGATAGGAAAGTTGCACCCAGAAATGATTGGCGGCAGCAACATAAAAGAAACGAGGCAGAAAAGAAAGCAGGGCAGAGATTAGCTGGAAGGGGCATAGGAAACAGCAAAGAACTGCAGTTAAGAGACAGGGGGGGAAATTGGATAACCCAAAAGCCATATGGCCAAGGAAATCGCCACCTATTCTAATTGGTTGTGAAACCTTCACTGTGCCAGCTAGTAGAAAGGCGGATTTCATATGTAATCGGCATGTAATCCGATCAGTATAAACATCCTATGGTTTGTCTGAAAAAACTGAAGGAGCAAGTGAAAAAAGAGGCCGTTTTTGAGACTGGTGCAGATGGAGCTTCTTTTGCCCCTGCAAGAATCTGATCTTCTTTCCCCAAAGTGCTAGGACTGAGCAGCAGAGGGCAGCCTGCACCTCCAAACCGACATGTGGAACTGCAGGAGGAGGAAGCTTTTAGGGGAGATTGCAAAGCCTGCCATGGGTACCTCCAAGAATCCCAGGAGCTGTAGTTTGCTTAAGGGTGCTGGAACTGTAGCTCTGGGTAAGCCACAGTTCCCAGAAAGCAGGTGGGTGAGGGAGATATGCTTTAAATGCATAGTATGCCCTCTCATTTCCTGTTTTGTGAACCAGGGCTGGGGTACCTCTTTGAGCCTGAGGGGTGCCTTCCCTTCTGCACAAGCCGCCACATGCCGGGGCAATTGTGGGTAAAGCAATGATTGCAAAATTTACTTTTGTACAGTAGGATAGTTCAGGGGTCAGCAACCTTTGTCAGCCATGGGCCGGTCCACCGTCCCTCAGACCATGTGGTGGGCCAGACTGTATTTTGGGGGGGGGGGGCTGGAATGAATTCCTATGCCCCACAAATAACCCAGAGATGCATTTTAAATAAAAGCACGCATTCTACTTATGTAAAAACACACTGATTCCCGGACCGTCCGCAGGCCGGATTGAGAAGGCAATTGGGTCGCATTCTCTGGAAAAGAAGAGGTGGTGGCAATGGCCGCTCATGTAGATGCCCTTTGAAAGGGGGCCAGACAAATTCAAGGGAAGGAGACCTACCTATAGCAACTGGCACTCCTTCTATATGAAGGCTCCGCTGCCAGTACTGGTCTGCCACGGAATACTCTTTGCTGGGATGCAGCGCACGAAAACGACAAGCCTAAGGTTACCAGGTGTCCCCGTTTCCCGGGACAGTCCCCAGATTTACAAATCAGTCCCCATACAAAATCCTATCACTCCTACTGAAGTTGAAAAGTGTCCCTGGATTCATTGGGGGGGGGGGGAAATCTGGTAACCTTAGACAAGCCCCTCCTTTACTCCAGATTTCTTCCCAAACTTCTGAAGGGGAAACGTCTGCTTAGGTTTTCAAGCCAAGCAGGCTCCCGTTCTGAGATTCCCGGCAAACTTCTCAGGCCTCCTCCATCGCAGCGAAGCTGCCCCAGAGGTCAGATTGTACGTCAGCTTCGGTCTGCAGAAATGTGTGGGGTTGAACTGTACACATTTCTCACTGGTTTTATTCAGCTTTGGCCAAGGGAAAGTACTTTTACAGAAGACGACAATGACGACACACAAACACACAGGCTGCATCCAGAGTACCCAAAAAGCTGCTATCCGATTGGCATCATTTAAACCAGAGGTGCGCCCATATTAAGAGGCAATTGCTGATAAGCTATTGGCATGATACACCCATGTCTAAGATCACTTTAGAATTTTAATGGGGGACCGCAGCCAGGCTAGGAAGGGCATACGAGCGGGGCGCAGCCGGGGTCCCTCTCCCTCTCCTTCCTTCCTCCACCAAGGGATCCCCTCGCTCCCCGCGCCTGCCCTCCGCCAAGAGCCGCTCCGGCCACTTACTCCGCCGCCGCCGCCACCGCAGCTGCTCCTGCCCGGCAACCACGTGGGAGCCAAGGGAAGGGAAAGGGACAGCGGCAGCGGCGGCGCCCGACTACGGCAGCCGCGGAGGGGCGGAACGGGGCCGAGCGCAGCAGCGCGCCGGCTTCGCGAAGGGGAGGAGCCCGGAGCTGGAGGGGAGGGCGTGTGTGTGTCGTCATTGTCGTCTTCTGTAAAAGTACTTTCCCTTGGCCAAAGCTGAATAAAACCAGTGAGAAATGTGTACAGTTCAACCCCACACATTTCTGCAGACCGAAGCTGACGTACAATCTGACCTCTGGGGCAGCTTCGCTGCGATGCAGGAGGCCTGAGAAGTTTGCCGGGAATCTCAGAACTCTTCTCCCTGAGTAGAGTCCTTTGGTAGGTTCTCTATCGGTAGGAGAAAATAACAGAGGCCAAGCAGGGAATGTTGAGAAGCAAAGCAGCTCCTAAGCCTGATCTTTATTGAACTGTTGCAACAGGGTGCCCACCCCCCCACACACACAAAGGGGGAGAGGGATCCAGAACAATGGTGGGCAAACTCCTATACGTATTAACTTTTGAAATTCCCCGCCCTGGTGCTCAAGACCACCCCCATACATATATCACAGAAGGGGTGTAACCCAAGACCACCCCCAATACCTCATACATCAGAGAAGGGGCTAGCACAGGGGTCTGCAACCTTTAAGACTAAAAGAGCCACTTGGACCCATTTCCGAAGAAAAAACAACTGGGAGCCGCAAAACTCGTCATAAAAATAACTTTTTTGTCATTTTTTATTATTTCTTTGTTTGACCCCTCAGAATTACTCCTCCTCATAGAAATAACGTTAAATTAACAAGTTACCTTTTTTTGTTTGTGTGTTCTTCACTCCCCTTCAAAACAGTGACCAGCGTACATGTCCCCTTTCAATGCAGTGACCAGCGTACATGCCCCTTACAATGTAGCGGGCGGGCGGGCGGGAAGGTGACGTCGGGACCGTGCGTGACTCACGCACGCACCGCCCCATGCGACGTCACAGCCAGTACAGCGCCCGCCACAGTAGGGAGTGTCGGGGCGCACAATGCACCTCCTCCCCTCGCTAGTATCCGCCCCAGAGCCACGGCAAAGGTGGAAAAGAGCCACATGCGGCTCCGGAGCCGCGGGTTGCAGACCCCTGGGCTAGCAGGAAACCCCTGCAAGGGTTTGCCTGGAGAGCCTGCCATTCTTTTGTGATGATAACTACTTAATTTCGGAAATCTTAAATGTGCCCTTAAGACAGGATTTGAGAGCAAAAAGACAATGGGGAGAGAATATTTGAGGTAAATTTGGAAGGGACAAAATGCTTTCAGGACTTTTTCTGTGGGCTTCAGACATGTATATATATATGGGGGGGGGTGCTTGGTACATTTTTGAACATTTATTTTATATATGTAAGACCTTAAAATTCTTAGAACAATAATAATATTGGATGGATCACTGCAGATGGTGACAGCAGTCATGAAATTAAAAGACGCCTGCTCCTTGGGAGAAAGGCGATGGCAAACCTAGACAGCATCTTAAAAAGCAGAGACATCACCTTACCAACAAAGGTCCATATAGTTAAAGCCATGGTTTTCCCAGTAGTGATGTATGGAAGTGAGAGCTGGACCATCAAGAAGGCTGATCGCTGAAGAATTGATGCTTTTGAATTATGGTGCTGGAGGAGACTCTTGAGAGTCCCATGGACTGCAAGAAGATCAAACCTATCCATTCTGAAGGAAATCAGCCCTGAGTGCTCATTGGAAGGACAGATCGTGAAGCTGAGGCTCCAATACTTTGGCCAGCTCATGAGAAGAGAAGACTCCCTGGAAAAGATCCTGATGCTGGGAACGATGGAGGGCACAAGGAGAAGGGGACGACAGAGGACAAGATGGTTGGACAGTGTTCTCGATGCTACAAACATGAGTCTGACCAAACTGTGGGAGGCAGTGGAAGACAGGAGTGCCTGGTGTGTTCTGGTCCATGGGGTCACGAAGAGTTGGGCACGACTAAACGACTAAACAACAACAATATTGGATGATAAAAATAGTATAATATTAATGATATAATATAATGATAATCATAGAATCATAGAATCATAGAGTTGGAAGAGACCACAAGGGCCATCGAGTCCAACCCCCTGCCAAGCAGGAAACACCATCAGCACACTCCTGGCATATAGTTGTCAAGCCTCTGCTTAAAAACCTCCAAAGTAGGAGACTCCACCACACTCCTTGGCAGCAAATTCCACTGTCAAACAGCTCTTACTGTCAGGAAGTTCTTCCTAATGTTTAGGTGGAATCTTCTTTCTTGTAGTTTGGATCCATTGCTCCGTGTCCGCTTCTCTGGAGCAGCAGAAAACAACCTTTCTCCCTCCTCTATGTGACATCCTTTTATATATTTGAACATGGCTATCATATCACCCCTTAACCTCCTCTTCTCCAGGCTAAACATGCCCAGCTCCCTTAGCCGTTCCTCATAAGGCATCGTTTCCAGGCCTTTGACCATTTTGGTTGCCCTCCTCTGGACACGTTCCAGTTTGTCAGTGTCCTTCTTGAACTGTGGTGCCCAGAACTGGACACAGTACTCCAGGTGAGGTTTGACCAGAGCAGAATACAGTGGCACTATTACTTCCCTTGATCTAGATGCTATACTCCTATTAATGCAGCCCAGAATTGCATTGGCTTTTTTAGGTGCCGCGTCACACTGTTGGCTCATGTCAAGTTTGTGGTCAACCAAGACTCCTAGATCCTTTTCACATGTACTGCTCTCAAGCCAGGTGTCACCCATCTTGTATTTGTGCCTCTCATTTTTTTTGCCCAAGTGCAATACTTTACATTTCTCCCTGTTAAAATTCATCTTGTTTGTTTTTGCCCAGTTCTCTAAACTGTCAAGGTCGTTTTGAATTATTATTATTTTATTTATACCCCACCCATCTGACTAAGGCTGCCAGAGCCTCTCTGAGCGGCTTCCAACATACATAAAAACATAAGAAAACATTACGCACTTCCCTATACAGGGCTGTCTTCAGCTGCCTTCTAAAGGTTGCATAGTTACTTGATCTTCTTGGCTCCAGGATCGCACGACTCCATGCCCTCACAATGTTTCTCTGATGAAAACAGGGACATCATAGCACATCCTCCAACATTTCTCCAATGAAAATAGGGGCATCCTAAGGAAAAGTGGGACTTTCCGGGATCAAATCAGAAACCAGAATGACGCTTGGAGGATCTGTACTCTCTCACACACCCCTGCAGTGTCAACCAACAATCCACAGCTGAGGGTCTTTCTTAAGAGCAGCTGAATTTATTTTTATTTTATACCAGAACATACGCCTCAGTTTGTAGAGCATGAGACTCTTAATCCTAGGGTGGAAGCCGTGCCATGTTGGGCAAAAGGATTTCTGCATTTCAGAGGGTTGGACTAGATGACCCTTGTGGTCCTTTCCAACTTTACAAGAGCTGCTTAAAATGCTGCTAAGTTAGCCATTCCTGCAAAACTCTGGAATCCACGGCTCAACAGAAACTGGTGTCAGTAGTGGGATACGAACCATGCTTCCATTCAGAGACCAGAACAGAGGCAGAAGTACGAATGGCTTTCTGCTGCGAATGCCAGCAGGCAGACGCAGCAATACAGAGTTTTGCTGCTTAGCAAGAGATTTGGGGAATTTGTGACCGTTCTTCACTGTGATCAGATTACACACTGAGTACTCGTCTCCCGTTTACTGTGCAAGCAAGTCAGCCAGGCCATAGCATGAGTTCCTGCCAGCCATCTCATCCTAGGTCACCCCCAATGCAGCATCAGGCAGGTGAAGTCACTAACATAAAAAATATATACCTAAGGTGAATTCTGGGACTCCAGAATCCACAGATACCTGCACAGACCAGCTCAGGTGTGGGGAACCTCTGGCCCTCCAGATGTTGCTGAACTCCTGCTTGCTGGAGTTAACAGGAGTCTACTTGCAGTCTAGCAAGAGCTGGGGTGGCCAAAGGTTCCCCGCACCTCACCAGAGGAAAAGGATTCTGCATATGCTCAGGAGCACATTTGCCCTGCGGTCTTTGAAATGCTACATTTCCCTCTTGGAGGTCAAGGATTTCTGTGCATGCTCCAGGACATTCAGCCAAGGTGCCAAAATTTTGGTCAGCCAAAAGTTAGCTGCTGCACTCTTGAGACACAACTTCTGCTGAAATTGCAGGTAAATTTGCACTGGCTTCCTCGCCCTTTGAGACTATCTGAGGTGGGGACTGGAACAGGCCTGCCTCTTTGGGGACTTGTTAACTGATTTTAGCACTCCTTTGGAAAGAAGCAGGTATGTGCTCTTTGCGTCTGGGCATATTTCCAAATGTGAATTCCGCAGAAAAACAACAGACTGTGAAGCATTCATGTGCCCATGGCTCTGGAATTCATGTGCTCCCATGCCAGAGAGGTTTTATGAGCGAATTTGATGGTTCCTTTCCCCACTTAGGCCGGACAGGTCCGCAACATGCCTGCCTTTAATGTTATGGCCCACCATTAAACTTGCATGCACCACGAAATGTGCCCCCCACATGGAAAGAGCAGGCTGCATTTGCCCTTTTCTCTCCCGATTTGAGTTCCACCTGAAAATTATGTGGCAGAAGTTACAAATGCTTTCAAATCCATGCCCTGCTTAATTCACAGAGTGCAGAAGGGTAGTGATATGATTAAGCCCCCCGCAGCAAACGTAGAAAAAGAGAGGCACCAAGCACCTTAGAAACAAATGGATTTATCGTGGCAGAGCCAGTCGTAGGGCTAGAGAGTTTGGGATCAGAGCATTCTGCAGGCGGAACAGCAGGTGCCTCCGAGTTCTGACAGAGGAGCATCACCACTCAGGAAGGGCCAGGTCCTGGGGGGGGGTGGTTGCCACGGTGACAAGGACCCGCCCTCCTTTGTGACATCTCTTGCTTCTCCTTTAAAAGCCACTGACTTGCAGGCGGCCATTGTGGGTTAGTGAGGAGAACGGACAGAGGTGGTAGCGGCAGTTGGTGGTGGCAGTTAGAGGAGGAGTGATTTGTTCTTTTTTGTTTTCTTATTTTGATTTTGATTTCATTTATTACTTTTATTTGATTTATTTGATTTGATTTATTTTGATTTTCTTTTATTCTTTTATTTTAACACTTTTATTTATTTTAATTTATTTTTTGTTCTTTGTTTTAATTTTTTTGTTTTGTTTTTTTGTGCACACCTGTGCATAGTCTATAGTTAGGGTTTTTGTGGACATGGGCAGACTGTAAGTAGCACCCCTTTCTCTTCATCTCCGGGGGGGTGTGTGTCACAAACTGGGAGGTTTTTCTGGCGGACACCTGAGTATCAGGTTTGTCCCTGTCCCTCCCTTGACCTCCACCTTACACCCATTCAGTGAAACAAAGAAAATATATACATGGTCCTGTTTCCCAGCCAAGTTGAGTACCCCCTATTGTACTGGCCAAGTCCCCAAGCCATGTACGATAGGTTGGATCCACTCTGGTCCTTGAGATGGCTACCTGTCTGGCACTCAGAGACCAGGAGGGCAGTGATGATCACCCCGGCAGAAGGGTTGCTGTGTACGTGGTCTCATGCTTCAGGGATGATGGCTGCCCCTAGCCATGTCCCAAGTGCCTCCTCTGGTCGCCATCTTCCTTCTGAGCAGAAAAGAGTGTTTTAAGACAGATCAAAGAAAAGGTTTTGCCAAAGAACAATCGCTATGGATGAAGAGGTAAAAGAAACAATGGTCAAATGGGCACAAGATATCGGCCATACTATATATTTAGAACAATGGGAGAAACTCTGTCGCGAGGATATTCGCTTTACCACCTGCTATACGATAAAGGAAAATTTGGTTAAAATGTTTTACAGGTGGTATTTAACATCAGTTAAACTCGCCAAAATTTATAAATTCAAATCCAACCTTTGTTGGAAATGTAACAAAGAACCTGGAATGATAATTCATATGTGGTGGGGTTGCAAGGAAATAAAGAAGTTTTGTGGAATAATACATCAGGAACTTAAGAAAATGCTAAACAAACCCTTGATAAAAAAAATCCCGAAGCTTATCTGTTCGGGTTGGTGGACAAAGCGAATATCTTCACGACAGATTTTCTCCCATTGTTCTAAATATATAGTATGGCCGATATCTTGTGCCCATTTGACCATTATTTCTTTTACCTCTTCATCAAATCATAGTCCAATAATAGTATAAATTTTTGATAATAATTTCCTATTGTTTCGAAATATAATGGTGCTAAATAGCAATTGTTCTTTGGCAAAACCTTTGATCTGGCTTAAACACACTTTTTAATTGTATATATTGCCAATTATCCATCCCATATTGTTTTAATTCTTTGTATGTTTTTAATTTTAACTTTCCTTGGTCTTCTTCCAGTATTTGTCTATATGTTGCCCAGTTCGGATTCATATTGTGTTTTTTAACTGCATGGGCTTCTAATGGAGAGATCCATAAAGGGATTTGTGGCTCTAATAGCTGTTTATTCCTAAACTTTAAGACTTTAAAGTTTATTCTAAACTTAAAACAATGAATTTCTGAGTATATGCTTTTTGAAGCCATTATGTACCTTAACCTTCTCGTATGCTAGGTAGGTCTGCCATCCATACCTATTGTCAAAACTTTCTAGATTTAAAATACTAGTGTTTTCCAATATAATCCATTCTTTTAACCACACCAGACATTCTGCTTCATAATATAATTTTAGATTTCGTAATGCCAGTCCTCCTCTCTCCCTTTTAGCTGTTAATAGTTTATACCTTATGCCTGGTTTTTTTGGTTTGCCATATGAATTTTGTTAGATCTTTTCTCCACTCATCAAAACAATTTTCTTTCATTATTATTGGTATTGTTTGGAACAAATATATCTTTTTGGGTAAAACATTCATCTTAATTATAGATATTCTCCCCAGTAACGTCAGCTTTAATCTACTCCTGGTTTCTAGATCTCTTCTATTTTCCTTCCAGGCTTTTTCATAATTGTTTCCAAATAGATTAATATTTTTCATCGTCAATTCTATACCAAAATATTTTGCTTTTGTAACAATTTCCAAACCCAATTTCTCCTGTAGTTCGCTCTTTTCTAATTCCTGTATGTTTTTTGCCATAAGTTTTGTTTTTGACACATTTATCTTGAAGCCTGCTACTTTCCCGAACTCATTCATTATCCTCAGTGCTTTCATGAGACTGTTTCCTGGCTCCTCAGGTGCTAATATAATATTGTACGCAAAAGCTCTACTTTTGAAAACATCCTTGCCTCATGTAATTCGCTTTATCTCTTTTTCTTTCTTTATTTCTAAAATCAGGATTTCCAAAGTTAGTATAAAAAGGAACGGTGAAAGCGGGCATCCTTGCCTGGTACCTTTCTCTAGATTTCAAGGATCCGTCTTTTCACCATTTATTATTAAACATCCCTGCTGGTTTTCATATATTGTGTTTATTGCTCTGCAGTAGTTTTCAGCAGTCCTACTGCTTCTGCTACTTCCTGAAGGAACGATCTTGATAGGTTATCGAAAGCCTTCTCGGCATCTGTTAACATAAACGCCGCTTTTTTGTTGGGTCTCATTTCCAAATATTCAATTAGATCAAATACTATTCTCCTATTTGCCATTATATGCCTATTTGGGAGGAATCCTACTTGGTCTTGGTCTATTACATCCTTTAGGACCGATTTCAGCCTATTTGCTAATATCCCCGCGAACAATTTATAATCATTATTTAATAATGATATTGGTCTGTAATTGTTAACTAATTCTCTAGCTGTGCTTTGTTTGTGAATTAATACAATATTGGCTTCTTGCCATGACTTTGGTATTTTTCCTTCTTGCATGATCTCGTTCATTAATTTTTTAAAAGGCATTGTTATAGCATCTTCTAACCTTTGGTAGTGTATCGCGGATAGTCCATCTGCACCTGGAGCCTTCCCCAGTTTAAGATTGGAAATGGCTTGTTGTATCTCCATTGTTGTTACTGGTGCGTTTAGCTGCTTCCGTTTGGTTTCACCTATTTTTGGGATTTGTTTTCCTTGAAGATATTTTATAATTTGTTGTCGAGTTTCTGCACCTTTTTTATATAGATTGGTGAAGTATTTTACAAAGCATTTATTTATTCCTTCTTCTGCCACCACTGTTTTTCCTTCATATACTACTTTATTTGTCTTTCTCTTTGTCTTTTCTTTATCTGCCACGCAAGTAATTTACCTGGTCTGTTTCCAAATTCAAATGATTTTTGTTCATCCATTTTAAATTTCTTTCTGTTTCATCATTTAAGGGTGTTGAGAGCTGTGTTTGTAATATTTTAATGGTTTGGTTTGCAATCTCTTTTTTGGTGTTTTCGCTAATAATTTTTCTTGTTTGCCTATTTCTTCTTGTAAATGCTTGATTTTAGCCTCTCTTATTCTTTTTTGTATCATGTTTTGTTTATACAACATGTTTTTAGATTGCCTTGAGATAGTCTTTAAACCTCTTTTGTTGGCCACCAGCATTACACCTTCCATTTTTAAGTTTGGAATAGAGTCGTTGCTTTGGAAGACAATCATCAGGCATCCGCACCACATGACCAGTCCAACGAAGTTGGTGTTGAAGAATCATTGCTTCAACACTGGTGATCTTTGCTTCTTCCAGGACACTGGTGTTAGTTCGCCTGCCTTCCCAAGTGGTGTGTCACATTTTTCGGAGACACCATTGATGGAATCTTTCAAGGCGTTGGAGATGGCGTTTATAAGTGGTCCATGTTTCACAAGCGTACAGTTGGGTTGGTAGTTCAAGAGCCTAGACTGAAACTTGAAAGACTAGTTTCAATGGACCAAGAATGGTTTTCATGGCTGGTTCTGACTTTCCCCTTTTCCCAGTGGGAATTCCTACTTGTAGAGCAGAGGCCATGGCTGGTCGGCAGCTGCAGTGCCTGTGTGCTTTGTTCTGTTGTTGTTGTCAGTGCTTTGTGCTGGAGGGCACTGTTTCGTGGCGCTCATTGGTTGCTGTTGGATATTTGGATAGTCTGAGCGGATTGGTTGAGCGAGCAAAAGGCTCAGCCTTCATTAGGGCAAATGTTCTACCCTTATTTATGGCAGCCTTTGGAATAGAAAAAGGAAAGGACTGTCTCAGGATGTCTTTTGTGGGGACATTTGCAGACGTGAAGGTGTCGATCTGGGGTACAGTCGGAGTGGGGTATGGTGCCTGCTGGAGGGCGAAACCCCCGCCACCCTTTCCAAAAATTCTGGTAACAATGCTTCATGAAATTTATACACTGCTTGACTGCATGAATGAGGGGGCCAGGCTCTCTGGGCCCTGACATGGCGGTAGCTCTTGAACCCAGAGCACTTGGGACCTCCTTTCTCTCTCTGCCAGCCCTTCATGCTTTGGGCTGCCTCTTTCAGGCTCTGGTGATGCCCCTTCAGGTCACTGAACTGCAGAGAGATGGAAGGAATTGGTCAGAGTGGGCTGGCAATGATCAATTAGGCTCCACATACGTATTTCTGTTCTGCCAATTCGCCAGTGGTTCACTGTATTCTCCAGACTCCCCTCCTCACCCCCAAACACCCCCCAAGAATTGGGGCTGCCAGCATCTGAGTCACTCTTTCCGCTCATCTCTTCTAGGATCAGGTGCTTAAGGCGCCTCTTCAGGCGCTGCCACAGGGTGGCCCCCCAGCCAGACACAGAGCAGCCCGTGGCGCCAGGTAAGCCAGTGGCCCTCCTTTTTTGGACAGAGGAGGGCAGGGATGGGCATGGGGGGCAACTGGTCCAAGGATGCAAAAGAGGACTCACCTCTTCCCCTGTCCTTCTGTTTGCAGTGCTGCTGCGGTTCAGCATCCCAGCCCCAGAGGTAAGTATTGGAGAAAACAAGAGCAGGGACTGGATCCCTCAGACCTGCCCCCCGCTGTCCCCCGGGCTCTTTGCCCCCACTCTGCACTCTCAGATGCGGAGAAGCCCTCCCCTCACGAGGAACTGACAGCCTGACTTTTGCATTTCAGCTGCTAGAGGATGAACAGCTCTACATCCTGGGGGTCATCAACAGCTGCCAGGCAGCTGAGCTCAGGGGGCGCCGATCCCTGATGTGCTCCAAGGAGGAGACAGCCCATAAAATTCTGGTGAGTGGTGGGGGAAAGGGGTTGTGCATCTGTGGGGAGGAGGACCCTGCCGGCTTAGGCCATGGGGTTGCCATTCCCCTGCAAAGCCAAGCCTGGTGTTTGGGGTCGGAGCTGATTTTCCTCCTCTGTTCTCTTCCAGGACATCTTGGGGCCCTTGGAGCACTTCAGGGATTGCCCCCTGACCTTGGCCCTTGCCTTGGAGGCCCTCCTCCAGCTAAGGTGAGTGGGGTCTTTGGCGTCGATGGGGTTGTGGGGGGGGCAGAACTCCAGGGGGAAAGAGCAGGCGGGAGGGAGAAAGGGGCAAGGGAGACTCTAACCCTCTCCCTTTCATTTCTGCAGCACGATGACGCCCAAATTCACCTCTGACATGATTAGTGCCATCCTGCACAGGATGTTGGAGGCTGTGTTGTGTGGGGCCAAGGAGGAGGAGGAGGAGGAGAAGAGAGAAGTATGTCCTTTGTTTTGACTTCCCTTCACAGGCTCTTTCTTCCTCTTCATCACACCCTTGCAGAATCCAACTCTCTTCTCTCTTTTCCCGCAGGAACTGAAGAGGCACTACCGGCTTCTGCTGGGCAGTCTTCTAATGGAAGCACCCAACCCTGGCACCCTCCTCCAACTTCTTAGTGTAAGTGTCCCTATGGCATCCGGGGTGATTTTAGGGTTCTTCCCCCCCCCGTCCCTTACCCAATGGACTGCCCCATTTCTGGGGCACAGAGCCTCTTTGGCCCCCAATTTGGTCCAAGACCAAAGCTGGCAACCCCTCATGGTGCAGAAGTACCAGGGACTCCGTGGTGGGGGCAGTGGGGGCCGCTTTGGCCCAGACTGGCCCCTGACTCTGAAATGCTCTTTCCTCCTGCAGGACCTCAGAGGATACGCCCTGGGGGAAAGTGGGGAGGCACAACAACTTGCGGCCAGCAGCATCTCTTTGCTGCTGGCCATTGCCAGGAAATATCCCAAACTCAGAGTAAGTACCTTGCCTTCTTCTATTCATTTCTTTGGTTACTTCCATCCCCCCCAAGATCACATCCCCAAGTGATCTTTAGTGCAGAATTTGTGGGGGGTGTCCCTGGGGGTCAGGATGAGGCCAGAGGCTTTTACTGCCCCCTTTCCTGCTGCTGCCCTTCCACCTCTGCCCAGGAGGCTGCAGGGCCCAGGGAGGTCCTCTGGAAGAAGGGACTGGGCCCAAGACAGAGGGAGACCTGTCCTTCCTGGCTTGGCGCTGCTTCTGTGCTCTCTTGCTTCCCATCTGACCCCGATTTTTCTTTCCCCTGCAGATGACAGTCGTTCGGCCGGAACTGGCGTGCTTCCGCCGGAAGCCAAAAGAAGGTAAGCCCCACACCTTGGAGACAGTGCCCTTTGACTAAAGGCCTGTGGGGAAATCTCATTTTCATTTTCATTTGCATTCTCTTCTCATTCTCTTCCATCCAGATGACATCATCATTGAGGATTTAGAGCCGTAACTGTCTGCAGCGACACTGGAGCGGCCAGGATCTGAGGATCAGGAAAGCACTCAGCGTCGGCTACTGGAACAGTTTGAACTGCTAGAGGACCACAGTAGGCGACTCACAGAGCGGCTACACCAGTTGCAGAGCCAGGCGGGACCTGAGGGTCAACAGAGGCAGCAGCTAGAAGCCGGTGAGTGCCAGCCAGGACTGTCCAGTCGGACTCTAAAGAGAGAGTCAGGAGAGATTGCTGGAGACCCCACAGAAGGGGCTCAGCAAGCACCAGCAGAGATGGCAGATTTCCAGTCTTCCCAAGTTGTAAATATTGGGGGAGGCATCCCTTTTGAACTTCTCTCAGAAAGCAACTGGCTGAGTTGGTCAATAAAAATGCAGCAGTTGTTAAGGAGAGATGGACTATGGGACTGTGTTGAAACTGAGGTTTTGAGACGGGACTCTACTGAGAAAAGACGGCTGGATGAAAGGGCTCGTGCCCAAATTATGCTGTGTTTGAGCAACTCTCAGTTATTGCATGTAGCAAATGCCAGCACAGCGTTTGAGTGCTGGAATTTATTAAGGGCAATGCATGTCAGAGAAACTGCTGGAACTATAATTTCTCTGACCAAAAGGCTGTTCAGGACTGTTATGAAAGAAGGTGAGAGTTTGGCAACTCATCTTCAAACACTGAAACAGAGAGGTAAGCGTTAGGATGAAACTGATCAAACCTACATTATCCTTTCAAGTTTGCCTGAAAGCTGGTTGCCTGTGATTAACAGCATAGAGAGTATGCGTCCCCGAGATCTGACCCTTGAGTATGTGGTTGGAAGATTGACTGAAGAAGCAGAAAGAAGGTCAGACAGACAGGCTGAACTCCAAGAGCGGAGGAGTTACAGCTGAGGGGGCCAGCAGCAGAATCTGCCAATGGGGCAACGCCAAGTTTGGGACTTGGGCATGGCGGTGAGGAGATGCTATAGATGCAGCCAAGCCGGGCATCTCCAATGTCAATGCAGGGCAAGACCTCCAGGAGACGACATGGAGCAGAGACAGCAATTGATGCAGAAATGTAAGCAGAAGGGGTTCTCTTCAGGGAAGAAGAACACGGGTTCTGCTCATCTTGTGTCTGCATTTTCTCGAGAGGAGAGGAAGATACCTCGAGGAACATGGTTGCTGGACTCTGGTAGCAGCAGGATTATCTGCAACAGTCGGGAGGACTTTAAGACCCTGGGGAAGCCAGCTGATGGAAAAGACTCAATCTATCTTGCTGATGGTCATAGAAGCAAGATTGATGGCCAGGGAACATGTTTCCTGCAGTGCTTCAACACTACTCTACCAGAGACTCTGTTTGTCAGCAGTTTGGACTATTGTTTACTGTCTGTAAGCTGTTTGATTAATGCAGGGTATAGTGTTAAGTTCACGCAGGATGGTTGTCTGATAAAGAATGGAACTCAGGTATGTGGCCATGCAAAGTTGGAAAATGGGTTATATGCAATGCAGGACAAGCCTGTTAAAGCAGCCCAGGTGGTTCAGGATAATTTGCCGGTTCATAAGGGGTGTGTGCATGAACTGCACAGAAAACTGGGTCACGCCAATTTCCATGTGCTTTCAGAGATGCAAAAGGTGTGCAAGAACCTAAAAGTAAATAGCTGTAACTGTTTCCTAGATTGCAATGTATGTAAAATGGCCAAATCTAAGAGGAAGCCTATGGCTTCTAAAAGTGACAGAGTATCTAAAGAGGTTTTAGAACTTGTCCATTGTGACGTGATAGGCCCTTTTCCACAGAAGACTGAAGGGGGCGCCAGATACGCTTTTCTGGTAACAGATGATAAATCACGTTTTAGTTGGTTGTTTTTGTTAAAGCAGAAATCGGAGTGTTTCCCCACATTCAGAGAATGGGTTGCCCAAGCTGAAAAGCTCTTCGCTCGCCCTGTTGTGCAGTTGCAAACAGATAGGGGTGGAGATTTTCTGAACAGACAATTTGGAGCATGGTTGCGACGTAAGGGGATCACTCACCGTTTGACTAACCCTTATAGCCCTGCTGAAAATGGTCTGTGTGAAAGACGTGGGGCTGTAATACAGTCAGTAAAGGATTGCCTGCTAGTGGATGCAGGATTGGGTAACAACCATAGGCTGTGGGGTGAGGCTTTCCTTACAACAAACCTTTTGATTAATAGAACCTAGTCTAGCTCTATAAAAGATATTCCTTATCGTGTGTTGTTTGGGAAAGAACCAGAGTGGACAATGCTCCATAACGGGGGTTCTTGGGCACATGTAAATATCCCCAAAGCTCAGTGCCAGAAAGGGGGCGCTAGAGCGCAGAGACTGCGGTTTGTGGGATATCAGCCCTATGGCAAAGGGTGGCGTTTCAATTTACGCCCAGAACGCGTGGTTCTGTCACGAAGTGCAGACTTTGCTGACCAGGACAGATGGACTGCGATCCATGCCAACCCAGATTGCCTACTGCTTCTGCAAGTAAGAGAAGAGGCTTCTTCTCAGCCATTGGCAACACAGGAGCAGGATGAGGAGGAGGCACAGATTTCCCCAAAAGATGTGGCAATAGATAATACTTCTCTAGAGGAAGAGGAAGAGGAAGAAGGGCCAGAGATAAGGAAGGAAGAAGAAGTAGTTGTGCCTAGGCACTCCCAGCGTTCAAACAAAGGTGTACCTCCTCAGTGTTTGACCCTAGGAGGAATGAAAGTATGCAGTGTGAGTTGTGTGGAACCACAAAGTTATGATGAAGTCTTAGACTTATCCCCTGGGGAACGTGCTTTGTGGGAACAAGCTATGAAAGAAGAAATGGACTCTTTTAAACGTAACAAAGTGTTTGAGGTCATAATGCCACCACCTGGTGGCGGAGTGGTGTCATGCAAGTGGGTTTATAAAAGAAAAACCCTTGCATCTGGGGAACCACGTTTTTGAGCCAGATTAGTAGCCAGAGGGTTCACTCAGATTAAAGGGGAGAGTTATGATGAAGTGTTTTCTCCAACTGTAAAGAGTGAAACTTTTCGTTTAATGCTCTCTATTGCTGCTGCAAGACAATTAGCAGTGCACCATTCTGATGCTGATGCTGCATATCTGCATGCAAATTTAGACCATGAAGTGTTAATGAGACAACCCCCTGGGTTTGAAGAGGGAATGGTGCAGTCTGGCCTTTAAAAAAGGCTGTTTACGGTCTCAAACAAAGTGGAAGGTGTTGGAACAGGGTTTAAATGAAGCCCTTGTAAAACTTGGTTTTAAAAGGAGTGTGGCTGATCCATGCCTGTACACCAAGGGGACAGGCAACAAATATCTAATGCTCTTAGTCTTTGTTGATGATTTGCTTGTAGGAGGGAGTTCCACAGATGAGATCCAGAAGCTCACAAGTCAACTGGAAAGAAGTTTAAGCTTAAAGCCTTAGGGCCTGTAAGCAATTACTTGGGAGTAGAAGTAAGTTAGGAAGCTTCCTATTGAGCCAGAAAGAGAAAATTCTTCGTTTGATAGAGCAGTTTGGCATGGAAAACTGCAAGCCAGTTCAGACTCCCATGACACCAGATTTCCCAAAGACAGTGTGTGAGGATGAATTTGATCAGCCTGAGTTGTATCACTCAAAAATAGGATCACTGCTGTATTTAAGCCAGTGGTCAAGGCCAGACGTTGCATGTGCTACAAATGTTCTGAGCCAACGTGTATCTAAACCCAGTACTGCCAATTGGTGTGCTTTGAGAAGGCTTATCGGATATCTAAAGGGGACATTAAATGTATGTTTGAAGATATCTAGTACACAAGACGAAAAACTAGAAGTATTTGTTGATGCGGACTGGGGAAGCTGTGTAGCTACTAGAAAATCTACAATTGGAATGGTTATGATGTTTGCCAATTCCATAATTGGATGGAGGTCAAAGAAACAAGGATTTGTTGCGACCTCATCCTGTGAGGCAGAATATGGGAGCCTGTCGCTAGCATGCAATGAAATCATGTGGTTTATACAGATACTAAAAGATCTAGATTGTAAAGTAGATTTGCCTATCCGAGTGTATGAAGATAGCCAATCGTGCATTGTGTTAGCGGGCTTGGAAATAATGAAATCCGCATCAAAACATATTGCTATCCGGCATGCAAATGTTAAAGATTGTGTACAGAATGGGGTAATCAAACTGGAGTATTGTCAATCACAGGATAACATTGCTGATTTGTTTACCAAGCCTTTGCCAGCAACATGCCATAATTAATTGATGACAAAACTAGGTTTATGTATATAGTGTACTGTATGTATGTATGTATGTATGTATGTATGTATGTATGTATGTATTTGACCTGTTGGGGTTTTTCGCATTTAAGAAACAGAAGGGGTGTCACGGCTAAAATGGCCGCTGTTTCTTTAATGCTTAAAAAAGCCGGGTCAGCAGAAGTCAGCGGTCTGCACCGGGTTGTATATAGAGAGAGAAATGTTAGTTTGGTGTTGGGTTGGTTGGTTGGTTAGTGAAAGCTGGTAGTGTTGAGGTGTGTACAGTTGGCCAGTCGCTTTTGCACAAAGACTTTTAAGAATAAAAGCAGAAAGCACTCTGCAAGGATATTCTTGTGGACTCTTTTATGCCGACAAGGGTCTGAGGAGACAAAGGGAGGTCAGAACCCTTTCCTTTTTTTTACAATCACTGACAGGGATCCCATCGGATGGCTTCAGGGGAAGACAAGGCTCCCGAGTAAACCCTACACAGATGCAGAGTGGAGTCCCTATGATGGTTGGGTGGCATTTTGTAGGCCTTTTGGCAAGTCCAGCAGCCCAGCTGGTGCCTTATGCCTTGCTCTTCTTTCCTCTGGACCACCTCAGGGAGGCCGAGGGGGGAGGGTCTTGCTGTCTGGGCACAGGGTTGACACCTTTGCTTTTGCAAAAGACAGGACAGGGCAGGGGGCAGAGAGAGATCCGAAAATTATTAACATTCTTTTGCCTCAAAAGATCTCACGGAATTTTAGGTTTTTCCATTCCTTGGGATATATGATCTACTCCCTGTGTAAATCCACGTGTCAAGAAGAAAAAGAACTGGAAGAGAATGGAATAAAAATACAGTGGTGCCTCGCAAGACGAAAAGAATCCGTTCTGTGATTCTCTTCGTCTAGCGGTTTTTTCGTCTTGCGAAGCAAGCCCATTGACAGATTAGTGGATTAGCGCTATTAGTGCTATTAGCGGCTTATCGGCTTATCGGATCAGCTGATAAGCGGCTTAGCGGCTTAGAAAAAGGGGGGAGGGGAAAAACCCCGCAGGAACTCGCAAGACATTTTCGTCTTGCGAAGCAAGACCATAGGAGATTCGTTTTGTGAAGCACCTCCAAAACGGAAAACTCTTTCGTCTAGCGAGTTTTCCGTCTTGCGAGGCATTCGTCTTGCGGGGCACCACTGTAAATATTTTTAATGGATTACGAATAAATGCACAATAAATTGTTACTGTCTTGAATTTCATTGTCTTATTGTCTTCCATTCATTGGGACACCTTTGTTGTTACAGCCTGAAATAGAATTAGCATTTTTTGCTGCTGCATCACTCTCAGGTTTACTCATCTTAAGCTTGTGGTCCACTAACATCCCTAGGTTTCCCTACGAGCAAACCAGGTGTCCCCCATGTTATATTGGTGCAGCTGGTTTTTCCTGCCAAAGTGCAGAACCTTAGATTGGCTACAGGTCCTCTTTGCTCACCACCAGGGAGTGACCATGTCGCAGTCAGTGCTGTGGTAGATTTTACCCCAAAGTTGTTGAGCTTTTTTTAGGGTTGAAGTTGAGGGTTTTTTTTTTTAGGATTTTACCCCACAAAATAAACTGCTACAGGGGCTGGATTCAACCGACCAGTGGGCCAGATTAGGCCCTGAAACAGACTTTGGACATGCCTGCCAGGGTTGGACTTAGACTCTCATCGTCTGGAGGAATGGCTCTCCGTGAGAGAGGAGCTTGCCTCCACTGGAGACAAGCAGTTGCGTTGCTGAGCCGCCCTGGCTCACCACAAGTGGGAGGAAATGTCCACAGTCAATTTAGGCACACCTGCACCACAGCTGAAAATACACATTTTCGAAATCTGTTTTGCCTGCTGAAACCCTGAAGCGTAGAACTATGGAGGGTCTGTTCACTGTTCTCACCTATCATTAGACCAGGACCACATATTCCGCCTATTAGTTTTTCAGATCTAGAGTCATGTTGCTCATTTTTTTTAAAAGCCCATGCTCAATGTTTAAGCATTGCATAAAATCTGCTGACGCTTCCTTCTGTCATTGTTTCTTGTTGAAAATTAGGAAAATGCCTGAGGTTTCAGGGCATCGTTAGATTGCTACTGCACTCCAGCTAAACTTCACCTCTGAATGCAGCTAACAATGCGCTTCGCTGATCAGCGATCCTACAAGTGAATAATAAAGGATATTCCAGATTGTGTTCCTTAGTTTCAGGCACTCCAACACAGAAGCATACCCCACAAAGTGCAAAAATACTTTCTTCCAAGTAAATTGCCCTCAGATAGGAAAGTTGCACCCAGAAATGATTGGCGGCAGCAACATAAAAGAAACGAGGCAGAAAAGAAAGCAGGGCAGAGATTAGCTGGAAGGGGCATAGGAAACAGCAAAGAACTGCAGTTAAGAGACAGGGGGGGGGGAAACTGGATAACCCAAAAGCCATATGGCCAAGCAAATCGCCACCTATTCTAATTGGTTGTGTAACCTTCACTGTGCCAGCTAGTAGAAAGGCGGATTTCATATGTAATTGGCATGTAATCCGATCAGTATAAACATCCTATGGTTTGTCTGAAAAAACTGAAGGAGCAAGTGAAAAAAGAGGCCGTTTTTGAGACTGGTGCAGATGGAGGTTCTTTTGCCACTGCAAGAATCTTATCTTCTTTCCCCAAAGTGCTAGGACTGAGCAGCAGAGGGCAGCCTGCACCTCCAAACCGACATGTGGAACTGCAGGAGGAGGAAGCTTTTAGGGGAGATTCCAAAGCCTGCCATGGGTACCATGCGTTTAGTGCATACCACTCTCCTCCAAGAATCCCAGGAGCTGTAGTTTGCTTAAGGGTGCTGGAACTGTAGCTCTGGGTAAGCCACAGTTCCCAGAAAGCAGGTGGGTGAGGGAGATATGCTTTAAATGCATAGTATGCCCTCTCATTTCCTGTTTTGTGAACCACGGCTGGGGTACCTCTTTGAGCCTGAGGGGTGCCTTCCCTTCTGCACAAGCCGCCACACGCCAGGGGCAATCGTGGGTAAAGCAATGATTGCAAAATTTACTTTTGTACAGTAGGATAGTTCAGGGGTCAGCAACCTTTGTCAGCCATGGGCCGGTCCACCGTCCCTCAGACCATGCGGTGGGCTAGACTGTATTTTGTGTGGGGGTTGGAATGAATTCCTATGCCCCACAAATAACCCAGAGATGCATTTTAAATAAAAGCACACATTCTACTCATGTAAAAACACACTGATTCCCGGACCGTCCGCAGGCCGGATTGAGAAGGCAATTGGGTTGCATTCTCTGGAAAAGAAGAGGTGGTGGCAATGGCCGCTCAGGTAGATGCCCTTTCAAAGGGGGCCAGACAAATTCACGGGAAGGAGACCTACCTATAGCAACTGGCACTCCTTCTATATGAAGCCTCCGCTGCCAGTACTGGTCTGCCACGGAATACTCTTTGCTGGGATGCAGCGCACGAAAACGACAAGCCTAAGGTTACCAGGTGTCCCCGTTTCCCGGGACAGTCCCCAGATTTACAAATCAGTCCCCATACAAAATCCTATCACTCCTACTGAAGTTGAAAAGTGTCCCCGGATTCATTGGGGAAAAAATCTGGTAACCTTAGACAAGCCCCTCCTTTACTCCAGATTTCTTCCCACACTTCTGAAGGGGAAACGTCTGCTTAGGTTTTCAAGCCAAGCAGGCTCCCGTTCTGAGATTCCCGGCAAACTTCTCAGGCCTCCTCCATCGCAGCTAAGCTGCCCCAGAGGTCAGATTGTACGTCAGCTTCGGTCTGCAGAAATGTGTGGGGTTGAACTGTACACATTTCTCACTGGTTTTATTCAGCTTTGGCCAAGGGAAAGTACTTTTACAGAAGACGACAATGACGACACACACACACAGGCTGCATCCAGAGTACCCAAAAAGCTGCTATCCGATTGGCATCATTTAAACCAGAGGTACTCCCATATTAAGAGGCAATTGCTGATAAGCTATTGGCATAATACACCCATGTCTAAGATCACTTTTGAATTTTAATGGGGGCGGGATGGGGTGGGGGTTATACAAGACTGCATATAAAAATGAAACAATGGCTTATGAGCATTTCCTGGATCTAGGCTTGACGGGGTTGGTGTAACCTCCCAGAACAGATTTAGAGGGGAGCTAGCTAGTTCCTTTGGGCATCTCAAAGTCCTTGTGCACCTCAAAGTCCTCATGCCAGTGTAGCTGAATACGTGTTTTAGAAAACATCCCTTTTTTGTGAACTGACGGAAAGGTATACAGTAGCGGTCTTCGCACAAAGAACGAACAATTAAAAATCAGTTTATTTTCTTAAGTCGGCATTGTACAATTTAAAGCAAGAACGAACAAAAAAAAAAAGTCACACAACATGAAATTTTAAAAAATAACAACCAACAAAAGTTATCAAGCATAACCATGTGGGGAAAAAACCCCATACAGCACACTTTCTCACATACACGTTATCAGGGCTGAGGTTCCTTGAAATCTAGTGAGGACGCTACAAACGGGACGCTGAGACAGTAACAAATCCATGAATGAGAGTGAATAGACTGGATTAGCCACTTCTGCTTGGTTTCCTTGCTCTCTTTCCCAAACCTCACTTCTATTCCTTAAACAAAGCAATAAATACTAGTTTTCCCACCGAAAGCAAAACAAAAGCACACAAATGCAAACCCACCCACCTGACGTTTCATGCTTGCGTGCAGTTTTAAGATTGAAAAATAATATTAAAATCACCCACATGGTGGCAAAAAGAGATAGCTTGCCTCTACTATTTGTAATCCAAGCGCAGTGGCTAAATTTCAAGTATTGAGGAAAATATATCTATATCTATCTATCTATCTATCTATCTATCTAGTTCTGTAAACCACATAATCTTTTTTTGTGTGTGGTGTGAAGGACATGGGGAGAGCAACTAAGATGGTAGTGGACAACTTTTGATACATTCAAGTAACTACATACAGCTGGAAAGTTAAATGCAGAGCTGGCAGAGAATAGGTGGCTGTGTTAAACCCCACGGCTTTTGAAAGCTGGCTTCTAAAGAACTGCCTTTCAGAAACAGCTGGGAAGGAACAGGTAGTTTCTTTGCGAAGCGAACCTTGGAGCAAAGCTACTGGCTTGAGTACTGGGGAGTCTGGAAGAGCAAGAAGCGATGGCTGGGGTGATGGGACCCTCTCCTAGGTCTGTGGGTGAACCCAATGGAATTAAGCTTGGCAGCCCCCACAAGGGCCTGAGTGCCTGGCACTGACTGGAGGAAAGATGGGAGCAGGCCTGAGCAGGCGAGGACCACAGCAGCTTCTCAAGGATCCTCCATGCTGGCACTGGGCTTAGTTCACAAGCATCTCCAGTGGTGTGAACCAATTTCTTTCTCTTAAGGCTGCCATGCTGTTATGGTTCCGCTTGTCTGTTTCGCTCTCACCTGGGTCCAGTGGACCTTTTTCTACAGAACCAACTCCAAGGCTGTCAGAGATCTCGTCGCAAGGGATGTAAGAGGGTCGGCTGATTAGGGATGCAGTGTTTAGTCAAGCAGCTAGATGAACAGCTTGAAAACCTCTTGATCGACTGGGGAAAAGCACCCTCAAATTCACTGGGCAACATAGGTTATTATTATTATTATTATTGTTAAAAAAGTTCTTCTAAAAATTTGAAGAGCATGCATTTTCTAAGATGGTGCTGACTGCAACACACACACGCGTGCACAACTGCCATCCTATTTATATGAAAACAGATGCAAACTCAGATGAATGGTTTAAAACTCAATTGATCAAGCAACAGCTTGGGATGACTTGAAATGCCCAGCATTAGCAGCCTATGTTTTTGCGAGGAAAAGCAGAATTATCAGGCAGTGGGGAAACATGAGAACCTGGGAAAGGATGCAAATGATAAAAGTAGGAACGAAGGAAGAAAGAAACACATTGTGGGGGTGATTTGAGTCTCTGCTTTTATCTACTGGTTCTGTTCCCCCAATCTGTCTCTGGTATTGTTGCAGGCACTCGTCGTGACCAGTTTTGTTAATATTTTGTTTGGCAGGCAGGTGTCAGAATGAATGGAGCCCAAGAGGGGTGTGTGTGTGTGTGATCACTGTGGCATTGCCAAAAAGATAAAATGCACTGCCAACCGTACCAAACCCAATAGGGCAATAGAGGACATAACATTTGCATGGGGTAATATACATGCAAATCTAGAAATGATTAATTTAAATAGAAATACAATACGGGTCTCAAAATAACAGGAAAGATGGTGCCCAAGTAGCCCGTTTGCTGTTGGGAGACAACTTGTGAGGCCTCTGATCTCCCTTCTGCCCCTCGCAGTCCTTGCAAAGGAGGACGGTGTGTGTGTGTGTGTGTGTGTGTGTGTGTGTGTGTGTGTGTGTGTGTGTGTGTCATCCTACGTTGAAATGCTTCGCGTAGGATTCCTACTACGCGCATTGCCAAGCTAAGGAAAGACTTGTAGGTGCACAGTAACACCCTAAGGAACTTCAAATCCATCTCGGGTTGTGTGTGTGTGTGGAATACTACAGGGTGAATTGTACCAGCCTAGAACCCCTTTCACAAGCAACCACCTGCTCCATAACAATAAAGTGACACGCCTTTATGAAATTGGCATCATATCAGAAGGACAGAGGATCTTTCCTTTGTGCTAGGCACTGCTGAGTTGCCATAGAAGCGAAAGAGAAGAGAAGCCATGCAGAAGGGCTGGGGCAAGCGACAGATTCCATCAAAATGTGCTGATTGAACACATGGAGGGGTGAGTGTGAGAAATGATTCCCCACCCACTGGGCGACACCTATTGCAAGGAGCTTTGAAACAGGGTTTCCAAAGTCAGTACGGCTGTTCCTTACATATTTTCGGGGGGGATACACACAAGTGATGAAAAGCAAACCATGTGCAAATAGATATACTTGACCCACTCTTTGAAAAACAAAACCAAACAAAAGCCTGAAATCCAGGCTTTGTTTGCCAAGGATGCTTTCTTGCCCAGCACAGACAAAATACAGCTGCAGACTGGATCAGCTGCATTAAAACCATGCACAAGGGCCCGGGGGGGGGGGCGTGAAGGACATCACTCAAAAAAGGTAGCCTATCAGGCATTTGCTTGCAGCCACAACACCCCCAAGCCTAAATGCGCGCACACACAAAGCACAGCCTTACACGAAACACACACACAGTGTGTGCCTCCCTCTTTCTCTTTGGCTGCTTAGTCGCCTTAAATCGAGGTGGGGAAGAGAGAGAAAACTTTGAAGAGGTTAACAACAACAGCCAAAAAAAGGGGGGATTTGTTTTTATAAACAATGGAGGGGGCAGGAATGAAGCATGCACAATATCGAGATCTCATCCTTGAGTTTTCAAAAAACCTGGACCTCCAAACAGCACATCCGTTTTTTAAAAAAGGAAAAGACAAAATAGTACTGAATTTTTTTCACGCTAGCGCCGCTGGTCATGAAAAGGACATAGACTGCTTGATTGTTAATTTTCTTTTTCTCCTCACAAGCATAAAATACAGTACAGTTAACACACAGAGTGACATTATATATTATATACCATATACATATTAATATATATTAATGTGGTAATATATATGAATATGTATATACACGCGCACAAAAACACATACACACTTGTAGTGCAATTTCTTTTAAAACAACCACAACAACCACCCAACAGACAAACAACCAACAACGCGTGAGGCAATGGGAGGGCAGGCGAAAGGCAGAGGAACAGCATTCCTAGAAGTTGCGACGTTTTTGGATCACTGCGGGGCTGCCAAGTATCCAAAGCCCAGGTTCATGTTGTCCGTAAAGTGCTCCTTTGATTCACAAAGCTAGTATGCGTGTTATGGTGTGTTTTTCTTATATTGCTTCCCACCCTTCTGGGAGGAGGGATTGCTTATCTGGGCAGCAGCCAAAAGCAGCACAGATGCTTTCTCATGCTTAGACGCAGGCCATGGGAGGAGAGGGCTGCAAGCATGCATCTACTGAACGACTCCCTTTTGGGCGAAGAAAAAACATTTTGGCTGCTTGAGACCAAAGCAAGAGAGTGTGGAGTCCAAATCCCAGTGCTCCAGTCTGGATAGACAAGCTCTCTTTAGCTCTGCCCATGTCCACGTAGGAAATGAGGAACGGCTTCCCACCCCAACCCACCCTGCTTCTGTCTGTCATGTAGGTGAGGGACTCTGAACTCAAGATTTCCAGCACTGCAGCAGGGGAAAAATAACGTAAGAAGCCACAATTTCTCAGAGCAAGGTGAGCTTCTGGCTTCCACGCCTGCCACATAACCGCTGTTGCTCTTCCCGTACGGCGAGCAATGAGAGGCGTAGTAGGAACAGTGCTCCCAAGTGATTGGCTATCAGCAGACGAGGGTTTGGATTGCAGAACTGGCCAACAGAGACATTCCCCCTTCCGGAGAAACCTCTTTCATTCCAAGAGCAGAAACGTCTGGATCATTCACCGCCAGCAGTGGACCTCAGTGCTCCAGGCAAGGCCAACTCAGCAGCAACCTTGCTCTCCGAAAACAGGCATGAAAGGAGGGCTTGATCCTTCTTCTTTTTTTTACCCAGCTGTTTCCCACCAGATGGTGAGTTGGGGCAAGGGGAACAAGCCTTCTGGATCATCATCTTTCCCTGGTTTGTATTGTGGCCACATACACACACACCAAAAAAGATTGTAGCAATTCCATGTCCGACCCAGGGGAAGTTCTCCTCGAAGGACGCCAAAACAGGGAAACCGCCATGGACGTCCGATAAATTCGTTGCCGGCGGGCTTGCTCATACAGTGCTTTGCCATCTTGGTAGCAGGTGCTTAGAGACGGAAAATGATCACCTGCAGAGTTAAGGGCTATTTTCCTCATGCACAGATGCCGGATAGTAGAGCCGACAGCCGGCGTTCAATACACATTTTACCTGGAAAGAGAAAGCAAATGGGGAAAATGAGATTTTTTGGGGGGTCAGCTGTCCTTGCAGCAACACCAATATCGTCCTTGTTCACACACAACACTAAACCATGGTTTGGCACAGCTGTCTCAATCTCTGTGCCCCCCAGACATGGATGGAGTCCTCTCCCCATCTACCTTGACCATTAGCCACGCTTGCTGGAGGTAACGGGAGCTGGAAGTAGAACATCAGGAGGGCAAAGAACTGAGGAAGGCTGGTTTGAGCATCATCTGCAAGAGCTTTTGGGAGTCTGAGCAAAAGTTTGGACTTGAGCACTCTCAGTGTCACTTTCCCCAGTTACTGGTTTGCTGTGATGTGCAAACCAAGACTTGTAGTTTAAGGTAAACTCTAGTTTGCTGAATTAGACAGCTTTGTAACCCATAGCTCGAAGGTAGCTTCTTTTGCAACTGCATGCATTTGGAATCATGACATCCTGGTTCATATCTAATGATAAAGCCAGGAATCAAGACAAGTGAAACAGAAGATTGCTTTATTCCTTGTCTCAGCTGCACAGATGTTGGGGGTGGGGAGTTTAGCATTATTGGTGAACCAGGCATGCATATGGATGGATGGATGTATAATCCACACTTTTATAAACATACTTCAAGACAGAGGAAAAGGTAAAGGTAAATGATCCCTGGATGGTTAAGTCCATTCAAAGGCAACTATGGGGGTATGGCGCTCCTCTCGCTTTCAGGCTGAGGGAGCCGGCGTTTGTCCGCAGGCAGCTTTCTGGGTCATGTGACCAGCATGACTAAACCGCTTCTAGCACACAGTGACGGAAACCAGAACGCACGGAAATGCTGTTTACCTTCCTGTTGCAGCAGTACCTATTTATCTACTCACGCTGGCATGCTTTCAAACTGCTAGGTTGGCAGAAGCTGGGATAGAGCAATGGGAGCTCACCCCATCGTGGGGATTCAAACCGCTGACCTTAATATTGACAAGCCCAAAAGGCTCAGCGGTTTAGACAACACCACCCGTGTCCAACATCAACACATTGAGTACAACACACAATAAAACCAGCATAAACCCACTAACAGATACTGATTACTGATTGGCTAAAAACAGATGTTCCAATGAAAGCAGGGATTGGTTCCTGCTGAATCACTGCTGGCAGGGAGTTTCACGGGGCACAACCTGCCACGTTAAAGGCTTGGTCCCTAGTGATAGCCAAAAAAACCTCAGGGATGCGGGGAACCATTAGAAGTGCTCCATCCGAAGATCTCAGTGATTGAGTTGGAACATAAGAAATCAATCCCTAAGGTGCGCGGAGTTTATTAGAATAAAGTAGAAACTGAAATGTAACAACCAAGACTGCACTCTTATAACCCTGTCCTGGGATGAAGTCCAAGGGGCCTTCTGAGTAGGCAGCTAAAGGACTGCACTGTAAAGGTGTTAAGAGGTTATGAAATTTCCTTGCATTACACTATCCTGAACTCTGATGTGCCTCCAGCTGGGGAATAACAGATTCTCCTTCATCGGAGGTTTTTAGGCAGAGGCTGCCTGGCCATCTGCTGGGTTTTTTTTAATGTTGGACTAGATGAGCCTTGGGGCCCCTTTCCAACTCTACAATTCTACGGTTCATTTGATTTTCTACTGTCCTGCTCTTTTATTGTTCCTCCCATTTGCACTGCCTATGATCCACTCACTCCACCTGCATTCTCTTTTAAGCTAGGAGAATTTAACATGGAATTGTTTGCTGTGCCTTTTAGTTTTTCAGCTCCTCAGAGTCTCCCCTCTGTTAGAGATGCACCTGCACAAGCACTGCATATACACACACACACACACCATATGCAGGAAAAGAAGCAAGGTGATTTCTGAGCAGTGCTTTACCAATTAGCATCAGGGAACGCCCCACAAAAAGAATACGGATGGCACGGCCATATTGTACCATCACATCTATACTTTTTTACTTAAAGAAAAGAAAAGAAAAAAAGCATTTCCCGACCCTTACATTTATTAATGTTCTCAATGTCGCCTTGCTCAGTGATGATGTTCAGGAGCCCCTCCATGAGCAGCAGTGCCTTGTGGTATCGTTGTGCACAATCTTCTCTGTGATGAAACATCTCATCCAGCGCTGCTGCCTGAACCTGGAGAGAGAATGCCTTCAGTGGTTATTCTGCCAGCAAATATAATGCTTGCGCAACAGACTGGATCTGCACACAAGCAAAGATTCAAACCACCACCACCCCCGCATTGCACGGCTGCTGAAAAGCGTAGAATGCATTTTCACACTGCCCTCTTAATAAGCTCGCATCTCTCTGCTGTGGCTTTCCGACTCCAGTTCACTGCCAGCAGGGATGGGCAAAAGGGGCTGATTCTGCGGCACTCCTGCAGGAAGATCCTGTGCACTGACGCATCATGGGGAGCATCACCTGACTATTGCAAACTAGGAACGTGCCTCTCATGTGGATGTTGCCCAAGGAGAGCATCGTCAAAAGGTCTAGGCAGAAAGCAGGAGAATGACAATAGCAGGGAGTTCCTTCTTGCTTTGGCCGCCGGGGGGGGGGTGGTGGCGGCAGCAGCGGGATGCAGTACGTTCAGAAGAGGCACCCAGAAAGGATGCTTAAAAATATGCTGAAGACAGCAGAGGGATGTGACTGGGGAGGCATGGCTGGCACTAGGGATTGGTACAGTTGAGCACCTGCCAAAGCCCAGAGGCTGATAAATATCCCTGAAGACCATTTTCACTCAGAGCACCCAGGGAGGTTTTCCGTCTAGTTCTGCTTCCAATCTCTCTGGGGTACTCTGTGCAAAGAGGACTCTGTGGTTTGAGGGAGTGCAAAAACCCCAAAGATACGCCAGAGGGATGCAAAGTGACCATCTGATGCTGCCTTATATCTCATCAGGTCACTGGTACATCTAGGCTAGTTCTAGATCTACTGTGTCCATTCCAAGGTTTCCCCAAGTTACTAGAGACCCTTTTATCCCTGTGGGTGCCTAGGATTGATCTGTCTACATGCATTCTACCACCATGAATACACACAGCCCACAAAAGGGCTGTGCTCGGTGCAAAGAACGCATTCCCAGAGAACTGTGGGGTTCTCTTTCGGTTTGCACGGCCCTTGCTGCTACTTCTACTTAAGGTAATTATGTGTTAAAACTCTTATTAGGGCCCCTTCGTATCCTGCAGAGAGGTGAGGCCCATCCCTAGGGCTCAGCAAATGCCACCGTACTAACCCCCAAATACTGCACACATGCAACCCAGTATACATGAGAAGCATTTCGCCCTACCATCTGCACAGCGTGGCTGAAGATGAGCTTCTCGGCCGTGATGCTGTTGATGCGATCCATGAGCTTCTGCTTGTCCAATAACCACCTCTGCAACCTCATGTTCAGGCAATGGCAGGAGGAAACACTGGATTTATACAGATCGTTAAGCTTCCTCACAACTAGGAGAAGGAGAAGGAGAAGGGGTGAATGACACTACAGGACGGCCTCCGCTTCTGGCCACTCCTTATCCCAGGGGTCTGCAACCTTTAAGACAAAAAGAGCCACTTGGACCCGTTTCCGAAGAAAAAAAAACTGGGAGCCGCAGAACTCGTCATGATAAAAATATTTTTTTTGTCACTTTTTTATTATTTCTTTGTTTGACCCCTCAGAATTACTCCTCCTCATAGAAACGTTAAATTAACAAGTTACCTTTTTGTGTGTGTGTGTTCTTCACTCCCCTTCAAAACAGTGACCAGCGTACATGCCCCCTTTCAATGCAGTGACCAGCGTACATGCCCCTTACAATGTAGCGGGCGGGCGGGCGGGAAGGTGACATCGGGATGGTGCGTGACTAACACACGCACCGCGCCCATGCGACGTCACAGCCAGTACAGCGCCCACCACAGTGGGGAGTGTTGGGGCGCACAATGCGCCTCCTCCCCTTGCTAGTATCTGCCCCGGAGCCGCGGCAAAGGTGTAAAAGAGCCACATGCGGCTCCGGAGCCGCGGGTTGCAGACCCCTGCCTTATCCACATCAACAGTCTCTTGCCACAGTGTTTGCAAAGGGTGACCAAGACCAACGTTGTCAACCGACTGCCCATCATTTGCCCAACATTTGATGGAGGTTTGGGGAACTGGCTTATTGGGGGAATGGCTTCCAATTGGGGCATCCGAAGGACTCCCAGGTGCCTGAGCCTATCTGAGCCCTGAGATCCTTAGAGACCCTTCTTTGAGTGACCTCACTGTCCCAGGTACAGCATGTAACATCTGGGGAGAGGGCTACTTCAATGATGATGATAATGATACCCTATTTATGAGATGCCTTCCATAAAGAGGTTGGTCCATCAGGTATCTCCTCTCTTAAATTTTAGGCACCTTTCAACTTGCCTAAGATGATGATGATGATGATTAACAGCAGATGTTCATTTTATTTGCTGTGGTTTATTATCTGAAACCTTACCTCTGCTGCAGCTGCTAAAAATGCTGCTAATAAAAATAAAAATGCTAAGCTCCCCCTCCCAGAAGCTTTTCTTGTGTGCAGTTTTGGAAACATAATTTAAAACTGAGAATGGGGCTGTGCAATCTTGAAATATCATCAACAACAACATCATCATTTTATTTGCATGCTCAAGCAGAATCTTCTTCCACAGCAGAACCCAGAGAGTTGCAGCAAGGAATAATCCTGTTCAGCCATACACTCTTCCAAGATTTGTCCCTCTGCCCACGCCCAACAGCCAGTCAGCATTCTGTGGCCAAAATTCTTTGCTTGCCCTGTCCTCATTGGGCCAACTCAGGATTACTGCTGAAGGCTGCGCTCCACAAAGACTTCTGATACGTATGCAAAGCACTGAGTTCCCCAAGCTCACCAATACCCCTGGTCTTGTGCCCTAGATGGTGCTGTAATACGATGCTTACGTATATGTAAACATCATTCCTTTCTGTGGACTCTGCTTTTGCCTCCAGTACCCGCAGAGGATCCCGTGCCAAGGAACAAAATGATTCAGCCTGCTGAGTGACTGTGTGTTATTTAACAGCAGAGGCACAACATGTAATTATTAAGTTGCACCCACATCAATTATCGTTAAGCCCTTGCACATAGCTAAGAGCTGAAACATTCAGATCAGGCGACGTGTTTTCCAGACGGGCAACTGGAATACATGTGGAGACCCGTAGCACCGATCACATTTTACAGAGTGCAAAACAGTGCTGTCCCTAATTTGAGAGAGATAGAGGAAGATAAAAACAAGTACGCACAGGACAGATTGATCTTGTATGCTCGGCTAACTCAATTTTCACTTCACCCTGGAATGTAATAGCAGGGGGGCCGGGGGAGAAAAGAAGTAGGACCTCTCTGAGTATTGCCTGAATACTGCTCAAACCAGCAGTACCTCTCTGGGGTCTCAGGCAAGGGTCTCTCATCCTCTGCAACTGTATACTTTTAATTTCAGGTGCCGGGGACCTTTGGCACGCACAGCCTGGACCACCTAAACACCACCTCTTGTCACCCTGTGGTCGGCATCGCCACCTGTCTGTGGCCAAGCAAACTGCAGCATGACAACACACTTGTGTTTTATTATATGTAACAAATGCATCAGTTCTGATGGCACAAGAGTTGACAGTGATGAACACGTTCTCTCAGTATAAACAAACACTTTCTCTCTCTTGGTGTCTGTCTGTTTTATACCTTATTTTGTTTTGGCAAGTTGCCATTTTGTATTTGTATGATGGCTCAGGGTTTCAAAAGCCAGAAGTGGCCAAGGCCTCTTGAGACCTCTGAGAGGGGGGGTGGGGGCGGGGGGCTGGACATGGATCAATGCCATCACTGGATGCAAGGATTATTTTTCTGAGCAGGTATTGCTTGCTGCAAAGGTGAGAGAAACGGACAATTCTATCAGCATCACAGGAGACAGATGCTAAAAATATAGGGGCATAGCAAGCTAACAGAAGTGTGATTAAAGAATGAAAACGTAAGATGTGTATACTAAGTCTGTGAAAGTGCATAAATAAAAATTTTTTAAAAGAGAAGTGGGTTGCAGCCTATGGTTGTCTTAATCAGAGTTGACTCATAGCTATTACTAATTTTAGTGGGTCCAACCTAAGTAGGACTACCATGGGATACAACCCACAATCAGGAATTCCCCTGTGTGTGTGCATTGAAGAAGAGTGCTTACTTTGTTTGACGGTGGAGGAGAGGCACAACTTGCCTGCCCGGATCTGGTCTATGGCCATCTGCAGGCCTGCGGACAGCAACTCTGCTACTTTCAAGTACAGCACCAACTGTTCTGCATAGCTGAAAAAAGAAAGCACCAGCAGATTAATGGAGCTGCCATCCACACAGCTGCAAAGGAAGACGCACAAAGCTGCTTTGAGCCCAAGCCAGGCCATCGCAGTTCTCTCGGGGACCTCCCCAAACATCACCCTTTACCTCCATTCTTTGCTGAGCAGGCTGATCTGGTCAGCCACGACGCTTTCCTGGAGCTGGTACTCAGAGGCCACCGAGCTGCTCATCTCGCTGGTGTTCCCTTTGATGGCCGCTATCTCCATCACGTAGTGGACAAAGGCCAGGGTGAACCGCAGGCTGCGAAGGATGTCCGTGTGCTCTTGCTGTGAGCGGGGAAACAAAGGGAGACGAGGTTTCATTAGCAAGCCAGCTCTAGAATGCAGAAAGCAGCAGATTCACGGAAAGGCCAACGCCTTGCCTTAGGCTGTGAGCTTTACACTACAGGTGGGCAACCTTTCCCCTGTCGAGGGCTGCATGCCCTTGGGAGTCATCTGGGGAGGGGGCCTCCAGCAGGCCTTCTCTCCCTCAACCTCCCCCTGGCATCAGGCTGCCTCACTGGGACAGCAGGGAAGCGGGCCTCCTTCCATCAGCACCATTGAAAGACATGCTCCATCAGGTACTTCCTCTGCCCCTGAACTGTTCCTATGCCAGATGGTCATTATTTAATAATCCGCTTTCCCCTGCCTCTTCCCTGCCTGTGTATTTCCCTTTGTGTGTAGTTCTGTTTGTTTTGAGGATTGCACTCCTGAGAGCAGCGACTGTCCTGCTTTAACTGATAGTATGCCACTCTGGGAGCCTTTTTGGCTGAAGAGAGGGATACAAATGCTCTAAAAAACAACAACGCTGTATGGCCTTTAACCAAGCCAGTTGCTCTCTCACTCAGAATCCAATACAGTCCACAGGCTTCTTTTAATAAACTGGTTTGCATTTAAGATGCCAGAAACATATCTGTTGTTTCTGCTGCTTCATAGGGTTATTGTAAGTGCACTTTTTCTAGAAAATGAAGTGCCGGTACTCATGAAGTTGTTATGGTAAGTGTCACACTTTTTAACAAACAAAAAAGAGGTGCCAGTACTGCATAACCTTGAGAAAACCCTAAAAAAAAGCACTGGTTATTGGGAAGATAAGTCTGGGGGAAGGGAGAGAGAGTTAGGAATGCCCCTCTGAGCTCCGAGAAGGAATGGCTGTGGGGGTAAGGCCTATGCCAACACTCTCCCTGGCCACGGTTAAGCAAAGTGGAAGGAAGAGGCAGGATGGGTGGAAAACATGAACGCACGCTCCCAGGGCTCCCGACGCAGCTCTACAGGTGAAACTCGAAAAATTAGAATATCGTGGAAAAGTTCATTTATTTCAGTACACCATCATCATCACAATCATAACAAATAAAGGCTTGACATATCTCGCTTTGCATGTCGTGAGTCCATCTCATATATTAGTTTCACCTTTTAAGTTGAATTACTGAAATAAACGAACTTTTCCATTACATTCTAATTTTTCGAGTTTCACCTGTAGTTCAAGGGGAGCCACAGGTGAGGAACATTCCCATGGCTCCCACTGTGGTTCTCATTCAGAGGGAGCCGGTGCCAAATCAGCAGCCGCCTTTACGGGCCTGTCCACTCACGGAATTAATGACTTTAAAAATTAAAAAGCTGGGATTGAGACTTGTTGCAGAGCCTCTGTTTGCACAGCTCTATAGAAACTGCTGAGAGTCTATAAATAGAGATGAAACAGTGACCTACTTTCCTTCACTGCCCCCTCCCCCCTCTTCTCCCTCCCATCGCTTTCATCTAGGTGCACATTTGCCAGAGGTTTTTGTTCAATTCACATACAAAAGGAGTGGGTGGGAGGGCTTGATGTCTTTGAGCTCAACAGCAACCTGAACCGAGGGAGTTTTTAAATTTTTTTTAAAGGGTTGGAATCCCATCTCTCTGAGCACCAACACAGCCAACCACATGGGTTTTGTTTTCATCTGTCTCCCTAGCCCAACTCCTTTGCACACTCAGGAGATAGCAGCTTGGAACATGGAGAACCACATCTTCAGCCAGGATCACTGGTTATTTTTAAACACGCGTGCAGCTTTGCAGACAATGCGAAAGAGCAGATCTGACTCAAGAACTGGAAATGGTAAGAATGCAATGCCCTGGTCGCTTGGGAGTGGGGGTGGGAATCAGGCTGCTGTGACTCCAAGAGCCTGACATTCAGTCTCCTTCAGAAAGCACCGGCGCGATCCAAATATCAGGTGTAATTCAAGCTTTCACTACTGACGAGACAGCATTCTGACAACACTCCACTAACATTTCACTAGGTATTTATTACCTAGCAACGGTCTCAACTTTTATGGTTCAGAGCTTTCAATTCTACTCCCCTTTCCAGATTCGCAGGCTTCCTCTAAAGACATTCTCTTCTTCCTGTATACAGATGGAAAACTGAGGCTGGCTTTATCCCTCAGCGAGCTCCTGGCTTAGTTGAGAGGCTTCCCGTAGCCAAACAACAACAACCCTCCGCTCCATTCATGGGAACACAAGCCCCAATGTGATGCTGCCTCTCCTTCACTGTCCATAGCAACCAAATTGAGCCAAGGGAGAGCCTTCTAATAATACAAGAGGGAAGTTTTAAAAAGGCCTCTTTTGCTTGGAAAAGGAAGCAGCTGGGAGTCAAGTGGCAGCAGCATATATCACAAAGATGAATGGAAGGAAAGAAACCGCAAATACATAGTATTCAGTGATAATTAACACTGCAGCTCTACACACACACACACACACACACAGAGAGAGAGAGAGAGAGAGAGAGAGAGAGAGAGAGAGAGAGAGAGTATTATCCCCAGATGTGGTGCCTAAACGACTTTTGGAACTCCCTCCCACTTGACCTTATTTAACATTTCTAAGCTACAAGTATTGCCTGCAAGTCCCTGGAAGCACAAGTCAATTAATAAAAAAAATGTTACAGAACAAACTGGCAGCCATAAAACGATGCCCTAAATGACAGTGTGCCATAGCAGATCAAATACCGGAATAGAACCATGGAGATCTTGGTTCAAATCCCCATTCGGACATGAAGGTCTTTTAAGTGGCAAATAACTCCCTTAGCCTAACCTATCTCATAGGGTTGTAAAGCCTGAACAAGACCTCAGAGGGCAAAGATGCTAAATATTCACCTAGATCAGGAACACCGGAAAGCCACATAGGGCAGAGGCACTGGAGAGCTTTACAATACAACATCTTAAAGTGGGGTAGCTAGAATCTTTTTCCAGCAACTGATTCCATATCTCATGATTTGTGCAGAAGTAGCAAACAGGGACAGGATGGGGAGCTGCTGTGTTGAGCTACGTAAGGCACTGGAGCCCCAGCTCAGCGCTGCTGAACCCCCCCATGACACTGACAACGTATTTTTGTTCTTTTACCTCCCAACAGTCACAAGGACCAGCATTTTGCTTTTAATAAAACCCAGGGAGGACAAGAATGTTGACTTCCGCACCCAAACTGTGTCTGTGTCTGACAAGGTGAGAAATGCGAGGAACACTGATGAACCTGTGGAGGACCAAATGAATTTCAGCCTCATGTTTTAATCTTGTGTCTCTGGGGTGGGTGGGGAGGTGGGTTTCCACTCACTTCCATGAGCGTCTCCTCCGGTAGCTCGGGTGCCTCAAAGGTGACTGCTCCCTCCAGATTGGCAGTGATGGGGTCGGCAAAAGTATATCTGATGCCTGATGGGGCTTCGAGCACATCCCCGCCAGCGCTCATGATGAAGTGCCGCCCGCTGAAAGACCCTCCCGAACTGTGAGAGCTGGAAGATCCCACTAAAAGGGTTGAAACAGAGAAGCAAAAGTTACCTAGACATGACTCTTCAGGCCAAAGGAGAAAAACAAACAGACACAGTTTTATTTATTGATTCAGATTAAGCTCCAATTTAGGGCTCATCCAGGCTTCCTTTTGTGCCATGTTTCTGAATTTCAGAAATTTTGGGGAAACCTGAATTTCCGCTTGTTCTGAATCAGCATTAAAAAGCAGCTTTTCCTGGGGAAAGTTAGATGGGGTGCACTCAGACAAGGAGCTTTGAAGCAGGGCGAAAGGTAAATGTGAATGAGCCCATAATTGTGACATTTTAATCCTCAGCTATCCTTATTAATCCCTTTCCACCAAGCAAAGTCCAAACACAGCCTTATTTCATAGGACTATCATCCCAATGACAATGAGAACGGCAGTGCTTGTAAGCAAAGCTCCATGTGAGCAGGAGCTTCCTCATTTATGGTGCTTCTCCTAAAATAAAAATAGTCTCCATGTGTGCACCGGTACTCCAGTGGGTACCCAGAACTTAGTGAAGCTTTTGAGTGGGGCAAATCCCCAGAGCTTCCTTAGATCTCAAAAAAATCACCATTTTTTTTTTAAAAAAAGGAAGGTGTCTGTATAATTGCTAGCTCAAGATCTGTGACATAACAGGGAAGCAAGTCTGTCAGGCGGCTCACAGTGTGTGTATGTGCATGTGAGACACTAGATTCCCTGTTCCTAGAATACACACATCCCTGAGTTAGGACACAAAGCCAGGACAGTAACTATGAAAATAACTCCAATTTCCTTCTGGACAGCAGTATCACGATGGCAGGAAGCACTCATTACCTGAAAACATTCTGGTCCTGGTGGTCTGCGGTGGGGTTGTCCCACTGGGAGGGGAACCAACAGTAAAGACCACTGGAGAAGGGCTTGCAGAGCCGCCATCCCGGGCCCCTGAGTGTAAGTTTCCTCCACAGACAGCAGAAGGAGCTACGAGGAAAGAATGAGTTAGGATTTTATGAGAGCCATAAAAGATATCAAGATAGAAACACAGTCAGCCTAGAAGTTAAGAGTGTTGGTGGGACTAAGGTTCAAATCTCCCAACTAAGCCATGTAGCTCACTGGGTGTTTGAGCCAGTCACTTGCTGTCTCTCAGCTTAGCCTACCTCTCAGGGCTGTTGTCAGGATATTATGAATCTGTGGGAGAGGGTGAGGGAAGAGAACCCTGTGTATAGCTCCTCCAATTTGAGTAACTAAAAAAAGGAGCAAAACGAAAAAGGAACCCCAGAGTTTCCCATCTCCCCGTACCTGTGATTTCCATGGGCTTCTCATTGTTCAAACTGTCATTGCTTCCAGCTTCCCCAAAAGCAGCTTTGAGGAGGAGATCAGTGAGGCGACCGGTGCTGAGCGACCTGGAGGAAGGAGAGAAGCAAGACAAGTGAATGTGAGGGGACGGACGGACGCACAGCTGTTGTGGATTTCTGCTCCCTAACAGCTGGTTGCAGTGAAAAGCGCAGTGGCCTTTAAAGAAGGATAAAAGGCCTCTCTAGAACAGGCATCCCTAAACTTGGCCCCTCCAGCTGTTTTGGGACTACAACTCCCATCATCCCAAGCTAACAGGACCAGTGGTCAGGGATGATGGGAATTGGTAGTCCCAAAACAGCTGGAGGGCCGAGTTTGGGGATGCCTGCTCTAGAAGACATCTGAAGGCAGCCCTGTTTAGGGAAGCTTTTAATGTGTGATGTATTACGGTATTTTAATATTTTGTTGGAAGCCGCCCAGAGTGGCTGGGGAAGCCCAGCCAGATGGGCGGGGTATGAATAATAAATTATAATTATTATTCTAGAACATTAAGCCTGCAGGCCAGGAGGGCTCTATCCAAGGCAAAATGGAGCCCACCTTAGCTAGCAGATGCAAGCTGGCTTGCTGGCTGGGGAGAGCTATGCTGAATGTTTGGAATGGAGCTCAGCCTCAGCCCCCAAGAGGGTAGATTTGCAAGACCTGCCAATGAGGCAGCAGATCTGGGTTGCCAACTCATGAGGTAACCCATCAGCCTGAGCCCGATGAAAACTGTAGTCTAAAACATCTGAAGGATGCCAGTCTGGAAAAGACTGCTCAATTGTTTTTTTAAAAAAGCCAGTTTCTTAGAGCACAGGTGGGTCATCTGCAGCCTCCTTTTATGCAACACCCCCCACAAAAAAGTCCTCCTAAAACCGTCCAGTTCCTCTGTCCCATAAGAGTTCCTCCCTTCCTCTCTATGGTTCCTAGTTTCAAAAAAACCACTCTCCAGCTATTTTTCCTGGGTAGTTTCAGAACAAATGGAAGCAGAAAGCTCGTCACTTAGTTTTTGCGATAACAGTAAACAAAATTGATGTATGTAGTTTTGAAGATATAAGACAGTTAGTGAAAGACTGGCTGCAACACCACCAAGGAAATGATGTGTTGAAAATAGATAAGAAAAATGGATTTAGTACAGAAATGTCAAGGTTTGAAAAGGAATTATTGGAAAATAATGTGAAGTTACTTTCGAAAATGTATAAATTGTTGCTAGAGTGGCATACTAAGGACGAAGAAGTTGAATCAGTAATGATAAAATGGGCACAAGACACTGGGCACAATATTCAATTTTCATCTTGGGGAAAATAATAGAGGGAAGACTTAAAATTTACAGCATGCTTTGTGCTGAAGGAAAACTACATGAAAATTATGTATTGGTGGTATTTAACACCTGTAAAACTAGCAAAAATGTATAGAACTGCTTCCAATGTTTGCTGGAAATATGTGGTGGATGTGCAAGATAACTAAAGCATTCTGGGAAATTATTTAAAATGAGCTGATTTTTTTTTAAAAAAATAAATAAATAGAAAATAAGATAAGCAGATGAAAAAGAAAGATTGATAATGGTAAACACGGAAGGGCGGAGGGAAGTCAAGGGATTCAGAGAATCCTAAATGAGGAGATGAATAATGTGTTTGAATTTTTGTTATGTAAAACTTATTAAAAATATTTTTTTAAAATGATGTATGTTTGTTTGTTTTACTTCCCATGGCTTCAAGGAAAGAATTTCCGTCCCCTGAAATGTCTGAGAATCGAGAGCCTAGATCAGGCATAGGCAAACTCGGCCCTCCAGATGTTTTGGGACTACAATTCCCACCATCCCTGACCACTGGTCCTGTTAGCTAGGGATCGTGGGAGTTGTAGTCCCAAAACATCTGGAGGGCTGAGTTTGCCTATGCCTGGCCTAGATGAATACCAAGGAATAGAATCATAAATAGATTAGATCTGGTGCTGGACCAAGCCTCCCCATGTTGGGCAATCCAGGATATCATCAGAGGAAATGACAGGAGGAGGAGGAGAAGGAGGAGGAGAGGAAGAGAGCAATTATGGAGTCATTCCATTGGATGCTAGCCATTAGTGTGGACCTCTCAGCAGTTAAAGCAGGAAAAGTGTGGCATCTCTTTGGCAAACTAAGCTATGCACCTGTTTAGCCTGCCTGAGACAGCACTTCTTGTGTGCACTTGCTGCGCAAGGAGTGTCTCACATGCCTAACTGCTAAGTTTGTGCTCCTCATCCTAAGGAATATGGAAAGCTGCCTTATACCGGGCCATGCTAGCTCAGTATTGCCCACTCTGATTGCCAGCAGATCTCTGGGCTCTGAATCAGGATCCTTCCCCTCACCTTATCCTTGGTAAATGACGATACCAGGGGCTTCCTCTGCTGCCAAAGCTACTCATCACCAACCACAGTTGCTGGATATAGGGCAGTGGGCCGAAGCACACTCTCTTGCCTTGCCCCACATGTCCAGCACAGGACATTCCCCCCCCCCCCATTATTTGATAAAAGGAGCCTTCATCCTGTTGCTTCACAGGACCCTATTTGACACATGGGCAAAGCAGAGGCAGTTGTAGGAGCTGGTGTGTTGCACAAAAGCTATGAGGCACAGGAAAAGGGGACCATGGTGGAGACAAGGATGGAGATGGAGGCGGCGGTTTGAAGCAGGTGAATCATGGAGACAGGAGCCTATAGCCATGGAGGTGGCAGGGCTGTAACTAAGTGGCACACAGGAAGTCCCAAGTACAAGGCTCAGCATCACCACGCAGGGCTGAGAGTCCCCTGCCTGGTCAATGCACACAATTATGAAGCTAGGCGAACCAATGGACTGACTCAGTTTTCTACCTGCCCCTGCTATATCTGACCTTGGGGTGAGGAGATTAAAGGGTTGCTGGCATGTGGAGCCACCGGAACTCCCAGAAAGGGACTGTGAATATGGTTTACTGGGAATCCTATTTAGCCTGAGAAATAACCAACACAGGAAATTTTGAGGCGCTTTGAAGATTCCTTGATGCGAAATAAAAAAGTACCGTATTTTTCACTCTATAAGATGCACTTTTTCCCTCCTAAAAAGTAAGGGGAAATGTGTGTGCGTCTTATGGAGAGAATGCAGGCTGCACAGCTATCCCAGAAGCCTCTTCAGGGCAACGGGAAGAACACTCCCCCTGTCCTGAAGAGGCTTCAGAATATTTTTTTTCTTGTTTTCCTCCTCCAAAAACTAGGTGAGTCTTATGGTCTGGTGCGTCTTCTAGAGCGAAAAATACGGTATGTGGATGCAAGGAGAGTGGCAAATCAGCATCTATCCCCCTCAGCCCGGCCCATCATAACAGCAAAACTTGTGTGCATTGTGAATGCCTTTCTGGTCAGCTTCGTACCTGCCCTTGGCTTCTTCCATAGGCCTCAATCCTAGGCCTGCCTGCTGGCAGTGGAAATGACCCATGTCCTTCAAGTCTGGCAGAGTCTTGTTCCTTGTCGGAATCATGACGCCCTGGTGCGCCAGGAGGGCAAGCAGGTTTTGGGAGCTTGGGGTTTTGTTGAACTCAAAAGGAGGCATGACCTATTATTTTTTTATTAAAAACAAAAAGTGGGGGAGGAGTGGAGAGAGGTGGTTCACTAGTGTTCAGCGTGAGAGAGTGTCACTGTTTGCACCATGGCTTATCTGTGCCGCTATTAATAAAAGCCCCCACCCACTCCATACACACATAAACAGGCATTAAATTCAATCACAAACAGGGGCTGCATCTGCTACCCCCACCATTTCATAACATTGCCCTCTACACAACCTCCTAAGATCAGTGGGCACCCAAACCTCTCCCCTCACACACTTTAAAACTTGGGGATATATTTTCCTGCTTGTTGTGGCAACTGTCATGAGCTGCGCTAGATAACACACGGTTTTTAACTGCATTTTTAATTGCGTCTTTTAGTTCTTATATTCCGTTATATTGCAATGCAATTTGAATTCCATGGAATATCATTTAGAATACAAAACACAATACAATAAATATGGGACACAAAAGCGCTATTAAACATAAACGTGACTGCTTAATATGCCTGCACCTGATGCTCATTTGCAAATCTCTGTCCTAGATTTACAGCTTTAGGAGACCACAAGCGAGAGCCCATTGAAGGCAGGGGGAAAACAATACCTTTGTTGGAGAGCCCATTATGGTTGGCAAGGGGCTTCTCTGCATAAACTCAGAGAACTTTGGCGAGGACCTCAGTGGGCGGCAAGGTTGCAGGCCATGTGTCTGTGCTGGCTGGCCTGCGGCGGCCTGGTTGAAATGGGGAACCAGAGGATCAGAGTACTGCTTTGTAATCTTCTGCCGGCAGGAATGCAAATCTGACAGGTTGGGAGCGCTGTGGAGACGGGAGCCCATCCCTCGAGGGGAAGGGTCAGGCACTGAGGCACCTGGAGGGACGAGAGGGGGAGCAGGATGCCCAGAGTTATGCATCAGTAAGAAAGAATGGCAAGGGAAGGGCAGAAATCTCAAGATAGTGTCAAGGGCAACCTACCAGGTATGGGCACCCGACTTCTCATCTCTGTTCCAAAGGGAGGAGAAGGGAGAACGGTCTGGTCAGGCTGCTCTGGAATTGTTCCAACTGAAAAATCAAAAAGCACATCAATGCACTGACAGACAAAAAATTGAACGCTCCCTATAGCAAACATTTCGTTTAGATTACTTATAGCAATATTGCTGTTGTTTTTTAAATCAAACTGGGGCACCGTTATACCAGTCAAACTTCTGAAAACCTACATAGGAAACAATGAGGTTTTGTCAAGATACAATTAGTCAAAGGTTCATAAGCTCGCTTAGGTTATGAGTGCTTTTAGATGTTCGAAGCAAACAGTAAAGCTGGTTTATATCAAGTCAAATCATTGGGACATCTAATTAGAAACCTCGCACTCTTGGTTTCTTTTTGAAAGGAATGAAAGATTTATTTCTTCCAGCAAGGTTTCAGTTGAAGACTTCTTACACATGTTTAGTTTGATTATGGAACTTTGATATTGCTGGATTTTGTGTTATTTTTATTTCTTTATATTTCACAGCAAACAACTCAGTAACTGGAAAAGTTCTCTCTCTCTCTCTCTCTCTCTCTCTCTCTCTCTCTCTCTCTGTGTGTGTGTGTGTGTGTGTGTGTTAGTAAAAACAAAAGTATAGGAGCTGAGGCCTTCCACTTGTGTTGGACTCCAACTCCCATCAGCCCCAGTCAGTGACGATGGGAGATGGAGTCCTGCAATACACAGAGGAGTGACAGACCCCACCCCCACCCCACAGATAAATAAACATATATAATAGCTCAGCATAGTCTGCTGTGATGGCTTCTTCTTTTCCTGAGCTCTCCCCTCCTGAAATCCTTTCAACTGAGATGATAGGAATTGAATTTTGGACCCTCAACATGGAGAGCATTGTGGTGCCTCTCACTGGTAGTCCCTCCCTTAAACCATTGTCATTTTCAAACGGTTCCCTCTCAGTCCTGGGGAGGAACAGGCACATATGGGACCAAGTATAGTTAGGACACTTCCAAACCAGAGTCACTGCTCTAATTATGCTACTATATCTGCATTCACCCACAAAACGCTGGTTGGAATTAAGGAAAGTGCGCAAACACACACACACACACACACACACACACACACACACACACATGCACAAACACAATCGCTGAGGTTTCTAGAATTTGGAATAAGCAAACCCAATAATTTACCTTGTGGGGATGGCGTGTAAGGCTTAGCGCCCCCAAAGGAGAACCTTCTGGAGGTTGGGACAGCTCCATGCTCCCCAGCAGCAAAAGGAGGGGAAGGGCTGGCCTTCATGAAACCAAGTGGGCTGTTGCTGCTGCTTGATCTTCTGACTGTTCCGGACCTAATGGGAAAGGATTTGATCTCTCATTATTCCACGGGGAACGTAGTAGGCAGACAAGATTTTAAGAAAAGCAAATGGTGAACAAGCTCGGAAGCATAGGAAGGTACAGAGTCAGGCCAATAGTTCACTCATCTAGCTCACTCATTTCTGTACTGACTGGCATCAGCTCTCCTGGGCTTCAGGCAGGGGACATTACCTGGAGAGGCCAGGGACTGAAGCTGAGATCTTTTTCATGATTGAATGCATGCCTCCATGGCCGGAAACAGTAAAGCTTCCTTCCGCCTTAAGGAGGAGGTGGTTTTGCTGGCATCACTGGCCAGGCCAACCAATCTGGTTGGTCTGGGGGTGTGGCCTGCCCATTAAAGGCAGGACACAGCCAGGAGATCTCTCTCTTTCCTGCTTCCAGCTGCTCTGGTTTTCCCACCCTCCCGCCCTTTAAGGTTTTCATCTCTTTTGAGCTTGCTATGGACTTTGGTTGGTTGCCGTTGAGGGGCCTGGTAGGAATTTTTCCACTTGGTTTTCGCCTACCTCAGAGCAAATTGTCACAACTTTTAAGGTTTGGCGGTTAGGCATTGGAATATTTCTGGAGAAGAGAAGAGGGGAGGTAGTGCCATCACCTCCCCCGCATATTGAAGGGTATTAGGATTTGGGGGTGTGGCCCTGTCCAAAGCCTAGGGAGGTGAGGGCCTAAGGCACGACCCCTGGGGGAGCTCCTAGTTGATGTGCACCAGCAGGACTTCCCCTACTGGTGGTTAACCCTTCCTGGACTCCTTACAGATGGGCTGGAGTCAGATATAGTTGGTTAGATCTAATGCCTAAGCCAATACCGCTCATCATCTGTAACCAATAAAGTTGTGGCCTTTTTAGCCCATTAACCTTAAATATTTGAGTCATGTGTCTTTATTCTAAGGGGGGGGGGGTTGGGACCTTGCCACGCAACTTTTCTAATGCTGTAAATCACCTTGGGATTGTCAGATGAAGGGCGGTATAATTAATAATATTAATAATAGTAATATGCAAAGCATGTGCTCTACCTCTGAGTCTTGCCCCTACAGAATCATATCAATACCATCCACAAGTCAATGGGAAAAATGGGCCTGAGACCCATTGAACCTGCAACACTACAAAGTGGTGCGACCAATGACAGAGGTGCAAGAGAGGCTTTAAAAGGGAGGACAGGGAGACATTTGCAGCAGACACAAGAAATGCCATCTTAGTTCTTTATTTCCAGATGAAAGACAGCCACTGAAATATTGTAACACTCATGTGACACCAGACTTTGCGGCTGCTCGGCATGAGATGCTTTTCATAAAGGCCAATGTGTAAGACCTAAGATGGAACTGACAGGACGGGTTCCGTGGCAACAGCAGCAGCCTGACTGGAGAAGAATCAGGGCGAAAGCCCTCTGAGGTGATGTCTCGGAAAAGGATACCAGGAAGAACAATCCAAAGGATGCTCTTCACAACAGGTTTACCTTTTGGTTTATTTGTTTACACTTCTTGACAGCTTTTGCTCTAGATCCTTCAGGGAACAGCACAAACCTCAGTTGTTTTTCCAAGTCCTTCACTCTTTAACAGCTGCAGCGGGAACACAACCCCAGCAAAAGAAAAGCATCACGCTGCTGGCAGCCTCTGTGGTTGCACTGAGAAGGCAGACCACAGGCTCAGAAAGCTGCTGTTCAAATGCAGCTAGCACCCTGCGGTCCCTTTGGCGATTCGGGCTCAGACTGATGTGCATTGTGTCCACCCAACTCCACTGGCAACTTGGAGAGAAGCATTGCATCAAGAGCCTGTTGGCTGGCAACGGACTGGGGTCTAACTGCTTGACACCTCTTCTAAGGAGAAGACCATTGTCCAGAGCTCAGAGGCTGAACCAGAAAGCGGGGGAGGAATCCACACAGCAAGGAAGTGCACAGACGAGAAGCAGAGGGGCATGAAGGGGAGGTTGATTGACCACAGGTGGCAATCAATGCCAGGCACTGGTGGCTTGCAGCACAGGAACGTGCGCAGTGGTTTCCCTGACCAGTGGTTTCCCGACACCAGTAATGCAGCAGCTGCCAAAGACTGCGTGGAATGTGAGGGCTGACATGGAAAACACAGAGATGGTAAGAAGATAAAAGTCCCTACCAGAGAAGAATGGCAGATCAAGTTGATGGGATTATGCCAAAATGACCGGAAGAATCAGAAATCAGGAGGACCAAAACTTTAATAAGGAATGGGGAAATTTTTTAACCTATCTTAAAAACCATTGTAAACAGTTAAGATCGTTAGGAGGATTGGAATATCACTTATAGTTGGACGCAATGGAGATGTAAAAGATTGGGATTATCATAAAAGATGCAGGAGGAAATGATTAACAATAGGACCCACAAAGGGCAGGAGGGAAGTCCTAGAGATTCCTTAGAATCTTGTTTTTTATGTTGTATGTTCAATATGTGACTGTAAAGCTTTAATCTGAAAAACCAAATAAATAAAGGTGTGGAAAAACAACAACACAGGAAATAAAGGACAGGTTAGGCAATCAAAAGATCTGTGTCGTAGGACAAGGTTTCTTAAAAAGACATCTGGACAGACGTTTTCAGACTACAATCAGTACTGGCTGGTCCTAAGAGGACCTGCAATAAAAAGAATTCAGGAGGGCAACAGGTTGGAGGAGACTACACCAGTGACTCTTCCTATTCAAGGGGTCCTTTGCTTCCCTGACTTAGAAGAACTATAAAGGCTTCTAGGAATCTGCCTGGGCATGTTTCAGTTCTGGCTGCTGGTGCCAAGGCCTAATTCCTGGCTTCACCTCCTCTCCCCTGAGCAAGACCCAGTGCTGACCGTGATACTAGCGGGCAGGCACACGCTGTGGAAAGTCTGAAGAGAAACTCACCTCTTCAAATGACTGCACCCTTGAGGAGCCTTGCTTTCTCCTTTGCTTCCACTTATCAGTGGGAACTTGGCCCCCAAATAATTCAGTTCCACTCTTTTAGAGAGGCTGTATTTCTCGTATGACTCCCCCATCCCCACTTGTTCATGTTTCGGGAGAACCATGGAGGAGGAAATGAAGCCTGGAATCCCGGAGCACTGCCGCTAGAACAGCGAGTGTGAGAGCCGAGCAATTTCATAGAGGAGGAAGATCTGCCCGCACAGGATGGAAGGAGTCAGTCACACAGCCTGGGGCCATACATCCGGTGGAACCTGACTGCTCCCCAGCTGAAGTTCCAAGCCACAGGCATGGATTGCTCATGCAGCAACTGGATCATGTGACTGTGGCAGAGAGGCCTAAGACGCACGGCTGAGATGCCTTACTAAGCACATAAGCAAATGTAAATAAACACATACATTAAAGAAAGGAGCACTCTGGCAGGGCCGATATCGCGCAATAATTACAGCCGCAGTGTTCAGGCAACTAATCCAGCCTTGTAAATAGGCTCATAAACGTTACTAGCCTACGGAAAGTTTCACTTGACTACTGTTGGCAGAAGGCGAACAGGACAGAAACGCAAGATGAGCCAAATCACTTTGATCAGTGGGGTGGGTAAGTTGGTGCCCCTCCAGGTGTATTTGGACTACAACTCCCAGCATCCTTTACGGTTGTGACCAGGCAAGCTGGGGTTGATGGAAGCTGGAGTCCAGTAACATCGGGAAAGCCAGATGATCCTCACCCCTGACTGAGTTTAAAATAAACATAAAGCCTTTTGACAGACTAGAAAAATGCCACTGTTCCATCAGGAAGTCATATCTATAACTTTCCCAATGCACAGATGCAAATTTTTTAAAAATGCAAATGACGAACAAGAGTCTGAAAACAAGTATTTGTGCCTCACTTCGACCTCTCTTTTATCCACCACACACACACGGGAGGGAAGGCTTCTCTTAAGAATGCACCTACGGTGACACACGTATTCAACATCTGAAATCCCCCAAGAAAGTATGCTTTGTTCTCCTTCAGAAATATTGCCGCATTAACATGCAAATTCCAAGGAATTTAACTTTGCTATTAAATCAACTAACAAGTTGTTCTGAGTAAGCACTGTCTTACACAGCTCCATGGATGTTACTCTGCAGTAAGATTGCTTAGGATTGTATCCTAAATCCGATATGGTTCATTGAATGATATCTAGGGGCTGCCATACATCTGGATCTTCCTGGACATTGCCGGGATTTCAAAGGCAGAATATCTGAAAGGCGGTGGGATCTTAGGCAAGTCAAAATCGAAAAAAAGAAGCTCAACAACTTTGATAAAAGAACCATGTTAAACGGCGCAACGCAGAGTAAAACCAGCTTTAAAAATAAGTCCCTGCCTCAAGGATCTCCCAATCCAAATTTTGGCAGGGTAGGTAGCTAAGTAGCCCAAGCTTTGAAACTGGGACCTTGTGCATGCCATCTCTCACATCTCTAGCTAGGGCTCAAAAAGACCACTGCTTGCAAAACCCTGGAGAGCCACTGCCATTCAGTCTGTAGCAGACTCCAAGTCTGTCTTTGGTATAAGGCAGCTTCCTTTGATGACAATGGAGAAAGAGGAGTGAAGATAACAGAAACAGAGACAGCAGGAATAGAAGAGACAGAGGATGAAGGAATTATGCAAACAAATGGAGATGTATACTACTTCGGTATGCAACTCACCTGGCAAGATTGCACCGTAAGGCTCATTTTACATGAGGAGGAAGAGGACTGAGAAACAAAGTTTGAAGCATCAAGGGGGAAAATAAGTGAAACGAACACAGTTTTCCCCCTTTAGACTCCCTTTCCTCTCCCTGTTGTCTCCTCTGTATCAAATTTTAGATTGCACTTTCCTCATAGCAGGACCATTTATTGTTAATCTAACATGTTATGCATATTGAAAAAAGGAAAGGCATAGAAGTTCAGGGATGGAGTTCTGAGCACAAGGAACAACAATGAACAAAGTGCAGAGTCATTTACAAGAGCGGACCATTAGCTGGCCAAATGTCCTCAATCAACTAGAACAAAAAGCCTATCAAAATCCCCATGTTCGTACTGCACACATTTTTAGCCTCTTAGTGCATCAATGCTCTGAAGGCAGGATGCAACCTATTAGTACACTATAATATGTACTAAGGCTTTCCTGAAGTCCAACTAAGAATGAGCCACGCTCATTTCTAGGGGAGGGAAGGGAGGTATTCCAGAGATCCTGGGTCACCACAGAAAAGGCTCTGACCTGGTACACACCAACCTAAGAGCTTTCACTGGAGTGAGAGAGAGTAGCCTTGAGAGCATGTTTATAGTCATTTACTAAAAAGTTCTTTTGTGACATAGCACCAAAATGAGATCCCACAGATGAGGAAACGGCAAGACAGGTTCCCAAGGCTTGCCTAATCTGTGTGTAAATTATTTCAGAGCAAGACCATTTCTTAATCCCGGTGAGATCATAATGAGCCTTCAGACAAGCTTGTGAAAAGGATGTTGGAGACAGGCTAATTGCATGCCACTGGACAAGTATGCAATTCTGCAACCTGCCGCCTGGTGCTCCTCCTTCATTTCCATGGGGCATACCAGACATTCTCTAGACTGCACCCAGGTGTTCTCTAGATTGCTCATGAACAACCCTCAGGGTTGCTACCTTTCGACACTGATTGATGCCGAGTCAATTATACCAAAGAACATTGGCAGCGAGACAAGAATACAGCCTCCCGGACATCTCAGCGCTATCAAAGCCTCAGTACTCACCGTGGGGAAGTGTATTGATTAGGAGACTGAAGGTTCTGCTCAATCCGCCGGTAGTTGTGGATCTGTGTGGGGACTGGGATGGGGACCGACTGCCCATGCTTGCTGCCTGATGAAAACTGCCCAGGCCGGCTGCAGAACAAAAAGCACAGAGCACTTTTAGGGGAGGATGGGTTTTCGGAAAAGTGGAAGGGTCTGTTGAGAGGAGGAAACAGTAGGAAATGGGTGGTAGGAGCCTGGGAGCAGTGGAGAATTGGATCACAGAAATGTTTACGGCTGTGGGGCAGGGGAGCTGGGAACTGTTTTTGCAAACAGAACACCGCCTGCAGGTTTTGGACAGGGAAGATACATTCAGTGGGCTTCCCACTCCTTCCTTGATACAGACACCAATTGCCCTCTCTTCTCCTTGACCTAATCCACACATGCAAGTGGAGAATCCTGCCTCGCTGCTTGCATGCTCAGAGAGGGCACCGAAGGAGGCAACAGCAGCCAAGAGGCTCTGGGGTGGCGGCCCTGCAGGCTGCAGCTCAATGGTAGAGCACCTGTTCCATGTGCAGAAGAAGGTCCCATTGAGCTCAATAGATCAACAGTCTGACTCTGTATAAGGCAGCTTCCTAGGTTCCTAACTTACTGGAGGTTCTGGGCCTTGTCAAATGCCCACCAATACTGACCCCAATGCTGGACCTGGGAGAACGAAGTTTTACTGGAGAACAATATGGTAACTGACACAGTGGGAGAGCTGTTTGGGCCCAGAGAGGGAGATGGAAAGCTGGCAACTGGAGGGTGTGGTGGTGCCAGTGAAGGGATTTTGGTAGGCAAGTTGTAGAAAGTGGCACATTAGGATTGCCAATGGTTTTCGAAGGAACCCAAATCAAAATATGAGGTCTCCTCCACCCTAGGAAAAAAATGTGGCTTCTGCTAGGTTTCGCTTTCCAGCTCGTTTCTGTTCAGTGCCCTCTCTCCACCCCTATAAGAGTACAGAAGCAACAGTAAGCTCAACAACTCTGGTTGCTCTTTGCTGCTGGTAGGGGAATTCAATTCTCCCTTTCCTCCAGTAGCAAAAGCTCCATGAAAGTATAGCCAAGCCCCAGAGATACCCCATGAGAGTTAAATCAAATCTACACACACAGAGTCACACACTCCTCTTTTTTTAGGGGGATGAGGAGTGCCAACACTCTCATCCGATTTTCCTCTTACCCTGATGGGCTCGGAGAGCCGCTGTAAGGAGGGGAAGGAGATGGGGTTCGCCCTTGGCTTTCCAAGCCTGCTGAAGCCACCAGGGAACTCCTGGAAAAAGGGAAGAAAAAACAACAGCAACATTATTTGCAGTAGAGGGAGATGCCAGCACTTCAGCGAACCTTGCCAAGCCTACTACAAGTTGTAGTGAGAGCTACCAGCTTGGACAGCCTGAAAGGATGATCAGACAAATTGTGGAGGGTAAGACTATCAATGGCGATTAGTCATGCACAATGCTGCTGAATCACAGTTGCCGGGGAACATGAGCTTTTGCACTCACATCTTTCATGTGGGCTTCCCCTGGTTGGCCAATGAGGGAGAAGAATTTTGGACTACATGGGCTATTGGCTCGATCCAGCACGGCTGCTCTTGTGTTCTCAAGTTGCAAGCTTCTTAGTCACATTTGTTGTTTGCAACAAATGATTTATTCACAACTGTTCCATGCCAGGAAAAGAATTGGCTGGATCCACTGTACACAGCTTGCCCCATGGATTCTCCTGAGCCTCTATGGAGGCTACCTCAAGGGATCCATGGGCTCTTTACTGAAAGACCACAAGTCAGTAGTAAGAGCGCATGATTTATACACGGAAGCTGCAGAGTTCAGTTGCTGGTATCTCCAGCCATGGTCTCAAGAGAGCAACAAGGGGAAAGACTTTGGAGAGCTGTTGCCAGGTCAGGGACCGTGTTACTGGGACTCTCAACTTTCCAGAAAGCATGGCCAATGGGAGTTCCAAGGACGAGGGGAAAGACATCTAGAAGGCCACATGTTTTCATCCCTGGAGCAGACAATACTGTGTTAAGCTGGTCAAATGGCCTCAGTATAAAACTGTTCAAGATGGTATCTAATACCAAGTAAGCTGGCAAAAATGTACAAGTCTAAATCAAATAAGTGTTGGAAATGTAAAGAGAAAGGAAGTTCTTTTTATCACATGTGGTGGTCTTGTAGTAAGGTTAAGGCTTACTGGGAAATGATATACAATGAAATGAAAAGGATGTTTAAAATAACATTTGTCAAAACAAAACAAAACAAAACAAAACAAAACAAAAAACAAAACAAAACAAAACAGAAGCCTTTCTCTTGGGAATTATAAGGATAGAACTACCTAAATTGTATAGAAACTTATTCATGTATGTGATTACAGGAGGCAAGAATGCTACTTGCCCCAAAATGGAAAGAAGAAGAAGTCCCAGCAAAGGAAGAATGGATACAAAAACTTATGGAATATGCAGAAATGGCGAAACTTACTGGGAGAATAAGAAATCAAGTTAACAAACCTTTTATAAAAGAATGGAAATGGTTTATTGAATATTTACAGATAAATTGTAAACCGATGAAAACACTGGCAGGATTATTGTAATAACCTGCAGTTACATAAGAGTATATATTAAAAGAAAATAAATAAATGAGTAAGTTAAGTTAATTTGGATATGCAGAAGATATTAAAAATAAATTCAAGCAACCACAGAAAGAGAGGGAAGGAAAAGTCAAGTTTTAAAATGTTAAAATGATTGTAAAATCAGTTAAATAAATAACTAAATAAAAAGTATAAATAAAATAAGAAAACACACACTAAAGTTCCTTACCCACTACACATCAGGCTGTCCTGGATAGTTTTTCCTCCTGCAGCCTCCACAGCGATATCACCTAAGTTTTAAAAAGTTCTGAAAATATTAATTTCAGGCCCATGCTTCAGTAATTACATAAAGAGCATGCACATGCACTATTAATCCCCCCCCCCCAGGTCTGTGGACATGTGAGAACTGCACATAAAGGAGAGGTCTTTGAAGGCCCTCAAATGTTGTGTGAGCTTTTATAGAATTCTTTTTAGAAGAGAGACTGAAGCCACGGAGGCCTCTCTTGCATACTCTCTTTGGGAACGACGACTTCTTCTCAACACCACTAATGTGACCTTTCCCACAATTAGGCTAAAAAGAAAGGGTGGAGAACCTGTGGCTCTCCAGTTATAGCTGGACTCCAACTCCCATCAGCCCTAAGCCAGCATGACCAATGGTGGGGGGAAAAGGGACCTGTAGTTTGGCAACACCTGGAGGCTGCAAGTAGAGATTCAGTACGGACATTCATGCCTGTGACGACCCCATTATTCACACAGTGGGAGGCTGGCTAGACCTTAGCCATGCAATAACCAGGTCTTGTGTGACCTTCTGTACAAACTTGTATGATAGGATGGGAGTGAAGACACTTTGCTCATATGCGAAGAGGCGTGATTGCGCAAATAACACAAAAGATGTCACTGGCCCAAGGCTTGTAATATCTGAAAAGTTGGACCTGCAGCAGGGGCAAAGGGCTCCTGCTCAAGGCACCAAACAAGCCCCTTTCTTGCATACTACAGCCAATCCCATTCCTTATGACTCTGAGCATATTCAGCCCTCAGTGGGCTGCACAATCCCTCAATGACATTTTGAACTTCCCCAAGCCTACTGCCACCTCCCTGCTTTTGTGTGTGGAGGGTCTCATTTTGGCTAGATAAAAGACTGGCGTTCAGAGGATGAGCTTCCTATTGGGAGCCTGTAGGGTATTTTTCAAAGAAACAATTTCAGTTTTGCAAATCCTCGTTTTTTTTTGTTTTTTTTTTAAAAAATACATGTGTGATTTCATTTCTGTTTGCAGAAGACAGGAGATTTTCCAGCACTCTGTGGCATCATGGTGTGCTTGTGTCATATCCCTTTGAAAATGTATCAAGGTTGAAACACACACATATGCACACCACAGCACCCTTTGCCTGGTGCCTGTAGCTCATCCCAGCGGATAAGTATTACTGAGGGTTCAAACATCAAAAACGGGACCAACTTGCAGTGCCTCTTTCCTCGGTAACACTGGTTTCAGGGGACCCTGGGCAAAGTGTTCTCTGGAAGGCTTCCAGCATCTCTGGTCCCTCTTGGGAACTTATTGAATGGAGGAGAACTGTGGCACTTCAAGGAGGGACAGGGAATCATCAGTGTGGGCATGGGGGGCACCATTTTCATTCGCCCAAACACCCCCAATACGGCATCACTTTGGGGCAATGAGAGGAATTTAAATAGAGGCCCACCACAAGGAAAAGGACTGGGGTGGGGGGCTGGACAAGCATGAAGTGTGCTCCCTACTAGCTGGGTCCCCAGCACCTGCCTACGAATAGTGGGTCCTGCCAGTGTGCCTTTTTCCAGTTCCTGGACATGTAATTGGATGGCAGGAGCTCCCAAACACGGACCTAAAACACTGGTTCCCAACAAGCCTGCCTGCTCAGCTATCTCCCCACCATGGCTTCTCGCTACAGAAAACCCCAAGCTGAAGAACAACCGATTTCAAATCTCAGCAGCTTTGTGAACCGGGAAGCTGTTCCCCTTCTCCTGTTCAAAGCATGCAACGTTATCTGGACATTAATCTGCCCAAATAAATCTGTTTGCAAAGGGGAGAGTGGGGCTAACCATGCTAGTTTGCCCCCTTTCTGCAGTTAGAGGGCAGCTGCCTGTCCCAGGCTGCCTGCTCTGCTTGGGTTACCCTCCCTGCACAACAATGGAAGGAAGGACCCATGGAGAGGGGCAGAGCTCTTGCACTCATCCCTGCTCCTTCCTGTCTCTCATGCGCTGCTGTAGCACGGAAGAGGAGTACCTAAATATAACGATATATTACTCGCCCTTCACCTCCCAAAGTCCCAGTGCAAGTCACAGCAATTTGAAATACAACATTAAAAACAGCTTAAGAACAAATCGCAACCGCGAGAATAGGACGGGTCCTAAAAACATACACCGGGGTAAAGCTCATATGAGAAAAACTGCACAGATGCCCCTCTGTAGGGCAGGAATGCTGCAACTTTGTGGCTGCCACAGAGAATGCCCTCTCCTGGGCTGCTGCCACCCTAAGCCTCTGATAGCGGTGGAACTACTCAAAAGGCTGCCATTGCTGATCTCAACAGCAGAGAGCGGTTTTCCAGATATTTGGGGCCCAAGTCTCTTAGGGCTTTAAACACTAAGGTGAGCACATTGATTTCGGCCAAGATGCAAACTGGCAACCAGCAGGGCTCGTGAGATTATGGTTGCTGTCTCCTGCCATTGAGGCATGCCCACAACCTCTTCCGCCACACCATCAGCCATGCCTCTGCTTCGAAAAGAAACCAGACTGCTTACTTGCAAACTGGGCTGGCACCATGACGAAGTCGTCAGTGTCACAGGAGGAGTTCTTGCTGCTGCCGCCAGCCGACTCCTTCGACCCATGAAGGAAGCCGGGCTGGGTAGGAGAGGCTAAAACCTTCTCAGGGAGATGTGCCATCTCTCCAAGGGACTGTTCGAGGGAAGGGGAAGGAGAAACAGGAGTGAAAACGCAAACCTCGGAAGCAACTCATTCTGCAGGCTCTTCCGCACCAAAAAGCACTCCCAGAAAAGGAGTTTCTGCCAGCACATGGTGTCTATGGAACAGCTGCTTCTTTCAAGGCAGTTCTCCAAAGGCCCCAAGACAAAACTATGCCATTTCAGTGGCCCCAGAACCATCGAGTGGCGCAGTCGGCAGGGAATTGGGATGGTTCTTTGACACAGAAAGTCCCCCAGTATGTGGTGGCTGTTATCCCATTATTACCTTACAGAAGTCCCGCTTATGGGGCTAGCGATGTTGTGACAATACAAAAATTGCCACCAAATTTGCTTTTAGTCTCTGCTTTCTTACGATATTTAGAGGGTTGAAGAAACAAACCTTCAAATTTGCAGGTGGAAATGAGAGCCATATTCTGAGTTGGGGTCACTCATTGTTCCTTTATTCCCTACACACTAAGCCCCTTTGGGTGGAGGCTGCCATGAAACCAATGGTGCAACCGCAATTAGAATATAGTGCACATGGTTCTGCTCACTGTATCTCAAGCAAAGGATACTGTAGAGCTGGAAAAGCTACAGAAGAGGTACAATAACTCCCTTAGGAGGAGTTTTTGGGTTTGTTTTTGAAGTGAGCAAGGGAGGACATGATAGAGGTTTAGAAACTGATGCACAATACAGAGAAAATGGATTCAGCGAACTAGTTTTTCCTCTCTCCAGAACCCAGGTTCACCCAATGAAACTGAATAGAGCAAGATTCAGGGCAGACCAAAGAGATAGAGAGGACGGGCTCTTCCTCCTCCCCCCACAAGCGCACAGTTATATTGTGGAATCTACTTCCATAAGATGTGATAAAGTCCACAAACTAAGGTGGCTTTAAAAGGGGATTAGACACATTCACAGAGGATAAGGCTACCCACATGCTGCCTCCAGGATCCAGAGGCAGCCTGCATCTGAATACAGACTGCTGGGGGCGCCAAGTGGGCAGAGAGCTGCTGTGCTCATACCCTGTTTGTGGGCTGGTCATTGTGAGGAAGCAGGATGCTAGACTAGACGAGCCTTCGATCTGAGTGCTTCTTACGTGGGCTGACTTGGGATCTGCCACACACAGCTGAAGATGGTTCTCTCCCTTGAAAATGCCACCCTGCATGGTGGACTGGCGGTGTGGTGGGCACCCAGAGGAAGACATCGTCAGCAGCCACCAGAACGGCCCAGTGGCAAACAAGAGGGAGGAGGAAAACCAACAGCGCTTAAGAGGCGTGCATTGTACTTACGGGAGGAGATGCGAGATGGGACGTGGAAGAGCTGCTGGACGAACTCCCAGACCCAGAGCTCGGATAAGAAGGCATTGGCACAGAAGCAGCTGAAGAGGGCAGGGGGAGGGGAGAGAAGAAAGAAAGGTCATGCTTTCTAGGTTGTCAACAGCGGGATTAGAACAGCTTTCTTGGCTTCCTCACGCTAACGGATTTACCTCAGGTGCCAGGCGACGTCACTGAACTGAGGCAGGGAAGGGGGGAGGGAGAAACAAGTTGGCATTCAGTGCAACTAAATGTGGCAGGTGCTCTTTCGCTTGCCCCCCGTCTGTGAAGCTGTCGTTTATTTCACCCTGCAGCAGATTCTGAAGTCTGAGACGCCATTTTCTGGCTTCTAAATGAATTTGGTCTCTGTCAGGGGTAGTCAATGCAGACGGTGGACTCCCAGCTCCCATCAGCCCCATCTAGCATGGCCAATGGTTGGAGGGGGGGGAGTGCAGGCCAACAACGTTTGGAGGGCACAAGATAGGCCCAACCTGCTGTCTGCCTTCTAGAACACAAACAACTTTTTTTGTTGCAGCACCACAACAGTGGCATGACTCAGGTCTAATATATTTCTTAAAAAACCAGGAGTCCTTTCTCCGTCCTCATGCGCAGATTCTTGTGGTGTTGTTGCTTTAAGTATTTTTTAGGATGTGGTTGGCGGTTTTTAATTGGAAGCCGCTCCGAAAGTCCTCCGAGCCAAAGCGCAGGGTCCAAAATAATGCAGACAGTGGTCAAGTACACTTGACAGAGCCTTCCCTAAATGCCCTTTGGAATTCCTTACCCAGATAATCTGGAGTCCTCCAGATCTTGTTGGGACTCAAACCCCCATTGCTCCCAATCACTGGGAGCTGGAGTCCAGCAATATCTAGAGGGTCACAACTTATTCTAATTTATCGATCACCTTACACACATGCCTCAAGGCAATGTACCAAATGCAGCAGAACCAGCTGAAAACAGTTAAACACCACCAACAAATAAATAAACAGCAGCAGATAAATTTCTGAACAACACCAAATATACCCATAGCAGAAACCTAGTCATGCTGTTGGGAAAGCTGTTGGAACAAAAAATGCCTTCGGTAGCTTCCAGAAAGGGCAGATAATGGGCATCTGTTCTATCTCAGCAGGAATGCTGTTCCACAGAACAAGGGCAGCAACAATAAAAGCACTTCTCCAAGTTACTGCAGAGCGAGCTTCCAATTTTTTTGGAAGTTGGAGGAGAAGCTCTTCCATAAACTGCAGTGGTGGATAAACTGGTCTCTTAAGAAATCTGATCCTGAGCTGTTTAGAGTCTTAGTACCAAAATGTTTGAACTTGGCCCAGTAGAGGACGGGCAAACAGTCCAAATCCTGCAGCCTTTGAGGTGCTGCATCCTGGTGGCAGCTTGCCTTCACAAGCAACCTGGCTATGGTGTCCTGCCCCACCTGCTCCCTCTGGGTCAGCCCCAAGGTAGCTCCACATGGAGAGCATTGCAGGTATCCACCCATGAAGTTACCAGCACATGGAGAACTGTGGTGAAGTTCTCCATCCCTGCCCTAGAGCTATCGGTATGGCTTCCTCCAATGGCATTCCAAGCAAAAGAGAGGGTGGGGAAAAGATAGACAGATATTGTTTGGCAGGCTTCCTACCATTATCAGACATTTCAGAGGTATCTCAAGCACTGTGTCTGGTTTTTCACACAATTTGAAGAATTTATTATTGTTTTGTGTTTCTGTGTTTTGTGTTGGGTTGTGTTTTGTAGGCATTCAATGATGGTTGGTTTGTTTGTTTGTTTTTAAAATAATTTCTGAGCTGCCTTGAGTAGCTCACATTGATGCAGAAAAACAGAACTGGAATACTTTCAATTAAATAAATAAAGCGCGAGAGAAAATATAAAGAAAACTGAGCGCTGGAGCACAGTGAAATTGATTGATTCTGAATTTTCACATCATGTGTGAAAAACGTTTTAAAGCATTGCTATTTGTTTTGAAGGGTGGAAGGCTATAATTAATTTTGAAGGGTGTAAAGCTGTAATTAATTAACACACCCCAGCTGCAGCTGTTTTCTCTCTCTCTGTACAACAGCAACAGGAAAATTACTGTCCAGCTATAGCTTCTATTACTCCAAAAGAATGAGATGTACTTTTCTCCAGCTGATAACTAGAAGGCTAAGACGGTGGTGGTTGCACACAGAAGAAAAATGTTCTCAGTAAAGTCAAAACATATTTAATTAATGAAAACATCCCTGGGGACTACCATAAAATGACATCATATTGCTGATGTTTTAACAGCCAGGTGTTCACTTGCCCTGTGAAACCATGTTTTGACTGCCTGCGCTTAGCATATTTTGGCAGACAAGCACCATTCGGAGGTAAGGCGCTGGTGGGATTGGTGTGAGGAAACCAATAGGATAACCCAATAATAAAAAGAGGGAGGGAATTATTTGTACACTGCAAGGGAAGGAGAAAACAAAGCAGGATTTTTGTCTATGCAAGCCTGGATGATATATGCTCAGAAAGGGAAAGAGGGATTAATCAGGATATGCAGTAGCAATGGGTAACTAAAATGAACCATGGAAGGGGGGCGGGGAAGGGAAGTCAATGACTATCATATGGTTATCTTTTGGCTTGAATGTGAAAATTTGAAATGGAAAATAATTTTTTAAAAAATTAAAGGAGAACAGGGGAGGGGGCCAGAGCTTAGAGGTAGAGCTCATGCTTTGCATGCCAAACACCTGAGCTCCAGTCCCCGAAATTGCTAGTTAAAACAATATGAGGTACTGGGTGATGAGAACAGCCTCCTCTGGAGGTTCTACAAAGTCACTGCTGGACCAAACAGACAGTCTTAAGACTAGATGGCCAAAATAGTTAATAGGGTAAGTTCCTTCCTATGTGGTGACAAGAACTTCTGCTTTCAGTGACACCCATGTGTGGTGGTGGGGAACCAAGTGTTTGAAGATTTCATACTTGCATGATTGCATACGGAGCGCTTGCCTCATTGTGTGTGCATGATGGAGCAATGGAGGACCAAGCACTCCGCTACACAAACTGCAGCACTGACAGTGCATGAAGAAACCACATCTATACAAAAATGATCTTGCTATTCCCACCGAAATCTTAAGGGGAATTCAGCATAGACTTGCTGGTATCTCAGCCAGGACTCACAAATCCACACAGCATTTACAAATGGCTCATTACAACTGCCAAACTATTTACACTGCAGGTATATATGGATATAGATGGGGCACCATCCAGGGAACTGCTTTCGTATAAATGAGCAGGGTTACATATTCCTCCAGGCAGGGGCCATTCACAAGCACAACTGCAGGAGCTCACACACACTCGACCCCTGCCAGGGTTCCCTAGGACTGGAGGATTCATGTTGCATATGACTCTGCACCACTGCAGATGATCACAAAGGAAAATCCTCTGCCAGGCTGAAGAAAGTAGTCCAGGGCGTTTAGTGCCAAGCAAGAGGCAAAAAGTGGGACTCAGCAAAAGCAAGAGTCTGGGCAAAACAGGAATGAGTCTGGTGAATCAAAGGAAGTAGCATGTGGAGAGAGGCTGGGACAGGAGATGAACAAGATTATTATTTTTGCCCCCAAGCAGGTGTGGGAAGAGAGGGGCAAAGGGATCGGTGGAGCAATGAGACAGAGGGGATAGCTGGTGTCTCCTGCCTTGATTCCTTAAAGCGCTTTAAAAGGTCTCTAGGTGAAGATCTGGCATCCTTTAAAAGAAACTAGCTCCACCAACCTGATTATTTCACCTTGAGCGTGGAGAGACAGTGATATTAAACTTGAATTAGGTGTCTCCACCCACAAATCTTTAGATTACCTATACAGTGGTACCTCGCAAGACGAATGCCTCGCAAGACAAAAAACTCGCTAGACGAAAGGTTTTTCCGTTTTCGATTTGCCTCGCAAGACGAATTTCCCTATGGGCTTGCTTCGCAAGACGAAAACGTCTCGCGACTTTGTTTCCTTTGTCTAAAAACAAAGACATGTTTTGTTTATAAAGTTAATTTATTTTCCCTTCAATTTTTGAACTGCTCTTTACAGTATGTGTGACTTTAAAGAGCAGTTAATAAACTGTTGTTGTACCAAATTTGGCTTTGTTTGGACTTTTTTTGACCATAGGAACGCATTAATTGATTTTCAATGCATTCCTATGGGATTTCGTGATTCGCAAGACGAAAAATTCGCTAGACGACAAAACTTGCGGAATGAATTAATTTCGTCTTGCGGGGCACCACTGTATAATTCCTCTCCTCACAAAAGGAGGCCTGCTGAGTCTCCAAGTCCTTGCTTAATTGAGAAAGATTAGGTCCCAGATCTCTCCACCACAGTCTGTTCTAAAAATGCAGCACAGCTCACTTGGGGGAGAAATCTTCCTTAGATGAACAACACCACAGCTGAATTGTTGAGCTGCGGTGGTTCTTGCCTAGTGAAGGGCTCTGCATTAAGCAACAATTACATTGGTGAATTTATAAAGTGATAGTGGGGTGGGATTTGTGGGACACACACACACACACAGAGGTATTTTAAAGGGGTTCTAATCAGTTCCAAGGTCCATTCTTAACCTGAATCTGTTCTTAACCTGAAGCACCACTTTAGCTAATGGGGCCTCCCGCTGCCGCCGCACAGCCAGAGCACGATTTCTGTTCTCATCCTGAAGCAAAGTTCTTAACCCGAAGTACTATTTCTGGGTTAGCAGAGTCTGTAACCTGAAGTGTCTGTAATCTGAAGCATCTGTAACCTGAAGCATATGTAACCCGAGGTACCACTGTATTTGATTTAAGAACTTTTAAATCCACTAACACAGTGCTAAATATTATATCAGCAGTGCAGGTTGTTGTTTTTTTAATATAAATGAGTTTATTTAAAAACAACTGCAAGTGGAAAGAACTATCTTAAAAAAGGCAGTCTTGCTACTTATAGAAGGCATCATCACAGAAGAGGCGTTACAGTGGTGCCTCGCAAGACGAAATTAATCCGTTCCGAGAGTCTCTTCGTCTAGCGGTTTTTTCGTCTTGCGAGGCAACCCTATTAGCAGCTTAGCGGATTAGCGGTTTAGCGGCTATTAAAGGCTTAGCGGTTATTAAAGGCTTAGCGGATTAGCGGCTAAAAGGCTATTAGCGGCTTAGCAAAAGGGGGGGAGCGAAAAAAATCGGAACACTCGCAAGACGTTTTCGTCTTGCAAAGCAAGCCCATAGGGAAAATCGTCTTGTGAAGCAGCTCAAAAACGGAAAACCCTTTCGTCTAGCGGGTTTTCAGTCTTGCAAGGCATTCGTCATGTGGGGCACCACTGTATTTACACATGGTAGGGAACACTTCTAGCAACAATGGCGGGGAACCTGAGTTCCTCCATAGGTTGTGGGACTCCAACTCCCATCAGCCTCAGCCAGCATAGTCAATGATCAAGGATGGTGGGAGTTGTAGTCCAGCATCATAAAAAGGGCTGTAGCATCCCCGACCCTCGCTGTAGGATGATGCCTGCTACAATACATCTGAACACAAAGGAAACATGCCAAGAGCTTTAGAAACTGGTTTTGCCCAATAGATTAACTGATAAAACTGAATTAAAACTGTCATGATTTAGCAACTGGCACTTCTTTAACTGAGCTGCAGCTCTAGCCTTACCACTGCCGGTACCACCAATATGACCCCACACAGGTTATTGTTGCCATGCAATATCTTTAGTTATCATTAAATGGGGGGGGGGAGGAAATCCACTAAGCAACTTTTATGGCAAAACACAAACACCTCTGCCCAAGTTATACAGTTTCGTTTTTAAAAAAATATTTATTTTTCATAATTCAGAAATACAGATGTCTCACTTTACAGATATATATAAATAGAAAAAAATAGGAACAAAGCATATAAATAGGCTATAAATAAATAAAACTGGAACGAACATATAGAAAACAAGTTTCCAGTTAATAGAATGAAGGCATCCAAAAGGACTCGGTGGTGCTGAGAAAAGATAAAGAACTTGCACCATGCCCAGTTTCATTATTGGGCAGGCCAAGGAAGCTTTAAAAAAAAAATCAAGGAAAGAGAGAATTGTATGAGGCAGAAACTACTGACCATATCTTGGTGGAAGGTACCATGATCAACACAATACATTCTCTGTTGCCAAGCTCATTGGTTTCACCCAGCTCCATTGCATCTATCCTGACAAATATCTCTCCAAGGTCTCACAGAGATATTTTCCTGTCCTGACACCCTTCTGACTAGAGGGCTGTCTGCACTGTGCACTAACTGAGTTATGGTGTCTTCCAATAACACCACCAGGAGACCAGGCAAATAGCCACAGATAAAGCAAGTGCTCAGGGAATCGTATGAATAAGACTCTTAAAAGAAGCACAAGCAAGCTGCTCCTGTCATTTATCCATCACAGCACAGGTAACAAGAAATCAGAGGATGAAGAAGCCACCACTTTCCTCAAAATGGTTCCCCTAAACACTGAGATCTCTAGGCACCTTCAGCTTTCTGGTTCTTCTCTCGAGAGTCCTGATTAATGCACACACACAAGCAGCAACCTGGCAGCCACTCACCACACAAGAGTCACTCGCCACATGGATCTGGAGCCTTTCAAACCTAACACCACAAATCTTTGGAGGGCCTGTCCAGGTGTGAGGATGAGGGAATGGGGGAATGTGGGTTACATCCAACTAACCTTTAGAGTGGACCCACTGAAATTAATGACCTTAAGTTAGTCATGTCTACCCTAAGCATGAATAACTTGGACACAACTGCTGGAGTCACATGATCAGCTGCCTTCTGGTATTCGACTGACTACCATGTTACTATTCTTTATGAACTTGGCCTGAGGCCCCTACAGACAAGTATTAGGACTGAAGTACATGATTACAAGCCTCCGGACAAAAGCCCTCTCGTATACCAAGCACCAAAAGATGAAAAACTCAAGCTTCTCTTCTCAGTTTGGTTGTGCAGCATAGTTTTCTTTTCTGGCTGAAGGCTGTGACCTGATGAGCTTTCTTCCCGATTCACACCCAGATGTAGCTGTGCCGTGACCTAGGGCGTGCAAGCGCCTGTTGGCATGGGCGTCTCATGGGACCAGTGTCCCAAGGCAGTGGGCTGGACGATGCAGGAGACAGTGGCCGGAAGATGGGAGCTCTTCTCTGCCTCTCTTGGCTTGGCCGTTTTGGCGGGGTCACCCCACGCAGTGGTTGTGAGGAGGCTGGCAGTGAAGGAAATGGAGGCCAAGTCAAGAAAATCCTTTCTTGCTTCTGCGGGAATCCCCGCGGGCTGCAGCTCGGCTTCCATAATGCCGGAGCCGATGGCGGTACTGTTCGTGGTGGCTGCCAGGCTGCCTGGGGCGCAGAAGATCCTTCCTGGTTGGCAAGGGGCTCAGATTTCGTAGAAATGTTTCTCCACTGGGGCACCGTGGCGGGAGCAGGGAAGTCTGCAGGTCTGTAAGTGCCCTTGAGTCGGGAAAACGCTTTCCGGTTTCGAGGGTGGCCTTCCCCCCAGGGTGACACTGCGGTTGTAGGTAAGGACCGGGAGGGCTTGGAAGCGCCCCTAAACCAGGAGAATATTTTTCTGCCCGTGGGAGTGACACCTAAGTATAGTTAAGGGAGGGGGGGATTGTATTATTTAAAATTACGATCAGGGAATGAAATCATAACTCTCCTGCTTCGAAGCAATGGTGACCCAAGGCTTAGGTTTCCCTACAGGCGTCCAATGTTAGGACACCTTGTGGCAGGCTTACGACAGGTTTAAAGCAGAATGTAGAAGTCCCCAGTATCTCCCATCGTTTGCTGACTGGCTGACCTGATAAGAGAATTGATCCATGATAATTGCACTCTCTCTCTCTCGCTCTCGCTCTCTCTCTCTCTCACACACACACACATACACACACACACGCTACAACTATCACTACGTAGTTCCAAAAACACTATTTGGTAAACCCGCTCCAGTGAAGGGGCACTTTGTCAGGTGAGAATTGGAAAAGTAAAAGCCCCCAGCCCCCACTGACCCAGTCTTGCACGTGGTTCTCACCCCACACATTCCTATTATGTCAGAACCCACATTTTTGCCGAGATAATGTCTAGCTCCACCCTTGAACCAATCCTGTTGCAGATGGATTATGCTATAGCATACCCCATGCCTGATTTAAGTTCTGAAATTCGCTGTACAAAGCCACTTTATACACAGAGTCAGATTACCGGTTCATCAAGCCCCTCTCCCCCAACCTGGTACCCTCCACATGCTTTGGAATATAGCTCCCACGAGCCCCATCTAGCCCCACGATTGCCAACAGTTATAGTTCTGAGACAACTGGAGGGCATCTGGTTGGGGCTAGCTAAATACTGCTTCTTCTCAAAGTGGTAGTGGCTTTCCAAGGACTCCCAGATTCGTGCCCTAAGATTCTTTCAATGATAACATGTGGGAAACTCAACCTTGACCTTTTGCATACAAAGCATCTATTCTACCACAAAAGTCATAGCGTGTGTTCTTTGGGAAATTCTTAATTTTTCATCTGTCTCCTAAGAAGAAACTTCTCAGGTGTCATTTAGATGTATCCTCAACATGTAAGAAAGCCTCTATTTACTTTCAGTTCTGGAACTGTTCCACTTTCCACCCCTCCAAAATTCTCCATCCCTTAGACCTCATAAGTCAATGGATTGCTGTCCTGTTTCAGTGTATGCTACAGCCCATTACTTCAGGCACAAAAATGAGCTCAACAAAAAGCAGAAACCACCATTATAAAGATTAAATCTAAAGCGGCCAGACAAAGTCATGATGACATGACTCCCTTTATCATCGTAAAAAAACCCCAGACAGAATTAATGTGACAAACTCAATGCCAAAACATTGTTCCTATGCAGTGATTACATATCTTTTAAAAATGCCAAAGGGAATTGGATTTACATATTTCAGCTACATGATTAAAACTGCCAGTTTCTGAAGCACTGCAAGAGATGATATGTGTCAATTCATAAAGATGCTTTAGTCTCACCGACTCGCTGGCTATCACAGTTGAAAGGATACTTACATGTAATTTTGTCCCTCAAAAGAGGGTCTTGAAGTGTAACAAAAACCCCACCCTCCAAAAAAACTAAGCTACTCCCACAGTTTTTAGAAGGCTGAGATTTTGTCAGCACCTAGTCAAGTTACTAATAAAGGTCTAAAAACTTGGGAGGTGCAATTTGCTTCTCAAGAGAGGCAGCCTTCTAGCACAGAGAAAGCCAAGTCATCTACAGAATGGAATGGTCGGGCTGTGGAAGTTCTGCCGCCTCTTCTCACACCTGAATGAGCCTAAGAGAGAACCACCAATAACGTGCTTCTAAGCTTGCACAGTGCAAGCTGAAATCTACAGCGCAGGTCCGTGTATGTATTACAAAAAAGAGGCTGAGATAACGAAACAAACTTACATTTTTTCATAGAGGCACTTGCATCCAAGAAAGGGTGATGGAAAAATTCATCTGAAGAAAGAAAGAGAAAGAAAATGTCAATATCGATGTTTTACAAAGTTCGAGTTCAATCATGCAAAAAAACCAAAAACCAAACAATGTTTAATGATCTTACTTGTTTAAGCAGGATTTGTATCCTGCTTTTGAGTCCTCAAAAAGCTCTTGGGTAATGTGCCAAGTCTAGCTTGAGAGCATTTAAAACAGTCCTGGCAATCTTCTTCAAGAGCCAAGCTATCAGGTGCAGGACAGAGGCCTTGAGAACAGGAGATTTTTAACCTATTGCCCTTTACTGTGGTTCCAACCTTGATCTGGGGAGGACTGAACACAGTATTTCTCCTCTAGCCTGCATGCAGTTCCTTCTTGCCTGTGGCTCCCAGGCTAGACCTTAATTCAGCCTCCCCCAGCCTTGGGTCCCTGGATGTGATTGGACTACAGTTGTCATCAGCCACAGCAAGCATGGCCCATAGTCAGGGATGGTGGATGCTGTAGTCCAACTTCAGCTGTGGACCCAAGGTTGGCGAAGGAAGGCTTAAATGCAAGACAGCACCAACATTCAGGAGTGGCATGTCTTTACTCCTCCAAGACCACAGAGTGTCTTGCTTTGAGGCATCCTACAGCCACCTGGGAAAAACCACAGACAGCTAGTTGACAGAAGCTTACCACCGCCCAACAAAATGGCATTATTAGGTCACCCTATTAGTTTAAAGTACAATGACCATATCCACCCCACCCCCCTCAAAAATAAATAAATCACAATGGTTTTGCTAAATCCGGCCATGCTTCATCTATAAATGAACAATTAAAACTGGGATCAGTTAATCCCTGGCCTTGATTTGGCCAGCTGCTTGGGGATGTTCTCTAAAGCCCAGTTTCATTGACACACATAATCTGAAAGAATAACAGACGGCAAACCAATTAGGATTAAGCCGGAGTTGACAGCATGATGTCTGCAAAGGATCAGTGGTGCTGGGGGAGGGGAGGGGCTTGAATCAAACTTGAATGAAGAGAACAATCAGCAAAACTTTGCCATGTGAGATGCTGATACCTTAAAACAATGTTCACAAACCTCCTTCAAGCAAAGGGGTCAACCCTCTGGGGGCACAGCCAAAGTGTGAAAGTCGGTGTGTCTGAAGTGTAAGGGCAGAGTCAATTTTATTAAAGGGCATCTCTTTCTTTGGTGTGGTTTTGGTCTGACTTGATTACGAAGTGTCTCAGAAGGCAAAATTCCTTACCAAAGTCCATGCGGTCCTTGTGGTTTCGTTGCAAGAGTCCTAGCAGCAGCTGCCTCAAGTGGGCTGATGTCTCCCTTGGAATGCTTAAAAAGAAAAAAGAAAGAAATCTTATATTGTGCCACACAGGTTGTTGTTGTTGTTTTTATTTATTTTTTAAAGCTACTTTTATACTACTCTTACTAGAGATTCAAAGTATTTTACAAGATCAAACGCAGTACAATGAATGGTCATAAAACAACACACAAATGACAGATGCTAATTAAAAACGGGAAAATCAAAGGCAACCAGATGGGGTGAGGAGAAACCGGTTTAGCCAAAAGCTTAATGGAAGCATTAGCTTTTACAACTGCTTAATAATCTCAAGAAAAAGCACTTGGGCTCTATCTATAAGGCATAGAAAACCTGATATTCTATCCTGCTGTGGGGATGGATCCAACAACCTTGTTGCCTGGATCTCGCTCAGTGCTGTCCGTAGAGAAACTAAATGGAAGAGAAGCTACTCCGTCACCTAACTTGAGGGAAAATGCCATTTTTACTCCATTAGCTATGCTGGCTGGGGGAGATGGGAGATGGAATCCAACATCATCTGGAGGCACCACATTGGCTAACCCTTCCCTACTGGAAGTACCCCACAGGTACTTTTCCAATTCAGGTACCAAACTACCTTAAGCTTCCCTGCGGTGAACAGAACTAGTCCCTGCACACACAAAAAACTAGCTTTGCAAGGAGAAGGTTTTCATCTAACCTTCTTTCCAACATGTTCAATTTCAACACAAAGTGTCCCCCATTTTCTTTTTCACAACACTTGAAGCAGCAATTTGAAAAAAGCAAAAATGATCACACACACACACACACACACACACACACACACACACACACCAATCCTGGTAATATATACCAGGCAGAGACACATTCAGAAGAGAGAAGGGAGGGGGCAGAGGAAGGAAAAACCTGGCAGAGCAGTTTTAAAATTCTTGCACAGGCGAAACCAGGCCGTCTTGGCATTTGCTGTGTACACAACTTGGTGCCTGCCGCCTTTCAGGTTTGCTTGGAGAGGTCAGGTCAGGTAATGGCATATTCACGGCAAACATCCCAGATCTTTAAAGCTAACACTACTCCACTTAGCCTGGCACGGCTCAGTCCCTTGCAGGCTTGCCCTCTCTCCCCACATCGATGCCTACTCAGAAATGTCTAAGTAAACAACTGTGTGCGAGGGGCTAATATTTGGGAAGCATTTCCAAACTGCTCTCTCTCTCTCTATCAACTTTCTGCTGAATTCCAATGCTGGGGAAAACAGTAAAACCGAAGGTGGGGGCACACATGCGAGAGGGAGGGAGGGAGGGAGGGAGGGAGGGAGGGAGGGAAGGAAGGAAGGAAGGAAGGAAGGAAGGAAGGAAGGAAGGAAGGAAGGAAGGAAGGAAGGAAGAAAGAAAGAAAGAAAGAAAGAAAGAAAGAAAGAAAGAAAGAAAGAAAGAAAAGGGCTACTATGGAAAACTACAGGACATTCCTTAGAGCTCTCTTGCCCAGTGCAAAACAGGAGCTGTTGTGCAGGGGCACCTTCTGAAAAATGATCTAGGTTTTCTATGAAATCCACAGCCCTCTCTTACAGGCACTTCCTAGAAATCATAAAGCAACAGCAGCTGCAAGTAACGTCTGATCCGGGCGGGTCAACAAACAGGAATTTTCCAGCTTGGCTGGCTGGGATGTTCACGTGAGAAGCAGCGCTGGAGGCACGTGGAATGTCAGGACAGGAAGTGCTGGGCACTTTGAATGCTGCGTGGTCCTCCTTAAGGACAGCTGCATCAAAACACGCCAGGTGGTAAGGCAGAGGGATTAAGACCTGTCTCCCAAATCAGGTAAAAAAATCCCATCGAGTCCCAACATTGCAGGAACACAGAAGCTGCATTTTTCACAACTCAGGCTATTTCTCCACCTAGCTCAAACACTGCAGGATTGGAAAACTAGTAACCTCCATAGGCTGCTAGAGCCCAGCTCCCATCATCCTTGACCACTGACCACACTGGCTGGGGCTTGTAGAAGTCCAACCATGTATGAAAGGCCCCCAGTCCCTGGTTTACTGTGAGTGGCAGACAAAAACGGTCTTTTGCATCGCTAGCTGCCTGGTCCTTTTGTTGATGATGCATTACTTGCTTTCACAAACAGGGCATGGAATCCCAGCATTATGTATTGCAGAAGCACACCGCCTCCGAATGAGGATGCTCCTTTCAGTGAAAATAGTTGAAAGCCGGTAATAATGTCACCCTCTCCTGTCCTCTCGAAGACCATAAATATATTAAGATCACGAGATGCAAAACCAGGAAGCCTTCAGTTCAAATTTCTACCCCTGCTCAAGTTCTTTGGTAGCTGTATGCAAGCCACCAATAAATAGTTTAGGGATACCTGGCCTGCCTTATAGGGCTGGTGCAAGACAGGGGTGAGGAACATGTGGGGCGCACCATGGGTTGTTGGACTACATCATCTCTGACCATCACCCATGCTGGCTGGCTGGGGCTGATGGGGAATCCACCAACATTTGGAAGGCTGGCTAGAGGGACGAATGGTCTGCACTGGTGTAAGACGGTAGCTTCACAGATTGTTATCTTCTCTGCAAAACCTAGCCACAATGGCTCACAATGGAAAGGCACAAATGCAGTTTTTCCTTCCCAAGAGAACACAAGACATGTTGTGCATCCTGTCCCGCTAACAGTTTCCAATGTGGATGAATAGGAGCCCTTGGGATTCCAAACAGGAAGACTTGGACTTTTTATCCATGCAGTGAAACCAATGCCTGAACCTGAGCCCAAGCAGGTTCGCACACGACGTTCGTACACGACAGTAAACATTTTTTGGCACCTGCCAAAATCTAGGTCCTTTCCCCAGTTGGAACATGCATAGGATTTGAACGGACTCTGTGTGCGCTATGCTGTTTTAAACTGTGTTGGTGTAGAAAGCCTTGTGCAACTTGAGACCAGAATACCAGTTGTTCCCTGTGTTATGGAAGTCCGCCTCGCCTATAGCTATCAGGAATGCAGCTCCACTGTACCATTTTCATCGCCTGCTAAAAACATTTTTGTTCGGATACCCAGATATGTAGAATCCTGATGCGTCGTTATTTCATTGCCATTTTTAGTTTTTTGAACGTTTTAAACAGTTGTTACAAATAATTTTATTGCTTTATTCTTTTCGTAAACTGCTTTGAAGCTTGTTTGTATATAAATTTTATGAAATAAGTAAACCAGACATCATGCATTTAATGTTCCCAGCCCTAAAAGGTGCTGCACCTCCTCTATAGCAAAGATTTGGCAAGCTTCATCGCTTTTGACTTCCAGACATCTTTCTAAACCAGACATCAGGCCTATGCAGCTATTTAAAATTTTCTTGAGAGGCCAGTCCTTTTAAAGATAGTTCTGTACTGCATTTTTTAAAAAAAATGTTGCTATACAGTACACCATGGGTAGGGAAACTAAGGCCTGGGGGCCGGATCTGGCCCAATCGCCTTCTAAATCTGGCCTGCAGACGGTCCGGGAATCAGCGGTTTTTACATGAGTAGAATGTGTCCTTTTATTTAAAATGCATCTCTGGGTTATTTGTGGGGCATAGGAATGCATTCATATTTTTTTCCAAAATACAGTCCGGCCCCCCACAAGGTCTAAGGGACAGTGGACCGGGCCCCTGCTGAAAAAGTTTGCTGACCCCTGCTATACACCATCCTGATGTTTTGCAATAGGGCATTGTATAAATGGTTCAGTGTTGGTTTTTATATGTGCAAATGTTTTAACTGATTCATATATGTAACGGTTTTATTATATTGTAATTCATTTTGGGAGTTCTCATTTAAAAAGCATTTATAAATGAAATTAACACTAGCACATAGGTAACGGCTGATATTGAGTTTGCTATCCACTGTGCTCCTCTTTACTAGCACACACAAGAAACGAATCCCAATCCACTTGAACCTAGGATCATGGTTTGGTTTGGCTCCCAACAAACCATGGTTTGTTCTTAATTGACTGCTCATGGCTTACTGGCTCTAAATAGTTTGGATAACAGGCTAAGTACTAGCAGGAAGGAGCAAAGTGGTCAGAACTGATTTACTGGGCCAGTGACCCAGTAAGGGTCCCAGTAAGTGCAAGGAAATTTATTCCTGTCCACACACATCTGAAATAGATCTTGGACGTCAGATTCTGGGTTGTGTGATATGTATTCAGCTCCTACTTGCAACCCTAATTTAATTATTCTCACTGCAGAGGACATAAATAGCTTTGTTTATCTGCTGCTCCCCACCCTCCTACCCCACCCCTTCCTTCATACAGCTTCTAGGCGTATTACACAGCCAAGAAACAGGGAGAGCCCACAGCAAACCCAGGGGTCACGTCGAAGCCCTCAAAAAGAGCTGACAAACAGGCTGTCTCCGTTCCACACCCAGTTCATCTGACATTTCCAGTCTCTGCTGAACAGTGTTGTTTCCTAGTCACCTTGTTTAAAAACAAAAGCAGGCCGCCCAAAGCGTTATGGGTAGGCAAGCCAGCTTATTCAAAGGGAGAAGGCGAGCACAAGCTATTTCACACCATCTGATTAAAATAGCACGCCCTTTTGGATCAAAGCCAAGAGCACGGGCTTCCCTGCCTCAGAATGGCATTCACCTGTGTCAGCAAATCTTAAGCTTGAAATGGCATGCTACGTGAGACAAGGGGGTGCCACCAAAATAGTGTCCCCAGGTTGAGGCTCCCTCCTTCTCCACGCAGGTTTGCATCACTTGTAGGGGAATGGTGATGTAAATGAGGGTCCTGGGGTGGGGCTGGGGGAGAAAAAAAGCACAGGGTCTTGAGGCAAGGCCCACCACCCCAGTAACACCAACCTAGGGGATAGTGGCTGGCTTGCTCAGTGTACAAGCAGGGAGGAACAGAGGGACCAAGACTGGCATGCTTGCAGGAAACTATTAACTTTGTTTTACTGCTATGTGCAAACTGGGCCAGTAAATAAAGTGTATAGAGAGATTTAATCATGTGAGACAGATGTTAAGCTTCAAACACAGTATTGCAGCAATAATGCTTCAAGCTACTAGCTGCAACCCTGAAAACTTAAAGCACCTGTAATGGCATCAGCTTCCATGGGCTAGAGTCAAATGCAGGAAAGATTATTGAATGATCTGTGTGCACACAGTTATGCAGGTATACAAACAGGTATGCAGGCATACAAGCAGAAGTTTGTATGGAAATCGTATGGAAATTGCTGGGCAGGAAATTGTAAGCTGTGAGGTCAGAAGGAAATGATGCATAAAAAGTATAGATTGTGCTAACTACATTAAATCTTAAATGAATATAAAGAGCTTATATGCATGCAAAGGGCTGGTGATGCACATTTTATTGTAATTATCTGTATGTTTTATATATATCTTTTAATTCTATTACTGTTTAATTGCTTCTTAATGACTGCTTTTTCTACATTTTAGGCTGCTTCTATTTTATATGTAAGCTGCCTTGAGTCGCTGTCTGGGAAAAATGCAGGATGTAAATAAATATAGTATGTAAAATAAGCACACTGGCTCATTCACAAAGCGATGTTGACGTTAACACAAACATCCTGGCCTGGCACTGCACTGAGAAGCTGAATCAAACGCCCACAGTGAAATTAAAAGCTTGGTTATCTCTGTTTAAGACCAGAAATTGTGTGAAGAAAATGAAACTTGCAGCATGATGATGGCACAACAGTGGGGCGGCATAGGAGGATATCTCAAACCCAGGGATGCAATTTGCCAGCAGCATCCCTGTGTTTCACACACACAATATATTTTCTCGGCACTAAAGTGGCTAAAACTAAGAGAAGCTCCTTCTCCCAACCTTTAGGCTTCAGAAGTATATTGAATCCTGCAAGGAGCGTGGCCTGCACCCCTCACAAGGGACACCTAGGAATCAAATCTAGGGATCGGATGGGTTGAAGGAGGTTCAAGCCTTGAACTGCCTGAATTCTGGCATTGCGGTGAGCTATGTTGTAACGGAAGTGAATCTAGGCAAGTCTCACATCTCTGCACTCTTCCCCAGTCACTCTCCTAACATGCCCATGAGTTTTTGCTTCCAATTTCAACTAACCACACTTCAGTACTGCATCCAAACTTCAAACTGTGGCTAACTGTAACTATGTCTTGCTCCAACAGGTTAGCTTCATTTGAAGCTGGCTTCGTTCAAAGAAACCAAGTTAAAAATAGCCACAGTTTGTTAAGTATGGACATGATGAGCTACAGGGTTAATTAAAAATGGAACTGAAAGCTTGTACATTCTTCCTTGAGCCTGCGGTCTAGGAGGAGAACAAAAAGCTCACCAAGGCTCATTCGCGTCACAACAACCCATCGTTTACTGTGACACCCAAACACTGTCAGTGGTTCGTCCACTGTGGAACACTTAAGCTTTGCAGAGGATTCTGGCAAGTATCCTACAGTGAACCCTGGTTCACACACAATGACTAGGCCCAAACAGACTGGGCAGTCACCTTCACAAGAGGTATGAGTGTACATCCAGGAAGATGATAGCAAAAGGAAACTTCTTCACTACTACCATGGTTTCAGAGAGCTGTGTAACCCCAGGATTCACAAACACAGTTTGAATAGCAATGCGTTGGGGAGTTTCAACATAGCTGGGAAATCCTTGCTTACTTGAAGCACATCCTGCAGAGTTGTCTTTCTCCTACAACCATGAAAACCAACAGATTCCTCAGATCACCATTCCATGTGAAACGAACCAGAAATCAGTCTGGTTTCCAAGAACGGTCAAACACTTAATTCAGCGTTTCTCTAACTTGGTTCCCCAGCTGTTGTTCGACTACAGCTCCCATCATCCCTGACCACTGGTCCTGCTACCTAGGGATGATGGGAGTTGTAGCCCAACAACAGCTGGGAGGAACTATGTTTGAGAAACACTAATTCATTCATAACACTCTCTTAGCCAGTTACTGGAAATGGCAGGTGGATCCACCACCAACCCCGGCCAAAAAATTAGAATAAAATGAAATCCAGCTCTCCAGTGATAAAAGCCATCACACTAGAAGGAATTCAAAGCTCCTGTGCAGTATTAATGAAGCTCAGCTGTTTCAAAAAGTAGTCTGACCCCTGCAATGAAGGAATTGCAGCTAAAGAATCCCTATCAGATAGCCATCAATTAGAACAGTTTAGGTGCTATAGGCATATAATGAGTGAATTAATGAGTGAATAGTAATACTACTAATAATGTTGGCAGCCCCAGTTCCCACCCTGGAATTCCCAGTGAGGAGAAAGTTGGTCTCATAGAATTATAGAGTTGGAAGGGACCCCAAGGGTCATCCAGTCCAACCCCCAGCAACGCAGGAGTCCCAGCTAAAGCATCCATGAGAGATAGCCATCGACCCTCTGCTTAAAAGCCTCCAAGGAAGGAGAGTCCACCACCTCCTGAGGGAGACACTTCCACTGTTGAACAGCTCTTACTGTCAGAAAGTTTTTCCGTATGCCTAGTCAGAATCTCCTTTCTTGTAACTGAAAGCCACTGGTTCGAGTCCTACCCTCCAGATCAGGAGAAAACAAGCATGCTCCCTCTTCTGTGTCCCCTCTCAGCCTCTGCTGTCTAGGAATGATGAATGCTAACCCACAACCACACAGGGTTCTCCCTGAGATAATGGTTATAAAATGCTATATTATAGGTATAAGGGTTTGGACCTGTTTTCATCAGGGATGGCGCGAATGGCACTTGGGTGAAACGGACGTATTTTGCTAAGCTCAGCTGGGGATGTTTTTGCCTGTTAAAGCTGTCCAAGCCTCCTCCCTCCCTCAAAAAGAATGAAGCAATTGCGAAAAAGAATCTGCTTGGATTGTTTTTGCGCTCCTGGACGGGGTCAACCGAGGTGACCAAGTTTCAGCTTGCCAGCCTCTGGGCTCTGTCATTCCAGGCTAACAGACGGAGGAAGCAGGTTGCCAAGTTATTTCTAAACATGCCCAGCTGAGAGCACAAGGGGACAGGTGTTGAGAAGAGTAGAGCAAGTGGCAGTGAAGTTCGAGGGGGAGAGAAAGCAGAGAATAGCAGCACCGAAAGAATGCTTACTTGGGCATGAGCATCTTGTTTTTCTCATAGAAGAGCCGAAGGTCTTGAGGGCTGCTTGCCTGTGAAGGAGTGGGAGAAAGAGGAGAAGGGTGATCAGCAAATTCATACAGCCATCTGGAACCCTATCTATCTATCTATCATCTATCTATCATCTATCTGTCTATCATCTATCTATCTATCTATATCGCACAAGCAATCTCTTTTTTTTAAAAAACATGTAACAAGCTTTATTAATAGTCTTCCAATACATTACATATATATAGTACATCTCTTAAAGTAAATTGAAATTTCAATCATGTACACAAAAAAAGAGAAAAAAACCCATATACTTATCTTTTCTTACATAATTATGAACCTTAAGCTTCAGCTGTATTTATGCTACTTTTTATGCGATTATTAACAAAAAATATTAAAAAGACTTTGGACTTCGTCAATTCCCATTGTATGATTTTATTCTAATAGTGAATGTACCTACCATTATCAATCTATTCTTTATATATTCTCTAATACAGTTTTACAGCAATTCGTACCGTTGCTCTTTCTCATATATTTCTTTATCCAAGGTCAATTAAATGATGCCATAGACGAAAAACCTCTGGTATATTTTTGTACATATCTCTTTTATTTATCATATCCGATCTCAATTCTCCAAAAGCCTGGTTCTTCTGCGGCTAAAGCAGTGTCATCTCCAAACACAACTGGGGAGGAACTCAGATGTTTACAGAGGTGCACAATCACACACATGCTAAAAAAATTTTTTTAGCGAAAAACCCTCAATGGTGCAATCTCCTACCACCAAAGAATAAAGTGCTCAGTAAGGACTTAACATGGTTACTTGGCAAAGGATGCAGAGTGTCTATTGGGATAGGGGGAAATGAAAGGAGAATTAGCTGGGCTACAGCCCAGAACGGGCTCTTTGCACATTAACGTTCTGTTGTTATACTGAATCTTTCCTTTAAAAAATTATAAGCCCCCAAATTTTATCATCTGAGGGCTGCCTCAAGTTAAAACTGTGCTCTAAAAGAAGCGGCACCTTGGAAGGATGTGTAAATTATGAAAATCAAGCATATATTTGCATGTTTAGTTGCATCCAGGTACACTAGTGGCCAAAATTGTGGAAACCTTTTGAAAAAAGTGTATTTCCGAGGTTTGATGGCTCATAACACGATTGGCTCTCTAAACCATGGGTAGGCACACTAATGCCCGGGGGCCAGATATGGCCCAATCACCTTCTAAATCCAGCCCTGAGAAAAATTATTTATTTAAAATGCACCTCTGGGTTATTTGTGGGGCATAGGAATTCATTCATCTCTCCCCCCCCAAAAAAAAATAGTCTAGCCCCCCACAAGGTCTGAGGTACAGTGGACCGCCCCCCTGCTGAAAAAGTTTGCTGACCCCTGCTCTAAACACTCATGCTCATTGGCTACATTCAAATGAAGGAAACCTATTGCAAATCAACCCAAGCAAGTTGTGCTTCCTTTTTCTGGTTATTTGGCTCTAACTTTTAACAGAAAACAGATAATTGAAGAAACTTTGTTGCATTACATTCTTCATTAAATTATCTTTCCATTGATATATAATTTCATGGTAGTACTCCAAAAAAGTGGTGTTATGAGCCATCAAACCTCAGAAATATGCTTTTTCCAAAAGGTTTCCACAATTTTGGCCTCTAGTGTACATTCTGCTAATGGCATGTGGAGGAGGGCAGGAAAAGAGTAAGGAAAGCCCTGAAGTCCAGCCACTAGAAATCCACTTTGACCCTGCACCAGACATAATTCACATACTTGGACTTTACAGCCCTGAGGACTAGGAGCTTCTGTTCTTTTAAAAAAAGGAATCCTTTGGATGCCAAATGCTGAAACCAAAGCTAAATTTCCCCAGGGTGAATTCCAAAACATACATATCCCAGATACTTTTAGTGATACTTTTTATTTTTAATTGTTATTTTTGTGGTGCCCTTGGAAGTTTACCGAGAGGTAGTATATTAATTAGTCTACAGTTATTACTTAAAATAAGCACATTCATTGTTTTACACTGCTGCTGCCATGCTAGCGTCCCTGTTCATTTTTACAATTAAAAATGCATTATTATTATTCATTAAATTTATATACAGCCCTTCATCCGAGGATATCAGGGTGGTTTACAATATAACAACAAAAAATGAAGTGGGGAGCTTTGGCAGTGGTGAGTAAAACTTTAGTAAGGTCTACAGGGGGTCAGGGTCAAGGAAATGGGTAAATTAAAAACAGATAAAAATAAGTAAGCTAAATCCTATAAATCTCGTACAGTACTTCATTTTTAAAAAATTAAACTACAAAAGGCCCCAAACACTTTCTTACAAAAACATGACAGCAAAAAAGGGGAAGCATAAATATACCAGCTCTAGAAGACAAGAGGATTAACTGACCAAGAGCCACATGTGAAAAGGGGATAATAGTTGATGTTAAAAATACAATTCACCAGGACACAATCTTCCTCCATGCCCAGAATATTGCCCCCTTGGCAGGTATCACTATCGCCAAGTGCAGCCTGAGCCAGGGACCCCAAACACCACCTTTTTTCAAAACAAGATGCTCTTCAGTGAAGCTAAAATGCTTACAAACCAAAAAGGAGATTGAGAGAGAGTTCAAAACACAAAATGAGGGGCAGGAGGAGAAAGAAAACAGGTGGAAGCTGTTGCTGCTGCAACCAAGCCAGAGACTGGCTGGGCAGCTGGCCCCACAATAATAGCAGCAAATGCTTGTAAAGTGTTCACCCAACACCACAGAACAGCACCCACCATTACAAAACATGACCTGAGCCGCTTGGCTGGGTGAGACAGAAGCTAAAGCTCAATTAAGGAAAGCCTGAAGGATGGGACAGTCAGTTCAATTGCATGATCTCACTCTCTTCCACTCCTCTCACAAGTGGGTTCTCTCCTCCAACTCCAGGTTGCAAAAACCACACATTGTCACGAAGTTCAAAATATGGCAACTTATGCTTAGTGCTAACCCCCAAATCCAGTGCAGGGAATTGGAGGCAATCACCACTGCCAAGAGTCATTGCGTCTGCAATCCTAAAGCACACTTACTAGAGGGTAAGCCCCATTCAATATAGTGGAATTTGCTTCTGGAGTAAACCTGGACTGTGCTGTGACAGTCCATGCACTAGGGATGGACTACAACTCCCATCATCCCTGACCATTGGCCATAATGATTGGGGCTGATGGGAGTTAGGAGCCCAACAGCATGTGCAGGTTTCTCATCCCTGCTCCAAACCCTAGTTTGGAAGTTAATGCTATCTTAAGTTTGCCCAACTCAGATGGTCACTGCAAAAAACTACGGTTATTGCAACCAAGAAACAGAAGAACAAATCCGCAAGAGGGGAGCAGGAGGCAGGCTGTGTAAAAATCCTGGCATTGCTTTGAAGGATTTTCCAAACTGATCCTGAGTTGTGTACTGAGGATATCAGAGGATAGCAGAGTTAAGGCAGCCCTGTTTAGGGAAGTTTTTAATGTTCAATGTTTTATCATATTTTAAATATTCTGTTGGTAGCCGCCGAGAGTGGCTGGGGAAACCCAGCCAGATGGGCGGGGTATAAATAATAAATTATCTATTATTATTATTATTATTCATCTCCAGTCAGCCCTGAAATTCAAGAAGTAGCCCTGGGTGAACCCACAGGTCTTAGCATAACTTGCCTCACAGGTTTATTCAGAGAATAAAAATAGATTACATTTTCCTGAGGTTATTGGAGAGAGGGATATAAATTAAATAAATTTCAAAATGAAAGGCAAGCTTTAGGGGCAAGACAGATTAATTTCTTCTGTCTCTCTGTACATACTCCAGTATTTCCAACTCCTGCACCCTAATATGCCAGGGTTGGCCAGTCATAACTGCAAAACCAGTGATATTAAGGAGTCAGTGTGTAAGACAAGAAACATGGCTTATATGTTTACACAAATATTAGAATGAGTATATTAACTATGCTTCCGCTCCTCATCGTCATTAAAAAGCCCTTCAGTGGCATGCTTTTTTTGGAGGGGGGCAGGGTCGGGAATTGAATTAACAACTCAATAAACTGTCATACAATCTGTTTACAAGGATTATGGATCCCATTAATCTCATCCCTCTGTTAGGGTCCATTGTTTTAATTTAGAGACACTGGTGAGCACAAAAAGCTCCTTAAAATTAAAATAAAATGACCTGTCAGACATCTGGCTATTATTTAGGATGTGGGGGGCGGGGGAGGTAAATCTGCTGGGTGTCACGCAGCACAAGTATGGAAGTGTGTTCCTTTTTTAAAAAAAAGGGGGGGGGACCATGCTACACATTATAACCTAGCAGACTATGTTCTTTTCTCTCTTCCCATTAATGTGGAATCTATGTGTGCCCTTTGCTGTCACCGCTTCACATTGTCAGCTGCCAACAGAGCATGGAAACACCCAACCTGATGCCATTAAATAAAGAGTAACTGGGTGGATGCAGATGTTACAGGGAGAGCAGGAGGATATGGCTCATGGAGACCATTTTCAGTAGCAGCCATGGTACTTGGTCCAGTATACCTGAAGGAGCATCTCCACCCCCATCATCCTGCCCGGACACTGAGGTCCAGCTCCAAGGGCCTTCTGGCGGTTCCCTCCCTGCGAGAAGTGAGGTTACAGGGAACCAGGCAGGACCTTCTCGGTAGTGGTGCCCTGTGGAACACCCTCTCATCAGATGTCAAGGAAATAAGCATCTGACTTTTAGAAGACATCTGAAGGCAGCCCTGTTTAGGGAAATTTTTAATGTTTGATGTTTTATCATGTTTTTAATATTCTGGGGAAACCCAGCCAGATGGATGAGGTATAAACAATTTATTATTATTATTATTATTATTATTATTATTATTATTATTATTATTATTATTATTGAAGTGAGGTACTTCTTTCAACTGTTGATTATCAGTCGTGAGAACCTCTCCTGTACTTAAAATGTCACAGTTGGCTGAGCCTTGCTTGGGAGAGAGAAGGGACAAGGGAAGGGGCACATTTATTCTAGTTGATTTAAAATTTGGTTCTTAAAGAGAGATGGACTGTCAGCTCACATCCATTCAGATGGAAAAATACTCCCAGCAGGTTTCATATGTGTTGGAAGTATAAAGACAGCTGCAACTCGCCCCTCACAACTTACAGGACAGTCTTTCAAAAAGCCAGGCACGCCCTTGCAATAGTTTTGCAAAGGCCATGCTGCCGCCGTTCCCACATCCCCGATAACTGGATCCTCGTGCACACATATTGCACCTGCCAGACATCACTGCAAGGCACCAGGAAGCCTTGTGCCAGCTCAAATGCAAGGAGAACCAATTGAGAGCAAGGAATCTATATCTCGTTACAGAGGGTGCTGGATGTAACGAGATACAAATATATTTCCCTATTGATCCTTAAGATTGGGAGGGGAGAATTTCAAAAAGGGATTTTTGCCGGTTCTCCCTCGAGAACTTAAGGAAAGCCCTGCTTGCTCGCAGTCTTAAAGTACATCTACTGCAGCTTCCCATTTCAAAGGAAATCTTGGCTAAGCCAGGAGTCACCAACCATTTTGGACTATGGGCCCATTTTGAATTTTGAGAGTGAGCTGGGGGTGCCAGTCACAAAATGGCTGCCATGGCGAAGCATGGCATAATTTAAAAATTAGAGGGATAGCCACCCCTGACAACCTTAGGCTTAACATGGAAAATCAGCTATATGTAGCTGGTCCTGGCTACTGAGATATCACACAAACTGTTGTCATAACAGAAAGCATTCCTCAGCACCAGGGAAAATATACAAGGCGCCACAGAAATTACTTAGAAAGTAAATGCACATTTTCTTCCATAACTTTCTTTCTAGGAGAGATAGAGACTTTTGTCAAAATGAAAGATCAAGAGTCTGAGGTACTGGTCCAGGAACAACGTGGTGCTGGGTTGGTGACTTGTGGGCTAAGCAGTGTTTCCAAGAAGCTTTAGTAAACCTCCACCCCACTGCCACCATCTGTTTGTCCCCCAACACCTGTTAACTGAAGGGACACAGTCTCTCAATCTGGTTCTTTTTTGCTTTGCTCCCGTGATCAACTGACCATCGTTGCTGAACTTTTTAGACAACCATTTTCAACGGGCTGCTGGATTAACTTGTTTCAAACCCTTTTATTAGCTGCCAAGATCGCTGCTTTCCACTGTGGGGTCAGAACAATTACTCCTATAATCAAGAGTGGCTAATTAAGCGATGAGAGATTGCCAAAAATGGACAAGGTTCTGGGCAAGATCTGGACAGAAGAAACAGACGGGGATCTTTCTACATGACAAAGCTCAAGCATTATATAAAAGCTCAGGAAAGGCATAATATACAAAATAACTTTATAAAGGAAACAACTGAAGTTTATGCCCATAATATTTTACCCCCCCCTTTTTTTTTTTAGCCAAGGCAGACTCTCAATGTATTATTACTATTCTGGAATGATAAATAAATTATTCCGGAATGATAAATCAAGATGATGAATCCGGATGTGCCTTTCTCAGAATAATGAGTGTTTTGTGCTTTTCAGTGTCCATTGTGGGGTCTCCTTCTTTTTTTTAAAAAAAGAATATTTTTGTGTATGAATGTTTGCATAAAAGTAAGTAATAAAATATAACCATATGAAGAAGCAAACTGAGGACGTTCAGGAGCATGCAAACCTATCAGCTTTGCATTATCATTGCCCCCTTTACTTCACTCTCACTGCTTCTTTGCACAGAATCTAGAGTTGGCCCAACTCTGCACCCTTTCTGTTTTCTGTTTTGTCTAATCAGCACAACTCCAGACACCAACTGTGTTGACACAGATTGAAGGATTATCAACCCACGGGCCTACACCTACTCCAAATGCCCTGGGCAAAAAGGAAGGCCAGCGATGGACAAATGCAGCAATGCGTAAACATAAAGCAGCTTAACAGTAGAAAAAATGACCTGTGATAACAAGAACCATCGTGTGTTATATTCACACGGAGCTCTTCCAAGAGCTCACCAAGGATGGTGCACAGTGGAGGCTGTGGGGGCCACTCACCTATCAACCTCATTCTACCCTCAGCTAGCCCCCACCTGCTTGCCCTTTTTCTTATAAGCAGTTCAAGGGGACAGGACTGCTTATCAGTTTCCTCTTGCTCAGTTTCAGCATTGTCCTTGTAGAACTCAGCAGGGAGAAGGATGAGGCCAAAGCTGGAGTTAGTTGGGTCAGGCCTCAACTACGGTTGGTCTCCCTGGCTTTCCGTCCCAATCGGCACCAGTCGCCATTACCTGAACATACTGAGCTGGTGTAGCAAGTGCGATTAAGTGTACGAACCAGGAAGTCTCTAGGTGTAAATCTCGCCTTAGAAAGGAGAGAAAGGAAGTCACTGATCTACGAAAGGAAAGTCCTCAAAAAGTGGTCTGGCTGGAAGTTGCATCACCACTTAGCATGGGCCTAATTAATCTGGTTCTCCCAAATTAATTATTATATCAGACCCGAAGGTCCCAGACACCTCTCGGTTATTATTAAAAATCACGCCCACATGAAAACTCCAATTCTAGTTTCTCAAGGCTGGAAGAGAACTGCTGTTGTGCAAGTCAAAACATCTTCAAGATCTGCAAAAACCTGACTGCACTACTTTATTATGTTTTTAAAAAGAATATTTGTTTAGGAAGACCTTTGAAGATCTCCTGTTATCTTTAGAATGCTCCAGGGGGCCCTTGCAACTCATTTTACTACTTAATTAACAAAAACAATTGAAGAAAAGCCACACAAAATCCCACTTCCTCCTCTCCCTCCTGCTCCGGATGACCTCTCTCACGATCAAGATATAAAGAGCAATCCCGGGGCAGGGTGGAGCCAGGAATGGTAGGAGGCAGCACATTTAAATATGTACACCCCAAGCATCTTTGTAAAACCTGGGGTTTTACAGACAAGGAGACTAGAAAAGTTAAGTCTTGTTTGTGATCACTATTTGAGCTTTGCCCACCACAAAAAAGGAGCATTGGGGGGAAATCATCTAAGAGAGGAAGCAGCTTTTTAAAAAGTACTGAATGTTATAACGTGGTTGCCACCATGCTAGATTTTCTAGAAAGCTTGCCAAATCAGTTTTATCCTTCCTAGCCAGGTCCTTTCTGTCTATGGCAATCATACTGGCAGCTGGTATCACTCGCTTGCTTGCTGAAGCAGAAACTTTGGGAGGTCCACAAATCTTAGCTGGCCTTGGGATCCAGCCAAAATGTATGCTTGCCACACACACAGCCTGCAGACAAAGGGGCAAAGGATGTGCTCGATGTTACGCCATGCTCAAAGCTTGAAGCGATGGGGAGCAAGAAGCCCCTGCCCTCCTCAGCTGGGGTACTAGAAGGCAGGGGGAAAGATGGCTCATCCCTCTTGCACAGAGTCTCAAAAAACACAACAGGTAGTTTTGATGCTCTTTCCAAGTGCTTAGGACACCATCAGGCAGATTTCCTGCTCTTCTCCATGCTCGGCAGTACAGCAATTCTCCCTGAGGTTGAACTTGCCATGCTCAAAAGAATACTTGCACACCCTTGATTATTCTCTACACCCATTCTTAAGTCTCTCAGAGCAGAATGGGTAACACTTCCTGGTTAACTATCCCTCATGCGGTGATAAGAGGTAGCTGGTAAAGTCAGCTACAGTATGCAAGCATAAAGCTGAGCATAATCTGATTGCAAAATCAAGCATTGCCTTTCAAAAACATCCAGAACACAATGGGCAGATTGTTAGGCAGACCTTGGTGGAACAGCCCAAAACCTTTTGCTGCAGAGACAGAAAAGCCAATGGCACATGAACACACAGACACAGACACAAGGGTCAAAGCCAGTCAAGTTATTTTGGCAACTGAGGCGAAGATTCACAAGTGCCTCTCCCACTTCCTGGCAGTAAAAATAAATTCAAGCAACGATCATCCAAAATCAACTGCCTAAGGCAGCTGCCTCATTTTGCCTAATGGTTGGGCTGGCCCTCTGTATTGAACAGATTACTAAACTACTTAAGAGATATTACTCAGTACTTCTGGTTTGTTTCTGGGCAGTGTTGGTGTTGACCTACAAAAGCTCCAATGCCCAAGGCAAGGTTATCGGAAGGCTTGCCTTCTCCTGTAGGAACCTGCTGAGAACATCAAAAGGCCTGTCTTCAGAAACAGGTGGGTGGCTACCAGAGACAGGCTTTAACTGTGGCAGCATTTGGGGTTTCCCCCTCTACTTTTCTTACCTACTGATTCATTCCACTGCTGCTACATCTGAGGGGAAAGCGGTTGGGCTCAGAGAGTGGAGGAGGAGCTGGTATTGATTTTAGGGTTTGCTCGTTTTCATTTTGTATTTTTATATTCTGATGCAAGCCACTCTGGAAAGCTGCATTATCCAGAGGAGATGTGAACGTATTTTAAATGGGAAAAGGCTTTCTAAAACCTTTTCTCCCAAAACGGTGCCGAGGAGGATGGCATTAAAAGTCAAGAGTGGGAGAGAGAAAGTGTCCCGTTTCAGTCCTTGCACAGCGGATGGTGCCTCCTACCTGGGCAGGAAGTTCTATAGTCTACCCCAGGGGTTGGCAACCTGCAGCCCACGGGCCACAAGCAGCCCACGGGGGTCGTTTAAACAGCCCACAAGCTGCCTCCGAACCAAGCTGCCCGCTTGGCGAGTCCCCATATGCTGAGCTAAACCGGCATAGTGGGGAGTAAAGACTCGCTTCCGCGGTGCCGGAAATCGCGTCTGCGCAGATGCCAGAAATCGATCCGGCCCACGAAGCGATCTCCGCGGGAGTGAATCAGCTCAGGCGAGGTAAACCTTGCTGACCCCTGCTCTACCCCATACAGTTGCTAATCCCCAAAGAAGCTTCCCCTCAGGCCAGTGGCCTGCCCAGACAGTTGCAAACTGGGAAACAGGCACTAATCGCAGCTACTTGACCCCAATCTCCTCACACTTGGTTTCATTTTTCTCCAAGTACAGCAAGGGAAGAATCGCCCTGGGATCTTTGGATGAAGGGCGGCATACAGATTCAATAAACAGAGTAAATGAAATGAAGGAAGAAAAACAGTGCTACCATCCACCGAGACTTGTGGCATTTGTAACAGATGGCTTGTGTCCCTCAGAAGGCCAAACCCAAAGTTTCTCCCCATGTGACATGGATGATGCTCAAGTTGGAGGCTGGAATTCTTTTTTTCAACGAAAACAACCTCTGAGGAGAGGCAGGTGAGCAATCCAGAAGGCCTAATGAGCAGCCATGAAACTAAACCACAAAGGTAACTCACCTGGAAGGGGGCTTTTCCAGTCAGACACTGGTAGATGATGGTGCCAATACTCCACAGGTCAGCTTTGGCGTCGTAGTGTTGGGACATAATGACTTCTGGGGCCTGCAATAGGAGAAGAAAGGGAACATTACATTTTGTTTTAATGCCTCAGCTTCTGATTTATTTTATTTTATTTTTAAAACCTTTTTCTTGGTAACTGTGAAAGAAAGTGAGTCCCTTTCCAAACAGCATGCATAAGCATATACACACACAGAGAGAGGCCAAGATTCCACAAAAGAGATTAGAGATTTTGTTCCCAGCTCAGAACGATGTAGTTATACAGGCATGGAGAAGGTTATTTCATAACTCTAATCATGTTAATTCAGGCGTGATTTTGCTTTAATGAGATAAAGAAACTAACACCTTATCTCCTGACCTGCTGGAGATGGGGGGGGGGGAGGTCCATGCCCTTCTCATGCATGCATGTTTCTGTTTGTGAAAATATATAATACACATTTGCATATACAGAGCCATAGCGGGGGGGGGGGGGCTGGGGATGCTAATCAGGGTTTTTGTCCCGGGTGAAGCCTCCAAAGGGGCGTTACTGATGCTCCCAGCCTCTGTATGTGTGTACGCAAATGTGGGTGCCAAATTGGGTCTTTGACCTGGGTGAAATAAAGCCTATTTTCACTCGTCGTATGTACTTGCATCCATTATGTATCTGCATTCTGTATTACAAGGGTAGCCAACACAGTGCTTTCCAGATGATGCTGGACTACAACTCCCATCATCCCTGGCCATTGGGCTGGGGCTGATGGGAGTTGTAGTTTAACAACATTTGGAGGTCATCATGTGGGCTAACCCATGTTCTATTGCAGGGTTAGGCAACCTAAGGCCCGGGGGCCCGATGTGGCCCAATTGCCTTCTCAATCCGGCCCGCAAATGGTGCGGGAATCAGCGTGTTTTTACATGAGTAGAATGTGTGCTTCTATTTAAAATGCATCTCTGGGTTATTTGTGGGGCATAGGAATTCGTTCATTTTTTTTCTTCAAAATATAGTCTGGCCCACCACATTGACTGAGGGATGGTGGATTGGCCCACGGCTGAAAAGGGTTACTGACCCCTGTTCTATTGCATAGACACATAAGTCACCACACTAAAGCAAAGTTCTCCCCTAAAAAACTAAAACCAATCTGCACACATGTTTGAAAAACAGCAACATCTTTTACCACCTGCCACCCAGGTGAACAAGAGAGTCAAGCCAGGACAGGCAACACCAGATTTCACAGCCTGAATGACAATCTACAACAAGCTTCCCAAGAATATGGCCTACTACAAAGGAAAGTGTGAGGACAGCTTCCAGGGATGGCGGAGAAAGCTCCCCAAAGTCTGGCAACCACCCCTAGGCCTTGGCAGTGAAAAACCCACAGTCAGCTCCCTGCTGTAGGGCTGCATCAGATGAGGGCAAACAGACCAGTCTGCATAAACCTAGACTTGTCCTGATCATACAGAGTAACGGGGGGGGGCAATATTTATTACAGAACTCCCCACCTCCCCCTGAATAATCTCTTTGCAATTCCTCCCATGCATATTCCCCACTTCAAACAAGATCCAAGCAAATTTGGCTGTGAGAAAGAGTGGAACAAAAGCTGCAGTGGGTTTTTTTCTAAGTGTGGGTGGGTGGGTGGTATCCTTCCTTATAGAGTCTGGATGCATCCCTCTGGATACATAAGCTTCAGGATGTGAACGCGGCAAACCTGGAAGTATTTTTCCAGGTTTCACCCCGCATGCGCGTGCAGAAGCGGTCCTCCGGTTGCGAATTCCTTGGGATGCGGCCGGACCTCCAGAATGGATCCTGTTCGCAACCGGAGGTGCCACTGTATTTCTTACACTTTTATTCCACCCTTGTCCCAAGGAGCTCCAAGAAGTCCACCATTTCATTCCCACCATAAGCCAGTGCTTCCATTTCCAACATTTGTGCAATTGACACTAATCTAGGGTGGGGAACCTGTGGGCACATCTGCATAGGACTTCAACCCTCATTGGCCAACAATCAAGGCAAATGGGAACTAAGGCCCAGAAACACCAGGAGGGCCATAGGAAAACAATAGCAAACTCAGTAGCCTGCAACACAATAAAATGGACAGAAACAGTTTTCCTAAAAGCAATCAGATATTGCCTGCATGCCAACGCTTTCCTTCTGGGAAAGCCTGCAGAAATAAAAAGTTTTTAGCATTAGACGAAATGTGTATGATGTTGGAGCCTATCTAACCCTTTGTTTTACACAGCACATCTAGTTTGGTCATCAGCCAGGAGCCCTTCAGCCATTCTCTCCCTCCCTCAGCCTTGCATCCCTTATAGTGCCAATTTATCTTCAAAGCCATGCTCGGAGTTCCTTGGAAGAAGTTTGAGATGTTGAAATGCCTTAAAGAAGAGACTTGGGAGTTTGCTGCCTCCACCTGCAATGCAAAGTGGAACACTCCATTCCAACATGGCAGCCTTTTACCATGTATGCTGCGATTAGGTCTTGATTCACACTAAGAGCCATGATGACAGGTCTATCCAATGCCCTCGGTGAATTAGACGTCAAAGGCAACTGCTCATTTGCCAGGTTACCTGCAGGTATCTCCTGTGTGCAGCTGTGCCGGGTTTTTATTTGCCTTATTAGAAGTTCCTTGGCAGAACACTGCTGTGGGAAAGGCTAATCTGAAAACCAGATTTGATTTGATTTTTGCGGGGGGGGGGGGGGAGAGGCATTAAACACAACAAACTGGTCTAGCCCAGCCGGCACCACCTAAAGTAGTCCAGTATTGTCTGCTCATGCTGGCAGCATCTCTCTAGGGTTTAAGACAGGGAGTCTCTCCCATCATCTACTACCTGATCCTATAAAAGCAAGCAAGCAAAAACTTGGGAGATGGCAGGAATTTAACCTGGGATCTTTTGCACAAGAAACAGGAGTTGCACCACTGAACTATGGTCTCTTATTAGCTGGAACAGAGGGACAAGGGTTGCGTGGGAAGATTGTGAACTGTTTTCTTTTCAACCGCCACATGAAACTAAAGCACACACGTAAAGAGTCGCCATGACTCGATTCCCGTTATTCTTTATTTGGGTTGTGCACCAAGCTGCTATTGCATGTTTGCTAACCTCATACAAACAAGCCGTTGGCTGCATCCCCTAAGCCTGGTCCTTCGCCAGGACTTCCTCCCCCTGCTGATCTTTGCAATCTTAGCAAACACTCTGCAGGCAACCTAGTCATAACAACAAAGAGGCCAGAGAGAAGAATTAGATGCCATCAAAGGCTATCCTTTGAAAATGAGGCCTTGGCAGAAGCAGCAGCAACAGACCTCAAGGAACCTCTCCCTTTCTGAGGCAGTGCATAATGGAACAAGAATTCACCTCTCCCCAGGGCTGAGCTAAAGATCACACCACAGGGTAGCAAGCTAGGCATGGATATGTGGGGGCGGGGGGGGGGGTTAAGTAAGCATTTTGTTAACATGTCTTTAGCAGTTACACATGAGGACAAACTTGAAGTTTTGAGAATGTCTTCATCATACACAGAGGCTGGATTTACACACACATTATGCATATATATGATGCTAGGTGTGTTTGTAATTTTATTAATGTACACCTGGTGATTTGCAGCTTGATGTGCAAATTGGATTTATGAAAAAGCAGGTCTAGGTTCGGATGTCATGACCAAGCCATGGTTTGAGTCATTCCTTGAAGTCACTCACACTCTTCCTCCCTTCGCATGCTCCGATACCCAGCCTCATCCAGGTCCACCATAACCACTTCTTGTCATTATGTCCGATTCACACAAACCATGAGCGCTGCAAACCAAGTCAGAACTGGACAGCACTGTTTGGTTTGCCCGATTCATATACACAGAGAAATCAACTGTAGCTCTTGTGAGCCAGGAAAAGAAAAAAGAGGGAGATTGGAGAGTGGAAGGAGGAAGGATTCAAGACCAAGGCATAGTCCAAACAAACCAAGTCATGATAAGTCCATGACACTTGATGTAGGCTATTCACACATGCAATTCATCACTTCACTGTCAACTGAAACACAAGAACTTGTGAACCATGTCACAGTAACTGGGCAGCTGGGACTGTCAAGTGCACTTTCAGAAGTAGACCAGGCTTGCTGTTACTTAACATGTAAAGGTCCTAAGGCAGACTCTTCAGGTGGGAATCAAGTGCGCAACATCCATACACAAACTGTCTTTTCCAACATAAGCTTGGTAGCCAATCTCATGGCAATGAGGAAAGATTCCACCCCACCCCGCAAATTCATCCTGTTCAAACCAGACAAGTCTCTCTCTTTCCTCTTCTTTCCATTAGAAGATGCAGCACTATTACTGTGGAACAGGATTATATATTAATGACAGGAGATAGAACTGGAGGCATTACCAAATGGATGCTGTATTTCTGTCTCATAGCAAAACACTACCATCAAATGGAAAGTAAAGAGAGCAAGGAGACAGACTTCTTGTGATTGCTTTCAATCTCAGACTTCATTGCCTGTTCTCCTAGACAGCTGTTTTTTATATATTTTTTGCAAAGAATCCAGCTGAGTCCCAAAGGAGAGGGGGCAGTTTTACAAAAATCAAAACTTCCGTCTCCAGCTGAAAATATGGCATGATCCAGAGTAGAGAGGGGGAGCTCCTTCATGAGTAAATCAGAAGGAATGCTTTTAGTCAGAAAGTGATTCCCTTTCAGATCGTCTCACCCCAAATCAACTTCAAATGGGGCCCAGCAGAAAAGCCCCTGAACCTATTTGCCCGTAAAGTGGTAGGCTTTCTCCACTCTGGAGGGGATGTTGTGCCTGCAAATTTCAATCACTCCTGTCCTTTTCCTGAGTACTAAGAGGCAAGCATGGCTTCTTTGTTAGCTAGGACTACAGAATGCTTTACTATCAAAAATATACTTCCTTTAACATAAGCTTTCTTATTTTATACCAAGTATATATTTTATACTTATTTTATACCTTTCAATTAAAGGTGTGCTCCAAGCAAGGATTCATTTAACTGAAGTTAATTTCTGCTGCTGCATATAAACCCTAAAAGCAGGCAGAAAAACCCTTTCACAAATACAAAGCACTGTCTGAAGGCACACTATACTGTAATATTGCTGAAGCTAAACAGGCCTGCATCTGGTGCCTAGGTGGGAGACGCCCCCCCCCCCCGAAATCGGTTCATGTCACCTTGAGTTCCACAACAAAAGAGAGGCAGGTCTAGGTAAATAAATACAATCGTCGCCCAACTGATAATTTCACAGCCAAGCTTTATCATGGAGTACAGGCCCTGGAGCTGAGCCCTGGCTAAGCTAACCTCTGAATGAGACTACTCTATGGCTTTTTGCCTGCACAACAGCAGAAAACACAATAGGCCAGAGTAACAGAAGACCACCTGTGTTCACACAAAGCAGCAGTGACAATGAAGATTGGTTTATGACCCCGAACAGCATCCCTTTGCATAGTAAGTTATGGGGAGATACATCGTTTACAATCAGGATTCTAAAATCAATACATCAATCCACAGTCAACTGGCACAGCCCACAGGCCCAGAGCCAGCTATCAGTTCAGTTGAGCATTGGCTGAGGGCCAAAGGAGTGTCCAAAGGCCCCTCACCAACACGACCCACTTTTGAATGGGAACAGCCCAGAGGGTGCAGAATTCTTACAGTAAATATCAATCGCTCACACATGCACAGTTCATCACACTCAATGAGGGCAAAGAATCACAGGGTGGAACAGGGCAATGCAGAGCAGCACAGGTTAGATTCTCAGTGGCTTCCATTAAGTTCTATGGCACAAAGCACAGGCAAGACTGGAGAGGGGAGTCCTGGGTTCAATCCCTGGGAGAGAGATCGGGAAGATTCTTGTCTGAAACTCTAGAGAACCATTGCCACCTACACAACAGTGCGGCAGACGGCCAAGTGGTCAGACCCTATGTTCTACCTCCTCGCGATCCCACAAAATGGGAGATTGCCAGAAGCAAAGTAACAGAGAGACACCACACCTTTAACGGGGAGCTGTAATACAAGAACTGTTCTTTGCCCCGCTCATCACCACTGTGGTGGTTTGACAGGAAAATGCAGGGTTGATTTGTTTTAATCAGGCATTTAAAGGCACATGGCAGCAGAGATACAAAACAGGACATGGCAGGGAACATCATACAGCAGGAAGTGAGAGGAGACACAATTGGAACAGAGCCTTACATTCACGTTCAATAAGCTTCATTAACGGATGGTTGTTTTTAACTCCCCACATTCCGCAGTGATAAAGAATAGTTCCTACTGCGGGCAAAATGATAACCAGAATGGACTTACCATGTACATGGGGGAGCCACAGAGAGTCGCAGCCATCATATTGCTCTGCAGGTATCGTGCAAATCCAAAATCAGCTACACGCAGAACCAAAACAAGCCAAAAAGAAAGGAAAAAAGAGCAAGGTTAAAATAAATGACAGCTCACAAACACAGTACACGTACGTGAGTGACCACCACTTGGTGACGACAAAGGCGCACTTGCGTGTGCCCAAACAATTGTCGTTGAGCGCAGACAATAGTTTTTGTATCGCCCCAAAACACAGAATATATTTTAACAGAGGAAATAGTTGCACTCAGCTGTCAAACACACTTACTATAGAGTAAGCTGAATACTTCTGTGTAAATTCACACAGAACTGCAATATAACAATCCACTGAGTGAAGCGGACAAGAATAAATAAAAATGCATGACTTTTTTTTATATAAAAAGCTAATTACTTGGCCTGGTTTGGAATTCCACTTGTGAAATTTGGAAAACCAGTTTCAACTACAATATCTGTTACACATTGCTAGCAAACATTTTTAATTTTTTTAAAGAAATCAATGGACAGCTCCAGGGGCTTACCAATCTTAATGCGAATGTTATTGGGGTTCGATTTTTTGCCCCCCACAAAAGAAAGGAGGATGTTTTGAGGTTTCAGATCCCGGTGGATTATCCCTTTGCTGTGTAGCACCTTCATGGCGCCGGCAATTTGCTGCAGAAAGAGTCTGATCGTATCTTCGCTGAGGGTCCTCATACCTAGAGAGGGGGAAAGGTGGGGGGAGATTAATAGCTGCAAAACCAGCTATTATAATAACTGATAACCATCTATGAGAAGGAGCGAATATCACCCATAAATATCTAGTGCTGCAAGGAAGACATACGAGGCGCAAGGGCCAATAGGGATAAGCATGGTACAATTTATTTAAAATTGTTGCTTCTCCCAAAGTCAATGCAATTTACAAAAGCCATTGCAGCATAATATCACAGCCCCCTCCCAAACAGCCGCAGCAATAAAAACACAGAGGTTTCCATATTATCAAGGAATGTCCCCCCCATCCCCCCAAAAGGCTCAGAGTTCAGAAGAGTGAACACTTCTATCCCTTCATTTTATCCTTACAACAACCCTGAAAAGTAGGCTTAAGGTGGAGATTAGCCCATGCTTCATGACTGAGTAAAGATTTGGACCCGGGTCTCCTAGTCACCATCCAACACTCCTGCCACCTCGGCTCCATAATGAACATTTACATTATTATTTTTGTAACTGTCTTAAATGCAGGTGACAAATCAACTACGAATCTGTTATCATTTGGTCAGTCCTAACCTGTGAGCCGCAAATTCAGGTCAAGTGACAGAAGTGAGCAGAGCCCCGTTTCCCAAAGCCCTCAGGGAACCGGGCACGAGTTATGAGACATGACGCGTTAGAAAATACCTCAAGAGCTATTAAAGAGGTGTGTGCGTGTGTGAGCACGCCATGCTTTTGCTGCGCTTACCTCAGAGCAGCTGAGCAAGATGAGGCTCACACACACACATAATACATCATGGGGGATTTAGCCACTTCCTCGGACACAAGTCACCCTCTCGCCATCCCCTCAGGCGGACGGTAGACAACGTTCCCTCCTGCACTCAGTAAAAGTCAAATTAACCAACGATTTGCCTTATTTTCACACCATTCAAGATGTGATCCCCGAGGGAGACACCTTACTCAGCCTAATGGCCTGCCTGCCGCCTAATAACTCGGTTCTCTAGGACTCCTAAGAGGATTTAGTATTCTTTGCTTTAACGCAGGTGTAGGCATCCTAAGGCCCGGATCCGGCCTAACCGCCTTCTCAATGTGGCCCACGGATGGTCCGGGAATCAGCATGTTTTTAATGTGTGCTTTTATTTAAAACAAATCTGTCGGTTATTTGTGGGGCATAGGATACCGTATTTTTCGCCCCATAGGATGCACCTAGTTTTTTTGGGGGGGGGAATAAAGGGGGGAAATTTTATTTTCCCCCCAGGTGCGCTGTGCTAAGCCCAAAGCTTGGGGCATGCGGAGCTCAGCGCGCCCCAAGCTTCTGGGAGCCAGCAAGCTCTCCACTAGCCCTGGGAGAGCTGGGTCTCCCATGGCTAGCGGATAGCTTCCTGAAGCATGGAGAGCGAGAGGGGTCAGTGCGCACCGACCCCCCTCGCTCTCCAGGCTTCAGTGAAAGCCTGCATTCGCCCCATAGGACGCACACACATTTCCCCTTCATTTTTGGAGGGGGAAAAGTGCGTCTTATAGGGCGAAAAATACGGTGCATAGCTGTCAACTTTTCCCTTTTCTTGAGAGGAATCCTATTCGGAATAAGGGAATTTCCCTTTAAAAAAGGGAAAAGTTGACAGCTATGAATAGGAATTCGTTCTCCGCCCCCCCCCCTGCCAAATATAGCCCGGCCCCACCACATGGTCTGAGGGATGGTGGATGGCCCCATGGTTGAAAAAGGTGGCTCACCCCTGTTTTAATGTACTCCTTAGGGCTGACTTTTGGGGGCAAAGGCCTCATAAAGTGGCTTAAAATACAGTAAGCACAATACAATAATCCAGAACAGGATTGAGTGGGTCACACACACACACACACATGCACGCACACACACACAGAAGCACCAATGTTTCTGGACTGCAATGCCCATCATCCCCGACTCCCAGCCAAGCTGGCAGGGGCTGATGGGAGTCGGAGTCCAACAACATATGGAGGGCTACCGGGTTCATCATGGCGACTTGCCATTTTGGCTACTACATCTTGCTGGAGGCAGAACTCCTCTCAATACCACTTGCTGGGAACTGCAGATGGACTTCGGTTCTGCTTTTGGACTGCCCATCACACACACAAACACACGTCCCACTGGGTAAAACACACAGGACTAGGCCCTTTTGCTGAGGAAATTGGGATATATATATATATATATATATATATATATATATATATGCTTTCGTAGATTTTCACGGGTACAGGAATGCAGGTTTTGGTGTCTTCGGGTGTCTTCCCGTGTAAGAGTTGGGGTGTCTAGGCGACGTTTCGACGAGGTCTCACTCGTCATCTTCAGGCTGGTGCTTTCGGCTTCTTGTTACTAGAACAGAGCGGGATCTCAGTGTTTGAGTTCCTATAAATACTGTTGAGGGGGTGTGGTGTATAGCCTCCAACGTTCTGGGCAGAGAGGAAGTTCCCAGGTTAGTGTGCCTTTTCTTCTTTTGTTCCTTAATTACTTGAGGGATATCTTGAGTGATTTCTTGAGTGATATACTGAGTACCACTTAGGAGGGTCATTAGGTGTGGATTAGTTGCTAAAGCTTTCGTGTCTTGACCTCTTGAGCTTGTGAAGAGTTTTTCTGAGAAGATGGCTGTACTGCACTTAGTTGTGCTCTGGCTTGGCTTCGTGTATAGGGGCGAGCTGTGGTTTTGTGCCCTGTGCCAGCCAGATCTGTGTAGGGATTGCAGGGGGGTGCAGCATCCGGAGGTGCCACTATGGTTTGGCTACTGGATGGTGTCTGTACTTTATCTGTGGAGAGGGTCTGGGAACATCACCACAAGAGAATAATCATGGAAGCCATCGAGATAGAGAAACACCCTCACAACATGAACAAGCGTGACGACACGTCCCGCCTGCCAGACATCTGGAAATTAGCCCTCCCCACAAAAACCGACACCAGAACCAGAGACACACAGAACGCCATCTCCAATCAACCACACCAGACCCAAACCCAGACCCTCTCCACAGATAAAGTACAGACACCATCCAGTAGCCAAACCATAGTGGCACCTCCGGATGCTGCACCCCCCTGCAATCCCTACACAGATCTGGCTGGCACAGGGCACAAAACCACAGCTCGCCCCTATACACGAAGCCAAGCCAGAGCACAACTAAGTGCAGTACAGCCATCTTCTCAGAAAAACTCTTCACAAGCTCAAGAGGTCAAGACACGAAAGCTTTAGCAACTAATCCACACCTAATGACCCTCCTAAGTGGTACTCAGTATATCACTCAAGAAATCACTCAAGATATCCCTCAAGTAATTAAGGAACAAAAGAAGAAAAGGCACACTAACCTGGGAACTCCCTCTCTGCCCAGAACGTTGGAGGCTATACACCACACCCCCTCAACAGTATTTATAGGAACTCAAACACTGAGATCCCGCTCTGTTCTAGTAACAAGAAGCCGAAAGCACCAGCCTGAAGATGACGAGTGAGACCTCGTCGAAACGTCGCCTAGACACCCCAACTCTTACACGGGAAGACACCCGAAGACACCAAAACCTGCATATATATATATATATATATATATATATATATATATATATATATAACACACACACACACACCGGGAGAGAGAGAGAGGGGGGGGTTAAACACGGGAGGAGGAAGGGGAGCGGGCAGAGGCCATCCAAAACCAAGCTTAGTCAGTAGCATATCACCAACCCCTTCACCTGTTCACAGAGCCAATGCCAGCCCTGGGTGCTTCTTGCAAGGGCTTGCCAATGTGCACATTCAGTATATGTGCTGCCGAAGCGAGCATGCCAATGTGCACATTCAATGCCAAGGCATGCTGACTAATGCCGTGACAACGTTTTGGCAAGAAGCAAACCCTTCTCCTCTTCCGCCACGTGGAGGGACAAGCTGAGCTCATCCTCAACATTTGGGCCAGGGAGTAAACACACAGGTGCCTGGGCTGGGGGGGGGCAGCGCAATTCAAAACCTGCCACTGCCTTGCAGTTGAGGAGTAAAGGGAGTCCAGAACAGGAGTGGAATCTAGGAATCGGGGCAAAGTTACAAGCGCCGAATTGCTGCCATTTCAAGGACGGAGGGCCTGAAGCACAGGCTCAATGCCAGATTACCAAACAGGCAGAGTAGGCATCGGACAATGGGCCCCACACCTTTTAGGGGCCCTGCGAAATCAGTTCAAAATAATCAATATGATCTTGAGAGAAAATTACAATCAAGCTTTCTTAGCTCAACTTGCTCCTCCCTGCCCAATAAACCCAGAGGCAAAGCGGTCGCTGAGCACCAAGGTTACATACACTGCAGCAATGCCGTCCCACATTTGCAGTTGTTTTGCAGCATGCTTGCTCAAAATCTGGTCCTCACTGCACTGTGTTGGTGTCATTGTAAAACAAAACGAAACACGTTTCTAGTCCTCGTTGATTCAGAAAAAGCTTCAAAACAGGTAGAGAGCAAACATTATGGAGAGAAAGCTCATTCCTATTTTTCCTGTCTTCTAATAACATCAAGGAGTGTCTGTTCTATTTCTTATACACAAGTATGTAATTTTCTTATCATTCCCAGCTGATCTATCTTTTTTACAGATTGAGGTGTTGGAATTGCAGACCCTCCAAGTGTCCCTATTTTCCAGGGACAATCCCGGATTTACAGAAGCCGCCCCGGTTTCTGATTTTATCCCAGAACGTGCCACTTTACCTTAGGACGTCCCTATTTTCAGCAGAGAAATGTTGGAGGGTATTGAGGCAGTCCTGTATAGGGAACGTTTTTTAATGTTTAATGTTTTATTATGTTTTTATATATGTTGGAGGGCACCCAGAGTAGCTGGGGCAACCCAGTCAGATGGGTGGGGAAGAAGAAGGAGGAGGAGGAGGAGGAGGAGGAGGAGGGGACCTCCCTAATTTCATCAGAGAAATGTTGTAGGTTATGGAATTGAACAATTTCAGACTTACTGTTCTTCCACAAAAAGAACCCCCTCTCCCTGGCCTAAACTATTCCTCATATGCTCCAAGGCAGCCCTGTTTAGGGAGGTTTTTAATGTTTGATGTTTTATTGTCTTTTTAATATTCTGTTGAGAGCAGCCCAGAGTGGCTGGGGAAACCCAGCCAGATGGACGGCGTATAAATAATAATTTCTTATTATTGCTATTGTTATAACCTTTTTGTTGTAATTTTAATTAAATTTTCAACTTATACGTTTCAAAATGAACATTTTGCACAATGCCATATATCCATTGACTTCCCTTCTTTTCCTTCTATGGTTCAATTTACTTATCATTCCTGCATATTTTACCATTCTCATATGCTAACTTTCTAACTGCAGGCTTTAAAAATGTTCAAAGAGGTGGCACCCCAGCCCCTAACATTGGTATTGTGAATGCAGTCCTTTGTACCTTGTTCTATCACACTCAGCCTCAGGGAACACAATCTGGATGGTAGTAGCTGTCATTTTAAATGCCACACCGAAGAAGCGTAGCTAATCTTTAAAAGGTCTCTGTTGTTAAGAAGAAGAAGAAAGTTTTCTAAGAACAGAACCAATTATTCAGATTGGCTGGCTCCTGCTCTAGGAAACATAACTCCATTAAGACCAAAGATTAGCTACCAACTAATGGAGAAAGTGAGGAGGCAGACAAAAGAGCATGACAAAACAGTAAGCAAATTAGGAACCACTTTTAAAAAAACAACAATTGTCAAAATGCCTCTATCAGTGACATTTTTCAAAAATCTTGCAGAATGGTGTCCCTGTGACTATGTCCATGAATAAAACACATAAAATATGGTACTGGGCTGAACAACTGTCTTTTGAAAAACCACAGCTTCCCACTCCCCCATCTTTTCTTTTTAAATTTAAAGGAAGTTTCTAGTCCTGTTGGTGTAAGGATAAACTTGAAAGTGAAGTCTAAAGGTGGAGATTTCAGAACCCAGAGAGAAAGCCAAAATAAGAATTCCAACCTTCAAAGGGAGGCATTCCCCCCCTCCCCCTATTGACAAGCAAAAGCTGAATAATGTAAGCAAATTTACATAATTTATCCAGGTCACTGTATTTCGGCATTCTTGGTACAAAGATCTGGGGCCAGATATAGCGTGCCAGAGTAACCAGGTGAAACAGGAACCAAAATAACTACACCATCAAGTGGCAGCAAATAATCACCTTGCAGATTAAGCACACCCTCCCATTTCCACAGATGGGAATGGGAACATTAAGACCCCTATTCTCACCCGCAAGGATCGTTACCCAAGGTCCTTCCTTCACCCCCACTGGACGCTCAATTCTGTCTGTTGCTGTCATTTACTGGGGGGGGGGCAGCAATAACTCAACAGCTACAGTGTGGGAAGAGGCAGGTTGTGCACTGCTAGGTGCCTTAGTGTTCACATATAGGAGTTTAGATGCATGCATGCTCGAGGTAAGAGCATAGACCATGGGTAGGCAAACTAAAGCCTGGGGGCCGGATGTGGCCCAATCGCCTTCTAAATCCGGCCTGCGAACAGTCCAGGAATCAGCGTGTTTTTACATGAGTAGAATGTGTGCTTTTATTTAAAATGCATCTCTGGGTTATTTGTGGGGTCTGCCTGATGTTTTTACATGAGTAGAATGTGTGCTTTTATTTAAAATGCATCTCTGTGTTATTTGTGGGCCATAGGAATTCGTTCATTTTTATATATATATATATATATATAGTCCGGCCTCCCACAAGGTCTGAGGACAGTGGACCAGCCCCCTGCTGAAAAAGTTTGCTGACCCCTGGCATGGACTCAATGTCATAGGCGCCCAACCAACCAGATCTACTCACTTTAAAAGAGGAATAGGCAAATTTGTGGAGAAGAAGGCTGTCAATGGTTAATTCACTTTGCAGGACCTCTATACATCTTGCCTGGGATTCGTGTAATCCCATTCTGATATTTGAAATCGTAGACACAATTCAGTCCCTAGCTAAAGAGGCTTCCTCTACTTAACCTGAGCTTTGGAAACTTGCCTGACTGATGTCCATAGGGAAACCATTCCAAAGTTTGGGCACCACCACCAGAGAGACCCTGTATTTGCAGTGGGGACATGCCAGATTGCAAGGCATCCGAGACTAATATTCTTGTGGTTTGTGCGGATCTATATAGAAGGCCCGGTCTGACAGGTGTTGTTCCATTTGTTGTTGGTTTTTTTGCCACAGCTGAGACATTTTGGAGCATAATGGCCTGATCTTAAAAGTAATAATTTTATCTATATTTTTAAAAGCCACGTGGTATGCACAGTTCTGCTGTCAAGACTCCTCTTCATTCCGGCTGCTAAAAGCCAAATAAATGATCTGAACTCATCATTCATAAAACATTTACAATGCTAGCTCTGGAGGGGAAATAAGAATCCAGTTTTTTTAATATTTCCGTTCCAGCAGCTCAACATGAAAGAGGTTTAAGCGGCCATGATCAGTGGGGCTGGGATAGGAGAATTCATCTTTTTTCCCTTGCTCATGAACCAACTTAGCACCAAATTAACAAAAAGGAGGATGACAGCCTTGATTAACATTGTTTTGTTTAAACATGGCCGAAAAAAACATTCTGAGAGATGATTAAACATGGAGAGACAGCTTTAATCTTTTAAGTTAGCACGGGAGACTAAAGGCTTTTAAAAAGGAAGAGTGTTTAGCCGCAGGAGGAAGAAGTGAAGGGAAACACATTCTAAATTCACTGTGCATTCAGAAGAGTGGCTACTTTAAAATCCAGAAATATAGAAGGCTGTCTCCATTTGGAAGACATCACAAACATTTGCAGATCTGGAGTTAGCATGTGTTTTTAAACTTTTACTGCTAAAGGAAGACTTCATTGGGATGAAGGAGAACAGCAGGAGATAGGCCCATTTCTAGTCTGGGGTAACTGGGACAGCTAGTTTTTGGAGGCGTTTTATAGGAACTATCTCCCTGGTATCAGAGTTGGAGGGAGCCTTGCAGACGAGCCAGTGCAACTCCCCACAAAATGGAGGAGAAAGGGCTGCGGCTCAGTGGTGGGACAACTGCTTTGAAAGCAGAAGGTCCCCGGTTCTCTCCCTAGCATCTCCAGGTAGGACTGGAAACCTGTCATCATGAGGACCATACTGAGTTAGATGAGCCCGTGGTCTGACTTGGTACAAGGCGGCTTCCTACGCATGAAGGTTCTCCATGCAGGTGGGGTTGGGAAGCGCTGTTTCTCAGCAGGAGAGCACCTGCTTTGCATGTAGAAGGTCTCAGGCTGACCAGTAGAAGGTAGCTTCCTAAGTTGCTGCACAGGAAATGCAGAGTAGCCCCGACATTTGGCTGCCTGCACTCCTCTTGAAGACTTCCAACAAGGAAGAGGCCACAGCCCTCTGAGTAAAGGTTATATCAGGGGTTGCCAACCTGGTCCCTACTGCCCACTAGTGGGTGTTTCAGGATTCTAGGTGGGCGGTAGGGGGCTCTATGGCACAAGCTGAATCCTCCTTCCATCAAGCACTGGTGGGCGGTAAGGAAATCTTACCATCAAGAAAGATGCATTAGTGGGCAGTAGGTATAAAAAGGTTGACTACCCCTGGGTTATATCATTGTACTGCCCATAACATGAAGCTTTGCTGCAGAGGAAGCAGATGTGGACAGGGCCTCCTGGATAGTGTGGGAGAACTCAATGATGTGGGCTTTGTTTTGCTAGTTCCTGGGAATCACAAGCAGGTAGAGTGCTATTGCTCCCAAGGTCTGGCCTGCAGGTTTCCCAAAGGGATCTTGTTGACCACTGTGAGGATCTTGTTGATCCACTGTGAGGATGCTGGACTAGATGGGTCTTTGGCGTGATCCAGCACAGCTCTCTTCTTAAATGTTCTTGTAAAGGTAAAGATAAAGGGACCCCTTAGGTCCAGTCGCGCACGACTCTGGCGTTGCGGTGCTCATCTCACTTTATTGGCCAAGGGAGCCGGTGTACAGTCCGGGTCATGTGGCCAGCATGACTAAGCGGCTTCTGGAAAACCAGAGCAGCACACGGAAACACCATTTACCTTTCCACTGGAGCGGTACCTATTTATCTACTTGCGCTGCACGCTTTCGAAGTGCTAGGTTGGCAGGAGCAGGGACCAAGCAATGGGAGCTCACCCCGTCGCAGGGATTCGAACCGCCGACCTTCTGATCGGCAAGCCCTAGGCACTGTGGCTTAACCCACAGTGCCACCCGTGTCCCTCAAAATGTTATTTTACTGGATATTAATTCTGTATTTGTTCAATGTTATTATATGTCACTTTGCGGGCTTGTTTTAGGGTCAAACAGCAGGGGTTCATGTAACTTACTGCGACTTTTAGCTAATACTAGAGGTTTTTTAAAAAAATAAGAATAAAAGAGGAATAGTTGTTGCAAGGAGGGAAAAAAACCCCTAGAGTCCCATCTCCTTCCCCCCAAATTGGGTAGGGGAAGAGGTATTAAAACTGGGTTTTGTTTTGGGGTTTTCCAAGGTTAAAACATGAGATTAAAGGGCAAGATGTGGTTGTTGAGCAGACAAACATTTCCTAATTTCTTTCATTCAATGAGCCTGGATTGCTAAACCTTGCTTCAGGCAAATCATTTGCAGTATTTAAAAACAAACAACCAAATCAGCAAAAGGAGGGGGGCGGGACTTAATTGCAATGGTCTTGTAAACAGAAAACCAACTGCTGAAAAGTAGTCCAAACAAAACCAGTCATTACTGACCTAGATTATATACAGCCGGTAAATGAGGGCTCAGGGCTTGAAGATTATCAATGAGGAAGTAATGTCCAAAGGAGCAGAGATGACAGGCTGCAAACTAGTCATTAGCATAAGTAGTGTTACTCCAGACTTTGCTTTCACAATAGAAGACAACAAATGCTGCGCTTTTCAGGGTCCATGTCAGACTTTAGTGGACCTCCTTTGTAAGCAAAAGCCATAGCTCAGAGTCAGAACATCTGCCTTGCATGCAGAAGTTTCAATCTCTGACAACTTCAGATAAACTTGCAAGAGAACCGTCTGAAATCCTGGAAAGTGGCCACCAGTCCGTGGAGACAACCTGGAGCTAGACGGACCAACAACAACTCCTTAGATGTCAGCTTCCTATGTCCCCCCACCAAGTCACCCATCCACTCCTCCTAAACACATTCACCATTGCATACAGTTGTGTGTTTGGGTGGGGGGCACCACTGGGTTTTGATTTGTGGTGGGTTGTCATCAGGTTAAAGATGTCCAAACAGGACCACCTCCTCCCTTGAGGTCATTGTTAGTGACATGCTGGGCTTCTAATTATACTGAACCACAGCAGACCCGAAGCAAAGTCCTAATAGTACACACGGTCCCAAGAGTGGTCAGAAAGTGCAAATGGTCAAATACCAGTCCAGGCCCAACACAATGAGCAAGGTCCAAAGTCAAGATCCGCAAGGTCAGGTCCCTGCTTCTGCAGAATCTCCACGGTATCTGGGGTCAGTCCTAAGTCACAGTCCAGTGACGTTGCCAAAGCATGGTCCATCAATGGAGAAAGTTGGGCAAATATTTGGTCTCCACCTTCAGGGCCTCTGAGTACTTCATAACATTACATGCCTCCACATGAAAGCCATAGAAAAGTACTTCTGGCATGTGGATGGGATCATGGAGTCATAGAATTGCACAGTTGGAAGGGACCCTAAGGCTCATGAAGCCCCCTGCAATGTAGGAATCACAGGTAAATAATCCCTGACAGACGGCCATCCAACCTCTGTTTTAAAACACCCAATGAAGGAGCGTTCAATATCTTCCAAGTTGTTGTTATCATTGAGCGTACCGCTTGAGTCAGCACAGTTGCATAGAACTTCTCCATATACCAGGCAAAGTGGTAGGAGGAGCTTATCTTGCCACGCCCCTCGTGAGGGGGCAGGGCAAGGTCCAAGCCAACCTTGGCACATCACAGCAACACTTCCAAATTCCCTAAACCCCTAGAAGAGCTGAAAGCTGATCAGAACTCCCCCAAAACAGGGACAACAGCACAAAAACCCTAAGCACAAGTTTTGCAGAATAAAAAAACAACAACAACAGTGAGCCACTTACATATTTCAGGCGCCACATTGGAGCGGCAAACATTTCAACATGCTATTTAGGTTCTGCCAAAAAGAGAAGAGACATCAGGGATGATACTTACTGTGCAAGTAATCTGCCAGGTCTCCACCATTGCAGTACTAGATCAGGGAAAGGAGATAAAGAGAAGTCTGTAAGCAAGAGTTTAGTTAAAAATTCTGTCTCACCAAGGCTCTACAATAAAGCACAGAAACAATCCTCTAGTTGTTTCCTGCCTCCAGCGGCAATTCACAGAACTCTGGCCACTTCATAAACGAAGGAGACTGGCCTTTTCCAATTGCAAAATGCCAGAGCTTAGGATCTGGTAAGTGCAGTGTAGATTTGTTTCCTTCATTTATTCACCTTACAAGTATTGATTCTTGAAATGCGGGAGACATTCGGGCAGGGGTAATCAGCCAGTGCCCTCCAGATCTTGTTGGGCTCCAAATCCCACCAGCTCTAGCCAGCATAAGCAATGGTCAGAGATAGAGGGAGTTTGGGATCTCAGGTTAGGGCTTTCTGGACACATGTGAGTGTGGATCACTGTTTCCACTCGATCCCTTCCCCCAGCCCACCCTCTGCTTCTGGGGCCTGAACAGAAAGTCTGCATGCCTATACATTCACAGAGATTGGGGTGGACCCAGCAGGCACCACCACAATCCCTCTCTCCCTACCTTCGAGTAAAAAGCCCCCTTCTACTGCAAATATATTATCCCAAGTTCTGCTGCACTGACATAGTCCAGCTAATATGAGCCAATCCTGTTCCTTCTCCAATGTTGCTTTCAAGAGGATGTCCATGGCTAATTTAGTGACCCTTGAGACCAAAACAGCAGAAGCCTTCCAACAAGAACCAAGCATTTCATTTTAGAAGGTCTATGCTGGCACCAAGATAGTAACCCAGGCAATAGGTTGGCTTCCTGTTCTCCCTTCCCAAATAGCGGTTTTTAATACAATAGCCTTGCAGGCAACATTATGATTTTTTAATGTGAGTGCATCCTTTTTTCTGAATTAAAACCAGAGGCATATTTTACTCTTACACTTAAAATATAGGTCATTGACTAATTATTTACATACAGGCATGGGAAACTGTGACTCTCCATGTATTATTGTACTCCCAAGATGCTTGGACAACTCAGGACACTGTATGGACATCTGAGATGACATAGATCACTTTGAGAATTTTTTTACTTACAGAACCATACCCTACAGAGTATCACGCTGGTCACCAAAAAATAGTAATATTTATCTCCTTTGCTCTTGCACTCTGGAGTGCTCTCCATCAGTTGTTTCTGACATCTTGTTGCAAACAGTCATGGCTTCCCCCAAAGAATCCTGGGGACCATAGTTTGTTGAGGGTGCTGTGAGTTGTTCGGAGACCCCTATACCCCTTGCAGAGCTAAAATTACCAGAATGGTTTTACACTCAATCCCATTTCCCAGGGCACTCTCTGAGCAGAACATGATTCACTTGGCAACTCTCAGCACCCAGGATTCCTTGGACGAAGTCGTTATAGTTTAAAGTGGAATGCTGATGCTTTAAGTGTGTAGTGCAGATGAGACCTAAGAATAACCTTCACCTTTGATAAGAGTTCAGAATTACTCACCTCCATAACCAAGTAAACAGAGTTGGCCATTTCCTAAAAGAAAAGAAAGGGGATGGGGGAGAATCAGTTATTATTATTTTTTTAAAAAGGTTTGGATCCAGTCAACAAAGCAGAATACACTGTGGGTGCCAGAGAATTTAATGCAGAATTTACCAAGGCGTTCAATTCTACATGCCTTTCCCTTTTAATAAATCTAAATCATTTAGGCCCCCTTCCATATTCCTTGGAGGCTCCTGGGTACTCCTAGCTGCACATTTAACAAACACACTTGCTCGAGTGCAGTATCAAAAGCCTTTGCTGTTTCCAATTTAACACAGCCTTCTGAGGCTTCATAACTACAATTCCTGTAAAAGTAACGTGTGCGCTGGAAACTGAGGATGGGAGATTTTTTCAAAAATAAACCATGGATTATTGGGAGAGACAGAAAAACCAAACCACTAGGACTAGAAACTGGAAAACTTCTAAACCTCCACATTATTATTTTTTTGCGGGGGGGGGGGCGCAATTCAGTTACAATTTATAAAAGTGAATCTATAACAGGACTAGTTTAAATAAAAAAAATTCCTTCCAGTAGCACCTTAAAGACCAACTAAGTTAGTTCTTGGTATGAGCTTTCGTGTGCATGCACACTTCTTCAGATCTGAAGTATCTGTGTATCTGAAGAAGTGTGCATGCACACGAAAGCTCATACCAAGAACTAACTTAGTTGGTCTTTAAGGTGCTACTGGAGGGAATTTTTTTATTTTGACTATGGCAGACCAACACGGCTACCTATCTGTAACTAGGACTAGTTTAGTAGTTGCTTTCAACGAAAAATAAACACACATGAATTTTGCACCTTACACAAGGCTGACCCCTAATATTCGGCAGAGACGGGGCCTGTGCCCCACCCCAGATGTTGTCGAACTCCCATCACCCCTTGCCAGCACCTCCAATGGTCAGAGGCGATGGGAGCCAGAGGCCAGAAACATCTAGATCGCCAACAATTCCCTGTTTCTATGGTATATATAAGCATGCGTCAATAACCATCTTTTAGCAGAAAAAAACTCACAGGGTTGTTAAAATTGTAGGAAGGGGGAGGGAAGCAGGTTGGAGAGACCTTAGACCCCCATCCTGAATTCTCTGGAGGGGTAGCGCTATTTCCTGTTAAAATTTTGCAAGGTGTGTGTCCGTGTGTGCTGTCTTTCCTTTTACCAATTCTCATTCTGCTTCATTTTTACTCTTTTATTTTTTAAAAAAGTTACTTAGTCTGCATTTGGGCAGAAAAAAACATAACAGAAAATTGCATTTAGGCTTAAGCGCCTATCACATTATGCCTTAACTAACTGCAGATAGCTTGCAGGTGATTGCTCAATATTTATTGATAGAGTGGCCGTCATCACAGAGCAGGAATTGTGTATATCCCTGAAATATCACATTCGACACCGACCAGCTAAAGTCACACTGTCAGCATGCAGTCAAAGTACTATGCAAATGTGGAAGCCAACTGCTTTGCATACAACGGATTCTGACACAAATCCAAAATTGCATGCCGTTAAGTTTTATGGCTCCTTATATCTTCCCCCAAGTTGCCAGGGCATCTCTCAGGAAGTGAATGTTGCATAAAGATTAACACAGTTCTTTTATGGACCATTAAATATAATAAGAACCTCAGGTGATGGAGGCGGATAATGGACTACTTGCCAGCTAGCAGCCAGAGACCCTCCACCAGCCATTAGCCAAGCTGTTGTGATTGCACAGAAAGTTCAAGCAACCCAGATGCTGAAGGGGAAATGTGGGTTATGGGATGTTGGCAATCACTGTAGTTCTGTTTGGTTGTGGCAAGGGAACCCGAGATGGGGCTAAAGTGCAGAAGGATGGGTGAGTCAGACAAATCTGAATTGCATTTACTAACTGAAAATTAATCAGCCAGGGTGTCTACTGCACAGAATTAGAAGAGGCTTTCTCCTCTATTCTTCTAGAAAACATTGTGGGTGAGGGGTAGAAAGAAACAGGAGGAAGATGAGCTGATAATCAGGTGAATAAATGGTTTGTTGGCCAGCTTAGCTGTTGCAGCTGCTGTTTCATAGGGAAGGAGACTAGGAAAGGAATTTGCGTGTATCCAAAACATCCATACAGTTTGGGGTTTTGTTTTTCCTCTGACAAATGGACCGTGGCTTGCCCTACTCACCCCCACCGCGCCAACTTCCCAGCAACCCCCCACCCCAGTCATTAAAAAAAAAAGGCAGAATCAAGGTTTTAAAACTACTGTAACCCTGTTTCGATGAGGAGGCAGAAAGTGGGTTAGTAACGTCACTGTTTTTAACCACTTACTGCTGAGCACAGAGCTTCTGCCGCAAACACACACAATCAGTTTTCTCCCAATTTCTGAAGATAATATTCTATGAATCTAGACAAAGCAGGGAAAGTGTGCTTTCTCAGCAGGGGCCATTACCAAATCCTACTTTATTTTATTTTATGCATGAAAATCTCCACTCTCTGCGAAAGAGGCTTTATATGTTTTTCCTGCCTCTTCTGCAGAGATTAGGAGAAGTTTGCAAAAATAATAATAATTCTTCCTTTCTCCCAAAAGCACAGCTAGTGCCAGGGTTCTTTGGGAGACAGCAGTGGCAATGATCAGGTATTTAAAGCAAAGACCCTTGAGCTGATAGAACTGTCTGTAGTGGCTGAAAAGTATCAGTTTCACCTATCTAAGTACAGTGCTGCCTTGGTACTTGAACAGCTTGGCTCCCGAACAAATCAGATCCTGAATGCTGCAAACCCAGAAGTGTTCCTGTTTGTGAACGATTTTCGGAAGCCGAACGTCCGACGCGGCTCCTGGAGCCAATCTGAAGCCACGCCTTGGTTTTCAAACGGTTTCAGGAGTCGAACGGACTCCTGGAACTGATTAAGTTCAAGAACCAAGGTACCACTGTACACAGATAGTGAAGCAAAGATTCCCCACTTCTTGCAGAGGGAAATTAACGATACAAGGAAATGAAGAGCTTGTCAGTATGTGTTCAAATGGGACCCATCACCACCCCAAACACAAAACATTCAATCAGATCCTGAAGTTCCTGAATGTCTGCAGTTCTGGCAGCTGTTACCCTTACAAGTTGAAGGTAGTTATGGAGGGGAAGAAAAGGATCCCTTTTGCTTAAGTCACAGCGTCATTCCCCTAGCTCCATGAGATTTCAAGAGAGCCTTAATCAAATTTCTGCAAATGACAAGAACGGTTTGGCTTGCATTCCAAATAAAAGCAGGTCAGGTCAACTTGGTTGGACACATTCAAATCACAGATAGGTAGCCGTGTTGGTCTGCCATAGTCAAAATAAAAAAATTCCTTCCAGTAGCACCTTAAAGACCAACTAAGTTAGTTCTTGGTATGAGCTTTCAGATATCTGAAGAAGTGTGCATGCACACGAAAGCTCATACCAAGAACTAACTTAGTTGGTCTTTAAGGTGCTACTGGAAGGAATTTTTTTACATTCAAATCAGTTTTTCTTTTTTAAAGTTTGGAGATAACATCCCGGCACCACCTTACGGGGTAGTCCTTGTAAAAGCACTACCCTATTGTAGTACAGTGGTACCTCGGGTTACGTACATTTCAGGTTACACGCGCTTCAGGTTACAGACTCCGTTAACCCAGAAATAGTACCTCAGGTTAAGAACTTTGCTTCAGGATGAGAACAGAAATCGTGCCCCGGCGGCGCAGCGGAAGCAGGAAGCCCCATTATTTAAAGTGGTGCTTCAGGTTAAGAACAGTTTCAGGTTAAGAACGGACCTCCGGAACGAATTAAGTACTTAACTTGAGGTATCACTGTATTTGGATTTCTTCAAAGAGACCAATAATTTATTTTATCGAAGGATTTATATAATACCATCTTAGGTGAACTATCAAGGCGAGGTACAGGACCATAAAACATAACATATAATAAAACCAACACGAAATAAACGTTACAGTGGCTGCCTAATCTTAAACTGTCTAATCTCAAACTGAATAGGCCCATCTGGAGAAAAAAGGTATTTGAGAGACACATGGAAGTTAATGGCAAGGGTATCTCTTGGCCTCTTCTGTAGCACAGGGGCAACTGACAGGCATTCCTCCAGATGATCTCTGCGACTGAATGAATAATAAGGGGAGTAGCAGAAAGAAGCTCATTTCATAACCCTTACTGTGTATTCCTATTTCAAAACCTTCATTCGTCAGGGAAAGAGTTGGTCGCCATTTCTCACAAAGAAACAAAATCCCAGTGGACAAGATGCCCAAATGTCACATGATTTCCGAACACCAAAGTGAGTATTCTTTCCCAGGGGATGCAGAGTAAATTATTCTCAGTGAAGAAAGTGGTTAGTGAAATGTTTCCTCCCCTACTCATAATACTAGAACTCAGGGATATCCCTTTTTATAATATTATTTTATTTTTTCTTCCGTATAGATACTTTCTTTACTCAACCATTATACAGTCGCACTTTGGTTGTTGAATGCCTCGGTACTTGTACGTTTTGGCTCCCGAAAGATTGAAACCCGGAAGTGAGTGTTCTGGTTTCTGAACGTTCTTTTGGAAGCCGAACATCCGATGCGGATTCTGCTATTGTTTCCGCACTGCCTGCACAATTGGGAGCCGCGCCTTGGTTTCTGAATGTTTCAGAAGTCGAATAGACTTCTGGAACGCATTGTGTTCGAAAACCAAGATATGACTGTACAGTGGCACCTCGGGTTATAGATGCTTCAGGTTACAGACTCTGCTAACCCAGAAATAGTACCTCGGGTTAAGAACTTTGCTTCAGGATGAACAGAAATCACGCGGTGGCGGCACAGCGGCAGCAGGAGGCCCCATTAGCTAAAGTGGTGCTTCAGGTTAAGAACAGTTTCAGGTTAAGAACGGACCTCCACAAGGAATTAAGTTCTTAACCCGAGGTACCACTGTATTGCAAATCAACAAAAATAGTGACTTCCTGCTCTCCCAACATCAATGTTTATAACCCAAAACACATAAAATTTGTTTTAAGGTTCCGTTTTATCTAACTTCATCCTTTCCAACATGTTTCTTAATATGTTGTGCTATTTTCTTACACTTCAAACCCCTCTGTGGCCTTCATAGAAATACTCAGGGATATTCAATGAAGCTGAAATGTTGGGAGTATTCAGGACGGATAAAAGCAAGTACACACCACAAAGCTAAACTGTGAAACTCGCTCCCACGGGAGGCAGCAATAGCCTTTGGGTACTGGCTGCGGGGAATCGCAAGTGGGGAAACACAGTTACACACACAGCAGGGGCTGCCCAGCCCCTGAGGCAGGATGAAGCCCCTGAGGCTGTGTCCCTGTGGGGGCACTGTGCACCCTGCCAACTCTGGCTGAGAAGCAGCACTGGCATCACCACTGATTTCCGGAAACATCCTGCCAGAACCCGCCATCGCTGCACAACCGAGGTCAGGAATGCTTTGGCGAGGGCAGTGCAGCAGCGGCAAAACGGGCATGGCATCCCTGGTATTCAGGTGCTGTTTATGGGCTTTCCATGGGTACCGTATTTTTTGCTCTATAAGACACACTTTTTTCCCTTCAAAAATTAAGGGGAAATGTGTGTGCATCTTATGGAGCGAATGCAGGCTCCTTGGCTTCAGCGAAAGCAACGCGAAGCCTCCGAAGCGCAGAGGGAGAGCTCCCCCAGTGCTCCGGAGGCTTCGCATTGCTTTCGCTGAAGCCGCCTGAAGCCCCCGGAGCACAGTGGGAACTCCCGCTGCACTCTGGAGGTTTCAGGCAGCTATCCACAAGCCTCCGGAGCACAGCAGGAGTTCCCACTGCACTCCGAAAGCTTGCGGATAGCCGTCTGAAACCTGGAGAGCGAGAGGGGTCATTGCACACTGATCCCTCTTGCTCTCCAGGCTTCGCTTTGTTGGAGAGGCGCTTCACAGTTTTCCCTCTCTGCGCAGCGCCCCTTCAGCAAAGCGGGAGGAGAAATGGAAGGGACTCCGCTTCTCCTGCCGCTTCGCTGAAGGGGCACTGAGCAGAGAGGGGGAGAATTTTTTCCCCTGTTCTTCCCCGTCCTATAGAGCGAAAAATATGGTATCTGGCTGGCCTCTGTGAGAACAGGATGCTGGACTAGATAGGCCTTTGGCCTAATCCAGCAGGGCTCTTCTTATGAGACCATCGAAAGCTGCCTTATGAACAGGTAAGGTAAAAGTAAAGGACCCCTGGACGGTTAAGTCCAGTCAAAGGTGACTATGGGGTTGCGGCACTCATCTCGCTTTTCAGGCTGAGGGAGCTGGTGTTTGTCCACAAGCAGCTTTCCGGGTCATGACTAAACCGCTTCTGGCGCAATGGGACACCGTGACAAGTGCCTGAGCGCACAGAAACGCCATTTACCTTCCCACCACAGCGGTACCTATTTATCTACTTGCGCTGGTGTACTTTCAAACTGCTAGGTTGGCAGGAGCAGGGACCGAGCAACGGGAGCTTACGCCGTCGCAGGGATTCGAACCACTGACCTTCTGATCAGCAAGCCCAAGAGGCTCAGTGGCTGTGACCAGGACAGACTATTCACCCATCTAACCCAGTATTCAATTGGAAATAACTCTCTTTGCTCTTGGGACAGAGCTCTTTCCCCATCACCAATACTTTAGACAGTGAGTAAGCCTGTGGTGACCAATCTGGATGCTAGGCAGGTGCTTAGCTGCTGAGCTATGACTGCTATGATAAGAAAAGGTGGTCCAACCTGTTTTTCTCCCCCCCCCCCCCAACACCAAAGCAACATTTCCTGTCTGGGCTCCCTATAACAAGATGATTGTTGCCATCCTGATTCCTGACTGCTCGTTCAGGCCTTCTGCTACCCACGTAAATAGGATGGGTGGAGGGGGTGGGAAAAATGTACTGAAGCCAAACAGGAACCAGGTTTTTCAACACCTGTGGCTATAGAATGGATCTAGGACAACCACTGACTCTACCAACAAATGGGGAGAGGGGTGGGATTCAAATGGCAGCATGGGTTGATGCCACTGAAGTAGGAGCATACAAAGCTGCCTTAGGTGGAGTCAAGCCATGGGTCCATCTACTTCAGTACTGTCTACACTGACTGGCAGGATTTCAGAGAGGGTTCTTGCTAGGCACTACTTCGGAAATGCTAGGGACTGGGCCTACAGCCACTGCAAGGCAGACACCATTATTTATTGAGAACTGGTATAAACACAGTTGCTGGAGGAGACTCTTGAGAGTTCCATGGACTGCAAGAAGATCAAACCTATCCATTCTGAAGGAAATCAGCCCTGAGTGCTCACTGGAAGGACAGATCCTGAAGCTGAGGCTCCAATACTTTGGCCACCTCATGAGAAGAGAAGACTCCCTGGAAAAGACCCTGATGTTGGGAAAGATGGAGGGCACAAGGAGAAGGGGATGACAGAGAATGAGATGGTTGGACAGTGTTCTCGAAGCTACCAGCATGAGTTTGACCAAACTGCAGGAGGCAGTGGAAGACAGGAGTGCCTGGCGTGCTCTGGTCCATGGGGTCAGGAAGAGTTGGACATGACTAAATGACTAAACAACAACAACAAATGAACACAGTGGCTAAGAGATGGGCTAGAGAAAATCAGGAAGAACCCAGTATCTTGGCTCTACCACGAACTCATTGGGTGGGCTTAAGCAAACCAGTCTGTTCGCAACCCTACTGCAATGTGTGGGATAATAATCCTGATTCGCCATAAAGGAGAGCCGCTAGGAATTCCAACTTGGTAATGTATACAAAGCGCTTTTTGAACACACTTGACAGCACTGCCCAGCGGTAGCCCATGTGGTGCTCTCCAAATGTCATCGGAAAATAACTCTCATCATTCCTGACCGCTGGATGGGAATTGGAAGATCAACGCTATCTGGAGATCACCAAACTGGCTACCCCTGCCCTAATACTGTAAACCATGCATGGCCAAACTTGGCCCTCCAGCTGTTTTGGAACTACACCTCCCATCAACCCTAGCTAACAGGACCAGTGGTCAGGGATGCTGGGAACTGTAGTCCCAAAACATCTGGAGGGCCAAGTTTGGCCATGCCTGCTGTAAACCAAGAAAAGCAGTTGCCACAGAAGTTGGGTGTTGGATACCACGTTGGGTTTCTTAAGCATGCCTTTCCAACGCCACCCAATGAAATAAGGCATATTAAATCAGCCTGTTTGATCAACTCAGCATAAGCTTAGAAATAATACCGGAAGCGAAGAGCAGATACTTCTGTTGCTTTGATTTCAACACTTCCTGTTTACTGATGTCATGGCAGGCCCCAAAGCTTAGAAAACCATGACCTCCTATGTGACAGCGAAGGCAGAATGCTTTTTCTCAGATGCTGCCTCCTGCCTGTAATTTTCTTTATAAATAATCATATTTAAAAATTAACATTTCGTACTAAATAATGTGCTACCCAATTAATTGGAAAGGCCTTTTGATTTGCAGGAAGTCAGCCTCACTGAACACACTTCAATTAACAGGGAGGTATACAACCATAATAAACAATACTGTAATTGAAATATAGTTTTTAGCACAGGTTGTTGTTGATGACACTTAAATCTGTTGGGCTCCAATCTCCAGCTGTGTCCCAAAGTGAGAGGCAAACAGATTTTCATGTTTCGTTTCTTTTCCTTTTTCGAAGGAATCAGATAGGCAAAGGGACAGACTGAACCATGCCCAACGCCCTGGGGTGCTGCTGCCAGTCAGAACGGACAATATTGGGGCTAGACTGAAATAGTCAACTGGCATAATAAGGCAGCTTCCCTACTTTAATTAATTTATTAAGATTTTAAATAATGAAGAAAACACAACTGTGGCATATTTGACAAGCTTGCTGCACAAGATGGCACGTGCCTGTTTTGTTGGAAACAAACCACCGGCCGTGCGAAGGCACAAGCCAACTTCTTAGGCCATATTCCCTTGCCCATGAAAATGCAGCTATGGTGTGTCTCTCCGCAACACCTGCAGCAAAAACGGCGTCAGCATCTCACAGCAACAGAGACAGACCAAGGTGGATTTGCAAAGGTCTTCCTTTCTTGGGAGTTATAAGACGCTTTGCTAATTGGATCCCAGGAGGCATTAAATTCAGCTCCCCTCACTATTTATGCGTGATATTTAACGTCTGGTTGATCAAGGGATTGCCAGCTCCGATGACCTAATTCTGCCTGTTGTCCTGATGCTAACTCGCCTGCCGCTCTGTCTAGGGAACCAAAAAAACGTTCCGAAGCAGAGGTGACTGCTTTCTGTGTCTGTGTGCTTTCGTTTTATCCGCTTGGCTTTTGCAAACACAGCGTTTGTTCGGGGATCACAGGGAAATACAAACAAACGGCTGCGGCTATTTTTAAAACCATAAGCGGTTCTAGTAAAAGCAAAGGGGGAAAAAGAGAAACAGGGATATTTAACCTTCAGTAGACTACACAATGAAGGCTCTTTACACAATTATGAAGCCTGGAAGCAGGTCAAAATTAATCTTATGAGGAGGAGAAAGAAAAATATTTTTAGAGCAGCGGCAGAATGACCTTGCCTGCTTTGCAAGACCTAGATTAGGCTCACAAGACATTCTGCATTCCGTGGATTAGCTTTACATCGAGCCAAATAAGGTACAAAGGCGCCATATTACACCAGACTGAAAAGCACCCAATATTCCAAGATATGGAATATCTAGCTGTTTGCATGAAAGGTGTCCAGGATTTCTCAGCTAATCTAATCTATACCTGCCACACACAAGGACTGCAGCAGGATTGGAGTGCCTGGGAAAGGAGAAAGGACAGGGCAGAGAAACACAGGCTATGCTTGAACATGAGTTTAAACGAGGGGAACCAATTTTCCATCTGAGGGCCAAATAAATTCCCTTGGGAGGGGTCTTCCAGGGGGCCACATTCCAGAGATGGGCAGAGTAAAGGCAAAAGTGGGTGGCACAATGGGTAGCCTACCTTTGCACAGTAGGCTACATTCCAGCCATGCAAAAATACAGTGGTGCCCCGCAAGACGAATGCCTCGCAAGACGGAAAACTCGCTAGACGAAAGATTTTTCCGTTTTGGAGGTGCTTCGCAAAACGAATTTCCTATGGGCTTGCTTCGAAAGACGACAATGTCTTGCGAGTTCCTGCTGGTTTTTTTCCCTCCCCCCTTTTCTAAGCCGCTAAGCCGCTTATCAGCTGATCCGATAAGCCGCTAATAGCGATAATAGCGCTAATCCGCTAATCCGTCAATGGGCTTGCTTGAGAATCACAGAACGGATTCTTTTCGTCTTGCGAGGCACCACTGTAAGTTGGTTTCCATGTGCACAGAGAAAATTAGACAGACAGATATCCATTCAGGAAAGAAAAGGCATTCACCATTCCAAGACACATTTCAAGCAGACAAAAAGCGCTTGAGGACAACATGGAGCTGGACCAGTGAGCAGAACAGTTTGGGAAGTGGTTCCCAAATATTCTCTCCCCATTTGAAAATTGCTGGTGCTCTTGGTGGACCAACGTATTTTTCCACAGGTTACAGCAACTGCAATAGACACTGCATGGTTTTCAGTCATGCATCTCTATGGCTTCTTTCATTTCTTTCATTTTATTTCACTGCATTACAATCCACACTCCATACAGTTGAAATACAATTAGAAATCAATATGAACGGTTAACGTGGCCATGCTAAATAAAGTTCGCAGACCACTGGTGGTCCATGGACCACGGTTTGGGAAGCCCTGGCACAGGGAAAGCCCCCAGGGGCCAGTCTGGTTGCGGGGCCACATTTGTCCCCTGGACCCGGTGTTCCCCACCCCTGGCTTAAACTATAGGGCAGTACAGAGATTGCAAGTCTGCGGCACTACAGATGCTGTCAGAACTAAAATTCCCCATCATCCCTGACCATCTGCCATTGCCAACTCAAGTTTATACGCACAAACACAAACAGTGAATTCACGGGCAACACAAAAGTCACAGGTGAGCAAGCCTCTTTCACTGTTATGAATTGCTTCCACTGTTACAGAAGCCACCAAAGTCTGTGGGGGGGGGGCAGGGCATCTGTCCAGTTTTCCTGAGGACAGTGTCCTGTTTCTAAGAGTCTTCTGCTTGGAAGTTCTGTCCAGTCCAAGTCCAATTTAAAGGGGAAAAAACCCTAAGAAGGGACAGCAGGTGAGGGTCATAAAAAGCAAAGTGAGCAGGCACACAAGACACACTATGGCTAACTATACAGTGAAATTTAATGCATTTCTGTTTAAAACATAGCAATTATTCTTGCTTTTGGTCCTATACATCGAAATCGCCATAAACTGATATTGTGCAACCTGGTACCCCCATTTGTATTTCTTCTCTTGGGTGTCCAATGCTTATGTGGCCATCCAAGTTTCCTATAATATCTGAAGCAGTGAATGACGACTGGCATAATAAGCTTGCAAAACCAGAGTTTGCTAGTTTGCACGTAACAGCAAATCCATATTTTCTGGCGAAAAGCATAAGAAACTCATTAAGGAAGCAAGCGTCTGAGGCTGAAGGCCAGGAATATGCGAGGCCTGGGTTTATTTATGCAAATGCCAAACCATGATTTTCATGTTAGATGTGAACCAACCAAAAGTTGCATGACCATAGCATAGAGGGGTGAGGAAATACTATTCAGACACAACGAAAGCAGGAGTTACCGTAAATGCTATTAAAGACATCGAGAGACTGATTGCACATGAGTTCACGGCTCTCTCAATAAGGGTGAACTCTCTCTCCCCCCCCCCACTTTTCTTCTTTTTTTAATTCCCAGCCCAGAAACCTTACACCATGGGCAAATGTCATCCCTCAAAACCCCACGCAGACCAGCTTTGGGCAGAGAGAGAAAGAGAGAGACAAGAAGCAAGTCATAAAATAGCTTCTGAAGTGGATATTTTCATAATGGAGACGTTGACAGGGCCCAGAGAAAACAGCCGTGTGGACAACACACGAGTAACTGGAGATGATCCACCGTTGCATTCAGAGAAGCACAACCACATGCCAGTCTCCAATTACTCTTAGGAAACAGCCACGAAGCCACCTTACTAAGAGCTCTGAGTAATGCTGCCCTGGGCTCCAGAAGGAAGTTTTAGAGGATGGTAAATAGCCCATGTCACCACCCCCTTCTCCAATGTACCATCAGGTGACGAGGAGAGAAATATGAGGCCTGCTAAGGCAAACATGACAAATCCACCACCCTAAGAGCACAATCACCATTTTGAAAATGACAAAATGGACACACCCTCCAAAATCATCACGTCACGTTGCCCTCGTGAGATAATTTAGATTTTAGAAGGATGTGCTCACTCAATGAGACTTTAGCTGATGTTAAATTCTTCCCTCGCTCAATGTTTCGACATTCATTTTCAATGTATTTTAAAACATTTTTTAAAGACGGGGTGGAATAAGGCATTGCACTTCAGACTATAGGGTAATCACATTTAAAAAAACACCACAGAATTGATTTAATAATCCCTTAAGTTTTGCTTATGCTATTTGTTTCCTCAAAGGATTCAAAATCGCTTACATGGTTCTTCCCATACACACGATTTATCTTTACAACAAAGCTGTGAGGGAGGTTAGGTAGAGAGAATATTTGAATATGGCTCTCCCAACTCATTCATGAGAACACATAGTGCTCTCCTTTGCAGGAGCACAAACCCACCAACATCCTCTCCCCGCAAGGAGAAAACCAGCAAACAAGAACAAGCCTGAGCTTAAACCACCCGCTCCTTGGTGAGCTAAAAGTGGCCCTCCAGATGTTGCATTCTTGATCATTGGCCATTCTGGCTGGGGCTGATGGGAGTTGGAGTCCATCACCATCTGGCAGAGCCAAAGTTTGCCCATTCATGGCACAAGAAAAACATTTTTAAAAACTGCCCCCCCCCCACTTGAAGTCTTAAAATGGTGACATATCCATTCTGCCACCTGGTGAATATAGGAAGCCTCAGACTGCATCAAACAAACCTCTCTTAGACTATGGCGTGGTTCAATGTAATCAGTAAGCCAAAAATCTGGATAACTGGGACCACAAGAACATGCTAGCTCACAAAGAGAGGGAGGAGTTAAACCAACTTTCTTCCTTCTCCAACCTTTAAGCTCAGATTGTGGTCAAGAAAGAAAAAGCTTTAACTGTTTGGGTAACACCCTAAGCCGAAACAGAGTTTACCTGCTGCACCACACCAACCTAAAAAAACCAGGGGGGAGCAAAGCAGCCAGCAATCTCATCTCCAAGAGCCAGCACATTCGCGCATTAGTGCTAAGCCACGGTTTTATGCTGTGTGTGAAAGCAGCCACTATTAGGAGTTCATCAAAATCACCGCTGCTTTGCAGAAGCAGTGTAAGTCATGGGTAGGCAAGCTAAGGCCCGGGGGCCGGATCTGGCCCAATCGCCTTCTAAATCCGGCCCACGGACGTTCCGGGAATCAGTGTGTTTTTATGTAAAATGCATCTTTTATGTAAAATGCATCTCTGGGTTATTTGTGGGGCCTGCCTTGTGTTTTTACATCAGTATAATGTGTGTTTTTATTTAAAATACATCTCTGGATTATTTGTAAAGGTAAAGGTAAAAAGGGACCCCTGACCATTAAGTCGTCGTGACCGACTCAGGGGTTGCACGCTCATCTCGCTCTATAGGCCGAGGGAGCCAGCGTTCGTCCGCAGACAGCTTCCGGGTCATGTGGCCAACATGACTAAGCCGCTTCTGGCGAACCAGAGCAGCACACGGAAACGCCGTTTACCTTCCCGCCAGAGCGGTCCCTATTTATCTACTTGCACATGACGTGCTTTCGAACTGCTAGGTTGGCAGGAGCAGGGACCGAGCAACGGGAGCTCACCCCGTCATGGGGATTTGAACCGCCGACCTTCTGATCGGCAAGCCCTAGGCTCTGTGATTTAACCCACAGCGCCACCCACGTCCTGGGTTATTTGTAGGACATAGGAATTCATTCATTATTATTATTATTTTTTAAATATAGTCCGGCCCCCCCACAAGGTCTAAGGGGCAGTGGACCAGCCCCCTGCTGAAAAAGTTTGCTGACCCCTAAGTGTAAGTTGTTCTCCCCACCCCAATTCAGTTAAGTAAACCAAATCTGAACTCTTTCTAGATCTAGCGTGGACCCTTAAGCAGCTCGCCAAAAATTTGAGGTGGAGGTCTTTCCAAGCCCCACCTGCAGACGCTTGGGAACTAAGAAGGGACCCTTCTGGATGCCAAGCACATGTTCCGCAACAGAGTTACAGCCCTTCCTGTAAACAGTGCATTGCACAGGAAACCCAAAGTGCTTCCTCCCTCCTTTTTACAGACTGACAAAACAGTTCTCTTTTCTTTATAGCAGGAGAAACCCAGCCAACTTTTAAAAGCATGTCTCAATGAAAAAAGCTGGTAAGGTTGTTGGGGCGGGAGCACAGAGACCAGGTACAGTGGTACCTCGGGTTACATACACCTCAGGTTACATACACTTCAGGTTACATACATTTCAGGTTACAGAAACCGCTAACCCAGAAACAGTGCTTCAGGTTAAGAACTTTGCTTCAGGATGAGTACAGAAATTGTGTTCCAGTGGCGCGGCGGCAGCAGGAGGCCCCATTAGCTAAAATGGTGCTTCAGGTTAAGAACAGTTTCAGGTTAAGTACGGACCTCTGGAACGAATTAAGTACTTAACCCGAGGTACCACTGTATACGGCACATGGCTTTCAGGGACTACATCAGACCACCACAGTTGGCCAGTCCTACTGGAAGACAACCTTGCATCAACAGTGTTTGAAATGGTTTAGACCAAAGTAAGTTACAGTTTCTACTGAGGAGTCACGTCCCATTGAATTAAGTGGGAGTCTGAGCCCTGGAAATTAAGCTTACAATGGCAGCCTTAGGAAAACAGGAAGCTGCCTTATACAGAGTCGCATCCATGGTCCATCTATCTCAGTACTGTCTGCCATGGCTGGCAGCTGCTTTTCAAGGTTTCTCCCAGCCCTATCTGGCGACAGCAGAGATTGGATCAGGTCAGCAACCTTTTTCAGCCGTGGGCCGGTCCACCGTCCCTCAGACCTTGTGGTGGGCCAGACTATATATTTTTTTGGGGGGGGGGAGAACGAATTCCAATGCCCCACAAATAACCCAGAGATGCGTTTTAAATAAAAGCACACATTCTACACATGTAAAAACACCAGGAAGGCCCCACAAATAACCCAGAGACGCATTTTAAATAAAAGGACACATTCTACTCATGTAAAAACACGCTGATTCCTGGACCATCCGCGGGCCAGATTTAAAAGGTGATTGGGATGCATCCGGCCCCTGGGCCTTAGGTTGATCTAAGACATTCCTAGTGCAAAGCAGGTGCGCTACTGCCGAGTTACAGCCCTTTACCTTCAACATTTCTCTTTCCCGCCCTGCCCTTGATGCAGGTTTGCAGCACAAACTCATTCACAGCAAGCTTGAAAACAGTTTCTAAAAATACTCGATTCCACCCTCATCAGGGTCAATCTCACTAGGTCTTCTGAGCACTGCTGGCCCCATTAGCACTACTCAATAATACATAGCTACAAACTAACTGGGACACGGTAGATTTCCAAAGCTTTTGAAACACCATTCAAGATCATGATGAAGACTTGTTACAGTGGATCCTCGTGTTACGTACAGTGGTACCTCGGGTTAAGTACTTAATTTGTTCCGGAGGTCCGTTCTTAACCTGAAACTGTTCTTAACCTGAAGACCACTTTAGCTAATGGGGCCTCCTGCTGCTGTCACGCCACCGGAGCACGATTTCTGTTCTCATCCTGAAGCAAAGTTCTTAACCCGAGGTACTATTTCTGGGTTAGCGGAGTCTGTAACCTGAAGCGTATGTAACCCGAGGTACCACTGTACATCCTCCTTGAGAACGCTTTGGGTTATGAGCTCTGCTAACCCGGAAGTAGATGCCCCTTGTTATGATCTTTGCCCTGGGATGCAAGTGGAAGACGAGCAGCAGCAGCAGCGGGAGGCGCCATTAGCGAAAGCGCGCCTCATGTTGAAGCCAAAACCGGCGGTACCACTGTAATAGGAAACAAGACACAGGTGGGCTGGGTCTTGTATCTCATCCCCTTAACACAACTTTAACATGCCCCAGCGAAGTGGGAGAACGCCTGTTTCTCATGTAGAAGGTCCCAGATTCCATCTGCCGCCATCCCTAAGCAGGGCTGGGAGATTGAGGAAAGCAAAAAGCCGGTTAAAAAGATCTGAAATATTTTTTTTGAAGCTAGGATTTATTTTATTCTGGGCTTGTCTTATTTGATGTTTTAATGTGCTGTAAACAGCTTTGAGAATTGTTCTTTAAAATGTAAAGTGGTATAGATATTATTATTATTATTATTATTATTATTATTATTATTATTATTATTATTATTTCTTTCCATTGGGGGGAACAGAAACCTAGACATTCCATTGTGGTGACCATAACCTTGGTTTAAGGTGCCATTTAGCTGTTAGCTGAGTTTCTAACACTGGCAACCAGCTATCCTAGAGTCGCTTGCTTAAAATCTCTGATGTCAAGGGACTGTTTGGATGCTCAGGGCTCATCCACACTGTGCCTCTCTCATGCCTAGAAAGCAGGCATAGGCAAACTCGGCCCTCCAGATGTTTTGGGACTACAACTCCCATAATCCCTAGCTAACAGGTCTAGTGGTCAGGGATGATGGGAGTTGTAGTCCCAAAACATATGGAGGGCCGAGTTTGCCAATGCCTGCCCTAGTGGTTCCCCCCTTGCCCAGCATCTTTCCCAAGGAAACCCCACCATTGAAGCTCTAAACGGGAGCAAATTTCAATCTGGAGAAAACCAGAATTGTCATTTGCTCTGATTGAGCACTAAAGAGCAGTTTTCCCCTGGGTAGAGCAGCAGACCAGAGGAAGCGTGGACAAGCCCTCAAGCTGCCGAAGGTAATGGCCATGGAATGTTGACAAACAGAACTGCAACTGTGAGGAAAGGGAAAGATCAGCTTAAAACGAGAGAGCCACTTTGCAAATGTCCTCAAGGACAAAAAAGGGATGAATACTTCTGATGGGAAAGAAAGCAAGAAACTGTAGAAAGGGTCTTGTAAGTTAATGAACTGAGGTAGACATGGAAGTTACAGAATTTACAGTGTAGAAGCAGGCAGGTCATTAGGGAAAGTTCCTTTGAGATCATAGAATCATAGAATCATAGAGTTGGAAGAGACCACAAGGGCCATCGAGTCCAACCCCCTGCCAAGCAGGAAACACCATCAGAGCACAGATCTTGCGATAGCATTGCTCTCTGGTTTCAAGATTATTTCAATCTCTGGCTGCGGTAAAGTTGTTGCTGTCATTTGTGGTGAGTGGACAGCTAGTTCATGCCATCCTGGTTTCAACACTATTTAGATTTTGTAAACTCTCACGAAATTCAAACATAGCTTCCTGCTATGAAATCATTCACTCCTCTCAGGTAGCAACATGTGCCACTCGAGATGCTGTTGGACAACAAACTCCCATCAGCCCCAACCACCATGGCCATGGACAAGGGATGATGATGATGATGGGAATTGCAGTTTGGCAACATCTGACAAGGGTTCCCCATCCCTGCTCTAAGAAATCCTTTAAAAGGAGTGCTCACTCACATGCACAGATTGTGCTCAGAGTATTGCAGCCTTGCAAATAAGCCCACAAAAGTTACTAGCCTGATAGTGAACCATATCCGTTCAACAATAGCCCGCTCTGCTTTTTACACTGGGTACACTCACCCACATGTTAATTCCTTATTGCCTATGGCTACCAAGCCTGTGCTTAAATACAAGTTTGGATTAATAATGCCTTTGACATGTAAGGGCACTTTATCGCTGCAAATCAGGTGAATGCATTTGCATAAAAGCTTGCCAATTATTAAATTGTATTTACTGCACATAATATGGACACCTGGGCAGCACAGGGTTAACAGGAGTGGGCAAAGCACATGACCCCCCCTTCTCCCTCCGCCCACAAGTCAAGCTGCAGGTCTAGTTCTGCAATTTTTACAAAGCTGTGTGGACAGGTGGAATGGGGAGGGGCACACCCTGTGCATGGAAAAGTTGCTGGGTTTTGACCCTCGCTTCTTTAGATAGGGCTGGGAAAGACTCCCACCCCTGAGAGCATGAACTGCTTCTTTACAGGCCAGGATTGGGCAACATGTACCCATTCGGAAGGGACACGGGTGGCGCTGTGGGTTAAACCACAGAGCCTAGGGCTTGCCGATCAAAAGGTCAGCGGTTTGAATCCCCGCGACGGGGTGAGCTCCCGTTGCTCGGTTCCTTCTCCTGCACACCTAGCAGTTTGAAAGCACGTCAAAGTGCAAGTAGATAAATAGGTACCGCTTCGGCAGGAAGGTAAACGGTGTTTCCGTGCGCTGCTCTGGTTTGCCAGAAGCGGCTTAGTCATGCTGGCGACATGACCCGAAAGCTGTATGCCGGCTCCCTCGGCCAATAAAGCGAGATGAGCGCCACAACCCCAGAGTCGGTCACGACTGGACCTAATGGTCAGGGGTCCCTTTACCTTTACCCATTCAGAAGCTGTTGGACTCCCATCATCCCTGGGCATTGGCCATTCTGGCTGGGCTAGACTACAGAGGCCTATAGCTTCTCCATCTTTGGCAGATGATAAAGAGCTAGATGGACCAATGGCCTGAGTCTGACTTGCATAAGACAGAGAGAAACTACAGCACAGTGGAAGAACGCATACAAAACTTTTGTTGTTGTTGATGTTCCCGGGAATGGAAGAGGAAGCAACTTCTTGCGGCACAGAACAGCAACATTTCAACAGAATAGCAGACTGGGTATTGCATCTTCCGATGTTCTATTACCAAATTAAATCTAGTATTATGTCAGTTCATGGCTTGTTTAAAAAATAAAAAATACGAACAAATAAAAAACTCCCCGTTTAGAAATTAAATGCAAGGCAAGTAGTGGCTGTGTAGTGGTCTACAGCATAGGTCCTCAACGAGTGGCCATTCCAGGTGGGTTGCAGCCAAGTTATTGCCACCATATGGCTCTCTAGCTAAGGCTTACTGAACCAAAGGAGCAGCATATGCCATTACTGGGCTGAGAAGCATTCTTCCGATGAGACACTCCTTTTGTCTATTTCCATGAGCGCTGCAACTTGGCAGGGAAAAGGCACGAGCCCTTTTCAATAGGATACATATTTCTAATTAATCATATGCCCCTCTTTCCTATAGCTAGGCTTGCAGGGAGGGGGCTCTCTCTGGAGCAGGGGCATTCTGTTCACTTTTGAGTCTATGTCTATCGTTTTCCAGGCTTCTCCTTAAATGGAATTTTGCAGAGGGGACTGGCATGCGGAAATTTCAGCTGCGGTGGGTTAGTTAAGATTAGCTTGGTTGCCCACCAGGGCAGCAATGAGGGTCCTGGGATTATCAATGGCAGTGAGAGCGCTTGGAGGGAGCAGAAATTCCACATCACGATCACCTCACTTCTTTTAACCTGAAACAGGTCTGGGTCAACTCACGGGTCTCTCTCCCCATGACGCAAGCTGGAAGTCAGTGGTGGGTCTTGGGCCTGGACCAGTTGGAGACTGGTCTACAAGCATGGGAGGTTAAGAAGCACACCCCTGAACCTATGGAGATAACTGCTGACTGATATGAGGTAGATCTGAAAGGCTGACTTCCTAATGGACAACAGCAACAGCAAAACTACTTTCCCCACTTAAGCTGGGGAAGAAAGCTAACTGGGTTAGCTTGGCTGGTGTGTAAAAGGACTGCAAGCTCAGCTCAATTCGGACACTGAAAACAAATTCCAAGGATCAGAATGTGCTGAGATGTACCCCAGTCTAATTCTATTGGTTAAGGTCATAAACACAACAAGCCTGAAGGCTTGCCCACACCAGTCTACAGTCACTGTGGTTTCATCAACCATTTCCTTTGTGTGGTGGGGGGCAGGGAGAGTTACAGAGAGATTCCCAATGAAGCCAGAAACAGAAAGATTTGGAGGGGGAGGGAGGGAAGAAACAACAAAACAGGTAGCAGCATCAACCCTCCAAAAGAAGCTATGATGTTTACAGCTTCCAGGGTGGCAGCTGTGTTGTATCTGCTGCACCGCAGAAAAGGCAAAATATTTTAAGGTGGTATCTGCTTATCCAGTTGGGAGGTGGGAGAGTTTAGGCGACAATCAATCTTAAAAGATTGGGAGCGGGGGAGTCGCACCAAATTGTACTTAAAAGGATCTCCAGTTAACAGCAAAGTGTATGCAACAGCTTTCAAAGGCAAAACAATAAGACCTGCAAGGGGTTCTCTTTTGCATTTGAACAAAGAAAAAGGTAAACAAGGAGCTTGCCGCTTAAAAAAACCAAACAGCTTTCTGAACCAGCTGAATTACTACCATCCCGGCATCTCTGTGGGAGAACAAGATTTGGGGGCACTGAATGTCAGGGATCATGGGAGCTGTGGACTGACAACATCTGCCCCGACACACAGTGTCCATCCCTGGCCTACGGTTTACAACTGGTTCACTTTCGATTTAAGTACCAGGGCTGACACTGCTGCAGGTACCATGCACATACAAGCAGACACAAACAAACAAACCCACAAACTAGCCTGAATTTCAGTCGTGCGAGGGCGCTCAGAACATCTCCAATTTATATACTGCCTCTTAAAATACCAAGGCTCTGTACAATAACACAATTCAAGACAAAAGAATCCCAAATATGATAAACCCCAATCTAATAAAAAAAGAACGTATCACAAATATAGCAGCCTTGAATCACTCCACTGGTATCTGAGGCCAAGGGAAAGCTTGAGTACATAGATATGCTTTTAAAAGCTGATGGAAGGTCACCCTGGCAGATGCCTAGCTCAGGCCACAGACCGGGGGCCACCACGGAAAGGGCCCTTCAAACTGCCATAAGATGAACCTCTGCAGACCACAGCATAACAGGTTTATTTATCATTTTCTCCGTAAGAGCTCTGTGTATCAGAGACAGATTTAATGCTGCAATTCAAACCTCACCAAATATAATGCAACTTACTTTCAAGTTCAACGTGCATGGGACGGCAGCTTTATGTTTAAAAATCACAACGCAGCAACAAAACAATAAAAGCACAAGGGTCATACGAAATGTGAGGCGAGTAGGCCCACTGAGATTAATAGACTTGACTACCTAAGTTATTTTGCAATACTATGCATTTCGAAAGCGGTGCTCTAGAGCAGTGTTTCCCAACCGGTGTTCCGCGGCACACTAGTGTGCCGTGAGACACCGGCTGGTGTGCCGTGGGAGGGAGGCGGGCGAGAGGCGGCGGCGAGAGGCGGCAGGGAGGATCCGCGTCGAGCCGGGGCGGCTCCGCGGTGGTCGTGCCGAGCGGCGGGGCAGCGCGCGCAAAAGGGAGGAGCGCGAGACAGCGGAGGAGGAGGAGGCCGGCATGTCCGGGCAGCAGCAGCAACAGCAGCAGCAGCAACTCCCGGCGACGGCTCCTCCTCCGCCCGCTATCGCAGCCGCCGCCGCCTCAGCTGCCGCCGCCGCCTCAGCTGCCCTCGCTCTGCTGCCTCCTCCCACCCCGGCAAGGGGGAGGGAAAAAACTTTCATTTTTGTGCGTCCCTCCCGGCGTGACGCTGCGCGCTGACGTCACGGGGGCGGGGCTTTAATGGTGGTGTGCCGCGAGATTTTTTTCTGGTAAGCAGGTGTGCCGTTGCCCAAAAACGTTTGGGAAACACTGCTCTAGAGAAGACTACATCACAGGAAACTATAAGAGAAATCGAAAGGGATACAGTAATTCCATCAGCTTCCTGAGATATAGTTCCCGGAATTCCAAACAACAAGGAAGCCAAGAACCATTAAAGTGATTTACGTTTTGAAACATAGGCACACCCAGGCAGATGCTTTATGATGCAGAATGGAGACCCAGTGACACATTTAGCACCCTGGCAGATCTGGCTTCAGGAAAGGAATTAGGATTCCCTCAAACTGGTTTGTCCTCGCTGGGCAATGGCTGCAAGGCAGTCTTGGCCAAGAGGCAACCCACAAAAGCCATTTGATAGCTCACCAGCAGCAGCTCTTGAAAGACCCCAGTAGGAAGCAACAGCAGAAAGGTCCCATTCAGATGCTAAAACACAACTGATGCAGGCTTTGTGTGGTTTGTGGGAGTGCTCACATGTTGTGTGTGTGTGTGTGTGTGTGTGTGTGTGTGTGTGTGTGTGTCAGGATCAAGGCAGGGGTGGGTGTGGGTGTGTACACAGCACACTTAATCCTGTTCTGGATTATTATGGAATTCAAACACTTGTTAATTTTTTTAGACTCTGCACCCTTCAGGGTAGTCCCTTTCACTTTAATTCTGTACAGAGCCATGCACATTGATCGTGCTATATAAACGTTGAAAATAATGTTTTTTAAAGCCTTTGTGAAGTTTCACCACAATATCAAAAATATTACTCTTAATATTTATTACTTGCTTTACTTATTTTTTAAAAAAATGGCTCGAAGCAACTCACAAACCGAAACACTGAAACCAACTACAATAAACACAACCCATAAAAGCCTTTTTTAAAAAATAAACAAACAAGCAAATGCATTTCTACAAATAAAAGGCAGGTCTGGCAGCTCTTGCCCAGCCAAAACAGGTCACAAAGACCCTTCAAAATCCTGTTCATAAATATGAAAGCAAAATTCATGGGTTCTAAATCTTTCTCTTTCTGGTTTTGTTGACCAGGCAGCCCTGCAAATAGAGCAGAGATGGGGAACTACTTGCTCAAGGGTCCAACATGGCCTTTCCAAGCCTTCTGCCTCACCTCTGTGGCTTTCTCCAAGGCCTCACCTGCTCCCAAGACCACCCTACCCATGGTCACTCACGTGTTCTGGCTTAGCTGGGACATATACTGGAATTCTGATAATGCCTTTTGTTTGACTGCATGTAGAATGAAGAGACCTCTGGCTTTTCCATTACTGAAATACAGCCAGGTGTGCAAAGGCGAGAGCTGTATCCATCCTTTCACCTACTTTTTGCCTCTGGCCCTGGTAAGTTTGTCCATAAGGCCCTTCGCCCCTCCCCAAAAGGTTTTGCACCCCTGAAATAAAGGACTGTCCTCTATAAAGTATGATACACAGCAAAGCTATACTTTGGAACTCCCTGCCTAGTGAAATCAAACAGGCACCTTCACGGTATTCTTCTCAGCACCTGCTAAGAACATTTTTGTTCGGACGTGACTCTGAAGACATGTGGAATGTCAACGTGTATTTTAGTCTGGCTTTTAGCTTTCTGTTGATTTTAATTATTATTTTTTGAACTAAAAATGGTGGATTTAAACTGTTTTTGACTGATAATTTTCTTGCTCTGCTCTTTTTGCAAGCCAGCTTTGAGGTTTTGTTGCAATCAAGCAGCCTGTAAAACTTGTGAAACAAACAAACAAACAAATACTTATTGCATTCTGAAGTAATATTCGTTACCACGTTAAGCTGGTGTGCTGTAAGACCAGAGTCTTGAATTACATAACAACACCTGCTACGTGAAAGGCCCTCCGAAACTGTGGCTTCCAAGGAATCCAAGCCCAAGTGCCACCAAGACCCATCCCAAAATGAAAACCGAGAATCTCATGATGTTGCAGATCCATGCACCTTGTGATTTGACATTCATGCACACAGATGCACACAGAGAAATATGACCGCCACCTCATCTAGTAAAACAACATAGTTGGTGTGGAAAGATACTAGCTAAGCAGGACTCAGTGGGGTAAGATACAGAAACTGCTGTCCACCTCCAAGGTCCTTGAACCAAGTCTACAGGCTTGGGCTTAGTTCCTGCCGACAAAAGCATGAGCTCCAGAGTTCGCATGATGGAATGCTCCTTCATGCCAGTTAAGATACAGGATATCCCCGAAACTAGAGAACTAACATGACAGGGAGAAAAATAAGCTGGGCTGGAACCATCCCTGAGAAGCATTTTCTACATGCTGGGATTAACTGTTGGTGCGAAAGAACCAACGTGTCCGTTCCTACCAGAGACACATGTTTATTAACTCAGGAAGATGCTTTGGGTTGTATTCAATGATAGCTCTACTCACAGAGTAGGCCCACTGAAATCATCAAACATGACTAACTGTAGTTCATCAATTTCAGTGGTTCTGGTCTGAGTAAAATTTAACTGAACACCACCCAATGGGGCTCAATTAAGATTCAGATTAAATGCTGGAGGCACTGAGGAGCTAGTCAGGTTCTCCCCTGGAGGCAGATTTTGGCAGCATCCCACATCAGGTGTAGATAACTCACAAATAGCCAAACTGATGCATCACACAAGGTACTGTTTCTGGAAAACACCCTGAGTGGATGGGGCAACACAGTCAGATGGGTGGGGTATAAGGAATAAATTATCATCATCATCTCCAGGTAGGGCTGAGAGAGACTTCACCTGAAACCCTAGAGCAGGCTTCCTCAACCTCGGCTCTCCTACGAGGCCTAGGACCCTCGTACCTGCAGGACCACCTCTCCTGGTATGCCCCACGGAGAGCCTCAAGGTCCATAAATAGCAACACCCTAGTGGTCCCGGGCCATAAGGAAGTTAGATTGGCTTCAACCAGAGCCAGGGCCTTTTCAACTCTGGCCCCGGCCTGGTGGAACGCTCTGTCTCATGAGACCAGGGCCCTGCGGGATCTGATTTCTTTCCGCAGGGCCTGTAAGACAGAGTTGTTCTGCCTGGCCTTTGGCTTGGAGCCAATTTGATTCCCTCCCCCTCTTTCTTTTTCCTTTCTCCTCCTGTGATGAGGCTGCATTTTAATATTTTAATGTTTCAATATTTTAATTGTTGTATTTTAATCTTGTTTTTAAGTTGTATTCATTCAACTTGTTTTTATTATTGCTTTTCAGCCATCCTGAGCCCGGCCTTGGCTGGGGAGAGCGGGGTATGAATAAAAATTATTATTATTATTATTATTACAACTCCCATGATCCCTAGCTAGCAGGACCAGTGGTCAGGGATGGGAATTGTAGTCCCAAAACAGCTGGAGGGCTGAAGTTGAGGAAGCCTGCCCTAGAGAGCTGCTGCCAGTCAGTGTTGACGATACTGAGCTGGATGGACCCTTGTATAAATCATATTCCTATGTTCCCACCTATTCCATCTGCCTAATCCACATGGGTGCATCTATCAAAATGGAATGAATAATACAGTGGTACCTCGGGTTACATAGGCTTCAGATTACATACACTTCAGGTTACAGACTCCGCTAAGCCAGAAATATTACCTCGGGTTAAGAACTTTGCTTCAGGATGAGAACAGAAATCGTGCTCCGGCAGCGTGGCAGCAGTGGGAGGCCCCATTAGTTAAAGTGGTGCTTCAGGTTAAGAACAGTTTCAGGTTAAGAACGGACCTCCGGAACGAATTAAGTACTTAACCTGAGGTACCACTGTAATAATAATAATAAACGGGGTCTTACTACAAAGTGTAAATTCTGGACTGCAGCTGGGTGACCGAGGTTTCCTTAACACTAAGCAGAAAGAAAAGTAGCTCATGTGCAGATTTTTACACACAAGAGCTGGCCTCTGGGATTTGCATGCATAGCATGGTGTTTTGCCACACCAAGGTAACAAAAGCAAGGGTGTTGACCCAATGACTTTCGCAAGGTTTTCGAGGGAACAAAATCAGAATATTTATCCTTTGATTCTGCAAGAGAAAAGGCCTTGCTGCATTTCCTTAGGGCAACTGGAGGGCGGGAGGGGAGGAGAGAGAATTAAAGACTGGGGGTGGGGTGGGGAAAACATGCTGCTTTGTGCAAAACCGATCTGCTTCCTGATTATTTGACCTGAGATAACCCCACCCCCAGCAACATCCAGCCCCTATTTTTGAGACTGCAGAGGTACACTGGGAAAAAGAGTCCTTGCACCGGAGAAACCCAGAACCGAAAGGAAACAGAAGCCGAGAACTAGAGACTACGGCTCCCAGAAAGCATTGCACGCAGCCTGCGCCAAACACACAGGCAGGAATTTGGTTGCACTGATGATGCAAAGCCCTGACTCAACCAATCCCAGAGCGCAGGAGGAATGTCAACAAACAAGGAGGTCTGGAGGCCACATGACACCAGACATCAACAAAGCTCAGATAAGCAACAAGGAGAACCAGGGTTCAGAGCTGGAACTCCTCCTCCTGTGGCTATAAAAGCAACCGAAGGCTGTTCGTACCCAAACAACAAGAGGACTCCAAGGTGGAAATTGACACAGTGATCCAGTTCAAAACAGAATTTCTGGGCACACACCTTGGTCTGCCACAACTTAGTGGTGCCATTGTCATGTAAACAGATAAAACAAAATCTGCTTTAAAAATCAAAGGGAGATTTCATGATGGGGGGGTAGGAAAGGAGGGCTAACTAATTTCAGCAGTAAAGTGACAAATGTCCCTACAGATTTTGTAGAGTGAGCTAGTTCTCAGTCTGGGGAGCATCACAAGAGGAAAAGTTAAACCCCAAAGACAGAAAAGAATCCGGCATATGAGTATTTGCATAGCACATCACAGACTGACAGCAACACGGCCAAATGGATCAAAAGTGAGATTCAGCCAAGCCTTCCTAACTTTTGTCTGCATATACTGTACATTCAAAATACAATCCAACTGTGTAGCAGAACATGCCAAAGGGAGCAAAAGCAAAACAGCCAGCCTAACAAGATGACTTTAGGTTAAGCACATCTACTGGACACACACTCCATTTCAATGTCCATATTTTGAAGATGAAGAACCCTCCTTCATTTCAAGGTACCGCCCCACTGATGAGATCCTGGCCTACAGTTAAAGCTTTCTGCCCTGCAGTTAAGCCTGTGTGCACCCTTGCTTATATTGGGTTATATATAGTTTTTACAAAGTGTACAGACTTTTCTCCCGTCACTCTCCAAAACCTCCAATAATCCACAGCTCTCAGCAAAGTTTTAAAGTATCACACCTTAACCCCTCCCCCTCCCTACAACATCCTTCCAAGATAGAAGTAAACTAATACCTGGAAGTCATACAAGGCAACGATATTTTCATGCTTCAGTTCCTAGAAGGAAAGAGAGAGGAGATGGTGGTATAAGCATTTATAAAATCGCAAACAGTCGCCTTAAATCGAAATGTCAATAGCAGCAAAAACATTCCCCCCCCTTACCTTGAGTATTTTGATTTCCTTTCCCAAGAGAGTCTGGGATTTTGCCAAGTTTTTCTTGTTGATGCACTTTATTGCTACCTCCACTTCAGGTTTCTGAAAGGTAATAATAATAATAATAATACAGATGCAGAATGTAAGTTGGAAGTGGCGAAGCTCGCATTTTATTTTCACATGCTCAGAAACACACATGCGCGTCTCTCTAATGAGCCCATATGCTTTAAGCCACAAGAGAGGTGTTCAGAAAACCCTGTTTCACTATCCCAAACCATATAGAGCACATGCCGAGGCTTGCCCTTTATTGAATTTGCATTTGTCCGGCACCAGGAAGAGGGGAAAGAGATATTCATTTCAAATGGCTCTTTACGCTGCCATTATCCTCTTAATTTAAGCAATACAAATATTTGGATTGTAGAAGTTTATCCCCAGCTTTACGGATGATGTGAAAAAACGTGCCCACCAATGGACTCTGTGTTTCTTTCGTTTAATCATTAAGTGATGTAGGAGACATATTTAACAATGCCAAGGACACTTTGGAGACATGGGCTAATCTTTAGGGATAAGGAAGCCAGACAGCAACCATGCTACAGAAGTCAGTCCAGCTTCCCAAGAACTTTCGGCCTGGTAAAGAAAGCCGACAAGGTTACCGGTTGGAGAGCCTTCCCTTCTCTGCCACCCTGTTTGGATTCCAGCCTGAATGCAGTTATTCTGTCGCCTATGGACTACCAGGCTAGTGTGCCTTAAATACAAAGCTGCAGAGCCACATAGCCGAGTATTTATAGTTCCTCCAGTACTGCAATGTGTTTGTTAGCTTGTGGCCGCTTTAGATAGGCAGGGTTGCCAAGCCGATAAGGCCTGTTTTCATTTTGCCTATCCAAAGTCTCGGATTTCTTCTTGGCATGTTGAGAATAAATTGCATCGAAGCTAAAGCTGATCAACTCCCTGCGAAAGTTAACTTGCAGCATAGTAGCAATAGATCCAAATTGTTATAATAATAAAATAACAACAGCAACAGCTTGGGAGTTTCTAAGCTCCTTTTCTTGGAAGTGCATCCCTTGAAGTCAAGTGAGTCTGTCTTCTGAGTTGACTAGTTTAGAACTGGTCTCATCCTGACCCGATTTGCATGGCCAAGAGTCCTGTTTATTACAACAGAGTGTTGCCTGGACCCACAGGACGAGCAAGCAAAGTGATCCAGTTTAGCTGTGTGTTTATTTAGGCTCTTCCAAAAGTAGATACGTGTATTGCCTAAGAGAGCAGTAGGGAAGGTGTGTGTGGCATACATATTACAAAAAGGAACAAACTAGTTTTAATATAAAACCCCCGAGAGGGCTGTGTGTGTGTGTGTGTGTGTGTGTGTGTGTGTGTGTTAAACTGCTACTTATCTCCCAAGTACAGATGAGTAGAGCCACTAAAAAAAAGTTTGGAAAGAAGAATAAACATTGTATTTACCTCTTTGTGCCTCCCTTTGAAAACGACGGCGAAAGCTCCATGCCCGATCAAATCCTTCCTGCTGAACTCAAATTTCCCAACCGTCTCCATGCCTTTCCACGTTTGGGCCTCAAGTGTGAATGGCGAGAAGGAGCTTGGTAGCAACAGCAACAATATATGTATAGTTGAAAAGGGGGTGGGGGTGGGAAGGCGAGTCGAAGGCCTCCCCCAAACCCTCTTTGTTAAAGCAGGGGTGGGACCCTAAGCACACACAATAAAAATAATAATAAAGTTTTGAAAGACACCGAAGCCCTCTCTTTCAAGGACAATCAAGAGGAACTAGAAACTTGAAAAAGCAAAACTTCTCTCCTGTCCAGCTCTCGGCAGTTAAATTTCTGGCTTTGGACTCCCACCTCTTCTTCGGCCATCGGCTGTCTTTTTCTGTAAAAAGGCCGGGATTTAGTCATTGTTACGAAGGGACGGGAGGGGAGGGAGTTCGAGTCCCGGCTACCAAACTTTCCCCATTTTTATTGCAGCCAGGAAAGTGGGGTGGGGGAGAGAGAATTAAAACCAATATTTAAAACACGTATATAATGTGCGGATAGAATAGGTATCAAGTCTCCAAAATAAAGACCTTGTGAATGAGCCCCAGCACTAGAAAGAGCTCGTCCCGTTGGGCCGCCCGGCTACGAAGACCGACCCATCTCCGGCCATCCGGAGCTCAAAAACGCAAGCTGATGCAAGACGCGTAAATCCACACCAAAAAACACACCAGTCTCTCCAACCTTGACGTCCAATCCACCTTAAAAAGAAAGACCCAGCAAAAAGACCACCATCCACCTTAAGAACAAGTCCACCTTAAGAGTTGTTGTTGTGTTTTTTCACCCCCTCTCTGCCCCCCCTTCCTCTTCCAACCAGTTTTTTGTTTCTACAAACAGCTGCCCAGATGCGCGCCGGGGATGCCCTTCCTTCCTTCTTTCTTCTTCTTCTGGGATTCTTGCGGAGGGGGGGAATCCCTTTTTTGTTGTCTCTCGCAGGAGAAGGAGGAGAATTAAGTGTGGGGGGGGGGGTCCAAGCAGAGGCTCCCTTCTGGCTTGGCTGGCGGAGGAGAGGATCCGCGGAGCAGCCGCTGCTGTTTCCAGCTTCAGACAAAAGACCTGCGAGGCTCAGGGCGCAGGAGAGCTCAGCTCTGCCTCTCCGCCTTATTTATTTATTTCCCTGGGAGCGCAGGCGCCGTTGCGACCGGAGAGAGAGAGAGAGACTAAATAAATGGAGGCAGCAGCAGCAGCCACCTAAAGGCAAAAAGGAGGGATAAGCCGGGCGGCTTTTAAAGGCACAGCAAAGATCTCGTGAGTCACGCAGAGCGAAGCGCGCAGGCACACGCGCGCGCGCAAGTGGTTGCAGTTGGGCATTCTGCAACGAGTCAGGGATCGCTCAGCTTCGAGCATCACCTGAGACACCACATGCTGGAGCTGGAAGAGGGAGGGTGTCCCAAGTCCCTCCCCCCCTCCCCAGCCCAAGGAGATTGTTGTTTTAACCCACGCTTTGTGTGGCGATGAGAAAACGATCGGTGGTATTCCCTGCCTCTTGAAGTTCGCAAGGTTAGCAGGAAAGGAAGAGGGGCGGGGCTTGCAGAAGAAATGGATGGCCGGTGGCAATTTAGGCGCATGGGTTTCGATGGGTCTACCCCTGAGGTGAAAGAGGAAAGCACAAAATATGGTCCAAACTCAACATCAAAAAAACTAAGATCATGGCCACTGGTCCCATCACCTCCTGGCAAATAGAAGGGGAAGAAATGGAGGCAGAGAGATTTTACTTGGGCTCCATGATCACTGCAGATGGTGACAGCAGTCACTAAATTAAAAAGACGCCTGCTTCTTGGGAGAAAAGCAATGACAAACCTAGACAGCATCTTAAAAAGCAGAGACATCACCTTGCCAGCAAAGGTCCGTATAGTTAAAGCCATGATTTTCCCAGTAGTGATGTATAGAAGTGAGAGCTGAAGGCTGATTGCTGAAGAATTGATGCTTTTGAATTATGGTGCTGGAGGAGACTCTTGAGAGTCCCATGGACTGCAAGAAGATCAAACCTATCCATTCTTAAGGAAATCAGCCCTGAGTGCTCACTGGAAGGACAGATCCTGAAGCTGAGGCTCCAATACTTTGGCCACCTCATGAGAAGAGAAGACTCCCTGGAAAAGACCCTGATGCTGGGAAAGATGGAGGGCACAAGGAGAAGGGGACAACAGAGGACGAGATGGTTGGGCAGTGTTCTCGAAGCTACTAACATGAGATTGAGCAAACTGTGGGAGGCAGTGGAGGACAGGAGTGCCTGGTGTGCTCTGGCCCATGGGGTCACGAAGAGTCGGACACGACTAAACGACTAAACAACAACAACCCTTGAGTAGAACGTGATTGACTATAACCCCATTATAGGAGACAGCTCCTAGAGGCAGAGGACCCTTTGCCCCCCACATAAAATATTTGAGGGGGCCAGTCCCCCCAAAGTTGATGGGCTTCGCCATTCAAATGATATTGTGATTGATGATGTTGGCCTGTGATGTGGTTTAATTTATTAACAAAAAGAGCTGCATGTAGCTTCCAGGAAATAAAGATGCTGAAAGCAGTGTGTGAGAAGGGGAGAAAAGTGAATCCCTGCGAAGAGAAGCAGTCTGCAACTGAATGCGACGGGGGCAAGACCACACATTGGAGAAGGACAGGCTGCCAGCACTCAGGGAGTTGGAGGTGCATGCGAGCGTGCAAGGAAGAGCAGCGGAAGACTGCTGGATCAGTGCCTGCGGGGGTGCCAGGAAAAAGGGAACCAAAGCTTCTGCTGAATGTGTGGTGGGAGAGGAAAGTGTGCCGGTGTGCCTGGGAGCATGCTGGCACTTTCCCTAATGGGAGGGAGCACCCAGGAGCATAGCAAGTCTTTTGTGCCTGCAGAGCTGGCTGAAATAAAAACCGCCAGTGATTTTGCCCCAAGATGGCCTTGTGGGGTGGAGAATGGCCCCAGTGCTGGGTGCAGCCACCTCCTCCCGGGATCGGAAGGGGGCAAGAGTCCTGGGGAGAGTTACCTGCCTTGGTTGGGCCCAGTGCTGGATTTACGTATAAGCTAAACAAGCTATAGCTTAGGGCCCCTCTCTTTTGGGGGGTCCCCCAAAAAATGTAAAGGAAAAGAAAACACTGTGTGTACATTTCCAAAAAAATAAGATAAAAAACAAATAAAACCTACATACAGCAACAGTTTTTGAATTATGGTGCTGGAGGAGACTCTTGAGAGGCCCATGGACTGCAAGAAGATCAAACCTATCCATTCTGAAGGGAATCAGCCCTGAGTGCTCACTGGAAGGACAGATCCTGAAGCTGAGGCTCCAGTACTTTGGCCACCTCATGAGAAGAGAAGACTCCCTGGAAAAGACCCTGATGTTGGGAAAGATGGAGGGCACAAGGAGAAGGGGAAGACAGAGGATGAGATGGTTGGACAGTGTTCTCGAAGCTACCAGCATGAGTTTGACCAAACTGTGGGAGGCCGTGGAAGACAGGAGTGCCTGACGTGCTCTAATCCATGAGGTCACGAAGAGTCGGACACGACTAAACAGCAACAACAGCACAGTGTTTTGTGTTGTGTATGGATCTATGGGGTCCATAAATTACCATATAGCATATATTCAACACAAAAAACAGTGAGAATTTGTTGTTGACAAAGGACAGCTGGACATATAAAAAGGTAAAGGTACCCCTGCCCGTACGGGCCAGTCTTGACAGACTCTAGGGTTGTGCGCTCATCTCACTCTATAGGCCGGGAGCCAGTGCTGTCCGCAGACACTTCCGGGTCACGTGGCCAGCGTGCCAAAGCCGCATCTGGCGAGCCAGCGCAGCACACGGAACGCCGTTTACCTTCCCGCTAGTAAGCGGTCCCTATTTATCTACTTGCACCCAGGGGTGCTTTCGAACTGCTAGGTTGGCAGGCGCTGGGACCGAACGACGGGAGCGCACCCTGCTGCGGGGATTCGAACCGCCGACCATGCGATCGGCAAGTCCTAGGTGCTGAGGTTTTACCCACAGCGCCACCCATGTCCCTAGCTGGACATATAAAGGGCCACATTACCTACAGTAGCTTAGGGCCTCATCAAACCTAAACCTGGTTGGGCCCCCTGAAGGGTTCAGAGAAGTTGGGAGTAGGCAGAGAGAGAAATTTCTGGCCTCCAAGGACAGGGGTGGGGGGTGGTCTGGATCAATCTGTTTGGAAGAAGTTTCCCTCCAACAGGGACTGGGCGCAGCCTGCTTCTTAATTTGCTTCCACTGTGAACAGTGTGAAGATCCAATGAAAGAGGATTTCTGTGTTAAACTACTTAAACAAAAAACTCTGTGGAAACCCCAAGCCAATGGACCACTCAGGCAGCTGCCTGGAGGAGTGGGTGAGGGGTTTGGTCTATGGGGGCTCTTTGCTTTTCCTGCAAGTTAGCAGTGGTATTGTAATGCTGCTAAATTGTACTTTTTACATGTTTCTCGTGGTCAGAACTGGTTAATTATTAATATTTTATTAAAATTGCTCAGATAATCATTGTGTGCAAAAGTTGTCTTTGAAATGTAGATGTGTCTGGAGTGTGTGCCCAGAAGGAAGGAAGAGGCTGGAAGATCCCTAAGGAAATAGATAGAAATAGTAAAAGGAATCAGCACCATGCTGGGTTGGGAGAAATGTGTAGTTGTGCTTTACGAAATGTCTTTATTAACATTCTGCTATTTTTCTATAGGAGAAGTATTTTTGTTAATAGTACATCCGGAAGCAGATGTGTCTTTCAAAAAGCGAGGCTATCAGTTTGTGAGGTGGGGCAGATTCCCCCAAACTCTTAAATGTAGTAAATGTTAGAATTTAGCTAATATTTGGAGTATTAAGGAAAGGTGCCAGATACTGAAATTAGCAGTGTAAAAATACAGACTATACTGGTTTTCCGTGTTCAGGAAATCAGCCGATACAGGTGACATTAAGAAACAAAGAGAGCAGAGTTCTGGGCCATTAAGGGCGATTGACAAGGCAAATACTATCCTTCCCCTGGGAGGTTGCAGGGGGTATGATGTCACCACAGGAAAAAGTGTCATTTTCAGAAGGTTTTTGGCAAGACTAAAAAGAAAGGTGAGGCAGAACTGCATGCAGGCTGAATGGGAGAGGCTATACCCAGAGCATGGCTGGCTTCTGCTCTTGAGGTGAAATATTCTGCACTCCCCCTATCAAGGCTCAGGTGTGGTACCTTGGGTTAAGAACTTAATTCGTTCGGGAGGTCTATACTTAACCTGAAACTGTTCTTAACCTGAAGCACCACTTTAGCTAATGGAGCCTCCAGCCGCCGCCGTGCAGTTTCTGTTCTCGTCCTGAAGCAAAGTTAATAACCTGAGGTACTATTTCTGGGTTAGTGGAGTCAGTAACCTGTAACTCGAGGTACCACTGTATATGTAAATAAAACCATGCATCTTAAAGACACTACAGTCTCTGCTGCACTGCAAATCCTGGTTTAGTGTCAAGACCCTTTGGAATCTTGCAAAGATTGGTGTAGCTTGTAACAATATGTTTGAAATTATGTACCGTATTTTTCGCCCCATAAGACGCACTTTTTCCCCTCCAAAAATGAAGGGGAAATCGGGGTGCGTCTTATGGGGCGAATGCCTGCAAGCCTCGCGCGCCCGGCAGGAGGTCCGACCGGGTGCGCGAGGCTTGGGGCGGCAGCCTGTCGCCCGAAGCACGGGGAGCCCTCTGGAGGGCTCCCCCTGCTTCGGGCGAGTGTCTGCAAGCCTCGCGCACCCGGCAGGAGGTCCCACCGGGTGCGCGAGGCTTGGGGCGGCAGCGGACTGCTTGCGCGCACCGAGAAGCTTGGGGCCAGCTGAGCTCAGCCCGCCCCAAGCTTCTAGGTGCGCGCAAGCAGTCCGCTGCCGCCCCAAGCCTCGCGCACCCGGTGGGACCTCCTGCCGGGTGCGGGAGGCTTGGGGCGGCAGCGGACTGCTTGCCGGCACGCAGAAGCTTGGGGCGCGCTGACCTCAGCTTGCCCCAAGCTTCTGGATTAGCGCAGCGCACCTGGGGGGAAATAAATTTTTTTCCCTTTATTTCCCCCCCTAAAATCTAGGTGCGTCTTATGGGCCGGTGCGTCTTATGGGGCGAAAAATACGGTATTTTATTTTATTTATTGCTGAAGCTGTTATAAGAATGTTAAGGTCTTAGATATGTAATAGATGTTCATAAATGTACCAAGCAAACACGTACATAAATATATAAACCACATGTCTGAAACCCCACAGAAAAAAGTCCTGAACAAATTGACCTCAAATATTTCTCTGCAAGGTCAAAGTGGGAAACCTCCCCATTGTCTCTTTCCTCACAAATCCTGTCTTAAGGGCACATTTAAGATATGAATAGGGTGTGAGCCTGTGATCTGGCTCAGGGACTAAGTATTTATCATTACAAAAGACTGGCCAGGCTCCCCAGGCAATCCAATCAAGTGACCATTAAACAGGTAACCTGCCTGACAGGAGATAAACAACGCACTCAGATTTCTGTTGTGTGGTGTATGTATGATGTTTCTGGGGGTGGTCTTGAACTCCAGGGTGGGTGTCAGGGCTGCCTCAGGTCTCAGCTCACAAAAGACCAACGCCAAGCTCTTCTTATATACAAGGATGTTTATTGCAGTTCATTATTGGTTCCACAACCGAGGCGCGCAGCCCCGCGTCTCTTAGCCTAGACGTTTTAAGTCCCCTCTGAATCGGTCCCGCCCCTACACCAGCTTAAGAGGCTTGTGCTAGTCCACCTTTTCCTGTCTTTCCTTTTCCGCAGGGTCTTTCTGCCCCCCTGGGTCCCTTCTCTCCTGCTCTCTCCTGAAGCGGATTCCTCAGATGCCTGTTCCCCCCTCCTTCGTGCTTTGGGGCCAGGCTCCTCCTCCAGGCTCTCTCCATTTCCGCGCGCCTCCACATTTGAACTTGGCGCGCGTTCGCTACCCCTGACCTTCCTCTTGACACTTACACTACTCCCTGTACTACTCTCCGCCTCTTCCGGCAGGACGTTCTGCCCCGATCTCCTTCCCCTGTCTCCTTCCTGCTCCGCTCCGTGTGTCACACTGGGAACCCCACTCTCTTCACTTCGTTCCTGCTGGGAAGCCGGCCCCGATCTCCCACGCCCACTCGGGGTTTCCCTGCTGCTTCCCTGCCCCTGGCATGTCCCCCCTGTGAACCCCCTTGGCCTGACTAGGGGCGCCCCCTTCTGGGAATCCTCCGATTCACTTGAGAGACTCATGGAAGACCTCAAGTCATTGTCCTCCTCTTCCTCACAGTCCTGGGATTCTTCCCCATCGCTCTCCGTCTCCTCCCTCACCTGTGCCTCTGTCCCTGAACCCCTGACAGTGGGAAATTTAAAATGTCTAAACAAGCTATAGTTTAGGGCCCCACTCTCATGCCCCCCCCAAAAAAAGTTAAAGGGGAAAAAACCTGAATGTACATTTCCTAAATATAAGATAAAAAACAAATAAAATAAAACCTACATACAGCAACAGTGTTCTGTGTTGTGTAGGCTCCTATGATGTAAAGTAATGGGCCCTGCCTGCTAGCCTGCTCCCTAAAATATCACTGGTTTGTTCGTTTCTATATACAGTGGTACCTTGGTTCTCAAACTTAATCCGTTCTGGATTTCAGTTCAACAATTACTTTGAAAAAATACATATTTTGTTATGTGCAAATGGCTTTAGATACCTATTAGGTCCATAAATTACCATATAGCATATATTCAACACAAAAAAACAGTGACAATTTGTTGTTGACAAAGGACAGCTGGACATATAAAGGGCCCCATTACTTTCAGTAGCTTAGGGCCTCATCAAACTTAAATCCAGCCCTGCAAGTGTAGAGCCACTTGGACTGATGCTTTCTAGATATGAGACAACCAGAAGTGTCCCTAAGAGCACAGGACTTATTGTGTCTTGCAAAAAAAGAACAGGAAACAATAGGAATGAATGGCCATACTGGAAGGATCAATGGGGACTCCAGAGGTTCGCTATTGGGACCTGTGCTTTTTAACTTGTTTGCAAGCGAGCTGAACTTAGGGGTGAGCAGGCCAGATTTGCCAGTGACACCCAACTGTTCGAGGTGGGAAGAACAAAAGAGGGATTGCAAGGAACTCCGAAAGCAGCTCTCCAAACTGGATGAGTGGGCGTTTAAAGGGGCAAATGTGATTTAGTGCAAGCAAGTGTACAAGGATGCACGTTGGGGCAAAAATAAAATGAAAAATAATCCTAAAGGGGTTTGAACTGGTAGTGACTGGCCAGCAAAGAGATCTTGTAGTGGCGGATATAAATAAATAAATAAACCTTTATTGTCACTACACCACCTGTGTGCAGTAAAACTAAATGAGGCCCCCCCCCATTCACTCAGTCTTGTTCGCACTCTGTGTGCTTGTCAGGAGTCAATTACACCACTTTTTTCCCCATTCAGCAGCCCAACAGCCCACGGATAAAAACTGTTCTTTAACCTGTTGGTGCTGCTGACTATACTTCTGTATCTCCTGCCCGAAGGTAGGAGATTAAAGAAGTGCTGGCCAGGGGGTGAGTCGTCCCTAAGAATTTTCCTCACTCTCCTGAGGAGGCAGCAGTTTCCCGTGATGTCATCTAGCGAACTCCGAGGACAGCCCATGACGTCATGTGCTGTATTCGCCACCCTCCGTAGGGACTCCCTGTCCGTGGTTGTCATGATGAAAATGTCAAGCATACCTGCAGCAACTGTGGGGTGTGTGTGGAAATGTGGGGTTCCATTTGGGGGGTTGTTAGGAAAAGGGATTGAAAATAAAAATTATGAAAATCTGTGGTTTGACTGCTCTTAGAATACTGTACAGTGGTACCTCGGGTTAAGAACTTAATTTGTTCTGGAGGTCCGTTCTTAACCTGAAACTGTTCTTAACTTGAGGCACCACTTTAGCTAATGGGGCCTCCTGCTGCCGCTGCACCGCTGAAGCATGATTTCTGTTCTCATCCTGAAGCAAAGTTCTTAACCTGAGGTACTATTTCTGGGTTAGCGGAGTCTGTAACCTGAAGCATCTGTAACCCGAGGTACCACTGTATATAATTCCAGTTGCCCCCAACACAAAAAGGCTACTGCAGAGCTGGGGAAAGATGCAGAAAAGAGCTACCCAAGTGATCAAGGGCAGGGGCACTTTACCTATAGAGGCTAGTGGCGTGGGGCGCCAGGGCGCCAAGTTCTGGAGGACGCCAGGAAAGAGGCAGAGGCTGGACGTGACGCCTCCCGGCATCAGCTCACCACCCTTGCCCGCCTCCACCATGCTATGCCGAAACAACGCCGCGCCTGGAGCCTCCGTCTGCCATGGCCACCGTGGCACAAAGCGGCCAGCTGAGGCGGGAGGTGCCACGTCCAGCCTCTGCCTCTTCCCCGCTAGAGGAGCTGCCCTCCAGCCGCTGCCTGCCTCCTTCAGCCCCACTGGCAGCACCATCCTCCCTAAAAATCTCTGGGAAATGGGTGGTGGGCGCTGGAGGGAGCTTTGCACCATGGCGCCAGATATGCTTAAGATCAAGGGCAACTCCTCTGTGAGAAAATGTTAGAATTCTTTGGATTCTGATAGTTCTTGTTTTTTTAGTTTGTGCAGTAAAGGTAAAGGGACCCCTGACCATTAGGTCCAGTCGTGGCCGACTCTGGGGTTGCGGCGCTCATCTTGCTTTACTGGCTGAGGGAGCCGGCATACAGCTTCCGGGTCATGTGGCCAGCATGACTAAGCTGCTTCTGGTGAACCAGAGCAGTGCACAGAAACGCCGTTTACCTTCCTGCCGGAGTGGTACCTATTTATCTACTTGCACTTTGATGTGCTTTCGAATTGCTAGGTTGGCAGGAGCAGGGACCGAGCAACGGGAGATCACCCTGTCGCGGGGATTCGAACCGCCGACCTTCTGATCGGCAAGTCTTAGGCTCTGTGGTTTAACCCACAGCACCACCCGCGTCCCTTTTGTGCAGTAGGGGGAGGCAAATAAGGAATATTCTTGAAAAAGCATGCATGGTGTGGAGTGGAGAATTGGGATAGAGGCTCATCTTCTCTCTTTCACAAGACACCTGGGGATATCCAATGAAGCTGAATGATGAAAGATTCAGGTGTGGGGAGTATACACCAGTACAGGAAAACCAGTATCAAGAGGGAACTGTTGTATGCATGCCTCCCAGTCTGGTGTAATGGTTAAGAGTGTCGGACTATGACCTGGGAGGCCGGCGTTCGAATCTCCACTCAGCCACAAAGCTCACTAGGTGACCAGCTGCCGCCTCTTCCTCCAAATCTACTTCGCAGGGTTCTTGTGAGGATAAAACCGGGAGTGGAGAACCATGTACACGCCACCTTGAGCAAGAAATTAATAAAAAAAATAACAAAATGGTGTGTTTCCCAGAGACATCTAGATGGCTACATATGTGGGATGGGGGGGGGGGAAGGTTGGTGCATTAGATGTGCCATAGATGTGATCTTGCGGACACTGACTTTTATTAACAAGCACACAGCCACTAAAATGAATACCCCCCACTGCCCATGTATAGGATAACCTCCAACATTTCTCCAATGAAAATAGGGACGTCTAATAATGCAGCGGACGCTCGGGTTGCAAACGTGATCCATGCAGGATGCACGTTCGTAACCCGCAGTGTTCACAACCCTTAGCGGCGCATCTGCGCATGCGCGGGTTGCGATTTGGCGCTTCCGTGCATGCGCAAAGTGCGATTTTTCGCTTCTGTGCATGCGCGACCACCGAAACCCGGAAGTAACCTGTTTCGGTACTTCCGGGTTTCGGCGGTGCGCAACCCGAAAAAGTGCAACCTGAAGCGTCTGTAACCCGAGGTATATATATAGGATTGCTAGATGCTTACCCCCCCCTCACAGACACCTCCCTTTGCAGCAGTTCCAGGCAGGCAATAAAAAAATGGGAAGTTTCAGGAGCCTCTGAGGGTTCTCCCTGCCTCTTCTGGTTTTTGACAGTATGATTTACATAGCCATAAAACAAAAAGAAAAAGAAAAAAGCCACAGTCACCTGGGGCATCTGAATGCTCTAGCCCATTGTGTCTACATTGTGTAACTTCCAGCTGTTTGTGCCTCAGAGAGGACTTTGCTAGAACTGTTTGGACAGAGGCGGAAGAGATCATCTCTCACTGATTTGCGATGGGGCTATTTATTTATTTTTCCTTTTCAGCGGAGGACAGGTGTGTAATAGGTCACCAAATGTTTCCTCCTCTTGACTGTGAAAAGAATTACAGTGGGAAGAATTGTCCCTAAGCTAGTGATTAGGATACATTTATGGATGCCCAACCAAATTTAGAGATAGTTTATTCATTGACTATGAGGGTTGTGGCCAATTATGTTTTACTCAGAATGAAGCTGCTGAGTGACATTAATGGGCTGTTGTTTTTAATGGGACTACTCCTGAGTAGGGCTAACACTGAATGCCACTCTTTGTATTCCTCCCTTCAACCCGAAGGGTTATGATCATCACTACAATCACTGTAATGTACCACCCAGTGACTAACTGTGTTTTAAGTTTTTTTAATGTTTCGGATAGTGCTTACTATACATATACAGTGATACCTCGGGTTACAGATGTTTCAGGTTACAGACGCTTCAGGTTACAGACTCCGCTAACCCAGAAATAGTACCTCGAGTTAAGAACTTTGCTTCAGGATGACAACAGAAATCGCGCGGTGGCGGCACAGCGGCAGCAGGAGGCCCCATTAGCTAAAGTGGTGCTTCAGGTTAAGAACAGTTTCAGGTTAAGAACGGACCTCCAGAACGAATTAAGTACCGTACTTAACCTGAGGTACCACTGTATGTTGAATTCTGTATCAGTTTGTGCATTCTGTGTTGATCCCTGCTTCGATTGACTGAGAAGTATAGATATTTGTATATCGTTGTCATTAATTTGAATATCCTAATTTATATACTGCTTGATATATATATATATATATATATATATATATATATATATATATATATGCTTTCGTAGATTTTCACGGGTACAGGAATGCAGGTTTTGGTGTCTTCGGGTGTCTTCCCGTGTAAGAGTTGGGGTGTCTAGGCGACGTTTCGACGAGGTCTCACTCGTCATCTTCAGGCTGGCGAAGAAGCCGAAAGCACCAGCCTGAAGATGACGAGTGAGACCTCGTTGAAACGTCGCCTAGACACCCCAACTCTTACACGGGAAGACACCCGAAGACACCAAAACCTGCATATATATATATATATATACACACACACACACACACACACACATACACAGTGGCGTAGCGTGGGGGGTGCAGGGGGGGGCCGGCCGCACCGGGCGCAACATCTGGGGGTTAGGGTTAGGGGGCGCAAATCCACGGGTTAGGGGGCGCAAATCCATGGGTTAGGGGGCGCAAATTACTTGCCTTGCCCCGGGTGCTGACAACCCACGCTATGCCACTGTATATATATATATATATATATATATATATATATATATATATATGCATACACACACACACACACACACACACATATACAGCAAACACATATAGAGCAAAGAATACAAAAATGATACAAAATGTGTGTGTGTGTGGTGTGAGACTCTTAATCTCAGGTTTGTGGGTTCAAGCCCCATGTTGGGCAAAAGATTCCTTCATTGCAGGGAGTTGGACTAGCTGACCCTCACAGTCCCTTCCAGCTCTATGATTCTATGAGTTCATATCTATCTCTCCAAGCATCTATAATTTTATGTATTCTTTGTATATACAGTGGTACCTCGGGTTACATAAGCTTCAGGTTACAGACTCTGCTAACCCAGAAATATCACCTCGGGTTAAGAACTTTGCTTCAGGATGGGAACAGAAATTGTGCTCCGGTGGCGCAGCGGCAGCGGGAGGCCCCATTAGGTAAAGTAGTACCTCAGGTTAAGAACAGTTTCAGGTTAAGAATGGACCCCCGGAACGAATTAAGTACTTAACCCGAGGTACCACTGTATACTATACAGAACAATATTATTAATACTACTAATAATATACAAAGTTATATATTAATCAAATAAAACTTATCCAAGCAGTTAACGAGGAAGAATACAGAAAATGTGTGTGTGTGTGTAGGAATTTTACATTGTGTTTTGTATTTTTTTGTTTGTGTGTGTGTGAATAAACTATCCAGGATAACTACAAACTCACTTCTGGTCACAGGACAGGACGTAACAGGGTATTGTATCTTAAGTTCTTAGAGTATATCCATTGAAATTAATGGAGCTAACTTAGTCATGTGCATAAATTTCAATGGACCTACCAGGAGCGTGACTAATGTTGGACACAGTACACAAATCAATACAAAATTACAGTGTGTGCGTGCGTGTGCAAACAACCCACAGTCACCCTTGGCATCGTTTAATAGAGTGGCAGGTCAGGACTGTACAGGCAGACAACAACTCCTCTTCTTCCTCCTACATTTAGATTCCACCTTTTTGCCTATCCAGATCTCTCTCCGCCCCATTTCATCCTCACAACTGTGTTGTAGGTACTGCTGAAAGACAGTGACTGGCCCCAGGTTACCCGGTGAGATTTCTGACTGAGTGGGGATTTGAACTCGCCTCCCAGGCCCTCTTTGGGCCCTCTAGCCACAACAGTAATTCCCCAAGTATGTGCCACAGAAGAACTGCTAGTTCATTATCAGGCAATTAGCATTCAGCTGCTAAGAGAACCTGTGAGCAAGGCATCCAGCCTCAATTAGTTGCACTTAACTCCCACTGAAATGAATGTGAAAAGTTAATCATTATTAGTTTATGGGCCATCTATTTCAAGTGTGACTAACACTGCAATCCTATGCAGACTTACCAGGGAGTAAGACTCACGGAAATCAGTGGGACTTGCTTCTGAGTAGACAGTAAAAGGATTGTGCTGCAACTTAGCTTGGACCCAACTAACAATGGTTGACCATTATTTCTTAATAACACTACTACTAATAAAAAACCATTGTTGACCATAAAAACACCAGGACGAGCAGTGATGGTTCAGCACACCCTCCAACATTTCTTTGAGGAAAATAGGGACGTCCTAAGTAATAATAATAGAAGGGACGCAGGTGGCGCTGTGAGTTAGACCACAGAGTCTAGGACTTGCCGATCGGAAGGTCGGTGGTTCAAATCCCCGTGACGGGGTGAGCTCCCGTTGCTCGGTCCCTGCTCCTGCCAACCTAGCAGTTTGAAAGCACATCAGAGTGCAAGTAGATAAATAGGTACCACTCCGGCGGGAAGGTAAACGGCGTTTCCGTGCGCTGCTCTGGTTCGCCAGAAGCGGCTTAGTCATGCTGGCCACATGACCCGGAAGCTGTACGCCGGCTCCCTCGGCTAGTAAAGCGAGATGAGCACCGCAACCCCAGAGTCGGCCACGACTGGACCTAATGGTCAGGGGTCCCTTTACCTTTAAATAATAATAATAATAATTAAATTAAATTAAACAAATAAATAATTTTACTATTTATACCCCACCCATCTGATTAGGTTGCCCCTGCCACTCTGGGCAGCTTCCAACATATATAAAAACAGTAAACATTAAGAAACGTCCCTATACAGGGCTGCCTTCCGATGGCTTGGGGGGTCAGATAACTCCATACCCTCCAACATTTCTTTGATGAAAATAGAGACATCCTAAGGAAAGGTGAGACATTCCTGGATCAATTTAGAAACCGGGACGGTTTCTGTAAATCCGGAACTGTCCTTGAAAAATAGGGACACTTGGAGGGTCTGGATCAGGGCAAAGATCCATTCTAGTCCAGCCTCTTGTTTTCATAATGGCCAGCCAGACGCTTGTTGTTGTTGTTTAGTCGTTTAGCCGTGTCCAACTCTTTGTGACTCCATGGACCAGAGCACGCCAGGCACTCCTGTCTTCCACTGCCTCCCGCACTTTGGTCAAACTCATGCTGGTAGCTTCGAGAACACTTTCCAACCATCTTGTCCTCTGTCGTCCCCTTCTCCTTGTGCCCTCCATCTTTCCCAGCATCAGGATCTTTTCCAGGGAGTCTTCTCTTCTCATGAGGTGGCCAAAGTATTGGAGCCTCAGCTTCAGGATCTGTCCTTCCAGTGAGCACTCAGGGCTGATTTCCTTCAGAATGGAGAGGTTTGATCTTCTTGCAGTCCATGGGACTCTCCAGAGTCTCCTCCAGCACCATAATTCAAAAGCATCAATTCTTTGGCGACCAGCCTTCTTTATGGTCCAACTCTCACTTCCATGCTTATAGGAAGTTTAAAAGCAGGACCTGAGCTGAACACTCTTGTGATCCTCAGCATCTCGTATTTAGAGGCATAGTGTCTCCGACTTATTCCTTATTAAGGCTCCATCTGCTACAATTTCTGGAGTGAAGTCAATCCCTATGCTCAGGGAACTCTGAGAATTACAGCTCTATTAGGGAAACAGTTATCTCCTAAGAACTCTCAGCACCCTTAACAAACTACAGTTCCCAGGATTATGCGGTGGGCAAGGAAGGGGAGTCATGTCTGTTCAGGGTGGTATGTTTAGGACTGCAGTCTCAGTGGTGCAGAAAAGTGGGTTCCATTAAGGATAGGTAACCCACAACCATTACACACCCCAAATATTTAAAAATCATGTCCTATTACCATTTCAGAACTGCTGTTAAAGGCACAATTTGTAAGTACCTCCTCTAACAGAACCCTGGGGAACCTCTGCTGTAGATAAAAGAACGTTTAGAAGATCACAGTCACCCTCGGACAAAAGAGGAATAACTGTACACCTGGCATTAGCTCACCTTTGTTCAGTGTGAATCAGAGGCATTGCTGCTTAATTTGTGGGATGGGACACGTTATGCTCAACGAGCCTGTGGTAGCTTGTTACCCAGTTATATAATACAATCAGTGACGTAATGGAGGAAAAGCGGGAAACAATGTTCATGGAGCACGGGACATCATTGGACATCCATGATCTTGGATGAGTTCCACTAGGGACTTTTGGGGGCTTCATGCAAGCTAAGATACTTCTGTGGCTGTTGGGTGACTCTTCTTTGGCTAGGCTAATAGTTATGGGGGTGGGAAGGTGCTGGTTAATGCTTAATTTCAGGGATGGAGGGTCCTCCAGATATTTTAGGACTTCAGGTGCTATGAGTGGCAGACAGGGGCAAAACAACCTAATACCCTCCAAGATTTTTCAGATGTAAATAGAGACATCCTATTCCACATTGGGATGCGGGTGGCCCTGTGGTGTAAACCATTGAGCCTTGGACTTGCTGATCGGAAGGTCAGTGGTTTGAATCCCCGCGACGGGGTGAGCTCCCGTTGCTCGGTCCCAGCTCCTGCCAACCTAGCAGTTCGAAAGCACATCAAGTGCAAGTAGATAAATAGGTACCAATCTGGCGGGAAGGTAAACGGCATTTCCGTGCGCTGCTCTGGTTTCGCCAGAAGCGGCTTAGTCTTGCTGGCCACATACCCGGGAAAACTGCGGACAAACGTCGGCTCCCTCAGCCAGTAAACTGAGATGAGCGCTGCAACCCCAGAGTCATTCGCGACTGGACTTTACCTAAAAAGGGGTCCTTTACCTTTTTATTCCACATCAGGGAGCTTCTGCGCTTGATCTCGCTGCACACGTTGACGTCATATACACATCTACATCAGTCACCTTGAGCCAATTACAACCTCATCAGGAACATACCAGAGAGGAAATCCGAGTGAACTCAATGGGACTTAGTTCTAAGTAAAAATACTTGGGGATGCAGCATAAGGCTGCACAGTCTGTACCCAGTTACCTGGGAATAAGCTCCATTGAATACAGTAGGACTTCTCAGATGGCGTATTGCATTTTTAAAAGCTCCTTTGGATTTCCCCCCGAAAACCAAACAAACTTTCTACAAGTAGAAAACTAGCAGAACAGTACGTCTACCCTGAGGTGCTAGCTTGCTACTTGCAGTGGCTTTTATTTTTTTGTCTATACTTTGCTTCTCTCTCTTTCTCTCAAAGGAACGTTTAAAAACGGCATCTTCATGACTACATGGAATTGGCAGAAATGACTGGCAGAATCCGAGACCAGGGAGAAGAGTCGGTGGAAGAAGACTGGAAGAAGACTATCTACAGAAATACTGTAAAATTAATGAATGTTAAATGGACGTTGGACTGAAAATAAGTGGTGTTAGTAATAAGATTAATAAGAATATGTAAATTTGGATTGATAATGACGGAAATTATATTTCTATTAGAGTTCAAGATGTTGAGTAAGGTTAAAAGACAGAGGGTAAGGATTTGCTGAACTAAATATTTGAACTGGAATACAAAAAGGGAGGTGCGAGGAGGTCAAGAAACTAGTGAACAAAATACAATACATGGAGATGTAATCTCTTTTTCTTTTCCTTTTTTTTTGGGTGGATTTATTGGGGCTTGTAATGATTTTTTTTATTTTGTTAGCTGTCTTTTTGTTGAATTTCTGCACTCTTTTTATTTTTGTAACTCTTTGTTTTATGTATTTTATGTTTAAAACTTGTTTAAAATTTGTTTACTAAACCTTAATAAATATTATTATATATATAAAAAATAAAAACGGCATCTTCAGCCCACATCAGCCCACTCCAGCCTACCATCTTGGGATTCTACCAAGAATAACCTGCATTTTCAAGGTGGCGCTACAGCACCCTGCTCAAGAATGACCTGTAGACTCAGCTGTGTTTCTCAGTGGCCCAGCCTTGTCCGCTCTTTGCAACTGTCCCTCTGTCCCTGCAAAAAAGCCAAAATTAAACTCAAACACTGGGGTGGTTGCCAGTTTACAAAGGAAGTAGCAGCTGAATACGCAAAGCTTGACTTAAAGCCTCTGTTTAGCCTCAGGGGCATCAGTCAACAAATATTTGGAGAAGAGAAAGAGCATCAAAGACAGCAAGGATGGACAGTTATATATGCAGCAGTAACTGAAAGGGTTGAAAGAGTGCAATTCTAGCTCACAGCCAGAATCTGAAAGCCAGGTCGATGTCTGCTACACTCCAGAGTTGTTTTATGGTGGTGACTCCCTGTTTGTGAAAAGGCCTCACTGGTCCATCTGCTTTTGTTGTTGTTATCAATAATAATAATGGGCATTAATAATAATAATAATAATAATAATAATAATAATAATAATAATAATAATAATAATAAATAATAATAATAATAATTTATAATAATAATAATTATTTATACCCCGCCCTCCCCAGCCAAGGCCGGGCTCAGGGCAGCTAACAAGTAATAATAAAAACAAGTTGAATGAATACAACTTAAAAACAAGATTAAAATACAACATTAAAATATTGAAACATTAAAATATTAAAATGCAGCCTCATCACAGGGGGAGAAAGGAAAAAGGAAAAGGAAAAAAGAAAGAGGGGGAGGAGAAGGGAATCAAATTGGCTCCAAGCCAAAGGCCAGGCGGAACAACTCTGTCTTACAGGCTCTGCAAAAAGAAATCAGATCCTGCAGGGCCCTGGTCTCATGAGCCAGAGCATTCCACCAGGCCGGGGCCAGTGTTGAAAAGGCCCTGGCTCTGGTTGAAGCTAATCTAACTTCCTTAGGGCCTGGGACCTCTAGGGTGTTGCTATTTATGGACCTTGAGGCTCTCCATGGGGTATACCGGGAGAGGCGGTCCCGTAGGTACAAGGGTCCTAGGCTGTGAAGGACTTTAAAGGTCAAAACCAGCACCTTAAACCTGACCCTGTACTCCACTGGGAGCCAGTGCAGCTTGAAAGCACTGGGTGAATATGCTCCCATGGCAGAGACCCCGTGAGGAGCCTCGCTGCAGCATTCTGCACCCGCTGGAGTTTCTGGGACAGCTTCAAGGGCAGCCCTGCGTGGAGCGGATTACAGTAGTCAAGCCTGGAGGCGACCGTCGCATGGATCACTGTGGCCAGGTCGGGGCGGGAAAGGTAAGGGACCAACTGCTTGATGCGGCGAAGGTGGAAAAATGTCGCCTTGGCTGTTGCTGTAACCTGCGTCTCCATGGAAAGGGAGGCGTCAAGGATTACACCCAAACTTTTTAAGAGATATTGCGAAGCTCTCTCTCTCTCTCTCTCTCTCTCTCTCTCTCTCTCTCTCTCTCTCTCTCTCTCTGTGTGTTTTAAGGGGACCATTTCAGACTATTTGATCCTAAGGATTTCCTAAATCAGAACTCCTTTTCCAGTTGAAGATACTTGTGGTTTATTGTTTGTTTGGCTGGTTTATTTGATATCCCCACCCCGCCACCCTGCTTTGAATTAAAATCAATGGGAGTGAAAGCAATTATGGAAAATAACTGAAGCTTGAAGAGGGATGATTTGTAACACAAGGGAAACAAAACGTGAAAATAAACAAATCAGAATTTGATGAAATTTATATATAAAAAAAACAGAATTGGCTTAAACTGAGAAATGGCATCCTGGGCATTGAATTCAGGATGGAGAGGCTCGAGTTCAAATCCCCAGCTTCACTCCCCGGATGACCCTGGACCACTCACTACCTCTTAAGCCAAGCTACCTCCCCGGAGGCTGAGTTCACAAGTCCCATAATACTGTGCATGTATTTTCTTTCCTGGGTTGTTAATGTCAGGAGTTCAGCCTACACTCGAGTAGGACCCTGGCAGAGACACATGCCCGACTCGCATGCTCTCTCCCTCCTGGTCGATCGTTCGGGAGCTTCAAAAGCTTTCTTCAGCCTGAACATCACAGCGACTGATGCCAACCGACACCAGCACACTTAGGGATCCGCAGAGTTTGCGCATCATGCGTGACAGACCTCAGCAACTCAGCATTTTGGCTAATCTACTTTATTTACATATAAACATACACGGAGCACTGCAACATGGCTCCCTCTCTAGACAGCAAAGAGAAAAAGAAGAAAGGACAATAGTCGCACTTCACGGAAGACAGTAACACAAACATCCTGTCTCCGTCACTTCCCACTCTGTGGAGTCAAAACATATACCGTCATGTGAAAGACAAAAATACCATGACTGCAATCATGGAGCAGGAATTCTAACAGTTAATCCATGTTAATGGTAAGCTCCGGCACCTCCTTTTTTCAAAAGAAAAATAGCACTGTATATGTCGTACTACTAGCACTCAGGGCCATTCAGTGAAGCTGGATGTGGGAAGATTCAGCACAGACCAAAGAAAAGTTTTTCACGCAGTGCACAGATAAAGCATGAAACTCATACAAGAGGTAGCGAGAGGCACCAATTTTGATGGTTTTCAAAGAGGATTTTATTTACTTTTTTGAACAAAATTTATATACTGCTTGATTGCTTGTTTTTGTTTGTTTGTTTGTTTTTTAAATCCTCTAAGCAGATTGGACAAATTCACCTGACCCGGTAAAGTTTAGGCAAATTCATAGAGGTTAAGGCTATTGATGACTACTTGCCACAATTGCTATGTTCTCCCTCCCTTGTCAGACACAGTATGCCCCTGAATCACATCCAGGGAGAATACTGTTAAATTCAGGTGCTGCTTATAGAACCATTGCAGAGTTGAAAGGGGTCCCAGGGTCATCTAGTCTGACCCGCTGCAATTCAGCTTTCTCATGGACATCTGGTTGGCCCCTGTGAGAACACAGGGTTCGATCCAATGTTCTTTCTATTCCAGAGATGACCCACTGGACTTAATGGGTCTGACTAACCTACGAACATTCATTTTGATGATTCTTTGCTGAGTAGAACTTAGTTGGATACAACCAGGAGCGCTGGACTCAATGGGCCCTTGGGCTGATCCAGCAAGGCTCTTCTTATGTTCCCTGACTCAAGACTGAGACAGCTTCCTCGAGTCCTAGTCCACTTTAACAATGTGATCTAGCACCACCCTGCATGTCTGGAACATTGAGTCTGGGAATTTAGTAAGGGAGGGAGGTTCATGCATGTGCGTGTGCGCGCACGTGTGCACGTTAGTGTGTGTGTGCATGACAAGCTTCTAACGCGACAAGCAATTTGGAGAACAGAAGAGCTCCTATAAACCAGATAATCCAATTTGTCCCCTCACTCCAGTGTCATCTTCTGGGAGAGCTGCAAATTCAGTTGCAGGGCCGTCTTACCCATAGGTGCTAGGGGTGGGGGCACCCGGGCGCGGGGCTCTCAGGGGCACCAGGCCGAGAGTCTGGGGCCAGAGAGTTGAGTCTGGGGAAGAGCCCGCCCGTCGGTCGGAGTGCCGTGGTAGACTCTTCTGCTGCAGGCAGCTCTGCGTTGTGAGTTCGGGGGCAACCAAGCCAGCAAGATGCTGAGGTGGCTGGCCAGCTCCGTCCTCCTGCGCGCCTGGGACTGGGCAACCCGTGGGGGGGGGCTCCAGGTGGATCTTTGCACCCCAGCACTGCATATGCTTAAGACAGCTGCTCACAATATGCATTTGCCAAGAGATTTTCCTCGATTCCAAAAGGTTCTGGAAGGCAAAACAGGAGCAAACAGGTGCTGCAAGTGCAACAGGCAGAGAACATTCAGTTTTTATTACTTAAGAACTAGTCTTGTTCTCAACCAACTAAGATGGTGGTGGAAGAGGAAGTGTTGCTTAGCAACCAGGCTGGGTTTACTGAGGTACCACATACGCTAATTGGTTGTGTAGTTCTGAGGGAGTTTTCCTGTGTATATCTGGTTGATAAACACAGTACAAGACCTGAGGTTAGACAGATAAAAACCCTCTGTTCTTTCCCACAGAAATAATGCAGGTTTTTCCCCAGCGGTGTTATTAGGGTATATTTTCTCTCTGGGCACTATGTTATTTAAGGGATTTAGCTCATAATAGGGGCATCACGAGTGGTTTGCTACCCTTAAACCTCTGCTGTGATGAGGCAGGAAAAAGTTTGACCTGACTCACACCCCTTGTGAACTAATTACATCATTAAATTAATGAATTGGGTACCAGCCTGGAGGTGTCCTTGATCTCAGGAATTCACTAAGTGACATGGGTTGTACAGTATGTACCCAAGACAAGGCTTCTGGATTCTAAAAGATGAATAGAGAATCACAGGATGAGAGAAGAGAAGAGGCTGGAATATCTGAGAAGGCACATGACTTCCCCCCAAAGAATCCTGGGAACTCTGGTTTGTTAAGGGTGCTGGGAATTGTAAATTGCAGTTCCTAGGACTCAAGGGGTGTGTATGTGTGTGTGTGTAGCTACTTGGTTCAGTTTTATGGTGTGAAAAGCGCTGGCAGTAGGAACCAGAGGTAGAGCAGTCATTTGTCCTGCTGTAAAGAGGGCCGTCTTCTGTTTCAGGGACAGGGAAACCTTTCCCAAGCTTGAGGGCAGAGCCAGAGGCAAAATGTGTGCAGGGCCAGAGGTAGGAAAAGGGGATGGGGTGGAGCACATGGATGCCACTGTACCATAGTCAACATCTCGGTCGTGCAAAAGCCAGAGGTTTCGATGCACATACAGCTCTCCATCCAGGCAAGAAAGAAGCATTCTCACAGCTTGAGAAGCACATCCTGGTCGGGAAACAGAACTGGGAGGTGGGGGGGCCTGGGGAGGAGGCACGTCTTGGGGAGAGTCCTGTGGGTCTGCAAGAGAGGCCTGAGACTCTGTTTGTAGGACTGTCATAGAGTGGACTCTGTTTATAGGAGTCCTCTATTGGAAGGTGTATTGGACCATCACAGTGCCTGAAGACAGGTCATGTATCCACAGCAGTGACCAGAGTAGAATTGACCTCTGGGAGGACCGCAGAGAGAATGTCAGGAGTCCAGGTTCCCAGCTTGATAACGCAGTAAGCGTAGCTAATTAAAAAGGAGGATTTATTGCAAAAACAATCAGGTAGCTCCGGACGGCTCTAACAAAGCCTCCAGCATCATTACTCAAGATGACCCTTCTGAAGACTCCTTCCAGCGTCTCCAACAGATATTGCACTTATGACCCTTACGTCTCTTGTTTTGCTTCCTGTCTAACAACCCTCCCATTCGCCGACTCCTCAGACTTATTGGATCAGCTCCAACCTCTTCCAGTTCTGAGAGGCTGTCTCTGCGTTTATTTGCACCTGATTGTGCTTCCGGCAAGCTTTGGCTGTGTTCTAGCCTGCTCTTAGCTCCTGCCTTATCAGCCTCTCCATCAAGGTCAGGAAGAGCTGAAGTCTGCAGCTGCTGGCTCTCCCCTGTCTGACTAACATCAAAGCCTCCCTGTTCCTGGCTGCTTTCTGCCATTGGCTGCAAACCTTCGCTTGGAGCTGGCTCGTTCCTGACAGAGAAGAAATGCCATGGTGTATCTGCATCAGCACAACTGGAGGCCATCCTCTGCCCCAGCTGCAACAAAACTTGTCTCTCCCATATTGGTCTCCACAGCCATAGCAGGCTCTCCAACAGTTTGACGTTGCCCCTGATGGCACATTCTTCCTTTGTCTCCCAAGACAGATGGATGCCAACAGCGATGGGCAGAATTGTTCAGGACAAGCCTGGCTTACGGATAAAGAACCTTCAGAAGGCAGAACAAGAGGGACCTCGGAGTTGACCATGCATAGTGAGTCCATGGACCGGTGACCGAGAAGTATGCCTTGCACTTCTATTTAGATTATAACAATCCTTTCTAAATTTGTGGCTATGCCTATAAATTAGCACCTGCAAGTTGCTGCCTTCCTTGGTCCTCTTTTGAAGGTGAATTACAGGTGCCCACCTGACAGCGCTTGGCGGGGAATGGCAGGCTCAAACCTGGAGCCATACCTGGCAACATGATGCCTCTAGCTGCAGAGACAGCACCCAGGAAGCCACCTGATATTGAATTGGTTCATTGAGCTCAGTGTTGCCTACTCTGACCGACAGCAGCTCTCCAGGGTTTCTAGGCAGGGGACATTCCAAGCTCTGCCTGGAGATGCTCCTTAAGGAAGCCTGGAGATGCTGTGCACTGCATCTGGCGGGCAGGAGAAAGGACATCTGTTGTATGTTTGTGCAATTATATTATAGTATGATTGAGTAAGACTGCTTGGCTATAACAAGACTGCTGCATCAGGTATGTTCAGACCATGCCCTGGGACCCAGGGCTGAGCTGCACTTCATCCAGTTGAAACATGTGATTTCCGCCAAAGAATCCTGGGCATAGTAGTTTGCTTCTCGCCGAGCTAAAATTCTCAGCATCCTTAACACACTATAGTTTGCAGGATTATTTGGGGAAAGTCATGTGCTTTAAACATATGATGCATATACAGCCTTCGAAAGCAATGTCACGCTCCTGTGTGATGACGCGTTCAAGGAGAAAACCAGAGGTTACAAGGAGTTGAAAATTCTGGAAAGATAAATGGCCATTCTGTCATCCTGACATCATCCCATCAATTTTGTGTGACCTTATGAGAAATTAGGCGCCGTGGAGAGAAGGCCACCTGCCGCAGGTAGAATGTAACCAGAGTTATGTCATCTGCAGAGATTTTATTTTGCGATACCACCCACGAAGCAGGTCATGATGAGGCTGGGAAGGGGAATGTGGCCCACAATCACAAATTACAGAGTATGATGATTCTGATTCACAAGGACTTTTAATCAGATAACAAAGAGAGAGCAAAACAGCCCTGCCCTGCCCTGCTCAGGATAAATATTTTGAGCAGACTTTGGGGCCCCAGGAAGTCTGGGATGTTCAGTCACTTCCAGTATTTATCTTTTGTGTGTGTTTGCAGTTCTCTTTTTAAAACAGCTGCAACAGAAACCCTGAGTCTTCTGGCTCCTGGGGTGCTCATCCCAACCAATCAGGGATTGCTCATTAAGAATGATGGTGTCCTGCTTTCACGTAGCCAATCAGAGCAGATGGTGCTTCCTGCCCTCACTCTGAATGTAGGATGCAACATGGCCAATTACGGTACATCTTGTTATCTAAAATAACAATAATCCTGTGGGAGGTGTTTATTGTTTTGTTTGTTACTATGTTGTGTGTGTTTTTGTGTTTTTATATTGTAGACCACCTGTGATCCTAGGATGAAGGCCGGTATAGAAATGTATTAAATAATAATAATGTTCACATCCTAAAGCCTATTCAGAGTGAGGTCAGGAGGATTTTTTTGTTTCGCAGTCCTCCAAAAATGGGGTGCGCGACAGAAAGAGGTATTCCACAGAGGTAAAAGCTTTTCGAAAAGGCCACCCACCTGCTTCCTCTCATCTCTACTGCAAAGTCACTCAGGTAGTGACATCATTTGTATAGCCAATTAAGAGCTATTTTATGCAGTACAGTGGTACCTTGGGTTAAGAACTTAATTCATTCTGGAGGTCTGTTCTTAACCTGAAACTGTTCTTAACTTGAGGTGCCACTTTAGCTCATGAGACCTCCCGCTGCCACTGTGCCGCCGCCGCACAATTTCTGTTCTCATCCTGAAGCAAAGTTCTTAACCCGAGGTACTATTTCTGGGTTAGCGGAGTCTGTAACCTGAAGCGTATGTAACCTGAAGTGTCTGTAACCCGAGGTACCACTGTATGGTGTAGTGGTTACTATCAGACCAGGACCTGGGAGCACAGGGTTTAAATCCCTGCTCAGTCATGAGACTCACTGGGTGACCCTGGGCCCATCACTGCCTCTCAGCATAACCCTACCTTACAGGGTTCTTGTGAAGATAAAATGGGGAGAAGGGGAACAGTGTACACGATCTTCAGCTCCTTAGAGAGAGAGATGGAATAGAAATGCAAAATCTATTTATTTATTTGCCTTAATGATGGACTTGCATTGTTTTCACCACCACCCCTTTTCTGTCAGGCAACAGGGGAAGGGTGGGGGTGGGAAATAGGATGGCAAACGATCACTTCCTAGACCTTATGCATTGTTATTATTTTAAGCACTAAATAGGATGATAAAAGATAAATTGGAACCAACTAGGGAAGTTTGAAATCCATGGCAACATCTACAAGGCTTTCTTATTGCAAAATTTAACAGGAGCCCAGACAGCAGGTCAAAGTGGGGGGTTGTATAATTTAAGGAAGAGTAGCGGGGAGCAGAAACACTTTAGGAAGTGATCTAAAGGCTGCTAGATTAAGCACTGTAAGATACCATCTTGGCTGCTGTCAGCACTGGCACTTAATTGACTTTGGGTTGCTAGACCTGTTTGTGGCAGTGGTGATGAGTTGTCATCTTAGAAGAGTGATCCGAGCTGTCGTGACAGAAATGAGCACCTCACATCCATTCCCTCCAGTATTTCTCCAATGAAAATAGGGCCGTCCTCGGACTTCCGGGTTGACGCGATCTGGAAATGGCGGATTCCCTCCGAGCTGCGGAGGGAATCGGCTCTACTGAGGACGGGTCTTTGCTGCGCCGGCGACGCGGGGACCCTTAAAAACCACAGGCGCGGAAGCCTGCGGACTGAAGACTCGGCGGGTGCCTTAAGTGCCCCCCCTGATCCACGAAGAGCCTTTTTAAAGGCTGCGGAGAGGATACGGGGGTGGCGTGGCACTGAGAGTCGACCGCTACCTCGGTGGAGCGAAGCCGCGAGCCATGACCAGAGAGCGCTGACTTTCTTCCTTGAAAATCTGGACTGAAAGAATTACCCGTGAGTAAGACGGATTGGGACTTTAAAAATTTTACCCTGAATTGGAGACGACCGGGGGGTGTGCTAAAAGGAAGTCCGCACCCCCCCCCCTGCAGACGATCTAAGCAACGACATAAGAGCTAAGCTGGAGAGCCTACCCTTGGTGGGGTGAGTTAAAAAGGACACTAACTTTCAAGATTTAGCTAAAGGAAATTTTGTGCTGGAGAGTGGAGTTTTGGAGACCCTCTTTATGTTTTAAACAACCCCCCCCTCCCGGGCTCGGGAACGTCCTGCCTTTGTGCCTGTGTAAGAGCTGCGGAGTTTGACAGCTGTCAAAGCTGCCAAACGGGCAGTTTAAAGTGGAAAAATCACTATCTAAGATCCCTCTGGATTAAGACGAGTTATAATTGAGTTAAAATTGTTGGAAACAAAGTAATAATAATAAGCTAAAGGACTGTTGGAGAAAAGACTAATAAGTAACCAGATTCCCCCTAGGGGGAATTCTGTGAAACTACAATGGATACAATGGCTGTGGATGGAAAGTTACTAGTGGAAATCGAAAGGATGTTTCAATTGGTGGGAATCTTACAAGAGCAGAGCTTAGCCATGAATAAACAACTTATCACTATGACCTTGGGAACAGGCAACTCTGCTGTTTGTATTGAGGACCTGAATGAGAAAGAATCCACAGCTGAATGGGAAACAATGTCTACAGAGGTGGAAGAGACTAAACAAGAAAAAGAGAAAGTAACCTTGGGAAGCAACAACCAAAAGCTGACATCTGTGGAACACAAGCAAGGAGACTCTGGGAACATATCTACCACAAGTCTGCGAAAGATGCAGAAGAAGAAGGAGGAGGTTCTGGGACAATATGGAATACAGGAACTTAAAATAAAGAAATATGATTGGGGCCTCCGTTTGGACTTTGATTTTGAAGATACAGGCTTTGTGGAAATACTCCAGCAGTTGCTTTCAAATCTCCTTGTGGGAAGAGAATATGCTTTGATGGTGAAAGATCTTTTTCCAGACTCGACGACTGACATAAAGGACTACCAACAAGACCGGCGGAGAGGGACTGAAAGAGACTTGAAAGCCTCGGACGTGAGGAACCCAGGCTGAGAATCTTGACTTTGGATTTTTATTGGGAAGGGACAAAAACCGGGGATGGGAGGGAGGGAAGAGGAGATTCTTAAAAACTCTTAAGACTTTCAGGTTTGGTTAATATGACTTTTAATCAAGATAAAATGAAAAATCGATGGAAGAGAACTTAAGTCCAACTTAGGAAAATCAATTTTTTTATTAGAAAAGAGGTAATAAAATGAATAAGATGGTTAAGAGGAGAAATACCAACTTGCTGATATAATCTTGGGAATTGGGATGCACGAGGGGGGGGTGGGGGGAAGTCAGGGAACAAGGTTATGAAACGAGGATCTGCTGAATTTATACATGTTTGTGTCTTGTGTTATTTTTGTGTCTGTATTGTCTTTATAAAAGCGGAAAACCCAATAAAAATTTTATAAAAAAAAAGAAAAAAAAGAAAATAGGGCCGTCCTCTCAGGAGCTGACCAAACCATCAAGTCCCTTGTTATGTACTGAGGTTCTCACCCTGGGCCAGCAGGGGGATACTGTAGATAGTTATGCAAATAAGGGATCGAAAGTGACATTCAGTGATTGGATAGTTTTAGAAAATTGTTACAGTTACATTGTACTGGAGCTCTATATAAGTAGGCTGACTGAACCCTTCAGTTCAGTTCTGTCCTGGCCTGGGAATAAACAAGAGCTGTTTGAAGAATCGCTGTGCCGTCTGATATGTTCACCCACAACTTAACATCCCTGGATTCCTTTAACGGAATACCTTTCACATAGGGATGGCGAGAGCGTTCCCCCATCCCTATCACCTGAACCAGAGCCTATCCGCAACCTTACAAGTTGTGACGATTTGCTACGCGGCAGGTGAAACCCAAATGGCACCAGCCAATCAGCCAAGTGGGGAAAATTCTTGCCGTGCCCCTGTCCCAACGACAGACAACACACAACAGCATAGCAAGGTCAAGCGCACTGCCCTAAAAATAGAGAGAGGTGGACGGGTGTTCTGAATGCAATCACCGAAAGAGGAAGCTCTGGGTCACGTGCATGGGCATAAATAGGTCCCTCTAAACAGTTTGGACTGCGTCCCATGGCCAGATTGCACCCAGCTTCAAGGGACCTACCAATCGGGTGTTGTGGCTGACCAGTTGTACCCACCCACAACACAGGGTGTCAGTTTTCCAGGTCTCACCGCAATACGTGCCCTCTTTAAGGGAGGACCCGATTTCTCTCCCCCTGTACAGACATTTCCTAAAAGAACAGGCAAACACCACACTTTCCTATACAGGGCTGCTTTCAGATGTCTTCTAAAGGTTGTATAGTTACTTCTCTTCTTGGCTAGGGAGGTCGTATAACTCCATATCATCCAAAATTTATCCAAAGAAGATAGGGACGTCTTAAGGAAAAGTGGGGCATTCCAGGGTCAAATCAGAAACCGGGACAGCTTCTGTAAATCCGGGGCTGTCTCTAGAAAATAGGAACACTTGGAGGGTCTGCTCATCTAAAACTTGGCATATCACGCACACACACGGGGCCTTGCCCCGGCACAAATGGTGGGTGGGGGACCCTGTTAAGGACGGCATCTTTCTTCAAGAGCCACCGATGGTGACATTGGCCCCAAATCCAAATTTTGTCAGAGCCCAAGGCTTTCCAACCAGTGCCATTCTCCTGCCCTGCATAATGGTTTCTAATGAAGTTGGAATCTGCACACTGTTGCGTAACTAACTGATGAGTAAAAGTGGTGCAGTATCCGCAACATTAGCCTGACAAGGGAGGGCCCCTGCGCTGCAATGTGACATCACCACGCAGGAAACGGGTCACCCTTTCCATGTCATGAGCCTGACATCATCTTGCCACCTGAGCAGGCCCAGGTTGCTGCTCTGCACTCATCACTGTCCAGAGGCACCAGCTTGTGAGGATGATTGAGGGGCGGGGCAACTGTAGTGGAAATGCAGAAGACACTTGTATTTCGAGGAGTTAGGTGGCATGTCCCTTTCCCTTTAACATCCCCAGTTTGATTCTCATGTTTCACACACCTGTTGGGAGTTTCTTGGGTTCTTCTGTGTTGCAAGCGCTGTCTGGATGCCCGGCTGCAGGTAGTGGGAGACTCTCAGCCGCTCTGTATTACAGTGGTGCCCCGCAAGACGAATGCCTCACAAGACGGAAAACCCGCTAGACGAAAGGGTTTTCCGTTTTGGAGGTGCTTCGCAAAACGAATTTCCTATGGGCTTGCTTCGCAAGACGAAAATGTCTTGCGAGTTCCTGCGGGTTTTTTCCCCTCCCCCCCCTTTCCCAAGCCACTAAGCCGCTTAACAGCTGATCCGGTAAGCCGCTTATCAGCTGATCCGCTAAGCCGCTTAACAGCTGATCCGCTAAGCCGCTTATCAGCTGATCCGCTAAGCCGCTAAGCCGCTAAACCGCTTATCAGCTGATCCGCTAAGCCCGCTAAGCCGCTAATAGCGATAATTCGCTAAGCCGCTAATAGGGTTGCTTCGCAAGACGAAAAAACCGCAAGACGAAGAGACTCGTGGAACGGATTCTTTTCGTCTTGCGAGGCACCACTGTAGTTCCATCTCAGGGTCCTGGGCTAATCATGAGTAATTCCAGGTGCACTTGATTACATCAAGGCAGGCTATAAAAGCCATAGGTGGGAGGGGCCCGGTGAGCTTCTGCCCAGATCAAAGGACCTGATGCTGGGAGACCGATGATCCGGGTCTTTCTCCTGCTGCTCTACCTGGGGCTCCAGGCGGCGATTGGGTAGCCCCTGTCGGGTATGTTTTATGTTATGTTTTGTATGCCTGCTGTTTATTTGTTAATAAAAATGTTTTGGTTCCCCTTCCATCTCCTCATTCCTTTTGTCCTGATATCCTTGGAAAGAACTGCTGCATTTGGCAGCACAGCAACATAGTGCTCATGATGTTAGGCCGTTGGGAACTTGGGGTGGAGCCGAACATGGCGGCAGCGCAGCTTCAATGGCCAGCAGCTCCTCTTCCACTTCCTCTTGGTACCACCTCCAGTGAGAGGCTGCTTCAACCATCCTTCCCCTCTGTGGCAGCAGGAGAAGGAGGAGGCGGCCACTGGAGCCATGCCATGCTCAGCTCTGTGCTTTTGGGACATTGGGGGAGGGCCAGCACCCACCACAAAAATATTTTTTGGGGGGAGAGTGAAGGGCTTGGCCCCCAGGAGCTGGTGCCCCTGCTTCCCCTAGAGGCCCACTGGATGCCTTTCTGAGGTCCACAAACAGCAGCTGAGTGTAGTAGCTCTTTCCTCTCTTGTGAACTTCAGCTGCTGGTGTTCAAAGGCATGATCTCTCTCCTCCTAGATATAATATGGTAAAAAGGTAAAGGTAAAGGACCCCTGGATGGTTAAGTCCAGTCAAAGGCGACTATGGGGTTGCGGCACTCATCTCACTTTCAGGCCAAAGGAGCCAGCATTTGTCCACAGCTTTCCGGGTCATGTGGCCAGCAGGACTAAACCGCTTCCGGCACAACGGAACACTGCGACGGAAACCAGAGTGCGCAGTATTATAAGAATTTTAAGGTCTTTTATATATATATATATATAATGAATGTTCATAAATGTGCCAAGCAAACACATACATTTATATATGAACCACATGCCTGAAACCCACAGAAAAAGTCTTGAAACCATTTGACCTCAAATATTTCTCTGCAAGATTGAAGGAAATGGGAAGCTTCCCCATTGTGTCTTTGTTTACAAGTCCTGCCTCAAGGGCACATTTAAGATATGAATAGGGTGAGCCTGTGACCTGGATTCAGGAATTAAGCAGTTATAATAACAAAAGCCCCTTCATGGATCACTGCCTTGCCGTGGCGAAGGGGCTTGAAGAACTCAGAGAAGCTATGAACTACGCCAAGCAGGGCACACAAGATGAACAGGTCATAGTGGAGAGTTTGGACCAAACGTGATCCACCTGGAGGAGGAACCGGCAAACCACTCCAGTATCCTTGCCAAGAAAACAACATGGACAAATACAACAGGCATATAAAAGTTATGACGCTGGAAGATGAGCCCCTCAGGTCGGAAGGCGTCCAACATGCTACTGGGGAAGAGCGGAGGGCAAGTACAAGTAGATCCAGAGCTGATGAAGCGGCTGGGCCAAAGCCGAAAGGACGCTCAGTTGCGGATATGCCTGGAAGCGAAAGGAAAGTCCAATGCTGTAAAGAAAAATATTGCATAGGAACCTGGAATGTAAGAACCATGAACCTGGGTAAGTTGGAGGTGGTCAAAAATGAGATGGCAAGAATAAATATTGACATCCTGGGCATCAGTGAACTAAAATGGACGGGAATGGGTGAATTCAGTTCGGATGACCATCACATCTACTACTGTGGGCAAGAAACCTGTAAAAGAAATGGAGTGGCCCTCATAGTCAACAAAAGAGTGGCGAAAGCTGTACTGGGATGCAATCTCAAAAATGATAGAATGATCTCGATACGAATCCAAGGCAGACCTTTTAACATCACAGTAATCCAAGTGTATGCACCAACCACTGGTGCTGAAGAAACTGAAATTGACCAATTCTATGAAGACTTACAACACCTTATAGAAGTGACACCAAAGAAGGATGTTCTTCTCATTATAGGGGATTGGAATGCTAAAGTAGGGAGGCAAGAGATAAAAGGAACAACTGGCAAGTTTGGCCTTGGAAATCAAAACGAAGCAGGGCAAAGGCTAATAGAGTTCTGTCAAGAGAACAAGCTGGTCATCACAAACACGCTTTTCCAACAACACAAGAGACGACTCTACACATGGACATCACCAGATGGGCAGCATCGAAATCAGATTGATTATATTCTCTGCAGCCAAAGATGGAGAAGCTCTATACAGTCAGCAAAAACAAGACCTGGAGCTGACTGTGGCTCAGATCATCAGCTTCTTATAGCAAAATTCAAGCTTAAACTGAAGAAAGTAGGAAAAACCACTGGGCCGGTAAGATACAATCTAAGTCAAATCCCTTATGAATACACAGTGGAAGTGAGGAACAGGTTTAAGGATTTAGATTTGGTGGACAGAGTGCCTGAAGAACTATGGATGGAGGCTCGTAACATTGTACAGGAGGCAGCAACGAAAACCATCCCAATGAAAAGGAAATGCAAGAAAGCAAAGTGGCTGTCCAACGAGGCCTTACAAATAGCGGAGGAGAGAAGGCAAGCAAAATGCGAGGGAGATAGTGAAAGATACAGGAAATTGAATGCAGATTTCCAAAGAATAGCAAGGAGAGACAAGAAGGCCTTCTTAAACGAGCAATGCAAACAAATAGAGGAAAACAACAGAATGGGAAGAACCAGAGATCTGTTCAAGAAAATTGGAGATATGAAAGGAACATTTCGTACAAAGATTACCATAATAAAGGACAAAAGTGGTAAGGACCTAACAGAAGCAGAAGACATCAAGAAGAGGTGGCAAGAATACACAGAGGAATTATACCAGGAAGATATGGATGTCTCGTACACCCCAGGTAGTGTGGCTGCTGACCTTGAGCCAGACATCCTGGAAAGTGAAGTCAAATGGGCCTTAGAAAGCACTGCAAATAACAAGGCCAGTGGAAGTGATGGTATTCCAGCTGAACTATTTAAAATTTTAAAAGATGATGCTGTTAAGGTGCTACACTCAATATGCCAGCAAATTTGGAAAACTCAGCAGTGGCCAGAAGATTGGAGAAGATCAGTCTACATCCCAATCCCAAAGAAGGGCAGTGCCAAAGAATGCTCCAACTACCGCACAATTGCACTCATTTCACACGCTAGCAAGGTTATGCTTAAAATTCTACAAGGAAGGCTCAAGCAGTATGTGGATCGAGAACTCCCAGAAGTGCAAGCTGGATTTAGAAGAGGCAGAGGAACCAGAGACCAAATTGCAAACATGCGCTGGATTATGGAGAAAGCTAGAGAGTTCCAGAAAGACATCTACTTCTGCTTCATTGACTATGCAAAAGCCTTTGACTGTGTCGACCACAGCAAACTATGGCAAGTTCTTAAAGAAATGGGAGTGCCTGATCACCTCATCTGTCTCCTGAGAAATCTCTATGTGGGACAAGAAGCTACAGTTAGAACTGGATATGGAACAACTGATTGGTTCAAAATTGGGAAAGGAGTACGACAAGGCTGTATTTTGTCTCCCTGCTTATTTAATTTATATGCAGAATACATAATGCGAAAGGCTGGGCTGGATGCATCCCAAACTGGAATTAAGATTGCTGGAAGAAATATCAACAACCTCAGATATGCAGATGACACAACCTTGATGGCAGAAAGTGAGGAGGAATTAAAGAACCTTTTAATGAGGGTGAAAGAGGAGAGCGCAAAATATGGTCTGAAGCTCAACATCAAAAAAACGAAGATCATGGCCACTGGTCCCATCACCTCCTGGCAAATAGAAGGGGAAGAAATGGAGGTAGTGAGAGATTTTACTTTCTTGGGCTCCATGATCACTGCAGATGGTGACAGCAGCCACGAAATTAAAAGACGCCTGCTTCTTGGGAGAAGGGCAATGACAGGCCTAGACAGCATCTTGAGAAGTAGAGATGTCACCTTGCCAACAAAGGTCCGTATAGTTAAAGCCATGGTTTTCCCAGTAGTGATGTATGGAAGTGAGAGCTGGACCATAAAGAAGGCTGATCGCCGAAGAATTGATGCTTTTGAATTATGGTGCTGGAGGAGACTCTTGAGAGTCCCATGGACTGCAAGAAGATCAAACGCATCCATTCTTAAGGAAATCAGCCCTGAGTGCTCACTGGAAGGACAGATTGTGAAGCTGAGGCTCCAGTACTTTGGCCACCTCATGAGAAGAGAAGACTCCCTGGAGAAGACACTGATGCTGGGAAAGATGGAGGGCACAAGGAGAAGGGGGCGACAGAGGACAAGATGGTTGGATAGTGTTTTCGAGGTTACCAGCATGGGTTTGACCAAACTGCGGGAGGTAGTGGAGGACAGGGGTGCCTGGCGTGTTCTGGTCCATGGGGTCACGAAGAGTCGGACACGACTAAACGACTAAACAACAACAACAATAACAAAAGAGTAGCCAAAACCCAGGTAATGCAATCAGGTAATATGCCAGACAGGAGATAAACAACACACTCAGGATTCTGTTTTAGATCTGTGATGTATATCTGCTGGAGACCACCTTTTTCTGTGATGTATGTATGATGTTTCTGGGGGTGGTCTTGGGCTCCAGGGCAGGCCATTTAAAATGTCTATATAAGGGCAGGCACAGCTTTGTTCTGGGGTTACTCCTCCCTTCTACATGTACCGAGTGAGGACCCTGTTACAACAGTTTAATAAAGATCAGGCTTACTAGCTGCTTTGCTTCTCAATATTCTCTGATTGGCCTCTATTATTTTCTCCTACCAATAGGGAACCCACCTAAGGACTGTATATGGGCTCTTGGGTACCCCATAAGGGGAAAAGGGCAGATTTTGTTTACAACAACAGAAACGCCATTTACCTTCCCATCGCAGCAGTACCTATTTATCTACTTGCACTGGCATGCTTTCAAACTGCTAGGTTGGCAGGAGCTGGGACAGAGCAACAGGAGCTCATGCCGTCACAGGGATTCGAACCGCTGACCTTCTGATCAGCAAGCCCAAGAGGCTCAGTGGTTTAGACCACAGCACCACTGGGACTGGCAGCTATTGAGAGCCTTACTCTCCAGGAAACTGAGCGGCAAGCCGTTTGCAGGATGGGGATATGAATGGATGTGGAGGGCCTCTGGGCAAAGGCAAATTATTTTCACACCCTTTCTTTGCAACACATTCCAGGGGAAAAGGAGGCTTTGGTGCCTTCAAGTGCTGTATAGGGGAGAGAATTTGAAAAAGTTCATTTCCCCCTCATTGTTGCATGTCAAATGCCTCTTGCAAAAAGCCAGGCAAGGTCTGGGAGCCCCACTCTCCTCCTTTGTGTGTGACTGTACTATGGAAAGGTCACCCAGTTCCATGCAGAGATTTTCCACGAGGCCTCGTTGAGTTCCCCCTTACCGCAGATAACCAAGCTCTCTCTCGAATGTTTACCTCATTAAAGTGCAATGCATCTTATCAGCCCTCTCGTTAAGTGCATTTTCCAGGAATCTTTCCAGCTGCACTGGTCGTGCTGATTCCGAGAGTTATCGATTGACAGTTAGAAGCCCAGGTCTTCCTGAGGTGGCGAATGATACGAACACGAGAAGAGCCTTACTGGATCAGACCCACCCAGTCCAGCATCCTTTTTTCACAGGTCCAGAACACAGCAACCCTCTCCCTGCTTGTGATTCCCAAAATAAAAAAAATTCCTTCCAGTAGCACCTTAAAGACCAACTAAGTTAGTTCTTGGTATGAGCTTTCGTGTGCATGCACACTTCTTCAGATACACTGAAACAGAAGTTGCCAGATCCTTCTATATAGAGAGCATGCACACGAAAGCTCATACCAAGAACTAACTTAGTTGGTCTTTAAGGTGCTACTGGAATGAATTTTTTTATTTTGACTATGGCAGACCAACACGGCTACCTATCTGTAACTGTGATTCCCAAGCAACTGGTATTCAGAGAGATCCTGCCTCTGGCAGGCGAGATAGAACGGTTGTTTTTTTAAGGGTCCTTGAAACTGTGAGAGGTTTCCTAACAACTCTTAGCACCCATAGCAAACTACATCTCCCAAGATGCTTTGGGGGAAGGCCATGCCTGTCAACGTGGTAAACAGAATGCTTTAACTGTCTGGTGTGGATGTGATCAGAAGTGAGGTTGCTTCCAAAGCAATCTGTTCATTGAGTCTTCATTCTGACTTGAGGGGGAGGTTAGAGGATGTTGTGTCAGGCAGATGTGTGCAGAGGAAGGCAACCAGGATGATCAAGGGTCTGGAAACTTGAGCCTTATGAGGAACGGTTGAAAGATTTGGGTATGCTTAGCGGGTGGCGCTGTGGTCTAAACCACAGAGCCTGGGCTTGCCGATCAGAAGGTCGGCGTTTCGAATCCCTGCGACGGGGTGAGCTCCCGTTGCTCGGTCCCTGCTCCTGCCCACCTAGCAGTTCGAAAGCATGCAGCGCAAGTAGATAAATAGGTACAGCTCCAGCAGGAAGGTAAACGGCGTTTCTGTGCGCTGCTCTGTTTCGCCAGAAGCGGCTTAGTCATGCTGGCCACATGACCTGGAAACTGTACGCCGGCTCCCTCAGCCAGTAAAGTGAGATGAGTGCCACAACCCCAGAGTCGTCCGCGACTGGACCTAACAGTCAGGGGTCCCTTTACCTTTACCTTTAGCCTGGAGAAGAGGAGACAGAGGAGACATGATAGCCATCTTCAAATATCTGAAGAGTTGTCAGATGGAAGATGGAGCAAGTTTGTTTTTCTCCTGCTTCAAATTACAAGAAAGGTGATTTCAACTAAACATCAGGAAGAACTTTCTGACAGCAAGAGCTGGATGGGCTTTTCTTGGAAGATGGTGGACTTTCCCTCTTCGGAGGTTTTTTAAAGAGAGGTTGGGTCGCCATCTGTCACAGATGCTATGATCCCCGCATTGCAGGGGTTGGACTAGATGACTCTCATGGTACCTTCCAGTTCTATGAAGTGGTATCCCACACTTACCAGCACCTCTCTCTGTCACGTCTTCTGTTGCAAAAAGTCCAATCTTTTTAGAAAGAGGATTTGTTGTGCAGGCAACAATAATTGTGCACCTTGAGTTTATCATTATGCCACCTGAAAATAGTGACAATATGGAAGCAGTCTGTTTCTCTTTGCCCTGAATTGACCCCCTTTTTCTGCTTGGGGGGGGGGCTTTTGGAATGAGACTTGTAAAAGACTTTGCTCCATTCCATTTGGAGCTGCAAAATTGACAGCACTTAGAAGGAAGCCAGATGTCTCAATGTTCTTCCTAAGTGTCAATTCTGTTAGTGTAAAAGTCAACTAGCCAAGAAGGGGATGGACAGAGCTGTTGCTTAGCAACCAGTTAGAGTGGCGTGATCTTCACTAAGGTAGACCATGCTCTGATTGTCTGTGTTGTTCTGAGGGAGTTGTCTCTGTTTGTTTTAGCTCAAATATCTTCCTGCTATGTACAAGGCCTGAACTAAGAAAGACCAAACCCCTCTGTTCCTTTCCTTTCAAGTTATATGCTGTTATTGTTCAGGTTGCTCAGTAAAGCATCATAAGGATTTCATTTCCCTCTGCAGTCTGCGTTCAGTGACTAACACTCTGCCACCTGCTAACAAAATCTGTCAGGTCTTTTTTTTAAAAAAGTGCTACAGCTGGCTGTTGAGATGAGTCTTGCCAAAGTTCCCGAAATGCTTATCAGCATGGGAGACTTGCCTGACCATACATTGCGTGGAGAAGCAGAAGGGAGCAAAGAGGCCAAAATCAAAAACATGTAGGCCAAAATCAAACATGTAAGAAGCGAGTTGGATCACAGAACATGATTCTGTAAAGAAAAAGACTACTTCTGTAATTTGTTTGCTTGTTTGTACTCCTTATTGTGGGGCAGTTGCCCGTGGTGATAAATTATTTTGTGTGACTTTGCATTTTGCTAGTCTATCACTACCCTGTGTATTGTTTGTTGAAGTGCCCTTTGTACTGGCATCTAGCTCGGGGGGGGGGGGAGGCATTGCCTGTCTGTTTCCTTCCTGCCCTGCGGAGAGCACAGCGTACAGAGTTTACAGAGAGGGATAGTATCTCTAGTCGGGGTACAGTCAGCGCTATTTTTCTAGAAGAAGAGGTGCCAGAACTCACCACAAACACCTCCCTCGTTCTCTTAGAACAGCAATGGCACCCACCTGAAAAGTGTCTGAACTGAGTTAGGGCTGGGTTCCAACTAAATTTCAAGGCATATCCTGAAATTTCAAGGTATATTCTGGCATCGTATGTTGCTAAGGGACCAGTCTCATTCTCTCTTTTCCCCCACACACCTCCAGACCATGTTAGAAATTGAGATATGAAAGCTGGGAGCTAAACCTTAAGCCAAGGTTGTGCGTGCAACAACTTTTTTATAGCAAGAATACAGTGCTGAAAATGAATGAACTGCAGCTAAAATATTATGTTCACGTGGTCTAGTCCTTCCCCTGCGCGCACCCCCTAATATTCTTAAGAGGGTCTCTTCTCCAGTCTTCAGAGAGTAGCTGGAAGTGGGCAAACAGAAAAAGGTCCCCCCTTTCATAGCTGTCAAGTGTCCCTTATTTGAAGGGACAGTCCCTTATTCCAGCGCCATGTCCCGCTGCTGTCCCTTATTGATGGATGTCCCTTAAATGATGTCCCTTAAATTTCAAAGGAAGCCAGCCAGGGAGGAGGGAGGCTCCAACTGTGTTGCTTGGCTGTGTTGCTCACCCAATAAGAAGTCTAAGAACGACTGGGGGGTGGAGCTTGCATGCCTTGTGTGTGGCTAGTTAATGCAAGCTGAGGGGGTTTTTGAATGCTGGACGCCATTTTGTTGCACGTGCTGCTGCAAACTTTGCAGTGCAAAGCCAGGCCGGGGAGCCATCCTAAGTTGAGGCTGCATAGGCTTTGTGGTGCATGTGATTCAGATTCTATTCAGTTGAACCTCCGGTTACAAAGTTGGTTGGACAGTGTTCTCAAAGCTACCAGCATGAGTTTGACCAGACTGCAGGAGGACAGGAAGACTGGAGTGCCTGGAACAGGTGAGGCTGCAGGTCCCTTATTTTGGCTGCTGGTCCCTTATTTTCAAATCTGTAAGTTGACAGCTATGCCCCCTTTCCTTCCACTCTGCAGTTTTAATCTGAAATCTTAGGCACAGGACAGCGCCCGGAGCTCAGAAACTGTTTTCCCTAATGAAATTCCCCATCACAAAATGTGCCTAGAACAATGGGAGTTTTGAACATTGCTTCCAGAGTGGAATTCAATGGCGCAGTGACAAATTTCAGTTGTACAGTTGAAATTGGTTTGGTTTTCTTCTGCAGCAAACCGGCTTTGCCTTCAAAACCAACCTTTTTGCAATCCAGAAAGTGACTGGAAAAGCTGTGGAAAGTGTGGGATGATTATTGGGCACAACAGTGTCTAATCTCCCTGCAAAAAAATCAGAACGAATCTTCAATAAACTGCTTATGTTGTCTAACCTCCACAGCAAACTTTGCAGGAACAAATCAGAGTGGATGTTCAATGAACAGGTTTTGCTCTCTCTACTGAATTGAGTAGTAGATAGGTAGCCGTGTTGGTCTGCCATAGTCAAAAAAAAAAAAAAAAAAAAAAGAAGTGTGCATGCACACGAAAGCTCATACCAAGAACTAACTTAGTTGGTCTTTAAGGTTCTACTGAATTGGGTTGTCTTTGCTGCCCCCGTCTGGCAAGAAATGAATTTTTTCAGAACCCCCTTTACCCTGGTTTTGAAAGTTGAGGCGTCAGTTTTTTTAAGGATCCAGCTTATTTCTGTGATCCTAAGTTGTTTAAAAGGATGTGGTGGCACTGTGGTCTAAACCACTGAGCCTCTTGGGCTTGCTGATCAGAAGGTCGGCGGTTCGAATCCTCGCGCCGGGGTGAGCTCCCATTGCTTGGTGCCAGCTCCTGCCAACCTAGCAGTTCGAAAGCACTTCAAAGTGCAAGTAGATAAATAGGTACCACTCTGGCGGGAAGGTAAACGGCGTTTCCGTGCGCTGCTCTGGTTTCGCCAGAAGCGGCTTAGTCATGCTGGCCACATGACCCGGAAGAACTGTCTGCGGACAAACGCCGGCTCCCTCGGCCTGTAAAGCGAGATCAGCGCCACAACCCCAGAGTCGTCTGCGACTGGACTTAACCGTCAGGGGTCCTTTATCCTTACCTTTTTAAAAGTTGTTTAAAACTGCTTTTAATATTGTGTTTTAAAGTTGTGGAACACCCTGGGACTTCAGAGGGAAGTACAGGTAATCAATAACAGAAATAATATTGAGTCTACAGGCTGAAAACGCAGGGAGGTCAATCTGTGTTTCAGATTGCATGATGGTTCACATCAGCATGGTTGCATGTGTTTCTGAATAGCCTGCACTCAGTGGGCAGAGATGGGGCCTGGCTCTGTCTAGACAGCTTCACGTTTTCAAATTAAAACACATCGAAATGCAGGATTTCTCAGGAAAGCACAGGGTAGGTGTGAATTGTGGCTACGATAACACATGCACAGCTTCACAAGCCAGAGTTGGGGAAGCACTGGTTGCAGGATTCCCAGTCGCACCTGAAGACTCCAGGGATGGCACCTGTGGGCTTCTGCACTCAAAGCAGATATCCTACCACTGAGCTGTTGCCTTCCGCCAGCTGCATCTGTGATAGGAGCCTTTGAGGACGTCACCACTTTCTGAAACAGATGTGCCAGGGCTAGATTTTTGGTCACAGTCCTCCGCCCGTGGAACCACAACCACATTTTTGTAATGGTGCCTTTCCCCCATTCCTTTTCACGATTACCATGCAAACAGAATCGGCCACCAACATACCCAGCCTTTCGCCTCCCGCCCCTGCCCACTATAACCGACAGCGGTTTCCTTCTTGCTGCCTTTCAAATGTCCAAAGCAATATAGACCTCTAATGAATATTTCCGATGGCAAGATGAGAGTCTTTATTCTTTTTTGGGGGGGTGGGGGAGGGGGCGGTGTGGTGGGACAAGGAAGTGAGGAGACAAGGATGGTCGGGGAGTGAGAAACCCACAGATACTGCTGTCGAAGCTCATTAACTTAAAATAACATTATTCTTTTTTTCATATTTTTTTTTTTACAAAAATAACCAGAAAGGGGAAATAAAATAAAATAGAGGCTGTTCACTTCTCATGGAGAATCTGAAACATTTTCCTTCACGTTCCTAGGAATGTTAACTGTGTCGCTCATTTTAACGGGCGTGTTGCATCCTGTGATTTTGTTCTTTGTTTTGCTTTATTTCTAAAAAAACTATTTCATCCCTTTTATTTGCATCCCTGAATTGCTGTGGTATGTTCTGGTCCACCTGACACGCTCTGTCATAGTGATCTCTGAAGCTGTGCCGCTGTCCAAAGGCTGGCCAAGGCAAGGCCTACGCAGAGTCTGAGAGCTGAGCCGGATGAGGGCCACCCGGGAGAGGAAGACGTGCAGGAGCAGACCTCGCTCTCGGAGCGGCTCTCGTCGTGGTGCCCCTGCCTGGACCGGCCCCCTGTCCTGCTGCTCTCGGCCGGCTCAGGCGAATCTGCCTGCATGTCGCTGCACACCAGCCAGTCTCTGGCAATGGATTGTGGGTAACCGGGCTCAGCTTCCAAGTCACTGTCCATGACTTTCCAGTATTCTTTTCCCTTGAAGAAGTAAGTTGCCCCTGGAAAAGGAAGCAGAAGGGGAACCTGAGAAGAGCCTATCTGTCATGGAGCAAGTCAGTCAGTAAATCACACAGTTCAAGGCTGGAGTTAACTCGTTATTAGAAGAACATGATTTCCACAGACTCGGCTGGGTTTCAGGCCTAATGAGCACAGCAGCTCATACCCTGTAGGTCCTACGCCATGAAATCAGTTGCTGAGATTAGAAGTCTGCCTTCCTACAGCCATCTATGTCTCCTCCCCTCCAGGGCTTCTTCCAAGCAATCAGAGACTGTGCCTGAGTGCAGCCCGTCTTTACTCCACCCATTTCATCCCTCTCCTGGTTTTGGGAGTCAGAGGGAGAGGGGACCTTGTTGCAGCAGGAGGAGGGACACTTGTGACTCTTCATTAGCCTGATTCATTTCTGCCTCTTGACTTCCCTCCTCCCACTTGCCTGCTTCAGCTTCTGCCTCTGATTCTCGACTGCTGTCTGCCATGTACTCCCCCAACTCACTGAGCCCTGTTACCCCTTCAGCTTCCGATAGCTCCTCTTCCTGGTCTTCTCCCTCTGACCACTCATCATTGTCCCACCACCGCTTCCTGGGCTCCGAGCTTTCTTCCCTTCATGGTTCCCCAGCTGGTTCCTCTCATCATTCTTCTCTGCATCCAACAAGTCCATGCCACTTGCTGGACCTGATTCATCTAGTTTGGTCTCCTGTTCTTGCAGAAGACAACCAGATGCCTATGAGAAGTCCACAAGGAAGACTCAAGCAGAACAGTGCTCCCTCTTCCTTTGTCCGTATTCATTCATTCCCTTTTCTCAGAAACATGTGGACTGGAATCGTACTGTCTTTTCATTGAAAGGGCAATAGCTCAGTGACAGAGCGCAGAGCCTTGTGTGCAGAAGGCCCTAGGTGCAACCGCTGGCACATCTGAGCAGGGCTGGGTGGCACATCTGTCTGAAACCTTAGAGCAGCCTTTCTCAACCTGTGGGTCAACAGATGTTGTTGGACAACAACTCCCATCACCCCTAGCCATCAGGACCAGTGGTCAGGGATGATAGGAGTTGTAGTCCAACAACATCTGGGGACCCGAGGTTGGGAAAGGCTGCTATAGACAACAATAAGCTAAATGGTAGAGTATATGGCAATTTAGGATGAGTCCTGTTGCATCAGGGCAAAGGACCATCTAGTCCAGCATCTTGTTCTCACATTGGCTGCCCAGATGCCTATGAACCTGCTCAGTAGCCACAGAATGCTAGCTGACCTCTGGGTGGGGAGAATGTTAAGGGGCTGAGCATGCAGGACAGAATGTTGGTTGATCCTTGGGAAGGGGAATGGAATGCAGTATCCTGGCAATGGGCATGGCCGGTACCCTGCATAGATGTGTTCCATGCGGCAACCTTTTGTTGTAGGCCCTGCATGCATATTTGAAATACAGTGGTACCTCGGGTTAAGTACTTAATTCGTTCCGGAGGTCTGTTCTTAACCTGAAACTGTTCTTAACCTGAAGCACCACTTTAGCTAATGGGGCCTCCTGCTGCTGCCGCGCTGCTGGAGCCCGATTTCTGTTCTTATCCTGAAGCACAGTTCTTAACCTGAAGCACTATTTCTGGGTTAGCAGAGTCTGTAACCTGAAGTGTATGTAACCCGAGGTACCACTGTATTGCAAATTTTTCAATTTTAGTTTGAACTTGCAAACTGAAGGCAGATAGACACATACAGTGGATGCTCGGGTTGCGAATGTGATCCGTGCGGGATGCACATTCGCAACCCGCATCTGTGCGTCTGTGAATGCGCGGGTTGTGATTCGGCGCTTCTGTGCGTGCGCAAAGCACGATTTAGTGCTTCTGCGCATGCGCGACTGCCGAAACCCGGAAGTAACCCATTCCGGTACTTCCAGGTTTTGGCAGTCCGCAACCAGAAAAAACACAACCTGAAGCGGACGCAACATGAGGTATGACTGTACTTCATAGGTTCCATTGCATAATTATTCTCCCTCATACTAGGGCTTCCACCATTTATATGGATAGTTGGCCATTTCATGCATCCATGGATCAAAACAATTAGGCCATCAAGAGGTTTGCTGTGACCACAGCAAAAGCGTGTGCAGCTAGTTACACAGTGTTAATTATTTTAATTATTAAATACAAGTTGGGAGACACACACACTCATTCTGGCCTTTATGTTGTAGCATTCTGAGCACAGGGCGAAGTCTCGCCAGCTTGATGTACAGCCCCTCCCTCCTCCCGTTTGATCCAGTGCTTAACACTTACCGTCGGACCATCGCGTGGCATCATCCAGCCCACTGGGGACCCCCTTCCACAACATGGTCTCCAAAGGATAGCCAGGATCCATCCTCCGCTCGTGGTCATCATAGCACCAGTAGAGAGTGTCCTTAAAGAAATAAGTCTTGTCATTCTGGGCCCAGGAAAATGCGGCGTCGATGCCTCCCGGCGGCAAGCCAAAATCCGAGATGGGCCGGGGGTAACCTTCCTCCACATTATTGTCCTTGAAGACCCAGTATCTGTCCCCTGGGGAGAAGAAACAGACAGGTAGGTAGCAATGTCATTCCTGCTTCACAGCACAGAGCTAGCTTCTAAAAAAGAGAGAGGCTGTGGTAGTCTCTAGCCCTGCTGTAAGGTAAGCAGAGTCTACCTAGACAACTTGGAGACGTCTGGAGGACTTAAGGTCTGCTGTAAATTAAAATGCTGAGGCTCTTACTTAGATTATTAGCGGGAAATTTTGGAGTTGTGAATCTAAAATAGAAATAAGTAGAAATACTTTATTGTCACTGTACCACTTGTTTACAGTGAGATTAAACGACCCCCTCCCCCCATCTCTCAGTCCTTGTTACACTCTGTGTGCTGTTGTATGACCACCAACCCAGAACATCAACTGCAATGTTGCTGTCTTCCATTCATGGCCCACTGGTAGAAACTGTTCTTTAGCTTGTTGGTGCGGCTTATCATGCTTCTATACAGGCAGGAGATTAAAAAGGTGCTGGCCAGGGTGTGAGTCATCCCTGAGAATGTTCCTCACTCTTCTGAGGCAACGGTCTCCTGCGATAACATCTAGCGGACTCAGGGGGCAGCCCATGAAATCATGTGCTGTCTTCACCACCCTCTGTAGGGACTTTCTGTCCATGGCTGTCAAACCAGCGTACCACACAGTAATATAGTATGAGAGAACACTTTCTATCGTGGACCGATAGAAGGGAATCATCAGTTGCTGTCTAACATTGTTCTTTTGCAAGACCCTAGGGAAATGAAGTCTCTGTTGGGCCTTCCTAACCACCTGGGCTGTCTTGACCTTCCAAGTAAGATCTTCACTAAGATGGACTCCCAGGAATTTAAAGGAAGAGACTCTCTCCACACGGCCCCCGCTGATATACAAAGGGGCTAGCTCCCCTCTCTTCCTCCGAAAGCCCAACACCAATTGCCTTGCCAATGTTTAGGTGCAGATTGTTCTCTGAGCAACATGTGGATACCTTTTGAACCTCCCCCCTGTATGCAGATTCGTCTCCGCCTGTAATTAAACCCCTTATGGTGGTGTCATCAGCAAACTTAATAATTGCAGTAGATAGCAAAGAACACCTCCTTCTTACCTTCATAGACTAGGGCTAAGACTACAGTATTGTCAGGTGTGGGGGAAAGGGAAAGGGAAAGACCAAGGAGACTTCTCAAGGCTGTGTGTGTTTTGCCTTTCAGTTCTTGCTGGCTGTGGCTGTCCTTTCCCGATTAGCCAGTGGAGGGCAGCATTGCTCAGTCGACGAGCCAACACCAGGCTCTCCTAACAATATCCTTGACACATGTATAATTCCATGTTTGTGTCGTGTTTCCAATAAAGAGGACTAATCCCTCTCACCGTCAACTCCTGCCATGCCATCTGATTTCAAGGGGAAGAAGACAAAGATGCAATTTCTTATTGTGTCAGTGACTTTACGCAGAGGCTTTCTAGGTGAGTGAACCGCGGGGAGTGTGCTCACTTAGCAGTGGAGCACACATTGGCAAGCCTGCGTGTAATTGCCAGCTGCCATTCACGGATGCTGGCAGAACAAGGTGTCTAGGTCAGAAGGAGGGGTGGAGGAGAAGTCCTGTGTGATTCCTAAATGAACCAAAATGCAGCAGTCCTTTGAAACTTGCACTTTTCTGAATTTTGCAATGCAGTTCTCTAGCCAAGTGGAAGTGAGAGCTGGACCATAAAGAAGGCTGATCGCCGAAGAATTGATGCTTTTGAATTATGGTGCTGGAGGAGACTCTTGAGAGTCCCATGGACTGCAAGAAGATCAAACCTATCCACTCTGAAGGAAATCAGCCCCGAGTGCTCACTGGAAGGACAGATCCTGAAGCTGAGAGTCCAATACTTTGGCCACCTCATGAGAAGAGAAGACTCCCTGGAAAAGACCCTGATGTTGGGAAAGATGGAGGGCACAAGGAGAAGGGGACGACAGAGGACGAGATGGTTGGACAGTGTTCTTGAGGCTACCAGCATGAGTTTGACCAAACTGTGGGAGGCAGTGGAAGACAGGAGTGCCTGGCGTGCTCTGGTCCAGGGGGTCACAAAGAGTCAGACACGACTAAACGACTAAACAAAAACAGCCAAGTGTCATGGGCTGGTGGATGCAGAGGAATGGTGTAAGGAACCAGCTGGGAAATCCCCAAGGGAAGAAGGTTCAGAGTCCTGGGATTGGTGGTGGGGCAATGATGAGTGGTCAGAGGCAGAAGAGGACTGGGAGAAGGAGGTAGCAGAAGAGGGAACAGGGTTTAGTGAGCAGGGAGAGTCTGTGGCAGAAAGAAGTCCAGAATTGGAGGCAGAAGCTGAAGCAGGGGAGGAGGGAGCCCAAAAGGCAGAGAGGAGTCAGACTAGTGAAGAATAATGGGTGTTTCCTCCAGCTGCTGTGATAAGCTCCCTTTCTCACTGCTCTCCCAGAACTAGAAGAGGCATGAAAAAGGTGGAGGAAAGGTTGACTTCAGGCAGGAACAGTCTCTGATTGCTGGGAAAAAGCCCTGGAGCGGAGGGGAGTTAGATGGCTGTGGGAAGGTGGGGATTTTCAGTCTCGGAAACTGATCCATGGGGCAAGACGTACTGGAGACAAGCTGCTGTGTCATCAGGACTGGCACTCCACCAAGTCTGGGCAGATGCTGTTCTTGCTAATAAAGAGTTAACTCCAACCTGAACAGTGTGATTTACTGATCAGCTCACTCCTGTCATAACAAATGAGGTGTACAAAAAAACACGATATGTACTGGAGTAAAGTGTGCACAAAAATGCATATATGAATAAAAATAGCAAACAAAACTGCATTGCACTAGAAGAACAGGAGTTTGGATTTGATATCCCGCTTTATCACTACCCTAAGGAGTCTCAAAGCAGCTAACATTCTCCTTTCCCTTCCTCCCCCACAGCAAACACTCTGTGAGGTGAGTGGGACTGAGAGACTTCAAAGAAGTGAGACTGGCCCAAGGTCACCCAGCAGCTGCATGTGGAGGAGCAGGGAAACGAACCCGGTTCACACACTGGCTCCTGGGGGGAAATTGTTTTGCAAAAATGTGTAGATTAGGCAAAATTGTATTAGGATAAATTTACAGTAAAATGCTAATGAATTTGCAGCAGGACGTAATATATATATATATCACAAATTGATGTGGCAATGTGAAGAACTGAACCTAAGATGGGGAAAAACCAAGAAAGTGAAACTTACATTTCCCCCCCATCCAGAATCGAAAGGAGCTGGTGCAATGTTGCCTGAAGGCATGTGGTGACAACACCCAGCACAGGCCAATGATGTCGTCAATCCATGTCAAGTACTATTGGCACACCAGTGATGCTCTCAGGACAGGACTTGAGGGCATTTTGGAGTAAATGAAGTAATGAACATTACCATCTAAAGCTAGAGTGGGGAACCTGTGGCCTTCGAGATGTTGTTGGAGTCTAGCACCCATCATCACTTCCCACCCCGATCTAAAAAGTGGCTTCCTTGCAAGACCATGCATACCAAAGTCTAAAATTACCCAGGTGAGCCACAGCTCACCACAAGACATTAGCAACATGCAGCTGGGAAAGCCCAGGAGACTACTAGAGTGATGTTCAGCTTGATTATCTGGAATCAAACCAACACATGTCATTTGAGACAAGTAATTTTCTTCCAGCTGAGCAATCTGTACTCTAAAGCTTAGAGATGAGGCTCAAAGAGGCTTAAACACAGTGGGGGAACAAAGAATCTGGGAATGCCAAAGAAAGGGTCACCTACAACTGTGTCAAATGCTTTCTCTTACCTTTGAAGAACACAATCTTGTGGTCGTGGGTTCTCTCATAAACAGCATCCACACTCTCCAGGTTCAGAGGCAGCCCACGCCAGAAACGATGGATCTGAGCTGGCTGGAGGGAGACCAGATGTTTGTTGCGAGTCAGTCTCCAGAAGTATTTGCCTGGATGAAGAGGCATTGGTTAGTAGGAGATTGTTATGTACTGAGTTGAATAGGATCCAAAATGCAGCAGTCTGATTGGTCCTAGAACAATAGGATTCAGAATGCAGCAGTCTGATTGGTCCTAGAACAATGCAGCAGTATGATTGGTCCACACAGCCACCCAATCCAGCTACAGGTGGAAGTGAATCCACAACCTGATTGGCCTACAGAAGAATCCCAGAATTAGCCAATCACATGCAGCCCATTGTATAAATAATGTATATAAAGCAGATATTTTGGGGAAACTTTCATTCCTCCTCACCACTATGAGCTGAATAAAGAGCATGAAATCCACACTCGACTCCGAGTACATTCCAGAGATGCAACTCTTTCCCCAGGGGCACTTCTTTTTCTCCCTTGACAATTTTTTATTTTTGCAGCCCTCTGAACAACAGCTGGTTGAAGGAAGCTTGTGGAACTTGTGGTCAGAGCCCGAACAGCCTTTGTGGTTTTGTTAGCAGTCTCATGGGTAACCTCCTGTTCGATGCACATGCAGCAAAAATCCCATGGGAGGCGGGGAAATGCTTTGCTAACTCAAGACGGCCCTTGCAAGTCTGTATTCAAGGTGGCTTGGCTCCTTCCTGACTTCTGCAATTCCAACAGGTGGTGACGTAGTCTTTCAGAAAATTGGATCCTAGCCTAATAGGGCAGAAGGCAAAAGGGGGGGGGGGAGCCCACACCACAACCCCCTCTCCAAGCTCTTCAACATCTGCAGGGCGGTTCAATTTTTTTCTTTTTAAAAATACAGTTGTAAGGATTTATTTCATCAGCTGGTAATTATGCAGCACTTTGCATATTTGTTTTATATGACACGGGCCGATGCATGAATAATGCATTGGAATGCAGTCTGGATAGCAGCAATTACAAATTCTTTGAAGATGGTGGGTTTTTTTTCTTTTTAAAAAGGACAGGAAAATTAAAACCTCAGCCTTCGAATTGGGTGCCCTTTGCATGTTTATGGGAAATGCATGCAATTAGATCGAGATGTTCTTTGCATCCCTAATGAAGCTTTTGCTACAAAAAGGGCAGCTTCCCAGTATTTCTGGGAGAAATATCGCCGGGTCATATCGTTCCTCCCTAGCCTCCCCCACCGAAAAGGTATTAAACACCCAAAGTTCAAAGTGTTCCAAAGCTAATTTGTCATAAATGCTGTCAGGAACACAGGGGAAGTGTAGCTTAGGAGGAGAGAATATGGTCTGCATGCAGAAGGTCCCAGTTTCTTTTCTGGATAACCTAATCCAGGTTTCAGGCTCTTTCCTACATAGAGAAGGGCAGGAGGAGCTCTGCAGGGGGCTGACTAGTTAAAAAGCTGCCAACCTCCAGAAGAAGACTATTCTCTCCCTTTTTTGTAAAGTTTTTTAAAAAATATTTATACTCTTTTGATGGGTATCCTTGCCCTTTCTCTGGTTGCCTCCCTTGGGTCAATTTCTAGAGTGCAAGATGCACGGGACATGGGCCTGTCCTTTCATCACTTGCAAAGTGAGATTTACGTGGGTGGCATTTATTATTCCTCCTCCAGGAGGAGCCAGCAATCTCCGGGCCTCACCATCTCCATCTGCAAAATGGGGCTAATAGTGCTGCTGTCCATTTCACATGGCTGCTCTAAGGATGTCAGGAACTGGCTGGACACTGAGAAGTCTGGTGGTTGAATGCTGAGGAGTGGGGCACCCAGAGAAGTGGGGGTTGGAGACCGACTTGGAAGAAGGGATCGGTGATCCGTAGGAGCCTGTTACAGCTGGGAGATGAGAGTCAGAGACAGGAGAAGGTGCAGGACTGGAGAATGAAGAAGAGGTGCAGAAGGAGAGAGAGATAGGTCAGGCTGGTATTGCGCCAAGGGCTTCCACACTTCCTCCTCCTCCTCCTCCTGACCCCACCTCTCCTGCCCCACTGTCTCCCAGGACCAGAAGAGGAGTGAAGAGGGAGGAGCAGAGGCAGTTTACAAGCAGGTTGCAAGCCAAGGTCAGGGGTGAGGCCTTTTAGTTGCGGCAACTGCCTCATTGGCTGCACATCTAGGAGAAGTTGGGAGACATAGGACTGATGGATATGCCTTTCCCTAACTTGACAATGAAGATTATATTCCTCACTCTGGATATTCCGTGCCTGTCAGCGCCAAGACAAAGGGCTACTATTGTAATACTGAACGTGAAATGTTCTGAACACACCATAAATACTAAATATGATGATACAGTTGTTGTTAATGATGACATTATTATTATTATTATTATTACTATTATTATTATGGGGGGCGGTTCAGGTGGCGAAATGTACAAATATAATACGGGTTATGTCAGGCTGTCAGCAAATCAGTAGAAAAGTGACGCTTGCTAGTATCCTATTAGAATGATAGTACACTGGAGACAATGCATCCATGTCGGTTATTGGGGCAGGAAGAGATTAATATACAGTATATATAAGATCTAAAATACTTGGCTCAGTTAATCTCTTTTAAGAACCATGATAAGTTACAAAGAACAAATGGGTTGTCTTACATTGAATGAGGTTGATTGCCTTTCCGTGATTTGCATTTAGCATTTGGATAGTGTTTGTAGAATTATAAACAGGTGAATTTTTGTAGTGGCTGTTTCTTTTTTTTAAAAAATAGAATATTTTATTCAAAAACATTACTCCTAATAATCATATATAGTCGTCATCAGAAAGAAGACTACAATGAAAGCAGAGGTGGCTTGGAACGAATGCTTTTGCAGTCAGAAAGCATCTTAGCCAAGGAACCATTGGAGATTCTCCAAATTTTGAATGCGCAAGAGCTCTCGCGGGAGAGCAACCGAAGGCGAGGCTGTACCCAGGCTTCTCTGCTTCTCTTCCTTTTTTCACTCCCGGACACGTCTTGCGAGCAGCTGTTGCAGAGTGTGATGCCAGATGGGTTGCATCATTAAGGCACACATAGCTGGAGTGTCAGAGACTTGAACAGAGTCTCAGGCTGGGGAGACGGAAGCCTTAGGGAAGGAGCGGAAGGGGCCTCATCCAGTCTGGTGCCAGCATCCTAGAACAAGCATCAGGGCCTTGGCAGGGCTTGCTGGTACTGCCATGGGGCTCCTGTGGCTGCTGCAGCTCTTGCCTCTGCCTTGCTCATCTGTGGCAGCAGCTGGCGTAGACTAGAGAGGTGACCCTTGCTTAGGGCTCACACACTAGAAGTTGCCATCATCATCACACCAGCCCTGCCCCTACATGCATACCAAGTCAGACCACTGATTCTTCTACTCAGGGCTGTCTACACGGGTGGCACTGTGGTCTAAACCAGTGTTTCGAAACCTTGGGCCTTTGAACTACAATTCCCATCATCCCTGACCACTGGTCTTGCTAGCTAGGGATGATGGGAGTTGTAGTCCAAAAACAGCTGGCGGCCCAAGGTTGGGAAACACTGGTCTAAACCACTGAGCCTCTTGGGCATGCTGATTGGAAGGTCAGCGGTTCGAATCCCTGTGACGGAGTGAGCTCCCGTTGCTCTGTCCCAGCTCCTGCCAACCTAGCAGTTCGAAAGCACGCCAGTGCAAGTAGATAGATAGGTACCACTGCGGCAGGAAGGTAAGCAGCATTTCCATGCACTCTGGCTTCCGGCACAGTGTTCCATGGCACCAGAAGCGGTTTGTCATGCTGGCCACATGGCCCAGTGTAGGAATGATCGCTGGGTACGGAGCACACTCCCCACCTGCAGGCAGCCTCAGCTGTCTGCACTCATGACCTTGGGGTGTGGGACACACTCCCCCTCACAGATAAAGCCACAGCTGTCTGAACATCTTGCCCTCTGTCTAACCTTTTGCGGTCTCAAGTCTGCGGTGTCCTGTCTGTGACCTTTGTCTCTGAGACCTTTGTCTCCTTCGTCATACACTGTACAAGGGGAAAATGATGTGGTGGAAACAGGTGCCAAAATCGCTTTGTACCACCCCACAATCTCGGGAGTGGAAGATGTGTGACGGTCATAGCCCAAAATGTATCTGCCTGGGTTTGCATATTGTGTCAATAAAAGGAGCCTCCACAGAGCTGGCCGGCAGCTTGCTTGCAGCTCACCTGCATTATCAACTTCTGCCTCATGTCCTTCACTTCAGCCCAGAAAGCTGTCTGTGGACAAATGCCGGCTCCCTCAGCCTGAAAGTGAGATGAGCGCCTCAACCCTATAGTCACTTTTGACTGAACTTAACTGTCCAGGGGTCCTTTAGTTTACCCTTCCCCCCCCCCCCACACTGACTGGCAGTGGCTCTCCAGGGTTTGAGACAAGGGGCCTCTCCCAGACCTGCCTGGAGATGGCAAGCATTGAACCAGCTATGATCTTTCCCCAGCTAGTGTGGCCTGGAAGCAAACCCCAGCAGTGTGCTGTTGTTGTTTTTAAAGGAAAAGAGCCACATGCTCACCTTTGAAAAAGAAAGCCTCTCCTCGAATCTGAGCCACTGCGTCAAAATGTGTGTTGCATCTGTTGGGCACGTCTCTTCTGAGCCTAGTGGAACACAAAACAAAACGGCGTTGCTTATCATTCGTGATGTCATAGGTTCTGTCCAATCAGGCAGGGCTACCCAAAGCTGTCAATAGCTAGGGCACAGTTGTTGCTTTTGCTCCCCCCAGAGGAACACTTCTTTATTGCACTCAAAAATGAGTTTTCGTTTCTTGATTATCTCTGAGAATAAGGGGCATTCTCCTTGCTACTGCAAGAAAGCCAAGGGCAACAGGTCTAAGAAATTCAATCCCTGGCATCTTCATTAAAAAAAATCAGGTTGTTGTGATTTAAAAATAAAATAAAAATGGCAGATGAAGATGATGGACTATATGGAACTTGCCAAACTGACTGGGAGACTCTGAGACCAGAGAGAAGAGATGGTGGAAGAAGATTGGAAGAAGTTTAAAGAATATTTGAAAAAAAAATGTTAATATTTAAATCTTAGAATAGCTTTGGAAGTGGATAGAGGCTGTAGGGTTAGAAGTAGAAGATAGCGTATTTTAAAATAGTATTATTTGTAAGTGACAAAATGTGAATATTTTTATGGTAAAAGTAAACGTGATAAAAAATGGTTAAAAATTAGGATATATGTAAACTGCTAAAGATGAGGTAAAATGAAAATCAGATGGGGGGACTTGGGGAAACTCATCTAACAATGTTTAGAAAAAATAAGGATAATACAAGAATTTGTTTGTATTGTTTGTTTTTCTGTTTGTGTTGTTTAGTTGTGTTATAAAACGAATAATTTTTTTTGAAAAAATAAAATAAAATAAAATAAAAAATCCTTTGTCCTGGAGATCCACAAATCTGAGCCAGAGAAACACCTCTCAGCTTTTTCTGATATGCTGCATTAATTAGTCTACCAGAAGCTCCAGAGTGGCCCACTTTGGACATTTTACATCGTATACCTAATTTACGCCCTTTGGATCCGCATCTGTTCCAGTGCAAGAGATTTAGCAACACATGTAATTCTGAAATCAGTGGGATTTGAAAAGGTTTGAGTTTATCTGGATCAAATATACTTTGGAGTTCTTCTTTTAGCTGAAAATTCGGAGGTGGTGCTGATGGACTACCTCTGCATGGAGGGTCCTTGCCAAGCTCCCTTCCCAATGGCAGCTGGTGCCCCTGAAAACGGGTAAGGCAGAAAGCAGGGAGCCTCAACAGTAGATGGAGCCAGAGCCAATGGCAGATGGAGCCAATTTATTCTACTTTTGTCAGCGTTCTCCTCCTTGAGTTCTACAAGGGCAACACTGAGATGAAGGAGAAGGAAGCTAACAGGCCAGCTCCAGGGGACCGAGGTGTCTTCAGACCCCTTGAAATCTCTGGGCAAGGGGCCAGGCTCCCTCAATGTTGAGGGGGCGGAGGAGGCAGCTCCCAAAGGTTGGCCTTTTCGCCTGTCGACCTCCTCCATGTATTGTCACATGTCCACTGAAGGTCCAGCACTGTGGCGTGACCCTCTGAGGAGCCCCGCGTGCTGGTGCCAGGTGTGTGTGATGTCACACATGTGTGATGGCCTGGGACTTGGGCTTAGACTCGGAAGCAGAGTAGTCTCAGTCCGCACCGGATCCTTTGCCTCAGGCATCACCTGAACCAAGTCTGGGGCCTGATCCTGAAGAGTCCCAGTCTGCACAGGTTCCCCTGCAACAAACACCAGCTGGGCCGAGTCAGGGGCCTGAGCCTGCCCTGGCTCCAGATGCGGGGATGACCTCGTTGCCTTCAGCTGGGCCATCACTTACAGCTGCTCCACTACCGGTTTGGTCAGGGGAGGCTGAGGCGGCCCCTGGGTCTAGTCACCCACTGACGTCTCCTGAGCTGCAGAGACTAAGATCTGAGAGAAGGAGGGACCTGAGTACTCGCAGGAGGAGTGCTCGCCTTTGGGCGAGACAAGGAGGTGAGTCACTGGGGGATCAGGACTGGCTGTTACCTCGACAAAGATAAAAGGGTGTCGGACCCTGCCCCAGGTTGCGGGAGCAACATTGCTGTTTGCTAGAACATGCCTGAGACCCTGCGCCCGACCTAGCCTGGTTTCCTGCCTGGGGCCTGTCGGACTGACTCCTCACGGAATCCTTGAATTTGGGACTGGACCTGGACCGCGTTGCTCGGGTTAACCCCTGGGCCCAGCACAACATGCACAACAGCCCCCTGCATAGCTGTCAACCTTCCCTTTTTTGTGGAAAATTCCCTTATTCCAGCGCCATTTCCTGCTGCTATCCCGGATTGTTATATATCCCATAGACTGTCCCCGGGACAGGTGAGGCTGCTGGTCCCTTATTTTCAAATCTGAAAGTTGACAGCTATGGCCCCCTGCAATGTTGTGTACAACTCAGTTCCTCTGGCTGGGTGTAAGTAAGAAGGCAGGTACTAGGGGACTGGTTGGGTGCAAACTAAGGCTGCTGAGGCAGGACCCAATTCACACCAATAGACCAGCCTCCATTGCCCTATCTCTTATGATCTTTGGAGAATCCCACATGACACACAAGAATCATAGAATCCATAGAGTTGGAATGGACCCAAGAGATGTCTAGTCCAACCCCCTGCAATGCAGGAATCTCAGCTAAAGCATCCATGACAGTTGGCCATCCAACCTCTGCTTAAAAACCTCCAAGGGCAGAAAACCCACAACATGGGACCCTCGTACCTACGGGACCGCCTCTCCTGGTATGCCCCACAGAGAAACCTACGGTCTGCAAATAATAACATCCTCAAGGTCCCAGGCCTCAGAGAGGTTAGGCTGGCCTCAACTAGAGCCAGGGCCTTCTCGGCTGCAGCTCCAAACTGGTGGAATGCTCTGTCAAAAGAGACTAGGGCCCTGCGGGACCTGACATCTTTCCGCAGGGCCTGCAAGACAGAGTTGTTCCGCCAGGCCTTTGGTCAGGGCGCAGCCTGACTCCCTCCTCTGGCAACCTGCACATAATTCTGCTTAATTGGTTGCCATCAATTTGATTTAATTAATTTTTATAATGAAATATTTTAGATTGTGTGATTATTTGACTGATTATTTGATTGTTGTTAGCCGCCCTGAGCCCGGCTTTGGCTGGGGAGGGCGGGATATAAATAAAATTTATTATTATTATTATTATTATAACATCCCAAGGGAGACCATTCCACTGACAAACAGCTCTTGCTGTTGGAAATCTTTTCTGTATATTTAGTCAGAATCTTCTTTCTTGTAACTTGAAGCCACTGCTTCGAGTCCTACCCTCCACAGCAGGAGAAAACAAGTCTGTTCCCTCTTCCAAGCCCTTGAGATATTTGAAGATAGCTACCCAGCTCCTTCGTCCGCTCTTCATAAGGCTTGGTTTCCAGACCCTTGATCATCTCAGTTGCCCTCTTCTGCACACCTTCCAGCTTGTGCAGGGCTTTTTTCCAGGGAGAACTCACAGGAATTCAGTTCTGACACCCCTCAGGGGGCGCCATTACCACTCTTCTGCACACAGAAGACTTACCATTTGCTTGTTCGTCTTCTTTGCTTCAGACATAGCCGAATAAACCCTTAAAAATATTTTTAACCTCTCTTGCAGGCCTGAGCTCATTCTGAGCTTTAGCTAGTCTGACCTTCCCTTGCAACCGTTGGCTACTTGTGTAAACTCCTCCTTTGTGATTTCCCCTTCCACTTCTTATGCATGCCCTTCTTAGCTCATCTGTAAGCTCCTTATTCATTCACACAGGTTTCCTTAGATCCACTTTTTTTTCTTGTTGGAACTGTCTGCATTAGGGCCTTCAATATTTCTCCATTTAGAAACTCCCATCCATCTTGGACTCTTTTGTCTTTGAGTATTTCTGACCATGGGACGTCACTCACTATCTCCTTAAGCTTTTTGAAATTGGCCTTCTTAAAGTCCAGAGTGCGTGTCAGATTACACTCAGCTTTCCCTTTCCTCTTGTGAAACCCAGAAAGACACGATCACTTCCTCCCAAGTTTCCGAGTACAGTGGTACCTCGGTTTAAGAACTTAATTCATTTTGGAGGTCTGTTCTTAACCTGAAACTGTTCTTAACCTGAAGACCAATTTAGCTAATGGGGCCTCCTGCTGCCGCCATGCCGCCGGAGCACGATTTCTGTTCTCATCCTGAAGCAAAGTTCTTAACCTGAAGCACTATTTCTGGGTTAGCAGAGTCTGTAACCTGAAGCGTATTATAACCTGAAGTGTATGTAACCCAAGGTACCACTGTACCTTTATTGAACCCCCCCTCCCTGCAAATAAACACCAATACCTCCCCCTAGATTTATTTGAGCCCCTCTAAACTGTGCCAGCCTTTCAGCCACCAAGTGAAACTGTGCGAGCGGAGAGATCGTGCAAATTTCAGGTGAGGAAGGGCACCGATTAAAATTTCATGTATGGCGAGTTCCCCCGAGAGTGATGGCGGACGAGTTTTCCCTGTCGTGCTGAGTAAGCTGCTGTGATACAAGGTGACTTGAGGGCATGGAGAGGGAGCTGAACTTCTCTCCACCCTGCTGGAGTTATTGAAAGGGTGGACTCTGGTTTCCACAGGAAAGAAGAGCCAGGAGATGGCAGTCCAGTCTAGAACAAGAGTAGCAAAATAGTAGCATGGATGGGGAAGGACCATAGGTCAGTGGGAAAGCATCTGCTTTGGGTCTCAGGTTCAGTCCCCAGCATCTCCAACTCATGCTGGGGGAGCCCTCTTTCTGAAACTCTGGGGAGCCACTGCCAGTCAGTGTGGGCAATATTGAGCTAGATAGACCAAAGGTCTGACTCGTATTAAGCCAGCTTTCAATGTTCCTAAGTTCAGCAATAGGTACCCATATCCTTTTCAGACCACTGCATGAAGAATAAAAGTAGCTCATGAGCCTACAGAGACTGACCATCAATACAAAGGATGCCTATCCAGTGCAGTCGTCTCCAACCTGATGCCCTCCAGATGTTTTGGACTTCAACTCTCATCACCTCTAGTCACTGGTCATGCTGACTGGGGCTGGTGGGAATTGTCATCTGAAACATTTGGAGGGCACCAAGTTGGGGAAGGCTTGTCTAGAAGGCACTCAGATACCACATCAGCTGGAGAGAGGTGGGTTCAGATGTAATTATTTTGTTTATACCTCACTTTCTGTGGGACGTGGGTGGTGCTGTGGGTTAAACCACAGAGCCTAGGACTTGCTGATCAGAAGGTCGGCGGTTCGAATCCCCATGACGGGGTGAGCTCCCGTTGCTCGGTCCCTGCTCCTGCCAACCTAGCAGTTCGAAAGCATGTCAAAGTGCAAGTAGATAAATAGGTACCGCTCCAGCGGGAAGATAAGCAGCGTTTCTGTGCGCTGCTCTGGTTCTCCAGAAGCGGCTTAGTCATGCTGGCCACATGACCCAGAAGCTGTACGCTGGCTCCCTCGGCCAATAAAGCGAGATGAGCGCTGCAACCCCAGAGTCGGTCACGACTGGACCTAATGGTCAGGGGTCCCTTTACCTTTACCTTTACCTCACTTTCTAGGCAAAATGGGCTCCCATACCATGCTCATATGCCTCCTGAGTGATCCTGCTCACTCCTTCTCTTGCCTCCCACCCACATGATTTCTATCATTCAAGGGGGAGGATGAGAGCTGGGTTCTTCATCATGTAGGGAGCCTACTTGAATAGCCGGGAAGAGCTGTAGCTTAGTGGTAGCACATCTGCTCTACGTGCAGATGGTCCCAGGTTCAATCCCTGGGAGGGGATTCAAATTCAGAATTTCAGTGTTTGCAAATGCGGATTTTGTAACTCCCGCTCCTGTACTTCAAACTCAAAGTTTGATTGGAGAATTCCAGTTCTGTGCCCTACGCTTGCTTCTTTTCCACCGAAGAAGATGAGGATGGGTTGTTGACTCCTGAACTCAACTTACGGAACAGTGGAGCGATTCTCCGGTAAGTCTGGCAAGATGGGGTGGTCCTCTGTTTTCGATATTTCAGGTTTGGCTGTTGGGGACACAGATTCCCTGACCCCTGCATGCAAAGACAAGGATGAATTAGACCAGCAAGGGGTGGCTTATCCATCTTGGGGCAGAAGTAGAGAAAAGTCAGGCAAGCAGACAGACTGCCCAGCCAAGTTTTTCATGGGCTGGCAGGTCTCCTGCCTCACCATAAAAGCATGAAACCCTGTTCTGAGGAGAGTCTAGTTCTCCAGCTGATTTTTTTCTGGGGGCAGGTACCCTTCAAATGCAAAAAGAACGAAATGCAAAAACTCAAAACAGAAAAAATAACCCAGAGGCTGGAGGAAATTTGTGATCCTATCAAATGCCGTAGAGGCCCAGGCTGCAAGCCCTATTGGTGAGGTGTTGATTGCATTTGGCCTGCTCTCTGTACCACCTCCTAGTGACTGGAGCAGGGAATTGCAAGCAGTTTAGGGTTGGGTTGAGCCAATAGTGTGGGCAAACTCATGGACCACAACAGCAAAGAGGTCTATCATATGGGTACCTGAAAATAACAGGGTGGTGTATAAATATCAGATCAGTGCGGAATCCTCTTGGCTATGTCAGGTGATGCCAATGAGCCAATGGCATGCCACCGGCTGCTATATAAACCTTCTAGATCTGCTATGCTCCTCCAGTCTGGGCCATTCATAATTGAAGGCTATTCCCTCTACTCCACCTACAGCGAGGATAGCTCAGTGGCGTAGCGTGGGTTGTCAGCACCCGGGGCAAGGCAAGTAATTTGCGCCCCCTAACCCGTGGATTTGCGCCCCCTAACCTGTGGATTTGCGCCCCCTAACCCTAACCCTCAGATGTTGTGCCCGGTGCGGCCGGCCCCCCCTGCACCCCCCACGCTACGCCACTGGGATAGCTCAGTCAGTAGAGCACGAGACTCTTAATCTCTGGGTTGTGAGTTCAAGCCCCACATAGGACACAAGATTCCTGCATTGCAGGGGGTTGGACTAGATAGCCCTTGTGGTCCCTTCCAACTCTTCAATTCTATGATACTTGCCAGCCTATAGTTCCAAGCGCCTGACATCTCTGTTGTGCAGGGAAATGGAGCCATGCCTCCTGGTTTCTCAACACCAATTCTTCACCCAACCAACTTGACATGTGCACAAACAGACCCGGGCTCACCATAGAGTTGCCATATCCGGACTTTGTCATCGTAAGGCAGGTCATACTTCAGGGGATCTCCGACGGGGCCCTGGTAGTATGGCCTCATGATCGACTCTATGGCAGAGATGTGGGTCAAGCCAATGGCGTGGCCAAACTCGTGGACTGCCACGGCAAAAAGATCCATCCCATGGGTATCTGAAAATAACAAGGAGGCAGGGAGGCAGATGCACAAAGAAGTAAATAAATGTATAACTGGTTGACCTCCCCTTCCTTTTGCAAGCACACACATTGCAAATCATATGCAATTTTAAACAATAGAGTGGAGCTTCTTTCCCTTCCCTCCGAGTTTGTTTACGCAACAGTGTAAAATATAGAGAAAATCGTCAGCAGGGTATCTAGAATACAAAAAAAGCAAAAAGATGACAGCGTCGATCAGAATGCAATCAAAAGAAAAATTAAGAAAGGAATGGAAATGTGTTGAAGAATATATTGTACAAAATCATTCTATTAGAAATCTCTGGGTAAGTATAGATTGAACCCATTAAGTTAAGAAGCTATGTTTTTAATAGATGAATGATCATTCTAATGAACAAAACTGAACACAATATTAGAGTTGTGTGCTTTTTTTAAAGTAACAAGTTGGATATAACGCATATGGGTGAAGGAAGTCAAATGGGTATTTGGATAAAAGGAGAGGTGGTTATAGGGTTAGGTGTGGGGAATTTGTAGAAATAATATATTACATGTTATGTACAATGTTGAATGTGTCTGACAATTAACATGTACAGTCATACCTCGGGTTAAATATGCTTCAGGTTGAGCATTTTCAGGTTGCGCTCCGTGGCGACCAGGAAGTAATGGAACGGGTTACTTCCGGGTTTTGTCGCTCGCGCATGCGCAGACGCTCAACATGATGTCACGCGCATGCGCAGAAGCGGCGAATTGCAACCCATGTATGTGCAGACACGGGTTGCGTTCTACTCAGGATGCGAATGGGGCTCCGGAACGGATCCTGTTCACATCCAGAGGTACCACTGTAACGTGAATTATTATTTTTTTAATAAAAAAGAATAGCTTGCTATATCAGGCTCATGGCCCATCTAGTTCAGTATCCTATTCTCACAGCGGCCAACTAGATGCCCCTGGGAGACCAGCAAGGAAGATCCTGGTACAAGAGCAACGCTCCCCCTCCTGTGCAGAGCTGTCAACTTTTCCCTTTTCTTGCGAGGAATCCTATTCGGAATAAGGGAAACGTTGACAGCTACGCTCCTGTGGCTTCCAGCAGCTGGTACTTAAAGCATTGCTGCCTCCAGCTGTGTGAGCAGAGCAGAGCTATCCTCTCTAGGAGCCATTGATAGCCCTCTCCTCCATGAATTTGCCCAAGTCCATGAATATGTCCAAGCCATCTAAGTAGGTAGCCTTCACCACCTCCTGGCAGACTGATTTCCATAGGTTGACCATGTGGTGCATGAATAAATACTTTCTTTTATCTGCCCCAAATCTTTGGACGAAAACAGAAAATGACAACCTCCTCCCAGTTATTATTATTATTATTATTAATAATAATAATAATAATAATAATAATAATAATAATAATAAATTTATTTATACCCCACCCATTTGGCTGGGTTTCCCTAGCCCCTCTGGGCGGCTCCCAACAGAATATTAAAAACATGATCAAACATTAAAAACTTCCCTAAACAGGGATGCCTTCAGATGTCTTCTAAATGTCAGATCGTAGTTTATTTCTTTGATATCTGATGGGAGGGTGTTACACAGGGCGGGCGCCACTACCAAGAAGGCCCTCTCCCACCTCTCACCTGGGAGCTTTCTTTTCCTCTCTCTTACCTGGAGAAACTGCCAGTGACCTGTTTCTCACTCGGGGTCCTTCCACCATCTACAGTATCTGCCACTCTCATTTTATTCTCTCTCTGTCCTTGCCAACAGGCCTTGGCTTGCAAAGAACCCAATCTCATTGTCAACAGCAAGCTGCCAATTAACAGCACACTGCTAGTGCAACATCTCCAGCCCGACTCCTTGGCTGGACAGCTCCACTGCTGCTTCAGCAACTCTTACTTTGGATCTGCTCCTGCTGCTACAGCAGTTGACCCACTGGAAGCCTTTCTCTTTCTTTTCTTTATATACATATACGTGTGTGTGTGTGTGTGTGTGTGTGTGTGTGTGTGTATATAAATATACACACACACATCATTTCCAACAGTCATTTATTTTCTTATACAATGTTTTAGACTTCCATCAACCGCATCTGAAGATTTTTCAGTCTTTGTCACTTAATCTACATTTCTTCATTTCTCTATTACTTTTGTCCTTAACTAATACCTCTTTTCATAGTCTTCATTTCAATATTTTGCATAATCCTCCTTACAAAACGTCTTGCAATCCTACTAGTGTAATCTGTTTATTACAATTTCTTTTCAAATAATTCAAGTATCTACTCCAGTCCTCTAAGAATCTCTGGTCCCGCGGGTTTCAAATCCTTCCTGTCATCTTATCTAGTTCTGCATAGTCCATTAACTTCATTTGCCACTCTTCTTTCATCGGTAATTCTTCTTGTTTCCATTTTTGTGCCAATAATACTCTTGCTGCTGTTGTTGCATATAAAAACAATTTACTGACCTGTCTGTTAATATCCTCCCCAACAATGCCAAGTAAAAATGCTTCTGCTTTTTTTAAATAAATGTATATTTCAACATCATTTTCATCTCATTATATATAATTTCCCAGAAGCTTTTCACTTTCTTACGTTCCCACCATATGTGATAAAAAGTTCCTTCTTTTTCTTTACATTTCCAACATTTGTTACTTACTTTATACAGTGGTACCTCGGGTTACATACACTTCAGGTTACATACGCTTCAGGTTACAGACTCCGCTAACCCAGAAATAGTGCTTCAGGTTAAGAACTTTGCTTCAGGATAAGAACAGAAATCGTGCTCCGGCGGCGCGGCTGCAGCAGGAGGCCCCATTAGCAAAAGTGGTGCTTCAGGTTAAGAACAGTTTCAGGTTAAGAACGGACCTCCGGAACGAATTAAGTACTTAACCCGAGGTACAACTGTACATTTTATACATGTATAAAGGAAGCCTTTCCCTTTCTATAGAGGTCCGTCCTCCTTTGGCCTCCCCCTTCTTCCCTCGATGCTCATGGAGGCAAACAGGGCACTCCCGCACATTTCCGCAGCTCTCTTACCCTGACGTACCTGATGATCGGAAAGTCCAATATTCATCGTCGTCAAAGTGAGTGTCCCCGGCGGTGTGGTGTTCTCCCGGGAAGAAAGCGTGGGCGACTGTGCCGCCAGGACCGTCGAAGGGGTACCCGTCGTTGTGGTCCGTTTTGGAGAAGTCGATCTGGATGTCGGCATTGTTGCCAGCCACTTCGTGGAAATTCAGCGGCGTGATGTCGCTCCACACCTTCAGGGCGTAGTACATGAGGGCGCGGACTGTGTCGTGGCCCAGGTGAGATTCCTTGGGGAAAGTGCGAACTCTGGAATGGAAAAAGGCAGCCCATGATCAGAAAAGAACAGCCCCAAACTAAATTATACTCAGGGTAAGGTAAAGGTAAGGGGACCCCTGACCATTAGGTCCAGTTGTAGCTGACTCTGGGGTTGCGGCGCTCATCTCGCTTTATTGGCCGAGGGAGCCGGCGTACATCTTCTGGGTCATGTGGCCAGCATGACTAAGCCGCTTCTGGCGAATCAGAGCAGCGCACGGAAATGCCAATTACCTTCCTGCCAGAGCGGTACCTATTTATCTACTTGCACTTTGACATGCTTTCAAACTGCTAGGTTGGCAGGAGCAGGGACCGAGCAACGGGAGCTCACCCCGTCGCAGGGATTTGAACCGCTGACCTTCTGATCGGAAAGTCCTAGACTCAGGGTACTCAGGGTAGACCTACTGAAATTAATGGATCCAAGTTAGTCTTGTCTGTTATTTTCAATGGAAGCAACCCTGGATACAGCCACCTTTTTTGGATGACTGTGACACATTTGTTTTATATACATATGTACAGTGGTACCTCGGGTTACAGACGCTTCAGGTTACAGACTCCGGTAACCCAGAAATAGGACCTCGGGTTAAGAACTTTGCTTCAGGATGAGAACAGAAATCGCGCGGCAGCAGGAAGCCCCATTAGCTAAAGTGGTACCTCAGGTTAAGAACAGTTTCAGGTTAAGAACGGACCTCCGGAACGAATTAAGTTCTTAACCCAAAGTACCACTCTATTTATTAAAGATTTCTTAGTTTACAAAAATAATGTGCATTCTCTCTCTTTCCCCCCCCTCCAAGTTGCATTTTCTACAGATCAGTTTCATTTGTTGTGAGACATTAGTGTTACATACAGTGTTAGGTTAAGAAGAAAATAGGGGGAAAGAGGGGGAGGAAGGATTGGTGAGTGGGGCAAAAACAGTGGGGCAAAAACTGTTTAAATAACTAAAAGAAAGAAAGAAAGAACCCTAAAAATGAAAGTGCTAAAATTAGGTTTGCTGCTTGTTTGAAGAAAGCTTAGTTGATTAATTTGATGAGCTTTCAAGTGAGTGAAGAAATCTGCATAAATGCGTGTGCAGTTTTGAAGAGGAAAAAGAGAGAAAACATGTTTTGTGTGTCTTTAAGATTGTGCATGTGAAAACACACACACACACACACACACACACACACACCCTCATTCCCCCATGTGACAGTGAATGGCAGATGCCTCTTTCAAAATGGAGCCCTGCTTCCTGCAACCTTTGTAAACACTTACAAGATTTGTTTTGAGAAAAAAAAAAGTCATCTGATGAATTAGAGTGCTTTTTCATTTGCTTTAAAGGGTTTTTAATTAATCAAGCCGGTGAATTAATTAAAGGCTGCAGCCCCAATTAAAATTCCATGCCACGCCCTACTGTGATTTAAAGACAAAGACAGGAACTCAAGGACCTGTAGCCATTGTTATGGAACCATGGAGCCAGGAGGAAACTCTGAAGGCCATCTAGCTCAACCCTGTTCTGCAAACTGGCATCCCTGATAGATGGATGTCCCTCTTCCCCAAAGGGTTAAGGACTATTTTTCTGGAAAAAGAGGTGCCGGATCACACCATGAACTCCTCTATTGTTCTCTTAGAATGGCAATGGCGCTGAAATATACTCAGAGTCGAGAGTGGATTTCATGCTCTTTATTCCGCTCATAGTGTGAGGAGAATGAAAGTCCCCTCAAAGTATCTGCTTTATATACATTATTTACACAATGGGCTGCACGTGATTGGCTAATTCCGGAATTCTCCTGTAGGCCAATCAGGTTGTGGATTCACTTCCATCTGGAGCTGGATTGGATGGCTCCTGCAGACCAATCATACTGCTGCATTGTTCTAGGACCAGTCAGACTGCTGCACTCTGAATCCTATTGTTCTGAGACCAATCAGACTGCTGCATTTTGGATCCTATTGTTCTAGGACCAATCAGACTGCTGCATTATGGATCCTATTCAACTCAGTACATAACAGGCGCCCACCTGAGAGGTGCCGGAACTGAGTTCTGGTGAGCCCCGGCTGAAAAAAGCCCTGAGCGTTGCTCCCTCCCTTTGCTTCTTTGATCAAATCTGGAGCTCTCCACAACCGGAAGAATCTGGAGCCATTTTTCTTTGGTGCAAGAGGCAACTTTGCCTGTTGGAAATACAGCGAAGTAATTTTCCTGGTGTTTTTTCCTTTTCCTTTTTTTAAAAAATGAAAAACAACTGGTTATCTACAGGCAACAGTCTCCTGCTGAGACCTTTAAGATTGAAACGAAAGGGGGGAGACGGAGAGCAGTGGAGGATTTGAAGCGAAGAAGGAGAGCAGGAGAGAGCGAGCCTCGTCTCTGGAGGGGCCACGCGGTGTGGCACTCTCAAAACCAAGCGCAGCTGCTGCCTGACAAGAGCAGCAATTAGCCTGAGAGAGTCCCCTTGTGTACCAGCCAATGCCACGGGCTCAGTCTTGTCGCGATAGAGCCAGTGAGTCCTTTTCAAGAAACCCGCAACTTTCAATTTGGCCTGAGCGAAGGCGACAAATCCAGTTATCTCCCAGTGCCACGGGTCTGGAGCCAGTTAGCAGTTGATTTGCGCAAAGTCCCTTAAGAATCCGATTGGACAAATTCATTAGTTGGAAGCGTGTTCACTAATGAATCCCTGCAGGACACATAGAGGATGGCAGAGGCTTAGTTATCTCTCTGTACAGGTGACGTGTGGCTTCTTCTGTTGCTGTTTGTGAGTGTCCCTGCCCAACTGAACACACTGTCCAGCTTCTCAAAAGCGTCTGGTCAGATCAGACTCTCTCACCCAAAATAAAAAGGAGACCCGCTCGCTTAGAGGTTTTTATTTCTTTACGACAGCGGTAGGGAACCTATTTCAGCCCTGCGGCTACACCCCTTCCTAGTGAACCTTCCAGGGGCCACATGGCAATGGCGAATGAAGCCAGAGGCAAAAGCAGGTGGAGCAATGATTGTGAAAGTTACTTCTGTGCAGTAGGCTAGTTCCTACACACACACACATTTCTCTATTGAGGTGTTATAAGAATTTTAAGGCCTCAAATATAAAATCTATATTCATAAATGCACACATATCTAAATACAGTGGAACCTTGGGTTGCAAATGTGATCCGTGTGGGAGGCACATTTGCAACCCGCAGCGCCATGCCTGCACACGTGTGTGATGCAATTTGGGCTTCTGCACATGCACAAAGCGCGATTTAGTGTTTCTGCGCATGCATGAGCGCCGAAACCCAGAAGTAACCCATACTGGTACTTCCAGATTTTGGCACGTCCGTAACCTGAAAACGCGTAACCCGAAGTGTCTGTAACCTGAGGTACCACTATATATGAATCATGTGCCTGAAATAGTATTGGAGAGCAATCCTGGAGCCATTTTGACGCTCCCAATAACCTCAAATATTCCTCTGCAGGAAGGGAGGCAAATGGGGAAAGCTTTCCCATTGTTATTTTGCTTGCACATCCTGCCTTAAGGGCGTATTTGTGTATGAAAAGGGTGAGCCTGTGAGGTGGATTCAGGAACTAAAGTATTAAGCATCACAAAAGAATGGCCAGGCTGCGCAGATAATGCAATCGGTGACCGTTATCAGGTATCCTGGCAGACAGGATTTCTGCTGTAGATGCCTCCTTCTGTGATGTATGTATGATGTTTTGGGGGTGGTGGTGGTCTTGGGCTACAGGGTGGGCAATTTCAAAAGTCTATATGAGGGCTTGCGCACCATTGTTCAGGGTTCTCCTCCTTCCTGCGTGTGGTGAGTGGGGACCCTGTTGCAACAGTTCCTTGAATAAAGATTAGGCTTACTAGCCGCTTTGCTTCTCAATATATAGTCATACCTCAGGTTATGAACGCTATGGGTTGCGCATTTTTGGGTTGCAGACCACACTGCACCTGGAAGTACCGGAATGGGTTACTTCCAGGTTTCGGCACTTGCGCATTGTGCAGAAGCTCAAAATGACATCACGTGCATGCGCAGAAGCGCCGAATTGCGTCACGTGCGTGCGCAGACATGGCGCTTCAGGCTGCGAACATTACGGGTTGTGAACGTGCCTCCTGCATGGATTACATTCGCAACCCGAGGTATGACTGTACTTTGGACGGCCTCTGTTATTTTCTCCTACTGATGGGGAACCCACTTAAGGACTCTATACGGGCTCTGGAATACCCCATAAGAGTTCAAGGACACATTTCAGCCAGGCAAAAGAAACTGGGGGAAGAGTCCCCAGGGCCACAGAGAGAGAACGGGAGGGCCACATTTAGCCCTGGGGCTTGATGCTCCCCACACCTTTCTGGAAGATCTGAGCAGGCCTTTTGACACCCTCAGGATCCACTGGGTTAGGCTTCCAAGCCTCTGAGTTCTGTGCCAACAAACAAATTTTTAACAGCTCAGTGCCCTTGATTTCTGCCTCCACAAATCCCCCTTCTGCCTGCCCTTCTCCCTGGCCTTGTCACACAAAGCAGACAAGCATCTACAGCTCACTTGGCAGTGGCATGTTGACAAACAGCTCCAGCTGCTGACCTGCCTTTTTCTTAAAATGGCAGCTACTAACAGCATACGAATCAATCTGGCGAACCTGATTCAAAAACATCCACCCACCCCACTCACACATGAAAGTTCACCACAACCAATCACAAACAAGCAACCGGACCCTAGGCCAACCCCAATTTCTCTCACCACCAAAGGAACACAAGCGAATAGCAAAGAGAACCCTCACAAATGACGCTGACACAAAACCCCATACATACATTAAGCAAATTAGAAACATCGCCTCCCGACCCCCCCTCGCCTTCCCCCCCTTTTCTTTCTAATGTAACCCTAATGTCTCAACAAATGAAACTGACCTATGGAAAATGTAACTTGAAAAAAGAGACATGGCGCATACCTTTGTAAAACAAGAAAACTTTAATAAAAATATTAAAAATAAAATAAAAATGGCAGCTTCTTGAGAAGAACTAGTTCCTGGGACATGAGGCATATTTGGGAGGGGGGGTTTGCCATGGATGTGGCACAAACAGGCTCTGTGGAGGACACAAAGTTGTGCAGGAATGCAATTGTGAAGCGGCAGGCATGCTCCCCTGCTTTGTGTTGCTACCTGGCCACACCTGGCTTACGTAGCTCTTTAGTATGTCCTTTGGGACACTCAGCTACTTCAGAGATTTAACAAAAAACAAAACAAAGCAGATGTCCAGAGCAACTTAAAAAGCTCAGGTCTGATTATGGATGCAAGAAGACACCATTTTCCATTTTCTGCCTTTTATTTGTCACACATGGCACTGTTTCCATTCCACTGCAGTTCACCCCCTGCCGAAAAGTATGCCATTCGCCTCACTGCCTCACCCGAGCGAAATGACGCAACTTGCGTAATTTTTGTAACCCAGTTAAGTGCATCACGTAAAAGACATTGCCATTAAATTGTTCCGCGCCGTTCATTTCAGCGCGAAGGAAACGCAACGCAAGCAGGAGGGAAACAAAACCAATTATGGACCGAAAGCAACAGCAGAGAACGTATTTGCTGGATTGATTCCCATTCCGGTTTGTGGGATGAATAAGCAAACACTGTCAATTCCTGCTCCCACATTCCCATTTTTAATAGAAATCTCCGACATCCCGAGATCTGATTCATATGTTACCCACCTGGTGTGGGTGCTGCTTCCTCATGTCCGTATCTCAGAAATAATGTGGTAACAAATGAGTTGGCTTGAGAGCTGAAACAGAAGCTCAGCGTGAGGTGTTCTATTTCTGGACTGAACAATGTTTAGATGGAAGCAGGGGGATCTTAGTGGTTTGAGTCTTCTCCTTGGGGCCACCAATCTTGGATCCAGCATCAGGGGTTGGCGCTGTTGGGCCCCAGTTGAGGGCACACAGTCAATGCCCTGAGCCTTCTGCCTTGTTGCTGCTTGTTTCCTTGCAGTTTCTCCATGGCAAGCAGAGAGAAGAAGGAGCAGGTTAGGCTGAGACCGGTGACCATAAGGTCACCCAGGGAGCTTCAAGGCTGAGTGGGAATCTGAACTCCGTTCTCCCAGGTCAAACTCCAACACTAACCACGGCACTGTTTGTACACAATTGGGTCCAGAGGGCGAGGCAAGGAGAAAGAAGAGGTGCACGGCAGGTATATCCATTTGGGGCACTAGTCCAGCAACTTCTGGGGACGCAGCTGGTGCTGTGGTCCAAACCACTGAGCCTCCTGGGCTTGCTGATCAGAAGGTTGGCGGTTCGAATTCCTTCGAATCCCATTGCTCTGTCCCAGTTCCCACCAATCTTCGAAAGCACGCCAGTGCAAGTAGATAAATAGGTACCGCTACGGCGGAAAAGTAAACGGCGTTTCCATGCACTTTGGTTTCTTTCACGGTGTTCCGTTGCGACAGAAGTGGTTTACTCATGCTGGCCACATGACCCAGAAAGCTGTCTGTGGACAAATGCTGGCTCCCTCGGCCTGAAGCGAGATGAGCGTCACAACCCCATAGTCTCCTTTCACTGGGCTTAACAGTCCAGGGGTCCTTTACCTACCTTTTACCTTATCAGCAACTTTAGCTCACTCTTGTCTGCTCACTTTCCCTCAGCAAGCCCCCACTTGCTTTTTTGGGGGGCGGAGTTGTTTTGGAAATATCTCACCCCCCAAAAAAGTCTTTGGGCTTTCTGGGGATTTTTTCAACAGTTTTCTTTAGAAATTCGCATGGACGCCATTTTGCGATTCCGGACGAGTCTGGGGAAACCCAGACATATGGCAGCTTAAGGGTTAATTCTGTTAAAGTCACCTAGCCAAGAAGAGGATGGGTAGAGGTGTTGCTTAGCAACCAGCATGATCTTAGCTGAGGTAGCACATGCTCTCTGATTGGCTGTGTAGTTCTGAGACGTTTCCTGTATGTTTCGTTGAATGTCACCCTGTATGTTTAAGGCGCGACTTTTGCTGTTCTCCTTAAATCCTACACTATTTTTCTTCAGTTTCCTCAGTGAAATGTTACCAAGATTTCTTTTCTCTCTGGGCTCTCTGGTCTGCATTATTTAAGGAACTTTGCCAACATGCCAGCCATTGGTTTTACCTATCACTGGCTCTGTCTGGCTCCACTTGCTTATTCTCTTTGGCTACTGCCCTACAAGTCCCAATGGGCTTGCCAAGCACAACTGCATTTTGTAGTAGCTTCACATGTAGCAGGAAGCAGCAACTGAACCACAGCTCTCTCCTCTGTGTGTGCGCGTGCGTGTGCGATTTGTTCCACAGTTAACACAATAGAAAGCAATTAATATTAGCATTGATATTCTCCCTGCCCCCCTGCCTAGTAATGCAAGCTGTCTCCCGGGGGTGGGGGGGTGGGTGAGCGCTGTTGCTCCTTATTGTGACTCAGCAACCCTCCACCCGCTCTTTGCTGTAAGCCTAACTGGCATTTGAAAGCCGGCTGAGAGCCAAGCCGTCTGCGGGGATTGTTTTGGCTTCAAAAGACCACGCAGAGTCAATGACTTGAAAAAACACAGAGCTCTTCCTTTCATTGAGATTGACAGCAGCCGGGTTGAATCGCTGTGTGGGGACGCTGAGTCAGCTCACAGGCCTGGAGTCCCACTTGCTCCTACGATTGCTGAGTCAGCTTGCCAGTCTGGGTATCACCAAGTCCCCGCTCGCTTCTCTGAGCAACGAAATATGACAGGCAGGGTTATGCCTGAGCAATTTCATGAGAAAGGAGAGAAATCTTTTCTCCTGCCCTCTCTGGCTCCAGCATATTGACTTCCCTGCTGATCAGGGACCATATTCCTTTTCTAAGCCCTGCTCCTAGGAAATCAACCACACCACATCTCTTTGTGTGGGATGCTTTGTTAAAATGCTGTTTAGAGCGAGGGGCTAGATCAAAGTGATTGTGTTCTGGGGCTCAGCGTCCTCTCCAGGGTCTTTGCAAAGGTGGTGAAAGGTCTGAGCTGCTCCAGACCGATTTTTTATTTTCCACAGGTGTGTTCTGCAACATGCCATTGATGCAGTGATAGTGAAATACAGTGGTACCTCAGGTTAAGTACTTAATTCATTCTGGAGGTCCGTTCTGAACCTGAAACTGTTCTTAACCTGAGGTACCACTTTAGCTAATGGGGTCTCCCGCTGTCGCCACGCGATTTCTGTTCTCACCCTGAAGCAAAGTTCTTAACCCGAGGTACTATTTCTGGGTTAGCGGAGTCTGTAACGTCTGTAACCTGAAGCATCTGTAACCCGAGGTACCACTGTAGTAGCAGATTTATACTGGACATAGTTTGTACATTGGCCATATCCACACCATACACGAAAACAGCAATGATACCACTTTAAACAGCCATGGCTTCCTGCAAAGAATTATGGGAGGTGTAGTTTGTTCAGGGTGCTGAGAGTACCGGTAATTAGGAAACCCCTATTTCCCTCACACAGGAACAATTCCCAGAGTTCCTTGGATGTTAGACTACACTGGGAATTGTAGCTCTGTGGAAATGTAGCTCTGTAGCTCTCTGCAAAATGAATAAAATCAACGGTTTAAAGAATACATTCTAAGCTAAAAGTATAGATTAAAATAGGCATCACCTTTATTATACAGTGGCACCTTGGTTCTTGAATGCCTTGTGACTCGAACGTTTTGGCTCCCAAACGCCGCAAACCTGGAAGTGAGTTTTCTGGTTTGCGAACATTTTTTGGAAGCCGAACATCCGACGCGGCTTCCGACTGAGTGCAGGAAGTTCCTGCAGCCAATTGGAAGCCGTGCCTTGGTTTTCAAACATTTTCGGAAGTTGAACGGACTTCCGGAACGGATTCCGTTCGAGAACCAAGGTACGACTGTACTGGGTATCCGGTATATTCTGTTCACGTTTAACCATTATATGCTTATATTTTGGTTACTGATTTTATACAGTCCTTTAAAAAAAAAGGTGAAAAATACACATCAACTTTACATTGCCTGCCTGAACAGAAAGGTTTTAAGGAGGCACTGAAAAAAATAGAGGGAAGGCACCTGCCTAAAGTCAATGGGTGCAGGAGACGCCACACTAAAAGATTGGTCCCTTAAAAGTGCAAAATAAATATTATTTGGTACTTGTTTTAAAAGTGCCAGTTCCACAGTTCTAAATGCTTGAACGGGCAGATGGCCCCATGTTGTTCAGTGCAAAGGAGAACAGAAGACTCAGGAATATACCACTGGACAACATAAAGGAATATTCACTGAGGCCTGTTTATTTTTTATTACAAGCTGGGAATCCCTTTACGATTTCTGTTGGGCTTTGTGTTCACCAACACCTGATTTTTGCAAGGGGCAGCAGGGGGCGCTCTTGCCACACAGAGGTCCCAGAACTAAAGTGCATGAGCTGCAGTGCTTGGAGTTCCAGCCTGCCTTTTCCCCTGGGGACAGCAGAGCTCCAACTACTGCGGTTGTTAAAAATCCAAACAACAGAATAAATCAAACGCAAACCCCCACATTTATCTACTTTCCACTTGATCTCGGTTCAACCTGTTGAGGACTCTGGTAACGATGTTCTTCCCCAGCACAGGAGGTCATTAAGCCGAATATCTCTCCTGAAAACAGCCAAGCGCTCCTGCAAGATAAAGCTGTCACGATGGCCGCCACCAACTGCTTGGGAGCCCCAGTGGGGAGGGTGCCATCGTGCCCATGTCTGGCTCGTGGGCTTCTGAGAAGCAATAGTATACAACTTTAAACAATTGTGGCTTCCCCTAAAGAATTCTGAGAACTGTACTTTGCTAAGGGAGTTGTTAAGAGACCCCAATTTCCCTCACACGGCTACAATTTCCACAGTGGTTTACCTATCAATTGCTTTTCCCAAGGAACTCTGGGAATTGTAGCTCTGTGAGGGGAATAAAGGTCTCCTAACAACTCGCAGCTCCTTCGCAAATAGAAGGGGAAGAAATGGAGACAGTGAGATATTTTACTTTCTTGGGCTCCGTGATCACTGCAGACGGTGACAGAGGTCACGAAATTAAAAGACGCCTGCTCCTTGGGAGAAAAGCGATGACAAACCTAGACAGCATCTTAAAAAGCAGAGACATCACCTTGCCAACAAAGGTCCATATAGATAAAGCTATGGTTTTCCCAGTAGTGATATATGGAAGTGAGAGTTGGACCATAAAGAAGGCTGATGGCCAAAGAATTTATGCTTTTGGTGCTGGAGGAGACTCTTGAGAGTCCCATGGACTGCAAGAAGATCAAACCTCTCTATTCTGAAGGAAATCAGCCCTGAGTGCTCACTGGAAGGACAGATCCTGAAGCTGAGGCTCCAATACTTTGGCCACCTCATGAGAAGAGAAGACTCCCTGGAAAAGACCCTGATGTTGGGAAAGATTGAGGGCACAAGGAGAAGGGGATGACAGAGGATGAGATGGTTGGACAGTGTTCTCAAAGCTACCAGCATGAGTTTGACCAAACCGCGGGAGGCAGTGGAAGACAGGAGTGCCTGGCATGCTCTGGTCCATGGGGTCATGAAGAGTCGGGCACGACTAAACAACAACAACAACAACAACAACAACAACAACAACAACTCACAGCTTCCTTAGCAAAGCACAGTTCCCAGAATTCTTTGGGGAAAGCCACAATGGTTTAAATTGGTATGATACTGCTTTAAATGTGTAACTGCAAAGTTGGCCACCATCTAACGTCCCCCGGCAACAAATCGGAATGCGTGCTCAGCAAATACCGAACCTCCCTGCAGGCTTTTTTTTGGGCAGCAAATGAACAGGGATGAATGTTCCACAGACAGGCTACCTTGAAGTGCCCTCTGATCAGCAGTGGCCCCATTCAAGCACGCAAATAATCACGGATGGCTGAATCAGCCCTTGAGCCATTCCTCCCCACCAGCACTGCAAGTGCAAAAGATTTAACAGCCAACCTCCAAGATAAGTTCCTTTTGTTCCACTTGGTTGCTGACTGAGCATGCCTCTTCCTCCTTGCCTCCGATTCAGCGAGATCAGGGAGAGAGCACCGAGGTGTCTTCATCAATTTCAGCGTGGCTTCATCTATATTTCAAAAGAGAATAGTCACTCAGGCAGGGGAGATGAGGAGAGTTTCTGCCTTGAAACAGCAACGTCAACAGTGTACAGTGGTGCCTCGCAAGACGAAAAGAATCCGTTCTGTGATTCCCTTCGTCTAGCGGTTTTTTCGTCTTGCGAAGCAAGCCCATTGAAGGATTAGCGGATTAGCGCTATTAGAGGCTTTTAGCGGCTTATCTGCTGATCGGATCAGCTGATAAGCGGCTTAACGGCTTAGAAAAAGGGGGGGGGAAGGAAAAAAAACCAGCAGGAACTCGCAAGACATTGTCGTCTTGCGAAGCAAGCCCATAGGAGATTCATTTTGCGAAGCACCTCCAAAACGGAAAACTCTTTCGTCTAGCGAGTTTTCCATCTTGCGAGGCATTCGTCTTGCGGGGCACCACTGTATTTCCATAACAGCCATTTCAGATATGAAACATACCTCCCCACCATGCACTATAGGCAAAGGTAAAGGGACCCCTGACCACTAGGTCCAGTCATGGCCAACTCTGGGGTTGCGGTGCTCATTTCGCTTTATTGGCCGAGGGAGCCGGTGTACAGCTTCCGGGTCATGTGGCCAGCATGATTAAGCTGCTTCTGGCGAACCAGAGCAGCGCACGGAATAGGCGGTACCTATTTATCTGCTTGCACTTTGATGTGCTTTCGAACTGCTAGCTTGGCAGGAGCTGTGACCGAGGAATGGAAGCTCACCCCGTCGCGGGGATTCAAACCGCCGACCTTCTGATTGGCAAGTCCTAGGTTCTGTGGTTTAACCCACAGCGCCACCCGCGTCCCCACCATGCACTATACAAAGCAGCTAATATAGGAACGTGGTAAATACCCACTGATTCATGTAGCTCACTATTCCCTGCACTGGTTGGCAGCATTTCTCTCCAGGATTTCAGACAGGATTCTTTCATAGCCTGACCTGGAGATGCTGGGGACTGAACAGATGTCCTGGTGCAGAGGCATAGTTTTCCCCGACAGAGAAAACACGTGTCTGAATTTGCATATACCCTACTGTAGATGTAACCAGAGTATTTCAGAACTGTTTGCTCTGGTTGCTAATAAGATATCATCTCCTAAAGCAGCCTGGAGGAGTGTTGTCTAGCAATAAATATAATATGCAGAAAAACAGCACTATTCAGAAGTATGCAAACCCCCCTGAGTAAATCCATAATATTACTTGTGTTTGGTATTCCTTTGCTGCTCTATTCCTTTCCTCCTGCTAAGCGAGTTCTTAAGACTATTTTATTTGAGTGTGTATTTTTTATTTAAAAAGAGCCTGTGTTTATTATTATTATTCACATGCCCAGGTGCCGATACCCCCCTCCCCTTCCCACCCCCGGAAGCCAGACAACACATCAGGTAAAATGCAGGACAACATACTTGGGATTAAAATGGCCACAGCTTTCTTAATTTCAAATGTAGGAAAACCTTGGCTTAGGCATTGGGCATGTATCCTTCTCAGCTCCCTTGCTGGGGGTCTGAGGCAAGACAGGGTCAGTTGGTGATATGGGGATACTATCACAGCATTCACACAGCTGGCCCCCAATCTGTTAAGTTGTGGGTAGACATATCAGATGACACAGCGATTCTTCAAACAGCTCTTGTTTATTCAGAGGCCAGAACAGAACTAAACTAAACTAAACTAAACTAAACTAAACTAAACTAAACTAAACTAAACTAAACTGAGGGGTTCAGTCAGCCTGCTTATATAGAGCTCCAGTACCATGTAACTGTAACAATTTCCTAAAACTATCCAATCACTGAACGTCACTTTCGATCCCTTATTTGCATAACTATTTACACTATCCCCCTGCTGGCCCAGGGGGAGAACTTCAGTACATAACACAATCCATGTTGCTGAGGGGAGTTCTATGACCCACCACCATATACTTGTGGTCTGAGACTCCCCTCAATGCCCCCTTTAATGGGGTCCCTGGTATCACCGCCGCAGGTGGGGTGTGTCACCACACCACCCCTTCTATCGATTGATGGACTAGACTGGATTCCATCCAAGGCCTAAAACCGCCAAAGCTACGGGGAAGTCAAAACCTGCAGAGCAGGGCAAATTCCTTCCCGGCTCTGAAAAACAGCAACCATCATCCGACCACAGCAACATTCATGGACCTGGAAAGGAGAAGGTTAGCCTGTAAAGAAAGAAACCGTTAGAGGGAGGGCTGACTGCACTGCCAGTGTCAGCTCCGGCCTCTTTTTAAATCTAAGGAGTGGACCAGAGTGAAGCCTGCGCTTCCACGGTCCTCTCCTTTAGCTCAGCCCCCTGGCCTGCTGCGGATTGGCTGATTCAAATATGGAGGTTCGGCGGGAACCCATAGGCCTTTGCCTAGAGCAATGGCCCAACAGCACGGCGTGGTTTCGGGTGGGTGGCGGGGCTGCGTGCTGGGCCGCAAAACGTCGCCCACCGCCGGAGACACGGCGAGCATCCATTATTAAATTTGTATACCGCCCTTCCCCTGAAGATCTCAGGCAAGCTCACAGCATAAAAATACAAGATAATACAGGTATACAAGGTCCTGTATACCTGAAGGAGCGTCTCCACCTCCATCGTTCTACCCGGACACTGAGGTCCAGCACCGAGGGCCTTCTGGCAGTTCCCTCACTGCGAGAAGCCAAGTTACAGGGAACCAGGCAGAGGGCCTTCTCGGTAGTGGCGCCCTCCCTGTGGAACGCCCTCCCACCAGATGTCAAAGAGAAAAACAACTACCAGGCTTTTAGAAGACATCTGAAGGCAGCCCTGTTTAGGGAAGCTTTTAATGTTTGATGTATCACAGTATTTTAATATTCTTTTGGAAGCCGCCCAGAGTGGCTGGGGAAACCCAGCCAGAGGGGCGGGGTATAAATAAATTATTATTATTGTTGTTGTTGTTGTTGTTGTTATTATTATTATTATTATTATTATTATTATTATTATTAAACACAAAATACATAATGGAAAAGGAATGAAAACAAACCAAAACAATAACCCTTCCCTGCTCTCCCGCCTCCCACAAACACAATTACAGTAAAAGGAAATAGGATGTTAATCAGCCAAAGGCTTGGTTGGTTGAAGAGGAATGTTTTCGCCAGGCACTTAAAGGTCTTTAAAGAAGGCACCAGGCGAGTCGCCCGAGGGAGCACATTCCACAAATGGGGAGCCACTGCAGAAAAATCTTGTGGACCTCTCACGAAGGAGGCACATGAAGAATTATATATTTAGACATGTCTGCTGATATATAGAGGTTTTTTTAATGACATTGTTTGCTGTAATTGTTAGGATCGTTTTTCATTTGTATGGTTCATAAGCCGCCTTAAGTATGATTTATCATTGAAAGGCAGCGTATTGATGCAGAATCGATCAGTCTTTGCTCCAACAGGAAAGCGAACATATCCAAGATTTATTTCTGATACCCCAGACCATGGCTTGAAGAATGGTCTAAAGCTGTCGTCCCCCACCCCCCGCAGTCATCGCAGACTCCTGACTCATTATGCATTTATAAATGATATAATTACTGCCTGAAAAATGACTCAGAAATCTGCAACTTCATAACATCAGAACTCGTGGACATTCAATGGAGCTGAATGTTAATAGATTCAGGAACAGATGAAAGAAAGGACTTCATCCATGGAGGAGAGGGCCTTCTAGGGTTACTGGCCATGATGGTTAGGATATCTCTCCACAGTTGGGAGGCAGCAATGAATGCTTTCAAATGCTAGTTGTTGGAAACCACCGGAGGCTGTTGTGCTCAGTCCTGCTTACGGGTTTCCCATAGGCATTTGTTTGTTCCCTGCAAGACCAGGATGCTGGACTAGAGTGGCCATTTGGCTGACCCAGCAAGCTAGTCTCATGTTCTTAAGGACTGGGAGATCTTTCCTTCCTCTGCCTCTGAATACCAGTCAGTGAGGACCATGAGGAGGGCAGGCTTTCCATAGGCATCTGATCGGCCACTGTGAGATCAGGATATTGAACTAGGTAGATCTTTGGTCTCATTCAGGAGGGCGCTTCTTATGCTATACCTGAAGGAGCATCTCCACCCCCATCGTTCAGCCTGGATACTGAGGTCCAGCTCTGACGGCCTTCTGGCGGTTCCCTCACTGTGAGGTTACAGTGAACCAGGCAGAGGGTCTTCTCGGTGGTGGCACCTGCCATGTGGAATGCCCTCCCGTCAGATGTCAAGGAAACAAACAACTATCTGACTTTTAGAAGACCTCTGAAAGGTCCCTCTGTTTAGGGAAGTTTTTAATGTATGATTGTAATGTGTATGGGTTGCTCGTGCGTAAGTTGCCGCCTCTCCAGGCTTTGTTGCCTTGCTAAACCTTTCAGTCTGGGCAGCCCTTCACTTCGTGGCTGCCTCAGTCGCTAGCAGAATCCGTCAGTGGGCGTTTCTTAAATCTTTTCCAGCATAAAAGTTGTTTGACACCCAGTCTCCTCCTACTCTCTCTGCGCAGAAGTCTTCTGCGCAGGGTGGGCGTGGGTAGCGGAGGACCCGTGCTCTCCCCGCTGGTGTCCGGTGAAGAGTCCTGGAGCCCCCTCGCCGATTCCCCCATCAGCCCCTCTATATCCCTAGTGTTGCGCTGATTTGCTTCCCCATCTGCTGAGCTGCCTCTCTCCCTGCTGGGCCCTTCTCCAGCATCATTTGAGAGCCTTCCCTCCGCCTCTAGCTCCGATGTCAGTTCCCTGACAATGATGTTTTATCATGTTTTTAATATTCTGTTGGGGGCCACCCAGGGTGGCTGGGGAATGAATTAATAAATTATTATTATTATTATTATTATTATTATTATTATTATTATTATTACACTCACTGTTTTTCTTTACATAAAGTCAACAACAACAATAATAATAATAATAATAATAATAATAATAATAATAATAATAATAATAATTTATTTATACCCTGCCCATCTGGCTGAGTTTCCCCAGCCACTCTGGGCGGCTCCCAATCAAGTGTTAAAAACAGTACAGCATTAAATATTAAAAACTTCCCTGAACAGGGCTGCCTTAAGATGTCTTCTGAATGTCAGGTAGTTGTTTATCTCTTTGACATCTGATGGGAGGGCGTTCCACAGGGCGGACTCCACTACTGAGAAGGCCCTCTGCCTGGTTCCCTGTAACCTCATTTCTCGCAATGAGGGAACCGCCAGAAGACCCTCAGTGCTGGACTCAGTGTCCGGGCTGGATGATGGGGGTGGAGACGTTCCTTCAGGTATACAGGACCGAGGCCGTTTAGGGCTTTAAAGGTCAGCACCAACACTTTGAATCGTGCTCGGAAACGTACTGGGAGCCAATGCAGATCTCTCAGAACCGGTGTTATGTGGTCCCGGTGGCCACTCCCAGTCACCAGTCTAGCTGCCACATTCTGGATTAATTGCAGTTTCCGGGTCACCTTGAAAGGTAGCCCCATGTAGAGTGCGTTGCAGTAGTCCAAGCGGGAGATAACTAGAGCAACCCCCGAAGGTCCACACACAAGATACGTGCAGGGAATTGCTTCGAGTTTCCTCAAAAGGAAAAACAAAAACAAAAAACAGGCACGTCATGCCATTTCCAAGCTGCTCTTTAAGAGAGAACAGATTACACGCTCTCCTTTAAATTTAAGTGGCGTGCACTTCCAATTTCAACGAAAGCGCGGGCCAACCAATAAAAGCAAACTGTTCCTTCTTTTCGCTCCTGGGCACCTTGGTGCATCCGATAAGACGGGGGAGAAATAATTACATGAATTTAATTAGGAACTGAGAAGGAGAGTCCTGGTGATGTGGCGATAAGGGAGGGGGAGGCGGAGGAAGGGAGGAGGGGAAGCTTGAAGAGCTGTTCAAAAGACAGTGGCTGCTGTTCAAAGCCTGAGTCACACAGAGCTGCCCTAAAAGCGTCTCCGCACTTGGCAAAGAAAGAGGGCATCATAATTAGTAGGTTCCTTCAAGCTTTTTCCAAAACCAGAGGGAGGGGAGCCCCTGGCCCAGGAGCTGTGAGCGGCCCTCACGTCCTCTCTATCCGGCCCTCGGAATTCTCCCCAGGCCCTGCCTTTACAACCCAAATGGGCTTTTGCCTGGCTGCACTGTGTCCTTGAACTGAGGATGCTTCCTGCTCGCCTGGATGGAAGACAGCAAGGTCCGTGAGGTTGTGTGCATAGAAAGTAGCCTACTTAGAGCAGTGGTGAAATGTACTCCCTTTTTGCCCCACCCACTTCTGCTTCTGGCCCCTCCCACCAGTGGCATACGACCCCCAGAAAGTTGCCCAGAAGGGAATGACTGCTCCCTGCATAAAATGGGGGGCGCCCTTTGCGTGGACGCGCGCAGCCCCTGGATCTGGAGCGGCTCCATCAGCATAGGCTTGGCTTCGCCTTCCCTCAGGTGGGATACCTGGAGGTCTCTGCCTACCCCAGTCAGTTGTCCAATCCCACCTGGGGGAAGCGTTGCCAAGGAGACCAGGCTAGGTAGGGGAGGGACTACCTGCCCACACAATAGAGGGAGGATCTTACCTGGGAATCCTCACTTGGCTCCAGAGCTTCTCCCACCCTCAACCACCCTCAGTTGATGTCTTATTTTGCAGGTTAACTTTTCTTCACAGGTTTTGCAGGTTAACTTTTCTTCACAGGTATGCGGGCACTGCTACGTTAAGGTCGCTGTTAAAGGGCCGGAAAGGAATTCCCCTGCATTGGCAGGTTTCGCCTTTCCCGTAGCAAAACGTCACAACTTTGGCGGTATCAGGCCTTGGGCGGAATCCTTTAGTCCATCTTCCTCTTTGCAGCGGCGATACCAGGGTTCCCCGTTAAAGGGGTTTCTGAAGGGAGGCTTTGACCGTACACTGAAAGGTTGTCATTGTTCTCTCCTGTGGCGGCGGCGTAACAATGGCGGCTATCTCTGCTTGAACATATGTTCTCCAGAGCCAGCCCATCCCCCCCCACTGGATAACCCTGATGCTCCCTAGGTCCCCGGCTGGGGACTGGGGAGGGAGAACGCCCAATGCCTGATCCAAGGTCTACCCACATTTGAAATTTAATAAAGTTGTGGCCAATTTAATCCCATAGCACGTTGTCTTGAGTCGTTATTCCACATGATGGGTGGGGGGACGACAGCTCGGGATCTGGGGGACTCTGCCTGTCCACGCAATTTTCCTCCCTTGGGGAGGAAAAAAGCTCTCTGTTCCTCTGAAACAGAGAGCCACTTTTTTGGCTGTGGGCAACGTGGAAATCCTGCGTTGAGGAAACTAGCCTTCTGCAAAAAGATGCACAATTTCCTTCATTTCGCTTAGCTGTCTCTGGATTTTGGGTTATCGTGGGGAAAGAAGAGGAGCTACCAGCAGCAGCTAATAAGTACTCAGACCTTATGGTGAAAGGTGAAGGGGGTTGTTTATACCTGTGGAATGAATTCTGAAGGACGTTAGCAGTTAGAAAAGGATGCTCTCAGGTAGAGAGGGGGAAAACCAATGGTTTTCCTGGGCTCCCATGGCAGTGAAATGAAACCACCCTTTCAGGAAGACAGCATAACTTGAGTCAAGGGGTCTACTCTGAGTAAAGCTTAGACGGCTACAACCCATTCATATTATTATCTCATGAGACCAGGGCCCTGCGGGATCTGATTTCTTTCTGCAGGGCCTGCAAGACGCTTGTTTTTCCTGGCCTTTGGTTTGGACTCAGTCTGACCCTTATGTTTCCCTCCCCTTATGGTTTTGATCTATGGGCTACTTTTAAAATGAGGCTGCATTTTAAAGTGCATTTTAACATGTATTTTAAATTGCCCCCCCAATTATGTTTTTATTGTAATTTTACTGGTGTTAGCTGCCCTTAGCCTGGCTCTGGCTGCGGAGGACGGGGTATAAATAAAATTTATTATTTGTTATCATATTATTATTATTATTTGGTAATTACAACAATGCACAATCTGCCCCCGCTTATGATTTTGTCACAAAGCTGTGGCTTGTCTTTCACCTAGCTCAGGGGTCAGCAACCCGCGGCTCCGGAGCCGCATGTGGCTCTTTTACACCTTTGCCGCGGCTCCGGGGCAGATACTAGCGAGGGGAGGAGGTGCATTGTGCGCCCTGACACTCCCCACTGTGGTGGGCGCTTTACTGGCTGTGACGTCGCATGGGGGCGGTGCATGCGTTAGTCACACACCGTCCCAACGTCACCTTCCCGCCCGCCCGTTACATTGTAAGGGGCAAGTACTCTGGTCACTGCATTGAAAGGGGGCATGTACGCTGGTCACTGTTTTGAAGGGGAGTGAAGAACACACACACAAAAAAGGTAACTTGTAATTCTGAGGGGTCAAACAAAAATAATTAAAAAGTGACAAAAAAGTTAGTTTTATAATCACGAGATTTGCGGCTCCCAGTTTTTTTTTTCCCCTTCGGAAACTGGTCCAAGTGGCTCTTTTTGTCTTAAAGGTTGCAGACCCCTGACCTAGCTCATTTTAGCTGTGCTTAAGGTCTACTTTGATAAAGTCGTTAGCAATCTGCAAAGTAATTATGTGGGGAGGGGTGGGAAAGAAATAAAGCGAAACAGGGGCAGGAGGGTTTTGGGCGGCGGTGAGGAGGAAAAGGCATACCAGATGTCTGGACGGCTCACGGGTTTCAGAGGTGGGAAGACAGGCAGAGACAGAAAGCTCTCCGCATCACATTGCGGAAACCCCCCACCCCACCCCAGAAGCGTGAGAGGCTGGCGAAATAATTGCCCGCCTCGGGTTGTCGGCCGCACGGGGCGACGAAACACCTGAGCCATGTAATTACTTCCCCGGGATGGCAGGCGAGACCGTCTGCTTCTCGCACGCAGGGATCCTTCCTCTCCCAGCGGAAGCTGCCAAGAGGCCACAAGAGCAGCTGCGGAATGAAAGGGTGACGCTTTTGCTTCTGGTTCCCTTCTGGACAGAAGGCAGCAGTGGGGCGGGTGGGTTGGGGGGCAAGCCGCCTGGCCTTGCAAACTCTCCTCCAGCTTTTGCATAACTTTCATTTCATTCGAGTCATTCTGAACATATGTTACCAGTAACAGCCTTTCCTCTTCGGAGGGGACGAGGTGGTGTTTTCCAAGGAATGCCTGCACTGTTAAGCTTGCTCACATCATGGCGTTTCGGTCAGAGTGTTGGACGAGGGGCCTGGGAGAGCAGGGTTCAAATTCCCACTCTGCCATGAAGCTCCCTGGGTGGTGACTTTGAGCCAGTCCCTGCCTCTCTCTCTCTCTCTCTCTCTGCCTAACCTACCTATCAGGGTTGTTGTCAGGATTAAGAGAGAAGGCGGGTGGAGAGAACCATATATGCCACTTTGAGCTCCTCAGATGGAAAGGCAGGATGGAGAAGTGCAGTAAAAGAAACACGGTTTGTATCCAAGCTGATTGTAACTCCCCTTTTCACCGTTTGGTTCTGCTTTGCAATGGTCTAATAGAAAAAAGACAGTCACGGAACTGAGAAATTGCACAAAACAAATGAAATACCGTGAAAATCCCCGAAACGAGAAGTAATCGACTAGAAACATTATCTTGTGGAAATAAACTAAATAATAAAAATCAAAAAGCTTAAGGAAAAAATTAGAAAAACCTAAAATAGAACAAAGCCTTAACGGGATGCCAGATACAAACCTCGTTTCACAGAACTATTCAGTTTCCTCTGAAGGAAATAGAAGAATCATAAACTTTAAATGACCAAAATTTAAAAAAAGGGTAGAACCCCCCAAAATTCTGAAGTATTATAATCCTAGCTCAACCTAGGTTAATAAAGGATTGAGGACTCAGAAGTACAGTTTCTAACCTTTTTCATAAATTCAGTATTAGAAACTGAATTATTATCCACAAGATAATATTTCTAGTCGATTACTTCTTGTTTCAGGGATTTTCACGGTATTTCATTTGTTTTTTGCAATGGTCTAAGGCAGGGGTCAGCAAACTTTTTCAGCAGGGGGCTGGTCCACTGTCCCTCAGACCTTTGGGGGACGGCGGGACGGACTATATTTTGAAGGGGGAAAAAAGATGCAAGAGTACCATGAGCCCTGGTGACTGCTTACCTGTGTCTTGCGAGCGGCAGGGGCTGGTGGCAGTGGTGGTGGTGGAGGGATGATGAGCAGCCTGTGAAAGGGCTCCGGAGAGGGGCTGCTTAAAATGGCGGCCGCTCGAGCGCTGCTGCTGCTGCTGGCACCAACATGGCCCAGCCCCCTTCCTCCTCTAGGCAGGGCAGGGAGAAGCCAGGAGGAGGGAGGGAGGAGGTGCCACTGTGTGAGGGAGAGGGACCGAGAGGGGAAAAAAGCGTGCACTGGCGATCCACGCGGCAATTCCCGGACTGTATGTGGGCCGGATCCAGAAGGCAATTGGGCCTGATTTGGCCGGTGGGCCTTAGTTTGCCTACCCATGGTCTAAGGAGCCAATTGCCAATCTGGCCCCATCCAGATGTTTTGGACCGTAACTCCAACAACCCTAGTCATCACCTTAGTCATCAAACATCTGGAGGGCATCAGGTTGGCAAAGGCCGGACAAACAAACCTGCACCTGAAATCAGAATCTACCGGACAGATTCCCACATTGCTTTCGTGTGATGTAAAAGCCGTTTCCAGAACCAAAGTGCTTATTTCTATGTTATTTGCTTCCTGAAACAAAACCTTAGTTGCAATTAATGTGGAAATGAGTGCTAAGCTCATTCTGCATGCAAAGGACATGGTCAACCACTAAGCCAGGGTCTGCTAGTGTGGCACCTGGGGCACTCTTGAGGTCTTTATCTGGTGCCCGTGAAGTCTCTGAGCCCCCTGACACACTGCCCCCTTGGGTCCTAAGGTGGTGTAATGGTCACTCCCCCCCCCCTGCTTGGAAAGCCGAAAGAAGTTGAGAAGAATGATGCTCTTCTGTCAACTCTATGTGCTTTTCAAGCTCAGATGAATTCTGGTCAGTCTGACTTTTGCCTAGATTCCTTGGAAATGCAATGAGTTCTCTCTCCCTCTCTTTCTTTCTTTATTTCTCTCTCTCTTTCTTAGGGAGGTGGGTGGTTTTTATCAAAGGAAGAGGCAGTGAAATGACCAGATGGGGTGGCACTCACAAATACAAATGGGCCCACCAGCATTTTAAAAAAATGGCACCCACTGCATTGAGCTATGTTGGAAACAACAAATGTTCTCCTCCCAATTCTCTACTCACCTAGAATCCCAGTGGTTTCAAGGCCACCAAACTGTTGCATGGCCACAATGGCTTTGGTGAGTTCTTCCTGTGTCTGCAGTTTTCCTGTGATGGGGTCTGGAGGGGGCAGATAGCCGAATTTTGTCAGCCAATCCTGTTAAAACCAAAAAAAGGAGAAGGTTGGGAAAAGAAAGAAATGATTCAATACGTCAAAGGGTCTCTTTAGTTGCACCTCACCTAGTCTCTCTCTCACACACATACTCTTACATGTTTACACTCGGCTTCCACATTGAATGCCGCATCCCTCGTTAACAAATGGATGTGTCAGAACAGATCTATGTACATTACTTTAAGTAATGGAATCTGATGACCTTCATGCATCCCGGAGCTGACATTTAATTTTCCTAACCAGCTACAAAACACTTTTGATTACATAGACGAGCAGTTATAGGAAACTCGGGGTTGCACTTCCATCTTGTCGCTAAAGGGGTCCGTGTGCGTCTCGGTGAGATAACACCGAAGGGGAAGGTGATGTTCCCTTCTCCCACTCCTGCTCTAGGCAAGAGACAGGGGTCTTTCAGAAACCCAGTGAAGGAGAAGATCTACTGCGAAACTAATGATGCCTAAGCCTGAAGGGGCCCCAGCAACCACTTCAGTCCACGTTGCTTAAAAAATTTGCTTTGAAAAGTGCATCATGCATGTATACAACATTTCCCTAAAAGGTAAATGTAAAGGGAACCCTGACCATTAGGTCCAGTCGTGACCGACTCTGGGGTTGCGGCGCTCATATCGCTTTATTGGCCGAGGGAGCCGGCGTACAGCTTCTGGGTCATGTGGCCAGCATGACTAAGCCGCTTCTGGCAAACCAGAGCAGCACACGGAAACGCCGTTTACCTTCCCGCCGGAGCGCTACCTATTTATCTACTTGCACTTTGACTTGCTTTTGAACTGCTAGGTGGGCAGGAGCAGGGATCGAACAACAGGAGCTCACCCCGTCATGGGGATTCGAACCATCGACCTTCAGATCGGCAAGTCCTAGGGCTCTGTGGTTTAACCCACAGCACCACCCGCGTCCCACATCCTTTCCCTACTTCCTCCTAATTACTCAAAAAGGATAAGGCATAGGAAAGTTTTATTCACACCAGGGACTTTGACATGTGAAACAATCCAGTATAGCAATTTTAATCAAAGTATGAGACGTTGTAGTTTTATATAGTGGTACCTTGGTTTATGAACTCAATCCGTTCCGGAAGTCCATTCTTAAACCAAAACCATTCTTAAACCGAGGCGCACTTTTCCTAATGAGGCCTTCTGCAGCCGGTCCCCTTCCACCATTCGGATTCCATTCTTAGACCGAGGTAAAGTTTGCAAACCGGGACACTACTTCTGGTTTTGCGGAGTTCGTAAACCAAATCGTTCTTAAACAGGACTGTTCTTAAACCGAGGTGCCGCTGTACAGTATATATACAGTGATACCTCGGGTTAGATACGCTTCAGGTTACAGACTCCGCTAACCCAGAAATATCACCTCGGGTTAAGAACTTTGCTTCAGGATGAGAACAGAGATCGTGCTCCGGCGGCGCGGCTGCAGCAGGAGGCCCCATTAGCTAAAGTGCTGCTTCAGGTTAAGAACAGTTTCAGGTTAAGAATGGACCTCGGAACGAATTAAGTTCTTAACCCGAGGTACCACTATATATATCATACACTGTGATGATCTGTCATGGAACAACCCCACTGAAGAAGATAACAGTGGTTACCCAGACCTCATTGCTGGTTGTGAAGGGCCCCCCTGGGACAGTTCAGGCTTCAGGGCCCCCAAACATAGGCACCAACTCTATAGGGCTGAGGTGTTTTCAGCCCCCCCAAGTATTTTGGGATGGGACTGAGCCCTCCAAATCTTGAGGGGATGAAGGAAACAGAGTGTGGCCTCTCCACCACCCACTCAGTTCCTTTATGGTGATGGGGTGTCCAGGACTGCCTGGAGAGTCCTGGGGTGTTTCACCGGGGGGGGGGGGAGGGGAAAGGGTCCCACAAGGTCTCCTGGAGCAGTGACGAAAGGATGCCCCCCCAATGTAGGTCCACCACAGCCGGTGTGATGCACTTAAGAGAGTTGGATAACAGATTACAAAAAAACAAGCAAAACTGGAAAAACGCTCTGTGAAACCCAAACAGAGTCAAAGGGCACATGCACACCCAAGGTTTAAATTCTCTTTTCCCACAAAGGTGAACTCAATGCTACAGTACTTACAAAAACAAGCATTAAAAAGTGCAAAAGCAAGAGTAAAAACAACAGTAAATGTCGCTCAAATGTGTGTGTGTGTGTGTGTGTGTGTGTGTGTAGAGTCAATTCTACCCCACCCAAAGATAAGCAGAAAATTAAGGTCGAATGACCTGGGTCAGGGGTCAGCAAACTCTTTCAGCAGGGGGCCAGTCCACTGTCCCACGGACATTGTGGGGCGCCGGACTATATTTTGGAAAAAAATAATGAACAAATTCCTATGCCCCACAAATAACCCAGAGATTCATTTTAAATAAAAACACACATTCTACTCATGTAAAAACACGCTGATTCCCGGACCGTTCGCAGGCTGGATTTAGAAGGCAATTGGGCCGGATCCAGCCCCCGGGCCTTAGTTTGCCTACCCATGACCTGGGTGAATCAGAAGGTTTTTGCTTGGCACCTAAAAATGAACAGTGATGAAGCCAGGCCCATCTTGCTTGGGAGAGAATTCCACAGATGGGGTGCCACCACTGAGAAGGCCCATTCTCATGTCACTGCCCTCCATACATCCCTTGGGAGGGAGCATATGGAGAATGGCTTCATATGACAACTACAGGGTCTGGGTTGGTTCCTGCGGGGAGAGGAGTTTTGAGATATTGGGGTTAACGACAGGGACAGGGGAACCCACCACCCTCTAGATCAGTGGTTCTCAACCTGTGGGTCCTCAGATGTTGTTGGACTACAACTCCCATCATCTCTGAGCTCTGGCCTTGCTAGCTAGGGGTGATGGGAGTTGTAGTCCAACAACATCTGGGGACCCACAGGTTGAGAAAGGCTGCTCTAGATCTTGTTGGAGTGCATCTCCTATCACCCCACTGGCCACGTTGACTGGGGTTGATGGGTGCTGGAGTTTAACCTTCAAGTGGAGGGCTGCAGTTTCTCCAGACTGGACCACAGGCCAGTCTGGGGCTGGTGGGACTTCTGCAACCACACCCATAGGTATCTGGCTTGCCTCAGCATGCCCACCTGAGATATTAGGGGTTGGGGATGTGATTGCTGTGGGGATACCTGTAGCATCAACAGTTTTGGTGAGAAGCTGAGGGTTGATTCCTGTGGGGTCGACTACTCTTCCTGAATGGGCAAAAGCAGAGGCTTCCAGAATAAACAACTCCTCGCTACATTGCAAAAAGGTTGATCAAATGTTTGCTAGAGGATGAGGATGCTGGATCCGTGCAGCACAATTCTAAGGGGGTGAAATGCACTCAATCATTTTGACAATTCACACCCGTCTTCCATCTGCAGAGGAAACGGAAGGTTTGGTGGTGATTGGGGTGACAACGGTCATTGTTCTTGATCAGTACCTAAGAAGTATCGAAATATCGAGCTGTTAAGGGCTGCTATCAACCTGGGGCTTTTAACTGGGTCAATACCCCATTAAGTCCTCTCTCTTTGCAATGATTAATGTTGAGTGTCAACATCAGATTAGAACAGCAGCGCTTGACCGCTTCATGTCTAAGTCACACCCCAGGAGATGGTTGGGACAGCACAGCAGAAAATTCTCAGGTTCTGAATTGTTCTGATGGGAAACTGGCCTCTGCACGTCTCCCTATCTTGGCTTCCCTTTGAGTTGCTTAGTATTTTGATCTCCGCCATCCATTGCAGCAGTGTCTGGGGGGCTACTGTAACTGGTAGGGCAGAAGGCAAGGAGCACAGCAACAAGCGGAGCCAGAGACAATGACTGGAGGAGTCAACCAGCTACATCCCTTGCCCCTTCCCACCTGTTGAGTTCTATAAAGGCAATATTCAGACCAAGGAGGAGGAAACCAATGGGCAGTGCCACACCCTAGTAAGGGCAGAGCCCCATTTACCCTAATGGACTACCCTCCAGTGCACCCCTGAGATTCTGATGCAAAAGAGAGCATGAGATAGATTTCACTAGTGTTTAGTGATGTTCCTGCAACTTCACTGTGAATCACGTTATATACGAAAGGAGACTCTTGAGAGTCCCATGGACTGCAAGAAGATCAAACCTATCCATTCTTAAGGAAATCAGCCACTGGAAGGACAGATCCTGCAGCTGAGGCTCTAATACTTTGGCCACCTCATGAGAAGAGAAGACTCCCTGGAAAAGACCCTGATGTTGGGAAAGATGGATGGCACAAGGAGAAGGGGATGACAGAGGACGAGATGGTTGGACGATGTTCTCGAGGCTACCAGCATGAGTTTGACCAAGCTGCAGGAGGCGGTGGAGGACAGGGGTGCCTGGCATGCTCTGGTCCATGGGGTTACGAAGAGTCGGACACGACTAAACGACTAAACAACAACAATTTCTTTTTTAAAAAAAACATTTGCCACATGGCTCTGTCAACCATTGGCTGAGATGCTGTGATGCCACAGATTGTTCCAACTACTTGTGGGAAACTGCAGTAAAACATAACTATGCGTGAGTGCCAGTTAGTGCATGATGAGGTTTGGACTGCAGGGTTAGATTCCTAGACTCAGATAGGTCTTCTCCAAGTGAAGCCTTCTCTTCCTCTTCCCTCTCTCTCTGCACCATGCAAGTGACCAAGGAAGATGTGCCTAAGCAAACTCCAAGCTTAGAGCATGTCTATTTCTGTATTTTCTACCCAAGAGTATTCTGCCTGTGTTCTCCCTGCTGCTGCTTAGATAAATGCATGAATCTGACCTTTGGGACATTTTGTAAGCAAAGCATTTAAAAACTTACCTAACAGTGTGTGGTCTGTTGTTACAATTATAATGCCCTGTGCTCGACGATGTTGAGGGATTGAACCAGGGACTTTCCCCACGCAAGGCAGATGCTCTAGCACTGACCCATGATCTTCACAAGAGCTATCACAATTGGTACTGAAATTGGGAATCCCCTTCCCATTTTATTGCTGGGTTTGGGCAAGTTAAAATGACTAAAAATATCAATTAATAGTAAATTCAATAAAAACAGTAAGTTTGTCGATCATTTGCATCCACCCATCTGTCTTGTTTTTGTTTTTTAAAATCATCCATCTTTCTTTCTTTTTCCTTCATCCATTTGTCCTTCTCCTTTCTTTTATTACATGCACCATACCTCTTTGCTTTCATCTTCTACATCCATCCATTCTTCCTCGATTCATTCATTCATTCATTCATTCATTCATTCATTCATTCATTCATTCTTCCTTTCTTCCCTTCACCTTCTTATCCAAGCCATTCTTTCTTCCATATTCCCATTCATCACCTCCCTTCCTATACAATCCATTCATGCCCTTGTCCCCTCCAATCTCCCACCACGCCTTCCTTCCTGATTCCATTGGCAACCATTTGTTAGAAGCACGTCCCCCGAACCAGCCCCTGGGAAAGCAACCTCTTCATCGCCAGGCAAGTGTGGTCCAGGAGGCAGCCTGCACGGTCCTTGTCAGCTCCCCGCTGCAATTATTTGTTCCTTTGTACAGCAAAAGTAGCTGCGACAGAAATGAGATACACAATTTGCTCTTGATGGGTCCTGAAAAATCATCTCAGACATGCAACCCTACATTGGCCCATCAATCGCCAAGTCTTGGCAGAGTGCAATTTGGTTTTCTTGACATCTACGGAACCCATGTCCTTAATCCTCTAATTGTTAAGGAAGCTTTGGTATGCTACAGAATGGGCCGATTTGGCTGATTGTGGAGCATTTCTGGAAGGAAAATCATTGCAGGAACCTCAGCAAAGACAAAGACCGCACATTCTTCAAAACGAAGACTGTGAGAGATGGAGAAGCATTTATAGCAGGGTGGTGAACCCGTGAGTCACATCTGACCTTTATGCCTCTCTATTCATGCCAAGTGAGGAGCGAGGGAACACTGGCTGGGGGGCTATTCAATGATGGGGCTGCCCTTGACATGGCCTGGAGATCGAAAGGCGGCCTGGCCTCAGGAATGTGCCCTTGGGAGTGCAAGAAAGGCAGACGGAGCCCTCTGCCCGGCCTTCATGGAGCCTTCATGGTTACTGGCCTCTGTTGGGGATGCAGCTGTGAGACCAGGATGGGCTCCGGGGCCCCAAGACCCCTGGTGGCAGGAAGGCAGGCAGGCAGGCAGGCAGGGAAGAATGGGAAGTGGGGATGGAGCCTGCCAGGATGTGCCTGGGTGGCAGCAGCTTCCCCACGGGCTCCTGGTGTGTGTGTGTGTGTGTGTGTGTGTGTTAGGACTGGGCAATGTTTAGATGCATCGTCCAAAATCAGTTTGAAGTCCACATCAAGTCAATGGTTTCATAATATCTGACATGCCGATATATCATGAATCACAATGTGTGTATGTGTGTGCTACGTAAAAAAAAATGGTGATATGGGAAAAGCCATGTAGCTGATCATCCCTTCTCTCATGATTCCTGCTGCCCCTGTTGCTCTGTACTACAAAATAGAAGCTGTTAAAGGCAAGTAAATATATATATATCAGTTTTAGACCCCTAGTACTAGCAGTTGCCAGGACATCACCCCGTTTGCCTCTACATAGTTGCATCCTTATGTCAGACGTTGTGCTATATTAGTATATTACGATGTTTAGCTGGTGATGTACCACAATGTTGGAATCCAGATATTGCCCAGCCCTAGTCCCTAATGGCACCATGCTGCTCAGCTGCTCCAAGCAGCTTTAAAGTGTTAAGAATGAAAGAAAGAAATAGTGATTTGATCTTATCAAAGCTGGTCTTCAACTGATAGGGATCATGTTAAACCTTGCATTGCTCCAATGTGGAAAACACCAAACCCTCAAATTGTAACAGATTGGCTGAAATCAACACCAGGAAAGGGACATATAATGGGGAAACTATTTGTATTAATTATCAAAATATATTAATGGAAAGACCGACCTCGTTTGTCAAATACTGGAATGACAAAACAGCAGGTTATGTGTCTCCTTATAATTTATTCACTGTAATTTAACTTTCCACCAAAATGTACTTTTCTGAGATGATTTATCCCCTCTTCTTCTTCATCATCTTTCTACTCTACTGTGGTCTAGCGGAATAGGATTGGCTACACCAAACAGACCCAGATTCAAATCCACACCCAACATCTACTCAGTTCACAGCATGACCTGCGATGGACTCATCACTTATCTCTCAGCCTAACTTACCTCACAAGGATAAAATTGGACTCTTCCTTGTATGCATGATATCTAGAAGCTTAGTTTCAGTGCTTAAAAGAAAGTGAACAGGTGAACATATTTGAGGAAGGAAAACCATAGTTTTATAGAGGGTGAGATGGTCTCTAAGATTTGTGGGTTCTAGACTGTGTTGGGCTTTCATACCAGGACCTTGAATGGGCTTGGAAGCCAACTAGTGGTGAGGATATATTCTGAAATGTAACACAACAGTCCTGTGAGGTAGGTCAGACTGAAATTAATGAGGCTGCAGAATCTGAAGCAACTGAAGCTTTTCAATCGTCTTCAAGGGCAACTGCGAGCCAGCTGCACATTACAGCTGTCAAGCTTGAAGATTACAGCAGCATGGCTCAGTGTGGTGACCTGTCTTCATGACAACATTATAAGGGAGGCCAGTGGCTTGCCCAAAGTCACTGGGCTTTGATCCCATGTCTCCCTACTCTAAATCCACTGCTCTAGCCACCACAATGTCTGGATCCAGAAGCCCCTGAGTTAATTGTAAGGTAAAGGTAAAGGGACCCCTGATCATTAGGTCCAGTCATGACCGACTCTGGTGTTGTGGCACTCATCTTGCTTTATTGGCCGATGGAGCCGGCATACAGCTTCCAGGTCATGTGGCCAGCATGACTAAGCCGCTTCTGGTGAACCAGAGCAGCGCACGGAAATGCCGTTTACCTTCCTGCCGGAGCGGTACCTATTTATCTACTTGCACTTGATGTGCTTTCGAATTGCTAGGTTGGCAGGAGCAGGGACCGAGCAACGGGAGCTCACCCCGTCGCGAGGATTCGAACCACCGACCTTCTGATCGGCAAGTCCTAGGCTCTGTGGTTTAACCCACAGCACCACTTGCATCCCTGTTGAGTTCATTGTACATCCTAGCATATAACGGCCTCCTTTCAACAGCCTGTTTGACATGCTTCTTTTTCAAGTTCTCAAAACTTCCTCCAAGGAACCAACAAAAACATGCAACTAGAAAATAAAAAAAATTCAGATGTTCCAGCATTATTGCTGAACACTAAAAAGTTTGGAGAGAAAAAAGCTGTGCCATTGTTCCGGTGCTCAGAAGAGAATAATAATAATACTAATAAAAGTCAGAAGTGCTGGGATAGGCAGAAATGTCTGAGATATTTTCCTTCTCGCAGAGACCTTGCTTTGTGCCGCTCCCTGTGGTAAACACAGCTGGGGCAGAATCCCACTGCGCCTTCAGGTGCTGAACAAAAGGCTGCCTTCGACTGCAAATGTCTCTGGAACCAGGGTGACATTTGCGGCTCGATCCGATGCTCATTTTTCTCCAGGGGTGCAAAGCCTGTGACCTGTGGGCCATTCTTGGTCCACCAGAAGGGTCCGATAAGGCTTGCAAAGTCTTTGAAATAAAAAATCTCCACCCACCAATCAACTGACTTCACTCCGATGGACGGGGTTTGAGTCTGGGGTACAAAGCTCAGTGGGTTACAGCATCTGCTTCACACGCAGCAGCTGCCTGTTTGAATCCTCTGCATCTATGGGTAGGACAGGAAGAGAGACCCCTGCCTTGAAACCACAAATATGAGAAAGACAAGAAATCTTAGGAAGGCCAGGATGCTGTGTGTGTGTGTGTGTGTGTGTGTGTGTCACATTCACATACAGTGGTACCTCAGGTTAAGAACTTAATTCGGTCTGGTGGTCCATTCTTAACCTGAAACTGTTCTTAACCTGAGGCACCACTTTAGCTAATGGGGCCTCCCGCTGCCACCGCACGATTTCTGTTCTCATCCTGAAGCAAAGTTCTTAACCCGAGGTACTATTTCTGGGTTCGCAGAGTCTGTAACCTGAAGCATCTGTAACCCGAGGTACCACTGCATTGATCCAAAATGCCCAGACCTTTGCCTGCAGGACTTTCATGTATGGTCAGATACGAGGCATGCTGTTGGAGTTGCAAGTATCTGAGCGACATTTGCCAAGTGTGCATGGGAACTATAACCCCTATCGTTCAGCCCAGACACTGAGATCCTCCTCCGAAGGTCTTCTACTGGTTCGCTCACTGTGAGAAGTGAGGTTATAGAGAACCAGGAAGATGGCCTTCTCAGTAGTGGCGCCCTCCCTGGGGAACGCCCTCCCTTCAGCCTGGTGTGGTGGTTAAGAGCGGTGGCCTCGTAATCTGGTGAACCGGGTTCGATTCCCCACTCCTCCACATGCAGCTGCTGGGTGACCTTGGGCTAGTCACACTTCTCTGAAGTCTCTCAGCCCCACTCACCTCAAAGAGTGTTTGTTGTGCGGGAGGAAGGGAAAGGCGATTTGTCAAGGAACTGACATCAGGACCACCACTCGACACGCCCACTCTGCGCAGAAGGCTTCCGCGCAGAGAGGCGAGGCGAAGGTTGTCCGTTAAGGAATTCTTATGCTGGAGGAAATTTAGGAGACGCCCACTCACGGATTCTGCTAGCGACTGAGCAGCAGCGCAAAGGACTGCTCAGTCAGGGAAAGACACAACCACACCTAAGCAGTTTGGAACGGCTGGAGATTTACACACAAGCAACCCCATTTCCCGTGACAGCAAACCTGCAGCCATTTCCCGTGACACAATTGTTAGCCTTTTTGAGGCTCCTGAAGGAGAGTGAAAGGCGGGATATCAAGTCCAAACTCTTCTTCAGATATCAAGGAAATGAACAACTATCTTTTAGAAGACATCTGAAGGCAGCCCTGTATTGGGAAGTTTTAAATGTCTGATGTGTTAGTATGTTCTGATATATGCTGTGAGCCACCCAGAGTGGCTGGGGGAAACCAGTCAGATGGGCAGGGTATAAATAGTAAAATAATAATAATAATAATAATAATAATAATAATAATAATAATTATTATTATTATTATTATTATTATTATTATTATTATTATTATTATTACTACCTGCAGCCAGTATAGCATATGGCGTCCTGGTTGGATTCAGTCCTGAAGACCAGGATTCAAATCCCCACTCAGCCATGGAGCATAAGCTGTCAACCTTTCCCTTTTCTTGCGAGGAATCCTATTTGGAATAAGGGAATTTCCCTTAAAAAAAGGGAAACGTTGACAGCTATGCCATGAAGCTCCCTGGGTGACTTTCTCCCTCAGTGTCACCTACCTCACAGGGTCGTTGTGGGGACAGAATGAAGAGGAGGAGGAGTACCATGTGTGCCACTTCGAACTCCTTGAAGCAGTCTGATCTCCTTCAGATGTTTTGGACTACAATTCCCACGCCTGGCTGGGGCTGGTGGGAGATGTGGTCCAGAACATCTAGACGCTGCCCAGTTAATCAGGGCTTAGCTAGACGGACAAAGAGCGTGAGATGAAACAAGGCGGCTTCGTGCCGCAAGTTATTGAAGACCTACAGCAATGCTGAAAAGGAGAAGAGAGCAGCTTTTGTTATGAAATGCATTTGACAGCATTCATCTGACCAAAACGGGCAGCTCAGGTTTGGATTACAACCATTTGTGGGTCTCCCAGCCGCTGCTTATTTAAAGGAGACTGTTCCCTAGGTTTCCCCTCCTGGTGTTCATTATTGGCACTGTTTAGTTTTGAAGCAACATTAAAAAAAAAAAAATCCTGCCAGGATGTAGTTTAATAAAGCACTTTGATGACCCCGGGCTCAATACATTTTTGCAAAGGCGGGACTGTCAATGAAAATGCTATAATTTTGAAACTGCTTGCTTTAATGCATTTTCTGTCGGCACTTTCCCCCCGCTGCTTTTTTTTTTTGGTGGATGATGAATTATTGAAAAACACGTTTTCAAAGCAGAGCCTTTCAACCTTCAAAAACAGAAAAGAGGATGACCCCAAAAGAATGACCCTCCCTGCTCAGCCAGAGTTAAATCAGCTTGTTTTACTAACTTGAGTGAAGTTAGAAATTACTTTGTGTAACTTTGGTGTACACTTAGAATTTCTCGCCTTGTCAGATGCAACGGATGGTGTACCCATTATGCAGAACGAAGGGATGGACTGCAGGGATATACAGAGGGGTCATATTCTTAACCTCGCCCCCCCCCAATGTAAAGCACCCCTTGCTTGTAGTAAACTAGTACACTGCATTTTTCTATAAAATGCACACTTACCGCATGCTGAATGATTTATTAATTTTTATTAACACAGAGGAAATATTTTTTAAAGCTACCTCCCATTTCAGGCTGAAGCAGTATAATCTAAAAGTTCAGCATCACCTTCTGATTATTTATTTAGCTAATCATTATTATTTATATCGCACCCTTCCTCCCAAATGAGCTCAGGTTGGTGTGCACAGAGTAGACCCAGCACCAACCACCTCTGTATCCTCACATCAACTCTGACTGACCTAAGTGAGCGTCATGGCTGAGTGGGAAGGTATAGAGTCCAGGGGTCAGCAAACCTTTTCAGCAGGGGGCCGGCCAACTGTCCCTCAGACCTTGTGAGGGGCCGGACTATATATTTTTTTTTTGGGGGGGGGAGAACGAATTCCTATGCCCCACAAATAACCCAGAGATGCATTTTAAATAAAAACACATGTTTTACTCATGTAAAAACACCAGGCAGGCCCCACAAATAACTCAGAGGTGCATTTTAAATAAAAGCACACATTCTACTCATGTATAAACACACTGATTCCCAGACTGTCTGCGGGCCGGATTTAGAAGGCGATTGAGCCGGATCTGGCCCCTGGGCCTTAGTTCACCTACCCATGGTGTAGACACAGAGTCCTCCTTCATGCTACACTATAATAATAATAATAATAATAATAATAATAATAATAATAATTATTATTATTATTTATATCCCGCCCTCCCCAGCCAAAGCCAGGCTCAGGGCGGCTAACAACAATCAAATAATCCCACATTCTAAAAACATTCCATTATAAAAATTGATTAAAATCAAATTGATGGCAACCGTTAAGCAAAATTCTGTGCAGGTTGCCAGAGGAGGGAGTCAGGCTGCACCCTGACCAAAGGACTGGTGGAACAGCTCTGTCTTGCAGGCCCTGCGGAAAGATGTCAGGTCCCGCAGGGCCCTAGTCTCTTGTGACAGAGCATTCCACCAGATTGGAGCCGCAGCCGAGAAAGCCCTGGCTCTAGTTGAGGCCAGCCTAACCTCTCTGTGGCCTGGGACCTTCAGGATGTTTTTATTTGCAGACCGTAGGTTCCTCTGTGGGACATACCAGGAGAGGCGGTCCCGTAGGTACGAGGGTCCTAGGCCGTAGAGGGCTTTAAAGGTTAAAACCAGCACCTTAAACCTGATCCTGTACTCCACCGGGAGCCAGTGCAGCTGGTATAGTACCGGATGAATGTGATCTCGCAGCTGAAAGAGTGGATGCTCCTCGAGAACACAGACATTTTGGATCTGGAAGGTTTCAATAATGCATTTGGTTGGCATGCATATCTATGGTATGATAAAATTAAGCTGCATAGTGCCTTTAAAAATCATATTGTCAGAAAAGCATTGTTTAATGTTTGGATAAGATACAAAGATCTGTTGGAAAACAAAACCCCCAGATGGGTGTCTCCAGTGGAAGCTAAAGCAGTGAAGAAACTCAATATGGAGGTCGGATGGCCGAAGTATTGGGAAATTTTGGAACAGGAGGGAGATAAATTGAAATTACAAAGTCATGAGAAAATGAAACATAAAGTACAAAATTGGTTTCAATATCATCAAATAATGGAGTTTTTCAAACAGGACAGGAAAATTGGTTTTCAGGTGGAAAAATCAAAATTAGAGACTGAATTGTTAGAACCCAATACTAAGAATTTATCAAGAATGTATAACTTGCTGCTGAAATGGAATACACAGGATGAAACAGTTAAATCGGCTATGATTAAGTGGGCACAGGACATTGGTCATAACATTATGTCTGCTGACTGGGAATGGTTATGGAACACCGGTATTAAATTCACGGCATGTAATGCCTTAAAGGAAAACATTATGAAAATGGTTTACAGGTGGTACATGACCCCAGTCAAGCTGGCAAAAATTTACCATTTGCCTGATAATAAGTGTTGGAAATGTAAAGAGACGGAAGGTACCTTCTATCACCTTTGGTGGACATGCCCGAAGATCAAGGCCTTCTGGGAAATGATTTATAATGAAATGAAAAAGGTACTTAAATGTACTTTCCCTAAAAAACCAGAGGCCTTTCTCTTGGGCATTGTCGGCCAACTGGTGTCAAAGAGGGATAGAACTTTCTTTATGTATGCTACAACAGCAGCAAGAATACTTATCGCAAAGTATTGGAAGACACAAGATCTACCCACTCTGGAAGAATGGCAGATGAAGGTGATGGACTACATGACACTGGCTGAAATGACTGGCAGAATCCGTGATCAGGGGAAAGAGACGGCGGAAGAAGAATGGAGAAAATTTAAAAGCTATCTTAAGGGCTATTATAAACTTGATGAATGCTAGAATGTTTAGGTTTTTAGAAAAAAAAAAGGGATACAGAGATATAAAATCAGATTATAGAAAAGATTAAGATGACAGAGGTTGGAAAGGAATATTTAGAAGTTGCTAAAAAACTATGGACATTGGGATGCAGAAAGGGGGGGTATGGGGGAGTCCCGGAAAAGAGGTTTATGAAAAAACGTTATGAAATTATACGTGTTTGTATGTCTTTTTAGGTGTTTGTTTGTCTTTAAAAAATTTGTAAAACCAATAAATTTTTTTTTTTTTAAAATGTGATCTCGCAGTGAAGACCCCATAAGGAGTCTTGCCGCGGCATCCTGCACCCGCTGGAGTTTCTGGGTCAGTCTCAAGGGCAGCCCCACATAGAGCGAGTTACAATAATCCAGTCTGGAGGTGACCGTTGCGTGGATCACAGTGGCTAGGTCAGGGCGAGAGAGGTAAGGAGCCAACTGCTTAGCTTGGCGGAGATGGAAAAATGCCGCCTTTGTTATAGCTGTAATCTGCACCTCCATAGAGAGGGAGGTATCAAAGATTACACCCAAACTCTTAACGGACGGTGCTGGCACTAATTGCACCCGCGCAAGAGATGGGAGTTGCCCCCTCAATCCCACATTGTCCCATCCCAGCCAGAGGACCTCTGTCTTCAAAGGATTTAACTTCAACCGGCTCCCACGTAACCATCCAGCCACAGCTTCCAGACATCTTGTCAGTGTGTCTGGGGCCGAGTCAGGATGGCCATCCATCAACAGACAGAGTTGGGTGTCATCGGCATACTGATAGCAACCCAGCCCAAAACTCCGGACAAGCTGGGCGAGGGGCGCATAAAGATGTTAAAAAGCATCGGGGAGAGTATCGCACCCTGAGGCACTCCACACACCAAGGAGTGGCGCGATGACAATTCCCCCCCCAAGTGCCACCCTCTGTCCCTGACCAGAGAGAAACGAGCTTAGCCATTGAAGGACTGTGCCCTGGATCCCCACGTCGGCAAGGCGGTGGTCCAGGAGTTCGTGATCAACCATGTCAAAGGCTCCTGACAGGTCTAGAAGAATCAGCAGCCCCGAACCGCCTCGATCCAGCTGCCTGCGGAGATCGTCTGTTAGGGCGACCAGAGCCATCTCGGTCCCATGGCCAGCGTGGAAGCTGGACTGGAATGGATCCAGAGTCGATGTTTCATCCAGAAACCTGCCAAGCTGTTCAGCAACCACTCTCTCAATCACCTTACCCAGGAATGGGATTTTCGAAACCGGGCGGTAATTGGATAGATCTAAGGGATCTAATGATGTTTTCTTTAAGAGCGGGCGCACCACTGCCTCCTTTCAGGTCCTCTTTGGAGAAAAAGACATTTGTTCCCATCAGTCGAAAAGGCAGTCTATATAAGCTTAGAGGCCTCTTCTTCAAGAGGTCAGAACACAGATACAATATATCTCTATGAATGCACAAGGATTTGAATGAAAACCCTGTACACGTTGATATTTACAGCTCTGCTGTTGTGTACCCAGATACACAGACTGTATACTTGGCGTATACAGTTCACCGACTGTACAAGTGCACAGCTCAATACAGAAGGGGGTCTACGCACCTTTCATTCAACGACTGTACAACATGGGTATCTGCACACAAACATAGTCATGATGTACACTTGCACAGACACTAACATATAATGGCCCTATCATCGGTGTACCTCTGTACACAACAGCTGAGCCCTATAAATGAACCAGTGTACACCCCTTCACACAAACACTTGGGCATGGTGTAGTACAGCAAGTGTTCAGTGTCATAGGTGAACAACCCTAGAACAACCCTAGATACACAAAGATTGTACGCTTGTTGAATGCAACACGTAAACACACCCCTCAAGTCACAACTGGTTCACATCTGGACCAAACATCCCAGGTACTTTGGTTGCCAAAAGGAAACAAATAAACTCTATCCTGAATGGGGCAACTGTGCCCCTGAAGGACCAGGTATGCATCATGGGAGTCATTTTGGACTCACAGCTGTCCATGGAGGCGCAGGTTAATTCTGTGTCCAGGGCAGCTGTTTACCAGCTCCATCTGGTATGCAGGCTGAGACCCTACCTGCCCGCAGACTGTCTCGCCAGAGTGGTGCATGCTCTAGTTATCTCCCACTTGCACTACTGCAATGCGCTCTATGTGGGGATACCTTTGAAACTGACTCGGAAACTGCAATTAATCCAGAATGCAACAGCTAGACTGGTGACTGGGAGTGGCCGCCGAGACCATATAACACTGGTCCTGAAAGATCTTCATTGGATCCCAGTATGTTTCTGAACACAATTCAAAGTGTTGGTGCTGACCTTTAAAGCCCTAAACGGCCTCGGTCCTGTATACCTGAAGGAGTGTCTCCACCCCCATCGTCCAGCCGGACACTGAGTCCAGCGCCGAGGGCCTTCTGGCAGTTCCATCGCTGCGAGAAGTGAGGTTACAGGGAACCAGGCAGAGGGCCTTCTCGGTAGTGGCACCTGCCCTGTGGAACAACCTCCCAGCAGATGTCAAGGCAATAAGCAACTATTTTACTTTTCAAAGACAACGGAAGGCAGCCCTGTTTAGGCAAGTTTTTAATGTCTGATGCTGTATTGTTTTTAATATTCAGCTGGAAGCCACCCAGAGTGGCTGGGAAAACCCAGCCAGATGGGCAGGGCATAAATAATAAATTATTTTTATTATATTATTATTTCAATTTCTTCAAAAAAGAAGCTTTTCTATTTGTCTGGCCCATATTCTTTAAAGTCCTTGCAGTGCTGTCCAAGGAAAGCTACTGAGAATGCCTGCTAATGAGAAGGATGCCTAAGGAACAGATTCCCTTCCTTCGTTCCAAGGAAACCTCCTTTCTGGGGAATTTCCTCCCTTTCTTCATCAACTTGGGCTCCAAAAGCGACTCCGCACCTCTCTAATGAGCAGACGTCCACAGTTCACTGGCCGATTAATTCATTAGGAGGCGAAACGGCGGCTCTGGAACAGACCCAGGTCCTAGTCACTGGACAAAAGGGGAGGCTTCATTAGCAGAGGCCGGAGGAGTTTGCTCAAAGCCTGACATCTTTTATTTGATCTGAGCTGACTACAAGAACGGGATGGCGGCAGGGGTGGAAATGTTCCTGCTAATGAACTTCCCCCGCCATACCCCAACCCCTTTCCAAGCATGCGGTGACTTTAGAAAACAGCAACAATGCAAGGGGGAGGGGCACAACTGGCACCTCTTGTCTGCTGTGCTGCAGAAAACAGTCTCTGATGATGCTGAAGATTCTCCTAAGGATGCAGTGTGCAGTGATGAGAGGGGAGAGCCCTGTTTGTCATTAGCTAGCAGACGTGGGCGCTACTCATTGGGTTTGTCTCTATGTGAAAAGGATATGTTTGGCCAGCAAGCTTTCCCATCTGCTCTCTCTCCCCCCCCCAACAAAAAAATCCCTGGGACCTTTATAGCTCGCATGGGAAGGAGCAGTCTGGGAGTTTATTCCAATGCATTCTAACATTTCTTGGGGGGGCTTTTTTGGGAGGGAGGGGAGGGGAAAGGAAAGGAGCTTGCATTTTCTTGTGGCAAGAGGATGGGTGTATTTGGGCATGAGACTCTTTTGAAGACATTGTTGGTAGGAATTTTGTCCATTTGGCTGATTGGCTGGTGCCATTTGGTTTTTGCCTACTGCGTAGCAAATCGTCACAGCTTGTAAGGTTGCGGTCAGGCATTGGTTTCGGTTTGGTTGGTTGAGGGGTATGGATTGGCTGTGCCTGCCCCTCTAATGCTGCTGCTGCAAGGGATTCCGTTAAAGGAATACAGGGGCTCACCATTGCTTTTGTACGAACCTTGTCAAGGGGCTAGAGCCACGCAAGAGCCCCTGGTTGCATTTGGGGAGGGCTGAGGGCAGGTTCCCTGCTCCATCGCTACCCCCAAAATGTATTCCCCTTTTCTGACTTTCGCAGGCATGCAAAATGTCAGTCTGTCCCCACTGGGGGGAGGTAGTCACAACCAATGCCTAAGCAACCACTCACATTTTTGTATTTTGTATTGTGGCCAAAATTATGCCAAAAACCTTAAACAAAAATTCTGTGTGATGTGTGAGTTATTTGGGGTGCCTAGAGGACCTCGACATGCAACTGCAAGCAGCAACAGTAGTGAATACCAATCGTGGCCACTGGATTTATTTATGTTCCGGATACACCAGGATTCCCCTGTTTCTATATTTATTGGGGTTCTCTAGTATCCCTAGGACTGACCCCCAGCTTTCCCAGAGGAAGCAGGCAATGGGGAAAACCCTTCTCTACCCGAGACCTTGCTGAATCAGTGTGGACAACAGGCTAGGGATGGATAAATAGTTCCCTTTGGGGCTAGGCAGTTTCCTACGACCCATTTCCAAATCTGCCCTCTGCCAGATTTATAATGCCCTAAATGCCAGAAACTCAGCTGAGCACTAAGCTGTCTTCCTGCCACACTACACCTGAATTTCTCAGTGCTGCAGGTAGTTAGCAATCCACCAGTCATCAGCAGTCACTGGACAAGAAGCAGGCTGCTCTGATGACAGCCCATCATTTGTAATCATCTCACGGCTGGCAAAGAGAGAGAGAAGGGAGAGAGATTCAGAATCTTCCTTCGATCTCTCTCTCTCTCTCTCTCTCTCTCTCTCTCTCTCTCTCTCTCTCTCTCTCTCTCATGCTCAGCCTGCCAAGAGTCTCTCTGCTTCTCTGCCTCACTCTAAGCCGCTCAATAAGAGACCTCGCAGTGACAATTTGTTTCTGTAAAAACAAAGGCAAAGTGACCTGGTCAATAAACCTGGAAATTGCCAAGGCCATGTTACGAATGGCATGACCGGGCAACTACCAGATTGCCCAACCTTTGCTGTTGTACATAGGAGTACAACTGGATCTTGTGATCTCGCCAGCTTCTCACAAGCTGCATGCCACTCTGGTTGCTATGGTAATCGCTTGTTATTATTATTATTTAGCTCAGGGGAAAAAACCATTCAGGAGCTGGATGGAAAAAGCCTTTTCTGCCTGCAAACATACTACTTTCCTCCTCATCTAAAGGCTGAACTAGTCAAATCAACTTTTGCCAGCTGAGGTTCCTCTAGGGTAGAGATCACCGGAGAAGGTTTTTCCTTAAGAAATCTCTATGTTTAAAGGCCGTGTTATCGTTAAAAGGAAAGAGACACCAATAGCAGAGAAGTGTTGTGCCAAACACAATATATAAACTTCTCATTCATTTCTGACACTGAGGCAGACCATTGGTCTATCAAGCTCAGTGCTGTCTGCAGCAGAGCTGTGGAGCCTCTAACATATGGGTCAAACCCAGTCCACCCGGCCATTTTGGGCCAGCCACCTGACACCACTTTCATGGGAACATTTGCTAAAACAACGAGGGGGAAATGCTTCATGTTACCAGTGCCTTGCTGCTTGCAACGTCAAAGCACCGGATCGTGAGACATCATCTGCCCATGTGCCAAATTTGTCCTGCGAGGCATCTCCTAATAAAAATATTGTGCAGGGTGCCAAAACAGGTTCCCCAACCTCCAGGGTCCCAGCCCTACCGGGAGATATTCTCCTGCCCCAAGCAAAGCTGGTGAGGAAGGCTAAAGTTTTACTCACTAGCCTCGCCAGAGCAACAAAACGCTCACCATGGCGAGTGGATGCCTGAACTTAAAAGATGCACAAAATGGGCAACACAAAGGACCCTACATGCTACCGACTGATTATACTGAACACTCCTGCTGCTGGCAATTTCTCTCTCCATCTCCCCTCCCAACTTCATGTGCATTTAACAATACACACTCGCACTCCCTCTTTCGCTAGGTTAATGAGTTGCTTTTAAACTCTGTGACTTTCCCCCTTCCCGACTCAATTAGCCATGCATTTAGCTGCGTGGCAATTCCCTGCTAATGTAGGCTAATCGCCTCCATTGCTTGAGAGGACTGTTTGTTTCCCATCAGCCTTGTTCGCTTTGTTCCCTGTGGCAATTTTCGCACAGACCCATTACTGCTCCCGGTGACACGGCAGCAGCGGGGCTGCTGCGCAGGAGAGGAAACCCACATTAAAACATGCAGAAATTTGTGGGATGCTTCCAAACATGAAGAGAAGTGCCTGCGTGAGACCAGGTTTGTAAAACGGCAGCTTGCCTAGGGCGGGCCACAATGGTCTGCAGGCAACCAGACAGGGAGAGGTCGCGTTTCCATTTCTTCCAAGCTGTTGGCATGTTAAAAGTTCCTTGCTCCGATTGCGCATGAGTACCAGGCGACCTTTGTGGGTTTCTTTGCAAGGCTGAACTGCAAGCCATACAAGGTGCAACAGGGAAGGTTGTAGCTCAATGGCAGGATATCTGCTTTGAGTGCAGAAGGTCCCAGGTTCAATTCTCAGCAGGTAGAGTTAGGAAAGACCCCTTGTCTGAAACTCAGGTGCCGAGGAGTGCAGACATTCCTTATTTTGATGGCCTGGTGGTCTGACTCAATATAAGGTCGTTTTTTGTGTTCTTAATGGCCCACAGAAACCAGCAGGAGACCTGACTACTAGGCTGACTCTTGATAGTACAGCACACATGCACAGTTTGAGAGTTAGGATAGGCACAAAAGGATCCTGTGCACAGACAAGGATCACAGGTGGAGCTGAAATAATAATAATAATAAAGTAATAAAATAAAATAAAATAAAACTAATAATAATAATAATAATAATAATAATAATAATAATAATAAATTTATACCCCGCCCATCTGGCTGAGTTTCCCCAGCCACTCTGGGCGGCTCCCAATCAAGTGTTAAAAACAGTACAGCATTAAATATTAAAAACTTCCCTGAACAGGGCTGCCTTCAGATGTCTTTTAAAGATAGGATAACTGCTTATTTCCTTCACATCTGAAGGGAGGGTGTTCCACGGGGCGGGCGCCACTACCGAGAAGGCCCTCTGCCTGGTTCCCTGTAACCTCACTTCTCGCAATGATGGAACCGCCAGAAGGCCCTCGGGGCTGGATCTCAGTGTCCAGGCAGAACGATGGGGGTGGAGACGCTCCTTCAGGTATACAGGACTGAGGCCGTTTAGGGCTTTAAAGGTCAGCACCAACACTTTGAATTGTGCTCGGAAACGTACTGGGAGCCAATGAAGATCTCTCAGAACTGGTGTTATGTGGTCCCGGCGGCCACTCCCAGTCACCAATGAAACACATTGAAATGTGCAGATGTGGGCAGCAGCCCCTTCCAGTGTGCCAGCAGGCCTCTTCCTTTTCCAGGGACAGTCCTGGATTTACGGAAGCCGTCCCAGATCCTCATTTGATCCCGGAATGTCCCGCTTTTCCTTAGGAGAAAGTGAAGTGAAGTGTTAGAGGGTATGGTAAGTAAAGGTAATGGGACCTCTGACTATTAGGTCCAGTCGCAGACGACTCTGGGGTTGCGGTGCTCATCTCACTTTATTGGCCGAGGGAGCTGGCGTACAGCTTCCAGGTCATGTGGCCAGCATGACTAAGCCGCTTCTGGCAAACCAGAGCAGCGCATGGAAACACCGTTTACCTTCCTGCCAGAGCAGTACCTATTTATCTACTTGCACTTGTATATGCTTTTGAACTGCTAGGTTGGCAGGAGCAGGGACCGAGCAACGGGCGCTCACCCCGTTGTGGGGATTTGAACCACTAACCTTCTGATCGGCAAGCCCTAGGCTCAGTGGTTTAACCCACAGCGCCACCCCAACATCAATTTTGGGGCAGCACTGTAAGCAGGAGGGTTCAATCTGGTGGGTGCCTCTCCGCCCAATGCCTTACTCCCTGATAGGCCCAGATCGCTCCAGGCAGCCTGACCCAATCCAAGGCAATTTGGCGTTGTCTCTGCCTGACTCAGTCAAAGCATGGATCCCTCTGAATCAGCCCAATCCTGTTTGGCTTTGGGCAAAATCTGGGGCACAGGCCTAAAGCCTGCAAGGAGAATCTGCAATCTGCGCCAGTGTGCTCACACTAGACAATCTGACTCTGGGGTGCAATTTCATCATAATTTATTTCTGGCACTAGATTTGAATGAACGTGTCAAAAGAACAACATCTGCACATTGTTGAAATCCTTGGTTGTTTTCCTGAGAGGCATCAGGCTTTATAAACGCCCATCACAACACTCTCAGAAGGCGAGTATTCTCTTAGGTCTAGTTCTGTTTGTTTAAAGACACGGGAAGCAATTGTGAGGCTGATGTCTCTCGCCTGAAACGCCAAGAGAATGAGGGTGGAATCTAATCATGTCACACAGAGAATCTGTTCTTGCAAACTACTTCAGCTACATGCACTGCCAGATGGAAGCAGAAGAAATACTAGCAATTTGCCAAAAAGAGAAAGAAAGAAAACTGGCCAGTAACTGCTGTGCTCACAAAGTTCGCAGTTATTGCACGTACAAGACAAGTTTAAACATAAAGATTGCTTCCTCTTCACTGAGCATTCATTCTACAGGGAGGTTAGGTGACACCAACTATTTAAATGAGCATTCATTGTGATTTCATGGTGGGAGGTTAGATAAATGCACTGTGATGCTCTGGTGGCAAGTCATATTTTTACAAAATTCTCCCCCACGTCATGTAAAGTATCTAGGGGGTCTTAGTAGGCTGCCAGCTTAACATGAGTCAACAGTGTGACGCAGCAGCAAAAAAAGCAAATACGATTCTAGGCTGCTTCAACAGAAGTACAGTGACAAGATAAGGGGAAATAATAGTACCTCTCTATTCTGCCTTGGTCAGACCTCATCTGGAGTCCTGTGTCCAGTTAAGTAGGATATTGACAAGCTCTCTCTCTCTCTCTCTCTCTCTCTCTCTCTCTCTCTCTGTGTGTGTGTGAGAGAGAGAGAGAGAGAGCATAATAAAGCATATATTAATGAAAATAACATATAAACATGCATTAAACTAGGGAAATACTATTACTACTAATAATAATTATTTATTATTTCTACCCTGCCCATCTGGCTGGGTTTCCCCAGCCACTCTGGGCTGCTTCCAACAAAAGATTAAAAATACATTAAAACATTGCAAAAATGTGTATATGGGGCAAATTTGCCCATAAATTAGGAACAATTTACACTAAGATGAAAACGAATTTTCACGAGTGTTTTGTTTTTTTTAAATAAAATTGCAAATTTTAGAAGAACAGATCGGAAAAACAAGAAACCGATAAAAACTACTGTAAGGAAAGCATGTTGGTCTAGGTGGGCCAATGGCCTGATCCAGCACAGCTCTCCTTATGTTCTAAACTCAAATGGACAGATTTACCCAACCGTATAGAAGGCACTTTGTTGAGGGCCCCTTCAAACCTAAACATTGGCCCTGCTGAAAGATATTCCTCAAAATCAAGGCTCGTCTTCCATCATGCAGGCCAAGTTGCCACAATTGAAGCAGATGAGCTGCTGTTGCCCAATTATGTTCATTTTTCTGCCTGCTGAGCCACAGGTAAAACCTGAAGCAGCAGAAGAGGTGGGAAATGTTTCCCTGGCTCGAGGAAGAAACAAACTTGGCAGGCAATAAGATAAGAAGGATGATTTAAGTGTTTGAAGTGCAGCACATGTTTCCTTTTATTTTAAACATGCTGAACGCCCCCCCCCCACAACCAGCGTTCAAAACTCCCATTGTTCTACACAGTGGCGTAGCGTGGGTTGTCAGCACCCGGGGCAAGGCAAGTAATTTGCGCCCCCTAACCCGTGGATTTGCGCCCCCTAACCCTAACCCCCAGATGTTGCGCCCGGTGCGGCCGGGCCCCCCTGCACCCCCCACGCTACGCCACTGGTTCTACAACGCGTTTGCGACAGGGAATATCATTAATGCGAGCAGTTTCTGAGTACTGTACCAAAGTTTTCAGATTAAAACGGCCACTGCTGGAAGGGAAGGAGGAGCTTTTTCTGCCTCCCCACTTCCAGCCACTCTCTGAAGACTGGAGAAGAGACCCTCTTAAGAATATTAGGGGGGTGGGCAGGGGAAGGACTAGACCATGTGAAAAATGAACATAAGATTTTAGCTGCAGTTAATTCGCTTTCAGCTTTGTATTCTTGTTATAAGAAAGCACCATTGCGGCACCATTAGGTTTAAGGCACCATTTAGCTCCCAGCTTTCATATCTCAGTTTCTAACACCACACAATTCATACTTTTTGGGGGTACAAAAATCCCTGTGATGGGGAGGGGGCACATTATTGTGGTTCTAATGACAACTCTTGGTGTGTGTGTGTTTTAAGACAAGGTGATGTGTAATAGCCAAAAATCCCAATGAGAATGCGTGTTCAAATACGTGGATGTTGTTAGCAGGGGTTGCTCAAATAATGCCTACAGCGTCCAGAGAAAGAAGAAATCCTGATAATACTTTACTGAACAAATTGAGTAAAACAGTATATAACTTGAGGAGAGAGAAACAGAGTGATCTTGTGTTTTAGGCGGAGGGCTTGTTGAGAACAGGGTTAAAGTCAACTGTACCTCCAGGAGAAAAACCACTTAGAGGTAGAGAGCGTGTGCTACCTCACTAGAGGTCATGCCACCTACCAGGTTGCTAACATCTCCCCTTCCACCTTCTAACAGTGATAGAATTAACCCTTACATTGCAAATGGAACGATCCCTGCTGCTGCACTGCCAACAGATGTAAATTTAAAAGTTTCTAAGAATATAAGGCAAGCCTGCTGGATTGGCCTGGCTAGTGAAGCATCCTCTTCTCGCAGCAGCCAACTTGATGCCCGTAGGAATCCTGTAAACAGGACATGATTGGCCACTCTGCCGGTCTGTGATTCCTAGCAAATGGTATTTAGAATCATGTTGCCTCTGATGCCAAAGAGTAGAACTTAGCCTTATTCTCCTTCATGGATTTGTCTACTCCTTCCAGGGGACGGCAACCCTATCTAGAACAAAGCCATCTTCCACCCACCTGGACTTGAGAACTCCGAATGCATAACACCGCTGTCTTTTCAGATTTCAGTTTCAATGTTTGCACCATCTACTGAACAGACCTGGCCCTGCTTCTCCATTATGCATCTGTATTGGTGGCTAACAGATGTTGAGGTTCAACCTTCCCTACTCATAGTCTACCAGCAGCAATGGGTAGCCAGCAGCAACCTTTACATCAGGGGTCAGCAAACTTTTTCAGCAGGGCCCACTGTCCCTCAGACCTTGTGGGGAGCCAGACTATATTTTGAAAACACACACGAATGAATTCCTATGCCCCACAAATAACCCAGAGATGCATTTTAAATAAAAGGACACATTCTACTCATGTAAAAACACCAGGCAGGCCCCACAAATAACCCAGAGATGCATTTTAAATAAAAGGGCACATTCTACTCATGTAAAAACAAGCTGATTCTCGGACCATCCGTGGGCCAGATTTAGAAGGTGATTGGGCTGGATCTGGCCCCTGGGCCTTAGTTTGCCTATCCATGCTTTACATCCTTTAAAGCCTTTTCTGGCCAAAGGCACAGTGACGTGCAGAATTATGGGGACCAAAAAAACCACACCAACGTGTAACGTAATTCACTATCCCACCTTACTGCTGTTAATTGGGCAAAAACTTTGCAGAAATCAATAATGTCAAATTGCCAAGTGTGGATTGGTCCCATGGCCTGTTTCAAAAGGCCAGAGGATGAGAGCACCCTTCCCAGACTTTGATCTTAATTGGAAGTCAGCTATGGGAATAAGAAGAGGCAGGGATAAGCTGCAAATAATCACGGATTTCTAGATTTTTCTTTTTAACCTACATTCACTGCAAAGCTTAGAGTACATTTAGAGAGTTCCTGCCAAATCATATAATTTAGGTTCATTACTGGAAGTTCAGGCTAATTCACACTTTGTGTACTCAGGTAGAGATGCCAAAGCAAAAATATACCCAAGTGTTGCAATCTACAGTGGGTGGCACATATTCATTTAATTGCGCTGGTATTTAAAAAAGAGAGAGATTTACCCCATTCCCAATAAAGCAAAGCAAAGCAAAGCAAAATACAATTATAGCCAATGTAGCACTAAGCTAAATTACTTAGTGGCATAATTTTTTGCACCGGCAGAAGATTTATTTTTTAAAAAATTTAAAAAAACACACCCCATTTTTCACCATGGAGGTCTCAAAGTAACTTACAACTATGAAAAATACGACATTTAAAACATTAAACAACCCACCCACCCCCAAATTAAAAATATTCAGAATTTAAAATCTTTTTTAAAAGTAGGATATCAGAGAAGTCAAGTCCAAAGGAGGAGCCAGGAGGTGAGATTGAGAAGCCCACCTGAAGTCAGGATGGAAGAGTAAGCCAGGTCAAGAAGGGCAAGTCAATAGGCAGGGCTAAAGATAATGGAAGACTCTAAAGCGCAAATGGAACAGCAAAACCTCTTCTATCCTTCCTGCCCATTGAGGATTCATTGGCCAGTCTGAGTGGATGGAGTCAGCCCAGGGCCTGAAGTTTTTTTGTTTTGTTTGCATCTGCCTGTCTCAAGAGACAATGGAGTGCACCTCTGGGGGTGAAGGACTGCACCCTGAAGAGATCACTTTGGTGCTGCTAACACAGCAAAAACAACCTCGGAGGCAGCATTTACGAGTTACTGGTCTCTGGAGCCACAGCAGGTGCTGTGATTCCTCCTGGAGGTTTACTCCTGAAGCCTTTCTCATGAATGAGGACAGCCACAAGTTCCTTTCCCTGGTTAATTCATAGTCCTATTGATTCATAGAATCACAGAGTTGTAAGGGATCCTGAGGATCATCTAGTCCAAACCCCTTCAATGCAAGAATATGCAGTTGTCCCAAATGAGGATTAAATCTGCAAACATAGCATTATCGGTACAGTACCACGCTCTAACCAACTGAGCTATCCAGGAAAATAAAACCACCAATGGCACTCAGTATTCCCAAGCAGTCTCCCATGCAAGTACTAACCAGGCCTGACCCTGCTTAGCTTCTGCGATGAGGCACGTTAAGTGATGCGGGTGGCGCTGTGGGTTAAACCACTGAGTCTTGGGCTTGCTGATCAGAAGGTCAGAGGTTTGAATCCCCGCGACGGGGTGAGCTCCCCTTGCTCGGTCCCAGCTCCTGCCAACCTAGCAGTTCAAAAGCACATCCAAAGTGCAAGTAGATAACTAGGTACTACTCCGGCGGGAAGGTAAACGGTGTTTCCGTGCGCTGCTCTGATTTCGCCAGAAGTGGCTTAGTCTTCTGGCCACATGACCCAGAATAACTGTCTGCGGACAAACACCAGCTCCTTTGACCAGTAAAGTGAGATGAGCGCTGCAACCCCAGAGTCGTTCACAACTGGACTTAACTGTCAGGGGTCCTTTACCTTTACCTTTAAGGGTAGTACAGCCCTATTTGCCACTCATTTCCCTCCATGGCAGCCTTTCTCAACCTGTGGGTCCCCAGATGTTGTGGAACTACAACTCCCATCACCCCTAGCTAGCAAGGCCAGAGCTCAGGGATGAGGGGAGTTGTAGTCCAACATCTGGGCACCCACAGGTTGAGTACCGCTGCTCCACAGCATGTGCAGCTACCTCCTTCTTTACTACTGGATCCACTCCCAGTCTTGTCCACCCCATCTGCCAGAGCCTGTCTTCACATGCAGGGGAAGTCCTTAACCCACCAAGGGTTTGAGACCCAGCGCCTACCCTCACCTGGTTTAGCCAGCCAGTTGAAGCCATTTCCGGGGGGGGGGGGGGTTGGCCACTGTCTCATGCTCCTAGGAGACACAGGTGAGAGCTGAGTGGACCAAAGGTGGACAACCTGCCCCAGAAGGAGCATGATGTTTCTCTCACCAGATGTTCTACCCTAAGAAACTGCAACCTGCAGTTGAGAGGCTTGCCACATGGGGCAGCTCCAGGCACACAATATAAACTACAGAGCCACATGTGCATTGGATAAGCTTCATAGTATAAGACCCAGATCATGTGACAACAGTTTATTCTGGCTGCTAACACCTTATAAGCAAAATGTGGGATTCAAAGTGGGGAGGAAGCAGCCACCCACAGGCTTTTTTGATGTGTTTTATTAATGGGACACACAGCTGAGAGATAACACAAGTTCACATCCCAACCATCAATCTTGATTAAGCGGAGCGAAGTGGGAGGGAAGTGTCAAGGCGACTTCGTTGCATCTCTTGATGGTCGACATCAAACGTATCAAGATAAAGGCTCCCCCCCCCCAGAAAGTCTACTCCAGTGATCATTCTCCAAGAGACTGGTTAGAAATGGAAGTGTTAGATATGTGTTAATGAACTGTTCCCTTGAGAAATCTCAGGTCGGCAGCAATTTGGCTTTATGGATATGTAACAATTTTATACAGGCGCTTGCCAACCTGATGGAAAGCTTTTTTCACTAGGTTTACAATAGGATGATTACATTTTGTGAGGGGGAGGATGGACAGAAATGCAGTGCCTTCACCAGTGACCTGGTATCTAGGGAAGTGTAATGGAAAGGGAGCGTTGATGGTAAAGCTGGTCCATTCTTTTACTAATTCCAAACTTTCCTACTAATCTAATGGATGTCAAAGGGCTAATGAGATTGACTATAAGCTTGCAAGATTCTGGTCTGGTCAGTTGCACAAATAAGGAGAAAAGTAAGAAGGAAACTCATATGAGCGAGGAATGATGAAAGAGCGAATTACTGTCTGAACAAGCAGTTCCTTTGGACTGTTATGAATCTATTGTCAGTCATAACTTTATATACCTTGATCATGCCATACTTTTTCCAAACTAAAAAGTCACAAACGCCTTTAGGGTTGGTGCTCCAACCAGCACTCTGGTTATTATAGTTGCCCTTTTCTGCACATTTCCCAACTCTACAATACAGTGGTACCTCGGGCTACAGATGCTTCAGGTTACAGACTCTGCTAACCCAGAAATAGTACCTCGGGTTAAGAACTTTGCTTCAGGATGAGAACAGAAATCGCATGACGGAAGCGGGAGGCCCCATTAGCTAAAGTGGTGCTTCAGGTTAAGAACAGTTTCAGGTTAAGAACGGACCTCCGGAACGAATTAAGTTCTTAACCTGAGGTACCACTGTATCCTACTAGATGAGTTCAGTTATGCACTGTGTGAAAAAGTACAGTCAACCCTCGGCTCCTGAACTCCTCCGTTTTGGAACGTTTTTTGGAAGCCGAACGTTCAACGCGGCTTCCACTTGAGTGCATGAAGCTCCTGCAACCAATTGGAAGCCACGCCTCGGTTGTCGAACATTTTGGAAGCCAAATGGGCTTCCAGAACAGATTATGTTCAACAACGTTTGACTGCACTTGATTTGTCTGTCCAGAATCTCCCAACATTCATCTTCATTGATGGCCTTGGGTTCTACTATTATGAGAGAGATGAGCGAAGACTATGGAAAAAAGAGACTTGCATCTAGATAACTGAAGTTACCCCAGACTGTTTTCCTTTCTCCCTCTCAATCCAACTTAAAACACTTATAGGTCACCAGCTAATTAGTTCTTTACAGGGCTCCATGTGAGTAACTGAAGGCCGTTTCAGGCATCTATCCTACTTGGGTCACCCTGGTCCCATTCTAATTTGGGTGCTGTAATGAATCATTGAACATTGGAACAAAGGAGCAACTTTGCTTCAGGATAAGAACAGAAATCGTGCTCCGGCGGTGCGGCAGCAGCGGGAGGCCCCATTAGCTAAAGTGGTGCTTCAGGTTAAGAACAGTTTCAGGTTAAGAACGGACCTCCGGAACGAATTAAGTTCTTAACCTGAGGTACCACTGTATCCTACTAGATGACTTCAGTTATGCACTGTGTGAAAAAGCACAGTCAACCCTCGGCTCCTGAACTCCTCCGTTTTGGAACATTTTTTGGAAGCCGAACGTTCAACGCGGCTTCCACTTGAGTGCATGAAGCTCCTGCAACCAATTGGAAGCCACGCCTCGGTTGTCGAACATTTTGGAAGCCAAATGGGCTTCCAGAACAGATTATGTTCAACAACGTTTGACTGCACTTGATTTGTCTGTCCAGAATCTCCCAACATTCATCTTCATTGATGACCTTGGGTTCTACTATTATGAGAGAGATGAGCGAAGAGTATGGAAAAAAGAGACTTGCATCTAGATAACTGAAGTTACCCCAGACTGTTTTCCTTTCTCCCTCTCAATCCAACTTAAAACACTTATAGGTCACCAGCTAATTAGTTCTTTACAGGGCTCCATGTGAGTAACTGAAGGCCGTTTCATGCATCTATCCTACTGGGGTCACCCTGGTCCCATTCTAATTTGGGTGCTGTAATGAATCATTGAACATTGGAACAAAGGAGCAGCAGTGTTCCTTCAGTGTTGAAATAAACACTGTGTTAGCATTCAAGTTTATTTCTAATGCACAACATATACCATCTTGATGTCACAGAAGCATACATTTCCCACCACCCGCTGTTAGTCACAAATATCAACTCATTTAATTCCTTTTATTAGCTCATTACCACGCGAGTCCCTTGTCAATGAAACATTCTTGTCACCAGCTTTCTCTCCTTCTTGTTGCCTTTTATGTTAATGTCACAAGATGAACATTTGGGCAGAATTAGTCAGAGGTCGGCTGTGGGATCTTTGTCATGTAGTAGGAGATCACACGAACATGGAGGTCTAGGACAGAACTTGAGAGGGAATGAAATAAACGGAATGGCCTGGGTAGGCATTAAAATTGAGCAGCTGTGCTGGAGTTGGTGGGCAGACAGACTGACACAGCTATAAAAGCATGGGGGTGGGTATTGTTTTGGTTTGCAGCCAGACACAAAATGTGTAGTTGGGAAGATTTATGTGCAATTGGAAAAATGACCGAGAGAAAGTTGGAACACGGGTGAATGAGACATGTTACATATACAGTGGTACCTTGGTTTATGAACTTAATCCGTTCCGGAAGTCCATTCTTTTTTTTAAAAAAATGTTTTTATTAACAATTTCAACATAGCAAAATATCAAAACATATCATATTCATTATTTTCCCTTCTTTTTCCCCACCTCCCCATCAACCCCCCCGAGACCAGAAGTTCATTCTTAAACCAAAACCGTTCTTAAACCGAGGCATGCTTTCCCTAATGAGGCCTCCCGACACCGGTGCCCTTCCACCATTCAGATTCTGTTCTTAGGTAAAGGTACCCCTGACTGTTAGGTCCTGTCATGGGCGACTCTGGGGTTGCGTGCTCATCTCGCTCTATAGGCCGAGGGAGCTGGCGTTTGTCTGCATATAGCTTCCGGGTCATGTGGCCAGCATGACTAAGCCGCTTCTGGCGAACCAGAGCAGTGCACAGAAATACCGTTTACCTTCCCTCTGAAGCGGAACCTATTTATCTACTTGCACTTTGACGTGCTTTCGAACTGCTAGGTTGGTGGGAGCTGGGACTGAACAACGGAAGCTCACCCCGTCGCGGGGATTTGAACCACCAGCATTCTGATCGGCAGGCGCTAGGCTCTGTGGTTTAGACCACAGAGCCACCCGTGTCCTTTCCGGTTTTGCGGAGTTTGTAAACCAAATTGTTCTTAAACCGGACTGTTCTTAAACCAAGATACCACTGTATATGCTTGATGAGCACTTGATGGGCAGGCAATGGCAGGGATGTCAAACAGTTTTGTTTCCTGTATACTATTTAGGTCACTTCACCTCAAAAGGGATATTGCAGAGTTGGAAAAGGTTCTGAAAAGAGCATCAAGGGGATGAAGCAACTTCCCAATGAAGAACAGTTGCAGCGTTTGGACCTTTTTAGTTTAGAGAGCAGGCCAGTAAGAAGTGATGTGATAGAATTTTTATAAAATTATGCATGACATGCAACCCCCCCAACCCACAACAATTTGGGTTTTCCACGGAGCACTCGCCGGAACTTTAAAGCACAGACTGTGCCTGGAAATTGTGAAGGAAAGGTATGTGTGGACAAGCCCTTCTGCTCCTTCCGTGCCTGGAAAGCACAGGCCTGACAAGCTTTCCCATTGCCTGGCTCCTTTCCCTGGAAACACCTGCTCTGTAGTGTTAAATCGTAGCAAAAACCCGAATTGCCGTTAGCTCTGACTGGTCACCAGGTAGCTGCTTTCCCCAGGAGAAAGCCATAGGACGAGATAAGCCTTCAGAAGAGGATTAGAGAATTTAATGGAGGAGAGGGCTGTCAAAGGCTATTAGCCATGATGACTATGTTCTGCCTGTAAAGTTGGAGGAAGCAGAGCTTCTGAATACCACCAGATCCAGAGCCAATGGCAGCCAGGCGCGGAAGGCCGACAGGTGGTGGATCCAGAGACACTGGCAGGAAGAGTCAACTAACTCTAGTTTTGCTTCCACCATCCTCCCTGGTGAGTGACATGGAGGCAGAGGAGGAAGAAGCAGATAGCCAAGGCCACCGCCTGGACCTGCTTGTAAATAAGAAGGCAGGCAGGTGGGGAATGGCTAAGGCAGAGTGAGGTTGGTGGGGCAGGGTCACCACTGTCCTAATGGACCACCCCTACTGCCTACTGGACATAGTCCCAAAGAATAGAGGAAGCAAGAACAAAGAGGAAGGTGAATGGAGCAATGTCAGCTGGGAAGGGAAGTTACCCTCCAACCCAAGTATCTCCTCAGAGATACAATTCTCAGAGGGGTTCTAAGATACCTTTTCCCAGGGATTTTTTAGTTTTGTGAGGGGAATAGTGGTCTCCCAGCAACTCCTGGCACCCATAACCATGGGATTCTTTGGGGATAAGCCTTGGTATAAGTCAAGTGGAATCCTACTGCTCTAAAGGCATAATGTAGATGGGGATTCTGTGTTTGAATGGATGACATATCCATCTTGAATTCAAGAGTGAGAGTTATGCCTATTGGCTTTTCTTTGGTCCTAGGCATTGCTCTGCCCATTAAAGCTCAGCTCCGCTAATGGAAATTTAGGGGAAACAGATTTACTGTGATGGGTCCCAGTGTAGTTAATACAGAGTGAATTTATGCTGCTTTCAGAGAGCATTTAAGGGAGCACTTAGAGCCATGTGTGCTTGGCAGGCCAAGCACGGTTATGCTGACCTTACACTGAAGCCAAGTATGCCTCTTTCTCTTCCCTCGTTTTGCCCTTCTAAACTACTCCACCTCTGTGCACACCAAACTCACACCAGCCATTCATTTCTTGGTTCCTCTTACAGGAGTTGCAACCACTCTCGCCACCCTATGACCAAGGGGGCAGTGAGTGTGGGCAGAGTGGGGCTCAGAGGCTTTGTGGGTCCCCACAGACCTTGAGGTCCTCCCCAAGCACCCAGAAAGTCTCTGAGATCACCCCCATCACTGCCTCCATTGTCTCTTGAGACATAGACAGATGCCCACAACAACCTGATGCCACTGCTATAAAAAGGCTCAGTCTCAGCTGGTTCCTGCTGCAGCAGCTTTGGAGCTCTGCATCCTACCAGGTGTCCAATCGGACCCTCAACTTGTCCTACATCCAGTTGAGCCTTGCCACACCACAGAGCTGGGTGATTGCCTAGGTGTGTTTGGAGCAAGCCTGCTCTGCGGTGAGCCATGCTTTCTAAAGTGGGCCAGGCTTGTGTTGATTGAATAAATGTATGGGTAAAGGTAAAGGTAAAGGGACCCCTGACCATTAGGTCCAGTCGTGGCCGACTCTGGGGTTGCGGAGCTCATCTCGCTTTATTGGCTGAGGGAACTGACGTACAGCTTCCGGGTCATGTGGCCAGCATGACTAAGCCGCTTCTGGCAAACCAGAGCAGCGCACAGAAACGCCGTTTACCTTCCCACCTATTTATCTACTTGCACTTTGAGGTGCTTTCGAACTGCTAGGTTGGCAGGAGCAGGGACCGAGCAACGGGAGCTCACCGTGTCGCAGGGATTCGAACAGCTGACCTTCTGATTGGCAAGCCCTAGGCTCTGTGGTTTAACCCACAGCGCCACCCGCATCCCATAATGTATGGGTGGTGGGATCTAATTCAGGAGCCCTGGACAGAGCAGGCCAGCCAGATGAGAACATGTTGTAAGTCACAACATTGTTGGCTTCTGATGGATGTGTTTAAGGGAAGCCAGAGGAACAAAGTGTGTTCAGATCGTTCTGGTACCACTTAATCTGGCTAAAAGCAATTAACCCCCCCCCGAAAGGGAGACACCAGCTGAAAAGAAGCATGTGGTAGCTCCAGCCCACATAGCTCAGTGGGATGAATTTTAATGGACTTCTCAGCCTGCGTCACTTTCTGACAGGAGGCCGTTCTTACTGCCTCTAGGTGAGGAACCTTGTCTCAGAAATAGGTTAGGAATAGAGGAGAAATTCAATTACGTTCACTTTTAAAGGCAACCCCCCCCCCCACTCTCCCTGGTCTGTGCTTTCCAAAACAGTACACAAAGCGGAGCTATCCTACAAATTTCGCACTTGAGTGAATTTTGCAATGCAGTTCTCTTTCCCAGTTTTTGTTTTGCAGTCCCAGGCGGGCAGAGAAAATACAACCAGCCAGGAGGCTTATGAAGCCCCTGGTGGGATGCCATGCGTGGCTGGCAGCCTGTAGTTGTCTCACTGGTGGATGGATTGGGTAGACCTGGCACAGAATCAGGTCTGTACCCCTGCCAGCCTCTCCTGCACTGCTGCATCTTTCCAGGCTGATTAGGGGGGCAGGAGGGCCATGGAATGGGGCTGGGAGCTGCACCAGCATGGTGCCATATTGGAGGTCGGAAACCGCTTCTGGCCTGCGGTCTGCATTGGAACACAACCAACATCTTGAAGTCCACAATCCAAAGGTGGGGGTGGCCAAAGTGGACGACTCATGCCTCACACAATGCCTGGCATGGGAAAGGCAAAGCTGTGCCTGCAATGGGAGCTGCTGGGTACATCTGATCCTTGCCGAAAGGAGCGTGACATGGAAAGGCACCAAGTTCAACTGGCAATGGGAGAATCAGCGATGCGCTCTAAAACTCAGAGTGTGCTCCTGGCTGTTGCTTTGCAGCTGTGGGCTTTATTCTGCCTGTGGCTGACATGACAGGTGATGGACATGTGAGCGGCTTGCCTGGGGCAGCTTTGTGGGCCAAACGACAGCCTAATTAGTCTGTGGGCTGAAGGATCACCAGCACTGTGCTATGCATGCTCTGAATTTTCCAGCACAGACCCCCAAGACAAAGCTAAGGGGCAGTGCCTGGCAGGAGGGGGCGGAGTTTGGTAGGTTAAAGGCAGACTCTGGAGCTGCCCGCAAGGGGCATAAATCAGGACCTACCAAGTGAAGGGAAGAGACTGGCTGTGCCTGATGCACATGGGTGGTAGGAGCAGAATGAAGAAAAGCTATCAAGCTAAGCAGAAACTGCCCTGTTCCTCTCCTCCTTGATCCTAATCCTTCACCCTGGGGGTGCTGGTATGGAATTTCAACCCCCTGGAATTTCATGTCAAACCCTAAGCCACAACTGAATAAGCATTTGCACCTGTCAGAAAACCAGAAGCACCTCAGCAGCAGTGGCTAATGTACAGTTGAATTAACTGAACTGCGCTAAAGTACACTGAGCGGGACACAGGTGGTGCTGTGGGTTAAACCACAGAGCCTAGGATTTGCCAATCAGAAGGTCGGCGGTTCGAATCCCTGCGATGGGCTGAGCTCCTGTTTTTCAGACCCTGCTCCTGCCCATCAAGTGCTCATCAAGCATATACAGTGGTATCTTGGTTTAAGAACAGTCCGGTTTAAGAACAATTTGGTTTACAAACTCCACAAAACCGGAAAGGACACGGGTGGCTCTGTGGTCTAAACCACAGAGCCTAGTGCTTGCCGATCAGAATGCTGGTGGTTCGAATCCCCATGATGGGGTGAGCTCCCGTTGTTCAGTCCCAGCTCCCACCAACCTAGCAGTTCGAAAGCACGTCAAAGTGCAAGTAGATAAATAAGTACCGCTCCGGCGTTTCTGTGAGCTGCTCTGGTTCGCCAGAAGCGGCTTAGTCATGCTGGCCACATGACCCGGAAGCTGTATGATGGCTCCCTTGGCCAATAAAGCGAGATGAGCACTGCAACCCCAGAGTCGGCCACGACTGGACCTAATGGTCAGGGGTCCCTTTACCTTTACCTAAAGTACACTGAAGTGCATAGCATGGTTGTTTTACTGTCTGTCAGCAAGTGACACCAGCACCTTCTTTGCTTCTATTACAAAGAACTTCTTACATTCAAGGAAGAAAATGTACATTTTCCCAGAGTGGCTGGGGAAACCCAGCCAGGTGGGAAGGGTATAAATAATAAATTATTATTATAAATTATTATTAAATCTAGGACCAGCAGTAAGATTTTCACTACTACCGAGAATTCAAACTGGCCACACCAAAATGCATCGTTTGCCAACCTGCTGAAAACCAGAGCTAAGTTCATTTGCACCCGACGGAAACCCTGATGGATGACTCCCGGACATCAAATACTGTTGAGAACGAAACACAGAACACAGTCTGAAAATAGCTACGCCTTGCTCCTGAGCATGAAAGGCAGCGGGGCATGTCATCTAGTATAAAAGTGGCAAATCTGATCAGGAAACAAATCTGAGCCATACGGACCAATTTCACACCAGCCTGCTCCCAAAAAGATGTCCATCTCCACCGGAGCTTGCCTAAGCACTCGAAAAACCTGCTCAGCCCTGAAAAGGAAGCAAAGGGATGCTTGGCGAGGAATCAGAGCTGCAGGCAACGTGTCAGTATGCATGCAAACTTTGAACCATTTAGTACAAAGCTAACTTGTGGTCCAGGCAGACAAGGGGGCACACAGACGACAGGATCAGGCCGCTGGGAGAACAGAATGCTGGATGAGATGGGCCTATGGTTTGATCCAGCAGGGTTCTTATGTTTGATTCAGACCCCAGTCAGGTACTTTGGAAAACCACTCGTCTCAACCTAAGGCACTTTGTAGCTTCAATACTGCTTAGGGTCCATCTGTGGTGGAGTGGTGGAGCATCTGCTTTGCATGCAGGAGGTTCTGGGTTCAATCCCTGGTATCTCCAGGTAGGGGTGGGCTCTTCCACTGTCTGAAAACCATGAGAGCCATGTCAACATAGACAACACTGAGCTAGATGGCCTGACCTGACCAGTATTGGATTTAGGGAGGTTCCCTCGCACATGGCGCTGAGCTGAGGGAGCACAAAACCGAGAAGATCCAAAATTGAGAGGATCCATTTGGGGGTGCCAAATTTTGGCCTCGCTTAGGGTGCCATATTACCAAAGATTACTAATGTCTGCCCCAACCTGACTCAGTATAAGGCAGCTTCTTATGTTTCTATGAGTAATAATAATAATAATAATAATAATAATAATAATAATAATAATAATTTATTATTTATACCCCACCCATCTGGCTGAGTTTCCCCAGCCACTCCGGGCGGCTCCCAATCAGTGTTAAAAACAGTACAGCGTTACATATTAAAAACTTCCCTGAGTCCAGTTCAGCTTCCTCCCTACATTATCAGTCAGTCTCAGAAATGCCTGCTCCCTCCACACATTTCCTACATAGAGCAACATCCCTGTGACTATGGCTTAAGCAACTTTTCAGCATGTCTTAACTCGCTCCGGAGGAGATGTCTTTTTGGTCCATGCTGTAAAGACCTAATCTGGGTACAGTGGTGCCCCGCAAGACGAATGCCTCGCAAGACAAAAACCTCACTAGACGAAAGGGTTTTGCGGTTTTTGAGCTGCTTTGCAAGACGAATTTCCCTATGGGCTTGCTTCGCAAGACGAAAAATGAAAATGTCTTGCAAGTTTGTTTCCTTTTTCTTAACACCGTTAATACAGTTGTGACTTGACTTCGAGGAGCAACTCATAGAACGCGGTGTGGTAGCCTTTTTTGAGGTTTTTGGTGATTTTTGAAGCTTTTCCAAAACTTTTCTGACACCGTGCTTCGCAAGACGAAAAATTCGCTAGACGAAAAAACTCGTGGAACGAATTAATTTCGTCTTGCGAGGCACCACTGTATTCCCGGATGCAGTTGTGAATCAGACTGCTGCTAACAAACGAGTTTAATTTTCCACTGTGTACAAAAATGTGCATTCCATGGGGGAAGTGCTTACAAAGCTCCGTATTTTAGGGTGGAAATGCGTGCAAAATTAGTATTTTAGCAGAACATGTGCACAAAACCGCACATTCAACTAGGTTTGAATAAACCCACTGAAGCTAATTTCAATGGGTCTACTATGAGTCAAACTTAGTTGAATGCCATCCATACAATTTGAATGCAAATTCCCCGTTTGTCTGCTTAATCCTCAATTAACCACTTGGAATGGCCCCTGCTGTTTATTTGATTCCATTTGTGGATCGCTTCCCACAACATATCTCATAGCAATTGCTGAACACATGCAGGACTGCCACAAAACTGAAATAATCAGATCTGACCACCCCGGTTCTGAAGCAGGACTGAGGTTGATCAAGATTTCCTTTAAAAGGGCTGGTTCCACGTTTGAACTGTCCTTCAAACACCAAACACCGGCCTGACCATGAGGCAAAGTAAGGTGACTGCCTCCAGCAGCAGGTCCACAAGGCAGCACTCCTATGGGTGCCTCATCTACCCAATTGCCTCCACCATCAGTGGAGAAGCAGTGTCTTCATTGGCACTAGTTTCTGGTGAGATTTTGCAGGAAGCCAGCACTCTGGCTGGTGTTTCTTGGGAGCCACCATGCAATGTAGGTAAGGCAGGCTTCAGTGGTGAAACAGGATGCACCAACCCTGTGGACTCTCCTCCTTCAACAGTGGACTTCCTGTCACTGCAGGCTCTCCTGGCAGGAGTAGCACACCAACTGAGCTGTATTTAAATTCCCCACAGTGCCTGGGAGCAATGCCATGTCAAGGGCACAGAGGAAAATTAAATTAATGAGTGTGGAGGGGTCCCGCTAGGTCAGCAGGGCCCCAGCAGCTGCCTGAGGATGCTGTCTGCCAATGCTAGACTTGATCTTTAACCTAGGACCTGAAACCCACTTGAAAGCATCAGAAAAGCCAGAGGCATCATAGGAAATGTAAATTCTGATGAATGATATGGAGTGTGTGTGTGTGTGGCTCCCTCAAGATGTCCTTTCCGTTTTGCTGTGATGACTTGTGCTCACGATAGTATCTGGGTGGTTATACATGATTCTGCTTTCAGGTTTTGTGGTAGACCTACGTACTGTTTCATTTCTAGATGGTGGATACAAAGTTATGTTCTTTGAAGGTAAAGAGAAAGAACTGTAGAGTGGTACCTCTCGTTACAAACTTAATTCGTTCTGGAGGTCCGTTCTTAACCTGAAACCGTTCTTAACCTGAGGTACCATTTTAGCTAATGGGGCCTCCCGCTGCCACTGCGCCACCAGCACACCATTTCTGTTCTCATCCTGAGGTAAAGTTCTTAACCTGAGGTACTACTTCTGGGTTAGCAGAGACTGTAACCCAAAGTGTTTGTAACCTGAGGTACCACTGTATACCATCACATGACCTTTCTTTCTTTCTTTCTTTCTTTCTTTCTTTCTTTCTTTCTTGAACAGTGTAACAGTTTATTTTAACAAGCAAAAATGAAAAAGATATACTATATAATTATAAGCGTTAACAATTAAAATACCATATATACTTATTATTATTATCCAAATATATGTTTATTTTTAACCTGCTATATTTTGCATAAATGCATTCCAAATATCATTGTAGTTGTCCACCCAAAGTGGAACCTCGGCTCTTGAACGCCTTGGGAGCCGAACGTTCCGGCTCCTGAACGAACAAAAACTGGAAGTAATTGTTCCAGTTTTTAAACATTCTTTGGAAGCCGAAAACCTGGTGTGGCTTCTGCAGCTTCTGATTGGCTGCAGGAAGCTGCTGCAGCCAATCAGAAGCCATGCCTTGGTTCCTGAACTGTTTTGGGAATCGAACAGACTCCCAGAATGGCTTAAGTTCAGGAACCAAGGTTCCACTGTATAACCAATCCATTCCTAAACTGCAATTCTGAACCTGACCATCTTGGAAAGTAAACAAATGGGAAACTTTCATATTACATGAAAGTAGCATGAACAGCATAGTGGCAGCGCCTCCAATTTCCTGAACAAAGCTTACAAAAGCATTTCATGCTGTTTGTGCACTTGGAAACAGCCCAAGAAAGCTATCGCCTCCCCTCCCTGCAGTCCCAATCTCCTCCCTAAACTTACTATTTAAACAAGTGTGTGCAAGGAGTGGTTATAAGTGGCAGATTGCTCTTAATGGGGTCCATTATACCCACAGAAGAGTGCCAAATGACCAGCATCATCACTGCCTCATCTGCCTCTGTCCCCCACAATCACAGTACTTTGTAGCATTATCCTGAGAGCTGATAATTGGTGGCTGATAGACGCTGCATGTCATGCTTCCTGCAAAAATGGACTGTGATGACTCCCATAAATAAGAAGAAGAAGAAGAAGAGTTTGGATTTGATATCCCGCCTTTCACTCCCCTTCAGGAGTCTCAAAGCGGCTAACATTCTCCTTTCCCTTCCTCCCCCACAACAAACACTCTGTGAGGTGAGTGGGGCTGAGAGACTTCACAGAAGTGTGACTGGCCCAAGGTCACCCAGCAGCTGCATGTGGAGGAGCGGAGACGCGAACCCGGTTTCCCAGATTACGTGACTACCGCTCTTAACCACTACACCACACTGGCTCCAGCCCCGGATGTGTCCCCCAAATGTTCCTAAACAAACATGTTGCTGATGCTCCAAGCCAGTCCTCGTCTACCTACCTCCTTAAAGGTAAAGGGACCCCTGACCATTAGGTCCAGTTATGGACGACTCTGGGGTTGCGGCGCTCACCTCGCTTTATTGGCTGAGGGAGCCGGCGTACAGCTTCCGGGTCATGTGGCCAGCATGACTAGGCCGCTTCTGGTGAACCAGAGCAGCGCACGGAAACGCCGTTTACCTTCCCGCCGGAGCGGTACCTATTTATCTACTTGCACTTCGTGCTTTCGAACTGCTAGGTTGGCAGGAGCAGGGACCGAGCAACGGGAGCTCACCCCGTCGCGGGGATTCAAACCACCAACCCTCTGATCGGCAAGCCCTAGGCTCAGTGGTTTAACCCAAAGTGCCACCTGCATACCTACCTACTTCCTTACTTGTAAGTTAAAACCAGGCTAGGAAGTGGCACTGCCTGCCAGCTTCCAGGAGGGAGGAGGAGGATGCAGGCAAAACTAGGATTAGTTGGCTCTGTTTCTCATTGGTTCTGGCTCCAGCCTTATGTCTCACCATCCTCAAGAGTCCCCAGCCATCACTGCACAAAATGACCCTTTAAAAAAGAGAGCCAGTGTGGTGTAGTGGTTAAGAGCGGTAGTCTCGTAATCTGGGGAACAGGGTTCGCGTCTCCGCTCCTCCACATGCAGCTGCTGGGTGACCTTGGGTCAGTCACACTTCTTTGAAGTCTCTCAGCCCCACTCACCTCGCAGAGTGTTTGTTGTGGGGGAGGAAGGGAAAGGAGAATGTTAGCCGCTTTGAGACTCCTTAAAGGGAGTGAAAGGCGGGATATCAAATCCAAACTCTTCTTCTTCTTTAAAAAAGCCCATCAAGCTGATCAAGGGTCTTGAAGCCAAGCCTTATGAGGAATGTTTGAGGGAACTGGGTAGGTTTAGTGTGGAAAAGAGAAGAGGAGATATGATAGCCATCTTCAAAGATCTGAAGGGATGTCAAGTGGAGGATAGAACAAGTTTGTTTTCTGCTGTTCCAGAGGGTAGGGCCAGAACCCCTTGGATTCAAGTTACAAGATTCCGACTAAACATTAGGAACAACTTTCTGACAGAACAAGCGGAGCGGATGACCTCGGAAAGGGGTCGACTCTACTTTGTTGGAGGTTTCTAAACAGACATCACCTTGCCAACAAAGGTCCGTATGGTTAAAGCTATGGTTTTCCCAGTAGTGATGTATGGAAGTGAGAGCTGGACCATAAAGAAGGCTCATCGCCGAAGAATTGATGCCTTTGAATTATGGTGCTGGAGGAGACTCTTGAGAGTCCTATGGACTGCAAGAAGATCAAACCTATCTATTCTTAAGGAAATCAGCCCTGAGTGCTCACTGGAAGGACAGATCCTGAAGCTGAGGCTCCACTACTTTGGCCACCTCATGAGAAGGGAAGAGTCCCTGGAAAAGACCCTGATGTTGGGAAAGATGGAGGGCACAAGGAGAAGGGGACGACAGAGGACGAGATGGTTGGACAGTGTTCTCGAAGCTACCAGCATGAGTTTGACCAAACTGCGGGAGGCAGTGGAAGACAGGAGTGCCTGATGTGCTCTGGTCCATGGGGTCACGAAGAGTCCGACACGAAACAACAACAACAACAACAAACAGAGGCTGGATGGCCATCTGTCAGGGATTATTTAAAGGGACTTTTAAAGCCCTTTGTGGCTTAGAGCCCTCGAATCTACAGGACCGCCTCTCCTGGTATGCCCCGCAGAGCACCATGAATAACCATAGTTTAGAGGTCCCAGGTCCTAAGGAAGTCAGACCACCAGGGCCAGGGCCTTTTCAGTGATGGCTCCAACCTGGTGGAATGCTCTGTCCCATGAGACTAGGGCCCTTCAAGATTTAATCTCCTTCCGCCTGACCTTTAATTTTAATTCAGCCTGATCTTTTATTTCCCTTCTCTTCCCTCCCCTTTTATGAAGATCACCCGCTCTGAGACCCCACAGCTAATTCTCCCCTGGCCTCCTCTCTGGCCCAAGTAGGACCAATTCAGCCAGCTAGCCCTGGGGATAATCTAATTGATTTTTGAATTTTATTGTTATTCATGTTTTTATACTGTATTTTATGCTGCTTTTATAATTAAGTGTTTTAAATTTGTTGTTAGCCGCCCTGAGCCCAGTTTTTGAACCGGGAAGGGCAGGGTATAAATAAAAATGTATTATATTTATTATTATTAATTATTATTATTATTATGAAGCTGTGATTCCTGCATTGCAGGGGGTTGGACGAGATGACCCCTGGTGTCCCTTCCTACTCTGTAATTCTATGATTCTATACAATAAAATAAAAGAAGAAAAAGGAAAACATAACAAAAAGGCAAAGTATTATTAGCCTGAAAAATATAGTGCCTCAACACGGCCTTATATATCAGTTTTACTATTCATCCCCTGCCATGTGTGTTAATGATCATAAGTTTAGTTCATTGCCCTTTCCAATTGTCTTTCTCATCTTCCAGACCTCACCCCTTCCTCTGTTCTCTCCTATGGACTCACCCTTTGCTTCTCCTAAAATATTTATAGCAATTCTATTACTCACAAGGAGGAAAGAAAGGATTCCCCCCCCCCACTTCCTGCACTTTTATAATACAGCCAGCCATGCAATGCCAAGGATTTACGTTTCAAAAATAATAATAATCAGGCTTAGACATCTGTGCAGCGCAGAAGACATTCTCTTCATTTTAAGATGTCAAGCGGGATTAACCCTCCAAGGTTTCTTTCTAAGAAATGATGTCCAAACATCCCAGCTTTTGGCTTCTAAAATATTCACGAAACACCTGTGCCATCTGCCTTCATTTTCACTCCAGGCATCTAAGTCTCCTTCCCCACCCTTCAGTCAGCTAGGGTTCAGTTTGGTGCAAGGCATGCTTTGCAACCTTAATGAAAAACCGCTCCAAAATACTCCAAGCACAGTGTATGCAAGAAGCTTAGCAATTTTTTAATTTTTTTTAAAAGTCCTAGCAGATTATCCTTTATTATTTATATCAAAAGCTTCCGGACAGACACTTTATAAATAATAATTTCACAGAGTTATTTGTTTTGAATATTCACCTGCTACTTTCCAGTCGGACAGCAGAATGCTAAGAGGATGTGCAGTGGGGGGGGGGGGAATTAAAACACAATCAACATAAGGAAATGTGATCCTAATAAAGAGTCGCCTGAAATCGAATCAGGAAGTTTCCTCCTGGTGAACAAAAACCCCCAATTGTGGTCAATGGCCAGGGATGAAGGATGTTGTACTTCAGCAACATCTGGGGTGCTAATGGTTCCTCACACCTGCCCCTCAGAGGATGCTCCCTTTTAACTATTTTGCCTTAAAAATAAATGGAAGTGGGGTGAAAATGAGATTCATGGGCTGGTGGGTGGGTGAGTCACTGGCCATCCTATCGACCTCATTTTTCACCTCCTCCATCCAAGGTATAGCATTCCAGATTTTGCCTCTATTTGAACAGCCCTGGTCCTATCCCAATTGTGAGTCTAACTGAGGACAGAGGGAAATCTCGGGCTCTGGGTCAAATCTGGCCTTCAGAACTCTTTCCAGGCCCCACCCCTCACCAATCCTGCTCCACATTCTTCTTAATCCTGAGGGGCAGTTCAATCAGTAGAGACTGAGACTCTTAATCTCAGGGTTGTGTGCTGGAGCCCCACACTGGGTGGAAGATGCCTGCATTGTAGAGGGTTTGGACTAGAAAGGGGTCAGCAAACTTTTTCAGCAGGGGGCCAGTCCACTGTCCCTCAGACCTAGTGGGGGGCTGGACTATATTTTGAAGAAAAGAAACAATAAGAACGAATTCCTATGCCCCACAAATAACCCAGAGATGCCTTTTAAATAAAAGCACTCATTCTACTCATGTAAAAACACCAGGCAGGCCCCACAAATAACCCAGAGATGCATTTTAAATACAGTGGAAACTCGGGTTGTGAATGTGATCCATGAGGGAGGCACATTTGCAACCTGCACTGTTCGCAACCTGCAGTGCCATGTCTGTGCATACGCAAAGCGCGATTTAGCGTTTCTGCGCATGCGCAAGTGCTGAAACCTGGAAGTAACTTGTTCTGGTACTTCTGGGTTTGGTGCGGTGCGCACCCCAAAATCGCGTAACCTGAAGCGTCTGTAACCCGAGGTCTCACTGTAAAAGGATACATTCTACTCATGTAAAAACCACACTGATTCCCGGACTGTCCATAGGCCAGATTTAGAAGGCGATTGGGCCGGATCCAGCCCCCAGGCCTTAGTTTGCCTACCCATGGACTAGATGATCCTCGTGGTCCCTTCCAACTCTAGAATTCAAGCTTAACTGTTTTTGCCTGGCTGGAAAGTTTCATTGAACTTGGGCAATGCATTCCTGGATGGAGAACAGAGAGGGGTGTGTGAATGTGGATAGAAGCTAGTATACTGTACAACGGGAAGCATCAAAAATATTTTTTCATCCATTTTTGCCTCTGGTTCCATCCACCACTAGGATATGGCCCCTAGAAGGTTGCCCAGATCAGAATGTGGCCCTCTGTTGGAAGTGCCAAGAGGTGGAAGGCACTTTCTTCCACATGTGGTGGACATGCGAAAAAGCAAAAACATATTGGGAAATGATCCATGGGGAAATGAAAAAGATGCAGAAAATGAAGTCCCCCCCCCCTAAAAGCCAGAGGCCTTCTTTCTAGGAATAACAAATTTGGATATCCCCCCCCATGTACTTGATCTATTTTTTTATACGCAACAATTGCAGCAAGAACAATGTATGCACAAAGGTGGAAATATCAAGGTAAAGGTAAAGGTAAAGGTAAAGGGACCCTTGATCATTGGGTCCAGTCGTGACCGACTCTGGAGTTGTGGCGCTCATCTCGCTTTATTGGCCAAGGGAGCTGGCGTACAGCTTCCAGGTCATGTGGTCAGCATGACTAAGCCGCTTCTGGCGAACCAGAGCAGCGCACAGAAACGCTGTTTACCTTCCCGCTGGAGCGGTACCTATTTATCTACTTGCACTTTGACGTGCTTTCGAACTACTAGGTTGGCAGGAGCAGGGACCGAGCAACGGGAGCTCACCCTGTCATGGGGTTTTGAACCGCCGACCTTCTGATCGGCAAGTCCTAGGCTCTGTGGTTTAACCCACAGCGCCATCTGCATCTCTGGAAAGATCAAGAGATATCAGCTAAAGGGGAGTTAGCAAAATGAATTGATAGAATCTGTGGAGTTGGCGGGTTACGACAACAGAAATCAGAGACCAAGAGGAGTCATTGTTAAGGGATGAGTGGAAACCCTTTGTAGATTAGTTGAAGAAGTATAATAGTCAGATAAACTTACAAGCAGGACAAGGACTCAGATCAGCTGTGGAAAGCAGATAGTCAATCAATAATAATAATAATAATAATTTTTATTGATATCCCGCCCTCCCTGGCCATACCAGACTCAGGGCGGCTAACATCAAAGTATATAATACATTAAAACATAAAATCCAGCAATTGACTGAAATACAGCTTAAAATCAGATTAAAATCAGAATAGATCAGATGGCAACCCACAATTTATAACTCTAACTATAAGGGTTGGGAACATTAAGTGCTCACCAGGCTCAGCTATTTGTATGAGCCGGTGAGAAGAGTTAGAGAGGTCGCTTATATGCAAGGTCTTGTAAAAAGAGGGGGTGTGGGTATAAATATAAATCTAGGAAGAAGAGGGTGGTTAAGAATGATATGCAGCAAGACGAGGAGGCCAGGGAAGGATGGTGGGGAAGTATACACATAAGAGAAGGAAATCAAAACTGGATGGTTTGAATATTGAATATAGTAAATTTTTGGGGGGGGGACTGGACAGAAGGTGGCCCTCATGCCTGCCCTTGCTCTTCCACCGCTAAAGCAAAGGAGGTGGGTGGGGGGAAAAGAGAAGGGAGGGACACATGCCACCCCTCCACTACCGCTGAGTTAAAATGCTGGCCTGCCGTGTCCCTGCACAGACCCCTCTGCGTCAGTCCATACATCCATGTAGCTTGATTAAAGGAGCCAGCCTCCATTTGCGGAACAGCATTTAAACAGAAAATTAGCTTTCCAAGCACTCCTGCAGAGAATAAATAGTCTGTCACAACGCATTTGCCAATGGATTGAACTTGATTGAATGCGACAGCTGAGCTGGTTGGCTCCAGCCAGGAACCCAGAGCCAGATCCTGAGAATGAGTCCCCCTCCCCCCATCACTTCTCAGTGAGGAAAAGCCACACAGCCAAGTCATAGATAAATAACGAAAACACCGTTCGCCCTGGCAAATCTGCATATCCGGCAGAGAAAGCGATGGTGGGGAAAGGAGGACAATGGTGGAGAGGGGCTGGTAGCGGTTTACTCAACCTGAGTGAGAACTGCCGGCCGGGGAGGACAGGGTCTATGTGCAGCTCCTCCGTGCAGCGAGCTGCTGAACTGCAGGGAGCAGTTCAAAGAAGTACGATATGATACGATAATCTTTATTGTCATTGTCCCATACAGAACAACGAAATTGAAAAAATCAACATCAGACATTCAAAAACCAACAAGCCTGCTATCCCAGCCTGGTTAGCCCCCTAAAAACTCTGATACCCCAGAATTAAATACAATATACTCCCATAGAGACTACCTTAAAAAGGTAAGGGTAAAGGGTAAAAGGACCCCTGACCATTAGGTCTAGTCGTGGCCGACTCTGGGGTTGCAGCGCTCATCTCTCGTGTTTGGCCATGGGAGCTGGCGTACAGCTTCCGGGTCATGTGGCCAGCATGACTAAGCTGCTTCTGGTGAACCAGAGCAGCGCACGGAAATGCCGTTTACCTTCCCGCCGGAGCGGTACCTATTTATCTACTTGCACTTTGACGTGCTTTCCAACTGCTAGGTTGGCAGGAAGAGACTACCTTACACTGCGTTTAAAACCAAAATCGCATTTGGATAGAAACTGTTTCTCAGGCGGCTAATTCTAGTCTTTAGAACCCTGTACCTTCTTCCCGCGACGGGGTGAGCTCCTGTTGCTTGGTCCCTGCTCCTGCCAACCTAGCAGTTCGAAAGCACGAAGTGCAAGTAGATAAATAGGTACCACTCTGGCGGGAAGGTAAACAGCATTTTCATGCGCTGCTCTGGTTCGCCAGAAGCAGCTTAGTCATGCTGGCCACATGACCCGGAAGCAGTACGCCGGCTCCCTCGGCCAGTAAAGTGAGATGAGCGCCACAACCCCAGAGTCAGCCACGACTGGATCTAATGGACAGGGGTCCCTTTACCTTTTACCTTTACCTTCTTCCAGAAGGCAGAAGCTGAAAGAGATCATTTCCGGGGTGCGCACTATCCTGCACTATCTCTGCAGCTTTCTTATGGCACCTGGAAGCATAGATTTGATCCAAGGTGGGAAGAGTGCACCCAATTATTCTCTCCGCAGTCTTCAGGCCCTGGACTGATGCTGCCTACCTGGGCTGGCAATTGAGTCATAGAACTTCAGAGCTGGAAGGGACTGTGCAATGCAAGAATCTCAACTAAAGCATCCTTGGCAGATGGCCATTCAATCTATGCTTAAAAACCTCCAACGAAGGAGAGTCTTCCACCTTCCGAGGGAATCAGTTCCACAGTCAAGCATTGGGAAGAGAGATGCAAATTCCAGTTGAGCCTTGCTTAAGCAAGTTGGTCTTCCTAAGCCCCATCTAGTCCAGTGTCCTGCTCTTACAGTGGCCAACTAGATGCCTGTGGGAAGCCCAGAAACTGAATATCTGAGTCATACTGGATGGTAGAATGTAACCATGATAGGCAGCAGTCATTAGGGACGTGATGGGGTGGGGAGGAATTCAATTCAGTTTGCACTGAAAGCTGAATCTAACAATTCTATACTTTCTGAAACAATATGAGAGCTGAAACCCAGCTATTCTTCAAAATCCTCACTTTTTGGAATTTTGCAATGCAGCTCTCCAACCAAGCGATATTGACAAAAATGCATGTGTCAGGGGAGGAAAAGTGCAAGACAAAAATGAATATATTAGTGAAAATAACATACAGAAATGCACTTCATTAGCGGAAATGAGTTGCACGTTAGTCAAAAGCTGCATTCAGAAAAGTGTTCACTAGAATAAATTTGCACTAACATGCTGGGGGATTTTCAGGAGGATCTAAAAATAAATACACTGCAAGCTGCTGCAGAAATGCGGAGAGCTGGATTTAAGATTGGGAAAATGAGAAGCCGAGAGAACGGAAATCGACAGGATCTGTCCAGTCCTAGCAGCCACTGATAGCTGTATATCCTCCATGAATTGGTTGAATCCCAGGGAAGGACTTTGGTAATATGGAGCAGAATTTGTTAAAGTGCCCTCCCTGCCCCCTTGCCTCCCATTCTGTGCATGCTTTTAAGTGTACAATTGTACCTCTGGTTACAAACTTAATTCATTCCAGAGGTCCATTCTTAACCTGAAACCGTTCTTAACCTGTGGTACCACTTTAGCGTAGGGACGTGGGTGGCACTGTGGTCTAAACCACTGAGCCTAGGGCTTGCTGATCGGAAGGTCAGAGGTTTGAATCTCCACAACGGGGAGAGCTCCCGTCGCTCTGTCCCAGCTCCTGCCAACCTAGCAGTTCAAAAGCACACCAGTGCAAGTAGATAAATAGGTACCACTCCGGAGGGAAGGTAAATGGCGTTTCCGTGCGCTGCTCTGGTTTTGCCAGAAGTGGCTTAGTCATGCTGGCCACATGACGCGGAAAAACTGTCTGTGGACAAATGCCAGCTCCCTCGACCAGTAAAGAGAGATGAGCGCCACAACCCCAGAGTCGTCCGTGACTGGACTTAACTGTCAGGGGTCCTTTACCTTTTTACCTTTACCGCTTTAGCTAATGGGGCCTACTGCTTCCGCCGCGCCGCCGCTGCGCGGTTTCTGTTCTCATCCTGAGGTAAAGTTATTAACCCGAGGTACTACTTCCAGGTTAGCGGAGTCTGTAACCTGAGGTGTTTGTAACCCAAAGTGTTTGTAACTTGAGGCACCACTGTATTATTTTGGGTCCCCTTGGCTTGGCACCCTCTGCTGGGGAAAAATCCACACCTGACTAAATCTGGCATTCTTTTCATCATTTAAAGCTGTCCAAACTGGAGGCCATTGCTGCTTCTTGAGGAAGAGCACATTCCATAGTTGAACTATGAGCTGAGCAAAGAAGCCATTTCGTTTGTCTGGCCTTACTCTTCCTGCATTCAGCGTTGTTGGATGCTGCTTGGATTCTGACCCCATAACTTGGTCGCACTCTGCATCTTAAGAGCGCTGTACACCATGTGTCTCTCTGAAATGCGCAGAAATCTGGGCATGCCTCCAGATTCTGAAGAGAAAATTAAACATCCAGGTCCCTATTAGCAAGTCTTGGATAGACTTCTCCAGGGCAATATGGCCTGAGTCATTCCTAGCAGCCATGAACCACGGTGTTGGCGACACCTTAACCCACACAGAGAGCACATCTTTTGTCTGCTCTTCCCTCCTCCGCAGGTCAGACAGGCAGGTGGGTGCCTTCCATTGTGATGGAGATGGGAACCTGTACCACTTTTGCATTTTTTATGAAGTGAAGGTCAATTAAAAATTGAATCGGGCTGCCTCCAGGGAGGAAAACTCATCCAGTCATCTAGTTGCGCTGCTAGGCTCAAAGCAAGCTGTCATTAAGGGGGAAAGAGAGAGGAGGAACTGGGTTATTTTCCACCTGTCCATTTCCACCTGGCAGCCAAGACAGATGCAAAATAGAAGACAGGACTTCAGCTGACAGCCTGATTGACTTTGATCTGGCTCAGAAATAGCTGCCAATCGGAGTACTTATAGAAGGAGACATTAAGCTGTGGTGGAAGAGCGAAGGGGTGGAAAGGCACTTAGATGGTTTGAAGATCTGTTCTTTTCAAAACTTCTGTGTTCTTAAGCCTTTCTGTGGAACTTGGCAGCCTATCCCAGCCACCCAGCCAGGCAGATTCTTTCAAGAGAGAGATGGCAGAAGACGGAATTGGGGAAAACAGACAAAGCCTTTCATTGTCCTGAAGCAATAAAGGAGGCCAAAAGGCCTCTCAATGCCTGCATCTATTTCTTTATTTGTGCCACAATCCCCAAGGCACACTCAGCTAGGGAAATAAGGCCCATTGAATAAAGGATCTCGCTGAAAGAGGATTTATGCTGCTTCAGATGATAGCTGCTCAGAAGGATTAGCGATGTTTTAAAACACCGCGGCTCCCATCAAAACCATCTTTTACAAGTGCCACATAATGTTCGTTCTGCAATTCTGAAGAAACCAATCTTTTAGCATGGCGGCCCCTATTATTTGGAACTCCCTTGGAACTCCCTGCCTATTGATATTAGGCAGACACATGAACTACACAGTTTTCAACACCTGTTCTGATCATTTTCTTTTTTGCTCCAGCAAGCCTACCCAGACACTGCTTATTATGCACATTTGTTTTTAAAATCTATATTTTGATTATTTTATTAATCTTCTGCTTTTATTACTATTCTTAATGAATATTTTATATCATCTTATGCAAAATATCCTGAGTTATTTTTTTTTTAAAAAAATTAAGTAGAATATAAATCTTGCTAAATGAGTAAAGCAAATAATTAAAAGAAGATTAGGCAAATTCGTGGAAGATAAGGCTGTCATGGCTGTTGGACATGATACACATGTACTTGCCAGTACTGGAGGAAGTATCCCTCCAAATACCATTTTGGTGCCAGCGTCAGAGCCAGCTTGGTGTAGTGGTTGGAGAATCGGACTAGGACCTGGGAGACCAGGGTTCAAATCCACACTCAGCCATGAAACTCACTGGGTGACCTTGGGCCAGACACTTGCTCACAGACTAACCTAACTCACAGGGTTGCTCTGGGGGTTAAATGAGCTGGGGGTGAGCCACATACACCACCTTGAGCGGTATATACCGTATTTTTTGCTCTATAAGACTCACTTTTTCCTTCCTAAAAAGTAAGGGGAAATGTGTGTGCGTCTTATGGAGTGAATGCAGGCTGTGCAGCTATCCCAGGAGCCAGAACAGCAAGAGGGATCGCTGCTTTCTCCGCTCAGCGATCCCTCTTGTTGTTCTGGCTTCTGAGATTCAGAATATTTCTTTTCTTGTTTTCCTCCTCCAAAAACTAGGTGCGTCTTATGGTCTGGTGCGTCTTATAGAGCGAAAAATACGGTAAATGCAATTAATTAATTAATTAATTAATTAACCCAGTTGCTTGCACATCTGGCTACTGATCAAGTCATTTTTGTTGGGGGGGGGGGGAGAAACTTAAGGAAAGCTGATAAGCCAAGCAAGGGGCAGCTTTTCTTTGTAATTCGAATTACAAATGGATTCTAAATGTCCTGCTCAGGTGAAAAATCTCAATATTCATAGAATCCTGGAGTTGGAAGGGACTGTAAGGGACATCTAGTCTAATCCCCCTGCAAGGCGGGAACCCAGTATAGGGTTCAAACCGACAACCCTGAGATTATGAGTCACTTCTGAGATTATGGTTCCCTTCCCCGCTCCTCCACATGCAGCTGCTGGGTGACCTTGGACTAGTCACACTTTTCTGAAGTCTCTCAGCCCCACTCACCTCACAGAGTGTTGGTTGTGGGGGAGGAAGGGAAAGGAGAATGTTAGCCACTTTGAGACTCCTTCGGGTAGTGATAAAGCGGGATATCAAATCCATACTCTTCTTCATGCTTTACCGACTGAGCTATCCAGGTGTCCAAGGTACTATCAGGTTTATCACCTCTCCCACACAAGACACGACACACTGGCAATTCGACTGGTTGAGGTTTACTATCAACAACAGGCTTTCAGCAATCCGAGCTTCCCACAACTCATATCCCACTGTCAGAATCAGTTGACTCGACTGGCTTCCAGCCCCTTCCAAGGCCAGATATACGCCAAGCCCTCCCCCGCTTCCTGCTGGTCTTCCTTTGTTCTAATCGCTTGCTCCGCCTCCTGCTTCTTGGAGACTCAGGTGCAGCCAATTCCTCCTCCTCTGGAGTTGAATCCAACCCTCTACTACCACCTGCATCCTGCTCCTTCATCTCTGTGCTGCTGCGAAAACTTACAGTCAGCAATCCAGAGCGAGAAGGGCTTATCTCACTTTCGTGGTGTGAATGAACCAAGTTCCTGTTTTCCTCTGCTTCTTCCTCCCCCTCCCTGCCGGCCATGTCTCTGACAGGTACATAAGGAGCAGTATTACCAAGTCAGACCATCGTTCCATCTAGGTCAGCAATGGCTAGTGGCTTCCCCAGCCCCACCTGGAGATGCTTGGGACTGAACTTGGGACTGGCTGGTATGCAACAACAGCAGCAAGATTACTCATTGCGAAGTACTGGAAGACCCAGGAGCTACCCACACTGGAAGAATGGCAGATGAAAGTGATGGACTACATGGAATTGGCAGAAATGACTGGCAGAATCCGTGACCAGGGAGAAGAGTCGGTGGAGGAAGACTGGAAGAAATTTAAAGACTACTTGCAGAAGCACTGTAAAATTAAGGAATGTTAAAATGACGTTTGATTGAAAAGAAGTGGTATTGGTAAAAAGATTTTTAAGAAAATGTAAATGGGGACCGATAAAGGATAAATGCTAGAGGGTAAGGATTTGCTGAATTTAATATTTGAACTGGAATACAAAATGGGAGGTGTGAGGAGGTCAAGAAACTAGTGAATGAACTATAAGAGATGAAAATATTAATTTATTCTTTGTTCTGTTTTTTGGTTTTTCTTTTCTTTCTTTTTTCTTCTTCTTTCCTTTCCCCCCCAATGGTTTGTTACTGTGTATTTTTTATATGTTTTGTTTTCGTATGCTTTTATACTTGAAGTTTTCCTTATGTTTAGATCTTGAAATTTTTTATTGTTTGTGAAACTTTAATAAATATTATTTTTTAAAAAATGAACTTGGGACTGGCTGAATGCAGAGGAACAGTGGGAGGAACCAGCTGGGGCACAACCAAGGGGAAAAGGCTCAGAGCCTGGGGATTGGTGGTGGGACAACGATGAGCGGTCACAGGGAGAAGATTGGGAAGAGGAGATGTCGGAAGCTGAAAAGGTAACAGGGTGTCTGTGAGAGTCTGTGGCAAAGAGAAGTCCAGACTCAAAGACAGAAGCTGAAGCAGGAGAGGAGGGAGGCCAAGAGGCAGAGAGGAGTCCGCCTGCTGGAGAGGCATGGGTATCTCCTGCTCCTGCTGCAATAAGCTCACCTTCTCCCTTGGTCTCTCAGAACCAGAAGAGGCATGAAAAGGGCAGAGGAGAGGTTGGCTTCACTCAGGCGCAGTCTCTGGTTGCTTGAGAAAAACCCTGGAAAGGAAGGGAGTTAGAAGGCTGGGGGGAGGCAAGGACTTTCAGTCTTGGCAACTGATCCATGCCGTAAGACCTACCGGGGATGAGCTGCTACGCTCATCAGGCCCAACACTCAAGCCAAGTCTGTGCAGATGTTGTTCTTGCTAATACAGTGGTACCTCGGGTTAAGTACTTAATTCGTTCTGGAGGTCTGTTCTTAACCTGAAACTGTACTTAACCTGAAGCACCACTTTAGCTAATGGGGCCTCCTGCTGCTGCCGTGCCGCCAAAGCATGATTTCTGTTCTCATCCTGAAGCAAAGTTCTTAACTTGAAGCACTATTTCTGGGTTAGCGGAGTCTGTAACCTGAACCGTATGTAACCTGAAGCGTATGTAACCCAAGGTACCACTGTAGTTAACTCCAACTTGAGAAGTGTGATTTACTGCCGGTTCGTTCCTGACCCAAAGCAGATACTCTACCATTAAGCTATTGTCCTTCTCCTCAACATGGGTGCACAAAGAAAACTGCCTGATGCTGAGTCAAGACCCACCTGCTCCATCTCGCTCAGTATTGCCTACACTGACTGGCAGAGACTCCCCTGAATTTGAGGAAGGGGTCTTTCTCAGTCTTGCCCGGAGATGCCTGGGACTGCACCTGGGGGCTCTCTGTGTGAGGCTGCTGCCCTTCCCCGAGTCCCGGACCTTTCCCAACTGCATGATGGCAAAAAGCAAGGCTTGGGGGGGGGGCAGTTCCTTGGAAGCAGCAAGCTTTGTCCAGCCAGGTGCACAAAGGAGGGAGGCTTAATGGGAAGGGACAGCAGTGATGAGATGTAGAAAACAGGTCTGGGCAGCAGCACCCTTGTTATTTCTAAGGGGGACAGGAAAGCGGTTAGGAGTTAATCGGTTTACATACTGCAGGTGCACCACGAAGGAATCCTAGAATATAAATCATTGGTTACCAATCAATCTTCATCCCTAGGATGCCTAGCAAGGGAGAGGTGCAATTTGAGGCAATCCACTGGCTAAAAAGTTACCTGCCTCTTTTGGATTGATATGCCTTGTAATCCCCAAAGGCCAACCAGGGAGCTGATGCAGTGGAAAGAGTGGAAGAATAGAGACATCAAGGGAACAGGGAAAGAGAGATGGAAAACGTGTGGGAAAATGAAAGGATCTTGATTTCCTGGGCGTCAAGTCACACTAAAAGCTCCTTAAGCTACATATTGTTGGCACTGTCTGTCTCTTAGGGTCTCTGGCAGGAGGTCTTTCCAAAGACACCTAACCTTTCCAAAGACCTCTAACCCGGGAAACCTCAGGGCCAGGGGGTTCATGGCACCCTCCATGCCTCTTGGCTTGTCTCTGGAGACTCTTCCCAGGCTGACCCCTTAACTGGCCCTGCTGTAGGCCCACTTCTAGTGACTCTGCTAGCCTGGAATATGAGTTTTGGGTGTTAAGGTGGGTGCCAGACCCCTTTAATCTCTGGATCCAGTAAGAGTGAAAATCTAATCTAATCAAGAAAATCTAATCAAATCAAGCTAGTTTCCTGGCTAGGGGAAAGCTCAGAGGTCCAGAGCTTAGAGTTGAGGATGAGCATTGATGTGAGCTAGAAGCAAAGCAGCAAGCAGAGAGAGAGAGAGAGAGAGAGAGAGAGAGAGAGAGAGAGAGAGAGAGAACACACCATGCCAGATCTGTGTTCGAATGCAAGGCTGTGGCTATAGGAGAAACAGGACTCTTTTTGGGGGTGTTAGCCCTGTGAGCCCCTCTATCACAGGTTCAGGTTCTATATATGTGTGTAAATAAACCATTTATCTTAAAGACATCACAGTCTCTACTGTGCCTCATTTCCAAAAGGAAACACAAACCCTGGGTAGCACCTGGAGCCCCTGGAATCTCTCACTTTTCTGAGATTGTAGTGGCATGCAAGAGTATCTTCAAACTATAAGACATCTTGTTTATCTGGATGAGGGATGGAGGCTGTGTGTGTGTGTGTGTGTGTGTGTGTGTGTGTGTGTGTGTACCTCTGGCATTCACATAACTGGAATGTAACTTACCATGCAAAGTAACTGTTGCTCCACCCACTTTTGTCTCTGGCCCCGCCCACCACTAGCATGTGGTTCTCCAAAGGTTTTCCATGAAGCAATGTGGCCCTTGGGCTGAAAAATGGCCCCCTGCTCCTTTTCTACTTGATCTACAACAAAATAAGCACCAGAATATTTCTGGTATAAATGATATGGGATTTCAGCAGGCAGATACGGGGTATGAACCAATAGGAAACAAAACAGTATGCCCATCCCAAAAACCTTTGCAGGTGGAAGAAGTGTTAAACATGGATGGTGTATGAGTGCCCTGATACAATCATGAGCACAAATAATAACGAATGCATAATCAAATTATGGTGCCTGAAGGTGTTTGATTCAGATTTAGGAATCAAGCCATCCGTGTTGCTCTTGCAAGATGAAGGCAAGGCCACCAACTAAAACAAACTAATGGATTATTTGAAAATGGACAAACTAGAACAAACATACCACAAAAGCACAGAGGAGCATCATTCAACCTGCAAACCCTCCATTTCATAGCCCTTCTAAGAAATTAATTTCCATGGGCAAAGGTGGGGAGAAGAACCTGGAACAGAGAAGACTGAGAGGTGATGTGGTAGCCATCTTCAAATATCTGGAGGGCTGCAACACATGGAGGAAGGAGCGAGCTTGTTTTCCACTGCTCCAGAGGATCAGATTCAAACTAATGGATCAAAATGACAATAGAAGATTCCAATTCACAATAGGAAGAGCTTTCTGATGACAAGAGCTGTTCAACAGGGAAACAGACTTCCTTAGAAGGTGGTGGACTCTCTTTCTTTGGAGGTTTTGCTTCTCGGCTCTGCTGAAAAGCCAACTCCATCAGGTTCCTCCATCCAGCAACTGCCATCCGGAAGCAGCCCTCCCATCAGGCTGCTGCTGAGGGAGAGAAGGGGCACTCCATCCACTCTGCCAAAGGAGTAGCACAGGCATAGGCAAACTCCAGCCCTCCAGATGTTTGGGACTACAATTCCCTTCATCCCTAGCTAACAGGACCAGTGGTCAGGGATGATGGGAACTGTAGTCCCAATCATCTGGAGGGCTGGAGTTTGCCTATGCCTGGAGTAGCAGCTCTCGGTGTGTGTCCCTTCCTCAAATTGTTTCCCTTCTGGCTGGCCTTATGGAGAACTTAGAGTCATAGAAATGTAGAGTTAAAAGGGACCGCAAGGGCCATCTACTCCAACCCTTTGCAATGTGGGAATCCAGCCACAGCTGTCCCTAAAGGTAAAGGGACCCCTGACCATTAGGTCCAGTCGTGGACGACTCTGGGATTGCGGCGCTCATCTCGCTTAACTGGCCGAGGGAGCCGGCGTACAGCTTCCGGGTCATGTGGCCAGCATGACTAAGCCGCTTCTGGAAAGCCAGAGCAGCGCGCGGAAACGCTGTTTACCTTCCCGCCAGAGTGGTACCTATTTATCTACTTGAACTTCATGCTTTTGAACTGCTAGGTTGGCAGGAGGTGGGACCGAGCAACGGAAACTCACCCTGTGGCAGGGAATGAACTGCTGACCTTCTGATCGGCAAGCCCTAGGCTCTGTGGTTTAACCCACAGCACCACCCGCATCTCACAGCTGTCCCTAGCTGGGCTCAAACCACGAACCTTCTGATTAACAGCCAGATGCACTGATCCACTGTGCCATCTGACTCTGAACTCAAACTTTGTAACTCAGTAAGTACATTTCCTCATCCCACCCTTCTGGTTCCTTGTGGGTTGGATCTTTCTAAATGGTAAACTTGAGGGCAGGGACTCTTGTTGTTGTTGAAGCGGCTCTGGATGCAAAAAAATGGGGGGGGTGTGCTGGGGGCTGGAATTTTTGTTTAAAAAGAACTTCAAATAAATTAATAATAAATTGTCATCCCAGGTGTAAAGTTCTAGTCCTATGCACACCTAACTATGAGAGTGGGAGCAGACTGGGAGTAGCTTACTGGTACAGTGGTACCTCGGGTTAAGTACTTAATTCGTTCCGTTCTTAACCTGAAACTGTTCTTAACCTGAAGCACCACTTTAGCTAATGGGGCCTCCTGCTGCTGCCGTACCGCCGAAGCACGATTTCTGTTCTCATCCTGAAGCAAAGTTCTTAACCTGAAGTACTATTTCTGGGTTATCGGAGGCTGTAACCTGAAGCGTATGTAACCTGAGGTACCACTGTATTTATTTCATGTACCTCTTGCTTTTAAGTAAATGAGATACTCCTAAAAATGCTAGTGGAAGTCAAATGCATTTGTCTGATCACAGTCTAAAAGATACATGGCTTCCGGGAAGGAAAGTGGAATATGTACCAGGTTGAAGATAAACTGTTGACAAGTTCAGTGTTATTATAAACCTATTCAAACATTCAAATTTATTGGTAGCCCTTAATTGCATTATAGGAATATTTATTTTCTGAGCTTTCTGCCTAAAAATATGAGTTCCATCTGTTTTGGCATGATCGCATTGAGGTCCGCATACGCTTTCTGAGCCCACATAATAAAACCTTGCTTTGTTTACTTCAGTGTTGACAGTTTCCATTTCAACTTGGTTTTTTTCACCCCTATTTTCGCAACCGGCAAAAACAAAGATGTATTAGAGGTTCCATAAGCCGAGGCAGCTTGCGGCTCTCTCTCTATGACACGGGATGCATTTTTAATTGGTGATTGAAGAACATTAAGGGATTTATACTTGTCAAATTCTAATGGTACAATTGCTCAAGTAACTGAGACATATACAAGGCATTTCATATTTGTAGGATGCAAATATGGCCCCTGGGAGGGTGCGGCGTGGCATCAAGCAAAATGGCTGCCATGGAGGCATGGCATAACTCAAAATGGCTGCCACAACCAAACAACAGAAAAAGAGACAGCACCACGAAATGGTGTGGCGATGCCCCTACACCAGCCACCCATCAACGGTGGGAAGGAAAAGCACCTACACCAACCACAATCACTCAGAGAGAGAAACTTTTTACACCTCTGTTCATTACAAAAGGGCGGGCAGTTGTCCAAACTTGGGATCCCATGAAAAGCGGAAATGTTTAAGCAATATGTGCATGTTCAACATAGGCGAAGGCTGAGTCTGTACATTGCATTGTGGATTCTCGAAGATATATTTCACTGAGACCATTAGTGGGTGTCCCAGAAAGTGCTTTGGGGTACACTAGCATCTGCAGTGGTCGTCGAGACCATATAACATCGGTCCCGAAAGACCTACATTGGATCCAACTACATTTTCGGGCACAATTCAAAGTGTTGGTGCTGACCTTTAAAGACTTAAACTGCTTCGGCCCAGTGTACCTGAAGGAGCATCTCCACCTCCGTCACTCAGCCCAGACACTGAGGTCCTTCTCCAAGGGCCATCTGGCGATTCCCTCACTGCAAGAAGCAAAGTTACAGGGAACCAGGCAGAGGGCCTTCTCGGTAGTGGCGCCCTCCCTGTGGATTGCCCTCCCACCAGATGTCAAAGAAATAAACAACTATCTGACTTTTAGAACACATCTGAAGGCAGCCCTGTTTAGGGAAGCTTTTAATATTTGATGAATTATTGCACAGTGGTACCTCGGGTTAAGAACTTAATTTGTTCTGGAGGTCTGTTCTTAACCTGAAACTGTTCTTAACCCGAGGTACCACTTTAGCTAATGGGGCCTCCCGCTGCTATCCTGCCGTGCGATTTCTGTTCTCACCCTGAAGCAAAGTTCTTAACCTGAGGTACTATTTCTGGGTTAGCCGAGTCTGTAACCTGAAGCGTCTGTAACCCGAGGTACCACTGTATTTTAATATTTTGATGGAAGCTGCCCAGAGTGGTTGGGGAAACCCAGCCAGATGGGCTGGGTATAAATAATAAATGGTGATGATGATGATGATGATGATGATGATGTAGGCAGCACATTGACAACTAAGCTAACAGCAGTCAGGGTTGCCAAAGCACAGCCAAGGAGCGCTGTGGCGTCAAAACCAATTACCCATTTGCCAGGAGGCAGTTGCAGCAAAGACCTGTATTTGTACCGGTTATGTTTCATTTATGTATGCTGCTTGCGCAAGGATGTGAGGCTGACGTCACAGTGCACAGGTCTGCCCCCTATGACAAGGCGGCTGTCACGCAAACTGACCTTGCACTTTTGTGCAACTGAGAATCACAGGCGTTGCTTATTCAGTCCCATTCTCTGCTGAGCTGCCTGCAGCCTGTAATTTGTACGTTCCTTCCTCTCCTCATCCTACATACGGCCGGCATTACTTATGTTCGGGGAGACAGCTATTTTGTAAATTATTCAACCCAGGAGCGGTTCGACTGTAAACAAGAGAAAGCGGTAGTGGAAATGGGAACATACAATTTATTGCAGGAATTAAAAAAACGGGGTGGGGGTGGGGGAGAGAGAGACACACACATACCTAAGCAAAAGGAATTTAAATAATAATTATAATGTGCCTGGTGAAAGGAACTGTATTGACTGCATTGAATACTGACAGCTGTTTACTACCCAGAACTGCAAATAGTAATTTGTGGCTAACGCTTCTGGATGTTTCATTTATTGGATTTTAAGTCCCCCTTCCTTCGAGAGAAGCATGAGGAAAACCCAACTGGATCAAACCAAAGACACATCAAGTCCGGGATCCCATCTACTGGAAGCCCGCTAGCCACAGCCATGCTCCCCAATTGCAATTCCCAGTATGTTGCCCCCCACAAGCAGAATATAGCCATACATCATAAACTCAATTAATAGGAAAAAGCTCATTTCAAATGCCTCCTGCAAAAACAAAGGAAAGTCTTCACTGAGCGCTGAAAGTTGAACAGGGAGGGGGCCTGTCTGAACTCATCCAGGAAGGAGTTCTGCAGAATTGAGACCACAATACTGAACCAGACTCTCCAAGTGTCCCTATTTTCCAGGGACAGTCCCTGATTTAGAGAAGCCATCCTGGTTTCTGATTTGATTCCAGAATGTTCCGCTTTTCCTTAGGACATCCCTATTTCCATCAGAGAAATGTTGGAGGCATGTTAGCTAAAGGTAAAGGGACCCCTGACCATTAGGTCAAGTCGTGACTGACTCTGGGGTTGCGGTGCTCATCTCGCTTTATTGGCCGAGGGATGTGACTTTTGTTATCAGCCGTGACTCCCGCTAATTGATTTACGAACCTCGATTAGCGTTTTATGGCTGCCCGGCACGCTTCCGCCCCTGCTCCTCTCCGTCACGGCTCAGCAGAGCTTCGCACAGCGGTGTAAAACTGTCACCAGCTTGGTTCAGCTTCCAGACAAACACACAGAGTCCCGTTTGTCTATATACAGCATTTATTCCAACATTTCTCAGGAATTTCCAGGACTATTAGCAGCCATACCAAGACTGCGTCTTTTCCCCACAGAGTACACAGTGGGACTGACAAACTCCTCCCAAACTCCTCCCAGCTTCTAAAGCTGACGTCAGAATGGTGAGGCATCATGGGAACAACTTAACCTGTTAAGTTCCAACTCCAACACCCCCTCTTGCATCACATTCTGACAAGACCCTTTTGAGTTCAACACCTTCCCCTTTGACTTGAGCCTCTTCCCGGCATCTTTCCCAGGCACCTGTTGAACCCCTTCAACACTCCCAGAATCACACTGTGCGACACTTTTCTACGCACCCGTGACCTGAAACCCCCCTGACCCACTTGGGCCAGCAGTTGTGTCTTCTCCATCAGACGTTTTCCCCCTCTGACTTGACAACCCTTCCGTGAGCTTTCTCCATTACCGGAGATGAAGCCTCACACCTGGACACTCCTTTCACAACCCTTGGAGATGCCCAAACCTGCCCTGACCCCTGACCCTGGACCTGGTCCCCATCACCGGGATCTGAACCCTGATTCTGGACCTTATCCCCATCACTGGGTTCAGCCACAGCCTCCCTTCTCCCTTGAGAAGACTTTGCACCCGTCACCTGGTGACGTATTTCCTTTTCCTTGAAAAACTCCTCCAGAGCAGACCCAGTAAACTGTGACCCTCGGTCGCTCTTGAACCCTTGCACCCTGGTGGAGAACCTTCGTTCCACCTCCGCAACCCAATCCTGGATCAGTTGCGCCACCTCCCCCTGTGATTTGAGAGAGAAACTCCAGCCAACCTGGCTGTGGTCATCTGTCAGCGACAGCACATACCTGGCCCCACCCAGACTCTCAGACCTCTTGGGTCCTGACAGATCTGTGTGAACCTGCTCAAAGGGCTCTTTGGTTACCCTCCCAAACCCGGGAAAACCAAGCACCTTTGCACCTTTGCATGCCCTGCACCCTTGGGACCTCCTCCCACATTTTGTGGTTTTACACCCTTTTGTGCACCTGTGCAACTTTTGCACATCTTTGGGAACCTTAGCACACTGCACCTGTGCTTTTCCAGCATTCCCACCACCCTCCATAGGTGACTTCAGAACAAAGACATTGTTCTTGCTCTTCGCCATGTTGACTCGTTGTCGCCCCCCTCTGAAAATGGAACAGGTGTCATTTTCAAAGCACATTTTTGAACCCCTGCTTCGTTAGAGCAGATACAGATAACTGACAACTATTCAGTCCCGGCACAACGCAGATCTCTAGCTCCTCCTGTGAAGGAGAGAAAAAACACGTTAGCCACACCACAGACTGCCTTTTTGTGTTCCGTCTGTGAATAAAACAATTGTTCCTGTTGAAAACAGCCCTGCAGTTCCGCAGTTTGCCTATCAGGTGCTGCCTGATAGCAGAAACCAAAACACCCAGCGTGTCTTCGTGTCCTGGCTGGAGTTGTTTTTCCCAGTTGCCATAGAAGCAACAAACGTCCCGCTGCCTCAGTCCTCGGCAGCGTCCGAAACCGCAACATCCTGCGTTGCTCTGAAGACTGGACTTATCTCAGAGTTCCCAGACAACTCTGCAGGCCTTATCTCCCGCTGCAGCAGATGGCTGGCCTTGAAGCCTGTAGCAATGACGAACTCCAGTGGAAAAACACTGCTCCGGGGCTCCTCCCAGCTGGCCTCCTTCTCCTTCTTCCGGAAAAGCACTCCTTGCCAGCTCCGCCCCCTCTGAACCTCCACTTCATTCCAGCACGTACAGTGGAAAACTTTTCAAACTTGCCTTTGGAAACCTTCCGCCCCCCCGACATGCTCACTAGCACTCCTTGAGGCTAAAACATCAGGAACAGGGGCTCCAGCCATCTTTAGGCTTCTGTATTCCTTCCTCAGGGCTCTGGCCTCCTGCTGAAGCTTCACAGCAAACACAGCAGGACATTTCCAAGTGCCAATAGTCCCTTTGCCCCCCCTCTGGGGCCCACAGCCTTTCCCAGCTGTGCACCGGCTCTCACATAGGTGATCAGCGCCATCTTGTCTTTCTGTTCTGTAGCAGCCATCTCCCGGCCCTCGCTCTCCGCCTCCAGCCTCACAAACACCCTGGAGCGCTGAACGGCCTCTGGCTTCCTGGCACCCAGAACAGTAGACTTTAGATCAGCAGCCAGGTTGCCCAACTTCTTAAAGTGAGCCTCCCACAGTCCTCCAAGACCTGGCAGCCTGCCATCCTCTTCCGTTCTCCCAAGGGGCCCCAAGCTGTACTCACAAGATCACCAGCTCATCCAACACCCGTCCGGAGAAACGATTCCCTGCTGCTCTCAGCTCCTCTGGCTTTTCTCGCAACACAGGCACTCTCTGCGGTTTGCAGCCAGCTGCTTTCAAACTCCGCAGCTGCTCCTTTGCCTCTTAACACCAGGCACAAAGTCCTTCCGCCTCCTGCCGGCCCCCTGCTCGACACCGCAGATCAAAGCTCCCGGCAGTATCTTCCGTGACAGTTTTACAAGCGATGATGATCCATAACCTGTGACTTTTGTTATCAGCCGTGACTCCCGCTAATTGATTTACGAACCTCGATTAGCGTTTTATGGCTGCCCGGCACGCTTCCGCCCCTGCTCCTCTCCGTCACGGCTCAGCAGAGCTTCGCACAGCGGTGTAAAACTGTCACCAGCTTGGTTCAGCTTCCAGACAAACACACAGAGTCCCGTTTGTCTATATACAGCATTTATTCCAACATTTCTCAGGAATTTCCAGGACTATTAGCAGCCATACCAAGACTGCGTCTTTTCCCCACAGAGTACACAGTGGGACTGACAAACTCCTCCCAAACTCCTCCCAGCTTCTAAAGCTGACGTCAGAATGGTGAGGCATCATGGGAACAACTTAACCTGTTAAGTTCCAACTCCAACAGGAGCCGGCGTACAGCTTCCGGGTCATGTGGCCAGCATGACTAAGTCGCTTCTGGCAAACCAGAGCAGCGCACGGAAACACCGTTTACCTTCCCGCCGGAGCGGTACCTATTTATCTACTTGCACATTGATGTGCTTTTGAACTGCTAGGTTGGCAGGAGCAGGGACCGAGCAACGGGAGCTCACCCCATTGTCGGGATTTGAACCACCGACCTTCTGATTGGCAAGTCCTAGGCTCTGTGGTTTAACCCACAGCGCCACACCCTTATTTTCATTGGAGGGTATGGAGTTATGCGACCCCCGAGCCAAGGAGATAAGAAACTTTACAACCTTTAGAAGATATCTGAAGGCAGCCCTGTACAGGGAAGGTTTTTAAAAAAATCTTTAATGTTTTATTATGTTTTTATATATGTTGGATGCCTGCCATAGAGGCTGGGGCGACTCTGTCATATGGATTGGGTATAAACAATTATTATTTATTTTTTATTATTATTATTATTATTATTATTATTATTATTATTGAATAAGATGTCCCTGTTTTCATCAGAGAAATGTTGGAGGGTATGCTGAACTCACAATCCTGGTGGAAATGAACTGTGTGTCTGACCCACTGGGGTCCACTAGCAGCAGTGGCGTAGCATGGGTTGTCAGCACCCGGGGCAAGGCAAGTAATTTGCGCCCCCTAACCCTAACTCCCAGATGTTGCGCCCGGTGCGGCCGGCCCCCCCTGCACCCCCCACGCTACGCCACTGACTAGCAGTGATTCCTCCCAAAACCTCGGTGGTTGGGTAGGGATATACGTAAGTCATCAAGCAGACCTGAGGGTATCTTGGGTCCAAGTTGCAAATGGCCTTGTATATTAACACAAGGACCCTGAACTTGGCCTTGTAGCATGTGGGCAGCCAATGCAAGATTTCCATGCTCTGAGGTCAGAACTGAGAAAGGACACCTGTTAAAGCAACTTCAGAGGCTACCAGTCTGTTTCTAGGCACAATTCCAAGTGATGGTTACGACCTATAGCAGGGGTCAGCAAACTTTTTCAGCAGGGGGCCGGCCCACTGCCCCTTGGACCTTGTGGGGGGCCAGACTATTTTTTTTTGGGGGGGATGAACAAATTCCTATGCCAAATAACCCAGAGATGCATTTAAAATAAAAGGACACATTCAACTCTTGTAAAAACACGCTGATTCCCGGACCATCCATGGGCTGGATTTAGAAGGTGATTGGGCCGGATCCGGTCCCTGGGCCTTAGTTTGCCTACCCATGACCTATACAGTAGTACCTCAGGTTACATATGCTTCAGGTTACATACGCTTCAGGTTACAGACTCCGCTAACCCAGAAATAGTGCTTCAGCTTAAGAACTTTGCTTCAGGATGAGAACAGAAATTGTGCTCTGGCGGCGCGGCAGCAGCAGGAGGCCCCATTAGCCAAAGTGGTGCTTCAGGTTAAGAACAGTTTCAGGCAGTGGCGTAGCGTGGGTTGTCAGCACCCGGGGCAAGGCAAGTAATTTGCGCCCCCTAACCCATGGATTTGCGCCCCCTAACCCCCAGGTGTTGCGCCAGGTGCGGCCGACCCCCCCCTGCACCCCCCAAGCTACGCCACTGCTCCCATCCTCTCATAGCTGGAGGTGCCGGCGACTCAACCTGGGGGCCTTTTGCAAGGAAAGCAGCGCTCTCCCATGCAGCCACGAACTGTAGTAGACCGGCTCTTTTGAGAAGCAAGGCGGCCTCGGCTGAGGGACGTGGCTGGTCTCTGCAGGGGAAGGAAAGGAAGAGACCGAGGGGTCTTTTTCTTCCAGGCATCCGTCCAAGAAGGAGCGCCTGCCTCTGGTTTAAACCTCGCTCACCAGAAGAGTTGCAGATCCAGCCGGGGCCGCGCGCGCTTTCCTGAGCGGGAAAGCAAATGCGGGGGAAAGTCTCCGGAGAGGCGCCCTCCCTGCTCTCAGAATGGCGGGATGATGAGAGGCGCCCTCTAAGGGACAAGAGACCCGGGAAATCCACCTCCCACTGAACTGAGCTGGGGTGGGGGTGGGGACTTAATTGGAAAGAGGATCGCAGCTTCCTCGAAGGGAGCCTTTGACCTTGAAGCTTGCTGCTGGCAGGGTGGCTTTTTGCAGTCGCCCCAATTTGGGGTGCAAATACCCGGCGGCTTCGCCCCCCAACCCCCGCGAAAATGCGGCTTGGGGCGCGCGCGCGAGTTTCCACCTGACTCTCTCCCTCGCCCCCTCCCCGGAGCGTTGCAGTGAGAAAGGGAGAGTCTCCCGCTCGGCTGCTGCTGTTTCTCTCCACGTGTCCGCCGCCACAGGCAGCAGCGTCGGCGGCGGGCGGGCGTGCCTGTGCGAGGTGCTGCGGCGGTGGTGCCTCCCGGCGTGCTCTGCCTGGGCGCAGCGCTCAGCGGGCTCTTCAGCTTCGGCTTCTTGGCCGCGGCCCTGGTGCTACAGCCTGCGCCCGAGGCTCTTCGGAGACTCCGGAGGCGGCGAGCGCGCCCCCCCAGATGTTGCGCCCGGTGCGGCCGGCCCCCCCTGCACCCCCACGCTACGCCACTGGTTTCAGGTTAAGTACGGACCTCCAGAATGAATTATTACTTAACCTGAGGTACCACTGTAGACATATGGCTTGGGCCCAAGTTACCTGAAAGATTGTATACCCCTTTATGAACCTGCCCTGGTGCTAAGCCCCTCAGCATCAGAGGCACAGTTAGTGGTGACACAAGAGAAAGCCTTTTCTGTGGCTGCTCCCAGATTCTGGATTTCCCTCCCAAGAGAGGTTAGACTGGATCCCTCCTCGTCATCTTTCCAGCAGCAGGCTAAGACCTCCCCATTCAGACAGGTCTTTGGCAACCAAGGTGCAGGGGATCCTGATCCTTGGGCAAGCCATACTATAATGCTGTTTTTTAAATGTGTTTTATTGTATTTGAACTACAGTGGTACCTCGGGTTAAGTACTTAATTCGTTCCAGAGGTCCGTTCTTAACCTGAAACTGTTCTTAACCTGAAGCACCACTTTAGCTAATGGGGCCTCCTGCTGCTGCCGCGCCGCCAGAGCACGATTTCTGTTCTCATCCTGAAGCAAAGTTCTTAACCTGAAGCACTATTTCTGGGTTAGCGGAGTCTGTAACCTGAAGCGTATGTAACCTGAGGTACCACTGTATTGCTTTTAACTCACTTGTTTTCATTCCTTTGCATTTTATAATGATTTGTTTTTTTTAATGCTGGAAGCCACCTTGAATCCTAACTTAACAAAGGCAGGATTATAAATATTAAACAGAATCACAGAATTGTAGAGTTGGAAGAGACCACGAGGGTCAATTAGTCCAATGGCCTGCAATTCAGGAATCTTTTGCCTCACATGGGGCTCAAACCCACTATCCTGACATTAACTGTCTCATGCTCTACTGACTGAACTATCCATAAACGAAGAACGTTTTTTAAAAAAGAAAAAGAAAACCCCTTTTGAGTTAAATAAATGCTCTATAGAACATTTTAGGATAGGAGGCAAAGATTCCCTCTGCTCCGTCATTTGTCTGAATAGCAGTGAAAGAAAAGATTCCCATGGCAGAAGGCGAGGATTCTAAACCTTCAGCTACTGGCATGTTGGGAAGAGAGTATTATCTCCTTCAAACCTCTTTGACACACAGCACTCTGTCTCTTCTGCGGCCTGCCATGGGATTTTTCTTCAATTACCGTATTTTTCGCACCATAGGACGCACTTTTTCCCTCCTAAAAAGCAAGGGAAAATGTGTGTGCGTCCTATGGAGCGAATGCAGGGGGGGGAGGCAGGTGGGAAAAGCCCCCAAGAGCCGCACACAAGCTCCGTGCGCTCTTGCGGGCTTTTCCACAGGAGGGAGAAGGGACTGACTGGCCGCATCAGTCCCTTCTCCCACCTCCCAGGAAAGCCAGGAGAAGCCGTGCAGCCCTTTTAAAGTGCGCGCGGCTTCTGCTGGTTTTGCGGGAGGTGGGGGAATCCCCCCACCTCCCAGAGAAGCCAGGAAAGCCCTGCGCAGCGTCTCCCGGCAAGGAGACGCTGCGCGGGGCTAAAGGGGAAGGCAAAACAGCGAGCGGGATCCACCCCGCTCGCTGCCTTGCCTTCTTCCCTAGCCAGGAAAGCCCTGCGCAGCGTCTCCCGGCAAGGAGACGCTGCGCGGGGCTAAAGGGGAAGGCAAAACAGCGAGCGGGATCCACCCCGCTCGCTGCCTTGCCTTCTTCCCTAGCCAGGAAAGCCCTGCGCAGCGTCTCCCGGCAAGGAGACGCTGCGCGGGGCTAAAGGGGAAGGCAAAACAGCGAGCGGGATCCACCCCGCTCGCTGCCTTGCCTTCTTCCCTAGCCAGGAAAGCCCTGCGCAGCGTCTCCCGGCAAGGAGACGCTGCGCGGGGCTAAAGGGGAAGGCAAAACAGCGAGCGGGATCCACCCCGCTCGCTGCCTTGCCTTCTTCCCTAGCCAGGAAAGCCCTGCGCAGCGTCTCCCGGCAAGGAGACGCTGCGCGGGGCTAAAGGGGAAGGCAAAACAGCGAGCGGGATCCACTCCGCTCGCTGCCTTGCCTTCTTCCATAGCCAGGAAAGCCCTGCGCAGCGTCTCCCGGCAAGGAGATGCTGCGCGGGGCTAAAGGGGAAGGCAAAACAGCGAGCGGGATCCACCCCGCTCGCTGCCTTGCCTTCTTCCCTAGCCAGGAAAGCCCTGCGCAGCGTCTCCCGGCAAGGAGACGCTGCGCGGGGCTAAAGGGGAAGGCAAAACAGCGAGCGGGATCCACCCCGCTCGCTGCCTTGCCTTCTTCCCTAGCCAGGAAAGCCCTGCGCAGCGTCTCCCGGCAAGGAGACGCTGCGCGGGGCTAAAGGGGAAGGCAAAACAGCGAGCGGGATCCACTCCGCTCGCTGCCTTGCCTTCTTCCATAGCCAGGAAAGCCCTGCGCAGCGTCTCCCGGCAAGGAGATGCTGCGCGGGGCTAAAGGGGAAGGCAAAACAGCGAGCGGGATCCACCCCGCTCGCTGCCTTGCCTTCTTCCCTAGCCAGGAAAGCCCTGCGCAGCGTCTCCCGGCAAGGAGACGCTGCGCGGGGCTAAAGGGGAAGGCAAAACAGCGAGCGGGATCCACCCCGCTCGCTGCCTTGCCTTCTTCCCTAGCCAGGAAAGCCCTGCGCAGCGTCTCCCGGCAAGGAGACGCTGCGCGGGGCTAAAGGGGAAGGCAAAACAGCGAGCGGGATCCACTCCGCTCGCTGCCTTGCCTTCTTCCATAGCCAGGAAAGCCCTGCGCAGCGTCTCCCGGCAAGGAGATGCTGCGCGGGGCTAAAGGGGAAGGCAAAACAGCGAGCGGGATCCACCCCGCTCGCTGCCTTGCCTTCTTCCCTAGCCAGGAAAGCCCTGCGCAGCGTCTCCCGGCAAGGAGACGCTGCGCGGGGCTAAAGGGGAAGGCAAAACAGCGAGCGGGATCCACCCCGCTCGCTGCCTTGCCTTCTTCCCTAGCCAGGAAAGCCCTGCGCAGCGTCTCCCGGCAAGGAGACGCTGCGCGGGGCTAAAGGGGAAGGCAAAACAGCGAGCGGGATCCACTCCGCTCGCTGCCTTGCCTTCTTCCATAGCCAGGAAAGCCCTGCGCAGCGTCTCCCGGCAAGGAGATGCTGCGCGGGGCTAAAGGGGAAGGCAAAACAGCGAGCGGGATCCACCCCGCTCGCTGCCTTGCCTTCTTCCCTAGCCAGGAAAGCCCTGCGCAGCGTCTCCCGGCAAGGAGACGCTGCGCGGGGCTAAAGGGGAAGGCAAAACAGCGAGCGGGATCCACCCCGCTCGCTGCCTTGCCTTCTTCCCTAGCCAGGAAAGCCCTGCGCAGCGTCTCCCGGCAAGGAGACGCTGCGCGGGGCTAAAGGGGAAGGCAAAACAGCGAGCGGGATCCACTCCGCTCGCTGCCTTGCCTTCTTCCATAGCCAGGAAAGCCCTGCGCAGCGTCTCCCGGCAAGGAGATGCTGCGCGGGGCTAAAGGGGAAGGCAAAACAGCGAGCGGGATCCATCCCGCTCGCTGCCTTGCCTTCTTCCATAGCTGCGCGCAACCCCTCCGCAAGGAGAGGCTGCACGGGGCTATGGCTTCTTTAGCCCTGCGCAGCGTCTCCCGGCAAGGAGAGGCTGCATGGGGCTAAAGGGGAAGCCAAAACTTGGCTTGCTCCATAGCTGCGAGCAACCCCTCCGCTGCTCTCTGGGCCTGGGGGGGGGGAAAAGATTTTTTTCTTGATTTCCCCCCCTAAAAACTGGGTGCGCCCTATGGTCCGGTGCGCCCTATGGTGCGAAAAATACGGTAGCTCTCTCTCAGCCTTGGCTCCCTTCTAGGGAAAGCCTCCATTTGGAGGGAACGAACCATCACCTCGCTGGAGGGAGTTGCTCCCGAGAAGCAGCCGAGGCAGAGAAATGAGTCCTCGGGTGCCTCTGCTCCCAATGAGAGAAGGAGTTTCATCAGCGCCAACTGATGGTCAGTGGAAACCCAGCGGCGGCCGCTTCCCCTGCCAATTAGGCCAAGCAGAGCCTCTCAAGTGAAAGAAAAATGAAAATAATTTGTTCTCTCTCTCGCGCGCGCTTGTGCTCATGTACAGAGATACCAACTAACCCACCCGCTCACTCAAATGAAAGCCAACCAGCTGTGTCCCCTGTGTCTGTCCTGCTTTCGGCTCATTTGCTCAGCAGCACACGGCAGCTCCCTTTCCCACATGCTGCTGTACTGTCCACAAATCCTTTTCCGCACAGCCATCTCGCCTCAATTCCCAGGACACCACAGGGCCAGACAAATGACATCTTCTTTTCTTAAAAAGTGCAATTGCGGTACAAGAGAATCGTTTCATGGTGTTTCATTCAGGAGTTTGGCTCACCTTCTGCCCGTATAACAACAACACCATGGGCTGCGTGGAGTTTCTTTCAAATGTGGTGCAGTGGTTAGACTTTTGGACCTGGGAGACAGAGTTCAAATCCACGTTCACCCACGAAACTGACTGGGTGACCTTGGGACAAGCACTGCCTCTCAGCCTAAACTGGGTTGCTGTGGGGACTAAATGAGGGAGGAAAAGAACTACATCTAGCTCAGTATAGTCGATCCATGGTCTGCTTTAGGTAAAGGGATCCCTGACCATTAGGTCCAGTCCTGGACGACTCTGGGGTTGCGGCGCTCATCTCACTTTATTGGCCGAGGGAGCTGGCATACAGCTTCCAGGTCATGTGGCCAGCATGACTAATCCGCTTCTGGCGAACCAGAGCAGCGCACGGAAATGCCGTTTACCTTCCCGCCGGAGCGGTACCTATTTATCTACTTGCACTTTGACATGCTTTCAAACAGCTAGGTTGGCAGGAGCAGGAACCAAGCAACAGGAGCTCACCCCATCGTGGGGATTCAAAGTGCCAACCTTCTGATCGGCAAGCCCTAGGCTCTGTGGTTTAACCCACAGCGCCACCCGTGTCCCATGGTCTGTTTTAGTATATGGCAATTTCCTATGTTTTCTTTTCTTTTGCCGGGGAGGCAACAACTCACGGGTAGGGCACTTGCTTCGTAGAAAACGAGCTTAAGCTGTGTCAGCAGTGTGATGCAGCAGTAGCAAAAGCTAATGCAGTTTCCGTCTGCACCAGTGGAAATATAGGGTCCAGATCAAGGGACATAATAGTAATATTTTGCCTTGGTCAGACCGCATCTGGAGTACAGTGGTGCCCCGCAAGACGAATGCCTCGCAAGACGGAAAACCCGCTAGACAAAAGAGTTTTCCGTTTTGGAGGTGCTTCGCAAAACGAATTTCCTATGGGCTTGCTTTGCAAGACGACAATGTCTTGCGAGTTCCTGCTGGTTCCCCCCCTTTTTCTAAGCCGCTAAGCCGCTTATCAGCTGATCCGATCAGCAGATAAGACGCTAAAAGCCTCTAAAAGCCGCTAATAGCGCTAATCCGCTAATCCTTCACAGAACGGATTCTTTTCGTCTTGCGAGGCACCACTGTACTGTGTCCAGTTCTGAGCACCACTGTTTAAGAAGGATGTTGACAAGCTGGAAAGTGGGCAGAGGAGGGCGTCCAAGGGTATGGAAAGCAAGCCTTATAAGGAACAGTTGAGGGATCTGGGTATGTTTAGCCTGGAAAAGAGGAGACTGAGAGGAGCTATGATAGCCACCTTCGAAGATCTAAAGGGCTAAATTGCATGGGAAATGGAACAAGCTTCTTTTCTCCTGCTCTGGAGGCCAGGACTCGAACCAATGGCTTCAAGTTATGAGAAAGGACATTCCAACTAAATACCAGGAAGAATTTCCTGATGGTAAGAGCTGTTTGACAGTGGAACGTACCTCAGGAAGTTGTGGGCTCTCCTTCACTGGAGCTATTTAGACATGACCATCTGTCAGGGATTATTTAGCTGTGATTCCTGCATTGCAGAGGGTTGGACTAGATAACCCTTGGTGTCCCTCTTCACTCTAGAGTTCTGTGCTCTACGTAAAAGGTCCCAGGTTCAATCCCTGTCACCCTGAGATAGATCTAGGATTGTCCCTTGTATGACACCTTGGAGAGCCTCTGCCAGTCAGTGTAGAGAATACTGAGCTAGATAGACCAATTGTTGGACTCAGTATAAGGCAACATCCTGTTCTCTCGCATTCCTTGTTTATTCAATGGCTGCTTTGGGATTCAATATTTCAGCTATGCGGCTGGGTTTAATTTGGGGGCTGTTATCTGGTTATCTGTTTTGTAGCATTCTGTTAACTGATGTGGATGCCACTTCCTTACAAAATTAGGCAGGATAGATTTATTTGTAAATAAAAGCATGAAACAAAATTAAGAGGAGCCCTGCCATTCAAAAGTCACAGACCCTAACAGGAGAAGAGGAAGCCAGCAGCTGGTTAAAGCCTTGGAAGAGGGAAAATGAGATGCATGAAGAAAGCCCACTGGCATGTGCCAAAAGTGGAAATTCTGCCAAAGCCCCTAGATAATGGTGGTAATCCAGAATAATTAGTTCATGTCCCAGGCATTGTTGCCAGTGCTGCGGGTTAAGTGAATGTCTAAAAGCATTTTGAACAGCAGCAGTTGATCTGCCAAAGGGGGACACAAAGACATAACATCAGAATTGCCCATATGAATAATCCTGCATCGCAGAAGCGCCCGGGTGCCAGGTATGATGGCATGTTCCTTAAAGCTCTTGCAAACACATACGCCGGTCATCAGCTTCCTGCGTATTCTCTAAACAGACAGAGATCCAAGAGGATGCCTCAGCGAAGGATGCTTTCTGAGCCCAGGAAATGCAAGGTTCTGCTTTTCTTAGCATGAGAATCTCTTCTGCCGTTGCTCCAGGGGACAGCAGGAAGGGAAACATAACCAAGAGTGTCACAAGAAAGCAGAGAGTTATCTGTCTCGACTTCACAGATTAGCCGTTTTAAAAATGCAACAGGAAGCAGTGGCTCGAGGGAGATGGAAAGCAACTCTCTCTCTCTCTCTCTCTGGCCAGTTTTCTAAGAAGCTTGACACAAACTGCAGAATTCCTTGCATGGCGGAATGGCTACAGCAAGCTTCTCTCACCTGGTGCCTTCCAGATGTTCGGACTAGATTAGGAATATGGAATCTGTGGCCCTCCAAATGATGCAAAGCTACATCTCCCATTATTTTTGATCATTGGCCATGTTTGCAGGGGCTGGTGCAAGCTGGAATCCCATCACATTTGACTAAATAATCAGGGGGGGGGGGACTGAGCAACTCCCCTATGAAGAACGGTTGCAGCATTTCGGACTTTTTGGTTTAGAGAAAAGGTGAATAAGAAGGGAAACGACAGTTTATAAAATTATGTGTAGTGTTGAGAGACTAGGTAGAGAAAAGCACTTGGACATCTAACGAAGCTGAAGATTTAGGACAGGTAAAAGGGTTTCTTCATGCAATGCATAGTCAGCTATGGAACTCACTCCCCCATGAGGCAGTGATGGCCCCCAATTTGGGTGGCCTTAAAAGAGGACTATTTATAGTGCCACTGTATTCTGCTCTGGTCAGACCTCACCTGGAGTACTGTGTCCAGTTCTGGGCACCACAGTTCAAGAAGGACACTGACAAACTGGAACGTGTCCAGAGGAGGGCAACCAAAATGGTCAAAGGCCTGGAAACGATGCCTTATGAGGAACGGCTAAGGGAGCTGGGCATCTTTAGCCTGGAGAAGAGGAGGTTAAGGGGTGATATGATAGCCATGTTCAAATATATAAAAGGATGTCTCATAGAGGAGGGAGAAAGGTTGTTTTCTGCTGCTCCAGAGAAGCGGACACGGAGCAATGGATCCAAACTACAAGAAAGAAGATTCCACCTAAACATTAGGAAGAACTTCCTGACAGTAAGAGCTGTTCGACAGTGGAATTTGCTGCCAAGGCGTGTGGTGGAGTCTCCTGTTTTGGAGGTCTTTAAGCAGAGGCTTGACAACCATATGTCAGGAGTGCTCTGATGGTGTTTCCTGCTTGGCAGGGGGTTGGACTCGATGGCCCTTGTGGTCTCTTCCAACTCTATGATTCTATGATTCTATTATATTCCTGGAAGAGAGGGCTATCACAGCTGGAGGTAGCAATGCTTCCTGGGAACCACAACAGGGGAGAGTTGCTCTTTTGCTTGGATCCTGTTTGATGGTTTCCCAGAGGCATCTAGTCAGCCACTGTGAGAACAGGATGCTGGACTAGATAGGTCATTGGCCTGATCCAGCGGGCTCTGTGGTTGGGCAACCTGTGATCCTCCAGATGCTGCAGGACTACAACTCCCATCACCCTTGAGCACTGGTCATGTTGGCAGGAGCTGATGACAGTTGGACAACATCCACAACATCTGGAAGGTCACTGTTCTCCATTCTCTGGAATAGATGCACCCCTTTGTCCCAATTCAGCATTGACCGTCTTATATTTTTTTATTCAGAAGTGGTGCAGTCTGGGACACTGGTGTTAATTTATAACATCCTTTTATGGATAAAACGCCTCTTAATATAAGTTATAAGGCTGTTTACAGATTTGTTATTTTTTAAAAAAGGCATAACAATAAAACAACACTGTAATAAAAACCCAACACAGATTCCAATATATCCAGCCAGCAAAAGCCAAATATAAGTGACCGGCACAATAGAATGCAATGAAAAGTGGTGAAGCTAAAACCATTATCAAATGCAGGAGTCAAGAAACACCAACCTCACTGCCAGCACTAAAGGCACAATCTTAAAAGGCTTGTGTGTAGGTGGGAGGGAGAGACTTGGGAGGCTGCCCACAGGACAACAATGTACACAGGAAGCTTCTTCCAGGGCATCAGGGACTGGGAAATGCTCCAAAGAGCGTGTGGCAGAAGCAGTGTGGCCAGAGGCTGATCCAGGGGGAGGGGGTAGCGATTTATGAGCTTTTGTGTCTCCGCGAGGCAGGAGTCAGGGCTGGATGAAGGGCAGGACATGCCAGGAGTGGAGGAAGAGATGGTGTCTGAGAGGAGGGGGCTGGCAGAATCCCCTCTGTCCTCCAGACTAAGGGGGTGTGGGCTTCTCTTCTGCATAAGAGAAGTTACCTGTTACGTGTGTGTGTGTGTGTGTGTGTGTGTGCGCGTGCACTGTCATGGACTGGCTGGGCGCAGAGCAATGATGGAAGGCATCAGCTGGGGAAGAAAGTTCAGAGCCCAGGGACTGGTGGAGGGATGACAATGAGCGGTCACAGGGCGAAGACCGGGAGAAGGAGGTGTCAGAAGCTGGAGAGGTAACAGGGCTTAGTGAGCTGGGAGAGTCTGTGGCAGAAAGCGGTCCAGAATCAGAGGCAGAAGATGCAGCAGGACATTGGGACAAGGGAGGCCAAAAGAGGCACCAATGAGTTAGGCTGGTGAAGAAGCACAGGTGTCTCCTGCTCCAAAAAGCTCCGCTCCCCCTGGTCTCCCCCTCCCCCCCAAAAACCCCACACTATTTTTTTTAGGAGAGTTCACCCTTAATTACTTACATCTGACAAAGTGCACTGTAGCCCAAGCTTCTGCAATAATAAAAAACCCAAGGATCATACGATTCTATGTCTTATTATTTTGGGAGTCTCAGAATGTACAAGGCTAGCCACATAAAAGCACCACCAGAATTTTGTTCCAGCCATCTATCCCCACGCGGAGCATGACGTATTTCCACTGGCATCTACTTCCCTTCCTTCTTTAAAAAAAGGCTTGAAAGCATATTCTCATTCCCACAGATGGTCCCTTTCCTCCTGATTACGATGGTAGCTGTCCAATTTCTGCAACATATTGCAGTTCCCTCTCCCAGCCCCCGCCCTCTGAACAACTTCCGATATACGAACCAGTGCCAGAGAGCACCTGAGCCAGAGCGTCACCTGGAGATGATGAATTGGCCTCTCCCTTCTCTTTTACACAGATTCTCACTAGTCTGGAGGGTACCATTTGCCCTTTGAGCCAGTTCTGCATTGCAAAATTTCCTTTCCCTTTTAGGAATCAACTGTCAGTGGGGACAGGGGAAAGAGAGAGCCTTCTTCTTAAACCTAAAACAGAATCCCTAGGAGAAGCTTACTCCTGAAAGGTATTTATTATCAGTTGCTCTAGGCTTAGGACGTGGCCAGGGGCAGACCTTCCCAATATGTGCCAGAAGACCTATATCTCAGGGGTGGGGAAGTGGATCTGAACCTGGCAGGATGGAACCTCACCTCTCCCCGCCCCCCACTCCCTGATAGATCAGGTGACCCATTTCTGCTTGTGCAGTTTGAAATCACTGGGCTTTGCGCTGGGCTTTCCAAATGCCACCAATCGGCTAATCCGAGAATCCTGGGCTGCTTCAAGGTCATGAACAAACAGCCCCCGACTCCGTGCCTTTGCTAACGAATGACATCACAACTAAACGAGTGGGAGCTGCCACAAAAATGTGCAGTCCTGCTGCTCAGGATTCCAGCCACTCCCATCCCAATCTTCCCACCCTCTGGGCATCAGCCTACATGCCAGAGTTACTGAATATGCTCAGTCTTTATGGTGCTGTTTTTGGAATCCTCCCTTTGCAAGTTTTCCCCCTCCCTAAAGATTCACTCGCCTCCACTTCTGCACACCTCAGGTTTCCCTCAAATGTGCAGATTTCCTCCCTCTCATGTGGGGGTGGTGCCATTTTGGCAATTAAGCAAACGGGAACCCACCGCTTGCAGATGAGAAATACATGCATCTCTCTATGCACACAAATAAATGTGGTCAAGTTTCCACGTACACCGTGACATTCTTGGATGAGCAGATAATGTTTGAGCATGATCAAATGACTGAAGGTTAACTAGTTGACCGATCAATTCATTTATTTAGCAAAATTTATATACTGCTTGATTGTAGGGGGCGCGTGCAAACAAACCCACACCTCTAAGCCCTTTATAAAAATAGAAAGCAAAACATTACAATTCATAGCTGTCAAGTGTCCCTTATTTGGTGGGACAGTCCCTTATCCCAGCGCTGTGTTCCGCTGCTGTCCCTTATTGATGATGTCCCTTAAATTTCCTGGGTTTCAAAGGAAGCAGCTCCTCTCCCTCCCTCCCTGCCGGCCAGGGAGGAGGGAGGCTCCAACTGTGTTGCTTGGCTGCGTTGCTCACCCAATAAGGAGTCTAAGAACGACTGGGGGGTGGAGCATGCATGCCTTGTGCCAATCAAATTGGCTGCATTGCCTGGGGACTCGCCTTTGCTCAGCGCTTCCCAGCGGAGAGGTGACAGTGGTTTTCCTTGCTGCATCCCCTTTGCTGGGTTGCTGCGCTACGGGAACCACCACTTGAGGCTTCATTTGGCTGCTGGTTGTCTAAAATCCCTTATTTTGGCTGCTGATCCCTTATTTTCGAGGCTGCTGGTCCCTTATTTTCAAATCTGTAAGTTGACAGCTATGTTACAATTCTAGGTTTTTTAAAAAACAAACTGTTTGAAACAGGTTTATAAAAGCATTCAAAAGATGAAAATGAACAGTAGCTAAAAAGAGATAAAAGTTCTATGTGTCTGGATCAGCTTGCTTGAGCAAAAAAATATATGTGTTAAGCAGGTGTCGAAAAGAACGCAGCAAAGGAGCCTGCCTGGTGTCACTGGGAGTTGCAAAGTGCAGGTCCTGTCACACTAAAAGAATAACTTCTTACAACAGCCAAACAGGTATTACATGGCAGCTCTAACAGTGCCAGCTCTGCAGATTGAAGCAGCCCATCCAAAACGTTGCAGCACAAAGTCCTGCTGCTCAGGAATTTCAACCACTCCAATCAATTGAAACAGGCATGTATGGGATAGGGCGATCCCGCAACTAAGCGGGACTGAGGAATCGCTCATCGTATCAACCAGAGTCCTGCATCCTATTTCAAAAGAGGCTTACCCCAGCCTCCCCCAACACAGGCTGGATCTAGACACACCAAAGAAGCGTTTCAGTTAAATGCGTTGCAAACCTTGTGTGAGAAATCGGGTTGGCGAAAACAGGAACTCCACAGCACCATCTGGTGTCACAGTGTTATAATGCATATGTTGTTGTTGTTTAGTCGTTTAGTCGTGTCCGACTCTTTGTGACCCCATGGAGCAGAGCACGCCAGGCACTTCTGTCTTCCACTGCCCCCCGCAGTTTGGTCAAACTCATGCTGGTAGCTTCAAAGACACTATCCAACCATCTCGTCCTCTGTCGTCCCCTTCTCCTTGTGCCCCCCATCTTTCCCAACATCAGGGTCTTTTCCAGGGAGTCTTCTCTTCTCATGAGGTGGCCAAAGTATTGGAGCCTCAGCTTCACGATCTGTCCTTTCAGTGAGCACTCAGGACTGATTTCCTTCAGAATGGATAGGTTTGATCTTCTTGCTGTCCATGGGACTCTCAAGAGTCTCCTCCAGCACCATAATTCAAAAGCATCAATTCTTCGGCGATCAGCCTTCTTTATGGTCCAGCTCTCACTTCCATACATCACTACCGGGAAAACCATAGCTTTTACTATATGGACCTCTGTTGGCAAGGTGATGTCTCTACTTTTTAAGATGCTGTCTAGGTTTGTATAATGTATATACATAATGCATATACAACAAATATAAAGCGCTTTTTCTTTGCCAATGTAGCTGAGGCCAGGGTGTTCTTTAAATATTTTGGACTACAAATCCCACCATCCAGTGCTTGCTAGAGCCAATGGGAGCCACAGTCCAACAACAGCAGGAACAGGGTACCTCTTAGCCCAATGGAAACCCACGAACAGTTTAACAGACCTGCTGTGTTAGTCCTCCCAGCAACTGGTAGTCCTGACTCTGTACAGCAGAGTAAAGGTAAAGGTAAAGGGACCCCTCACCATTAGGTCCATTTGTGGACGACTTTGGGGTTGCGGCGCGTATCTCGCTTTATTGGCCAAGGGAGCTGGCGTACAGCTTCCGAGTCATGTGGCCAGCAGGACTAAGCCGCTTCTGGCGAACCAGAGCAGCACACAGAAACGTTTACCTTCCCGCCAGAGCGGTACTTGTTTATCTACTTGCACTTTGACGTGCTTTCAAACTGCTAGGTTGGCAGGAGCAGGGACCGAACAACGGGAGCTCACCCCATTGCGGGGATTCAAACCACCGACCTTCTGATCGGCAAGTCCTAAGCTCTGTGGTTTAACCCACAGCGCCACCTGCATCCCATAAATTTAATTAGTAATAGTAATAGTAATAGTAATAATAATAATAATAATAATAATAATAATAATAATAATAATAATGTTCAGCAGCAACATGCACACATTGTGTGCTCATACTGCGTGACATGCTCGCATCACACACGCAAGTCACACGGCATGCTCATGACCCGTCAGCATTTCATGTGGCATGCGTGTATGACATGAGCACGGGGGAAGCTGGCGTGCGAGGTTGATGTTGCCAGCTTCCGTGTCACATCTGCAGACACCTTCAAAAGTGCTCCAAACAGAGGTGATTAGCAGCCCCTTCCATTGCAGCAAAGCCAGAAAACTCCCTCGCCACCAGAAAGTTTGCAACAGTCCTGGCTTTCCATCACAGCCCTTGAAGCTTGATGCTCCCTGCCTTGGCAGCTCACACAGGAAAGCACGACCGAAAGGGCAGCGGCTGGTAAACTGGGCAAACATAAGGAGGCAAGGTTGGGTATTTAAGTGGGTAGAAAGGATGAATAAACGCACAGCTCATCACCGGGGGCTGTGCTCTCTCTGTGTGGAGGATGTGTTGCGTTAAATGGTATTTGCAAAAACAGAAGGGAAAGCTGACTGTGACATAACCCCTTCCGGCAGGCACAGATTTCGTGCGGCACAGAAAAAATGCCAGTATAAACAATCGTGCACGGAATCTGCAGGGCGGCCACCATGATAATCCCCCCAGTGTTTATACTAAAAGAAAACGCTTCACCATTTTTTCGGCCTCAGGAAGATATTAAGGTTGCAAACCTGCTACCATAACCTCCTTGCAGGCCCAGTGGTAAGGAGTTTAGCGTCTCACAAAAAAGGAAAGGGGAATGGCGACAGGCAGGCTACAGGCAGCTGCCATTCATCCACTTAGCTCAATATTGCCTACACTCACTGACAGCAGCCTCCCTGGGTTTCAGAGAGGATTTCTCTCTGCAGATGCCAGGGACCAAACCTGGGATCTTCTGCATGCAAAGCAGATGTTCTGCCGCTGAGCTATGACGCTTCCCCAAGTGACTTTGCTGCCAGAATCACCAGGAGGTTGTCTTCAGCTAGTTACTAGCCTAACCTACCTCACAGGGTTGTTGTGAGGGTAAATTGGGGATATGGTGGGAAGAACTCCATCTTGAGCTACTTGGAGAAAGCGCAGAATTTAAATGTCCTCTATAAATTATGATTACATTTATTTATGCCCTGCCTTTCCCCCTTGATAGAACTCAAGGCGGGTTACAGGTAAAATAAATAACAATTGAAATCAAATAGGCAAGGTTGCCCTTGCAGAAAGAGAACTTGGTGACTTCCTGAACTACAACTCCATGCTGCCTCCACATTAGCCTTCCTACCACTCTGAACCATCACTAACTGAAGGTCCCCATTCTACTAGGAGACTGCTCTTTACATCGGGGTTGGGAATATGAGGCCCTCCAGGCATCACTGTGTGGCCCTCAGGATTACCCCCAGGCCCCTCCTTAGCTACACACCCTCTCCCCAGGCCACCCCCTTCCCTGGCCCAACTTTCCTCCTTCTGGAGTATTGTCTACAGCAGATGTTGTTGGACTACAACTCCCTGAGCTCTGGCCTTGCTAGCTAGGGGTGATGGGGATCCACAGGTTGAGAAAGACTGGTCTACAGCCACTGATTCTCAAACTTGGCTCCCCACCAGTTGTGGGACTACAACTCCCACCATCCCCTGGTTCTGCTAGCTAGGGATGATGGGAATTGTAGTCCAACAACTGCCAGGGCTACCCAGGCTTGAGAAACACTGGCCTACACTGACTATCAGCAGCTGTCGAGAGTTTCAGGCAGGAGTGTCTCCTAACCTTACCTGGAGGTGCTGGGATTTGAACCTGGGACTTTCTGCTTGCAAGGCAGATGCTCTACCACTTAGCTATGGCCCTTGAATCTGGTGGTGCCTCCTCCTTGCTTGGTAAAGTGGTGCGTGTAGAAACCAGGTTGCTGTACAAAAGTAGGGTGCTTATTCATTGCTCTGCTCACTTTTGCCTTTGTCATGTGGCCCTTTGGAGGTTGCCCAGAAAGGCATGTGGCCCCTGGGCCAGAAAAGTTTCCCTGCCCCTGCTTTTCATGCTCAGGTCCCTGCAGTCCAGCACCAGCAGCTCCTTTGCTCAGAAGCATCGAGATATTAGCAGCTGCTGCAGCTGCGATAGAGAGCCAGGAGGCATCCTTCTTGCAGAGAAGTGAGACCCACAAGGGGGCACCACAATACAGTGCAAAGGCACCTTCCTCTCGCTTCCTCACAGAGCCTTGTTTATTTCCCTCTTTTCTCCTTTGCCTCCCCCTCAACCCCCCCCCCCGCCTCAAATCCCAGCTTTCGACACACATGCAAAAGCCCTTCAAGATTTATGGGAGTTGTAATCCAAACCTCTTTGGCTCAAAAGCCTTGAGGAGCTAAATCACAATATGGCTTTGACAAGCATGTGTGGGTGTTAAGCACACCAGAGTTCAATGCAGACCTGACAGTGCTTTGGGGACCCTCTTAAAGGACACCCAGGAAACCCTCCCCGTGGGGTTCCTTAAGATGGGGTGGGTGGGTGCAGAGTCCAACAGATCCCTAAAGGGTTTTATTAAAAGAATAAAAACAACAACAAAACAAGGGGTTTGGGGACTGACCTTCAATCCTGCCTCCTAGTTTGTTCTTTGGGCTTGAGGTAAAGGACCCCTGGACAGTTAAGTCCAGTCAAAGGTGACTATGGGGTTGCAGCGCTCACCTCGCTTTCAGGCCGAGGGAGCCGGTGTTTGTCCACAGACAGCTTTCCAGGTCATGTGGCCAGCAGGACTAAACCTCTTCTGGTGCAATGGAACACCGTGATGGAAACCAGAGCGCACAGAAATGCCGTTTACCTTCCCGCCACAGTGGTACCTATTTATCGACTTGCACTGGCATGCTTTCAAACTGCTAGGTAGGCAGGAGCTGGGACAGAGCAACGGGAGCTCACCCCGTTGTGCCGATTCAAACCGCCAAACCTTCTGATCGGCAAGCCCAAGAGGCTCAGTGGTTTAGACCACAGTGCCACCCTCACCCCTTCACTGGCTGGTCTCCTGGCTCCTGGCTCACCCCACCCCAGATGACTACTACTGCAGCCCAGCCCAGAGAGGATTGTTAGCTGCAGTGGACACCCCCATACTCAGACACAAGATGCTTCTAAGTTCCAAATGCTGGAAACAGCAGGAGGGGCATGTGCAGTTGCCTTCAAATCCTGCTTGTGAGCTTCCTACAGGATCCTGGTTGGCCATCATGAGAGCAGGATGATGGACTCGAGAGGCCACCTGGCCTGATCCAGAAGGGCTGTTCTTACATTCTTACTTCCCTGAGTAAAAGCACACAGACTGAACTGATTTCCTCCTCAAGGCTCGCTCCCAAATCTCTGTTGCATGCGACTCGGGAATCAGCATTACACAGAGACACAGGGAAGGGATCCCCTTTTATCTCATGCCCACCTAGAAACTGCCACAGTTTGCAAATCATCTCCCCTGAATACCTCAACGCCCGGATCAGGCACAGAACAATGAGGTTACAGAACGGAGATCCGTGAATACGTGCAGCCCAGCCACACGGAGTCATCGCTAAAGCGCTTTGCAATGTGCAAAATCACTGACATGCTGGATTTATTCTCCAGAGCAGTGCTGCAAGATAAAGTCCCTGTTATTGCCAGAAGGAGAACTGAAGGTGAGTGCCTAAGAACACATCAAAGAGCACCGTCTAAGGCAGGAGTGGGGAACCTGTGGTTTCCCAGAGCTTGGTGGGCACCAGCTCCCATCAGCCATGCAGTAATCGAACCTAGAGGTTACCAGAGCATAGACAGCAGTCCCTGTGCAGGTAGGGTCACAGCTGAGCCAGCAGCCAAAGATGATGGAAGGCACTCCAGGACACTGAGGCCACCTGAGCCTCAAGCAACAGGATCCAAAAACACGCCCAAGCTCCATGCCCACTCCTTCAGAGCCTTCAAGAGCAGGCAACCTCTTGGGAACCACACCCACTAACAGTGCCTGAATCTTATCTGGATTGAGCTTCAGTTTGTTGGCTCTCATCCAGTCCATCAGCGAGGCAAGGCAATGGTCCGGTACATCCACAGATGTAAAGGAGAAGGAGAGCTGTGTTTCACCAGCATATTGCTGACAACGTTCTCCAAAACTCAGGATAACCCCACTCAGCGGTTTCATGTAGATGTTAAACAGCATAGGGGGGAAATTTGAACGCTGAGGAACCCCGCACTGAAAGCTCCATGGGGCCAAAGACCACTCCCCAAGCATCACCCTCTGGAAATGACCATCCAAGTAGCAACTGAACCACCACAAATCAATGCCACATTTCCACCACCTCTCTCCCAACAAGAGGTCATCATACATGGTGACCAAAGCAGCGGGATCACATTCACCCAGTGCTATACCAGCTGCACTGGCTCCCGATGGAGTACAGAATCAGGTTTAAGGTGCTGGTTTTAACCTTGAAAGCCCTATACGGCCTAGGACCCTTGTACCTATGGGACCGCCTCTTCTGGTATGCCCCACGGAGGACCTTACAGTCTGCTAACAACAACACCTTGAAGATCCCGGGCCCCAGGGAAATTAGACTGGTCTCGACCAGAGCCAGGGCCTTTTCGGCTGTGGTCCTAGCCTGGTGGAATGCTCTCCCACAAGAGACCAGAGCCCTGCGGGATATGACATCTTTCTGCAGGGCCTGCAAGATGGAGCTGTTCTGCCAGGCCTTTGGGCAGGATGTAGTTTGACTTCCTTTCCTTCGTATAAAACAAGCCCGAAGGAGGCCTCCAACCCTCTCCTTGTATCTCTCTCCAGTGGAAACAGTTGGCCCTAGCAAGTATTAACCACTCTCAATTCCAACCTGATAATTGCCACCTGCCCAGATTTTAACTTGTCTGAATTAATTTTAGGATGTATTTTAATTAATTGATGTCTGTTTTTATGCATATTGTGTTGTTTTTATGATGTTAGCCGCTCTGAGCCCGGCGTCGGCTGGGGAGGGTGGGATACAAATAATTTATTATTACTATTATTATTATTCTGTGGCAAAATCAGACCATGGATGAGGGAAGTCTAACTCAGAGCTGGCATTCAGAAACAGCAGCTGCAGACCCAAGGGCTGGCTGATAGGACAACCTCAGTTCCCCAGGTAACCAATTCCAGAAAGGCTAAAGCTGTAACACTAAAAGTCCAGTACTCTCAGCACTGTTCCATCTGAAGAATGCAGTTGCCAGGCAAGGATATATGAGGTGATGTGGCCCCTTGGTATATAAGCTGTTATTCCTTGGTTAGTGTGCACACTCTATGGCAAACCTGGGTTTACTGTTGAGTAATGGATAAAACAGCCCAGAGATAACAGACCTGAACATTTGCGTATCCTTGGTTGTCCCAGGTCAAGGTGACCTAGAATGCAATGCAGTGCATTTTTAATTTATAGATGAATTAGTCACTACTCTACTTAAAAAAAAAAAAAATCACAGTGACTTGCAAGCATACACCTGGGAGCTGTTTACACAGAGCTTTTCTGTAAGTCATCAGTACTACCGCATGTTCCCTACTTCACCAAGTGATAAGACATCTCAGGGACAACACTACTCTGTTTAAGCTGCCTTTGAAAGTGAGGGAGACTAAAGACTTATAGAGGACCCATCTGGATGTAACACTCAACTTAGTTTAGCATTACAAGAGCAAATCTAGGCACCCCTTGGGCTCCTGTGCTTCTACCTCCCTGCTCGTCCTCTCGCTGAAGTTGGTAAGATGAAATCAGAAGTTTCCACTTCTGTTTCAGATTTACTAGTATGTTGCCTGAACCCTAAACTATGGTTTCTCCTACGATCGGTAAAACAAAGCCAGCTCCATGTGGGAATGTTCAGGGGTGCAGGAGAGGATATATGGTTTGTTTATAGCATTTCCAACTTGTGTTAATAAGTTCCACAATTTAGCAGAGTAACATTCCCCTTTTTAAACTCACAGCGGATGTGTTTGCTCAGGCTCGCTAAAGCCTCTATAATAACTGTCCTGGTATTTTCCCCTTATTCCCTTATAAAAGATAAGACACGACACAGTCTTCTATAAAAGTATAAAAAGAGTTTACTCATATTCTGTTCATAATCGGATCCCAGAATGCAGACTTATCTTAGAAAAGTAACATACACCTGGAAACTATCCCATAAGGAGACAGTCCCTCTGTCCTCTCTTGGCTGGAGGCCAAGAGAGCATCTTTGGCTAAGCAGATGTTGCTTCTTCGACGAAAGTAGTCACAGAGAGAGAGATGGCTGCCCTGCCCTGTGCTTTTGTCGTTACCTGCACAGGTGAGGCCATGCCCACCTCTAGTCACATGCAGAGGAAGTCTGTCCCAGCCCAGAAGGAAACAAGAAGTTTACCTGCTGGCTGGACAAACATTCCTCCCCATGTGTAAGCATGCTCACTCTAGGAATGTTGTACTTGACTGCTCTTGTGTTTCGCATCCCACACTCCACAACTATGGATTAAAGCCAGGTTGTTTCCACAGTTTCAGCAGTCTGTCTGAGTTCAGTCGGAGGAGGATGGCTGCTCACAAGGCCAAGGCTTGTGAGCCAAAGAAGTCAGATATCTTTGGAGCATTTGCAAATATCCAAGCTGATCAAAACAGTGGAGCCAGATGGGTACTACCACAAGGGAGGTCCCCAGCGAAGAGATCCTGCTCCTGGAGGTAATATATACATGACTAGTAGCCACTGATAGCTGTATCCTCCATTACTATGCTTAATCCCCTTTTAAAGCCATTCATGCTGGTGCCAATCACAGCATCTTGCAGGAGAGACCTCCATCGTTCAACGATGCAGAATGAAGAAGTACTTTATTTTGCCTGTTCTCAACACTGAGCTTCACTGGGTGGCCCTGGGTTATGGTATTCTACAAGAAAGAGGGGGGTCCTCTCCATTTTCTCCAGTGTGCTGTAGTGGTTAAGAGCGGTAGACTCGTAATCTGGTGAACCGGGTTCGATTCCCCGCTCCTCCACATGCAGCTGCTGGGTGACCTTGGGCTAGTCACACTTCTTTGAAGTCTCTCAGCCTCGCTCACCTCACAGAGTGTTTGTTGTGGGGGAGGAAGGGAAAGGAGAATGTTAGCTGCTTTGAGACTCCTTAGGGTAGTGATAAAGTGGGATATCAAATACAAACTCTTCTTCTTCCAATCCATCCATCATTTTATATATCTCTATCATATGCCCCACCTTTCTTGCCTTTCCCCCTAGACTAAAAAGCCCCTGATGTTGTAACCTGCAGAGGCGCTCCAGCCCCCTGGTAAGTCCTTTTCTGTACCCTTTCCAGCTCTGTAAAATGTGCTATTTTACGTAAGGGCTATGCAAAAAGCTGAAACTCCTTTTCTGTTCTGGGGCCAAGTGGGAGCCAGGATCTGTCTGAGGCTGTTTGGACAAACTCAGTCTGGTTACTAGGGCCCTTTACCGTTGTGGTTTTTTTTTTTTGGGGGGGTGTTCTTTTTGCCTGTCCCTCCATTAGCTAGCCGTTGGCCTCTCAGCCTGCCTTGTTGCTGAATGGGTGCTCTGGGAAGACTTGGTTTCAAATGCCCCTTTCTCCTATTCATTCCTCCTCCTGCCATGTGGAAAGAAATTAACCCAAGAACAGTTTCCTGGCAACAAGAACAATGCCCGTGGTGAGGTTACTGCTGGGCTGGCTTTCAACGTAGCCGCAGACCAATGGGCAAATTACAAAAAAGGAAAAAGGGCACAAGACACCAAAACAGGGCATTGCACCCGACCTCCCAGGAATGCTCTCACACATGGTAGATGGTGGGAACAGAGGTTCATGCCACAAATGGAGCAAAGCTTCTTTTTTTATAACAGGGAGAAACAATCGCAGCAGCAATAAAATTCACATGGGGAGCCTGTGGCCGCTCAGATGATCCTCAAGGGGCTGCAGCTCTGTGGGAGAGCATGACCTTTGCCTGCAGATGGGCCCGGGTTCAATCGCCACCCTCTCCGTGTAGGGCTCGGAACATCCCCTCTCTGAAACCCTAGAGAGAGGCTGCCAGTCAGTGTAGACCATGGGTAGGCAAACTCAGGCCCGGGGGCCGGATCCGGCCCAATCGCCTTCTAAATCTGGCCCACGGACGGGCCGGGAATCAGCGTGTTTTTACATGAGTAGAATGTGTCCTTTTACAGTGGTACCTCATGTTACAGACGCTTCAGGTTACGCAATTTTGGGTTGCATACCGCGCCAAACCTGGAAGTATTGGAACAGGTTACTTCCAGGTTTCAGTGCTCGCACATGCACAGAAGCGATGCATTGCAACCCACACATGCGCAGATGCGACACTGCGGGTTGTGAACGGTGCGGGTTGCGAATGTGCCTCCCGCATGGATCACATTGCAACCCGAGCTTCCACTGTATTTAAAATGCATCTCTGGGTTATTTGTGGGGCCTGCCTGGTGTTTTTACATGAGTAGAATGTGTGTTTTTATTTAAAATGCATCTCTAGGTTATTTGTGGGGCATAGGAATTCGTTCTTTTCTTCTTCTTCTTCTTCAAAATATAGTCCGGCCCCCCACAAGGTCTGAGGGACAGTGGACCAGCCCCCTGCTGAAAAATTTTGCTGACCCCTGGCATGGACAATACTAAACTACATGGAAGACCAACAGTCCAACTTGGTATAAGGTAGCTCCCTTCGTTTCTGTGTAACGGGATGGTTCACAGAAGTGGTGGAGAGGGGCGATACTAAAAAAAGGCATTTCTTTTAAGTGCTCACAAATAAGGAAGGCTCAGCCTGATGCTTATTTCACAAGTGATTTGGGCTTATGAATCGCGCTTTCTTAGAAGAGGTTATCACAGCAAGCTATTGTATCTCTTCAGGCAAACAAGAAACATCGTGGTTGAGGCGTGTGAAGTGGACATGTTAATAAAACGCTGTCAACAAACGGACGAAAAGTCTCCGGAGCCACAGCTTTCCTCGGCTGCCAGGAATGCCTCTCAGAGGCTCCTTCACTCCCTCAATCCCTTCCCCACACAAACTTATACATATGTGTCTTCAGCGCTTGTTTGCTTTAAATACACTGGTAGCACGAAATAATGAAATGGGTCAGGCGGCTACGCAGCAACCTACAGGGATTTTACGTGACGGAGGAGCACTGGATAGGAGACAGGTGGAAGAAAAGCCAATTTTAACAGAGAGAATTTATCAAAGCAAGCGAGATTTCTCTTGAGAGGCCTCAGCTACCATCGTTCTGTATCCTGACCTGCTAAATGGGGACCAAAGAGGCGACTCAGATAATAAGGTCCCAGTGCAGTCACAAGACTATCACTCAGCAACAGAAGCAAGGGCTTCCGTTCCCCAAACCGCTTTGCCAAAGGCTCATCTCTTGGCAAAGCCCATTACCATCCTTGGGATAAAGTGGTCTTTTGAATAACTCATTCACAAAAAACCCCCCACCATAATAACAATGTTGGGAGTAAAGCAGAAAGGCTCGGGGGGAGTTTGCAGTGTAATTCTCCTCAGACAAGCTGGTGCTTGCGTTTGAAATAAAGAATTACACTGCAAACACACAAACACCTAGGAGATACTGGATCTTCCCTATGTAGTGGACACATCCTTCTACCACAAATTAAATGGTCCCTCCCATAGTGAATGTGAAGATGCCACAATGCCATTTTAGTAACCCACTGCATGCGGTGGCATGGTAATGCCGCTTAGGGCATTAGAGCTATGCAAATGTTTTCAGGAGTGTGGGAAAACACGCCAAGATGATTGTATGGAGCCCTTATTGCCTTGGAAAGACCTATCTTAAAACTGGAGGTCCGTCCTTAACCTGAAACTATTCTTAACTTGAGGTGCCTCGTTAGCTAATGGGGCCTCCCGCTGCCGTCGCGCCACCGGAGCACAATTTCTGTTCTCATCCTGAAGTAAAGTTCTTAACCTGACGTACTATTTCTGGGTTAGTGGAGTCTGTAACCTGAAGCGTCCGTAATCTGAAGTGTCTGTAACCCGAAGTACCACTGTATAGTAGAAGCAGTTAAAACGCAGTGGATATTTTTTTAAAAAACAACAACAACCAAAAATCCAATTGCCTTCAGAAAAAGCAACCACTGCCATCAGAATGCCTCCCGCCAAACAGACACAATGTGAGAACCACGCAGAAAGTCTGGTGAGTCGGGAAGAGAGTCGTTTCTCAGGCAAAGTGCCAGCCAAGAACAAGGAGTCATTGATCCCACTTCCTGTTCAAGAGGGACCAGTGGTCAGCCTGGGTGAGCGGGGGTCAGTCCAGAGCCTGCAAGCAGAACCTCTTCCCAGCAGGGAAGCAAACAGCAGTCTTTGTACCACATGGGGCAGCTGACCACAGATCCAACCACCACCAGGTCCCGGCTCCTGACAACATCCTGCCCCCAAATGTTTCTGCTCCCAACAAAATCCGAATCTCCTCTGGCTGCTTTAGAGTTAACAAGCTTTTGGACTATATGGAACTGGCAGAAATGACTGGCAGAATCCGAGATCAGGGAGAAGAGGTGGTGGAAGAAGACTGGAAGAAATTTAAAGACTACTTGCAGAAATACTGTAAAATTAATGAATGTTAAAGGGATGTTGGATTGAAAATAAGCGGTATTGGTAAAAAGATTAACAAGAATATGTAAATACGGATTGACAATGGTTGAAAATATATAGTTATATTAGGTTAAGATATTGAGTAAAGATAAATGATAGAGGGTAAGGATTTGCTGAATTAATCATGTGAACTGGAATACAAAAAAGGGGGGTGTGAGGAGGTCAGGAAACAAGTAAATGAAATATAAGACATGAAAATACTGATTTCTTTTTAACTTCTTTTTCTTTTTCTTTACTTTTTATGTATTTTGTCTTTGTATTTTTGTATCTCTTTTTCTTTTATTATTATTGTTCTTTTTTATTTCTTATTTTTAATTTTGTAATCTTTTATTGTCTGTAAAATTTCAATAAATATCATTTTTTTAAAAAAATAGAGTTAACAAGCTTCATTGCAGCATCTGGGTTCCTAAGGAGGCTGTTGCATTGCTTTGTGTGTTACATTTCCCCTGCTCCCCTTAGGGAAGAAAATCTCTGCGGGTGTGAAGGGGCATATGATGGAGCCTTGCACAGAATCAGGCCACTGGTCCATGCCATACTGCACAAGTATCCAGTTTTGTGTGGGACATCCCAGATTAACAGAAGCCACACTGCGGTGGTGACAGTGGCTGCGGCTGCAGAGGAAGAGGAAGAAGAAGAAGAAGAAGAAGAAGAAGAAGAAGAAGAAGAAGAAGAAGAAGAAGAAGAAGAAGAGGAGTTTGGATTTGATATCCCACTTTATCACTACCCTAAGGAGTCTCAAAGCGGCTAACATTCTCCTTTCCCTTCCTCCCCCACAACAAACACTCTGTGAGGTGAGTGAGGCTGAGAGACTTCAGAGAAGTGTGACTAGCCCAAGGTCACCCAGCAGCTGCATGTGGAGGAGCGGAGATGCGAACCCGGTTCCCCAGATTACGAGACTACCGCTCTTAACCACTACACCACACTGGCTCTCAGCAGAGGCTGTGGCAGCAGGGAAAGAGAGAGAGGTCCGCTGTTGGCACTGAGACACCCATCCAGGATGTCCACATGCGGCTGTCATAGCATAAGTGCTGTAAGGAAGCCTCAGGTGGCAATAGCATGAGCTGGTGAAGGTAAGGTGGCAGCAGTATGTGTGTGTGGGGGACAGCAGCCTGGAGCGTGTGTGTGTGTGTGTGTGTGTGTGTGTGTGTGTGTGTGTGCGCGTGCAGGGCCGTCTTAAGCATAGCCGGCGCCATGGTGCAAAGATCCCTCCGGCGCCCTTCCAGCAACTCCAAAACAAGGGAGGGGGCTGTGGAAAATGTCATCTGCCTCCCCTACTGCCCCAATCCCCGGCGTGGTGGCATCGATCAAGCAGGAAAATGTGCTGGTGGACATGTTGTCCGGCATTGGGGCGCCCAAGAAGGCAGCCCAGGAAGGCTACGTGCCGCCTTTCGCCAGGAAGCAGGAAGAGCACAACGACCGGGATCAGGGCCATCTTTAGCAGATACAGAGGCTTGGGAGGGAAGCTGCGTGCCCATCAGCCATATAGTTGGCGGGTGCAGCTGGCGGGTGTGCAGGAAAGGGGAGGCTGCTGGCAAAGCCTCGCAGCTCCCCCACTCGCTAGGGTGCCCCTGGGAGGCTGGCACCCTGGCGCAACGAACCACTAACACCAATGGGAAAGACTGCTCAGTGTGTCCCAATTTGCCCTTGCAAAAGTTGGAGAGCATGTTACCCATCTCTACAGCATAACCTTCCCATGGTGTGCCACATAAATAACAACAACAACCAGCCCATCTAGCTGGGTTTCCCCAGCTACTCTGGGCAGTTTCCAACAAAATATTAAAATACAATAATTCATCAAACATTAAAAGTGTCCCTAAACAGGGCTGCCTTCAGATGTTTTCTGAAAAGCCGATAGTTGTTTCTTTCTTTGACATCTGATGAGAGGGCGTTCCACAGGGTGAGAAGGCCCTCTGCCTGGTTCCCTGTAACTTCTCTTCTTGCAGTGAGGAACCGCCAGAAGGCCCTCGACTAGGGGGCCAGCACGTCTGTGGCTCTCCAGATGTTGCTGGACTCTCAACTCCTGCCAGTCCCAGCCAGCAGGGCCAGTGGTCAGCGATTATGGGAGCTGTAGCCTGGCAACTCCTGGAGGGCCACTAGTTCCCCAACTTTGCATTAGGTCACATTCAGGAAGAAAGAATCCCTGTGAAAACCAGTGAAATAAAGATCTTTTAAAATGTGTAAATACTATCCGAGTGTTTTCTTGCCATCCATAGCAAACAGCTTCCCTCTATACTTGCTTATCATGCAAAGCTTTTTTTTTAAAAAAACAAAAACAACAATGAAAACACTCCATTAACTAAGCATCCTCATTGTGCAAATTGCAAACCACTGCATGACAAACAAAATTATAGGTTTGAGACACACTCAGTGAATGTGTGGAAGAGCACTTCTGAAAGGGTTGTACTAAGGTCTTTGGGAGTCTTTCGTGATGCAATTGAATTCTTCCCCCTTGGTAGAATTCTCATTGTTCCAGATTTGCAGCCTCAAACGCCCCACGTAACTAGCTTGTGAGCAAGTGCCCAATTGCTACAGAGCCAAAAAGCAACTATGGGGAGCCTTTGGCCTTCCAGATGTTGCTGAACTGCAACTCCCATCATCCTCAGCAAGCATGGTCAATAGCTAGGGATGATGGGAGCTGTGGTTCAGCAAGAGGTCCAGAGTCTCACACTTGGATTCTGGACTCTGCCAGTAGACAGGCCACCAAGGGCCACAGGGCAGCTTCCTCTCAAGAACGTTGTCATCACAAGGGCAAGACCCACCTGGCTGCATCCACCAGCCAGTGAAGCTGCATCTCTGGAGCAACTGCAAGAAAATAATCCGGGATGCTGGGCTGACATCTTTAGTATGGAAAGGCTGCATAAATCATTATTGCCAGCATGAGACGTGTTGCAGTAAAGTGACAAATGTGGGCTTGCATCAGCTTGTCACTTTTCAAACCCACAATGTTGCTCCATGTTGTGGGGTCTGTTGCAGGACAGAAGCAATTGCCGGTCTGCGATGCTCGTAATCCATCGCTTTCCCGTCTATTGGCTTCATTTTATTTTATTTTTACAAGTCCACCTTGAGTGGTGATGCTAAAAGAAAGCAGTTAAAGACTACCTGAAAAGCAAACTGTGAGTTTGAGGGGCGGAATAGAACCGTTTGGCAGACGAAATAAAGCGGGATGCAGTTAACTTTTTTGCCTTCTGGAAAGAATGACCCCCAGAACAGAACAATTATTGCCTATCTGTTGTTTTTGGTTTTTTTTTTAAAGGCAAGCACCTACAGTACTTTAAGAATGATTTGTAAGTTGTGGGTTTTCAGAAGGTGCAATCAGCTGAGGAACTATTTTGCATTTTGCTTCTGGTCTTCTTTCTTTTCCTTTTCTGCTGTACTTTCAGATGATGTTGGAGTGTATCACCCATATTTCACCCCAAAGCATCTTTGTTTGGTTTTGTGGAGACCATGGAAGTGGTGTAGAGAAGCTGCCAAGGCTCATGGCAAATGTGTGCATTTATTCTCTCTCTCTCTCTCTCTCTCTCTCTCTCTCTCTCTCTCTCTCTCTCTCTCTCGCACACACACACACACACACACACACCACTTCCACTGAGCAAACCAGATTTGCACATCTTTGTAGGACTGCAAGCTACCCCTTGGGAAAACCTACTTACACATACATACAATTTATAGGTTGCCCTATAACTAAAGTTCACTGAGCAGCTTGCAGGGATTAAATCACACATCAATTACAATAAAAGACAAAATGCAAGCAATGCAAGACTATCCCAAACCCACCGTACAATCTTTCCAAAACTGGATGGGCAAATAAGATTGCTAGCCCCAGGGTGGGCATATTCCTCCCCAACATCCTAAGGCTGTACTGGGGAAACAGAAAGGGATCTTGCCATGATTCACCCCCTGGCAGGCAGAACACCACCTCATACTGAGAGAGATCGTTGGTCCATCTACCTCAGTATTCTTGACACTGGCTGGCAGCAGCTCACTGGGGTTTCAGGACAGGATTCCTTCCCAGCCTTATCTGAAGATGCCAGGGATTCAGCAGACGCTCTCTCCTTGATCTACAGACTCTCCCCACCAGCTGTAAGGCTTTCATCAGCTGCATCAAGGAAGCCTCCATGGCGGCTCCTGTTCCTTCCAGGCACCAAGGGATTGCCCACCCCCTTATTCCTCCCTCCCCCCTAAAAAAAGTTGAGATTCCAAGAATGTTTGCACCCAATAGGAAATAGCTGGCGCAGAACCCTCAGACACAGGCAGCGGGGGAACCAACAACACTTGGCCTGAACACTTGTTTTTTCATGGCATCCATTTAATTAATTTATTTGCTTAACAGGACGTATATACTTGCTCTGTCATCAAAACCTCTAAGTGGCTTCCAGAAAAACATATATTAAAATCACTAAATAAGATCAGATGTTGAAAACGAGTTGGGTGATGGGAGTTGTAGTTCAACAACATCTGGGAACCCACAGGTTGAGAAAGACTGAGTTAAGGTCTTTAAGGTAAAGGTAAAGGGACCCCTGACAATTGAGTCCAGTCACGAACGACTCTGGGGTTGTGGCACTCATCTCGCTTTAAAGGCCGAGGGAGCCAGTGTTTGTCTGCTTCCACAGACAGTTTTTCCAGGTCATGTGGCCTGCATGACTAAGCCGTTTCTGGAGAAACCAGAGCAGCGCACGGAAACGCCGTTTACCTTCCCGCCAGAGCGATACCTATTTATCTACTTGCACTTTGACGTGCTTTCGAACTGCTAGGTTGGCAGGAGCTGGGACCGAATGACGGGAGCTCACCCCGTCGTGGGGATTCGAACCACCAACCTTTCGATCGGCAAGCCCAAGCCTCAGTGGTTTAACCCACAGCACCACCCGCGTCCCTTTACCTAAGTATAAATAAAACCAACTTATTATTTAAAAAAACCACATACATTATCAAATAAAATAGCACATCAAAATTATGCCTGGGGCAGGCTTGCTTAATTATTATAATTATTTTTAAGGCAGCAAAAGCAAGACAGTGAAAGCACCAGCTGAATGTCAACAGGCAGGGCCAACTTGTAGCTGTTGCCGCAATGATAGATCGATCTCTGGCAAGAATATGTGGAAAGTGTCACTTGGGAATGTGCACGTTTCGGCCAACCAAAGCGGTCAGGTGGGCAAATGTTGGATAGAATGAGAAGCAATTAGAAGCAAGTGCTTCAAACAGGCAATTGTGCCATACCCTACCCAATCATTAAGCCTGACTTAAGGCGTCAGCCTCTTCCTTGAAGGCCTCTCTTCCTGGTGAACTTCATTGTCTCCTCTTTGCCGTGTCACCTGGATCCCTTCTGCAAAATGAAAGCACCAGGCAGACGCAAGGACATTGCAATCCAAATCTCAGCGGCGCCTCCATCTCTTTTCGCCCCCGCACTGGTGCACTAAACCTTTTGTTTCTATTGGACTTTGGAGTTGGTGGGGGGAGGGTTCAGTTTGCTTTCCCTCTTTTCTTTTTAATATAAACATCAAATCTCTTAATTCTCTGACCCAGAAACCACAAGCAATCCTCATAATAAAAAAGAAAATCTGGGACAAACGCTCTCTCCCTCTAAACACATATTCCCAGATGTACAGACTTGAAGATCCTCTGAAACTCCCAAATCTCCCTATTTAAAGTGATTTTGATTGATTTTTTTTAATGTTTGTATGCAAACTCATTCTACCCCGATTATGGAGTTGTTTTCTGGTACCACCAGCTCCCTGCTATTAAACAATATGCACTTTTGCTCCTTGCAGGCAAGGTACGGTAGTTTATTCTTTGCTGCTTTTCCCAGTGGCTGGGAAGCAGGGGTGCTTCTGGAATTTGAGCTTTGCAGATATCAATACTACACCCTCCAACATGTCCAGGCCAAAAACCGGGACACATGAGAGCATGGGCACCAAAAAAAAAAGTGTGTTTTGGGGAGCCACAATCTCATGCAACCGGAGCCCCAAAACAGGACAGCTGAGGGGTGTGTTGATACAATGGTTCTGTGGACCCATCTCCATCCAGCCATAGAAACTCTCTCCAGACTATGCCCCAGCTCCCTAAGCCATGTCCCTTGCCAGCAGTGCTCCATTGCCTTTGCCTAACTGGAATGTGTCCTTGAACACTAGTGTAAATGTTCCTTGCTTGCTTGGATGGAGCAATGGGCGAGTGCAGAATCTACTTGCAATTGTAGAAGTGGGGGAGGAAGAGACTCACAACACAGCTTCTGTGCCCCCCCCCCACTATGTGAACAGCCACTCACCTCGGGTGAGTATAAGGTCCCTCCAGGTAGTGAAACATTATAAAAGTTGCATCACCAACACACACACACACACACACACACACACACACACACACACACTCTTTTAGGGCATCTGTGAGTAATGTGGGCACAGGTGAGCAATTTGGACAGCAAGAGGGTTTTTGTTGGCTAGTTCACTTCCGCGGAGTGATTTGCAATGTTGAGTTTTTCCATCTCGCTCTACAGAAAAGATTTGCAGAGTTATGACACAGCAGGCAGCAAATCCATAACAGCAGAAGTGTTGGAAGCATCGTCGCATAATTAATAAATCCTGACTAGAAGCCTGCGACTCAGGTTTGGCTAGTTGGTGCAAATCACTGTGAAATCCAGCTCTCTCCCGCAATCCATTCTATAGCCTGGAGGTCTCAGGGTTTTCACCTTGTAACATCAGCCTGACACTTGTGAAGCTCCAGTGGAGATTTGCAGTAAGGAAAGTGTCAGCTGCTTAAATCAGCCTTTCCCTGGTCCCCTTGCGATTTCCAGCTTATCACACACACTGCCCTCTTCCTTCTTGCCCCGCCTAGGGACTCCTTGCATCTCAGCTTCCTTACAGAGTGATATCCTGCCAAACTGACGACTTGTCCTTCCATCACAGAAGCCAAACTGCATATATTCCGCTGCCTTTTTTCCTTTTTTCTTTAATTCCCTGTGTGTCTGGAATATTGGCGACATCACAGCAGATCAGCCAATAAGAGGATTTGTTGCCAGGAACCTGCTATACAATCTTGGAGACATTTTTGATGACGGTGACGCACATGGAATACAGATGGTCCCAGTACTTTCTGATGAGCTTGCACAGGTGCACAGTTTAGAAGGTGCGGGGGACGCAGCAAATACACTTATGCTGACACTACCAAAGGAATTATTGGATTCTCTCAGGGCTTTGCTGCCTCTTTCGGACTAAGCAGAACACACTCTTAACCCAGACACTGAAGTCAGCAAATCGGATTGCTGAGAGCATACATCTTGAGAAAGTGGCATGTTTTGAAACTAGGTTTGAAAAGCAGAAGACTCTGCCAGGAGATTTGGCAGCTGGTTCACTTATAGGTTGAAATATTAACTTACATTTCTGCAGCACACTGTAAGCCATGGTGCTTAAGCCATGGGAAACTGAACAGTCAGTAGAATCACAAGGGCTGCCCATATCATGAACCACCCATTAGGTACTGACCCAGACATCTACTGTATAAGTGAGCAGACACAATATAGCAAACCATGCTTGCTTGCACTTGAACCATACACATTCTCAAATGTGAAGGATGAGCTGTTCCATCTCTCCCCACCATATAGCCTGGATCTCCAAAAAGATGAATGTATGAACCAGCGTCCCTCAACCCTTGTATACCCCTCCCCATTTGTGACATGCTAGTGATGTAGTGATGATGTCTCAATGATGCTGCTCAAAGTGTATTCTGGGGGAAAGAGGGAAGTTTTAAAAGAGGATGTCACCACATGCTCGGGGTTCTTACTCCTGTGGGAACCTGTTGCACAACAAAAAAGATCATGGTCTACTGACTGCTGTTTTGCTCCAAATTTCTTGGCTGGAACTTCCTTCTTTTACTGACTGCATAGATCCACAGGGGACTTGCACCCGATGAGCTGGGCTGTTGAATAGTCTCTCACCCTGGAATTTTCTCCATAACAGTGCCAAACGGGGTCTTTGACCAGGGTGAAATAAAGCCTAGTTTCGCCCCTGGCCAAACAAATATCAACGATGGATCGAGATAGCTTCTCACTTGACAGACAAAGAGGGGAACATCACTCAGGGATTCTATAGAAAGTAGGCAGCCCAAATGACATCCTTTCAGGATCAAAGCACAAGCTACCCATCAGACACTGCCAGAGTTTGGGCTGGTGTGAAAATCTGGCCTTTTCTAGAGAAAGAGAGAGATGCTTTTTTTTTTTTATGGAACACTGGCAACTTTCCATTTCCAGAGCTTCGCCGGCTGGCTCTCAGGAATGCTCATGGAAAGCAAAGTCTCATTATCATGAGTAATTTAGCGTAACTACCCACAGAAATTCAGTAAGGCCAAGCTGGCGACAGCGACGCAGGAAAGGAGCGAATTGCATCGGCGCATCTTGAGATCAGCCATTCCCAGACCTCAAAACGAAGTTGCCATCTTAATGAGACGGAGCCTTGTTCCCCCCTCCCCCCTGAAGTTAAAACACAGGATTTAAAAGCATCCGCAGATCCCAGGCCTGCTTGAGAAAGAACCCAGCCAACGTTTTGTCAAACTGATTTACCCAGCCCCGCACCTTGGCCCCAAAGCTCGCTCTTAAATCGTAGACTGCATTTTGACAAGCGACACTTAAAACATACTTGGGGGAAGTGCTTGGGGAAGAAACGGCCAGCACCACTTCTTAGAGAAGCAGTAAAAGTTCCAGTGGCACCAAAGGCTGAGGGCTGGAGGTGGAGTACAGGGGGGCTCATTACTGCTCATTTTAAAGACCGGCTACATTATTCATGGGAAACGGGTGGTGCTGTGTGTTAAACCACAGAGCCTAGGACTTGCTGATCAGAAGGTCGGCGGTTGGAATCCCCGCAATGGGGTGAACTCCCGTTGCTCGGTCCCTGTTCCTGCCAACCTAGCAGTTCAAAAGCACGTCAAAGTGCAAGTAGATAAATAGGTACCGCTCTGGCGGGAAGGTAAACGGCATTTCCATGCGCTGCTCTGGTTCGTCAGAAGCGGCTTAGTCATGCTGGCCACATGACCCGGAAGCTGTCTGCGGACAAACGCCGGCTCCCTCGGCCAATAAGCGAGATGAGCGCCGCAACCCCAGAGTCGGTCACGACTGGACCCTTTACCTTTACCTTACATTATTCATGTTTCTACATTTGAAAAACGTAGTGGTGGATTGCGATTCTGGGGGGTTACTTGGATTCTGGGTGCAAAGGGTGCATCCTTTGAGCACCAATTATGGTGACTGGTTCCATATAGAGTTCATGATTATTCTTATTTTTAAGTAGCTATTTCATCAGTGAGAAAGGTAATAAAATACTGCACTTGCCCTCTCCATTTGAATAAGCAACATAGGAAGCTGCCATCTTCTGAGTCAAGCCATTAATCCATCTAGCTTAGTACTGTCTACACACTGACAGTCCTCAGCTCTCCAGGGTTTCAGGCAGAAGTCTCTTTCAGCTCTGCCTGGGATTGAACCTGGGACCTTCTGCATGCAAGGCAGACACTCTTAACACTGAGCTGCAGCCCAGTGGTAGAGCATCAGTTAGGCGGGGGGCAGCTTTTGCAAAGTCTGAATTCTAGAGTCAAGATTCAACAAGCAACACATGGTGTCAGAAGTCGGTCAGCAGCGTCAAACAGAAACCGGTGCAAAGAGAAATAAATGCCACATTCAGATTGTTGAACTGGAAATATTACAGAGAACTGGGCTTAGGAAGAAGGAGCTGATCCGTACAGGAGAAGAGTCCACAGTGCTACTTATTTCTAATATAGAGAGGTCTGAAGGTCAGGGCTATCTGTAGACAAGTGCGAGTCATCAGAGGAAAGACTGCAGAATTATACTGGAAAGACCTGACATTTTTGCTGCCTCTCTAATAACGCTGATACTTGGGGTGAACTAATGAAATGGATAAGGAGCAGATTCAGACCAGACCAGTGAAAGGACTTCTCCAAGCTTGACATCATTAACTTATGGACTCTGCTCCCGTGAGATGTGATGGTGGTTCACATGGCTTTGGAAGAGGACTCGGCAAAAACATGAAGTGTAGGCTTACCAAAGGCCGATTATTCCCAGCAGACAAGCAGAACCTCCAATGTCAAAAGCAAATCTGCCTTGAGTGCCAGTCGCTGGGAACCAACAGAAAGAGAAGCCTACTGCAAGTTGCTCATCTAGATATGGGGTGGGTAACCTATGGCCCTCCAAATCCCTCTATCTGGCCCCAGGGACTCACCCCAAACCACACACCCTCTTTCCCCCACCACCCCTGCTTTGTGTGGCTGGAATGCGTCCTCGGATTCTGATAATGTCTTTTGCTGGCCTGGGTAGAGAGGGGTACATGAATGTGTGCAGAAACTAGCCCCCCATACAAAGGAAAAATCTACATTTATTCCTCCACTTGCTTTTTCCTCTGGCCCTGCCCACCAGGAGCATGTGGCCCCTGGAAAGCTGCCCAGGAGAGAATATGGCCCTCGAGCTGAGAAAGGTTCCCAATGCGTAGTCTTAATGGACCTTTGGCGAAACGCCACCGCCCTCTCCCTTTATTTCCTCTGTCCTCCAGCTTCCCTGAAGCAATCGTCTGTGTAAAAGCAAACACACACAACCCTCTTTCCTCCCCCTTGAAGTTCCAGTAAAAGGTAAAGGGACCCCTGACCATTAGGTCCAGTCGTGACCGACTCTGGGGCTGCGGTGCTCATCTCGCTTTATTGACCAAGGGAGCCGGCGTACAGCTTCCGGGTCATGTGGCCAGCAGGACTAAGCCGCTTCTAGCGAACCAGAGCAGCGCACTGAAACGCCGTTTACCTTCCCGCCGGAGCAGTACCTATTTATCTACTTGCACTTTGACATGCTTTCAAACTGCTAGGTTGGCAGGAGCAGGGACGGAGCAACGGGAGCTCACCCCGTCGCGGGGATTCGAACCGCTGACCTTCTGATCGGCAAGTCCTAGGCTCTGTGGTTTAACCCACAGTGCCACCCGTGTCCGAAGTTCCAGTACAGATGGACAAATGTCAATCCAATGCACAGTTCAGCCCCCAAACCTGAAGGAACGCCTGCACAAAAACCAAGTAACTCTGTTCCCACAGATTGGAGCTCTCTCTACCCAATTGTCTTTGATCGCGTCCACGGATGAACATCTGAACTTTGCTGTTGTGCCAAGCAGCACTGGGGATCGGTGGGGGAGAGAGACTCAGAGAGACACCTGCTTCTCCTTCCATCTTTGTCGCCCAGCTAAAATGCACAGAGAAAAGCCAGCCAGCAAGCGCAACTCCTTTGGGACAAAGCCATCGGAGAAAAGGAGTCTGGCAGAGGAAGATTCTTTCCCGTGGCCTCCAGTTATGAATACAAATGTTTGTATTCCCTCTTAGAACTTAGATTCGCCCAAAGGGCAGCCGGCGATGGCATGGAGAGAAGCAAAATGAAAGGAGGTATTGGAGCAAAGAGGATATTCAGAGCAGAACAGGGACTGAGGCTTTACCCCCAATGCGAGGGGGGGAGAAACTTTGAAGAGAAACTTTGCTCTAACCTCTCTCTAGCAGGGGTTGAACTAGATGCGACAGCAACAGACACCTCTGTTTAACGGGAGGCAAATGTTGAGACTAAAACGGGGCATTGTACGTTTACATTTTAGAAAGTTCTATAAATCGCTGTGTCAAAAAGCTTTCAGAGTGGTATGCATGACAAAATTACAGATAACACAGCTAAAACCTGCGAAACTATTAAGAGAAATAAATAAATACACATCATGATCACCATGAAAGCACAAATAAAAATCAGTAGAACTTTAAAAACATGGGTAGGCAAACTAAGGCCCGGGGGCCAGATCTGGCCCAATCACCTTCTAAATCCGGCCCGCGGATGGTCTGGGAATCAGCGTGTTTTTACATGAGTAGAATGTGTCCTTTTTTAAAAAATGTATCTCTGGGTTATTTGTGGGGCCTGCCTGGTGTTTTTACATGAGTAGAATGTGTGCTTTTATTTAAAACGCATCTCTGGGTTATTTGTGGGGCATAGGAATTCGTTCATTCCACCCCCTTCCAAAATATAGTCTGGCCCCCCACAAGGTCTGACGGACAGTGGACCGGCCCCCTGTTGAAAAAGTTTGCTGACCTGTTTTAAAACAAGCATAAGTACAGTGGTACCTTGGGTTACATATGCTTCAGGTTACAGACGCTTCAGGTTACAGACTCCGCTAACCCAGAAATAGTACCTCAGATTAAGAACTTTGCTTCAGGATGAGAACAGAAATCGTGCTCCGGCGGCAGCGGGAGGCCTCATTAGCTAAAGTGGTGCTTCAGGTTAAGAACTGTTTCAGGTTAAGAGCGGACCTCCAGAATGAATTAAGTTCTTAACCCGAGGTACCACTGTAACTGCATGACAGGTCTGGGTGGGCTTGCTGAAATCAGTCCAAAATAAATTCCTATCTCCTTGAATCCATTTCCAGCAAATAATTTGGCCTTCCTTGGGGCCAGTGCCTTTTGAAGCAAGATGCGCTAGCTTCCATTTCACTGAGCTGGCAAAGTGAATGCAAAAAGGCAAAAACATTGTGATTGCTTAACTGGCCCTACACTACTTCCAAAGTTGGTGCAGGACAAACTCCCGCATAGTAAATTCACACCAACAGCAAGGGCTGCCAACCTTTCTGCTGACCCCTGTAAACTGCACACTCCGTCATGGTGTGTCTCCATCATTTCTTAAAAACCAGCCTGTTCCCTAATGGCTGATGCCTTCTGTGTGTCTTGATGATGTTTCATTGCACTAACATGTTTTACCAAGATTGCATTAATTCGTTGTTGTAAACCGCTTTGAAATTTATTGTTTAAAAAAACAAAAACAAAAAAGAGTTTCCTTATGAATAAATAAAAAAACAGAAAATAAGAAAAAGATTTGTAGCTAGAATGATGGAGACCAAAGAAAATAAAAGCAAATAAACATTTAAAGGATGAAACACAGAGACGCTATAAGAGAATATAAAAAGTTTCACAACACTGGGAAGAAAACATATGCTGGTACTTCATTGTGTTAATTATTGTTTTGACAAATAATAAACAAAGACAGAATCACTCCAGTTTTTGAAAATATGTTCTTGTCCTCCCCCCTTATTAAACAAATTGGCTCACAGTTTCCACACTCCCCCCACTCCGCTAACTTCTGATTAAAATCTGGTAGGGTCGTGAATGTTGGTAGTCCAACAGCAGGGATCACTCAGTATGCAGCTTTAACATTGATTTCGCTAATGATAAAGTCAAGTAGACAAGAAGGGGACCAATGGGAGTGTTGCCTAGCAACCAGGAAGGATGGGGTGATCTTTGCTGAGCTGGCACGTGCTCCAATGGTTTGGGGCAGTTCTGAGGCAGTTTCCCCCTGTAAGTGTGCATGTATGTCTCCCAGCTATGTACAAGAAAGACAAAGCCCTTTCTCTTCAAATTATACACTGTTTTTGTTCAGTTTGCTTAGTAAATCGGAATCAGGATTTTTTTCTCTGGACTCCATCTGCATTAGTTTAAGTGACTTTGTTAAGAATGATCATCCAGATAAAATTGCCCTGGAGACTTAGGAAGATAAGAGCCCTGTTTAGATCAGACCAAAGGCCCATCTACTCCAACAACCTCTTTCCTCCTGGAACCAGTCGGATGCTTTCAGAAAGCCCACAAAACAGACACATTGATGCGTCAGTTTTCATGTCCTGTAAGCCCCTTCTGTCCTGCAGCTTCTAGGAATAGGAATAGTGGCTTCATACTAGATGGAGGTTATTTCCTAACCATCAGAGCCAAGTTACAGGTAGGTAGCCATGTTGGTCTGCCATAGTCGAAACAAAATAAAAAAATTCCTTCCAGTAGCACCTTAAAAAGGTAAAGGGTAAAGGGACCCCTGACTATTAGGTCCAGTTGTGGCGGACTCTGGGGTTGCGGCGCTCATCTCGCTTTATTGGCCGAGGGAGCCAGCATACAGCTTCCGGGTCATGTGGCCAGCATGACTAAGCCGCTTCTGGCGAACCAGAGCAGCGCACAGAAACACCGTTTACCTTCTCGCTAGAGAGACCTATTTATCTACTAAGTTTGTTATTGATATGAGCTTTTGAATCTTTTTATTTTGTTTCATCAGAGTCAAGGAAAACATGAAAGGTGCACAGATGGATTAGAGAAAGGGGTTGCCTGTTATTATTTTGTGGGGAAGATCCAGGCGCATACCTGGAAATGTAGGTTTGCACAACTGAAGTGGATTAAAGCACTCTGGACCACCAGCAAATCAGGATGGGTGTTCATGGTCATATATGAGCTTTCTGCGAACAAATGCTCACTGAAGACTGGACATGGTCTATCTTCCATCGTGGAAGCAAATCAGGATGGATGCTCAATAAACAAGCCACCTGGAGGAGCCTATGGTCTACATAATCCAGCATCATGCAGATGTTTTCTGGAACACCCACAAGCAAAGTGTGATGGCTAAAAAATCCCAACCCTTTCCAAGTGGTTACCCTCCAGAATGCCACCTCTGAACCTCAAATAGCTAAAAGCAATAAAGGCTGATTTGCTAGGTTGATCAGCTGGCTCTGCCTGCCTTTGCCTCTGGCTCCCTCTACGGTTGGTCTCCTTGGCTCCCACCCTACCAGCCTCAATAGGCACCAATCACCATGAGCTAAAAGCCATTCACCTGACCCTCCTTGAGCTGAACCACCTGAATTCAGAAGAAGAGGAGAGGAGAGGGAGGGATGGGTGCTGAGCACCAGCACGATCTCTTCACATTCGAGGCAGGCTCCAACTAACCATTTTGTTTTTGCTCCCTCAGCTAGACTGCCTACTGAGGAATATAGCAGACTGCAAAGCAACCTGGATTCAGAAGGCAAAGTGGGAGAATGACAATGCGAGCCATCCATCAGCTTTCACGTTGCTTTGGGCAGCTTATTAGGAAGTTGTGCCATCAAATTAAAATTCAGTTAGGGGGAAGGGAAAGGAGGCGATCCCAAAGTTTTAATCTAGCTAACATCATTGGAATGCTTCACCCCAGTCTGTCACGGCACAGGAAGAGTCTATAACTCTCCCGCAAGCTTCGATTCTCTTGCTCTTTTTCTTCTAATCATGCAGAATGGCATCTTAGCTGCAATTTTCAGTGGAGAGGAGGGGGTGTGAGAGCCATCATTCTAAAGTGCAACAGCTCTATTCACATTGTATTTACTGCAGAAAGTACTTGGAGACATAATATTCCTCCAAAGGTTAGCACAATTCTCTATCGCTGTCGTTTCATGCTTCCTGACTTTCAAATATGATGGGGGGCAACGCTTCAGCAGCCTTGGGGTTTATTTGCATGCGGGAATGGATTCCAAAACAGGATGTCTTCGAGAGAGAGCGCTGCCTCTCTAGGCAGAGATTCGCAAACACACTTGCTGCAAACAAGCCACTTCAGTAACTGTCTTGTATTTTCCACTCATCACTGCTGAGACCTCTGCCAAAACAAAGACCTCTTTGTTCTCCCGCTCATCACCAGCCTCGTTCCCACCCAGTCGAGATGACCCAATGGATTTATAGCTTCAGCTGAAAGTCACTGTGGTGCAGTGGATGGAAACATAGGAAGCTGCCTTATGCAGAGTCCGGTCATTGGTCCATCTGTGCTCAGCATTGTCTGCACTGACTGGCAGCAGCTGTCCAGGATTCTAGGCAGCATTCTTTCCTGGCCCTACCTGGAGAGGCCAGGGATTGAACTTGGGATCTTCTGCATGCAAAGCTGATGCTCTACTACTGAGCTAGAGGCCTTCTGTGGACTACAGACACACAAGAGAAGGTTCACATCCTTATTTAGTCATTTGGCTTCCCAAGTGGCCTTTGGTAGGCACTCTTTCTCAGCCAAACCTACCGTATTTTTCGCTCTATAGGACGCACTTTTTCCCCTCCAAAAATTAAGGGGAAATGTGTGAACGTCCTATGGAGCGAATGCAGGCTCCTTGGCTTCAGCGATAGCAACACGAAGCCTCCGAAGCGCAGAGGGAGCGCTCCCTCTGCGTTCCAGAGGCTTCGTGTTGCTTTCGCTGAAGCCTGGAGAGTGAGAGGGGTCAGTGTGCACCGACCCCTCTTGCTCTCCAGGCTTCAGGGGTAGCCACCTGAAACCTTCGGAGTGCAGCGCGAGTTCCCACTGCGCTCCGCAGGCTTCAGGTTCCTTTCGCTATAGCTCTCCTGGCTTCAGCAGAGAGGAAGAGCTGCGCAGTGCCCCTTCAGCCAAGCGGGAGGAGAAATGGAAAGGGCTCCGTTTCTCCTGCCGCTTCGCTGAAGGGGCGCTGAGCAGAGAGGGGGAGATTATTTTTTTTCTTGTTCTCCCCCTCTAAAACAAGGTGCGTCCTATGGTCCGGTGCATCCTATAGAGCGAAAAATACGGTACTTTGCAGCGTTGCTGAGGAAAACAGTGGGAGTGAAGGGAAAGAGGAACCTGGTGGGCTGCCCTGAACTCTTTGGAGGAAAAGGGGAGATTAAAAAATGTTGTTGTTTTTTTAAAATTGCCGCAATGACCATCTGGTCCAACATCCTTGTAGCGTTTGCCCTCTGATGTGTGTGACATCATAATGGGTTCATAGGGAAAGGATTAACTAATTGTAAAATGACTAATCAATGGGAACCCAGGGGGCAGAGTTAACTGTGTATATGGTTTAAGCACAGAGGGTTTTTTGAGAGAGAGTTAGAGTTGTGGAGAAGACAGTCTGGAGTTAGAAGAGACAGATAAGAAGTCTGTGGGTTGGGCTAGTCTGGTGGGAGAGAGTGAGAGAATTTGTTAAGAGGGGTCAGTCAAACAGTTGAGATAACCAGTCAGAAGGCATTAGGAAGGTATAGGTCGGTAAAGAAACTAAAGTTAAGAAACTGACAGGAATATTATCTGAGAAACCGTAAACTTGTTAACGTTTGTAAAATAAACTTGTTTTTTTTGGTTCACTTTTAACAACTGACTGGACTCAGTGTTTTACCAGAGAGTAACTGGTTGGTGGCAGCGGGAAAGCGAGCACAGTGGTGGCACAGGGATCAATAGACCGTTAAATGTCCAAACGTCCGGGGACCCTGTGTGATTGCCACAATCCTGTTCTCACCGTGGCCAACCAGAATCTGAAAGCAGCATCACTCTCTCCACCTGTCACAGCATCCTCAGGCACAGAATGTCCAGAGCAAGGAATTAACTCTTCATTGTCAAAAGCACACCGCCTACAAGTTAGGGAGAGGCATGTTCACCAGTCTTACGTATTTCAGCTACGCCTAGGTGGGCAGCTAAGGAGGCTGTTGCTGCAACACAGAGGCCCTGTCCCCAATCTGTGCATCGCCCCCAGCTGAGCTGCAGGCAAAGCAGGGACAGACTCTGCCTCCATGTAACCTTCTGCTCCTCCTGGGAGACGGTGGAGTGAGAGAGGGGTGGGCAGCAGGAGGAGGAAGAAGAGGCATGGAAGCCCTTGACTTTACACCAGCCTTCATCTCTCTCCCACTTCCTGCACCTGTTCTTCACTCTCCAATCCTGAAGCTTCTCCTGCCTGATCTCCCAGCTGTTCCAAGCTCCCCAAATCACTGATTCCTTCTTCCCCGCCCCCCCTTCTCCAGGTGCCCACTCTTCAGCAGCCGGTCAGCACTCTGCAGTGTCCAGCCAGTCCCTGAAACCACCTGCGATTCCCAGCAACTGCTCTTCAGAGACATACTGCCTTCAGTGGAGTGGAGGTGTGACCATAACCATCATGGCCACTAGCCATCAAAAATCTTATTTCCCATGAATTTGCCTAATCTTTGTTTACAGCCCTCCATGTTTGTGGCCATCACTACCTCTTGTGGGGAGCAAATACCACAATTTAACTAGGCACTCTGTGAAAAGTCATTTTTTGGTTTGTCTTGAATCTTCCAGCATTCACTGGATGCCTGCAAGTTCTAATATCACGAAAGAGGGGGAAGAAAAGACTCTCTACTCAATTGCAAAATTGCATATACTGTTATACATTCTGGGGTTTTTTTTGGTACGCGGCATCCCATTCAACCAAACACCCTCCCAAGGGAAGACAGTTAAACCCACCCTGTTGGGGGAGAAAGTCAGAAAACTATCCCTCCATATGAAACTATTTAATAATAATAAATCATACTTGGATTAGATTAGGCTAGAGAGTTTGCAGCCCATTGAAAGACATTATATTTATCCAGTTCCCCTTTTACTTGATTTGCAACCATATTTCATAGTGGCCTTTTAATCTCATTTCACAGTATAAACCACTTTGGGAATCCCCACAGAACCAAAGAAGCAAGGTGTACATTTGAAAAAATAAATGTAATAAAAATAAAAAACGAGGTCAAAGGTGCAGTTGAAGCCCTGGATTTCTCCTGCAATCAGCACAGCCGTTCCCAGGGGCTCACAAACTGAACACTGTATTCCCTACTGAGTTTTAAGAGGAAAAAGCGGCTGATTGACTTTCTGCATGGTTTTGAGAGTGTCTCTCTGAACGCCAAGGCAGCCACTGTGATGATAGAGATGTTAGCTTAATGATCTAATTAGACAGGAAACAGCATTTCCAGAGGGCTTACCTATTACATCTATCGATTCTCACCCATTTTAAAGATATCTCAGGAACACAGGAGCCTGCCTTATACAGAGTCAGACCACTGGTTCATCGAGCTCATTATTGCCTGCACTGACTGACAGTGGCTTTCCAGGATTTCAAACAGAGGTCTCCCCCAGCCCTACCCAGAGAATGGGGGACCTTCTCCATGCAAGGATAATATTAACCGTTGCTTAGCATTATGTGCAAATCCAGACCAGCTTCTTCTAAACTACGGCTAAGGAGTGTTCTGTGAGGTGATAAACCAAGGTTTAAAGCATTGTCTGTCAGATATGCCTCTGCTTTAACCATGGTCTATTAACCATGGTAGGGATGCGGGTGGCACTGTGGGTTAAACCACAGAGCCTAGGGCTTGCTGATCAGAAGGTCGGCAGTTCGAATGCTCATGACAGGGTGAGCTCCCGTTGCTCGGTCCCTGCTCCTGCCAACCTAGCAGTTTGAAAGCACGTCAAAGTGCAAGTAGATAAATAGGTACCACTCCAGCGGGAAGGTAAACGGTGTTTCCGTGCGCTGCTCTGGTTCGCCAGAAGCGGCTTAGTCATGCTGGCCACATGACCCAGAAGCTGTACACCGGCTCCCTCGACCAATAAAGCAAGATGAGCACCGCAGCCCCAGAGTCGGTCACAACTGGATCTAATGGTCAGGGGTCCCTTCACCTTTATTAACCTTGGTGAGCAGTAACCAGGATTCAGCACTATGTGCAAACCAGGCTAGTGTGTGTTTCATGGCTGAGCGAGGATTCAAAGTCAGGTTGCCTTATTCCTAGTCCAATGCTCGCAACTGCAGCGTCAACTGGCTGAGCTCTATCCCCTTCCAAGATATGACAAAACAACACAGCAAGCTATAGTAACAGTTTCTGCCCCAATAAGTGCTTCAATTTCATTGGCTCTTTTGGGGCTCCTACAAAGATGCAAAATCGATTTGAGCATCTTCTCAGGGGACTGTACCACCTCAAAATGTGAAAGGTGGAGTTTGATGGCACTTCCTTCTATTACGGAAAGCTTACATGTCAAGGAAGTGGCTGCAGGAAAAGAGTCAGGCAGGCAGGCCTTCCCATGGGGGAAGACACCAAACAAGAATTCCCCTCTACATGGATTTGAAGGTGGTACAGTCCTCCCAGAACAGTGAACTGCCTGAGTGATTGGATCACTGAATGGACTCTTAATGACAATTCTGGAGTGATTCTTCAGTGAATCCCAGACCCATCTACTCCCAGCGATTTCCCAATATAAAAAGACATACATCATTGATTCATTCTTTCTTTCTTTAAAAAGAAGAAAGGGGCTACTTTAAAAACTACCCATGAACAAACCCAACACCTCTAGTGGAGTTGTTCATGTCATCCCATTTGCAGAATAACCCACACAAACAGTATAAGCAGGTGAGGTGCTCCACACCAGATATGTAGGCAAAGATAGACTGTTGCTTCCAGAGTCAGGTGTTGGTCTGATGCAGTAGAAATATATGTATATATATATAAAAAAATTGTCCAGTAGCACCTTAGAGACCAACTAAGTTTGTTCTTGGTAGAAGTGTGCATGCACACGACAGCTCATACCAGGAGCAAACTTAGTTGGTCTCTAAGGTGCTCCTGGCCAAATTTTTTTGTTGCTTCCAGACAGTCAGTATATTGCAGGAGGCAATCGGGTCAAACTGGGAATTTAGATTTGCACAACTGAAGTGGATTAAAGCGCTCTGTCAACCCAGCACAACAAATTCACCACTGTTTTTGGGGATAGGAAAGTAATGGGGGGAACATGCTGAAAAGCATGGGATGAACGATTAACAGCAAGACCAATAAACCCCACACATAATAATAATAATAATAATAATAATAATAATTTATTATTTATACCCCGCCCATCTGGCTGGGCCTCCCCAGCCACTCTGGGCGGCTTCCATAAAAACCAAAAATACAATAAAATATCACACGTTAAAAACTTCCCTGAACAGGGCTGCCTTAAGATGTCTCCTGAATGTCAGGTAGTTGTTTATCGCTTTGACATCTGCTGGAAGGGCGTTCCACAGGGCGGGCGCCACTACCGAGAAGGCCCTCTGCCTGGTTCCCTGTAGCTTTGCTTCTCGCAATGAGGGAACCGCCAGAAGGCCCTCGGCGCTGGATCTCAGTGTCCAGGCAGAATGATGGGGGTGGAGACGCTCCTTCAGGTATACTGGACCGAGGCTGTTTAGGGCTTTAAAGGTCAGCACCAACACTTTGAATTGTGCTCGGAAACATACTGGGAGCCAATGCAGGTCTTTCAAGACCGGTGTTATGTGGTCTCGGCGGCCGTTCCCAGTCACCAATCTAGCTGCCGCATTCTGGACACAAGCAAATCAGGATGAATGAGCACTGTTATATAACCTCCCTGCCAACAAATCAGAACGGAAGCTCAATAAAGACTGGGCATAGTTTAACCTCTGCATAAGTTCTCTGCAAACAAATCATGATGACCACTCAGCAATTTGGAAGAGCCACTGGTGTGCTCAGCACATTCCATTAGGATGTGCACCCAGGGATCTTCACTTATTTATTGAAGACAAGGAAGAAGAGGCAAAAAGCTAACAAAATAACCACACAAGTGGTCAAGAAGCCCAAACAGGATATTTTTCCTACAGAGAAAAAGACCAGTGCCAAGCTAACCAGAGGGCAGTTCTGGAGGGCCATGGATGGGCTGGCTCCTTCTTGCTTGCATGCCAAAACAGCAGCCTCCACAGATCTCTCACCACAAAAGATGAGAGCAAAGCTTGGATGAAGATAGAGCTATGAGACAGAGACAGGCGCAGGCAGAAGAAAAAGACTGGGATGGATCTGCAGCTTCTGCCTGCAGAGCAGGGAGTCCCCTTTCCTTCCATACTGCTGCTGCTGGAACCAATCACCCCATCGCCGGGCAAAAGCTGCAGATCCATTCCAAATTAAAACCAGTCTTTTTCATTCTGCCTGCCTTTCTGGCTGCTTCCCTTGATTTTAAAAGTGGGAGTGCCTGGCACACCCAGCACACACCCCATGCACACCCATGGGAGGGGCCCTTTAAATCTGAAAGCAAGCCCAAGTCATTCCTCTCCACAACACACCATTTAAACCCTGTCTCTGATAGAAGATGAAATTCAATCTATTTCATTTGAAAAAAGTCATGTGTCTTTCAGTTTACAAAATAAAATTAAATCCCAGGACAACTACCAGCAAAGTAAAACAATATTGAAGACACAATCAAGCGATACATAAAAAAAGCTTTGCACTGGAGGAACAGAGCAATAAATGGTGGGGCAAACCAGACTTGACACTAAATGCATCTTTGCAACTATGGCGCAGAGACTGGTTGTTTTTACATGCAAATTGCATCTCCTGGGGGGCAGCTGATAATTAAGATGAGAGGAGGCATGGAGAGGGAGTTTAACCCTTTCTTTCCCTGTTGTGATCCTGAGGAAAATACCTCTTCTGAAGTTTGCATTTGTTGGTTTTTTTTAGGGGGGGGAGAGAAAACCATACACTGGAGGGAGTTGCCTTATAATGAGTCAGATCATTGGCCCCTTGAGCTCAGTATTGTCTGCACTGACTGGCAGAGGCTTCGCAAAGTTTCAGGCAGGGGTTTTCCCCAGCCGTACCTGCAAGTGCTTAAGATTGAACCTGGGACCCTCTGTAAAACCCTCTACAGGTTTAGTTGCTAAATCACATTTAAGGTCAAGCGTAGCTTGCCCGGCAATGCAAACCACCAGCTAAAAGTAAACTAGGTAACATGCTAGTTACATAAGAAGGTTGTTGAAAAGTACATCAAATCTCATGTCAGGTGAAGTCTCTTGGCACCCACACATCTAGGAGGGAAAGGCATGGGGAGAAATAGAATAATCCGGAGGAATTCCAACAGAGATTCAAAGCATGCGCACTTAGAGCCAGCGAGTCAATGTGATGTTGCGTGTAGAGTATCAGATTAGGATTTGGGAGCTCAGGTTTATTAGCTAATCCCTCTTCCGTGGAAATTGTAGCTCAGTGAGGATGATAGGAGTCTCCTAACAACTCTAAGGATTCTTCCCAAAGGACAGTTCCCAGGATGCTTTGGCAGCAAGAGGGCGGGGAGCAATCACTGCTCAAAGTAGTAAGATACTGCTTAAATGTATACTGGAGATGGGGTCTCAGTTACAGGTGATCCCCAGCAAATCCACACCATATCCCATAACTTTTCATATCTTCATACTTTTCATATCTTCATACCTGAAGGAGCGTCTCCACTCCCATCGTTCTGCCCGGACGCTGAGATCCAGTGCCGAGGGCCTTCTGGCAGTTCCCTCACTGCGAGAAGCAAAGCTACAGGGAACCAGGCAGAGGGCCTTCTCGGTAGTGGCGCCCGCCCTGTGGAATGCCCTCCCATCAGATGTCAAAGCGATAAACAACTACCTGACATTCAGAAGACATCTTAAGGCAGCCCTGTTCAGGGAAGTTTTTAATGTGTGACTTTACTGTATTTTTGGTTTCTGTGGAAGCTGCCCAGAGTGGCTGGGGAAACCCAGCCAGATGGGCGGGGTACAAATAAATTATTATTATTATTATTATTATTATTATTATTATTATTATTATTATTATTATTATCTTAATTACTGTGATTTCTGGGTTGCCTTCCTAGGAGCATATGGACAGAAATAAGAAACACTTCTACCCATTCAGAACATAGGGAGAGTTGCTTGGGAACCAGGCCCTGAAACACTCTAGCTGCTGGCTTTTCTATTACTACTACAACTATTATTATTAAAATCAGATATGGAGCACAGCTATACCACCTGAGTGATCAAGAGGTTTTACACCCATTGTCTCAGAATTTGTTAACACCACTTAGGTGAGAGTTTCTCCCAGCCCCACAAATTTATCTTGGTTAAAGCCACCAGGTGCATCCATCAGAGGCAATTATCAAACCAGAAGCATCTTGGTTTATGACTCACTTCCTGAGTTTATTTATTTCATAGATCTATAGCAGTGATGGGGGACCACTTTCCACCTGAGGGACACTTTCCCTTCTAGGTGAACTACTGAGAGCACCAGGTCAGTGTTGGGCAAGGCCAGAAGCAAAAGTGGTCAGAGCAATGGGTACAAACTCAATCTTTGTTCAACAGACTTAGTTCCTGCACACACTCATGAAGGTTTCAGTTCAACTCAGTGTTTGACTTGCATGGCTTGCATTTCTCCCTCTAGGATATATAGAGCTCAACATTCAACTCAAGTCTTCTCTCCACCAGATCAGAGTTGGCCAAACCAAGACCATTATTATCCAGTTTCTCTGAGTTGGCCAAACGTTTCCATAAAGACGGAATGAAAGTTTTTGCTCAGTTCTGAAACATCAATCAAACTGGCTTTGGAAAGTTTCAGGCTCACTGTCTCATACTTCAATATGATTGCCTCTCACTTTGGGATTTTCCGCCTCAAATGCCCTGAAATTCAATAGCTACTTGGATAAACAAGGCTCTCACAGACAACAACAGCTAGGCGACTGAGTTTATTACAGAGCACGGTCATCATCCATGGGGGGCAGGCAGAACCTGTGGCAAACCGGAGTTCTGCCCCCTAAAATGGCCATGAGTGCAATAAGGCAACTCCTACAAACACAGAAATTGGTCATTTTATAAGGTACAGGGCAGCCCTGCTTTGCATCTCTGGAGGATGCCGCTAGCAGTAAGGTGGCAACTATCTAGGCCAGGTAACTCCAACTTTCTGAGGCCTAGGGTCCACTTTGAACCCAGACACGCATTTGGAGACCCATTGTATGTTGGATCAGGCTGCGACCCACCAGTTGTTGGCCAGTGAGCTAGGCCAGCAAGGGAGATAACCACCCATCACCAATAGACTCAATAGCTTCTGCTGCACATATACAGACCCGGGTTAGGGAAGAGATTCCAACAAATGCCCAAATAAGGATGGGTTGATTCCAGGGCATCAGTTGGTTGAGGGGGAGCCTTCTTGACGTCTTTGACTGAAAAACCAAGAACCAGAATCATCTTTGCCTAACGCCTACCATGCAGTGAAGGAGGAAAGAACCACACACAGACAAATAACAATAATAGTGGCATTAATTTTTTAACCATTAGTATTAACCACAGACAGAGATATTTCCTCTTTGCCTTTTCACAGCAGACCAACAGGTTACTAAATCAGCAAAGGATTAGAAGTGGCAGCACATTGCTTTCCTAAACACGCACCCCCCCAAGGGATTTAAAAGCCTGGGGAAACTGGTGGGCACCACTTCCAACTGCAGTGTCTTCCCACTTTCTGGCCGCCGCCGCCACCACCACCAAGCGGCTGACTCAGACCGCAACCGTACACCCACATTTATTAGCGGTGAGCCCCCATCCTTCCTCTAAAAACAGCGGGACTTACTTCAGACAAGAGACTGCGCTGCAAAAGCGGCAGATCCCTGCGCCCTTTCCCGGGAGTAAAGTCCCCGTTGAAGGACCACTGAGACTTACTTCCGAGGAATCAGACCAGAGGATGGCTGCAATCCAGAACAAACACGCGCGCATACACACGCACACACAAAAGGAGAACGCTCCTTGGAGAGCTGCGTCGTCTCCTCTCGAGTAACCCGCGCCGCGCTGGCAACCTGTCCCCCTGCTCACGCCACCTCTCCCCCTCTTTTTACCGCTGGTGACCAGCTCCATCCCGCGGCACCTTAAACATACACACACACAACCACAAAAACCCGCGCACGCCCCCCAGGAAATAGGAGGAGCCCTTGTTTGATCGTGCGCCCCCAGAGCGCGCAGCAAGCTCCTCACACGCCCAACACAAGCGGCGCTGGGAATGGGGTTCGCGGGTGAGGCGGGGGGCTCTTTGGCTTCCCTTGATGATCAGAATGGCGTGGGAGATTAAATAAAGAGAATACACCCCCCAAAAAACTGCCGCCAACTTCATCCTTGCAGCCATTGACAGCCCTTTTCAGCTGCTTGGCGTACGACTCTCTCGCGCTGTTTCTTCGGATGCCCCCCCCCTTCCTCTCCCTCCCCGGGCAGAAAACCCCACGAAGAGCCCGGCAGGTGCCAACTCACAACTCCCAGCGTGATGTCCTCAGCGGTCGGAGTGGGCGCTGCCAGGGTCCGCCGCGAAGCCAGGCAGAAGGCGAGCATCAGAAACATCTCCTGCGGGAAAGCACTCTGCCGGGGGGGCCCGCTCCACAGCATCCCTCCTGCGCTTAGTCCGCCGCCACCGCCGCCTCCTGCAGCTGCCGAGGCTCCTCAGAGGAAGGGGGCAGAGGGCGTCCAGCACCGCCGAGCCGAAGCGGGAGAGAGGCGGGCGGCGACATCCGAGCTCCGCGGCCTCCGGGTAGCGCCGCCGCCGCTGCTGCGGGAGCTGCTGTTGGCCACGCCGCCGCCAGCCCGCCACCTCGGGCGTCAAGAGGCAAGCAGTGGGGAGGACATCGTACGTCCTTGATCTCCGGCTCGCTTTCCTGGCGGGAGAGTGCAGGGAGGCGAGGGCGAGAGGGGAAGGATTTGAAAAGGAAAATAAAGGACAGATCCGAAGGTGTAAAAGAAAAAGGCAGCCAAACGCTCCAACTTTTTTACGCGCGCCGGGCTCCCTTCGCAGCGCAGCCGCGCGCCTTCGGGGAAGCGAGCGGGAGATGCAAGCCAAAGCGACGGAGCCCTCCCTTCTCGGACCGCAAGAAAACAGAGAAAACCTGTTGGCAGTGGGTCCCTTTCACCGCGCCCGCCCCTTCCCTCTTCTCTTCTAAAAAGGGTAATATAATAAAATCCAGCTCCGGATTGCGCTACGCGCCAGCCTCTCCAAGCAGCGCGAACACCGGCGAGCAAACCACGTCGAGGAACCGCCGCCGCTCCGCTCTCGCTCGTCTCTGAAGGCGGCACAGCTCCAGCCGGGGAAGTCCTTCGGCTGAGGAGGCGGCGAGAGGCGAAGGAGGGCGGCGCTAAGGGGAAAGAGGAGGGGCCAGCTCAGTCTCGGGAAAACGCTCCCTCGGTGGGCAGCGAGAAACCGAGGCGGTGGTGTGCTGCTGCCGCCACCGCCACCACCAGCGCCTCCTTTTCCTCCTCTTCCAGAAGCAGCCATTGGCTACGCCCCGAATCCACGTTTCCTTAAGGCACCCACCCCCACGCCCGTTCTCACGGAGGTTCGCTCTCCGCCTCCAGGGGCTCGCGGGGCTGCGATCCGACGCGCACTTTATTGGAGAGCTCCATGGAATTAAGAGGGACGGTCGACCTCCGAAGAAAGGGGCGCACGGGATCCGGCGGCGCGCGCGTATCTTCTGGGAGAGCATTGGGGCCGCTGCTGCAGTTTCCGCGAGCGAGGCTTCGGGCACCTTGGACTGCTTCCCAACGCGGCTGGTTTAGGCCGTCGAGGTGCCAGGATCAGTCCTTGGACCAATCCCTGGCCGTTCCATGAGTCCCCCTCCCTTCCTCCGCTGTCCTCCATTTTTCTTATCAACCATCTCCAAGCGCCTGGGGGTTAGCATTTAACCCAAAGGTGCGATACTCACAGCGCCATCGCACCTATATTTGCTTAAAAGGAAGCCACGCTGTGAGAAGAATTTGCCCGTCCTCAGCGTATTTCATGTCCATTTGTGTGTGTGTGCGCGCACGTGGATTTGGTTCAGGTTCCTGTATTCTTCACACTTTCCGTGTTGAAAACAGGGACATGTTAGTGTAAATCCCTTACTCTCACTCCCAGAATGATTTGTTGAGCCTTCTTTTAAGGGTTGTATTGCACCTTCTCAAACTGTGTGATATAGAAGCCTACTGTCCCCTTATTTAAGTGCCAAGAACATCTTTATTCCTTGGGTGAGATTACAAACGTATATCGAGCCAGTGAGGTAAAATGATTAGAGTGTTAGACTAGGACTTGAAGCTCCCTTGGTAACCTTGGGCCAGTACTCATAATCTCTCAGCCTAACCTACCTCACTACCTGTTGTGAGGATAAGATGCCACCCTCATTAAACTTACTACAGGGCCAACTGCACAGGACTGGGTTCATATTCCTAGGTGAGAATGAGGTTTTCAGCGAAGGGAGACATGCAGTTCTATGCTTAGGTATTCTAAGTGCCATTTAACTTCGCAAGAGTTGCCAATATGGGTTTTAAAAATACCCAGAGAGGAAATTTTGATTGGCCAAGGGGTGGAGTCTATACCTACGTTTGCATGTCCAGGAGTGGAACCTGGTAGATTAAGGGTTCAGTCAATTTAGTATTTTATTTGTTATTGGTTGTGTGGGTCCTCTATGCTCAGAAGCAGGAAGGCTGCCATCATAACACCACTTACTTAAGAGTAAGCTCCATTGAGTTGACACACACAATAGGCCACTAACTAACACTTGTCAGATGGCAACACATTGCGGGGGCTGTTACCTGCATGGCCAACTTGTGGGCATCTGATTGGTCACTGTGAAAATCAAGATGCTGGATCACATTTGGTCTAATCCAGCACGGATCTCATTAGTTTTGTACATCAAGTGGTTCAGTGTGGCTCACAGACCCCTAAAATAAAGAATACACATTTGATAGATTGGGAAACGAGCAGAGTGAAACCAACAACGCACACAAAAATGTTAAGCATGGTATATATAAGATTAGTAACATTGCAGAACATTCCTAAGTAATGATATAATAACTTTAGACTCAAAGCAACTCCAGTCATTCATTCATTCTTTACATTTCTTTACCACCCTTCATCCAAGGATCATGGGGCAGTTTACAAAAATACACAACATAATAATGAACAGAATACACCCCTGCAGAGATAGACGTACCCTTGTTGTCTGTGAAAATCCTTCAATAAAAACAGTTGTGGGCTGTTGTTTTTTTGTTAAAAAAAGAACAATTTACACCCCAGTTTAATTAGCCAAAGGCCTGTTTGAAAAGAAATGTTTTCGCTTGGTGCCTAAAGATGAAGGTAGCAGGCAAGCCTCTCTGGAGAGAGCATTCCACAAACAGGGGGCCACTACAGAAAAGGCCTGTTCTTGTATTGACGCTCTCCATGCTTCTCATGGAGGAAGCACATGAAGAAGGGCTTCAGACGGCTATCGCAGGGTTCGGGTGAGACAGTCCTTGAGGTTTTGCAGTCTGGAGCCTTTTAAGGCTTTATAGGGCAATGCTAACACTTTGACTTGGGCCCAGAAACTAATTGGCAGTTCCTGCAGTTTGGCCAAAACACCATCTTGCCCTGGCCACTGAATTCTGCACCAGCTGAAGCTTCCAAACTGTCTTCAGAGGCAGCCCCACATATAACGCATTGCAGTACAGTGGTACCTCGGGTTAAGAACTTAATTCTTAACCTGAAACTGTTCTTTCCCCCCCCAAAAGATATTTATTAAAGTTTTTAAAATATAACAATGAAAATGAAAAATAAAAAGAAACAAAATACAACATAAAAACAATTAAAAAACAAATAATTTTCCATAACATATCTTCCTTACGCTTATTTCCCCAGACCTCCTCATACCTCCCTTCTTTGTATTCCACTTCAATTTGTTAGTTCAGCAAATCCTTACCATTAAGCTTTTACCCATTTGTAAACCTTTTTTTTCATATCTCCTAAAGCATTACAGCTGGAAACCCCTTAGTTTCTATCCAACATCCTTCTAACATTCATTAATTTTACAATATTTCTTTAAATTTCTTCCAGTCTTCTTTCACCAACTCTTCTCCCTGGTCTCGGATTCTGCCAGTCATTTCTGCCAATTCCATGTAGTCGATCACCTTCATCTGCCATTCTTCCAGAGTGGGTAAATCTTGTGTCTTCCAATACTTTGCAATCTTAACCTGAAGCTGTTCTTAACCTGAGGTACCACTTTAGCTAATGGGGCCTTCCACTGCCGCCATGCCACCACCATGTGATTTCTGTTCTCATCCTGAAGCAAAGTTCTTAACCCGAGGTACTATTTCTGGGTTAGCAGAATCTGTAACCTGAAGCGCCTGTGACCTGAAGCGTCTGTAACCCGAGGTACCACTGTAATCCAAGGCCGGATTAAGACATTTAGAGGCCCTAAGCACTTAAAAGATTTTGGTGCTCCCATATATCTCTATAATTCAAAATATAAACAATAGTAAACCATAAAATATTGACCTCTACCGTTATTTTGTAAAGTTCAGCATAACTGAATATTGTTTTTACACACACACCCCACTGAACTTGTGACATACATATCGTGGGAGCCTTTTTTGTGGAACGTGCTTCAGCTGCACCATATGATTGATGGTAACTCTGGCAATGGAAAATTTCTGTGCTGCCCCTCTTCCCTTGATGCTCTAAGCATGTGCTTATTTTGCTTAATGGTTAATCCTGCTGTTAATCTAATCTTCCCCTTAATATCAGTGGTCTTGTTTTAATGGATGCAGCAAGTATGCATGGGTTAACAAGACTTAGCATTTTTATCTCAGGGAGTAAAATAGCCTTAACAGTTTTAAATCCTCACCATGCACACACACAGAAATAAGCCCCATTGAGTTCCAGGGGGCTTTCTCCCAGGTAGCTGACTAAGGGTGCTGTTTTAGAATGCATCTCCTACCCACTGACCTGGGAGTGAGCCCAACTGAATTCAGGTGGATTTACTTCTGAGTATCCGGGTTGAGGAACCATTTTCAGGCCACTTACCCATGAGGGACATGCAAGAGTGGGAGGAGCAATATATGTGAATTTTACCTTTGTACTATAGCTAGGTTCTACACATACTCTCAGGTATGCGGGTGGCGCTGTGGGTTAAACCACAAAGCCTAGGACTTGCCGATCAGAAGGTCGGCAGTTCAAATCCCCACGACGGGGTGAGCTCCCGTTGCTGGGTCCCTGCTCCTGCCAACTTAGCAGTTCAAAAGGACATCAAAGTGCAAGTAGATAAATAGGTACTGCTCCAGCGGGAAGGTAAACGGTGTTTCCGGTTTGCCAGAAGCAGCTTAGTCATGTTGGCCACATGACCGGGAAGCTGTACACCGGCTCCCTCGGCCAATAAAGCGAGATGAGCACCGTAACCCCAGAGTTGGCCACAACTGGACCTAATGGTCAGGGGTCCCTTTACCTTACACATACTCTCACCCTTTGTATCCTCTACCCAGACAAGTAAGAGACACTATCAGAGTCCAAGGACAAGTTCTAGTCAGGCAAAAGCACTCAAGGAGGGTGCAAAACAGGGGCAGTAATGGGTGTGGCCTGGGAGGAGAGCCAAGGGTCTGGCAGAGAGGCCTGAAGGTTCCCTACCTCTATAATCAAGGACTGTACAGTGGTACCTTGGTACTCAAACAACTTGGAACCCAAACACTGTAAACCCAGAAGTAAGTGTTCTGGTTTGTGAACTTCTTTCAGAAGCCGAACGTGCTCTGTTTTGAGTGTTACGCTTCTGATTTGAGTGGCACGCTTCCATTTTGAGTGTTATGCTGAGGTCAGTCTGTTTTTGCTATTTATTTTGCATTTTTGTTTTTGCGGCTCTTTTTGTTTTGTTTTTGTGACTTTGTGGAACCCAATTCAGCTACTGACTGATTGATTGTGCGACTGCACTACATTGTTTATTGCTTTCATTTTATGGATCAATGGTCTTGTCAGAGGGTAAAATTCATGTTCATTTGCTGTTTTAGGGGTCGTTTTCAAAAGTCTGGAATGGATTGATCCATTTAGCATTACTTTCTATGGGAAAGCATGCCTTGGTTTTGGAACGCTTTGGTTTTGGAACTGACGTCCAGAATGGATTAAGTTTGAGAACCAAGGTACCACTGTACTGTAAAAGAATGTGGCTCCATCCCAGTGCAACATGGCTGGGTTGTGAGGAAGACAGCAAGTCGGAGGGGTGGGGGAAGAATGAATTGTTGCTCTTGATTGGCAATTCACTTTCTTGCAGCAGACGAAAGCAAGCCGCATTTGTTTCAGCTGTGCCAAGGCAGATTTATTTTAATAATTCAAAATACTTCCAGGGCAGGATATGCTTGCCACAGGCTAAATGTGCAACTGCTTGCACTCATTCAAAGTGCTCCTCTCTGCCTTCTCGCTCCCCAGTGTCACAGCCCTTCACTCTGGCAGAGAAATACAAGCTCCCCTGATCCCAAAGAGCCACTTGCCAGCCCGCAATGCTACCCTTCCTTCTCGGATAAGCCTTTGGTCTGGCACTGTTTCGAGTTACAAGGCACGACCTGCCAGCAAGCGATTCTAACGAGCTTTGGGTATCGGCGCACAAGGAAAGCGTCGGCAGGCCTCATTACATCGTGTTTATATATGCTGGAAGCAGGACAGCAGCTCCAAGAGCTCAACAGGCACATCGGTGCCTTTGAGACTGGCTGAGTCTGGGCTCAGCAGTCACAGAGACTTGATGCAGCTGGTGAAGGAGGTAGATGTGAGCAAACACGCCTCCCCCACCAATGCCCAGGCTACAATATACCACTTAACCCCCACCAGTGCCATCAAACTGTTTCTCACTGTGCCATTAAGATTATGAAAGTGCCATCAGTACAGCTCATAACCTGGGACGAAGAAGAAGAAGAAGAAGAAGAAGAAGAAGAAGAAGAAGAAGAAGAAGAAGAAGAAGTAGTTGTTATTTATACCCCGCCCATCTGGCTGCGTGGGGACGCGGTTGACACTGTGGGTTAAACCACAGAGCCTAGGGCTTGCCAATCAGAAGGTTGGCAGTTCGAATCCCCGCGGCGGGGTGAGCTCCTGTTGCTTGGTCGCTGCTCCTGCCAACCTAGCAGTTCGAAAGCATTTCAAAGTGCAAGTAGATAAATAGGTACCATTCCGACGGGAAGGTATATGGTGTGGTACCTATTTATCTACTTGCACTTCGTGCTTTTGAACTTCTAGGTTGGCAGGAGCAGGGACCGAGCAACGGGAGCTCACCCCGTCACAGGGATTCAAACCGCCGACCTTCTGATCGGCAAGTCCTAGGGTCTGTGGTTTAACCCACAGCGCCACCCACGTCCCTTATTAATGTCTGTACTTACTGACAAACACCATCTCTCCAAGGTTTCTGGCAAGGGTCTCTCCCTGTCTTACCTGAAGATGCCAGGGATTGAACCAGAGACCTTCTGCATTCCAACCAAATGCTGAGCAGCAACCTTTCTCCACAACGCCTTGTGGATTTTCTGGAGTTACCGGAAAGCCGATTCTCAATCTTCCCAGGAAAGTGGCCTTACCCAGAAATGATTAAACATTCATCTTTCATATCCTCTCTTATTGTGAAATTGCGCTAGGATTCTCAGCAGGTTTTTCCGCTTGCCTGTACCTTTTAATTTCTCCATTCTCTTCAGCTATCAATCTTTCATTATAACCATGTTATTTAACCAGCTAACATTAGTTAGCATACGAGGGGTGCGGGATGGGAGTCGAATCATGTTGAATGTGAATAACATACATTTTTATATGAAGTTACATTAGGCCGTGCTTGTCAGGAACGATTATGCTGTAGGGGAAAGTGCCAAGAAGGCCCTTCTCAGGGGGCCTGTTGGACTTCTGCTGTGATGCAAAGAAATCCCGGTAAAATGGAGCAGGCAAGACCTTCAGAATTTCCAATTAAAAGAAACTATAATTTTGGATCCAGGAAAGGGGGACCCTTATTTTTCAAATTGGCGCTACAGATTGTAATGAAAGGGCATAAGGAGTTTTCTATTCCAGTGGTTCTCGACCTGTGGGTCCCCAGATGTTGTTAGACTACAACTCCCATCATCCCTGACCTCTGGCCTTGCTAGCTAGGGGTGATGGGAGTTGTAGTCCAACAACATCTGGGGACCCACAGGTTGATGAAGTCTGTATCTATTCCCTTTCCTTCACAGTGTCCTGCCTGGGTAGGCCACTCATGCTAGAGGCTATCAAGTAAGCTGCAAACCACCACCTCCATGTTTCCAGGGATCAAAGGGAAATATTTACAAGGCGACACAAGGCTAGCATCCGCCTCTTTCCATATGAACCTATCCGGATCTTGAGATCATCTTCTGAGGTCCTCCTTCATGTGCCTCCTCCTTGAGAGGTGCAGAGGCTGGCAACAGAAGAAAGGGCCTTCTCTGCAGTGGCTCCCCATCTGTGGCTGCTTCATATGCCACCTGCACACCCAAACCACACCACGCACCAAATTAATGAAACACAAAGATCTGGCCAGGGGCCATCCAGCTGGTTCAAGGAGGATATAGAGGGGTGTGTGTGTAGAAACTAGCCTACAATTGCAAAGGAAAATTTGCCAAATGTGTGGAGGAAAACATAAACACATTGCAGAGTTTCCCCAAAAATAGACCAGAGGCAATTGTACTTCATCCAGCAGTGCTTTACTGCTACTGAAGGCAAATGAGCATAATGGTCACAAATCCAATGCATTCAGGATTGGCACTGTTCATAAGAAATCCATTTGCAGCAGACTTATCTAAACTTAACAATAACTTGTGAGACTAAACCTTAACACTATACAGTGGTACTTTGGGTTACAAACACCTCGGGTTACAAACACTTCAGGTTACAGACTTCACTAACCCGGAGTAGTATTTCGGGTTAAGAACTTTGCCCAAGGATGAGAACAGAAATCGTATGGTGGTGGCATGGCGGCACCGGGAGGCCCCATTAGCTAAAGTGGTACCTCAGGTTAAGAATGGTTTCAGGTTAAGAACGGACCTCCGGAGCGAATTATGTTCATAACCAGAGGTACAGTGTTACCTCGGTTTCTGAGCATCTCGGAAGCTGAACATTTTGGTTTTCAAACACTGAAAACCCAGAAGTAATTGCTTCTGTTTTCGAACACGCCCCAGAAGTCAAACAGCTTCCATTGCATTCCCCACCTCCCCTATTTTTCTCAATTGAAATTGCAGACGGCCCTTTGCACATTGGTTTCCAAATGTTTCAGAAGCGGAACGGTCTTCCGGAACATATTATGTTCTAAAACCAAGGTACCCCTGTATACAGAACACCACACCACACCACAACAAAGAGATAGAAAGAGAAAGCGAGGGAAGCCCAGGCTCATTCTGGCCTGACTATTATAGTCAGCATGACCTTGACAGGAAGGATAACAGAAGCAGTTTAAACCATCTGCACTCAGCTTCCCGGAAGGAATAACCCAAACATCAGAAACCTGTTGCCTGCTTCTTTCACATAGAAAAAAAGCTTCCAGAACACCCTTGAACTAAGTAGAATAGGAAAGATCTCTACACATCAGATCAATACTTTCTGTACTAAGAAATGCAAACTGACAAAATTATCTGTCTGAAACTGCAGAGAGTTGCTGCTAGTCCAGTGTAGGCAATGCTGGACTAACTGGACCAATGGTCTGACTCAGCCCAAGTCAGCTTCCGAGGTTACAGAGTAATAGAATTGTAGAGTTGGAAGGGACCACAGGGATCATTTAATCCAAGCCCCTGCAATGCAAGATTCTTTTCGGCGAAGATGGGCTTCAAGCACACAATCCTGAAATTAAGATTCTTGTGCTCTACTGACCGAACTATCTCTCTGCCCTGTGCTTCTTGCTTAGGACCTGATTTGCCTTGCCATTATATTTCAGGAAGGAGGCACATTTCCCTGTTTCCCTTCACAATGGCTGGCTGGCTGAGCACAACTGCTGATGGGCTGGGGGTTGGGGAAGGGGCGGAAGCTATCGCTGCTCAGCGGATTAGCTGATTAGAACCATCCAGAATTTAACAGCGAGAGAAGGCATGATCACAGAGCAGTCAGTGGAAAAGCTGAGGCACATATTTAACGCAACAAATACGTCCGGCACGCGCCACTGTAATTGGAAAATTAAATTGTCCAGTTGTGGTGGTGTATGTTAAAGCCCACCAACGACATTCAGCATTTTCCATTCAGTGCATATGGCTGCTAAGCAATTAAGCCACTTGTTGTTTATGTTTAATGAAGGAGCTTAAGGTGACATATTGTATGTGGTTCTCCCGCCTCCTCATTTAATCCCTACAACAACCCTATGAGGTAGGTTAGAAGAGAAGAAGAGTTTGGATTTGATTTCCCACCTTTCACTCCCCTTCAGGAGTCTCAAAGCGGCTAACATTCTCCTTTCCCTTCCTCCCCCACAACAAACACTCTGTGATGCGAGTGGGGCTGAGAGACTTCAGAAAAGTGTGACTAGCCCAAGGTCACCCAGCAGCTGCATGTGGAGGAGTGGGGATGCGAACCTGGTTCACCAGATTACGAGTCCACTGCTTTTAACCACTACACCACACTGGTTAGGCTGAGAGGCAGTGCCTAACCCAAAGTCACACCCACTGAGCTTCATGGTCAAGTGGAGATTCAATCATTGGTCTCACAGGTCCAACTCCCTACCCAGGCTGGCTCCAGGTTTTCATTCTCACCAGGTCACCAACTAGAACTAGTTTTTAAGTGTCATCAAATTACATCGGCCTAGGACCCACGTATCTACGGGACCACCTCTCCTGGTATGCTCCATGGAGGACCTTAAGGTCCACAAATGACAACAATTTGGAGGTCCCAAGTTGCAAGGTGGATAGATTGGTCTCAACTAGGGCCAGGGCCTTTTCAGTACTGGCCCCGACTTGGTGGAATGCTCTGTCACAAGAGACTAGTGCCCTGCGGGACTTGACATCTTTCCACAGGGCCTGCAAGACAGAGCTGTTCCGCCTGGCCTTTGGTTTGGACTCAGTCTGACCCTTATGTTTCCCTCCCCTTATGGTTTTGATCTATGGGCTACTTTTAAAATGAAGCTGCATTTTAAATTGTATTTTAACCTGTATTTTAAATTGGTTCCACCCCCATTATGTTTTTATTGTAATTTTACTGGTGTTAGCCACCCTGAGCCCGGCTCTGGCCGGGGAGGGCGGGGTATAAATAAAATTTATTATTATTTATCATCATCATCATAATCACATTTAAAATGGGCAGATCTGCAGCACTGGAAGTTATATTTCCTTCTCCTCTACGATGAAAGCAAACATGTCTGTGCAGAAACTTTCAGTCAGGGTTGTCAAGAGTCCAACAAAAGGTTGCTTTAGGGTTTGTTTGTTTGTTTGCAGGGGGTGGTGTGTTGTTTTTGTTTTGAGGGACTGTGTTTTGTGGGGGATTTGCTTGGGGAGAATTAGCACCAAAATGCTGATGAATTTTCATGAGGATTTTTCAAATTGGTGTAGAAATGTGGAGAACTAAATCTACACATCATTTTTCCCTGTTTGTGGACACAAAGTGCTTGAGCAACAACTTTGCACCCATACCTGACTTGGGCCTCGGAGACCTGGGTTCGAATCCCCACTCATGAAACTCTCTGGGTGTGACCTTGGGCCGGTCACTGCCTCTCAGCCTACCTTACCTTCACAGGTGTGCTGGGCCAGGGGGTAACCTGTAAAACATGGTCCAGGACCGGACCAGAATCCAAAGATTCCACTAGGAGTCAGTCTGACAGGGTCAAGGCAGGACATGAGGCAGGAAACCAGACAAGGACAGGTGCAGGATCTAGCACACAGCAATGTTGCTCCCGCAACCTGGGGCAGGGCCCAACAGCCTTTTATTTTTGTCGGGGTAGCGGCTGGTCTTGATCCCCGGGTGACTCATCTTCCTGTTTCGCCTGAAGGCGAGCACTCCTCCTGCGAGTACTCAGATCTCTCCTTCTCTCAGACCTTAGTCTCTGCAGCTCAGGAGATGTCAGTGGGTTACTAGACCTAGGGGCCGCCTCAGCCTCCCCTGACCCAACTAGTAGTGAAGCAGCTGTAAGTGATGGCCCAGCTGAAGGCAACCACGTAATCCCCACATCTGGAGCCAGGGCAGGCTCAGGCCCCTGACTCTGCCAAGCTGGTGTTTGTTGCAGGGGAACCTGTGCAGACTGGAACTCTTCAGGATCAGGCCCTAGACGTGGTTCAGATGATGCCTGAGGCAAAGGATCCAGTGCAGACTGAGTCTCCTCTGGTTCCGAGCCCGAGTCCGAGTCCCAGGCCATCACAACAGGGTTGTTGTGAGGATAAAGTGGGGAAGAGGAAAGCTATGTACACCACCTCGAGCTCCTTGGAGGAAAGCTGGATTATAAATGTGATAAATAAATAAAACACTGGTCCTCTATTTTGACTGGACTGCTGTAAGACTGTGATTCTGGGATTGCCCCTGCTGGAGGGTCAAAGGGGGCTCCATGGTGAAACTCCAGGTGCTAAAAGAATATGTGTCCCACTTCCCCCGCAAACCTGAGCTGGAGTTGCCGAACATGGCGACTTCTCTGCAAGTGACCATCCTTTACCATTATTACTAAACGCATTTGCCTCCAGCGTATGTATACTCACTTTGCATCCCTCTGCAGGGAAATGTTGAGCTGCCTGGAGTCATGTCAACTACCAAGTGATGCAACTCCTATTAAGAAAGAGATTCTGAAGCTACTTACTTGAAACTTCACCCTGCGTGGTGTTGCTAAGCAATGTCATGCCGCCACAAAAATGCTCCAAGATAAATGCCTTCTTACAACTAGAACGCAGTTGGTTTGTGTGTGTGTGTTAAGGCTGAATGGTTTTGACAGAGCAATTGACTGAGAAAAGTCAGAGTCTTGGATGCTAAGAGGAGCTAATAACTGAAATAAGTTCATGGGAGGGAATGGTGGGGCAGAAAGCGGGGAGTTCAAGTGTAGGTGGCAGGGCCGTCTTTAGCATATGCGCTCCCGGGGTGCAAAGATCCACCCAACGCCCCGTTGCTTTTCACTGCCGCCGATCGAGAGGGACTGGTATGCAGTAGGCAATAATTTGGCGCCCCACAGAATTTGGCGCCCGGGTGCACCGCACCCCTTGCACCCCGGGTAAAAATGGCTCTGGTAGGCAGACTCCAAGCCAATGACAGGCGCAACCAACTACTTGTAGTTTTCCCCACCTATGCTCTGGATTATGATATTGGCAGGGTCCCCCCCCCCAATTTCATCCCCAATGATCCCTAGCATGGAATTTGCCTTTCAATGGCCATTGCACACTGGGTTGATGCCTTCATTAAGCTATCTACTATGACCCCAGGGTCTTGTTCCTAGTCCATCAGTGACAGTTCAGAACACCAGGCATGAGACCTCATGAGCGTATATGTGAAACTAAGATTTTATGCCCCCAATTGCCTCACTTTACACTTGTTTGCCTTGAATTGCATTTGCTATTTTACTACCTATTTGCTCAGTTTGAAGAGATTCTTCTGGAGCTCTTGACAATCTCTTTTTGTTTTAATAACCCTGGACAAGTTTAGTATTTTCAGCAAACCTGGCCACTTCACTGCTCACCCCTAACTCTAGATAATTTATGAACAAGTTAAAAAGAACAGGCCCTAATATTGATCCTTAGGGGACTCCACTTTCTACATCTCTTCTGCTATTTAACCAATTCCTTATCCACAAGAGGACCTCTCCTCTTATTCCACAACTGCCAAGCTTACTCTGGAATCTTTGGAGAGGTAACTTGTCAAAAGCTTTTTGAAAGCCCAAGTACACTATGTCAACTGTCTATATGGTTGCTGACACACTAAAGAACTCCAACAGGTTTGTGAGATGGGACTTGCGCTTGCAGAAGCCATGCTAACTCTGCTTCAGCAGGGCGTTCCCCTCTAAATGCTTGGTTATTTCATCCTTAATAATACTTGCCACCAGTTCTCCCAGGACAGACACTAAGGTAACCAGCCTGTGGTTTCCAGGATCCCCCCCTAGATTTCTTTTTAAAAATCGGCACTACATTGGCTACTTTCCAGTCCTCAGGCATAGAGGCTGATCTGAAGGACAAGTTACATATTTCTGTTAGAAGATCAGGAATTTCACATTTGCCTTCTTCACATTTGCCATACAGACCTGGTGATTTGTCCTTTCTTATTTTGCCTGTTAGGCCTAGAACTTCATCTTTCATTGCCACTACCTGCCCCAGTTCCTCAGACTCCCCTCCTGCAAAAGCTCTTTCAAAAATTGGTTCAGCTTTCTCAGCAAAATGCCAGGTTGCTTCCTGGTTCTAAGGAACAGAACCACTTGCCATGCTAAGTTGTGGCAGGGCATGTGTCACTGTTGGATCAATGTCTGTGCTTGCATAGCCCTTGCTGTGCCTTTGAACTGCATCTTGCCTATGCACCACACCAATCTGGGCATTCAAGATTTTGGTAAGAACCACAACCTGAGTTTGAGTCCTTCATAGAAGGCAATTATAATGGTCTCCCTTTTTCATTTGTAAAAAAGCTGGCTGGTACTTGATGCATGAATTATTGCCATAAGGAACCCAGGAGGCCAGAGGCGGAACCTCATCTTTCCCCCCTCTTAATCCATCCTTGGAAATAAATTAAGTGCAAACATTATTTCAGTGTGTGTGTGTGTTTCTATTTGTACGTCTTTGCTTGCTTATGAGATTTTACATGAGGCTACTGATGAACTGTTGCCCTCTCATTATGGACCTTTAATGGGCATTTTGCATTTTCTATTGATGGGGAGAAAGATAGAAAATTGCACTCTGTCCAGAGAGGGACAGGAACCAATTTAATTGTCAGATGCTTCATGTCACCTTGTGGAAATGGCAGTCTTGTTAATGTGGCTTGTCCATTGGCAGAGCGCGTCACACCAGTATGCTTAAGGGGACATTTTTATCTTCATAGCATCCATTTAAGTGTTCCTTCGGCGGGGGTAACTGAGTAGCTGATGTGTAGCATTATGGGAAGACTTCTCTCTCTCTTTCTCTGCCAAATGCCTTTTGATTTCTTTCTCGGGGTGGATTCCAGCAACCTCCATCCTGCCAGGCTTCAGGCAACGTTAGCTTCAAGATGTTGGGTTCCAAGGCCAGGGAAGCTAACTATTAAAGCCTGGGCCATGGGTACCAGTCTGAGGTGAGCCAAAAGCTGGGAACCAGAAGCTGTGGGACAAGTCAGGCTAACACCCCAGAGGACAGGATCACACTTCAAAACGACCTTGACAGATTAGAGAACTGGTCAAAAACAAACAAGATGAATTTTAACAGGGAGAAATGTAAAGTATTGCACTTGGGCAAAAAAAATGAGAGGCACAAATACAAGATGGGTGACACCTGGCTTGAGAGCAGTACATGTGAAAAGGATCTAGGAATCTTGGTTGACCACAAACTTGACATGAGCCAACAGTGTGACGCGGCAGCTAAAAAAGCCAATGCAATTCTGGGCTGCATCAATAGGAGTATAGCATCTAGATCAAGGGAAGTAATAGTGCCACTGTATTCTGCTCTGGTCAGACCTCACCTGGAGTACTGTGTCCAGTTCTGGGCACCACAATTCAAGATGGACACTGACAAACTGGAACGTGTCCAGAGGAGGGCAACCAAAATGGTCAAAGGCCTGGAAACGATGCCTTATGAGGAACAGCTAAGGGAGCTGGGCATGTTTAGCCTGGAGAAGAGGAGGTTAAGGGGTGATATGATAGCCATGTTCAAATATATAAAAGGATGTCACATAGAGGAGGGAGAAAGGTTGTTTTCTGCTGCTCCAGAGAAGCGGACACGGAGCAATGGATCCAAACTACAAGAAAGAAGATTCCACCTAAACATTAGGAAGAACTTCCTGACAGTAAGAGCTGTTCGACAGTGGAATTTGCTGCCAAGGAGTGTGGTGGAGTCTCCTTTTTTGGAGGCCTTTAAGCAGAGGCTTGACAACCATATGTCAGGAGTGCTCTGATGGTGTTTCCTGCTTGGCAGGGGGTTGGACTCGATGGCCCTTGTGGTCTCTTCCAACTCTATGATTCTATGATTCTATGAAGGATAAACTAGGTGGCAGGCTCAAAGAGCAAGCCAGATGTCAGGCTCACATCATCATCATAGATGCAGGAGCACAGCAGTGCTCAAGAGGACCACATTTCTCAAATGAAACTCAACTGGGACAGGAAGTCCTCTTACACACCTTTCTGCCCAGAAGGATCCAATGGCCAGCCTGGATGAGCTCCTGCAGAGACAACCCATTGGGCTGACAGTATCAAAAGCCACAGAGAGATTATGAAGAATCCAGAGGATCACAGTGCAATGCTAAAATCATGGGGATGAGGAACCTCAAACCCAGAGCCCTGCTTGCCTTTCCGTCTGGCCCTGAGGGCTCTCTGCAGGCCACAGCCCTTCCTCAGCCACACTTTCCACCATTCTTGACCTGCAACCTCCTTGACTGCTTTTGCCTGCTTGGAATGTGTCATTGAACTCTGGTAACGCCTTTTGTTTGTCTGCATGGAGGACAGAGAGGGGTGTTGTCAGAGCTGCTCGAAGATCCTAGCTCACAGAGGATCACGCTAGCCAGCGATCATTAAGTAAAAGTCTTTATTGAGTTACAGTTTCCATTCTCAAGCTGCTGCGTGCAACTCTACGTCTAGTAGCTAGATCGGCGAAGCTCCGTCTGATTCTCCGCCCCTTGTGCACCAACTTAATATCCTAGCCCTGCTCCACCTTTTCCGCCTGACTGTTCTCCTCTGGGTCCCTCTGCCCCCCGGGGTTTCTTCCTTCCGGGATTCTTCTGACGCTGACCCGGACCCTCCTGCCTCCTTGCGCCGGGCTTTAGGACCTGGCTCCCTTTCCGGGCTGCTTACTGCGCCGCCTTCCTCTGCATTTGAACTTGGCGCGCGCGCCCAACCTTCCACTTTCCGCTTAACCGTTTCTTCGCTCCCCGATGGAGGTGTGGCCACTCCTGACTCATGCCCTCCCTCCTGTGGTGAGCTGCCAGCGCTTGCCCCCTGGCTCCCTTCCTCCTCCCTGCTCCCTAGCGGTGACGCTGGTCCCGATTTCCAACTGCTCTCCTCTGAGTCCCCTCTGGCTCTATCTTCCTGGGGTGCCCCCCTAAACTCCCCCCTTGCCCTGGCCACTGGTGCTCCTTTCTGTGAATCCTCTGATTCACTGGAAAGACTTGGAGATCTCGGGTCGTCGTCATCACTCATCTTTTCTTCTGCCTCCTCCCCTTCGCTCTCTGTTTCCTCCCTTGCCCTTGCCTCTGCTCCTAAACCCCTGACAGGTGTGTTCCTGTGTGCAGAAATGAGGCTACAGTCCAAAAGTAAAACTTGTGTGTGTTACTCCGCCCACTTTGGCCCCTCCCACCACTAGCATGTGGCCCTCAGGAGACTGTCCAGAAGGGACTGTGGCCCATGGGTGGAAAAAGTTCTGCTCTGACTGCTCGTAAAAAAAAGAGAAGGCTAGATTCTGAATGTCAGAACATTAAAAAATACATTAATGTATTCATCCCTGTAAATGAATTAAGTTGATCTCACTTTTTGTAGTTACGGTGCATCTCAAAAAATACATAGAGGAACCATTCAGAGAAGTCTGGAGTGGCCCTTATTGGTGCCTCAGTTTACCTGATGGTGGGTGGCAGACTGGCTGTAGTTTCCCTTCAGAGCATCTAATCCAGTGGGAGATACAGTAGGTTGTCCTATATAGATATAATGCTTTTGGAAGCATTTGTGTTCCTTATTTGAGTTTTTCTTTTACTCCCCAAACACAGTCCTCTTCACTGTTCATTTCTTGGCTTATTTGATTTACCAGAGGCTTTGGCTTGTTTGTTCTTCTTTTGCTTCAGTACATCACTTTAGCGGAATAATTCTTCCTGCAAAAAAAGGGGGGAAAGGGTGGCAAGTCTATTTTCCTTCTGTGAAGTATGCAGTTTTATGGAGGGAATTGCCTCCACTGAATCAGCAGGAACTTTTTATTATTATTATTTTTGCACTAACGGGTCTTATCCCACCTTCTCGATTTGCTTGTTTTATCTTCCTTCTACTGTATTTATTTTACATTTATCTATAAAAGTATTTCTATGCCACCATATCACGCGACATCAAGGTAGCATGCAAGAATAAATCTGGAAACATAAACCACAATGGAAAGCAACACAAATAGTCATTAAAATGACTGGACAAACTACTTGAACAGCTGCAAAGCCCTATCAGCATAAGAAGGTGGGGAGCTTCTGCTAGGCAGGGGCTCCAGGGCCAGTAGCGGCAGTAACCAGTAGATACCAGTAGCAGCAGATCCAGATCCAGGAAGCAGAGTCAAGATCCAGCAAGACAAGCTCAGACAAAGCAGGGGTCAAAGTCCTAAAGCAGTGGTGTCCAAACTTTTTTCAAAGAGGGCCAGATCTGATGAAGTGAAGGGCCGACCAAAGTTGTTGACCTTTTTTTTAGGATTGAAGTTGTTGAGCTTCTTTTAGGGTTGAAGTTGTTGCAGTTTCTTTAGGATTTTACCCCAGGAAATAAACTGCCACAGGGGCCGGATTAGGCCCCCTGAAATGGACTTTGGACATGCCTGTCCTAAAGGCAAGGAAGCAAGGTGATCAGCACCCTGAACAGCTCCAGGTGGTAATTTAGTCTGCAAAATCAAAGAAGGGAAGCTCCAACATTGCTCCAACACCCAGAAAACTCAGGCTAGGTCTTAAGCAGTGGCGTAGCGTGGGTTGTCAGCACCCAGGGCAAGGCAAGTAATTTGCGCCCCCTAACCCGTGGATTTGCGCCCCCTAACCCATGGATTTGCGCCCCCTAACCCTAACCCCCAGATGTTGCGCCCCCTAACCCTAACCCCCAGATGTTGCGCCCGGTGCGGCCGGCCCCCCCTGCACCCCCCACGCTACGCCACTGGTCTTAAGTAGGAAAGCATTCATGGAGCCAGGAGTAGGAAACAAAACGAAGCTGCTCTCTCTCTCTCCTCGCTCTGTGTTGCTATATGAAATAATGAACATTTAATTGCTTGAGGGTATGTGATTTTTTTTTAATGGTCGCCCCAGAAAGCACCAGATGCCAGCTAGTTGGTTGCGTGACGCTACGTTCATATCTGCTTGCTCTGGTGCATGCTCTGGTTATCTCTTGCTTGGACTACTGCAATGCGCTTTATGTGGGGCTACCTTTGAAGGTGACCCAGAAACCACAATTAATCCAGAATGCAGCAGCTAGACTGGTGACTGGGAGCGGCCGCCGAGACCACATAACACTGGTCTTGAAAGACCTACATTGGCTCCCAGTACGTTTCCGAGCACAATTCAAAGTGTTGGTGCTGACCTTTAAAGCCCTAAACGGCCTCGGCCAAGTATATCTGAAGGAGCGTCTCCACCCCCATTGTTCTACCCGGACACCGAGGGTTTTCTGGCGGTTCCCTCCCTGTGAGAAGCCAAGTTACAGGGAACCAGGCAGAGGGCCTTCTTGGTAGTGGCACCCGCCCTGTGGAACACCCTCCCACCAGATGTCGAAGAGAAAAACAACTACCAGACATTTAGAAGACATCTTAAGGCAGCCCTGTTTAGGGAAGCTTTTAATATTTGATGCATTACTGTATTTTAATATTTTGTTGGAAGCCTCCCAGAGTGGCTGGGGAAGCCCAGCCAGATGGGCAGGGTATAAATTATTATTATTATTATTATTATTATTATTATTATTATTATTATTATTATTATTAACTTCCATGGAAGGGCCACAGCTCAGAGGTGTCGGGATCTCTGCTTGGCCAAGCTGATAAAGCTCATTTTCCTCCGGCTAAGTCCTTCGGAATTGCCTCCTGACGATAATTAATGACCTGAGCCTTTGATGAGGCCTCAGGCACATTCCCATCCAGCAGAGAATCAAAGCAGCAAGCGGAAGGGATGAGATTTATGGCTACATGGCTAAAGAGTTTTATTTCTCGCTACACAGACAGCAAAGAAAAATACATCTTAACCACTAACGTCACATCCGTCTCCCATCTCCCGTGAGACTTCCAACAGTCTGGACTGTCTCTGGAATGTAAACAGAGTCCTGTGACTCCAAAAGCTCTGCACAGTGGCAAACAGAAACTAACAAGAGGTACAGTACCTGCTTTGCATGGAGAAGGTCCCAGGTTCATTCCTCGGCATCTCCAGGTAGGGCTGGGAAAGCCACTGCCTGCCCATCTGAGTATCAAGCAACTCCCTGTGTTCCTATGACATATGCAGAATGAAAACTAAAACACAACAGAACAAAAATGAGCGTGTGTTAACTCTTATTTCTTTTACCAAGAGCAAATGATTCAGGGTTTGTTTGTTTTTTTGTTTAAGAAAATGCATTTGCCGCTGGTCTGTAAGAAAAGTGCATGCCAATTTACAACAATATGATGTTACAGAAACACCGACTGATACTGCAGAACCATCGAACCAAATTGCCTATGACCCTCCTCGCTCGAAGCCTCTTGTAAATCTTTTTGTTTATCACAATATCCAGAGAACGGAAAGATATTACATGCCATTAAAGACGTGCTGGAAACTCCTCCACTGTAACTCAGTCATAATCCTCCCCCCCCCCCATGTCTGTTGCCACCCCAATGTTTTTTCTCTCTCCTTTCTTTTCCCCAGCTCTGGTTATCAAACCATATTTTAGCTCCATTTCTGGGCTTGTGGGTAGAGGCAGGAGAGCAGTCGTCCATTAGTAAGTCTTCCAATAACACATATATATTTCAATCCATTATATAACCCAGCATTTCATGATAGTTATCTAACAGAAAGCTGTCCACAGGGAGATTCTATATTTTATGACACTTAGCAAAATCATCTTTGTACAACTCAATGGATTTCTTTCCAAAAATTTTTTAAAAATAAGTTTCCTACTTAATATAATCTCTGTATGGCACGGGTGAGGAGGGACTGACCTGGTGGCCTGACCTGGTTCACCCAGCTTTCGCCAGTGGCCTGCCAGTCCCAGCCCAGTATTCTGTCAAGCATGACAGCAGCAGCATTGCAGAGTCAGGCATGACAACACTCCATTTAGACTTCCATTTCAACCACCTAGCCCTATAAAGACCCAATCTCAGAGCTTCTTGGTGTGAGCACCTTGTCCATGTTCTTGGTCTGTTTCCTCGACTGCTTATTTGGAACTTGAGCCCTGCCAGGTTTTGCACCTGGTTCGAGAACTCAGTCCCTGTCTGTTTTGGACCATGTATCTGCTCCTGGGAGATGTATGGGGTGTTTTGAGAGGGGCAGTACCTCTGGCGGGGGACACATTGTGCTCCTTCTGAGGTAGTTTGTCCACCTTTGGTCCCTACCCTGCACTCAGCTCTCACCTGTGGCTCCTAGAAGCTGTCAGCATGCAACAGCAGCCACCCCCTGGGAATGACTTCGACTGGCCAGCTAAACCAGCTGAGGGTAGCTGATAGGTCTCAAACCCTCGGTGAGTTAGGGACTTCTGCTGCATAATAATAACAATAATAATAATTTATTATTTATACTCTGCCCACCTGGCTGAGTTTCCCCAGCCACTCTGGGCAGCTCCCAATCGAGTGTTAAAAACAATACAGCATTAAATATTAAAAACTTCCCTAAACAGGGCTGCCTTCAGAAGTCTTTTAAAGATAGGATAGCTGCTTATTTCCTTCACATCTGAAGGGAGGGCGTTCCACAGGGCGGGCGCCACTACCGAGAAGGCCCTCTGCCTGGTTCCCTGTAACCTCACTTCTCACAATGAGGGAACCGCCAGAAGGCCCTCGGTGCTGGATCTCAGTATCCGGGCTGAACGATGGGGGTGGAGATGCTCCTTCAAGTATACTGGGCCAAGGCTGTGAAGACAGGCATGTGAAGACAGGCTCTACCAGATGGAGTGGACAAAACCTATAGTGGGTCCAATGGTCAAGAAGGTGGTTTCTGCACGTGCTGTAGAGGGGTCTTGTAGTTTGGGCAGCCTGGGACCTCTATGCACGCTGCCCAGGCTTGTGTCTGCAGGAGGTCACTTCGGTGGTGCTAAGGCAGTGGTTTCACTTCATCACCAGAGGTCCTTTGTTTCTCTAGATCAGGCATAGAAGAAGAAGAAGAGTTTGGATTTGATATCCCGCTTTATCACTACCCTAAGGAGTCTCAAAGCAAACTCATAGGGAAACTCAGATGTTTTGGGACTACAATTCCCATCATCCCTGACCACTGGTCCTGTTAGCTAGGGATCAGGGGAGTTGTAGGCCAAAAACATCTGGAGGGCCGAGGTTGAGGAAGCCTGCTTTAGATGGATGGATGCCAGCAGCCATTTGCTCCTGGCTCACTTGAGCTGAAAACAACCCCCTTTGAATCCAACTGCCTGGAGCCTGAGGTTATCATCACAGAATTTGGGTACCGGACCAGGGATTTCAGCCATTCGTTCTGTCACTTCCTTAAAAGTGAAGATGCAGAATCTCTGGCTCACAGGACTAATTAACCCCACAAAGCTGCAAAGGATATAGTCTGAATGCGCACAACATGTTGTGTGGAAGTTTGCATTTGCAGGGAATTGTCGCAAGTGCAGGAAGGTGCAAAAAGAGGGTGGTGTATTTGTTTCAATTTTATGTTATTGATTACTCATTCCTGGTTCCCTTTCAGAAGCTGCCAGCATGTTGAAGAAACAATTGTTTATCTGAATCTCTCAGCATGTTGAAGAAACAATTGTTTATCAAAGGTGCGGCTTGTGGGGCTTTTGAAACTCCAGGGATCCACTGAGAACTGGCAGAACTGGAAGATGCCTGGGGACTCACATGAAGAGTTTGAATTTGATATCCCGCTTTATCACTACCCGAAGGAGTCTCAAAGCGGCTAACATTCTCCTTTCCCTTCCTCCCCCACAACAAACACTCTGTGAGGTGAGTGGGGCTGAGAGACTTCAGAGAAGTGTGACTAGCCCAAGGTCACCCAGCAGCTGCATGTGGAGGAGCGGAGACGCGAACCCGGTTCCCCAGATTACGAGACTACCGCTCTTAACCACTACACCACACTGGCACATGGAGGATTCTAGGCAGCTGTACTTCCTGCTTTACAGTTTTCAAGCCAAAGGAGGTATTAACCTCATGTTTGTTGTGTTGAAGCACCGTCCATGTAACAGCCAAGAAAAGCATCTTTATATAACAACAAATAAGGGACGCGGGTGGCGCTGTGGTCTAAACCACAGAGCCTAGGACTTGCCGATCAGAAGGTCAGTGGTTCAAATCCCCATGACGGGGTGAGCTCCCATTGCTCGGTCCCTGCTCCTGCCAACCTAGCAGTTCGAAAGCACGTCAGAGTGCAAGTAGATAAATAGGTACCACTCTGGCAGGAAGGTAAACGGCGTTTCCGTGCGCTGCTCTGGTTCACCAGAAGCGGCTTAGTCATGCTGGCCACATGACCTGGAAGCTGTACGCCGGCTCCCTTGGCCAATAAAGAGAGATGAGGGCCGCAACCCCAGAGTCGGTCACGACTGGACCTAATGGTCAGAGTTACCTTTACCTTTACTTATAACAACAAATATAATGTTTTTTGATATCTGTCGAAAACAAAGAAAGAAATACAACAACTTGGAACTGTGTGTGAAAAAAATGTAGAAATAATAATACGATGAGTCTAATCGGAAGTCAAATGTGTTTCTTTTCTTTTCTTTTTCCTTCTTCCATTCCCCCCTTCCCCTCCCTCCCTCCCTCCCCTTTCTTCTTCCTCTTTTTATTTCTTTTTTGTGTGTGTCTCCTTTCTTGGTCTTTTTCTTTTTGATATGTTAAGAAAGAGATAAAGAGATAAAAGTGTAATATGAAAACTTCAGTAAGTTAAAAATGAGGTTGTGTAATTATTTGTATTACTATTTATATATTGTTAAAATTGGTTAATTGTAATGCATTAATGTAGCAACTACTGTGGTGTGTTTTTTTTGTTAGTGTTGAATTCTAAATAAAGTATTATTATTTTTTAAAGAGCATCTGGCTGGCTCTATATAACTGCTTCTTCAGGTTTTATTCATCAGTCTAGAGCAGGAGTGGGGAACCTCAGACCTGGGCCCAGCAGCAGAGCATATGTCCGCGCTGCCCAGGGCAGGCACTCTCTCAAGGGGCATGGAGGGGTATGGAGGGTGCCATCCCAGGCCCAGGATAGCTGCTCGGTTGCATGGAGTGGTATATGCACCCTGTAGCCAGGGACGGAATGAGCTACCCATGGAAGCAGAGGAAGCCGCCAATGACAGACATTCAGCATGCCGCCCACCCATGACTCCCAAGCCTCCCCCAACTGTCAAAACGAAGGGGAAAGGGGGGAATGCCACCGCCAAAGCGGCGCAGCTCACCCCTTACTCTGACGGCTTGGGGTAGGTTTGGGAATTGCAGGTGGGCAGTGTGCCGAATGTCACCCCCCTCAGTGAAAACACCCGGGGCAGACTGCCCCCACTTCCTCCGCCCCCGCTTGGGCCACCAAATGTGGCACCACGCTTCTCTGTCTGGTTCTGTCCAGGAGGCTCCAGTGGCCAGCCTGGGTGGGCAGAGTCAGTCCAGGATTGATTTGATTGACATCTTATGCCCTTTTAAAATGTTGGGGTTTTTATGGGTGTGTGTGTGTTATTGGGTTGTTGCTTTTATATTATGTATTTTTGTGGTTTTATATTTTTATTTTATTCTGTGAACTGACCTGAGACCTCCAGGTGTACGGCAGTATATAAATTCTAATAATAATAATAATAATAATAATAATAATAATAATAATAATAATAATAATAATAATAATAATAATAGGCCTGAAGGTACTTTATTGAGAAGCTGCCAACTGCAGTTCCGCAGCTCACCAAGGAGGGGAGCTGCACACAAACCCAGCAGTGGGTTTCTGTTTGAGGACAAGGAAGAGCTGACACCTTTTTTTTCTTCTTTTTTTACAATTTACACCTGCACACACAAAAATGGCAGGGAGTTTGAAAGCCCACCTTCTTCCTTGGTCATCAGTAGCTCTACGGCACATGGCAGGAGAGACACTGCAAAGTGGGACATCACGATAAAGGCTTTTCCAGCTGCCCTTGGAAGCTCTGTAAGAAGCTACTGCGAGAGAGGGACTGAGAGCAACCTCATGAGAGGGTGGTAACACAAAGCTGTGAAACGCCCTTGTTATTTTTGCTATTAGGTGTTGCAAGTTGTTCCTGTAATCTTGTTATATTTATAGGATTGAAATGTGGGTGCCCCCCCTATAATTTTTCTTAAATTTTCTCTTTTAAATTTTAGAATATTCATTTAAACAACCTTAAAATATCATTGACTTCCCTTCTTCTCTTTCCATGGTTCATTTTGCATAACATAAATCCCTTCGTATCTTATATAAATTAAACCATTCAGTATTCCATTATTACACCCATCAAAACCCATTTACACTGTTGAATTTATCTTGACGCTGCCCACGTTTTTCAAATGTATACAATTTCTCCCCATATATTCAATAAACATTTTACAATCTTCTCTAAACGTACGTTCTTCTTGTTCTCTTATTCTATGTGTTAGGTCCGCAAGCTGCGCATGTTCCACGACCCCTGAAATGTGGGGTTTTATATATTATTACATTTGCTACTGTTTTGCTATGTTCTGTGAACCACCCTAAGACGTCTGGGTTTGGGCGGTATGTAAATTCAATAAATAATAATAAATAATAATGTGATCATAAAATTGTTTTCCTTGAAATGCATTCCTGTTTTCTTTGTTGTAAGCTGATTTGAGCATGGTGTGTGTGTGTGTGTGTGTGTGTGTGTGTGTGTGTGTGTAAAAGCGGCATACAAATAAAATGAATGAATGAATGTATAGTGGTACCTCGGGTTACGAACTTAATTCATTCCAGAGGTCCGTTCTTAACCCAAAACCATTCTTAACCCGAGGCTTACTTCCGCTAATGGGGCCTCCTGCTGCCGCAGTGCAATTTCCATTCTCATCCTGGGGCAAAGTTTGCAACCCGAGGTACTACTTCCAGGTTAGGGGAGTCTGTAACCCAAAGTGTTTGTAACCCGAAGCATTTGTAACCCGAGGTACCACTATATTGGTTGCATGATTCCCCACCCTTCACTCCTTGCACAGGACAAAATTCTTGGCATTTTAGTGGTTCTCAGTGTAGCTGTAGCGATGTATGGAAGTGAGAGCTGGACCATAAAGAAGGCTGATCGCTGAAGAATTGATGCTTTTGAATTATGGTGCTGGAGGAGACTCTTGAGAGTCCCATGGACTGCAAGATGATCAAACCTATCGATTCTTAAGGAAATCAGCCCTGAGTGCTCACTGGAAGGACAGATCCTGAAGCTGAGGCTCCAATATTTTGGCCACCTCATGAGAAGAGAAGACTCCCTGGAAAAGACCCTGATGTTGGGAAACATGGAGGGCACAAGGAGAAGGGGACGACAGAGGACGAGATGGTTGGACAGTGTTCTCAAAGCTACCAGCATGAGTTTGACCAAACTGCGGGAGGCAGTGGAAGACAGGAGGGCCTGGTGTGCTCTGGTCCATGGGGTCACGAAGAGTCGGACACGACTAAATGACTAAACAACAACACCAAGTGTAGCTGTTAATAAATGAAAGTGCAAATATTTTTTTCTGTTCTGCACTAGTCTCTTAAATAGCCGTAATGATGCCGCAAAGCCATTTCAGGGGGGGAGTGTCATCGAAAGCTGAGAGCTGATACTGTCTATGATGAGAGAAGTCGTGGATGCTTTAGCTGAGATTCCTGCATTGCAGGGGGTTGGACTAGACAACCCTTGATTCTGTGATTCCAAGTGCCAGGCAGCTAAATGCAAGCTACAGCAAATACTGACTGGAGTGAGCGTGTATTTGCCATAGATTAGATGGGGGGGGGGAGGAAACAGCTTATGGATAAACAAGAAAGCTGTAGATGGCATTAAGATGGCTGAATGCTCTATAAATTAAGTGACTAGCTGCAGCCAATTTGAGAGTGAGAACATTTCACATTTCAATTACAGACGGAAAAATATTATGTGGGAGTATTCTTAGAAGTGTGATTATGTTCGAGAGGCACATTTAAAATGCAGCAGTCTCGACGCTTGATAGGGAAATGATACTGTGGTAGCCATAATCAAAAATTAGAGGAAGTGGGTGTTAGGGAGGCTACCAATTGTGAAGCTAAATGCTACTTTGAAACAGAGGCATACTGGCTGCAAAACTCAGATTTTAACGAGCAATATTATCGGAAAGGAATTGGGGGAACTTCAGAAAGCCGCAGGACTGAAAAACCAAAGGAAAAGGGTGTTAGAAAGCACAGCAAGTCATCTGTCCAGCAGTAAGTCCCATGGATTAGCCCTACTAATGTCTAGAGGTAAAGGGACCCCTGACTGTTAAGTCCAGTTGCGAACGACTCTGGGGTTGCTGTGCTCATCTCTCTTTACTGGTTGAGGGAGCCGACGTTTGTCCGCAGACAGCTTCTGGGTTATGTGGCCAGCATGACTAAGCCGCTTCTGGCAAAACCAGAGCAGCACACGGAAACACCGTTTACCTTCCCGCTGGAGCGGTACCTATTTATCTACTTGCATTTTGATGTGCTTTCGAACTGCTAGGTTGGCAGGAGCAGGGACCGAGCAATGGGAGCTCACCCCATAGCAGGGATTCAAACCACCGACCTTCTGATCGGCAAGCCCAAGGCTCTGTGGTTTAGACCACAGTGCCACCCGCGTCCTCTAATGTCTCTTAGAAGTAAATCCTATTGAACCAATGAGACTTACACCCAGGAAAGTGTGTATATAGCCCCCGTTCTTCAGTCGGATCGCTTATCATGCAGCATGGGACACATGTTTCTATATACAGCTGCAAGATAACTTTTCCGAGTGAGGTATAAGCTGTCCTGGAACATGACTGGGGAGGAGGAAATAACTCAAGTACTTCAAATACTTATGTATATTATTATGCAGCAGGACTGAACTAGATGACCTTAAAAGGTGCCCTCCCAATTCTATATGCCACTTACTGGTATTCTCAGATACCTTGCCCAGAAGTTCCCAGATGGTGCTGAATGGAGAGGCCAGACTTCTGATGGGGCACCGGTCAACAACATGTGACGCCATGCTTAAGATATCTGCAACTGGCTCCCCATCTGCTGCCGAGGGAGGTTCAAGGTCCTTGTATTGACATGCAAAGCCTTGAACTACATAGGTCCAGGGGACTTTTGGAACTGCCCTTGGGTCCTTATGCCCAACTTCAGGGGCAGCCCAAGATTTTTGGGACCTGGGGTGAAAGGACCCCCACCACCTCCAGTTGTTGAAAGCCACAGGAGGGGAGACTGCTGTCGCACTCAGGTCCTGCTTGTAGGCTTCCCATGGGCATCTGGTTGCTACTGTGAGAATGTTGGACTTGATGGGCTTTTGGTCTGATCCCCCAGGTTTTTCCTTAACTTCTTGTTCACGAAGAACCTCTGTATACAGGCATGTAGCAGGTGCAAGAGGACAGGGAACTAGGTGAGCAAGGCCTAAACTAGACTTTTGCCCAGGCATACATCAAGCTGAGAAAATAGATTGACAGTTGCTAAGACCTTGAAGACATCCAGGACAGCTAAGAATCTTTCTTTCTTTCTTTCTTTCTTTCTTTCTTTCTTTCTTTCTTTCTTTCTTTCTTTCTTTCTTTCTTTCTTTCTTTCTTTCTTTCTTTCTGAATTCCTTCCTTCCTTCCTTCCTTCCTTCCTTCCTTCCTTCCTTCCTTCCTTCCTTCCTTCCTTCCTCCCTCCCTCCCTCCCTCCCTCCCTCCCTCCCTCCCTCCCTCTCTCCCTCCCTCCCTCCTTTCTTTCTTTCTTTCTTCTTTCTTTCTTTCTTTCTTTCTTTCTTTCTTTCTTTCTTTCTTTCTTTCTTTCTTTCTTTCTTTCTTTCTTTCTTTCTTTCTCCTAAGCTCTGTGTCACTGACACAGTTCAAGAAGGTGCGAAAGAATTCAAGGAGGTTTGGAGCAGGGTCAGTAAGAAGTGTGGCCAGATGCACCGTGTTGCACACAAGAGTGGAGGGGGCAGAGTGTGTTGTGCGTGTGTGATGTCATGCGTGCTCTGCATCATTGGGAGGAGGCCAAATGGGGAGTCCAGCACAACGCAGTTCAATGGCTGGCTCCTCCTGAGCACGAGAGAGGAAGTTTTATGGATGACATCACACACACAAGTGAAGTTGGGATGAGGATGAGTGGAGAGCCCAGCACAGCGTGGCTTCCTTCAGTGGCGAAGCTGCATGCTCTGGCACTGGGGGTAGAGAGCAGGCGGGGGCGTGGCTGGTGCACATCCCGGGGGGGATTCACGCATGTTCCGGGGGCATGGTACATCACCCACGGGGCATGGTGCTCATCCTGGGGTGTGACACCCTGCACAGTTGGGGGGTTTCCGCCGTGTGTGTTCGGGGGCAGCTGTGATGGTACCCCCTCCCCAATGGTGCCGGGGGCGGTGTGCTCCTCCTGCCCCCCATTCCTCCACCAGTGGCTTCCTCTCATGCCTAGGAGGAGCCAGCCATTGAACTGCATCACACTCAGCCTCCTCAACACTGAGGGGGCCCGGCCCCCTGCCAGAAAATATTGAGGGGAACCGAAGACCCCACCACTCCTAGGAGTTGGTGCTCCTGAGTGTGACCCAGGGCTAGAAGCAGTCCTAAGGACTGGAGTGAAATCCCTGGCATACAGCTGCTCTGAAGCCTTATATCCACCCATGACCTTGACAATGTTTGCACCATGTTTAGAAAACATGCATGTTGCCTCCTGCACTTCATTCATTGTTGTTTTTAATCATGCTGTGTCATTGGAGGAGGCAGCACTGTGATCTTGGTTCACATTCCCTTTTTTTATAAAAAAAGATATTTATTAAAGTTTTTAAAAATATAACAATGAAAATAATAATAATAAAAAGAAACAAAATACAAAATACAACATAAAAACAGTTAAAAAACAAATAATTTTCCATAATATATCTTCCTTACGCTTATTTCCCCAGACCTCCTCATACCTCCCTTCTTTGTATTCCACTTCAATTTGTTAGTTCAGCAAATCCTTACCATTAAGCTTTTATCCATTTATAAACCTTTTTTTCGTATCTCCTAAAGCATTACAGCTGGAAACCCCTTAGTTTCTATCCAACATCCTTCTAACATTCATTAATTTTACAATATTTCTGTAGTCTTTAAATTTCTTCCAGTCTTCTTTCACCAACTCTTCTCCCTGGTCTCGGATTCTGCCAGTCATTTCTGCCAATTCCATGTAGTCAATCACCTTCATCTGCCATTCTTCCAGAGTGGGTAAATCTTGTGTCTTCCAATACTTTGCAATGAGTGTTCTTGCTGCTGTTGTAGCATACATAAAAAAAGTTCTGTCCTTCTTTGACACCGATTGGCCGACAATGCCCAGGAGAAAGGCCTCTGGTTTCTTCAGGAAGGTATATTTAAATACCTTTTTCAGTTCATTATATATCATTTCCCAGAAAGCCTTAATCTTTGGACACGTCCACCAAAGGTGAAAGAATGTACCTTCCGTTTCTTTACATTTCCAACATTTGTTATTGGGCAAATGATAGATTTTTGCAAGCTTGACTGGGGTCATGTACCACCTGTATATCATTTTCATAATATTCTCTCTTAAGGCATTACATGCCGTAAACTTCATACCTGTGGTCCATAACTGTTCCCAGTCAGCAAACATAATATTATGTCCAACATCTTGTGCCCATTTAATCATAGCAGATTTCACAGTTTCATCCTGAGTATTCCATTTCAACAGCAAGTTACACATTCTTGACAGATTCTTAGTTTTGGGTTCTAACAGTTCTGTTTCTAATTTTGACTTTTCCACCTGGAAGCCAATTTTCTTCACATTCCCAGCAGTCTAATAAATGGAAGCTTCCTCCATAGGCACTGGTGTACTCAGTTCCCTGCTTGGGGCAAGGTTTCTGAAGGAGCAGGAAGGCCACTAAGTCCTGCCTTGACCTGCTGCCAGGCCACCCGTTGGACCTCTTCTGATATCATGGCTCCGCATGACACAGGCGTACATGCCTTCTGCCTCATGCTGCTGCTGCTGCGAGACCACAACCATGCAAGCTGTAGGAAAGGAAGGAGGAGGCAGCAGCTCGTTTTGTTTTACAGCCTTAGCGACCGAACCCTCCCCTCGCCTCGTTGGGCTTTACGATCCATAGGACCTTTTGCCTCGTGAGCATCTCTGAAATTAACGCTGTTAAAAAAGTGTGCAGAAGGTCTGTGGAGGTGGGTGGCCTGCCTGATTAAATAAGGCTAAATAAAAGGGTCATCAACATCTGCCACAGAGGGGCAGAAGAAGAAAGGCAGCAGTTGGGGCAGAGGGGCTGTGTGTGTGTGTGTGTGTGTGTGTGTGTGTGTGTGTGCGCGCGCGCGCACGCACATGCCCGCGCAAAGCAAAGACCTGACTGGGAAGCACTGAAAGTCCATCAGCTCCCGCCAACTAGCTGGCTCCCCAGGGAGAAATATTTCTAGTTTAATGATCACCATAAAATGAAGAGAGCTTCTTCAAAATGCAAGCCTCTCCTCTGAGTTGGTTTTCTGGATGAGAGGGGATGTGGGGACCATTAAATGGGATTCTGAGTCATAGCATAACTAGCTTAAGAAAGGAGCTTGTAGGATCAGTGCTTTGAATAGGGCAGCATTGCTCAGATTTAGGCTCCCATCTGGGGAACCAAAATTGGGGAAGTCCAGCTTTCACCTAGAATCATAGAAATGCTAGGTTCTCTGGCTGAAATGGACTATCTGTTGTAGTGGAAGACTGGGAGACACAGAAGGCATCAGCACTCCACCCCTGGACATTCCGGGCCAGAGGCTTTGGCTCTATGTGACTCCCCCAACTCAGAGGGCATGCCCATGCAGCCCTAACCACTTCTGTGGTATAGGAGCCAGTGGCTGAAGAATTGTGCAATGCCCCTTTAGGAAAAGGAGAGGAGCTCCTCAGAGAGGGTGGAGCTAATACTTGGCCCAGACTAGGGTGCCATTGAAGCATAAGCCACAATGAAGCTGTCCAGGGTACTGAATTATGATTCTGCATAGTTCAGCGATGGCCAAACTTGGCCCTCCAGCTGTTTTCGGACTACAACTCCTATCATCCCTAGCTAACAGGACCAGTGGCCAGGGATGATGGGAATTGTAGTCCCAAGACCGCTGGAGGGCCAAGTTTGGCCATCACTGGCATGGTTTGTGTCAACTCTGTTCCGATGGGTGTTGCTCTTCCAGTAAGCAACATTGCTTTAAATCAGGGGTGGGAAACTCTCAGTTCAAAGGCTTGATCTGTTCCCCCTCGTCAAATTTTCCATGGCATCTAGCACTCCACTGATTTTAGTGACAAGTCCTCTCCTCAGCTGATCTGCATGGATCAGCTGAGGAGGGGGGAGGGTGTGTGTGTGTGTGCATGCGTGTGTGCCTGGCTTTGTGTGTATGCAAGAGTGTGGGGTAGTCACATCCCGTAATAGCACGCAGTTCCTGGAAAGCTGGCTAAAGGTGAATGTGATTCATAAGCCAAACCCAATTAGTCACCCCTGCTTTAAGCTAGGCTTCCATAAGAGCTTTGAACTGAACTAGGGCAGGTCCCAAATTTCCGAAATTAAAACGGTAGCATATTGTGCAGTGCTGTCGATTTCAATTAATTATTATTATGTCATTTATGTACCACTTAATGTTAAAATGGGCTTCTAAGGGGTTTCCAAGCATAAAAATCAATGATGCAAACAGTAAAATAGAAATGTCCATAGCTGAAGCATTCAATAGAACAATCCCATCAAAGCAACATGCAAATTAAAACAGGAGACAGATGTCCAGAGATCAAGGGGATTCCTGTGTAAACAGGTGTATCTTCAAAAGCCGGTGGAATGCCAATGCAGATGGGACTGCTTGCATTTTAGCAGGGGGTGCATTCCATAATAGGGGTGCCACCAGTGAAAAAACCCCACATCTGGAAATTAAAACAGAGACAGAGCTCCAGACAATTAGGCCTTGACAATATTAACCAAGTTCCATTTCTTCAACATAATGCCCTTATTGGACAACGGAAGGAAAGTTGATCTTCAACGGAAAATACATGGAAGTTGTATTTCTATAACAGACTTGGCAATTGTGCTCATCAATGGTCAGAAAGGCATGTCTCCAGGTGGGCAAGATTTGCTAAACTGGATGAGATTTTATTGCCCATTTGTTGCTGGCAGTGGCTGGGACCCATTCCTGATGAGCAGGTGACTTGGGAAGATCAACAGTATAAACATGATGGGTGACCCTCTCCAATCCCTCTCCAATCCTATACCCATCACCCAAATTCACTTTGGGCTCATATATGCACTGAAACAGCTTCTCTAAATGCACACCTCTAGCATGATGGAGGAAATGACACATGTGCATGGGTGCTGCAATTGCACAGTCCAGCCACTGGGGATGCATGCATATATCCCAGGTTCCGGCAAAAATTTTCAGCAGGGGGCCAGTCTGCTCTCCCTTAGACCTTGTGGGGGGCCGGGCGGCAGTGACGGCAGCGGCGGAGGGACGATGAGCGGTGCGCGAAAGGGCTCCGGAGAGGGCCTGCTTTAAATGGCGGCCGCTCAAGCGATCACGCTGCTGCTGCTGGCACCAATCAAAGCCCACCCCCCCTTCTCCACAAGGTGGGGAGAAGCCAGAAGGAGGGAGGGAGGAGGTGTCACCTGGTGTGTGTAAGGGGGGGGAGTGGCACAGCCCAAACAATCAGAATCAGATCCACGCCGATCCATGCGTCGATTCCTGGACTGTTCGCGGGCCAGATCCAGAGGGCAATTGAGCCGGCTGCGGCCCCCATGCCTTAGTCATCTGACCCATGATATATCTCCTGTTAAAGGAAGTTGGGCATTGTCTTGGCTCCTATCCCAAAACATGCAAGTAAAATACAAGCTCAGCAGTAGGCAAAGGGATCAGGAGTCATGGTATAGGAGTTCAGGAGCAGGGCCATTGGGATAGGTAGATCTGCTCATATCTGTGAAGGTGGTGCCTGGTTCTAGGTTGCTGTTCAGTTCAGTTGCCGCCACCTTCTGTTTTGCATCCCCAGTCGGCTGCTCAAAGCCCTTGCCAACCTCCAATGAGTCTCTCTACTCAGTAAAGAACAGGCACCCCCAAACTCAGCCTTCCAGCTGTCTGGGGACTACAAGTCCCTTTTGGAATAACACCAGGGGGTCCACGCAGCCCCCGGGGTGAGACAAACCTCTCTGGCGTCTTCCTGATAAAGGGCAGCTCAGGACGTCCATAAATCTCCAGTCCCGGTACACTTCCAGCAACACATAACAGAAGTCTATGTGCTCGCCAATCACTCAACTCAGAAGAGTATAGCAGAAACGAGGCGGAGCTTGGAGTGTGCATCCTAAGTATTTATTAAGCAATATATACAGGGCAAAGGAATCATGGCATCCTCCGCCTTCTTCTCCAAGAGAGTGAGAGAGAATAATCCCTAGCTAACATCATCCCTAACTAACAGGACCAGTGGTCAGGGATGATGGGAATTGTAGTCCCCAAGCAGCTGGAGGGCCAAGTTTGGGGGTGCCTGATATAGAAGGTTGGAGTGAGAGACAGCACCTCTGTTTTCCCTTCCAAAGTGGCTGAAGTCAGTGAAGAAAGAGGAGATCCCCTCCTCTATTCCAGGTTTCCATAATCACTCCCCCTCACCTGTTTCTTCCTTCTACTGTGTTAGAGCCTGCCAATCCATACTCAACCCCAACAATACTTTGTAGGGTGTGATGGCCTGGGAATCCAATTCAGAGGCCGAACCGGAGGAACTCCAGCCTGCACAGGAGTCCCCGCCTCCAGGGCCGGCTGAGCTGGGACAGGGCCTCGACTCTGAGGCGCCTGCACCTGTGACGGATCCTCAGGAGCAGGCACCAGGTGAATCTACTCTGGCTCCGGAGGGGATTGAGGACACATTGCCTACAGGTGCGCCTCTCCCAGCCCTGTCAGGGGAAGGCGAGTCTCCCCCTGGGTCCAGTAACCCTCCAGCCTCTCCTGAGCTGCAGAGGCTCAGGGCAGAGAGGCGGAGGGAACTGGTTTCTCCCAGGAGGAGTGCTCGCCTTAAGGCCAGAAGAGGTGGGTCACCTGGGGGCCGGGACCGCCCCTGGCCTCAGAGAAGATAAAGGCCAGTCAGCCCGGTCCCAGGTTGTGGGAGCAACGTCGTTGAAGAGCTGTTTCGGCCAGCACCCAGTCCTGTTCCCCCAGAGTTCCTGTCCTTGCCCGGCTCCTCACTTCGGACCCCGCTTCGCCCGTGGAGGACTGTCTGCCGACCCTCGACTCAGGTCCTGGACCTCGCCCCATGGTAACCTCCCCCTGGGGCCAGCACATAGGGCTTATAACAGGCCTCTGAAGACCCGAGATGAGAAGCAGGGGTCTGAAGGCAGGCTCCCCTCCACACCAAGCAGCTGATTTGCATGATTTTAGATTCATTTAAGGGGCTATGCTCCAGAAGGACATTGAAATATCACATGTACACACTAGAATAAAAATTGAATGATACCAGCCTAATGGAATTAAGTTGGTTGCTGAGAAATCTACATTCCTTCTCAAGCAAACGTAACATTCTTCTCCCCCGATGCAGCCATCCATGCCAATGCAATTTAGAGGCCAGGAGAGATGTTACAGTCGTAATGCAATTATGGCATTGAACCTCATTTGAATCTTGCTCTTAATGCAATCAGCTACATCCAGCAGATACGGGAAGGATGTAACTTACAAGGAGAGCAGGCCATTTTGATGGGACAGCTGGTTCGCATTGCATTTCCAAACATGTCCTGCTTCATTTTAGGGGTCAGGAGCCAAACTTGCTACCAATGATCTCTGTTTCTGAAACTGGGTGCCTGATCCATTGAGGAGACACAATTTTGAATCTCATGTTAGGCATGAAATTGTCATTGAAGAATGCTAAAGAGGATGGCAATAGCTTAAAGCCACATAAGTAGCAGGTTTTAAATGGATGAATGAAGTGGTAGATTTAGACCAGGGATAGAGAAGCTGAGGTCCTCCAGATGTTGCTGGACTTCTACAACTCCTGGCAACATCACTGAACATTGAGGGGCTAATGTGAGTTGAAATTCAATGATATACATTTAACAAAAATAGATGAAGGAACACTTAGAATAGATAGGATAGAGGGATAGGAGTAGCAGTTACAATTCTTCATTGACATAGTCAGCCACAGAAACCCCAGTTTTCCTTCACATATCCTTAATTGAAAATTGCAACTCCTCCATATACTAGGAATACACACCAGCTTTGGGTGAGAGCTGAATACTGCAAAAAATTGGGATGATATTGCGGATTTGCAGCCCCTTGAGTCAAAGCACAATGTCGATAAACCCTGAGTCTAGTCTAGTGCCACTCTGTTCTTGTACTTTTCTGTGTTATATACACAGCTTTATATGTTCTTCTCTATTTCTCTAGCTCCATGGGCATTGCAGTAAATGAGGCTATCCAAAATGTCACCTGCAGAGCATTGAAGAAATCTGGATTTTACCATAAAGTGGTGGGGGGATACTTTTTTTAAGGTTAAAAGATTCACTGAAGCATTTTATAAAAACTTAGGTTGCTTTGCTTTAACAACAACAGCCCACAAGTCCACAGTATTCCAGCGGCAGCGTTATAGACACCGTCACATTTTAAGGACCATTGGAGGACACGGTCAACTGAAAGAAAGGGCCACATGAAGCTGCAAAGTTTTAAAAAATATATTAGCAAGCCTGCTCTTCCCTCTCCAAAAGAAATATGAAGGAAAGTGTTCCCAGATCCTATTTGTTTGCAATTTGGCCAAATAAATCCATTCTAGAGGCCCTCCAGTGCCTGCAAATTTTATTCACTTTGGCCAATGGGGGGGAAGAGTTTTAGCTGTTTTTAGATTCCCAGTGATAGTGAAGCTCACAGAGCTTCATTTTATACAGAGAAGCTTAGAACACAAAATGCAGATCAAAGCAGAGAGAGCACAAGGTGACTCAGAAACAGTAGAATTTTACAAAATGCACAGGTACGTGGCAAATCTTGGGAACTGTGAGCATCCTGGGCATATATCTGCAGCAGAAAGTGTGTGGAGACAGAGACTCACTGCATCCCTCTATGCCAGGGATTATACACATGGGGAAGCATTCAACTGAGAAGCTCTCCTGAATCTTATTTATTATTTTTTCACAAAGGGAAAAAAACACCTTTACAAATGTTAACATAATCCCTAAGTTACTTTATCAATTGACTTCCTGTCCTCCGCTTCCATGGTTTCCATATCTACCCCTGAATGCTACATATTTCCTCTATACTAGTCAATAAATTTGATTTAACCTATTTGTCTTTATAATTCGTGCTGTTCCTCATCTTTCAAGTCCTGCTTGCGTTTTCATCTCGCTATAGTAGATCTTTAAATACTCCATTAAAAGTTTCCAGTCCTTAATGAATTTTCCGTCATTTTGGTCTCTAATCTTTGCTGTCAGTATTGCCAGCCCTCCTGAATCTAATTATTCCATGATGCGTAAGGCTGGTCATGTTACGAGGTTACATTTTCAGATGGATCTTTAAATTACCGTAGGTCAACACTTTCAAAAAGAAAAAAAGGGAAAGGGGGGAAAAACAGTGTGTGCAGCAGCAGCCAGAAGGGGTTCTTCCAAATACTTTCCCAAATGGACATTCTTTGAGGATCAGTTGATGCAGACAGACACATGCACTTCCATCAGGCCCAATTAGGACCATGAGCCAGATCAGGGCCATGGCTTTTATAAAGTGTAATGTACAGGCAAGCAGTTTTGTCTTTCTGTGTCTTGATGGCATAGGCAGTCACTTGCTTTATTTTTAAATGCCCTTTGCCGTTGTCCCTGTCAGAATTTTCCCCCACTGAGCAAATCCTCAAGCACTTCTGTTTTCCTTCCCTCTCAGTGATCATGGTCACTGCTAATTCAAGCATGCCAAATCTTAAAAGGGAAGAGGTCTGGAGCGGAATAGATACTAACGTGACAGGAGCAAAGCGGGGAGCAAGTGAGAGATAAAGGTTTGTGTGTGTAGGAAACGGGTGTCAGAAGCCACCCACTCCATCTTTTCTGTTTTTCACGTCTGGGCCGAACTGAAAGGAGGTGGGTGTCTTCTTGATCATCTCACGCTCTAAGAGAGTGGGAAAGTGGAGAAGGAAAACTTTTGTCCCCCTCTCTCATAAGACTAGAACCTGGAGGGTTAATCAAGAAAGCTGAATGCTGGAAGATTCCGGACAGGCAAAAAGAAAAGGCTTCTTCACACAGTGTTGAAGGAGTTGGGTATGCTCAGCCTAGATAAGAGAAGACTGAGAGGTGTTATGATGTTGTTGTTTAGTCATTTAGTCGTGTCTGACTCTTCGTGACCCCCTGGACCAGAGCATGCCAGGCACTCCTGTCTTCCACTGCCTCCCGCGGTTTGGTCAAACTCATGCTGGTAGCTTTGAGAACACTGTCCAACCATCTCATCCTCTGTCATCCCCTTCTCCTTGTGCCCTCAATCTTTCCCAACATCAGGGTCTTTTCCAGGGAGTCTTCTCTTCTCATGAGGTGGCCAAAGTATTGGAGCCTCAGCTTCAGGATCTGTCCTTCCAGTGAGAACTCAGCTGATATGATTAGAAGGGACCAGTTGGTTAAAGGGGTACAGGTCGGAGCTAAACAGTACAAATTGAGGGCCTTTGCAGATGACTTGGTACTTACTTTACAAGAGCCAGACACCAGTACGAAAAGGGTTTTAGAATTAATTCAAGCATTTGGTCAAGTTGCAGGATTTAAGTTGAACAAACAAAAAACTAAAGTATTGGAGAAAAACTTAACAGTTACTGAAAGGGAGCGGTTTCAGAATGAAACAGGATTAATTGTGGCAAAGAAGGTGAAATACTTGGGGATTAATATGACATCTAAGAATATGAATTTATTTAAAGACAATTATGAGAAATGCTGGACAGAAGTAAAAAAAGATCTAGGAATATGGTCAAATTTGAAGCTTTCCTTGTTAGGCCGAATTGCTGTTATTAAGATGAATGTTTTGCCTAGAATGTTGTTTTTATTCCAAACATTGCAAATTGTGGACAAGATGGACTGTTTCAAGAAGTGGCAGAAAGATATTTCGAAGTTTGTCTGGCAGGGCAAAAAACCCAGAATAAAATTTAAGATTTTAACTGACGCAAAGGAAAGAGGGGGATTCGCCCTGCCGGACTTAAAACTGTACTATGAATCAGCAGCTTTCTGCTGGTTGAAAGATTGGCTACTTCTTGAGAATACAGACATTTTAGATTTGGAAGGGTTTAATAATGTTTTCGGATGGCATGCATATATATGGTATGACAAGGTGAAAGCTCATAAAGTTTTTAAAAATCACATTGTTAGGAAAGCATTATATAATGTTTGGATTAGATATAAAGATTTGTTGGAAAATAAAACCCCAAGGTGGTTGTCGCCAATGGAGGCTAAAGCTGTGAAAAAGCTTAACATGGAGGCCAATTGGCCAAAATACTGGGAAATTCTGGAACAAGAGGGTGATAAACTGAAATTACAGAGTTATGAGAAATTGAAGGTTAAAGTACGAGATTGGCTCCATTATTATCAAATAATGGAGGTGTGTAAACAGGGCAGGAAAATTGGCTTCCAGGTGGAGAAATCAAAACTAGAAACAGAACTGTTAGAACCCAATACTAAGAATTTGTCAAGAATGTACAACTTGTTGCTGAAATGGAATACACAAGATGAAACTGTTAAATCAGCCATGATTAAGTGGGCACAAGACATTGGTCATAACATTATGTTTGCTGACTGGGAACAGTTGTGGACCACCGGTATAAATTTACGGCATGTAATGCCTTAAGAGAGAATATTATGAAAATGATATACAGGTGGTACATGACCCCAGTCAAGCTTGCAAAAATCTACCATTTGCCCGATAATAAATGTTGGAAAAATGTAATGAAATTGAAGGTACTTTTTACCACTTTTGGTGGACGTGCGCGAAGATTAAGGCTTTCTGGGAAATGATATATAATGAAATGAAAAAGGTACTTAAATGTACTTTCCCCAAGAAACCAGAGGCCTTTCTCTTGGGCATTGTCGGCCAATTGGTGTTAAAGAAAGATAGGACTTTTTTATGTATGCAACTACAGCAGCAAGAATTCTCATCGCAAAGTATTGGAAGACACAGGATCTACCCACTCTGGAAGAATGGCAGATGAAGGTGATAGACTATATGGGACTGGCTGAAATGACTGGCAGAATCCGAGACCAAGGGAAAGAGACGGCGGAAGAAGATTGGAAGAAATTTAAAATTTATCTTAAGAAATATTGTAAAATTAATGAGTGCTAAAATGTTGAGGTTATAGAAAAAAGGGGATTGCAGCTGCAAAAGATCAAGTAAAAGAGAAGAACAAGGGAAAATTAGATAAATTTAAGAGGGAGGATTTGCTGAAATAAATTTGGAAATAGGGATGCAGAAAGGGGAGGTATGGGGAAGTCGGTGAAGTAGGGTTTAAGAAAAAAGGATTTGAAATTATACATGTTTGTTTGTGTGTTTGTTTGTTTGTATTGTGTACTGTTTGTGTTTATATAAATGAGAACTCAGCTGATTTCCTTCAAAATGGATAGGTTTGATCTTCCTGCAGTCCATGGGACTCTCAAGAGTCGATGGCCATCCCCAAATATCTACATGGGGGATGGAACAAGCTTGTTACCTCCTGCTCTGGAGGGTTGGACTCAAACCAATGGATTCAAATTACCAGAAAAGAGATTCTGAATAAGCAGTAGGAAGAACTTTCTGGCACTGAGAGCTGTTCAACAGTGGAACGGACTACCGCAGAAAGTGGTGGACACTCCTTCATTGGAAATTTTTAAAGAGAGGTTGGATGGCCATATGTCAGGAATGCTTATCTGTGAGTCCTGAATCGCAGGGGGCTGGCCTAGAAGACCTTTGGATCACCTACAATTCTATGAACGGGAAACCTGTTGCTCTCTGGATGCTGTTGGAATCCAGTTCCCATCAACCTCAACCAGCATGGCCAATGGTCAGGGATGATGGGGGCTCGATTCCTGCAACATCTGGAGTGCCATAGTTTCCTGCCTTGGAGAAATGATCAGCGTGCCAATATAGGAACCTAGCGTTAGAAACAGTGTGATGAAGAAGATGAGCTCTTATTACCACTAAAATAAATGAAAATCGATGTTTTGGCTGGAATGTCAGAGAAGTGCTCTCTCTCTCTCTCTTAGTCTTCCCTAATCACATCAATGAAGATTATAGCTGCAATGGACAAGCCCCATTCACTCAGGCTATAACTTTAATTAAGAGGATTAAGAGAGATTTAGTGGTTGGAATTAACATTGCGAAGACAGGTGATTCCCCCCCCCCCCCGAAAATCGTATAATAGTAACAAGTCCAAAATCTTACATCTGGGAATCACACTTTCTGCCCATTAGAACAAAGGCTTTGAGAATTCCTCTTTGATACAGTGTGTGTATATGCACTGAAATTGGCTTTTAAAAGAAAGCTCCTGCCACCGCAATTATTATATGTGATTGGGGACTACCGATACCTGCAGCAGTTAAAAGGAAAGATCGTATTGCAGTGGTACAGCTGCCTGCTTTGTATGCAGGAAGTTCATGGTTCAATTCCTGGCTCAGAAGCTCCAGGGGGTGCAAAACTCTGTGGCTAGACTGTTGATGGGGACAGACTATCGCCAGAACATAACTCCAATGCTCAAAACTCAGCATTGGCTGCCCATATGCTAGGTTCAAGGTCCTTGTGTTCATCTACAAGGCTTTTAACTAGCTGGGTTCAGGATATCTCAGGATATGCCTGAACCCTTAGGTCCCTGCCTGATCTCTGAGGTTTTCAAGGGACGTCAGCGGGTCCTTCCTGGCCCCTGCCCCACCAGGAACCGTGTGTTTAGTATTGTGAGGTCAGTTCTATGGAACACCCTTCCAGTTGAGGTCAGACAGGCCCACTCCCATAAGATGTCAAGGAAATAAAAAGTCACCTGTCTTTTAGAAGACATCTGGAAGCATCCCTTGTTTAGGGAAGTTTTTACTGTTTGATGTTTTACTGTGTTTTTAATGTTCTGTTGGGAGCCGCCCCGTATATACGTGGAGTATAAATAAATTATTATTATTATTACACATGGGTAGGCAAACTAAGGCTCGGGGGCTGGATCCGGCCCAATCACCTTCTAAATCCAGCCTGTGGACGGTCCGGGAATCAGCTTGCATTTTGCAAATGGCTTAGAGACTATTGTAGTTAAGTGGTATGTTGTTTAAACGAAGGAATCCCCAGCATCTCCAGGCAAGGCGGGGAAAGATTCCTGTCTGAATCTCTGGGTAACCCTTGGCCAGTCATTTTACTTGATACTGAATGAGACGGACCAGCATTATGACTCTGGCATGGGAGGTGCATTTCTTTAAAGTGCCCTGTCTAGGACCCACGTACCTACGGGACCGCCTCTCCTGGTATGCCCCATGGAGGACCTTTTTGGACAACATTTTGGAGGTCCCAAGTCACAAGGTGGTTAGATTGGTCTCAACTAGGGCCAGGGCCTTCTCAGTACTGGCCCCGACCTGGTGAAACGCTCTGTCACAAGAGACTAGGGCTCTGCAGGATTTGACATCTTTCCGCAGGGCCTGTAAGACAGAGCTGTTCTGCCTGGCCTTTGGTATGGATTCAGTCTGACCCTTATGTTTCCCTCCCTTATGGTCTGGATTTATTGGCTACTTTTAAAATGAGGCTGCATTTTAAATTGCATTTTAACCTGCATTTTGAATTGGTCTCTCCCCCCCCCCTTATGTTTTTAGTGTGATTTTATTGGTGTTAGCTCCCCTGAGCCCGGCTCTGGCCAGGGAGGGCAGGGTATAAATAAATTTATTATTATTATTATTATTATTATTATTATTATTATTATTATTATTAAGATCGAGGGTGGTCCCATGTTTAATGTGCTCTCCCTCCACTGTTGGAGGCAGTCACAAGCAGGGAGGGCATTGTTGAGGCCAGGTCCTGCTTCCAGGCTTCCCATAGGTTGACCACTATGAGAACAGAATGCTGGACTGGATGAGTCATTGGCTAGGGTTGTGCGCTGGCTCTGGTCCAATCCTAGATCCCAAACCGAATCAGGCTGAATGACGAGTGGGTCAATCTATGATTTGGGTTGGGTGAGCTGAGGCAGCTCTTGATCACCCAAGGTTGGATAAGGTTCACCCGGAGTGACATGCAGCTCTCAAAAGGGTGATATTTGGGTGGCAAGACAGGGAGGAGATGCAGACAGGCAGCCCCTGTGGGTCTCCTTCTCCTCCCTGACCACATGTGTATTTAGGGTTTTAAACCCTCATTAAGCACTGCCCAAGACCACTGATTTGGTTCAGGGCCCAGATCAGGGCTGGGTTAGCCCTGATTCTCCCAGGTCAGATTAGGGTCACTCAAATCATGCCCGAGATCAGATTGGGATGGGAGTGAGGTCATGCACAGCCCTAGTAAAGGTAAAGGGACCTCTGACCATTAGGTCCAGTTGTGACCGACTCTGGGGTTGCGGCCCTCATCTCGCTTTATTGGCCGAGGGAGTCGGCGTACAGCTTCCGGGTCATGTGGCCAGCAGGACTAAGCCGCTTCCGGCGAACCAGAGCAGCACACGGAAACACCGTTTACCTTCCCGCCGGAGCGGTACCTATTTATCTACTTGCACTCTGACGTGCTTTCGAACTGCTAGGTTGGCAGGAGCTGGGACCGAGCAACGGGAGCTCACCCCGTTGCGGGGATTCGAACCGCCGACCTTCTGATCTGCAAGCCCTAGGCTCTGTGGTTTAACCCACAGCACAACCCACGTCCCACCACATGCACAGCCCTACCATTGGCCTAATCCAAAAGGCTTTCCTTAACGTTCCAGTTAGGGATTTGTAGATTTGCATTCAAATCCCCACTCAGCCATAAAGCTTGTTGGGTTGACTTTGGGTCACTCATACTCTCTGGGCCTATCCTACCTCACAGGGTTGTTGTGAGGGTTCAAAGAGGGGAAAGCAATGCATGCTGCCTTACGCTTCCTGGAGGAAAGGTGAAATACAAATGCAAAGATCAGTAACGTTGGCTTGTGCAGGCAGCATTTGATAGCAGTCTGTATTCTGCAGTAAAGGATAGTCCTGATACCACTGTGTTGTTTCTCTGTGGTCCTAATTTGGCTACAATCCTGTTGGCACTCACCAGCTGAATTCATTATTAGGGGAGCTGCAGTAGCAGCAATGATTATTATAAATGAGGCTTAGTGATTATTAGCAAACTGGAAAGGCAGACTCTCATATGCTAGTAGCAAATTCCTTCTCCACTTATGGATGACTAGGAAGGCCTAAATGACATATTGTACAAGAGGGGCGTATCAGGGATGGGTGAATTTGTCAATTTCAGTTTCTCTTAGGTCTTCATTTCCCCCCAGTGTTGAGTTCAGTTCTCCACATTTCCACAACAGTTTGCTTTTTTTTTTTAAGTCCTCATGAAAAGTAATCAGCATTTAAGTTCAAATTTCGCCCCAAAAAAGCTTCTAGGTTTATTTTGCAATTTAGCCTAATGTACATATTTTTGCAAAAAATGCAAATGCATTTTTGTATGCTGCTTTCACTAATATATGCATTTAGAAGCGAAATTTCACCTGGTAAATGCATTTCCTTGGCCAGAGAACTGCATTGCAAAATTCAAAAAAGTGAGAACTTCGAAGGATGGCACCATTTAGGTTCAGGCATTGCTTTGTAAAGTGCAAATTTGGTGGGTTTGCCTTTACATGCAAACTAATACACATTTTATCCTGTCTCTAGGCTTGGGGAATCCCAAGGTACCAAAGACCATTAGCAGAAAAACCTAAACTGGAATCTCAACCCCCCCAAAGGAAAAAAATAGCCCAATGAGCATCTTCAGTGGATCCTGAATGCTGACTGATTGTTGGGTGAAATAATTGAAAGCCAGGTGGGATGGAGCATGAAGGGACTGGAGTGTCCTGGAAGAGAACATGGCTGGCTAGAACCCTGAACAGGAGCGTTCCACATTGCAACATTTTGTTGTCAAGTCACACTTGTGGTTTCTTGTGCACTGAAGAAGAAGAAGAAGAGTTTGGATTTGATATCCTCCCTTTCACTCCCCTTCAGGAGTCTCAAAGTGGCTAACATTCTCCTTTCCCTTCCTCCCCCACAACAAACACTCTGTGAAGTGAGTGGGGCTGAGAGACTTCAAAGAAGTGTGACTAGCCCAAGGTCACCCAGCAGCTGCATGTGGAGGAGCGGAGACGCGAACCCGGTTTCCCAGATTACGAGACGACCGCTCTTAACGACTACACCACACTGGCTCTGGTGCTTTAATCCATAGCGACCGAAAATAATAGAGTGGGTTTCACCTCTGTGGCTTAATCTTTCTAGCATCTCCTCTGTGCCCCTTAACAGATGATTATCCCTGCCATGCCACTGTAATTTCCATGCAGCGAAGTACGTAGAAATCGGTTGCCTCCTGTTTGTTCTTTGTATGGATCATTGCCTTTCCACCCCCTTTGCAGTAAAAGCCAGCCATAAAATCTAAAAAAGAGAGAGAGGGATGAGGCCATCCCATAGGATGTACTGGGTACATTCAAGAAGCGCCTGGCAACAGATGGTTACAATCAGATGCCAAAGCAGGAAAACCTCCAGATGAATCCAGGAAACACAATGGAACTTTTGGTTTCCGTTCCAGAAGAGAACCACACTTGCCGGGGGACAGAAGGGCAAACCAGGAGCCAGAAACAGGGCTCTATCTATCCAAAGTTCTCTGCCCACTAACGCAAGAGCCCAGTGCAACAATTGTGCCGACTGAGGCTTGTTACACAATAGCTGATCCTTGTTGTGTTTACCCACTGCACAACAATCTTTTTTAATCTACTTGTGTTTTCCTTTGTGCAGCAATGCTCTGCCAGCATGAGCATAAAATATCTTTAACGTAGCAACCTACAGTGTAGTGCTGGCCATAGCTCAGTGGCAGAGAACCTGCTTTGGATGCAGAAGGTCTCGGGTTGAGTCCCCAGCATCTGTCCTCCATTAATGAATGAATTGATCTTTATTTGCATCAGCCATCGGCCATAGCAATAAAAGAACAACGTGATATACAAAGAACAGAAACAAAACTCACTTACCATTTTTTCCGCTCTATAGGATGCACCGGACCATAGGACGCACCTTGTTTTAGACGGGGAGAACAAGGGAAAAAAAATCTCCCCCTCTCTGTGCAGCGCCCCTTCAGCCAAGCGGCAGGAGAAACGAAGCCCCTTCCATTTCTCCTCCCGCTTAGCTGAAGGGGCACCTACCATTCAGCGAAAGGAACCCGAAGCCTCTGGAGCGCAGTGGGAGCTCCCGCTGTGCTCCAGAGGCTTAAGGCGGCTATCTTTGAAGCCTCTCCAGGCTTCAGCCAAGTTTCCCTCACCGCCAGCTCCCAGAGCTTGTCGGGGCTGGCGAGGGAAGCCCGGGTCCCCCTCCCCCAGCCCCAGGGACCACACATTCGCTCCATAAGATGCACAGACATTTTCCCTTAGATTTTAAGAGGGGGAAAATGTGTCTTATGGAGCGAAAAATACGGTATATAAAACACACGTTAGGGTCCTGAATCAACAGTCAAATAGTGGACCTTATTCTGATTGCCCCAGCTAAAAACCTTGCAACCTTTGCTGTCACCTGCTCATCTTGATCTGCCAAGAGAAAGGACACTGTGGCAGTGGCTGGGCAACCTGGAATGGACAATTAAAGAGGGGTGATAATTTTGTTCCTCAAGTCTTTATAAAGAGTGCAAGCCAGAAGGGCATACGCCACTGATTCGGTACTGCCATCTCCATAGGGACATAAGCGTTTTTTGTGTGGAATCTGTTGGAATCGGACCTCAAGTACCGCCGAGGGCAGTATATTCAATCATGCGAGGGTAAAAGCACGTCTATATTTTGGAATTGCTAGGTTATGCAGATAGGGTGCCAGAGAGTCGAAATGAGAAGGTGGAAAACAGTTATTGTGGTGTAGTGGTTAAGAGCAGTGGACTCGTAATCTGGTGAACCAGGTTCGATTCCCTGCTCCTTCACATGCAGCTGCTGGGTGACCTTGGGCTAGTCACACTTCTCTGAAGTCTCTCAGCCCCACTCACCTCACAAAGTGTTTGTTGTGGGGGAGGAAGGGAAAGGAGAATGTTAGCTGCTTTGAGACAACTTAGGGTAGTGATAAAGCGGGATATCAAATCCAAACTCTTCTTCTTCATACCATGGGCAAAATTTCCTTACTGTGGCCAAGTTGTTCTGATGCAGGGAAAGTCCCCTGCCTGAAACCTTGGAGATATTATTCTCATCAGTATGTATACCAGCTCTCCTCCAACCAAGTGGCCCCCAGCTGTGATGGACCACAACTGCCATCATTCCTGACCATTAGCAATGCAGGCTGGGGCTGATGGCTGTGGTCATTCAAAACATATTGCAAAAGCCTTGAGGAATCCTTGGGTAAACAGTACAGAGCTAGATGGCGGAGCTGTGCAGCGACCACCACAAGATGCATCTTGACAATTTCCCTCGTACCTCTAGCATTTGGAAGCCATTCATGATTCAGGCCTGAATCTGATCAGTTAAACGTGCAGCTCTGTTTTGTCCCCAGTGCCTGTAATGGGCAACCTAAAAACAGCTACAGCTCCTCCCCTTCTTACATAAGTGGATGAATATCTTAGGCAAAGGAGCCCTTCCAGAGTGGATTAAGCCTGTCGGAATTCAGTCCACTCCACCCAGGGGTTTTCATGCAGGGAAACTTTTAACTCTCAGATGTTTTTATTTGGATGCAAATTGTAGGCACGGCCACCCTTTCCGACGGTATGAAGACTGCCAAATTTCAGAGAGATAGCTGCAGCAATTCTCCCTGCAAGGACAAACTTTGCCTTTTTGGGGGGTGGGGTGAGGCAGGCAGGGTAGAAATAATGGGTTTTATCCAATGCTAGCCACAGTAGACCCATTGGAATTAATGGACACGACTAACTTAGGTTCATTAATTGCAATAGGTCTACTCTGAGTAAGATTAGCAACGGATACAACTCAATGTTCCCTCTACTGGGTTTTTTTTTGGGGGGGGGGCAATCCATCTGGAAACTGGCGGTGTGTGGGAGGTGGTTCTGAGTACAAAACCTGCCAAAGTACAAACCAATAGGTCCAGTGATTATTGCGATAAGGTGATTTTAGCTTAGTTTTTAAAAACAGCAAAAGTCAGGGGTTTCCCCCCTTCATCACTTCCTAAAAAGTGAAGAACAGAGGTGGGAGGTGAGGGAGTGATTATTTTTAATGGTTTACTGGGAGGGGGATGATTGGGAAGGAAGCAGGCCACCCCAGTAGTCTACTGCTTAGGCCCGGGTCTCACAGCCAAACCTCGTAGTATGATGATTCTTGAGGGGGAAAACAACTCTGTTTATTTTCTTCAACATCCCTCCTGCAAATTGCTGTGATTGGAGTGGCCTCAGAAAACAATTCACTGTGATTAAGAGCTATGTCTGTCCACTTCTCCACCCCAACCCTCCACCCCCGCCTAGAGTTCTGAGAATTTCCATAGTCACACTGGCTTTGTTTCTTTGGGGGGGGGGGAGCTGGGGGCAGAGAATGTCTATGCATTTATCTTCATGGAGAAACTGAGGTAACAGAGCTACTCGGAAGATTGATCCTCCTCCCCGACACACCTTGTTAATGGTGCAATTTGACTTACAAATGAGTGTATTCCCTAAATCCAGTGGTGGAGAAAGGGGCGTGCGGTGGGGGCGTCCCACCTGGGGTGTCATCCCTGAGGGGGGGTGACAAAATCCCCCCTGGGTGGTTCACTGTCACACTGATATGGACGGCCATAGGGACAGGACGGAATGTGTGGTGCCCATAGGGACAGGGCCTCAGCCGCCCTACAGCTGGGTGGGGCAGCAGACAGACAACGGATGGGACAGGCCATCATGGCCTTCCCTATGGGAAGCCAGGCATGCCGTGTCCCTATGGGCGGTCCGTCCCGTCCCTATGTGTGGATTGCCCCACCCCTGGGCGCGCCTACCCAAGTGCCTGAGAGGCTCCCTCCAATGCTGCCTAAATCACACCAATTCACTTCATTGTTGGGGTATGAAAAGTGGAATGGTCCGCCTCAGATGATTGTGGACACTCCTTCCTTGGAGGTTTTCAAGCAGAAGTTGGATGGCCATCTGTCATGGATGCTTTAGCTGAAATTCCTCCATTGCAGGAGGTTGGACTAAATGACCCTTGGGTCCCTTCCAACTCTACAAGTCTATAATCGAATCAAAAATTTAAAAAGGAGTGGGGATGTTTTGATGAATATATGGTAAAATATTGCTCAAAAAAAAAAGACATGCTAATATGCCTAGATTAAAATGTAAAGTATCTGAAGGAAGGTAAATTAGTAAGGAAAGATAATAAGAATATAGGGAAGATTTGAGAAGATTGTAAAATGCAGAGATAAATGTAATCCCGTAATGTAGAGGAAATCGAGTGGGGCGGAGGGAAGCGGGGGGAGGGACAAAAGAATATTAGGTTTGATTGGTGGATATATGGGGGGATGTGGTGATGGCTTTGGTTTATTGTGATGTAATTTGGAAAAACCCAATAAAATATTGTATTGAAATTCAAAGAAAAACAACAACTCTACAAGTCTATGATTTTAAGAGCTGGTGCCCAGCCCTCCTAGAAGGGCCAGTGGTTTGGCTGGGGGTAGAGTAGCTTCCCTACTCTCATACAGTGTTGCTTATGCATTTGTTAAACTTTTAAATACTTTCTCTCTCTCCTTTGTGGCCCAATTGACAACATTAATGCACAGTGTGTTTGCACACCTTTTCCCTTTTCACCAGAGATGATGGATTTTCAAGCGCCGCAATCCCTCACACCATTTGTGGCTCAGACACTGGTGCTGTTTCTTCCCCTGTCGATAGCAAGGATAATAAGGAAACAAATGAACATTAAACACAACACTGGTCGTGTGGGTTATGAATGATGGCTCAGTGGTAGAACATCTGCTTTGCATGCAGAAGGTTCATTCCTCAGCAACTCTGGATTGGGATGGGACATGCCCCCGGCTGAAACCCTGGAGACCCCCCTGCTAGTCAGCGTCAGTGGCTGGACTGAGGTGGAATGGTGGGGGCCACCCCCCTTCTCCTGAACCTTCCCAAGAACAGGAGGACAGTATAGATTTAGAACAGTGGTTTGCAGAAGGACATAGTTCAGAGGCAGAAAGTTGGGAAACATTGGAAGAGGAACAGCAGGAACAAAAAGCACCAGGGGAGAGACAGTTCGCAGACTCAGTGTCTTTGAAGAGCATTCCCAAGTCCCCCCTCCCAGAACTATGTGGGCATTGAGAGCGGTAGAACAGAAAACTCAGAGGCAGAAAGCTCAGATTAGCTGGTGTAGGAGTGATGTACAAGAAGGAAGACGGAGGTGGCTGGGCTTTACTCGGAGCAAAGCCATTACAGTCATACCTCGGGTTACAGACGCTTCAGGTTGTGTGTTTTCGGGTTGCGCACTGCGCCGAACCCGGAAGTACCGGAATGGGTTACTTCTGGGTTTTGGTGATTGCGCATGCGCAGAAGCGCTAAATCGTGCTTTGTGCATGCGCAGAAGCACCGAATCGTGACCAGCGCATGCGCAGATGCGGTGCTGTGGATGACGAACACCTGCGGGGTGCGAACGTGCCTCCTGCACGGATCATGTTCGCAACCCAAGCATCCACTGTATTCAATAGAGACTGTGTTCCTTTCTCTCTCTCTCTGTGAATACTGAATAAATTACGTGGTAAGAACTCTTTTTGGTTATCTGCATTTGACTGCCACTGGAGGAGGGATTGGACTCCCTAAAGCCTTGACACTCAATGCAGACAATACTAAGGCACATGGTCTAAACTACAGGTAGGCAAACTAAGGCCTGGGGGCCGGATTCGGCCCAATCACCTTCTCAATCCGGCCCGCACATAGTCCGGGAATCAGCATGTTTTTACATGAGTAGAATGTGTTCTTTTATTTAAAATGCATCTCTGGGTTATTTGGGGGGCCTGCCTGGTGTTTTTACATAAGTAGTATGTGTCTTTTATTTAAAATGCATCTCTGGGTTATTTGTGGGGCATAGGAATTCATTTATTTTCCCCCAAAATATAGTCCTGCCCCCCACAAGGTTTGAGGGACAGTGGACCGGCCCCCTGCTGAAAAGGTTTGCTGACCCCTGGTCTAAACAAATAGGAATATAAGAAGTCGCCTGGTTTGATTCAGTGCTCTTGTTCATGTACAGAGTGCTGCTGCCGCCAGTATGTCCCTTCCCTGTCCTCCCTACAGAATTTGCATTCAGAGAGTCCACTAGTTCTCTCTATTCTTTTATGCTAACAACAACAGCAGCAGTAGCAGCAGCAGCAGCAATGATATGTCGCCCATCTGACTAGGTTGCCCCTGCCACTCTGCGCAGCTTAGAGCAAAATATAAAAATGCAGTAAAACATCAAACATTAAATATTTCCCTATATCAGTGTGGTTCTTCCATTTCACCAACTTGACTCAGAAGCTATCAGGTCAGATGGATTGACACCCACATTGCGAACCTGGATTTTCAGGAGTCAGGTAATTAGAGTCTCACTGTATCATTTTGGAACAATCAAAACAGCAAATCCGAGAGAGACAGAGCTCTGAAAAGTAACTGTGCAGACTTCTTTTGTAGGAAAAATGAAACGAAAAGACACCAGAGGCACTCCCTTGCCATTTCCCGCAAAAGGGGGGGGGGGATCACTGTGATTTTAAAATGACTGCCAAGTAATGCTAGGAATTTTCAACAAACTGCAAATATCAACGTCCTCAAATGGTTCCATTTTTATTTTAGTCTGTTCCACTAACAGGTGCATTAGCTATCCTAGCCCACTTAGGGAAAGTAGAAAACCAGCCCATTTTCGGAGGCGAAAGAAGTACTCTGACTGTTTCAAGTTAACCTGCCTGACAATCCGCAGTGATGCATTTGCTGCCATCCCCAGGCACTCTGGTACTGCGGACAGTTCTCATCTGACAGGAGTTCTCATCCTGAGTCTTTTCAAGGCCAAATGTCACTCAGGAAGCACAAAAATTGCCTCCGAAACGTCCGACTCCGAGGCAATTTGAAATTATCCAGCCTAATTCACCAGCTTCGTTTTGAAGCACTTACTCCACTCTCGGGCTGGGAATAAATGTGGATCCTGGAGGGCAAACATGCTCTTTCTAAAGGACGACCCACTGCACATTTTGAAAAAGTGCTCATCTCCCCTTTGCCCAAGCCACTCGCCTCAGCAGTTCTCCACTTCTGGCACTCAGCTCAGAGTCCTTCCAAATGTTCCAGTTTCCCCGTTCAGAACTGTACTCCTTTGAGATGATGAAAACCCCAGTTTAGGCCCAGTGGACACATATACAAATCAAAGGATAAAATGGGCTCCAGCAGAGTTGCCACTCATTGAGGTGGACTTTCATATAACACACAAACAAACAAAACAGATCTGGAAAGCTATGGTAACTCCAGTTGTATATACTGTCTGCAGCTGCTCTATACCTGTAAAGCTCATGGCTTCCCCCAAATATTTTTGGGGACTCTAGTTTGTTAAGGGCACTGGGAAATGTAGCTCTGTGACGGGTAATCTACACCTCCCAAGAAGTTGCAGGAAGTCATGTGCTTTAAACATGTTTTGCATTGTTACACATGCTCCAATTTTCCTCCCACATGCAGAGAGTTTCCTTTGAAATGAAAGGCTTGCACATTGAAATAAATGGGGCAGGTTAACGTAACGACAATGTAATTAAGTTATTAAATGCATGAATTATGCAAGTTAAATAATTTCACCACAGCAGACAGCGAGATGGATAACATTGTTTTTGGTGGAAGATGAACTGCAGCAGAACTCAAACAGTACAGCCTGCAATGAATATGAAAAACTAAGGTTGGAATGGAAACGAGGGCTCCTTGCATCTCTTTGGGGAGAGTAAACAGAGAAAGAGGCTCAAGGACTAAACAATCAGAGTCAGGAGAAAGACAAGACCTTTGGGGACAGAGACATTTTTGGGTGAAAAACTCTGCACTGCCCCAAGGAGTATTCCACCATTGTCCTGCTCCACCCATAACTTTGTGCTGCTAGAATGGCCATCTTGTTATTCCAAGCAACCATCTTTGGTAACTATTTCCCTGCAAACCATCTATGAATGCATAGTATGACAGAGAGCTCTTGACATATTAACAAATTGTTTTTGAAAATTGGTTCTTGGACTCTGTGCTTTCCCCGTCTGATTCTGCATTCCAGTCATGACAACAGGTCGTAGGACACCCCTTCAGTTTGGCTTAGTAGACAAATACTGAGCTAGGTTTGGTCTGACCAAGTACAGTGGTACTCAAACACCTTGGTTCTCAAATGCCTTGGTACTCAAACAATTTGGAATTCAAACACTGCAAACCTGGAAGTAAGTGTTCCGGTTTGCAAACTTTTTTCGGAAGCTGAACATGCTCTGTTTTGAGTGTTACACTTCTGATTTGAGTGTCACGCTTCCGTTTTGAGTGTTATGCTGAGGTCTGTCTGTTTTTGCTATTTATTTTGCTATTTGTTTTTGCAGCTCTTTTTGTTTTGTTTTTGTGACTGTTTGGAACCCAGATCAGCTACTGATTGATTGATTGTGTGACTGCACTACATTGCTTTCGTTTTATGGATCAATGCTCTCGTTAGATAGTAAAATTCATGTTCATTTGCTGTTTTAGGGGTTGTTTTTAAAAGTCTGGAATGGATTCATCCATTTTGCATTACTTTCTATGGGAAAGCGCACCTTGGTTTTGGAATGCTTTGGTTTTGGGACGGACTTCCAGAACGGATTAAGTTTGAGAACCAAGGTACCACTGTACAAGGCAGACTCCAGTGTAACATTTGCTCCACTCCCCACAAATGCTTGGATGAAAGCTATGTTTCAGGCAGGAGTCTCTCCCAGTCCTACTGGGAGATGCTCTACCACCAAGGTGTGACCTTTCCCCTAATGATAGGTAAAGGTAAAGGGACCCCTGACCATTAGGTCCAGTCGTGGCCGACTCTGGGGCTGCGGCGCTCATCTCGCTTTATAGGCCGAGGGAGCCGGCGTACAGCTTCTGGGTCATGTGGCCAGCATGACTAAGCCGCTTCTGGTGAACCAGAGCAGCAGACGGAAATGCCGTTTACCTTCCCACCAGAGTGGTACCTATTTATCTACTTGCACTTTGACGTGCTTTTGAACTGCTAGGTTGGAAGGAGCAGGGACCGAGCATCGGGAGCTCACCCTGTCGCAAGGATTCAAACTGCCGACCTTCTGATTGGCAATTCCTAGGCTCTGTGGTTTAACCCACAGCACCACCCACGTCCCATCCCCTAATGATAGGGCGAGTCCAAATCGGGAAACCAGTTGCCAGCCACTCTGCAGCATCCTCTCATGGAACTGGCCATCTCTGCAAAGTAAAGTTTCAGAAGTAGCTGCACTTGACCGGACTCCAGGGTCTTGTTCGTGCCTTTCAGCGCAGGGAGGGTGAACTGCTGGAGATGTTCCCTTGCCTTTGCAAATGAGCTTTCCTGAGTAGCCTTCAGATTTGCCTCCAAGCAGTGCAAGAGTGGGTGGCTCTTAGAGGGAAGTCTGCCCTCTCTCAAAGTCTTAATGGAAATATGTGTGGGCAGCAGCTTCAATTATGACAGGGCACATTTAGACAAATTTAAGGGTCAACTAAGTGGTTATTAATATTGCATGTGGATGGGAATTAGAGGCTGAGGCTCCTCATTCCTTGTCTCAGCAGTGCCATGAACGCCCCCATTGTGTTATTGAACATCTCTCTCTCTCTAACGGATCAATTGTCAAAGGCCCATTAAGAGAGAGAGAGCTTTTGCCACTCACTTGTTTCAGACCCTCCCATCCAAGCTGAACAGCAATATTCCTCTTGATCTTCTCCAAAGAACGAACGAGAGAGGGCAAAAGCCAAAGACTCCCCAAAGTGGTGGAAAGGGCAAAGGGGTTTTTAGGGGAATAAGGTTTGTTTGCTTGCTTTGTTCCTTCCAAATTAAAGTCCTTTTTTGGATGGTAAGCAAATCTCCCCTGCCCCGCTCCCCAAGTTTCTGGATAAGGCAATAGAAACTGCATAAGGTGGCAGAGAGAAAGGAGGTGGCAGAGAGGGAGAAAAGCGGGGTGGCCAATGCAGGGAGGAGCCTGACCAGTCAATGTGTCCCTTGGTGCACAAGCCCCCACCCCCTGCATGCCTGCAAAAAGGAGGGCTGGGCTGGGCTGGGCTGCACTGGGTCCACTTCTTGCTTGCCTCTCTCTGTCCGTACCCACACACCACGAGCCTGGGCTGCTCCCACCACTGTCCGGGGAACACGGCATGCTGAGTGAGGAGTGAGTGAGCACTGACTCGGCAGCCATTCAGCCCAACCTGGAGACCGAAGGGCCTCTACGGTTGCTGACCTCTGCCAAGGATATCAGGGTGACACCATGCTGGTCTCTGGGGCCTAGAGACCCTCGGTGCCAGACAGGCAGGCAGGGACAGGAAGTTGGGGGGCCGGGCCCACCAGGACACACATGGGCAGTGGCAGCAGCCCCCCCAACAGCCTGCTCTACTGCCTTCACCAGGGTGGGGATCTCTGCTGAAGCTGGTGCCTTTGTGGGGGCGCCTGGCAGTGTCTCCTCATAACTTTGCACCTGGGGCCACAGGCTCCCTGACTCTCTTCCCTCCTTCCCCCTGGATTTTACACCGCTGAGGAGATGGCTTTCTCTGGGAAGTGATCCAACTGGGAGATGACACTGGAATTATGATACTTGGCCATTGTTTTCTATAGGGCAGATAATGTCTGTGGAAAGAAAAATGCCATTTAAATCTATCAAGCCCCCCCACTATCTCTTGGGAAACCCATCTGCATGTGTAATTCACAGAAAGGAATTTTGAAATCAATTCCATTCAAAACTAAACTTTCCCCCCACTCCCTTTCACTGTTTAAAACATAAGATGTGTGCCAAGGACTGGTTTGGGGGCCTCAGCGGGTGGGTGGGTGGGAATGGTTAGGAAATAGCTGGTTGAAATGACCATGACAGCGGCACTAATGGCTTTTCCCTCGCGCAGACAAAGAGTTGGTTTTCGTTTGCTGGAATGTTTATGCTGACAACGTGAGTAATGTTGAGAACGTTCTTTACAAAATTAAATTGCCACAAATTGAGGATAATCAGCCTGTGCCCTGAGGAAGATGGTAGCATTAGTATTAGCGAGAAGGAAAACACACACATAATAAGCACAACTTGGAGCGCGTGAAGAATCCTTTGGATAATGTGAATGTTTCACTTATTTTCCACTTTCTCCTCTTCTGTCCGCTCTGTAAACATTTGGAGCCCAAGGCTGAAGATACACCATTGTCAGAATCTGTATTCGATTGACGTCTATATCTGACAAAGGCTTCAACGTCCGATGCTGATGTCACAGGAAGCCGGCAATTCTCAGCTGGGAGTAAACTCAATTGAAAACAGTATGACTTGCCAATATAATAAATACAGTGGTACCTCGGGTTACAGACACTTCAGGTTACAGACTCCACTAACCCAGAAATAGTACCTTGGGTTAAGAACTTTACCTCAGGATGAGAACAGAAATCGTGCGGCGGCGGCGGCAGAAGGCCCCATTAGCTAAAGTGGTACCTCAGGTTAAGAATAGTTTCAGGTTAAGAATGGACCTCCAGAATGAATTAAGTTCTTAACCCGAGGTACCACTGTATAGTTATATCTTTTACTTCTTTCTTCCTTTCTGGAGTTTCTGCTTTTATTTTTTTATTTTTTGCTCTCACTACATAAGTTTTTGTATTTTCTTTTTTTTTTGTTTAAGTTTGTGTGTTTTGATTTATGTATATGTGCCATACAATCAATCAATCAATAAAAGAAAAAAAAGGGGGGAGAGAGAAGAATTATTTTTTTTTTAATGTGGAAATTGTTCTGTTGGTATATGTAGTTTTTAAGGTGCTTTATTTATTTTTATGACTACTTTTCTGTGTTTGTAATTACATAAAATGATGATGATGGGATCAGATTTTCTCAGGCTGTTCCATTTGCTGCTGCAGGTGTGAAAGGGAAACCTTTTGCCTGTGACATCACAAAATGCTCAGCCAATGGCTTGAGGGGAGAGACCCTGCAGGCACTGGCCAGCTTCATTTAGCTTATGATGTAACATTTACAGTCTCCAGAGTCCATGGTGAAATTTTCAAGCACTTCAAAGATATAGCCTTCTTCTTTGGTTTTAAAAGAACTTTGGGTGGCTTGGTGTTTTTTGAGCCCCTTTGTACACAACGTCCTTTGTGACATGAAAGACAGATCCAGATTTTTGCAAGCTCCTTTCATGTGGAAATTTACAACTGTCTGTAAGGAAGCAATTTCTTCCAAACCCTCATTTACCCTCAGAAAAGGTGTCCGCCATGGTTGCATTCTCTGACATTGTAAAGAAGCTGAGTGATGTTTTTCCCCACCTTTCCAGTCAATCTGCCCACTTTCATCTGCGTTTCGCTGTCGCTGTTATTTGCTATTAATGCCAGTTACAGCAAACAACCAAACAATATTTTAAGTAAGCAGAGAGGTGAAGCAGTGCTTATGTTACAGATATCTAAATTATACAGTTATCTAAATTATTTCCCTCCCATTTGATTCTACACAGAGTTTTGACACGTTGAAACAGCTTGTGTGTGTGTGTGTGTGTGTGTGTGTGGGTACACAAAAAATACTGTGTTGAACAGAGTATTGTTTGTGTAGCAAATCGTTTCAGCTTCCTCCATCAGATGTTCTGAAGGAGGAAACTGAAACATTTTACCACATATATTAAAAAAAATGCACTGTTCTGTTAATCACAGAAACAACATATATATTATTTTAGTGATTTACTGAATCCTCAAAGGGAACCAGAGCAAACTTGTGAGAAGCACTCTCTGATGTTTTCATAACTGTCTGGGAAGTGAGATTGGATAACACCTATTGACAACATTTGGGCAGAGAGTCTGTTCAAAGGCGCCTTCCCTCGCTGTTTCAGGCAATCAGCAGTGAATAGAACAAAACGAAACAGTTCATTTGATGCATTATTCATTGCTCAGCTTTGCAATCTGCCGCTTCTTTCAAGAAAGATAACTTTTACGGCGCGCCATTCTGGGGAATTCAGAAGGGAGCAGATTGTTTTATTGCATTCAGAGAATTTATAAACCGCTTTCCAGCACAATGAAGTACCAAAAGGGTCTGCAAAGCAAACAAAAACAACTTAAGAGTAAATGCAGTTTAGGGGGGAGGGTAAGTGGGTGTGCATTTCAGAGGCACCAGCTTGCAAGGGCGGGGGGGGGGTCAACGTCGTGCGTGTGATGTCACGACATCAGGAGGAACTGGGTGTGGAGCTGAACATAGCGGCCGCATGGCTTCAATGGCCGACAGCTCCTCCTCCCCCTCCTCTTGGCGTTGCCATTGGCCAGAAGAGAAGAAGAAGCAGGATGCCATGCTGTGCTGTGCTTAACTCCACGGTTTGCCTCTGCGCTTTTGGAACATTGGGCAGGGCCCCTACCCCCCAAATATTGAGGGGGCCTAAAAGGGCTCCTAAAAGTGAAAGCTGGACCATAAAGAAGGCTGATCGCTGAAGAATTGATGCTTTTGAATTATGGTACTGGAGGAGACTCTTGAGAGTCCCATGGACAGCAAGAAGATCAAACCTCTCCATTCTGAAGGAAATCAGCCCTGAGTGCTCACTGGAAGGACAGATCCTGACCAGGGAGAAGAGTCTGTGGAAGAAGATTGGAAGAAATTTAAGATTATCTACAGAAATACTGCAAAATTAATGAATGTTAGAATGATGTTGGATTGAAGTTAAGTGGTTTTTAGCAGCAATATTATAAAGGAATATGTAAAAATGGATTGTTAACAGGTGGTAACCTAAAGTTATAATATATTAAGATAAAAGATTAAGATAAAATCAAAGAGGGAAAGGATTTGCTGAATTAACTAATTGAACTGGAATACAAAAAAGGGAGGTGTGATGAGGTCAGGGAAACAAGTAAATGAAAGATAAGATATGGAAAGACTGATTTGTTTTTAACTGTTTTTACTTTGTATTTTCATTTTTGTTTTTTTTCTTTTACTTTTTTCTCTTATTTTTGTAATATGCTGAAACTTTAATAAATATCTTTTAAAAAAAAGACCCTGAAGCTGAGGCTCCAATACTTTGGCCACCTCATGAGAAGAGAAGACTCCCTGGAAAAGACCCTGATGTTGGGAAAGATGGAGGGCACAAGGAGAAGGGGACGACAGAGGACGAGATGGTTGGAGAGTGTTCTCGAAGCCACCAGCATGAGCGTGACCAAACTGCGGGAGGCAGTAGAAGACAGAAGTGCCTGGCATGCTCTGGTCCATGGGGTCACGAAGAGTTGGACACGACTAAACAACAACAAAAGGGCTCAGCCCTTGGGAGCTGGTTCCTCTGGTGCAGTAGAAGTGTAGCTCCATCTGGTACCCTATTGTCTTGCCAGAGTGGTGCATGCTCTGGTTATCTCCCGCTTGGACTACTGCAATGCGCTCCACGTGGGGCTACCTTTGAAGGTGACCCAGAAACTACAACTAATCCAGAAGGCGGCAGCTAGACTGGTGACTGGGAGTGGCCGCCAAGACCATATAACACCAGTCCTGAAAGACCTACAGTGGCTCCAAGTATGTTTCTGGGCACAATTCAAAGTGTTGGTGCTGACCTTTAAAGCCCTAAACGGCCTCGGCCCAGTATACCTGAAGGAGCGTCTCCACCCCCATCGTTCAACCCAGACACTGAGATCCAGTGCTGAGGGCCTTCTGGTGGTTCCCTCACTGCGAGAAGTGAGGTTACAGGAAACCAGGCAGAGGGCCTTCTAGGTAGTGGCGCCAGCCCTGTGGAATGCCCTCCCATCAGATGTCAAGGAAATAAGCAACCATCGGACTTTTAGAAGATATCTGAAGGCAGCCCTGTTTAGGGAAGCTTTTAATGTTTAACAGACCACTGTATTTTAATACTTTGTTGGAAGCCGCCCAGAGTGGCTGGGGAAACCCAGCCAGATGGGCAGGGTATAAATAATAAATTATTGTTATTGTTATTGTTATCAAGCAACTTAGATATTTTATTGGCCAAAGCCAGCATGCTCTGTTGAGCCTAAAATAAAGTCCTTTACCTGTGGCAGCATGTAGTTGTCAGTCTAATCTCCAATGATCATTTCATGTCCGGTGAGACTTCACAGGCACGAGAAATGCGCTGGAGTCCTGTCATACATTAAAACAATCTCGCATTGGTCAGTGTCTCCGGTTGCCAAAACAGCCACAGACAGAAAGTGCTTACCTCTGTAAGTAACTTAAGGGTGGGTGGATTGGCTCTCAGACGTGAACACTGCCAACAGAGGGAACAATGGCATTTTTATTGCAACGTTTGTTTCTATTGGCAGTTGATATTTGGCAGTCTTTTGCAGCTGTCCTGCAATAGTATTTAGGACATTACTGTATTTGAAAGTTGGCATGTGATGTTGTTTAGTATTTGACAGCTGACAGTTTATGAGCTCTTATGGTTGATGCCTGCCAAAACAATCAAGCGATGCCAACAATTTTTTTTTGATACAAAGAAAAGAAAGAAAAGCACTCTTATTTCCAAAAACTACTGATGGGTGAGCACTGCCTGGCTTGACTCAGAAAAGAACTAGCAATTATGAGTTACCTTAGATAATGTGTTTAAAGCCACCCGCCCCACAAAAGTTCTAAATTAACTTATAATTACCCCTGTAAATCTCTCAAGTTGCTTTACCTGCAGGAGGTGTTGCACTCTTCCTCCCCCCATCTGCAGTAGCTGGTATCATCCCAGCCCCTGGGGACCCTGGGATATGTAGTTTTACCCAAGCCACTGATTTCTTATGGATTTAAGGTAGCCTGGGAAATTACCGCATTTTTTGCTCTATAAGACTCACTTTTTTCCCTCCTAAAAAGTAAGGGGAAATGTGTGTGCGTCTTATGGAGTGAATGCAGGCTGTGCAGCTATCACAGAAGCCAGAACAGCAAGAGGGATTGCTGCTTTCACTGCACAGCGATCCCTCTTGCTGTACGGGCTTCTGAGATTTCCTCCTCCAAAAACTAGGTGCGTCTTGTTGTCTGGTGTGTCTTATAGAGTGAAAAATACTGTACCTTCCTTCCACCCTACTATGGAAGGAAGCTACTGCTGCTGCAGCAGTAGCAGTAGCAGTAGCAGTAGCAGCAGCAACAACCAGTAAGTGGATAGGGAGAGGTTAATATTCATCTCGGTTTGCAATAGCTTTGGGGAGAATGGGACTGGTTTGGAATACGGGCTTACATCACTACAGCATTAAATTCATATTCTGCTCTGGGTATTTGCTTAATTTGATGGTACTTCTATTCAAATGATGCCCCTTCTTGAAGCGGAAAACCCCTCTCTCTCTCTCTCTCTCTCTCTCTCTCTCTCTCTCTCCTTAAAATAGATTTGTTAGTTCTTTGATACTAGAAGTGCAACAGGCATGAAAATCCCTTTGAGAAAATGGAATAATGCACTTATTCCCAGCCCAACTCCACATAAATGTATGAAACTGCCTTATATGGCAACAAAACGATGGACCTGCTAGCCCAGTGCAGATGTTGGACTGCAACCCATATCCTCCTTGACGCAGTGCCCATTGGAAAGGGCAGGGTGGAAGGCAGTGGAGGGGGCAAACAGGAGGTGGAGCAGGAGCAAATGACAGACAGAGCCAACTAATACCGTTCTCCCATCTTCCACTTCCCTGTTGGGTTCTACACGGGACAACACTGAGATGAAGGAAGAAGCCAACAGCTAATGTTACCTATGAGACTGGTTGCACGTAAGGAGGTAGGCAGGTGTGGCCTGGCTGAGTGCAGACTGAGTTTGATGGGGTAGTGCCTTGCAGGATCTGATTTCTTTCCGCAGGGCCTGTAAGACAGAGTTGTTCTGCCTGGGCTTTGGCTTGGAATCAACTTGATCCCCTCCACCTCTTTCCTTTTTCCTTTCTCCTTCTGTGACGGAACTCCTGTTTGGGGACTTCCCTGGCTTTTTTTCTGGCCCACGTAGGACCAGCCTGGATAGTTGGCCTTGGTGAAGATTTGACGTTTTCATCCCCAAAAAGTTTTTGATTTGAGTTTCTACTGAAATGAGGCTGCATTTTAATGTTGTGTTTGTTGGGTCTCTGGACTGTAATAAAGATTGATTGATAATGAGTATTTTAATCTTTTTAAGTTGTATTTTAATCAATCGTTTTTATACCTGGTGTTAGCCGCCCTGAGCCCAGTCTTGGCTGGGGAGGGCGGGGTATAAATAATAATAATAATAATAATAATAATAATAATAATAATAATAATTTGCCTTTGTGGACCAGAGTTCACTGCCACTGATTATGCTGGCTGGGCCTTGTGGGAGTCAGAATCCAAACATCTGGAAGGCCACAGGTTCTCCATACCTGTTTTAAATGATGGTGGTGTTCCAGTGGCGTAGCGTGGGTTCTCAGCACCCGGGGCAAGGCAAGTAATTTGTGCCCCCTAACCCATGGATTTTAGCACTCGAGTCTCTTCCGCGCCCCCCCCAGATGTTGCGCCAGGTGCAGCAGGCCCCCCTGCACCCCCCACGCTACGTCACTGCTCCCACCACAAGTCTTCAGGGCAGCCATCCGAAGGCTGGTGCGGGGAGAAGGTCTCTCCGCCCCACCGCCAGGCTTCGGAGCATCCTTCCGAAGCCTGGCAGCGGGAGGATGTCTCTCTGCCCCACCGCCAGCCTTCGGAGGAGGTCCGAGGACAGTGGGGTTCCTGCTTCCTCGAGGAGGGCCGGCCAAACGCGCCCCCCCAAATGTTGCGCCCGGTGCGGCCGGCACCCCTGGCATCCCCCACGCTACACCACTGTGGTGTTCTGCCTCCGCAGTTAGGGGCAGTAAGGCTCCTGAACGCTAGTTGCAGGAAACTGCAACTGGAGAGGTGTGGTGCTCTTGTGTTCTGGTCCTGCTCACAGGTCCCCCAAAGTTAGAATAATAGAACTGTGGAGTCGAAAGGGCCATCTAGTTCAACCCCCTGCTATGCAGGAATCTCAACTCAAGATTCTGTGAGATTCTGTGAGGACAGGATGCTGGGCTAAGATGGGCCACTGGCCTGATCCAGCAAACTCTTTTTTGTATCTTAATGGAAGGTGTTAGGTTTTGAACCAAGGGTCTCCTGTACAAAATGGCATATATCCTGCCACCAAGCCAAGGCTCCTTCCAGTTTGATTACTCCCTTGTAGGGAACGGCCATGGCTCAGGGGTGTGGGAATGTTCAGGGATGCAGGAGAAGATATATTGTTTGGTTATAGCCTTTCCAACTTGTGTAAACAAGTTCACAATTTAGCAGAGTAACATTCCCCCTTTTAAACTTGCAGCAGATGTGTTTGCTCAGGCTTTCTAAAGCCTCTATAATAACTGTTCTGGTATTTCCCCCTTATTCCCTCATAAAAGATAAGACATGACACAGTTTTCTGCAAAAGTATAAAAAGAGTTTACTCACATTCTGTTTACAATCGGATCCCAGAAGGCAGACTTAGCTTAGAAAAGTAACATACACCTGGAAACTATCTCATAAGGAGACAGTCCCTCTGTACTCTCTTGGCTGGAAGCCAAGAGCATCTTTGACTAAGCAGATGTTGCTTCTTTGATGTATGTAGTCAAAGGCAGAATGACTGTTCTGCCCTGTGCTTTTGTCATTACCTGCACAGGTGAGGCCACACCCACCTCTAGTCACATGCAGAGGAAGTCTGTCCCAGCCCAGAAGGAAACAGGAAGTTTACCTGCTGGCTGGACAAACATTCCTCCCCACGTGTAAACATGTTCACTCTAGGAATGTTGTACTTGACTGCTCTTGTGTTTCACATCCCACAAGGGGAACCTCCCATTCTTTACGTGCAAAAGGCTCAATCTCTGGCAACTCCAGTTAGAAAAGGGGAAAAGGTCAGGCAGCAGGTGATTTCTTCCAGGGATCTACACGACCTGATGCTAGTCAGACAATCCTGGCTTGGGTAGATGAATGGCAGCTTTATGTGCTAGGAAGGGACTGTAACTAAGCAGTACAGCTGGAGTTCAATTCCTGGCATGGCCAAAAACGAAAAGATTAGGAAGCAGTTGACCTCGCCTAAGACCCTGGAGCCTTTGACTGTGTCGACCACAGCAAACTACGTCAAGTTCTTAAAGAAATGGGAGTGCCTGATCACCTCATCTGTCTCCCGAGAAATCTCTATGTGGGACAAGAAGCTACAGTTAGAACTGGATATGGAACAACTGATTGGTTCAAAATTGGGAAAGGAGTACGACAAGGCTGTATATTGTCTCCCTGCTTATTTAACTTATATGCAGAATTCATTATGTGAAAGGCTGAGCTGGATGAATCCCTAGCTGGAATTAAGATTGCTGGAAGAAATATCAACAACCTCAGATATGCAGATGACGCAACCTTGATGGCAGAAAGTGAGAAGGAATTAAAGAACCTTTTAATGAGGGTGAAAGAGGAGAGCGCAAAATATGGTCTGAAGCACAACATCAAAAAAACGAAGATCATGGCCACTGGTCCCATCACCTCCTGGCACATAGAAGGGGAAGAAATGGAGGCAGTGAGAGATTTTACTTTCTTGGGCTCCATGATCACTGTAGATGGTGACAGCAGTCATGAAATTAAAAGACGCCTGCTTCTTGGGAGGAAAGCAATGACAAACCTAGGCAGCATCTTAAAGAGCAGAGACATCACCTTGCCAACAAAGGTCCATATAGTTAAAGCTATGGTTTTCCCAGTAGTGATGTATGGAAGTGAGAGCTGGACCATAAAGAAGGCTGATCGCCGAAGAATTGATGCTTTTGAATTATGGTGCTGGAGGAGACTCTTGAGAGTCCCATGGACTGCAAGAATCTCTCCATTCTGAAGGAAATCAGCCCTGAGTGCTCACTGGAAGGACAGATCCTGAAGCTGAGGCTTCAATACTTTGGCCACCTCATGAGAAGAGACGACTCCTTTGAAAAGACCCTGATTATGGGAAAGATGGAGGGCACAAGGAGAAGGGGACGAAAGAGGACGAGATGGTTGGACAGTGTTCTCAAAGCTACCAGCATGAGTTTGACCAAACTGCGGGAGGCAGTGGAAGACAGGAGTGCCTGGCGTGCTCTGGTCCATGGGGTCACGAAGAGTCGGACACGACTAAACGACTAAACAACAACAACAAAGATCCTGGAGATCTGCTGCTAGTCAGAGTAGACAATACTGGGGTAGTTGGACAAGTGACAACTTCTTCTTCTTCTGCATATTACAAAGATAACACATTTTCAATACTCTCTGTTCATCACAACTCTGGCTGCCGTTTCATATGCATGTGTAGGTTTGCGTATAGAGTCACTATAGCTTGCAGGAAGGAAGCACACAACATAATCTATTCTGACTATACTTTCTATCTGATTTCCACAGACAGCTGAATTTATTTTTTTTGCAATGACGATAGGCGACACTGAACCAAGGCTATGATGAGGACAACAGGTAGCTCAGAAGTTTTGTGGTTTTTTTTAATTGACTCTGTACTTTCTGCAAATACAGACTCAATTTTCTCCTTTGATGAAAAACCCCACCACCCAGTGTGTCAATCTCTTCAGGCCCCCCGGGGTAATAGAAGTTAACGTTTTCAAATGGAAAAGAAGCAGCAAGAGGGAAACATCTGCTTGAAGAACATTTTTAGAGCTTGTCCCTCTTGCAGCCTTCAGTCATGATGATTAAAGTCAGTGACAACTTTGGGCAGAATTGTGGATGTGGAGTTAGGGAAGCGAGGAGGGGCCATTAATTTCAGCGGGTCTGCTCTGGGTATAACTTCCAACCCCCTGTCATTGGTAAGTCAAATACTACCTATAGTGTGATTAAAAACAACCTAGACACATCCAGATTTAGTAAACTGCTTTGAGGGGTTCCTACCCCCTGTCAAGCTGTGTATAAATTTTATGAAATAAATAAATATGTGATAGTACTGAACCTCCTGGTGAATTTTAATTCACAAATTCCCTGTTGCAGTCTCCCTTGAAGTTTCCTTGTGCTCTGATGTCCACCTAAAGATCAGGTACCAAGTGTCCTGGGAGACTGAATTGTTCCTCCACTGGTTTTTGGATACTGCCATTACTGATGTCAGATTTGTGGGTTTTTTTTTACACATTTTTATATCTACCATCCAGGCAAACAAGAAGCATTAGCATTCTTCAAGGACACTGTTACGATCCAGTTTATGGACTGTTGAAGTCCCGGCTGAGGACGTCGGGACCAGGGGCAAGATGGTGGGGTGGGAGCAGGAACGGGAGTCCAGAAGCCAGGAGTCAGGAAGCCAAGGGTCCGAGGGTCAGGAAACCAGGAAGCAAGGGTCTGAGGATCAGGAAGCAAGGAGTCAAGAAGCCAAATGCAGCAAGGCAGGAAGCGTGTCGCTGTGGCAAAGAGCCAAAGGGAAATGCTGACCTCATATCCCTTCCCGGCTCTTGCCACCAGGTGCTATGAGTTACCAATCGGCCTCACCTGTGTGGCCGCACCTTGCCTCTTCAGAACAAACTTAGGAAAGCCTCAGTCCTGCAAAGCCCTACCAGTCACAGGGCCTGGCTCCTGCATGCACTCCTGACAGACACCTTCCAGCCAATAAGAAGTAGTAGTAGTAGTAGAAGAAGAAGAAGAAGGAGGAGGAGGAGGAGGAGGAGGAGGAGGAGGGGGAGGAGGAGGGGGAGGAGGAGGAGGAGGAGGAAATTCAAGGGTTTAAAGTCGGGATACACCCAGTATCTTTTACCATATATGGTGGATGTGTAAGGTAACAAAAGCATTTTGGGAAATGATATATAATGAACTGGGGGGAAAATGTTCAAAATATCCTTTATTAAAAACAACAACACCTAGAAGCCTTTTTATTAGGAATTGTAGGTACTGAAATTGCAAAGGAACAGAAAGGACTCTTGATGTACACAACAACAGGCACATGGATGCTACTAGCCCAGAGATGGAAAGAAGACGACGTCCCTACCAGAGAGGAATGGCAAAGCAAGCTGATGGATTATGCCGAAATGGCAAAACTGACCGGAAAACTCAGGAACCAAGAAGACCAAAACTTCAATAAAGAATGGGGAAAATTCATAACTTACCTGAGAGACCACTGTAAGCAGATGAAAACATTAGCAGGATTGTAATAACACTTGTAATGTAGAAGACGTTATGGACAAAATGGAGAGTCATAACATTTGGATGATGAAATAATATTCAGTTGAAAAGGTTTATAATAGAGGGAAAGGTGAGAAGTCCAGAGATTTGGAGTAATCTCTAAATATCGATATGTATTTTGTATTGTTATAACTTTATACTTGTAAAATCAAATACAAATTATTTCAGAAAAAAATAAAGTGGGGATACACCCAAGGGCCAGGCAGGAACAGCTGTAGCAGTTTGCAAGGGGCTGGATGGGGTTGAACAGGAATGGAAGAATCTCAAAGCAGAAGCTGTCCAGCCCACTGCCATTCCCCCTGTGACCCTCTTCCAAAATCAGCAAGTATAGAGGACTTCCGGTCGGTGCCAGCGCTTAATGGCGGTCCTGCCTCCGAGCTCCGGAGAAGGACTGCTTCGCAAGTTCGGGTCTTACCCGCTACGGCGAGCGGGGGACCCCTAAAATCCCAGGCGCTGAAGCCTGAGAACAAGGAGACTCGGTGGGCACCATTTGCGCCCCCCGGTACCGTGAAAGAGCCTTTTTAAAGGCTACGGATCGACATCGGGAGTGAGCGCGGTGCTGAGAGTCGCTACCCAGCCTGCGAAGTGAAGCCGCGTCGCCATTAGCGGAGAGCGCCGATTCCTTCCTGAAAAGAAATTTGGACTGAATTCCCGTGAGTAGGAACTGAAAAACAATTGGGAAACTTTAGAAATTGAGCTGAAAGCGGGGGGTTAAATCAAGGAAGTCTGCCTCCCCCCGACTGCATGAAATTTAAAGCAGCGGAACTTTAAACTTGCATCCGATGAAACTTGCTTTCTAAGTAACTGAACCGGGCACGGGGATTTTGGATCTCCCCTCTAGCTAGCAGGGCAGAGGGGAGACGAATGAGACTGTAAATCTGCAAGATCTATTTCAAGCAAAATCCTCTGCTGTCTCGCTCTAAAAGCACGAAACGGTCTGCCTTCTCAGAGCAATAGCTCATTGAACCGACTTTGCCCACAAAGTAATACTATGATACTGTGATACAAAGTTTATACAGTGATTGGCCACAGTGTAATACAAGGGGAAACAACATAGACTGTGAAACTGTGAAACTGTGAAACTGTGGCAATTTGCAGCTACAAGTTTATAGCAATATTGACTCTGACTGTAAAATCCTTCTTTTTTACACCTTTGGACATTCTCCTTTGTTCTTGTATTTGAACTTTTTACTTTATGGCCATTTTGATTTGCTCCCCCTAGAGGGTAATGAATGTTTGACACGGCCCAGGACAGTGGAATTTCCCAGCAGAACAGCTCCCGTGGGAAGTGACCTTGACATGAGTGGTACACAGGAAGAGATTGTCACAAGAGCTAAAATAAGACAACAACAACAACAGCTGCAACAGCAGTCGTCAAAGAAAAGAGGCTCAATTTCAGCTGCAGCTCCAGGACCAGCAGGAATAACAGAACAGGAAAAAGCAGCAGCTGCCTCTATGGAAGCGGTGACAGATGCCTTGCTTAAGATAAATCAAACTCTGGAGTCTTTGACAAAACAAACTTCAGAAAATACGCAAAAATTAACAGAGATATCAGCAAGATTAAATCAGAATACAGAATCCATCAACAAACTGGTAGAGGAAAACGCAACCACACGCCAAATTGCCGAGGATGCGAAAGCTGCTGCTGGAGAGACGCAGGAGAGACTAGAACCGATTGCCAAGAAGGTCTATGAGCACGACGCAACTTTGGCCTTATGGGACTTACAGAGAAAAGAGAGAAACTTAAAACTAAGGTTGGTTCCAGAGAATGAGAGAGACAATCTCGCGGAATACCTGACACGGGAGTTTGTGGGCTGTTGGGATTTGGAGGAAGACGAATTTAAAATCACAACAGCTTTTAGACTGGGCAAAAAACAGGACAGAAAGACCCCGAGAGACTGCTTGATCACACTCAGATCCAAGGAAGAAAGAGACAAAATCCTAGGATTACACTTTCAAAAGGCCCTTCAAATTGGTAACTCAACTGTACAGATCTTTAAAGACATCCCAAAATACATCCTGGACTTAAGAAACTTCTACAAGGATTTGGCCCTCTTGCTAAAGAAAAACAACATCCGTTTTAGGTGGGAATTCCCACAAGGACTGTCATTTGACTATAAATTAAAAAAGGTGAAAATAAAGACAATCCAAGATAAAGATAAATTTCTGGCAAGACACCAGGAGGACCTCCAGAAGGGGACTGTGGACGTACTGGCAGAACAGAGGAGAGCACTAGACATTCTCAACCTTTCGATTGGACAGAAACCATTACCATCAGAAGAAGAGCAACAACTTGGAGCTGTTGGAGGAGCTATAAGAAAACAATAAGATGGCTCTACAATTCCTTAGCTGGAATTGTAATGGACTGAATGGGCCTTTGAAGAGAAGACAAGTATTTCACATTTTGAACAGAGAACAATTGGATTTGATATGCCTACAAGAAACACACATAACCAGAGCCCATAGGAGACTACTTACAAACAAAAGGCTAGGACAAGAATTTGTTTCATCAGATAAAGTTAAGAAAAGAGGAGTTGTAATATATGTGAAAGAAAAATGGGCCCCAAAAATGATTTTTAAAGATGAACAAGGGAGATATTTGGCAGTGGAGATACAAGTACAAGGAGAAAAACTGTTAGTTGTTGGAATTTATGCACCAAACGAAGGCAAATCTGACTTCTTTAAGAGACTTCATGAAACCCTTACGGACTATCTGGACTATAATATGATAATGATGGGAGACATGAATGGCGTGGTCTCTACGAATATGGATAAGTCACAAAGACTAACAATCACTAAGGAAGGGAGACTGCCTAAGACTTTCTTTGAAATGACTGAAAACATGGACTTGATAGATATATGGAGAGTAAGGAACCCTCTGGAGAGAGAGGGAACCTTTTTCTCCCAAGCAATGCTGACCTGGACCAGAATCGATCAAATCTGGATTACTAGTGGTATGGCTCCAAAGATTAAGAAGGTAGAAATCTGCCCAAAAACTTGCTCCGACCATAACGCCGTGAAGATGGAAATGAAACTAACATCAACTGGACAATTTAGATGGAGAATGAATGACACCCTCTTTCGAGACAAGGAAATTCTTACGAAGGCCCAAAAAACTTTAAAAGACTATTTTGAAATAAATTTGAGGGCTGACGTTGAGAAAAGAGTGATCTGGGACGCAAGTAAAGCCGTGATGCGAGGCTTCTTGATTCAACAAAACTCAATAAAGAAGAAAAAACAGAATGAGAAAAAAGAAAAGATTTTGGAAAAGATAAAGGAAGGAGAGAAAAAACTAAGAGCAAAGCCAAAGTCCCAGGAGATTTTAAGAGAGATTAAGCTATATCAGTCACAATATATGGAATTGATGAACCTAGAGATTGAATGGAAGATAAAACAGATGAAGCAAAAGACATTCGAATCGGCAAACAAATGTGGTAAACTTCTGGCATGGCAATTGAAGAAAAGGCAGAAATTAAATACAGTCACAAGTCTAGAAGTGGATGGAAAGAACATATCTAAACCTAATGAGATTAGAAACTGTTTCTTAGGCTATTTTAAAAAGCTTTATACCCAAGGCCCGCAAAATGAAGAAGATATAGACAAATTCCTTGGAAAATTTGGATTACAAAAAATCTCTCATCAAAACAAGATCGATTTGAACCAGAGAATATCAGAGCAAGAGATAGAGGCTGCCATTCAGAATATGCAACTAGGCAAATCTCCAGGACCAGATGGGCTGACTTCAAGATACTACAAATCACTGAAGGAATGGTTGATTCAACCACTGAAAGAAGTCTGTAATGAGATCCTTGAGGGAAAAAGGGCACCTGAATCGTGGAAAGAAGCATATATTTCACTCATACCAAAGACAGAGACTGAAAAGACTCAATTGAAGAACTACCGCCCAATATCTTTACTCAATGTGGATTACAAAATTTTTGCAGACATTTTGGCAAAAAGACTTAAAAGAGTGTTGATGGAGAAGATTCATAGGGACCAGGCAGGCTTTCTCCCTAAAAGACACCTGGCAGACAATGTTAGAAATGTGATAGACATTTTGGAAAAGCTAGAGGTGAATATAAACACCAAAGCAGTATTGATCTTTGTGGACGCGGAGAAAGCCTTTGATAATATTTCCTGGAGCTTTATGTTAAAGAATCTTCAGGGGATGGGGGTAGGTAAAGGTTTTGAGAATGGTATGGCTGCAATATATTCTGAACAAAAAGCTAAATTGATTGTAAATAATGTAGTGACGGAGGAACTTAAGATAGAGAAAGGAACACGACAAGGGTGTCCAATCTCCCCATTACTTTTTATTTCAGTCCTGGAGGTGTTGCTGAATATGATAAGGGAAGACCAGCAGGTCAAGGGTGTCCAGGTCGGAGCTAAACATTACAAGTTAAGAGCGTTTGCAGATGACCTAGTATTGACTTTGCAAGAGCCAAACGCTAGTACGAAAAAGGTGTTAGAAATAATACAACAGTTTGGCCAGGTAGCTGGATTCAAGCTGAATAAACAAAAAACCAAAGTCTTAGGCAAAAATCTAACAGATGCAGAAAAGGAGAAGTTCCAAGAGGAGACAGGGTTGACACTGGTCAAGAAGGTGAAATATCTAGGGGTCTATTTGACATCAAAAAATGTGAATTTGTATAAAGATAACTATGAAAAATGTTGGTCGGAAATTAAAAAAGACCTAGAAATTTGGTCAAGTTTGAAACTGTCAATGCTAGGCCGAATCGCTGTGATTAAAATGAATGTATTGCCTAGAATGTTATTTTTGTTTCAGACCTTGCAGATCCTGGATAAGATGGAATGTTTTAAGAGGTGGCAGAAAGATATTTCAAAATTTGTCTGGCAGGGCAAAAAGCCCAGAATTAAATTTAAAATACTGACAGATGCGAAGGAAAGAGGGGGATTTGCCCTGCCGGACTTGAAATTGTACTATGAGGCAGCAGCATTTTGCTGGCTGAAAGAATGGATGCTCCTCGAAAATACAGACATCTTAGATCTGGAAGGTTTCAACAACTCTTTTGGTTGGCACGCATATTTATGGTATGATAAAGTTAACAGTATCTTCAAGAATCACATTGTTAGAAAAGCATTGTTTAATGTTTGGAGAAGATACAAAGACCTTTTGGAAAACAAAACCCCTAGATGGGTCTCACCAGTGGAGGCCAAAGCAGTGAAGAAACTCAATATGGAGGTCGGATGGCCGAAGTATTGGGAAATTTTGGAACAAGATGGAGATAAGTTGAGATTGCAAAGCTATGAGAAACTGAAGCATAAGGTACAAAATTGGTTTCAGTATCATCAAATAGTGGAATTTTTCAAACAGGACAGGAAAATTGGTTTCCAGATGGAAAAATCAAAATTAGAAACTGAACTGCTAGAACCTAATACTAAGAATTTATCCAGAATGTATAATTTGTTGCTGAAATGGAATACACAGGAGGAAACAGTCAAATCAGCCATGATTAAATGGGCACAGGATGTTGGTCATAACATTATGTCAGATGACTGGGAATGGTTATGGAACACCGGTATTAAATTTACGGCATGTAATGCCTTAAAGGAAAACATTATGAAAATGGTGTACAGGTGGTACATGACCCCAGTCAAGCTGGCAAAAATTTATCATTTGCCCGATAACAAATGTTGGAAATGTAAAGAGACTGAAGGTACCTTCTACCACCTTTGGTGGACATGCCCGAAGATTAAGGCTTTTTGGGAAAAGATCTATAATGAAATGAAAAAGGTACTTAAATGTACTTTTCCTAAAAAGCCAGAGGCCTTTCTCCTGGGCATTGTCGGCCAATTGGTGTCGAAGAGGGACCGAACTTTCTTTATGTATGCTACAACAGCAGCAAGAATCCTCATCGCAAAGTATTGGAAGACACAAGATTTACCCACTCTGGAAGAATGGCAGATGAAAGTGATGGACTATATGACATTGGCTGAGATGACAGGCAGAATCCGTGACCAACGAAAAGAGACGGTGGAAGAAGAATGGAGAAAATTTAAAAGTTACCTTAAGGACTACTATAAACTTAATGAATGTTAATGTGCTGTGGTTTTTAGAAACAAAGGGATACAGTGATATAAGATCAGAACATAGAGAGGACTAAGATGACAGAGGTTGAAAAGTAACAATTGGGAGTTGCTACAAAACTTTGGACATTGGGATGCAGAAAGGGGAGGTATGGGGAAGTCCCAGAAAAGAGGTTTACGAAAATATGTTATGAATTTATACATGTATGTTTGTTCTTTCTGTGTTTGTTTGTCTTTAAAAATTCTGAAAAACCAATAAAAATTTTATAAAAAAAAAAAAAAACAAAATCAGCAAGTATACTGGATATACTAAACGATTTATTTGTGTGGACTTATGAACTGAGTGGGAGAATAGCCTGCAGTCCCCTAGGGATAGATAACACAGCGGCAGAGAGAAACTCAGAGCGATAGGATAATTGGCAGTGAGCAAAATGTGTTATATTCTGTGATGGATTTTAAGCATGGCGATTGATAGGAAATTATGATCAATGCCAGCAGAAATGAAAAGACATCACTAACAGCTGCCAGAGAACTCCCTGACAGGGAGCGGGACGTTCTGATCAGTCAGGATTGATTAATGGCATTGATTTGATGGATGGCAGTTTCTGAGTGGATGAATACAGTATTCATGGGTGCAGAGAAAGTCATTTCTGGAATAACTTTTCCACACCCATTTCCCTGCATTTACCATTTATGCAGATCGAACACACACGATTCCAGGTATTCCTTTAAAAATTAGTGATTCTAACCTGGTTAGATAATAAGCACAATTGAACCTTGAAGACCTTCAGGGTCGCCAGACTTAGAGCACCCCCAATCTCTTGTTGAAGCCCTCCAGTGAGGAAGACCCCACCCCCCTTGCAGTAAGTTGCTTCCATTTGCCGTGCTGCTCTTTCAACCAAGAAGTTTTTTCCCTGGTGTTCAGCTGAAATCTAACTGTCCTGCAACTAGGGATGGATCTGACAATTCCATTTTCTTTCCCTTTTCCCATCTTAAATCCAGTTTTCCACACGTCTGCAGCATTTTGCATTTTTTAAAAGAAAGAATCTTCATGAAAATTGAGTCACATTTTAGTACAAATTTCTCCTAGTATACATATTTTTCTATGCTGCTTCGATTAATATGCACATTTTTTGCAAGTGCCCCCCACAGATTCCATTATGTTATTTTCACTAATATATGCATTTTCATGCAAATTGTCCCCTAATATGTGCATCTTTGCACACATTGTGTGGCGTCACATAATTTGGAGGACATTTTGGTTTGAGACCTGTGATTTAATTTCTCATCGAAACACAATCAAAATTTGAATTACTCCTCCAGCCATTAGATTGAATCTTGCCCACTGAGACCTTAATTTTCTACCTTTGACCAAGGATGGGTGAATAACAAGCTTTAATATCTGGGTCCCCATGGATTTGTACCTAGGCCAGGTGAACCTCTTGTACTCCTGATGTCATTGAACATGGGTAGGCAAACTAAGGCCCGGGGCCTGGATCCGGCCCAATCGCCTTCTAAATCCTGCCTGCGGATGGTCCAGGAATCATCATGTTTTTACATGAGTAGAATGTATCCTTTTATTCAAAATGCATCTCTGGGTTATTTGTGGGGAATAGGAATTTGTTCCCCCCCCAAAAAAAAATAGTCTGGCCCCCCACAAGGTCTGAGGGACAGTGGACCGGCCCCTTGATGAAAAAGTTTGCCGACCCCTGTGACATTGAGCTACAAATCGCATCAGCTCACAGACAGCAAGGCCAATCGTCACGGATGATGGGAGCTGTAGTTCTGCAAATTCTGAAGGGATGCAAGTCTCCCGCTTTTGACCTAAGCAGTCAAACGCTGTACGTGGATGATCTCTGAATTTCCCCCCAGTTCTCTTGAGCAAAGTAGGTAAGTGGTTATGATGACTCGAGAGCAAAAGTCCCAGGGGAGGGAGAAGCATTCTGGAGGTCAAAAGCGCAACACCTGCTGTTTGAGCCAGGATGCAGCTCTATCCAAGTGATAAAGGCAGAAACAAGCAGGGCAGGACTGCTGATGGTTTTTACTCCCCCTGCAGCTTCTGCTCTATTATTTTGGCTTTGATTACCAGTTTTGTGACGACCTGTGATAGCGAGAAAGCAGAAAACCTGCAATGTTGAGAGAAGTAAATGGAGAAGCAAAGAAAGTGTCAGTTCACACTTTCAGCCTTGGGGAGGCGGGGAAGGAGGGGAGAAACCGAAGCGCCCTTTTCACTTTTGGTTAATTGAAGTGGGGAAGAGTTGATTCTCCCCACAGCACCATATGTCAGCTATTGCGGACAGCTGTTAATAGGAGGAGGAAAGCTGCAGAGGGCCAAGGCTAAACAGAGCAGCAACAGGTCAGAATCCGAAGTGAAAGTTTTCCAGAATGTATGTTGAAACTTGTGGGGCCTGTGTGAGAAACAGGAATAAAGAGCTGAAGGGGTAAGATGGCAGGGGTGAAGAACTCTTCTGCACTTATTCTGATGTAAAGAAAAAAAAAGACAAATCATAGCCAGGACTTCCAACTGCACTTCCACAGAAGCACACTGTTTGTTGAAAAACTTGGATCATGATTTAGGAACGAGGAAGCAAATTTCTAGCTCTCAAGACCCCAAAGATATAAACTACAGTGGTACCTCAGGTTACATACGCTTCAGGTTACAGACTCTGCTAACCCAGAAATAGTGCTTCAGGTTAAGAACTTTGCTTCAGGATGAGAACAGAAATTGTGCTCCGGCGGCACGGCGGCAGCAGGAGGCCCCATTAGCTAAAGTGGTGCTTCAGGTTAAGAACAGTTTCAGGTTAAGTACGGACCTCCGGAATGAATTAAGTACTTAACCTGAGGTACCACTGTAAAATACAAAATCTCTGGACCAACAGCAGTCCCTGAATGAGATACACAGTAGTTTGCGGTGTGCAAAAATGCACACATATGTAAAACTATTTAGTTTGGAATGGAACAGACAAGGCTCCTATATGAGTCCGCCTACTAAAGGAACCTGCCCTGGGCTAAACATTCTGAATGCTTAACCCTAGATAGAGCTCTCTGTGGTTTTCAGATTCACCCATCTGTATAGCAAAGGGATGGGAAACCTTTGGTCCTCAAGATGCCGCTGAACAACAACACCCATCATCCCTGGCTACTGGCCATGTTTGCTGGGGCTGAAGTAGGGGTAGTTCAGCAACATCTGGAGGGTCAGCGGTCACTCACATCTTCTCTAGCATCAGGTAACGTGACAATAAAAATTGAGCGCACATTCAACATTCAGACAAATAGAAATTCCATGTTAAAAATAATTTCTAACCAATTGATGGAACATTTTCTCCCCTGTCCCAGTGTTTGGTGAGTACTCACAGGAGGAGGGCGTATTTTCTTTATACAGCAGAATGCATCCCTTAATAACACTTTTAGCTGCATTTTTTTAAAAAAAATTGGAGCCTGCGTATCCAAGAAGGTAATCAGCTCCCAAATGTTACAAGCAAGTAAACATCTTGTTTTATCCCTCAAGCTAAGAAGCATTTATGAGGATGGTCAAGTGCATTATAGTAAAATGCCTTGTGTTGAGGGAGAGTAGGAAGAATACATTTGTAAGCAGCATTCCCCCCTCTAAATGGGAACATATCTACAGAAATGCCATTAAATATCCCTTGGAGAACGCTTAAAGCAATGCATTTAGTAGGGGGGCTTTTTGGGGGGCGGGGGAGAAAAACAGCCACCCACGCCTGGGGAGTACGTTGAATACACAAGAAAGCCTGTGCAAAGACATCAGGAACACAGTGTGAAAATGAAGGTAAATGTTCCATTATGCTGGAGCTAATACTCCATCTTGTTTTGCTATAAAATGTACTGTGAGGGTGTCAAAAACTATGAGTCACAACCAAGTTTAAGAAGAAGAAGAAGAGTTTGGACTTGATATCCCGCTTTATCACTACCCGAAGGAGTCTCAGAGCGGCTAACATTCTCATTTCCCTTCCTCCCCCACAACAAACACTCTGTTAGGTGAGTGGGGCTGAGAGACTTCAGAGAAGTGTGACTGGCCCAAGGTCACCCAGCAGCTGCATGTGGAGGAGCAGAGAAGCGAACCCGGTTCACCAGATTACGAGTATACCACTCTTAACCACTACACCACTCTGGCTCTCTAGTTTAAGAAACTAGTAGTAAGTAGCTGCTTAAGGCAACCATGGTGGATGAAGATCTCCAAGATTTGTAATTGCTTGTGTCACAAGACATCCAGGAAGGCACTCTATTGCCAGCATGGAGTTCCTAAATGGTTTATTGCACCTTCTGTCTTCCTGGCTGGAAGAAAAACAAAGCCAAAACAAAACACAGGCCTATTCCTCAGGTGTTGATAGCTTTCCTCCTCCTCTTCTTCTTTACAGAGTCATTTTGCTCAGAAGCCCCTCTGAATAAGGCATCAGTGTTTAGTTCCCAATTATTGCCGGTAAAACAGAGGGGAGCCCAGTGGGAAACTATATGATGAGCACTTTTAGGGCAGAGAGAAAGTTCACAGCAAGTAGATCGAAACGTTCTCCTGTCTGTGGATGAAGCCTGATGCGTCAGATTAAGTTCAAGATGTCAATTCCTTGTCTCGGTTGAAAGTGACTTGGAAAAGATTATGTTTGCAAGGGCTAAAGACTCAAGATATTGAGGCTTTCTCTCCTCAACTGACTGCACTATTTAAGGACATCCTGTCAGGCGGCACTGCCCACCCCAAAACCTCTAGAATTGTATTAATCCCTAAGCCTAATGCCACCCCACTGTGGTGGAATCATATAGACTTACAGCATTATTGAATGTTAATGCAAAATTACTATAATATGCAATGGCCCAACAACTCAATGTGTTTATTGGCAATTATTAAGCTCTGGACCAACTGGTTTTATTCCTCAGAGGATAATTTCTTACGCTATGAGAAGGCCTCTCAATATAATTCACCATGCATGCAACTTTTAATTTCACTAGATGCCTTCAAGGCCTTTGATTGTATTGAGTGGAGCTATCTCAAGAGACTCTTATCAAACATGTTGTTTGGGAATAGATTTTTACATTTAATTGAATAATTTATTTGGAATCCTTGGCTTGCATTACCATTAATGGGGTTAACTCTGCTCATTTCACAAATGAAGGAACAAACAAAGCTGTCCAGTATCGCTCCTCCTATTTGCAGTGGCAGTAGAAGTTTTCATTACGATTCTGAGATTCTCCACTGAAATTGACGATATCAAAATTCAGGGAACTGAACACAAATTAAATATGTTCGCAGACAATCTGCTATTAATGCTCTGTCATCCTCTCTTGCCACTATAGCAGGATCTTAATACGTTGGCTAAGGCTGCTGGGTTAAAAATCAATTACAACAAATTGGTCATATTGCCTATAATTTCCATGACTTCAGAACACAACTGGTTAAGGTCTAACTCTTGTTTTAAATTGCTGTGTGGTGGATTTATCTTGATGGAGTTACGTCAACTTGGCTGAAGGAACTTTGGGAATTGTCACAAAAAGACCACAAAGAGCTTCAGTCTTGGAAGTGTTTAAATTTAAATGGGTTAGGCCGATGCAGAAGTGAAGATATATATTCTCCCTAAATTCTTCTCTTTCGTTCAGACCCTGCCCATACCTAGCCATAATTCTCAATTGGCTTGATGGCAACACTCGATTAAAATTTTACTTCAGGAGGTAGAAGAAGCAAGGTGAGCGGTCTAACCCTGTACTGACCAAGAACTAAATAAGGTATTCGTGCCCTAAATCTTAAGTTGTATTATGAGACTTTCCAATTAAAAGTTGACACATATGATTTGACAACTCGGCTTCAACTCTTACGTGTCAAAATGGAACTGGAACCCTCACCACCCTCTCTAAATGCCTTAACATTCCTGAAAACTTATTGGGCATGCATTAACAAAATAAGTAATGCGACTCTCCAAATATGGTGTAAATGGCAATCTTTAGCTCTGATTTTCGACCACCCGGCCTTTTGCTTTAATGCTAAATATCACCAGTTCCTATTTTGGAGAAAAAGGAAAAATCTGTACAATTAAATATATTTTGCCCAAAAGTCAACCTATTTCAGAAAGCTCACTTAAGGACAAATTAAAATATGTCTCACTAGAAATCTAACATATCCCCCTCTCGGGAGGAGTGGTTTGGAAGAATTTGGGACATTGCAGAACACCTAACACAGCAAAGGAAAGCACTTAGAGGTGAGTCAAAAATAGACTTGTTTTCATTTGATGTGGCACAAACACTTTTCCTTTGTCAACTCAGATGCAAAAACCTACCAAACCTCCACAATTTCCTAGGTTACGATGCGGAGAGGTTTCATAAAAGTTTAGCCTGCTTTCTTATTCCTCTCCCTGTATGTTCTATTTATGATCGCTTTGTAAAGTTGCATTGCATGCTTATGCAACGTCCTGGTACACCCCCCCTCCAAATTGTGGTGTTTTATTGCTGTCCCATTAATTGGGAAAAGTCTATGTAACTTGTGCTTCTCCTAACAAAATGACAATGAAGATCTTTCTTTCTTTCTTTCTTTCTTTCTTTCTTTCTTTCTTTCTTTCTTTCTTTCTTTCTTTCTTGTATCGAGATCTGGCTTAGTCTAATGTATATTTCCCATCACTCCCACTATTGCTTTAAATCAGGGGTTATGAACATTTTTCAACCCCTTTCAGAGGGCCATATGTCAGTGTTGGGCAGGACCAGAGACAAAAGTGGGTAGAGTAGTGGATGTCAATTTTACCTTTACACACTTGTACAGCCTTCCATATCATTCATTCAACCAACCAAGCAAGTAGTATCAGCATTCAACTCATTTCAGCCAGATAAAAGCACTCAACTAGGCGGCAAAGGAGTCCAAGTATGGGGTGGGGTCTCTGAGAATACCACACAGCATTGGCCATCTTGAGCTTATTAGACAAAATGTAGTGTTTGCTCATGTAGCGGATACATTTGCAAAGATTGAGCCCAAGCAATTCATGCAGTACCTGAAGCTAACACACAACATGAACAGGTGGAACAGATCCTAAGCTAAGCCACTGCTTGATACCCACACAGCTTCTCCCACCAATGCAAGTCAAGTTGACCACCATGCGTTAAGAGGTGCACTCTCTTTAGAACGGGCATGGCCAAACTTGGTCCTCCATCATGGAACTTTGGAGTGTCAGGCATAGCCCTACTGGCTTTAGCCCAAACGTAGCAGAGTTTTCCTGCACAGCGAAGAAGCTAGTTGCGGCAGTAATGACTAGTCAGCTAGACTCAGAAGAACTATTTACAGGATTTATTAAAAGGAAAAATAAAACCAGCAGAGTTTCTGCATACAAATAAAAGCAAAATAAATCCTCTTTTTCTCTCTCTCAAAACCATACACAGCACTTCTAACTCCTAACACACCTCACACCAAACTGTGCTAGCAATCCCTAGATAACAGAGTTGAGTGCTGGTCGTTAACCAATCAGAGTGAGTAGTTTCTAGGTCAAGCAGACCTGGGCTTTCTGCCAAGAGTAAATTGACACCAGCTTGAGTTAATTGGTGAAGCTAGAATCTGCAAGTTTCCCACGAGAACCAATTAACAGAAACTGAAACCGAAACTGAACACCCCCTCACAGATTCTGCTGAACAATTAACTCCAAATACACCTATGTAGGAGATCATTTTTCCAGCAAACCTAAACCCTTGCACATTCGCTTGTTCTTTACCTTTGCCAATGGTTTAGTTAACACATCTGCTACATTTTCTTCACTTGATACATAAGTACAGGTGATTACATTGTCTTGTACACAGCAACGTACATTTTGGTATTTTACAGAGATATGTTTGGAACGCGATTTGAAACCCTCTGTTTTACTTAAGGTTATACAAGCTTGATTATCAATGTAAACTTGTACTGGTTCTCCACAATTTACATTTAAATCTGCCATCAAATGCTTGAAATAAATCACCTCGTTGCACAATTCACTCAATGCGGCATACTCTGATTCTGTTGATGACACACTTACAACGTCTTGCTTGCGTGACCGCCAGCTGATTAAAGCTCCACCGACCATTATGACTAGTCCTGTGACAGATTTTCTATCTGGCAAATTTCCCCAGTCACTATCACAGTAGCAACTCAACATTTCATCCTCTGAAGAATTTAATTGTAACATATAGCCAATTGTCTGTTTGAGATACCTCAGAACTTGTTTTACCCCTTTCCAGGCATTTAGTGTGGGTTTTGAGACCAATCTACTTAATATGCCTACTGCATAGCTAATATCAGGTCTGGACCACTGTGCTATATACAATAAACTTCCAATTACAGAGTGATATACATCAGGATGTTCAAATTCAGGACTCTCATCTGTATGAAGTGTTTTTATGAAACCTGGATCCATAGGCACCGCTGCCCCTTTGCAATCCTGCATCCTGTATGTAGTCAGTAGTTGTTTAACTTTGTTCTGCTGACTAATTAGGCAGCTGCCATCTTGGGCCCAGCACACTTCCAACCCTAGATATGTCCTAACCGGGCCTAAGTCTTTTGTACATCCACCTGCAGCATACAATCTTTGCCCCCTCAGGCGCTGCTACTGGTGTAAAGACCTTGTGCTCATTCAGAGAGGACATCTCTTCCTCCATTGCCTGTTTCCAGAGCTCTGCCTCCTCTTTTGGTAACTTTAACACCTCCTGAAAACTCTTGGGTTCTGCAATTACACTAAACACATTTGCAGTATCAGGAGAAAAACGCACTGGAGGCACTCCTTTGTTTTGTCTTTTAGATCTTCTGGGAGAAAATTTTTCTTCTGACCCACTTTCCTCCTCAGAACTACGACCTCTCTTTTGTTGCTTAGCCACTGGTCTCTGGCTAACTTCACTTTCCTGAGAGCTCTTATCTGAACTTTCCTCCCCCTCAGACTCTGACTCCCTGTGTCTACCTTCAGAGTCATGAAGCTCCTGGGAAGGTTCAAACCAAACCTCAGTATTGGCATGTAGTCTCTCCCAGCCACTATGTTCACAAAAACTGGCATTCCTGGAGATCACAATGCCGTTTGTCCCTTCAGCAAAGCGGAAACCTTTTCCCAGCTCCTGGTAACCCACAAACACTAGCTGTTTGGTCTTAGGATCTCCCTTCTTCCTCATTTGTTTCGGAATTAATACCCAGGCCTTTGATCCAAACACATGCAAATGGTCAATTTTAGGTTTTTTCTGAAACAATTTGAAGTACGGGGTTGTACCTATTGTTTGGTGAAAGAGCCTGTTTTGGAGATAACACGCGGTGAGCATGCTCTCCCCCCAATAAGACATGGGTAAATCAGCATCATCAAGCATGGCAAACATCATATCTTGTAAAGATCTGTTTTTTCGCTCTGCAACGCCATTCTCCTCTGGGGAAAAAACGTTCGTTTTCCTATGCCCAGTGCCACGCTTTTGTAACCAATCTTTAAAGGCATTTGACATAAATTCGCCACCTCTGTCCGTCTGAATCCTTTTGAGTTTAACAGACAGAAATCTTTCCACAGATGCCACCCAGCCTTTAAACTTAGTGAACACGTCACCCTTATTCTTCATGGGAAAAACCCAGGAGTAACGCGTAGCGTCATCCACAATTGTTAGTGAAAAACGCGATCCACCCCTGCTTACAACAAATGGACCAATTACGTCCATGTGAACCAGCTGTAGCGGTGACTCACTAACTCTGTCACTTCTGGGGTAAGAGACTCTGTGGGTTTTAACCTTTTTACACACATTACAATCAAGGTACTTGTTACAACTCTTTAAATTACCCCCATCAGCCAATTCAGACATTTTTAGTACACTTTTCCAGCAAGCATGCCCCATTTTCCTATGCAATAAGTGCACACAGTTGTCATGTATAGCTTTGTTATTCACTGCAGGCTGAGATTTACTGACTACTGCTGCAACTTGAGATCCTGCTTTAAGCCAAAACAAGCCTCCCTCTGACTTAGCAGTGCCTAAAATCTCACCAGCCTTCTTAATAATGCAACTGTCTCCTTCAAAATACACTTTAAACCCAGCTTTTAGCAAACAATCTACAGACATCAGATTGCTCCTTAATGAAGGCACACAAAGTACATTTTGCAGGCATTCATGAAGACAAGGAACAAAAACTGCACCCCCCGAAATCACTTCGGATGTACTTCCGTCTGCTAGAGCCACCTGGCTGCGCTGTGCTGAGTTCTTGGAAACAAACAATTCATCTGAATTCACGATGTGGCGAGACGCTCCCGAATCGACCACCCAGACCGCTTGTTTCTCATCAGCAATCTTGACCTCGCCGGTCACCAGCTGAGCCGACTGTTTTCGTTTGAAGAATTTCTTTTTCCGCTGCTGCTGCTGCTGATCTTGTCTCTGCTCCTGCACCGGCAACTGAGACTTGACCAACTCCGGACATTGTCGTTTTCGATGCGCTGAAGACCCACATCGGAAACAACGCCTAACAGCAAACGCTGACTCCTCACCAGTACGCTGCTTTTGCTCCACCTCTGGCACGGCATGAGAACTCCTTCCAAACCGCCCACCTGTAGAAGCCTCTGCAGCCACCGACCTTTCTTGCCTCTTCTGCCATTCTTCAATCAAACGCCCAGTAACGTAACTGACTGATAAATCACGCTCCTGTATGCCTTCTAGAGACAAAACTAAATTATCCCAGCTTTCCGGGAGAGAACTCAAAATAATAGCCACCTTCTCCTGCTGGTCTAACGCACAGTCTCTTTCCTGTAGCGCAACAAACTTTAACTGTAAACTGTGTAGGTGTTCTTGCATTGTAACCCCAGGCTGTAACATTGCCTTGTACAATGCCTTGCGAATGAACAGCTTGGAAACCGCTGTCTCACGCACATGGAGTTCTTTAAGTGCTTGCCACACACCTCTAGCTGTCTTGATTCCCCTCACATACGGCAACTGGGAATCTTCCAGCCCCAAGACAATTGTGGCCTTGCTCTTTGGTCTTTATCGAGGTCTTCATCATCAGGCTTCGTAGGAAACTTACTCACCACTTGCCAGAGACGATCCCTCTGCAGCACTGCCTGCATGCGTTCCGACCACAGCAAGTAACTGGAGTCATTCAGACGCTCAAAAGCCATCTGACCTGGTTGTGAGGCCATCTTGAGAGCAATGTCCCTGGAACCCGGAACCAGCTACTCACGACCACCGAGAGAAAACAGGAACCACAGCACCCAGCACTCACACGCTGCAGCTGTTGTCCTTCTGTCCGCTGCGTCACCAGCTCACCACGGTCAGGAACCAGCCAGAGAACAACAACTTCTGGAACTACTGGAACCAACACCGTTGATGCTGACACCACCGCAACTCAGGCTGGCAGCACAATGCCCATAACCTCATGGAACTTTGGAGTGTCAGGCATAGCCCTACTGGCTTTAGCCCAAACGTAGCAGAGTTTTCCTGCACAGCGAAGAAGCTAGTTGCGGCAGTAATGACTAGTCAGCTAGACTCAGAAGAACTATTTACAGGATTTATTAAAAGGAAAAATAAAACCAGCAGAGTTTCTGCATACAAATAAAAGCAAAATAAATCCTCTTTTTCTCTCTCTCAAAACCATACACAGCACTTCTAACTCCTAACACACCTCACACCAAACTGTGCTAGCAATCCCTAGATAACAGAGTTGAGTGCTGGTCGTTAACCAATCAGAGTGAGTAGTTTCTAGGTCAAGCAGACCTGGGCTTTCTGCCAAGAGTAAATTGACACCAGCTTGAGTTAATTGGTGAAGCTAGAATCTGCAAGTTTCCCACGAGAACCAATTAACAGAAACTGAAACCGAAACTGAACACTCCAGCGGTTTGGGGACTACATTTCCCATCATCATCCCTGACCACTGGTCCTGTTAGCTAGGGATGATGGGAGTTGTAGTTCCAAAACAGCTGGAGGGCCAAGTTTGGCTATGCCTGCTTTAAAAGGACTAAACCTGGATTAGATGATCATGCTTTTCATGTAATTATTAAAATTGGTTGTTGGAAGTTTTCCTCATATGGTGATGCATAATGAGCTAGCTTTTCCATCAGCCATAAAAAGCAACCTCTCCTCTGATTCCAGTCTCCCTTTTGGGGAGAGGCAAGATATCTTTGGTTTTCCCAGTAGTGATGTATGGAAGTGAGAGCTGGACCATAAAGAATGCTGATCACCGAAGAATTGATGCTTTTGAATTATGGTGCTGGAGGAGACTCTTGAGAGTCCCATGGGCTGCAAGAAGATCAAACGTATCCATTCTGAAGGAAATCAGCCCTGAGTGCTCACTGGAAGGACAGATTGTGAAGCTGAGGCTCCAATACTTTGGCCACCTCATGAGAAGAGAAGACTCCCTGGAAAAGACCCTGATGTTGGGAAAGATGGAGGGCACAAGGAGAAGGGGACGACAGAGGACAAGATGGTTGGACAGTGTTCTCGAAGCTACAAACATGAGTCTGACCAAACTGCGGGAGGCAGTGGAAGACAGGAGTGCCTGGTGTGCTCTGGTCCATGGGGTCACAAAGAGTTGGACACGACTAAACAACAACAACAAAAGATATCTTTTTGCATGGCTGTGCTGCCCGAGGCTAATGGGAGTGGTGGTCCAAAATATCTGGAGGACACCAGGTTGTTGAAGGCTGCTCGAGCAGAGCTTTCCCCTTGCATTTCTAATTGTGAAAGTGCAATGAAACTATCCCTGAGACAACACAGGTGACTGTTAGGATATTCCCGTTCCACCTTAAAAGGGAGCAGGCTTTGAGAGTCACAGAGTCTGCGTATTTCCTGTTCACGGGATGTTTATGTTTCCCATTGCTTTCGTTTTCTCTGTGCTGGACACACTGATGCAGGCAGTCATGTTTTTCTTTGTTCTGACCAACGCTGAATAAACTTGTTAATAATGCTCTCCTGAGTGCGACTTTTGCTGTGAATTATCTGCTGATAGAGTGTGCATGAGCTCTGGAATGTGGCAAGATATTTTCTAGAAACTCGTGTCGCTAATCGATGATACTGTGTGCCTACGGGAGATCGATGGATCGTCTGGCAGACGGCTTGGGGCCATGATGGACTTTATCTCCCTGGCAGTATCCCAACAGTGACCAGATGTTCACATCACATGCTAATCCACCAGAGACGCTCGGGATCAAATCCATGACTTTTTTGGTAGAAACTGCAAAGTAGCATGTGCTCTACCACTTTAGCCAAGTCCCCCTTCGATTCTCCAGGTTGCTCAGCAGAGGAGGAAACTAGGAAGGTATCTCCCACAGAACAGTGTGGAAATAACTGAAGACTTTGTTCAATGCCATTAGTAAGACATGTTGTCTTTCACTGTTGTTGTTTTTTTAAAAAAGAACACACTCTTTTTGCACAATTATTTTGGTTGTTGAAGTGATGGTTGTCCACTCATTTTAAAGGGGATAGAAATGGCTGGTGATGCTGAATTGCTGCTGTTTAGATTTTATGCTCTGGTTTTGCATGGTGCATTTGGAATATTTCAGAAGTGTGACTGCAAGCTGTTGTAAAAATCCCGCAGGCTACCGGGACATAAATTTTAGTAATAAATAAACCCATTAAAGGGGCATCTTAAATGGCTGTTTAGCAGGTAGGAAACTTCCTTTTGAGGATTGTCAAACTGTGTCCTTCCTCACGTGATGCTAGTCCTTTCTATCTGAGCAACAAGTTTTTGAGGATTCTTGGGTTGATCGTCATTTCAGATACTGATAATGAAAATAGTTTTGATAGACTAAACTGTCCTGAAATAGAGTATTAAATGGATCATTTCCTTAACTGGATGTAGTAATGGTTAATCCCACTCTTCCCTATTATCAGTTTCACAATGTGAAACATTCCACCTGCTCTACCAGTTGAAATAAATTAACAGGAGGACAAAATACTTGACCTTTTAATTAAGGGAACTGTTCTTTCTATAGATCATATCCAGCCTAAAGAATTGGTTGTCTTCTCTCTTACTTTTAAACAGTCAAATTTAAAGGGTTATTATCACACAGTATACTGTAAAACTATATTGCTTAAGAACTATGGAAACAGGTCACTGATTAACATTTTTATCTCCTGGTCCCGTCCCCCCCGCCCCCAAGCCACTGTTTAAAATATTGCCATTTTATTTTGAAAAGGGTTATTGCACTGAACTTCAATCTGTATGATAAATGAATTTGTAATTATAGGAAGCTCACAAGATTTAGCATATAATTGCTATTTGCCACTAGCCATTTATAAAAGCAAGATAGCATCTTCACTAACTTTCAAGACTATTTCCCCCTTTAGCATGGAGTGGGGAGTTAAATAAGAGAAGTCTTGAATCTCTGGAGAATGGTAGCTATTTTGCATTTGGGGAAATGATGGCAGATCTAAGAACATGTCAAAGAAAAATAGGTCAGCGACTAAGGGTACGTGAAGTGGTATGCTTCAATGACACACTGAACAGTTTTTCAGATATCAAAACGGTTAATGCTAAAAGCTTTAGGAGATTTTTATATATTTTAACCGTCAAAGTTGGATTAATTATATTTTTTTGTATTCATGTTATTATAACTCTTATTCCAGACGGAATTCACTCTTCCATTGACTACAGTTAGTACCAAGTGGCAGAAGCTATAATAAAATTAGTTTCAGACTGTACACCTTTGATATCGGAAGGGGAATTAACATGCCTATTTTATATGAACTCCATTGGCTGCTGACTAGTTTTCAGGCTAAATTCAAAGCGCTGATGCTTACCTTTAAAGCCCTTTCTAATCAGAATCTGGTATATTTGAGGAAACTCAATTCTTGTTCAAGAGTGGAATTATTGTCTTAGGGCCCCCAGCCTTTTTAAGAACAAGATTCCCCCAGATATAGTCTTTAATCTCTGGAACAGACTCTTCACTAGAGTACCATACAATACTATAAAATGGGCACATGTCTAGACAGTTAAAGAGTTTTCCTTTGGGGCAGGGTCTTCATAAACAATGCCCCTTTGCCTTTAGTTTTTTTATGGCTTTATGCTGCAATTTTTCATTTGTTCACACCGCTTTGGAGAACCTGGATTGAAAAGTAGATCCAAAGAAATCAAGTAAGAGGGAAAAAAAACTAATTTCCAGAAAGTATTTAATAAAAATGGTTTATCTGCATTTTAATTTGTGTTAACATCCGCAGGAACATTTTATTTACAAATATACAGACATTGCTCATGGTAAGATTCTTACTGAAGAACTGGTCAAAACGTAATTTACAAAACCTCCAAAGGCTTATTTTATCAAAAGGAAGTTTGATGTGGAAAAATCATTGAAGTTCCAATGAGATCTTCTGTACACAACAAGGATGTCAGCTCCTTGAACTCTGTTGTTGGGAACCACTGGAACCACGTTTCCTTCTGTACACGGTATTCTGAAGAGTCCCTCCTTCTGGTCTCAGGAGGCACTAGTTGGGATGTTTTTGGAAGCCGCGAGCATTGCCCTCACCTTGGCCATAAGATCCTGCAACGAATACAGGAAACATTGAGAGCTTTTCAGAAAAGTCGTGCTGAGGATGTTTACATTGTACACAGCAAGAAAAGTCAATGTGGTGGCTCCCATAAGCCCCAACCAGCACAACCAGCCATCAGGGATGATGGGAGCTGGACTCCAGGAACATCTGGAGAGTAACATGTTGGCTACCTCTGATATAGAGACAGAAATGGCATGTGCCATACAAAAAAAGGAGATTTTCTCAATTGATAAAAGGCAAAATGTAGAAAAAGTAATACAAAGGGTGTTCCAGGCATTTTCCTGAACATACAAACCTGAATTTGTGAACAGGTCTTCCCTTTGTTGAGCGGGAAGGTCTGCTGGTGGCTTGTTCTTGCGTTTGCCTGAACACCAGCAGAACACTGCACATGACTGGAGACCCTGATATATCAGGGCTCCCAATTCACGAGACGTCCTACATGAGTACCACCCCCCTGCAGATCTTCCCCACTCAACACAGGGAAGCTGGGAACCTGAGTAGATGGGGACCACAAGTGTGGGTAAACTGACGGCAGGGCTTGTATGCGTGGCCCTAACCTTCCAACACCTGAACTTGCATACAGAATTTCTTGGCAAAGACACAGTTTCTAAATCCTGAGGCAAACAGGTGAAATGTGGAGGACTTAAAACGTCCACTGTAAAGTGAGCTATTCCAGGATGCCGAGAAGCATTTTCAAACAAATTTCTAAAGAAGCCAAAGGCACTGAATTGCAACTCCGTTTGCACTTTATGCAGGAGATATCCCAGAGCACAATGTAATCTTTTAGGTAAACTGAGAACTGTGGCAGTCTTAAATTACTCACTTGCTATGGTCTGAAAGGTCTAAATTACTCACTATGGTTTGAAAGAGCCACACTTTTACTGAAGGCAGAGAAATAGGCTGCAGGACACGTATGCATGATGGTTTATTTCAGGGGTGAGGAACCTGTCTCTATGGGTAATATTGGCGTGCCAGTGGGTCCAATTTCTCTTTCTGCTCTCTCCCACCTGCCCCTTTAAATATCTGAACAGATGAGCAAGCAGGTGGCAGGTGGGGAAGATGAAAAAATATGCTGTACACTGAAAACATGCTAAGGGCTCTGCAAGTCTCCCCATGTTTCCCCTTTAAACCTCATAGGTTTAAAGAGGGAGTGTGGGGAGACTCTGAAAGCCACACAAGGCTCTCCAGGATTGGGCTGCATCTTCTTTAGAGGAGTTAATTCTCTTAATCAAAACTCCACCAAGTTCTATCCATTTAAGTATAAAAGGATCACATCTAACAAAAACAGCAAGCAGAACGCTGCTTGTTCAATAATTGCACTCTTGAAAAATGACACAAATTATTAAAAGCACCAAACACAATTTCTCAAGACTAACATATTAAGAGAAATTCAAATATCCGTTTAGGAGCTATCCTGCCGAGTCAAATTAAATTTGCAATAAGCAAAACAAAAAGATGCATTTTTAAGACAAGTGAAACTGAACAGTGTGATCACAGAATTATTGTTTTCTTGACTATATTGCGTGAAGGAAATTGAACACATTCTATGCACTTTGCTTAGTGTGCCGAAGGCTAGACGTGATGATTCAAGGCACTGCACTAAAGCGGTGACCCACAACGAAGTAGGGGGTGCTCTTATTATACCCAGATCAGTAAACAAACCTCACTGTATCTTTTGACAGTGCAGTGGTTCTTGCACTGTTCTAGTTAACAACATATTATAATTATTTCCAAAGTACTCATCAGCTTTAATTAGAAATATTCTGTAAGTTTACAACCAGCAAAATGCTTATTACCATGATGAACGGGGGGGGGGGGTGTCTGTGAAGTGATGTGTGTGCGATGCAAGGACTCACAGGGAGGGGTTGCAGCAAGCTGTGCCAGGTAGAGCTGGATTTGCCATGGTTGGGGAAAGAGAATTTTGTCCAAGTGGTCTGCTTCTCCCAAGCAGGAGACTGGAAGCCACTTGCATATATGGGAAGAAGGGGTGCATGTGCTGGACACGGTTGGGGGGCTACACCCACTCTGTTTTCCTCCCCTCCCTGTGATCCAAGCCACTGATGATCAAGCTTACCTTGCTTTTGGGTCAAAACTACAGTGACACAAGAACCTTGGGAAAGAGGCTGTGGGGCTGGATACCCTTAACCGATGATCGTTACAAAGACTTTGCTCTGTGTGTGTGTGTGCATGTGAGTGTTGGAGGGTATTTGTGGAAAAGGGTCTGTGGATGGGTTTGAAGCGGGGGTGGGGAGGGGAAGGGAAGGGAAGGGAAGGGAAGGGAAGGGGACACTATACAGTCGGGAGAGAATTCCAGGTGTAAGAGGCAGAAAAGGAGAATGGGAAGAGTCATTCAAGGGAGCAATACCAGAGACTACAGCTTTGTAACAAAACAGGTTTAAAATCTGGAAGCATATGCTGATTACATACCATTTGCAGTGCTCTTTTCAATACTGAAAACAGCAATTCAAACAAAATGCAATGTGAGCATTACAAAATTGAGACAATTTAGTAATCATTACTAAATGGAACGTTTCAAGTGGTACCTGAGTTATTTTACTCTGCACTGACGACACAATCGCTGAAGAGATCTGGCCATCTTTTTCCAAAGAAACGCCCCTAAAAGAATTTTTAAAAGGGGGACTTTCAGTCAAGACAATCAAGTAATAGACAATTAATGCACAGATATATCCAAATACTTCAAACATGAAAAAATCCCCAAGTGAATGAAATGTATTGGCTAAGAGAATGAGCTTTAAGTTCAAATCTCAACTCTGCCATGAATTCGGCAGAAAGTCTTAACAAGCCCCTCAAAGCCTGTCATCCCACCGCCTCCCTGTCCCCGTATTGATGATACTGGTCTGCCTTCTAGGCTTCTTGTAAAGATTAATGAGACAATTGATGTGGGTACCTATGAGTAGTCAGGTTAAGGTTTAAGTAAGGCTAAACATAATTGGGTATCATCAAATGGAGGTGCCATGATTTAAAACATATCTAGATAAATGGAAGCCGTTCTGAGCTATGTGAAGTCTCTCATCCTTGGTGTATTCTCATAAGCGGTTGGTGCTAAGTTACCATTTTCCCCATGCACTTGAGAGATATGTCAAATTCTCTCAGCAGCAGCAGCTCATTGGAGTGACTTGCAACATCCTAGCCCAGCATTCAGTGCTCTCTCATTCAAAGCAGGAGAATAGAAAAACAAAACAAAACAAAACCCATCACTATGGAGAACCTAGGGAAACCACGATTAAACCGTGATGAATCCAGTGAGGTGGTTGTATTCACAGGACAGAGGCTAAGCATTTCATTCCTAAAATTAATGCAAGGAGAAGCTGCAGTTGCTTGGAAACAGTAGGTATAGATATGCTCATGAAAAGTGAACTACAGGTATACCTTGGTTGCCGAACGCCTTGGAACTCGTACATTTTGGCTCCCGAATGATCGAAAACTGGAAGTGAGCGTTCCAGTTTTTGAACAATTTTCAGAAGCCAAATGTCTGGCGCAGCTTTTGATTGATTGGCTGCAGGACACTCCTGCAGCCAACTGGAAGCCGCGTCTTGGTTTTCGAACAGTTCTGAAAGTTGAATCGACTCCTGGAACGCATTCTGTTCAAGAACCAAGGTATGACTGTATTTGACTTCTGACTGAAGAAAATCCTTAATTAAATGCTATCATGCAAAAAATAAAAATTATTGCAAGTAGAAAACTGGCACATCATGGAGAAGTGCTGGTTTTCCACTCGCAAGAAGTAGTCTGCTGTTGGAACTTTAAATGCAGGAGAGCTTCCAAAAATTATGACGCCTCGCCTGCTGCACAACATTATACAATCCTGCCTCATTTGCTGTGTGTATGAATCCTTCTGTATTATCCTGCTAAGAAGTAAAAAGGATCAAGTCACTGCCCTGGTTCCTCAAATTTCCCATCAACAGTCTAGCTGCAGTGTTTTGCATCAGGGAAGTGCCAGTGTATAGAATTTAGAAAGGGCTCATTACCCAGAACGTTCTTGGCTGGATCCCCTACTCTCCACAGGAGAGACACTGGCTGAATGGGTGGAGTTCTTATGTGCAGATTGTTTGCCTGGAGAGATGGATGGCGAATGAGACCTCGCTTTGGACTTGGTGTGGGAGTGAGATCTCCTTTTCTTCTTTTCATGAGGACTCCTGGGGGAAAAAGACAAAGTAATATATTGATTAATATAAAGCTGTGCCATCAGCTATAGAAAGAATGCAATTTTCCAGGTCTTTTCAGCTCCAACAAAACAGACACCCATTCTCTGCATCAAATACAACTCTTTTTTTAATGCCAACGTTAAAATATAGTGAGACCACAAAATATAACTTTAGTTTGGACCTTGAATAATTATTTACCCTTTTAACTTATATAATGAAAACTGCAATGATCATACCTAATCATCTACAAATATTTGGTTTTGCAGATGGCGAAAGAAACTGTAGCACAGAAACCAAAGCCTGTGGCAAGTAGCTGTATCTACAAGCAACTCCATCCCCTCCTGCTGCCTCCATATGGCACAACCCCCTGGTTTCCATGCCCTACTGCAGTGGTCTTCAACTGGACCACACCGAAGACCCACCTCTGACTAACAACCTGCAAGATGGACCCACTTTCAAACTTTCACTTTTGGTTTACACTTACTGGTGTTAGTAGTAGATAGGTAGCCGTGTTGGTCTGCCATAGTCAAAATAAAAAAAATTCCTTCCAGTAGCACCTTAAAGACCAACTAAGTTAGTTCTTGGTATGAGCTTTCGTGTGCATGCACACTTCTTCAGATACCTGAAGAAGTGTGCATGCACACGAAAGCTCATACCAAGAACTAACTTAGTTGGTCTTTAAGGTGCTACTGGAAGGAATTTTTTTTTATTTTGACTTACTGGTGTTAACGCACTTTATCGATCCTAAAATGGCAATTCACAAAGCAATATACATAGTGTTACCTTAGCATTGCTTGTAAATAAAAACCCAGTGATTTTTATACTTTATCAAGAAGCAGTGACTTAAAAATAGACCTCCTCACAATTTCAGTGGGATGTCTATGTTCTCTAGATTTCATTCCGGAGAGGGGTGGTATTAGAAAGGCTAAACTCCTATCCCCATTTCCTACAGCTAAACTCTGGGGCTTTTATGTTTTGTTTTTATGGTCACCACTGTTGAGAAGTCTTGTTCACAAAGATAGGTAGTACCAAATGGCAGCAGATGAATGGCAGCTTCCTGGGTATTCTTTACTAACCAAAATCCAGAACTTCAGTAATGTTAGCTGTTGAACTTGCACTTTTACACTTGTGTAACAAGACAGTTCAAGGAATTATTTCTGCAACTCAAAGCTTAATTCTAGTGACTCGTGCACCCACAGTGAATCATGATCAGATCCACTATGAATCTTCACACATTTTTTTTTTGAGAGAAATAAAATTTCTTTTGATAGAAGCAAAATTTACTGTATGATCTTCATTTGAAAAAAACGGTGCAACAGTCAGAAACCTGTCAAGGACGTTTTCCAAACAGTACCTCAACCAAAGTCTCAGTATTTTTCTTTGAATGACTTTTTTTAAAACGTAGCCCAAACTGTAAAATTAGATTTGGAGCAGATCTGTGAGCAAAGTGGATCAGAACACTTCTTCTTCCTGTCATAGATGGAACAAAGTTTTCCTGCTCTTCAAAAACTAGTTGTCAATTCGTTGAAAAAATATCTCAAGTGGCTTGTTTGGAAAACGGGCACGCTTTGTTTCTAAATGCCTCAACAGCTTCGATCACTTTCATCTGCTGGCAACTTGCCACATTTCACACACCTTTAATAGTTCTGCCCTCTCTCTGCTCCCCTTTCAGTGAAGCCTGTCTTTGATACAGAGCAAGAGGGCAAGTCATAATTATTATGTTTGTATTTTATTATAAAAATAATAATTTGAGGCATCCAACAGGATTCTGTGGTACAGTCATACCTTGGGTTAAAGTCGCTTCAGGTTGAGCGTTTTCAGGTTACGCTCCATGGCAGCCCGGAAGTAACGGAACACATTACTTCCGGGTTTCGCCGTTCGCGCATGTGCTCAAAATGACGTCACGTGCATGCGCAGAAGCAGTGAATTGTGACCTGCGCACACAAAGACGTGGGCTGTGTTCTGCTCAGCATGCAAACGGGGCTCCGGAACAGATCCCGTTCACATCCAGAGGTACCATTGTACAATGGGTCAGTGAATTTGGCTGTTAACCAGAAGATTGGTGATTCAAGCGCATCCAGGGCAGGATTCCTGCATTGAAGGGGGTTGGACTAAATGACACTTGGGGTCACTTCCAACTCTACGATTCTATGAACTTTCCCTCATTTCCTGCATCTCCCCTTTCTTACATTTCTTTTGCCACTGCCTTTCTTTCTCTCACTTTGCCCCTCCCTACCTCCTTGCACTTTTTGTCCTCTGTCACCTGTTCACACCTTCTGCCTTCTCTTTGCCTCCTTCTTGCATTCTCCCAGTCCCTTCTGTTGCCATTCTTGCCTTCTTTCACAATTCTCTACGCTCCAGCTGTCAGCCTGTTGCCTTTCTCTCTCTGCTGACATCTTATTCCACTTTTCCTTCCCACACATTTCAATCATTTCCTTCTCTCACCTTCTTCTACTTTCTTTCACCTGCTGTTGGATTCCTACAGGTATTCACAGCCATTCCGTTCCACTCCTGTGATTAGAACACAGCCAGCTACAAATCTCTTTCCATCCTCTTCAACACACTAAAATATCCCTCTGACATACATTCACAGCTCTGTGCTCTTTCCTTCTAGCCCACCAGAAAATATGAGACTGTCTGAAGTGGGCACAGCTGATACCTGCGCATTCTGGTCCCAGCATAGATTCCTACCAGAAGTTTACAAAGCTAATGAATGAATGAATTCATAATGAATGAATTCCTATGCCCCACAAATAATCCAGAGATGCATTTTAAATAAAAGGGCACATTCTACTCATGTAAAAACCTGCTGATTCCCGGACCGTCTGCGGGCCGGATTTAGAAGGCAATTGGGCTGGATCTGGCCCCCGGGCCTTAGTTTGCCTACCCATGCTGTAGAAGCTAGGGATGGGCAGAATATTGATATACCGCCCAAAACCGGTTTGAAGTCCAAATCGTGATTGCGGTTTCATAATTTTTGACCTGGCAATATATTGTGAATCTGTGTGTGTGTGTGTGTGTGTGTGTGTGTGTGTGTGTGAGAGAGAGAGAGAGAGAGAGAGAGAGAGAGAGAGAGAGAGAGAGAATGTATGCTATGCAAAAATCAAAACGTGGGGAAAACTGTGAAGCCAGACAATGCATTTCTCAATTGCTCCAGCCCCTGTTAACTCTGCTGGCTCAGCTCTCGTCTGCCTGACATTCCTGTACATCCTAACCCTCTGGTTGAAGATCTATGTCTTACTGTAACCCAGTGTGAACTGAGCTTAAGTACATAAAACTAAAACAACTGCAAATTGCTTTCCTGTTTAGTCCTTGCCTCCCCTTCTCTGGTCTCCTCTGGGCTAAATTTGAGATTGTAAGCTCCTTGGGGTAGAGACCTTTCCCACTGCATATTGTAAAGTGCTATGCACACTTAAGGCACAATGGAAATTAAGAATAAATTTAGCAAGTGCAAACACCATGACTTTTCAGTTTGACATGCTTCCAGGGTGGCTTATGATCAGTGAGTTATGAACAATGAATATAAAATAATAAAAACAATGAATTTAAAATAATAAAATTAACCAGTGCACAGTTGCCACCCAGAGAACACTGTTATTGAGCCGTATATAAATGCTGTCAAATAAGAAAGCAAGTTCTTAATCGAAGTTCTAATCCAATAATGTAATGAAAAGACCCAGGCAGATTAAAATATATGTACCTGGAACTGGGTGGCATCTTTACAAGGGCAAGTCTTTTCTTTGGTTGTCAGACACCTAATCTATGAAGGCACCATCTGTGCCCCATTTTGGGGAACCCCCACACCTAGACAATATGGCCAACATGCAGACTTTGCAGCTTTGCTACACAGTTGTGCACGCTGTGTTTTTACATAAGATGGCCTCTTAAATCCAAGAAACACAGGCTTCTTCTTATAAAAAGCTTCCAAATAAAACAACATTTCGCATGGGAATATAAAAACACTAATTCAAACCATCTCGCTGCAGCAGTCAGCATGAGGTTGTTTTGAATTGGTAATGTAACTGGCAGACATAAGTGAATATTGCTAGCATAGGAGGCAGAAGTTTTATGGTCACATAAAACCCTTTTTACTGTAGATTTAACAAAAGGACAAAACAAAGTACTCGGCAATCTATCACAGGGCTGAGACAGCTACCAGCCCTGTAGCATACAGCTTCCATGATAGCGTCTGTCTCCAAGGGATGACTCGTGCCACATACTCTTGGTGAAGTTGTCCCAATTGCTTCATCAGGACATTCAACTCAGGGGCAGACCAGCATGCATTTCCTGATAAGGCAAGGGAAAGGCTAGCTCTGGCCAGGAAGTGCAATTTCTTCTAGGTCCTGCCACCTACTGGACAGAGAGAAGACAACCCAGTATTCTGCACTACTGGTGGGCAATGAAGTAGCGAGAACCTCTAGATCAATGTTTCCCATAATGGGCGATGCTGCTCCTTGGGCATGCTGAAACCCAAGGGGGGCAGTAGTAGACTTAGGTGCAATAGGGGGACATTGAATAAAAATAAGGGGGTGGTGGAAACATAGAAAAAGAAGAGATTTTTGAGAAACCATTTGTACATGTTTCATCTGCTGTGTAATGATGCTTACCGCCAGGTCGGGCACCACTGTGGGACGGCAACAACACCTCCCCTGGATACAGCAGTCATGCTGGAGGTGAGGGGTTTCCCATGCTTGGGTGAACCCTTTTAGTCTTCACCCATGCCCAGGAACTGGACCACAGCTTGCCTGACTATTTGCCCAATGGCAGTTATAGTGAGGGAGAAAGTATTGATCCCCTGCTAAATTTGCCCGTTTGCCCTCTGACGAAGAAATGACCAGTCCATAATTTTAATGGTAGGTTTATTGTAGCTGTGAGAGACAGAATAACAACAGGAAAACCCCCAGAAATAAAGCTACCATTAAAATTATGAACTGGTCATTTCTTTGTCAGGGGGCAAATGGGCAAATTTAGCAGGGGATCAAATACTTTCCCCCCTCACTGCAGGCTGCGGTGCTGGCCCTGTGCCTGGGGTGGATCAGACTGAGCCAGAAAGCTTCACTTGGGTCCACCCCATGGGGCCTAGTCCCCATCCTCATCCAGCTTTGAAAAACCATGCGTAATAAGGTAGAAATACAGATCCATAAAAGAACGCAACTTTGTCACTGCATTTTTCTGTTTGTTCGCTTAAAGAAGGTAAATTTGCAGGGGGGCGCAGAGTATTTTTTTTCCTAAAAGGGGGGCGGTAGGCCCTATAAGTTTGGGGACCTCTGTTCCAGATATTGCACCTGAATTTCAAGTACCCTTTGAATGCCATGCTACAACAAATAGTAGCACAGCTAAAGGTTCAAGCATTTACAGGCGGGACCATGGCTGCAGTAGGCCTGAAGTTCAATCTCCTTGGCATCACCAGCACCACCACCTCAATTAATATGCACTTAAATAGGCTTCTGAGAGGTTTAAAAAGCAGGGACATAGAAAGCTGCCTTATAACTGAGTCATACCATTAGAGGAACTGGTATTGTCTACACTGACCAGCAGTGGCTCTTCAGGGTTTCAGACAGCAGTACTCTCCCAGCCCTACATGCAGATGTTGGGGATAGAACCTGGAACTGTCTGCATGCAAATGAGATGATCTACTACTGACTTACATCACTTCCACAGCATAAAAGCCAGTTGTGCAAAGTTTAAATATAACCATCCATAATTTAAATATAAAAAATCAGCAAGAACTTTCTGACAGTAAGAGCTGTTCAACAGTGGAATGGACTCCCTAGGGAGGCTCTGAACTCTCCTTCATTGGAGATTTTTAAAGCAGAGATTGGGAAGCCACATCTGTCATGGATGCTTTAGCTGAGATTCCAGCATTGCAGAGGGTTGGACTAGATGACCCCCGGAGTCCCTTCCAACTCTACAATTCTATGATTCTATTGTTCGAATTCCACTCAAAAGATTAAAATTAACAGCCATATTTAAATACTTTAAAAAAAACTCAATCCTATTAAAAAATAGTACAGAAATGAAAACAGGACACTCAGGTCAATAGGATACTGCGGGATTTGACATCTTTCCTCAGGGCCTGCAAGACGGAACTGTTCCGCTAGGCCCAGTCTGACCCCCTTCTTTCCATGAAACCCTGTATGTAAGTGCCCCCCTTGGCCCTTTCCATTGGCCATATGGGACCAGCACGGGTGACCGGGCCTGGCGAATATTTAATATTCCTACCTTCATGGCTGTGATTCGTGGGCTGGCCACTTAATTTTATTCTGATTTTGAGCTGTGTTTTAATCAATTGTTTGATTTTGTGTTTTTAATGTATTATATATTTGGTGTTAACCGCCCTGAGTCCAGCCTTGGCCAGGGAGGGCAGGGTATAAATAAAAATTATTATTATTATTAGAGATGCAAGAGATGACTGTGTAAACAGGCACATCTTCAAAAGTTGGTGGAATGCCAACAGAGATAAGAGCATAAGAATAGCTTGTTGGATCAGAACAACGGACCTGCTGATGCCCCTTGTATTTCAGCAGGGAGTGTAGTCATGAGAAGTCTCTATCTGAGATTCCGGGGAGCTGCTGCCAGTCAAAGCACGCAATACTGGGCTACATGCCCTAATATAGGAGTTCACAATGTGAACCTAGACCTGAAGGGGAAGAGCATCATTCACTCGTGCTCTCTTAAAGAGAAGCTGAAGAACCTGTCCTGGGAGCCAAGAGTGTCAACACTCCTTCTGGAGAAGTGGAACATGCATAATGATGCTCTAAATAAAACTAAACAGTAGCTCCTACACCAGAAACTCTGCAGGCTGACAGCACGCAACACAACCGTATTAGAGCTGCTTTAGCAATCCTGCTGTGACAGCTTCTTACACAGCCGGCTGATTGTGTACAGCTGCCACCACACACAAGATTATAAGCAGGCTGTCTGAAAAATGGCATTTGTACCGATAAGGGGGAGAAAAGCCTGAATCTTGCACATGGTTGGCAGCTGCAGTTTCTTCTGTTGGTTTTCCAACACTTGCCCAGGTGCCCAACACATACCAGCTGCATAGACTTTTTACAGGCCACCCTGAGCTACCCAACAACTTGCCAGCATCAAATTACTTTTAATTAAGATTACCAGTTCAACCGTCTAAGCTGTAACTTGACACATTTACATTTCTCTTGCCTGCTGTGTTGTGCTTCCCCCCCCTTTTTTTTACAAGTATGATGAACAACCCCAAGTATTAACCTTAGCTGTGGCAGCCAAGGTGCCTTGGCTCTAACCTTTTACAAGCTATACACTTGAGACAACTGTATGAGGTTGATTGCTTTAACGGTGCCCGCAAAAAACTGCGAAGTGTCATTTTCTAAATGTATTTGCGGCAGATGAAAGGAACCGTCTCCATGGAATTGTCCCTCCTATTAAAATCCCAACTAATGAACTGTTTTAAAGGCACTTGCTAACCAAAGGATCACCTTCAGTCTGAAAAGTCAGAGCTATCCATGGAGTGAGCATACCACCTCCTGCACATTTCTTTCTGAGCCACCCCAGTAGTTGCTACTGGAGAACAGAATAGTTTAAGGAACAAGCTAGATAAGCAAGGTTGCATAAGCCCCCGGTTTTTCTGAAAGTCACACCCACATCTTACCATTAAAGCACTAATAAGCCACTTTAACAGTAATGGCTTCCAGGGAACTGTCATTTTCAAAGGTGCTGACAGTGAGGAGGCCCCGAATCCCATCACAGAGCTGCAATTCCCAGAGTGGTTTAAAAATCAATGCCTCTTCCCAGGGAACTCTGGATACTGTAGCTGAAGCATGGCCAAATTTGGCCCTCCAGCTGTTTTGGGACTACAATTCCCATCACCCCTGACCACTGGTCCTGTTAGCTAGGGTTGATGGGAGTTGTAGCCTCAAAACAGCTGGACGGCCAAGTTTGGCCATGCCTGCTGTAGCTCCAGGAGTGGAGCAGGAGTCTCCTAACAACTCTCCTTACATACTACATTTACCAGGATTCTTTGGGGGAAACCATGACTGTTCACATAGTATAGTGCTTTAAATATAAGGTGTAGATATGATTCAAGCGTTCGGAACATCACAACTGGACTTCTATAAGGCACTATGTGGGGCTTTGTTTAGGACTTGTTTGGACACTTGCAGCTGGTGCAGAAAGCAGCGCCATACTAAGTGTAGAATCTGGAGATGAACAAGTTGCACTTATGGTGAAGCAAGTGCACTTGCTACGGATGAGCTACTGGGCTGTGTTCAAGGTCGCGTTGCTATCATTTAAAACCATAAACTCAGAAATAGGTCGCCTGAAGGCCCACCTGCTCCTGGAAAGAGAGATTTTATGAAGAAATTTTACTTGTGGCACCACGGAACATCATAGGGTGGTAACACAAAAACAAGGATTTGGGGCCATTGGCCTGCACTGTAACGATCTTCCCTCTACCATAAATGAAACATCATCCAGCAGTTGCCTCACTTGATTGGTAGGTTATTTTGCCTAGTCTTTTGCTGACTCGTAAGACTAGACTATTTTATAACTTGATTTCTGTTTTCTAATCTTTTTCTGTTCAAATGCTTGTATTTTTGTATACCACTTAAAGAGATATTAAATATTAAGAGGCTTGTAAATGCCTTTAAATAAATAATACTGCCTCTGATACTGGAGCTAGAGAAAACACCATTATGACGGGTAGCCACTGTTAAAGCCTTATCCTCCATGAATTTGTCAAAGTTCATTAACCAAGATGTACACAGAAGCAAGTACATTGGGAGGCCAAGTGGCTAATTAATAATAATGCTTCGCTACCCAACTCACATTTCATTGGGAAAGCAACAGGAAAAAGTATATATAAGCCACAGGAAAGAACATGGCATTCCCCTCAACCTCTCAGTGGCTTCTGATACCATCAACCATGGTACCCTTCTGAAGCAGCCGTCAGTTACGGGTTGGTAGAACCACTTTGCGGTAGTTCTGGTCCTACTTGGATGGATGTTTCCAGACGGGATTGCTTTGGGAGTGTTCTCCAGCGCCGTGAAGCTGTCAATGTGGGGTTTATTGGGGTTCAATTTTACCCTCTATTGCTTTTAAATATCTACATGAAAACACTGAGTAGGGTTATCTGGAGTTTTGGAGTATGCTCTTCGTCTTACCTCAGTAATGGACTGGATGAGAGCCAAGAAACTGAAGCTCAATCCAGATGAGACAAAGATTCCCCCCCCCAAGCCTCAATATAGTTTATTTTTTAGCCACCATTTGCTCCAATAAAAAAGTAACTTCAAAATATATTAACGTAAGATCATCACCTTTTTAAAGCTAGGCTTTCTATACCCTTTGCGTGTGATTTGGGCAGGGGCAAAGGAGGGGAAACAGGCAACAAGTACAGAACCCAAACAGGCCTACTTAAAATAAGTTGATTTCTTTGCTCAAGTGTGTCAGAAGCAACTTTCAAGAATGATATACCACATGCTGAGACGCAATGTCACATGAACAGAGAAAAGCAAACCAAGCACTAGCAGTACAGACAAGAAATATGCAGATAATTAGTCCACAATATACAGAAAAGGTTGAGGGAAGGAAATATTAATTCTGTTTCTATGGTGAATGTGATTTCAGCAGTATATGCTTACCATGGATGCCTGCTTGTAAAAACCTGTGGCATTTCTCAGAGATTACAGGGGGGAAGCCATTTTTTTTGGGTTCATTTTCTTGCATGAAAAATTTAGCACTCTTACGATAGGGAAGCCAATCTAGGGCCTATGTGTGCCTTCTCCTCCTCCTTCGTCTGGATAGAAAGCCAAATATGATGCAATACAGTACCACGTTGAATCTCTAACAGGATATCCAATCTCTATTGAAGAAAGAGACTATTAAAAATGGAGGGTTCTGGAAGATGAAGCTCAATATTAAAAAAAACTAAGATCATGGCCACTGGTCCATCACCTCCTGGCAAATAGAAGGGGAATAAATGGAGGCAGTGAGAGGTTTTACTTTCTTGGGCTCCATGATCACTGCAGATGGTGACAGCAGCCACGAAATTAAAAGACGCCTGTTTCTTGGGAGAAAAGCAATGACAAACCTAGACAGCATCTTAAAAAGCAGAGACATCACCTGGACAACAAAGGTCTGTATAGTTAAAGCTATGGTTTTCCCAGTAGTGATGTATGGAAGTGAGAGCTGGACCATAAAGAAGGCTGATCGCTGAAGAATTGATGTTTTTGAATTATGGTGCTGGAGGAGACTCTTGAGAGTCCCATGGACTGCAAGAAGATCAAACGTATCCATTCTGAAGGAAATCAGCCCTGAGTGCTCACTGGAAGGACAGATCCTGAAGCTGAGGCTCCAATACTTTGGCCACCTCATGAGAAGAGAAGACTCCCTGGAAAATACCCTGATGTTGGAAAAGATTGAGGGCACAATGAGAAGGGAACGACAGAGGACGAGATGGTTGGACAGTGTTCTTGAAGCTACGAACATGAGTTTGACCAAACTGCGGGAGGCAGTGGAAGACAGGAGTGCCTGGCGTGCTCTGGTCCATGGGGTCACGAAGAGTCGGACACGACTAAACGACTAATCAACAACAATTGTGCCAGTTCACATATTATCCAAAGGCTTACCCTCTCTCAGAGTACAAAATGGTTCATGTTGGGCTATGTTGACAACCTAGCATGAAGAGAATGCATTCAAGTCTAACTTCTATTTGTTTTTAATGTCTAAGACAATTTACTGGCATTATGCTCAAAATGTGGATATTCTGTGAATGACACATTTATGTCTTAGATAAGACACATATTTATCCCGTCTGTTCCAGCTTGCTGCCAGTTAACTGGCAAGTGATTTCTGTAACTGAAAGCTTTCCAGAAAAAAGAGACTGCTGGCAACCCACAAATACCCAGACATTGTCCAGAAAGCTGATAATGCAATGCACACAGAGTACTGGGATGGGTAGGCTCCTGCGTTATTAAGGAACCATAGCTATGTGTTCCTATGACTATGGTATTACCACTGCAGGATTTATTGTTTGGCCATTATTAATTATCCCCATTATCTCCTCAGCCATCAGCTTTGTGGCATGCATTTTGCTTGCCTCCATATCGGTCTTGTATGTACAATGAGAAAGATGAAAAAGGTAAAAGAATTTTTATTTACTTTCTGAGATCACAGAGCAAATCATGCAGTCACAATACAGCAGTTAGCAAAACTATAAAAGGGAAAGGACTTTTAAGCTGTCAGTGGCAGATGTCCCCAACAGATATAAAAATTAACAACTTGGAAAGTGGCATTCTGCAACTTCAGGGGGAACCCCCCCCCCCCAATTACTCACAACTCCACCACATACATAGACAGTGCTGGACTCTCAACAACACACTACTTTTACAATAGATCCAGTGCACAAGTTGTGTAACCAGGAAGTTGATAAGCCCAAGATGAATATAAAAACATAAGACCCTTTCTTCTGTTCAACTCTGCCAAGCAACTGTACATCCAGTTTGATAGTACTTTTTGCTTGTGTTGCACAGAAAAGACTATGAAGGCTGTGATGTTCCTTGTTACAAGGAACCACTCTGAAATTAGGAAGGGGCATTTGAAAGGAAGAAAGCACTGTATTTTGTATTTAAGGTGATGCCCCCCCCCCCGATACTCTGGACTCCTAACTTCCGACATTTCCAGCCAGCATGCAAGCTGGAAATTAACGAAGAAAACCTCTAACATTCCGAAAGACAAACTTGTTTTAGAATGTTACAGCTAAATTTCTGAAATGGGGCTGCTGCTGCATTAATTCGTTTTTTAAAAGTTGCATGTTATGTAATTGCAATCTTCATACAAGGCCCCCTTGTATCTTTTTGTGCCCCCTGCATGACAGGTGTGGAGGATGGCAACATTCTCCCCCCAGGGAGGTTCAGCTGGTGCCTTCATTACGTATCTTTAGGTACCAGGAAAAAACCATTCCTCTTCTCCTGGGCCTTTTGACTAATTAACCTACCCATGGCCTTTTAAGCTCTCTGTGTGTGGTGTGGTGTGGTGTGTTGTTGTTTTGTTTGTCATTATGTTATGGAACCTTGTGTTTTTATATTGTAAACCTCCCAGTGATACCTGGTTGGAGGACGGCATATCAAACAAGCAAGCAATGCTGTAGGCCACTTTGCAAATAGGAATATTTTAAAGAAGTAAAAAGCCAAAAAAAGCCAGGGAAACCTTTAATTGAAACACAGCCTCATACCTGGAACGTGTGCGCCGCCTACTCATTCCTGGACTGTTGCTGACACGATATGCAGTTGGGACGCTCCTCTCCTCCCTGCGCCTTTCAGGTGTGTGAGCTCTTCTCCTGGGTGATCTTGAGCGAGACCTGAACAGGAGGCAGAAGAGGGAAATGTTCAAAATCTGAGTGGGAAGGGATGGGCCTTAATTTCATTACCTGATTTCGGTAGGCGTGCATTATCTTCAAAACTCATTGCAAGATGTACATCCTGTTACAACACAAATATATATATATACATATATTTAAAGAACCAGCAGATAGGTGGCTCAGTTGGTTAGAGCGTGGTGCTGATAATGCCAAGGTCATCATGGGTTCGGATAACCCGTATGGGCCAGCTGATTATTCCTGCATTGCAAGGGGGTGGTCTAGACGATCCTCTGGGTCTCTTACAACTCTATAATTCTATGACAACATATTGTTCACTGGAGATACTGTCGGCTTCCTGAGGGTCCTTCTTCCACACACCCACACACGTTTTGAGTTCTCAATTATTTGATTCCAAAGCCATATGCATTTTTAAAGATTTATAAGCAGTGATTTGATATGTTAAGTAGGTGAGCAAACGAAGCTGCCTTATACTGAATCAGACCACTGGTCTATCTAGCTCAAGACTGCCTACCCAGACTGGCAGCAGCACTCCAGAATTTCAGACACTGTTCTTTCGCAGTCCTAACCTAGAGGTGCTAAGAATTTTTTTTTTTTTGGGGGGGGGGGAGTTGCTATGTACTGCACTGCAGAGTGACTGCAGTTTGCCTTGAAAATCTGATCTTATCCCCGATCTTTCACAGAAGGACAGTGATAGCGGTAATAGTAAAGAGGGATAAAAACCAAGACTGAAGAAGCTGGAGATCAGTCAGAACCTTGATGCTTTAGTAGGATTTTCCTCTAAAGGCTCAGCAGTCATCTCTTTGCACTAATGAAGCTGCCTGAGAGCTCTTGCACTCAGATGCTGCTCCCACTGATGGGCTGCTCAGCCATGGCTCCATGCTCTACATCCCTGCGGATTCTGGGATTAGATATGGATGCACACACTTCACCTTCATAATAGTAATAAATAGGCTGCTTTGGGAAGTTAAGAAGGGTCACTAAAAGGGCTCAGATCCCTCAACTGCAGCTGAATTTTTAAGGGAAGTGTGATTACAACTGTTTCAGCCTACAAGGGCTCAGACAAATAGGGAAGCTATTTGCTTAAACTACTTTGTAAGTAGCTGTGTCATGCTCTTTAATTTCAAGTGGTTCTGCTTTCTTCTGGGGGTATGCAGGGGTACACATACCCCTAAACATTTTGTGAATCTTTGTACTTTTGTCCATTTACTGTATTTATTTCCCCCGATTTGAACTATAAAATGGTGATTTTCTTGAGTCAAAATGAGAGTACTGTACCCCTAAACATTTTTATAGAAAAAACCCTCTGTCTGTCTGTCTGTCTGTCTGTCTGTCTGTCTGTCTAAAAACAAACACAGCTTTGACTATGGTACTTTCCCGCCCCGCCCCACAGTATTAAATAGAGAAGAGCTGCTTTTACTAGCTTGAATAAAAGCCTTATTTTAACATGATAAATCGTAAGGATCTTATTTGATAAGGTGTGAAATATTAATAAGGCCTTCCCTTTCAATTGTGTTGCTAAACAAGGTCTGTTTAAAGTTCTATTATGTTGGAAAGATTTGGCATATAATCCTACATCTTAAGGAGCAGCACTGGTGCGAAAAGATGTTGCCTCCAAGGGAAATGAATGGATTTTGAAGCAACGCAGCGCACAAATTTGCACCATTTTAACAAAGGGAAACCATTTTGCGCCCTAGCCTAGTTGATTCTTTGAAACTGAGACAATAAGCATGTTAACTTTACCTCTGCCAATCAGCTAATCTTAAAAGTAATCCTTTAATCATGCCTCTCTCTGCTAATTACTATACAGGGTTTGTTAGCTGGGTAAACAGAGTAGGTGGCTTAGCAAAGTAATCTATTAGTGAAACACATAAAGAAAATTAATGTGAAATGAAATTCTTGCCTCAACTGAAATGCAAACTTGGGAGTCTGGCAATCCTCCACACCCATTTATCAGGAGCAGCCTGAGATAGATAGGCCCCCAGAACAAGTGTCGTATCCTTCTGTAGGTGGGACTTTGTGAACAAGTGGCCTGAGGATTTTCAGGTGTAAAATCTAATTGCAAAATTAAATCACTCACTGTGTAACCACTTATTTTTATGATCTTATCTCTGCCTCCACCCTTTGACATACAATGCCAACCTCATTCAACAAACTTTGTAAGCAAAAAATAAAGAACATTTACATATTCATAATTAATATGTTCCTTATTTGTATTAACTGTGAGTTTTCTCAACCAGGATACCATGCATTAGGTATTCCAAGACTGACGGTTCACAGCTACTAAACCACTGTAATGTTGAGATCCATTTTATGCTTATGTGTGAGGCCAACCAAGCAAACACAAGGATCAGGTGCTGGATTCAGCTCAACAAAAGGGGCCCCAAAGTGATCATTTTTCCTATGTGTTAGGGAAAAAGATCCTCCACTGGGGCATGAGCCAATAGGGAAAAGCTGGAATGAGTCTAGAAAGCTGACAAGGAAAGAAAACTTGAGGTTTTCCTCACAGTAATGTATCTGAAACATATTAATATGGCCACCCAACAACAGGACATACTGATACTGTGGAGTATCTTGCCATGCTGAAATGCAGAAGGTTCACTTTACCAGCTGATGAAAGATAAGAGACATTTTTATTCCTGCAGGCTTTTTGCCTGCTAAGTATATTCTGTTTTATATAAAGGTTATGCTTTTATCTGTGGTCTGGCAGCATTTTTAATGCTGCCTTGCTAGCATACTTAATGTGTATTAAAATGTCTTTTATTGTTTTGTTATGACATTTTGATTTCAAATAGTTGTAAGCTGCCCTGAGTGGCGCTTCAGCACTATAAAGGCAGGACAAAAATTTCTACCAAAATGAATTCATATTTGCTATCCATGAATGGCTTTGCTATGCAGCAAAAATCTCTACAGGGAAAAGTTGATTAAAAAGGGCGTACGTATATGCTGCACATATGGCCTGATTTGCAGACCAGCACCTGGTCTTTGAGAAATCTGGTTAATATAAGATAGGAACCCAGAACCCCTCAATATTCTTGCTCCCCCCCCCCGATATCTTCCCGCTGGCAACAGGTCCAAATGGGAACAAGTGACTCAGCACTTGTACAGCCATTCCCTAGTCATGCTCTCTTTGTGTCTGGCCCTTTTAGGCATATTTTCACACTTCTATCTACAATGGTGTGGTCCTTTAAAAGTTGTAACTGTGGTTCTAAGCTAGCAGCTATCAGGTTTCCAAGGTGTATCTGAAGCTGCATGAGGTTTGAGGAACCATTTGCTGCCAGAGGCCCTCTAGCCCCATATATGCTAATGCTGGAACACAGGACGCTGCCTTTTATTAGGTTGGATTATTTGTCTGACTAGCTCAGGGCTGTGTACACTAGTTGTCAGGGAACTGCCATCAGTGCCGGAGGGAGAAAGCAAAATCCAGAGGGATTCCGGAGAGCGTCCGGGCAGTGGGAGAGGCAGCCCATCAGGCAGCCCATCTTCTGGGGAAGAGAATCAGCATAGCACCAGTGGAGAAGGGGGGCAGATGGGGGAAGCGGCGAGGCGGTCCCACGACTCCTTGCCGGGGTCCAGCGGGGAGAGTAGAGGTCCTCCGCTGCCTACGCCCTCCTTGCGCAGAAGGCTTTCGCACAGAGAGAGTAGGAGGAGACTAGGCGTCAAAGAGCTTCTTTGCTGGAAGAAGTTTAAGAAACGCCCACTGACGGATTCGGCCAGTGATTGAGACAGCCACGGGTGAGTGGCTGTCCGGACAGGAAAGGTTCATTCAGGCAACCCAGCCGGGTGTTTGCACCGGCTTACGCATGAGCAACCCCTAGAACCATTACACTAGTCTTTCCCAATTTGATGCCCTCTAGATGTTTTGAACTACAACTCCCATCATCCCTGATCAAGGGCCATGCTGGCCATGACTGATGGGAGCTTTAGTCCAAAAACATAAAACACATCTATTTCAGGGACCACAGAGTGGTAAATATATGCTGAGAACACACAAAGCTTTGCTAGGGCTCTCTTATGCAAGGAATGCCCCTTGTTCCGAATAGCACCACATTCCCACACAACGTTGTTGGGTTTTTTTAGAACAAGACCATGCCTGCTTTCAAAATTGGCCTGGTAACTCAGCGAAGAAGAAGAAAAGGAGCAGCAGGATGCCCCTAGAAGGACTCTGAATATCACTTTGTGCAAGGTATGAATTGTGCACAGTGCCATTTGTTCCAAAAGCCCTTTAATCTTCAGCTTTCAAACACACAGACTACCCGAACTTCAATTCATCTTCTCGAGGTAAATCAGTCCTAAAGGTTGTTTAATCAAATCAAAACAAAGTTTTAACACCAGTTCCTAACAAAATGTGTGCCAACTTATTAGAACAAAACCAAGTTAAGCTGTGCTCCTGAAAGTAAAAGCAAAACTGCTGGGTGGCTATGCTATGCCCAATTAAAAAAAAGTTCAATATAGGTTAACACTCAGAATAGCTCAAGTACTGAGCTTCTGTAATCTTTATAGCAACCTGTTTTAATTCCCATATTACAATGCTAGAGGGGCTAGAGGGTGGGGTTTTTTTGGGGGGGGGGTGGGGAGGCTGAGAAATGGTGGCTTCTCTGAGGCCACAGAAGTAGTGCTTTATTTTAAAATGACACACCTTGCTTCCAAAACAGCATAAGGTGTGTGTGCCCCATGTGATCAGCTGCAGCTCTCTATAACCTTTTAATGTGTGGAAGACAGGGCACAAGTACAAAAACAAAACATGCATTTGCTCGAGACATTACAGTTTTAGGCAATATATCATAAAGATCTAATCTGAACCTGGTGAATAAACAGCATGTATGGCAGCCTCACAAAGGCGGCACCTCCGAGGAAAAAGAAATGAGCGTAGAAAAGCACTTAACAATAACATCTGTTCAGAAAACCTACCTGGAATGCCGGACAGTTCTATAGGCAGTGGGAAGTGAGTGCTTGGCTTTTGAATGTGATCGAACCCTGGATTTAGACGAAGAGTGATATTTGGAAGGAGGCGACCTTGACCTTGACCGGGATCTTTTCTTGTGCTTTTTCTTCTTTTTCTCCCGCTCTTCTTCCCTGGGCAGATCTCTGCTTCTGCTTGAAGGCCTTTCAGGTGCCTTTGCTTCCAAGGTCGGCAATGTCCTGATGCCAGTCAACAGGGGACACTGCATGTTACCAACAGTCTGAAATAAAGCCAGGCAGGTTTTAGCATTGTGTCAATATGTACACAGTATTTACATTAGTTTGGAAGTCTGGGTTAAAATCGAAAACCCCCTCTGCAGTCCCTTGTTAATCTTTGGCCAGTTATTACCCTAAATCTCTTAACTGTAAAAAGGATCATTAATGACCTATTGTGCCATGGCTGCTCTGAGAATGGAGATGGAGGAAACATTTTGCATATTTAACAGTGATAAACTGAAGAAGTCAGCCCAGGATTTTTCAGTCAATGATGAATGAAGCTGAGTTCCTGTGCTCATCAAATCAGACTCAATTCAACCATTTGGCCCATCACATGCCCTGTAAAGGAACACCAACTCAATGGTGTAATGTTATCTTTCCACAAGGGCTGACATTGATGCCAAAATCCAGCATCGCCTGAGCTCTGTGAGTGTAGCTTTCTCCCAATTGAAATGCAGAGTGTTTGAGGACCAGGACATTCACAGGGAAACCAAAATGCTTGTTTACAAAGCTACTGTACTACCAACTGTATGCTTGTGAAACATGGACTACATAAACCCCATCTCCAACACCTTGAAATATTCCATCAACGGCGTCTCCAAAAAATTTCTACACATCATTTGGGAAGACACGCAAACTAATGCCAGTGTACTGGAAGAAGCAAAGATCACCAGTGTTGAAGCAACTATTCTCCAACATCAATTTCTTCCAAAGCAATTACTCTATTCCGAGCTTAAAAATGGAAAGCATAATGCTGATGGTCAACAAGAGGTTTAAAGATTCTCAAGGCAAATCTTAAAAAATGTAGTATAAAACCAACAATTGGGAAACACTGGCCTGCGAGCGCTCCAATTGGAGAACAGCCTTTACCAAAGATGTCATGGACTTTGAAGATGCTCAAACTCAGGACGAAAGCAAGAATTGTTCCACGAGGAAGGCACGTTTGGCAAACCCTCACCATAATCAACACCTGCCCAGAAAGCTATGGCCTCATTGTGTAGATCCAGAATTGGCCTCCACAGTCACTTACGGACTCACTGTTAAAACCGTGTTCATGGAAGACAATCTTACTTGGCTACGAGTGATTGCCAAAGGTGAAAGAAAAGGAAGGCTTGTCACTAGCAATGAGCCCCATCATATTCAGCTTCCCACTTCTAAATCAAAGTATCCAGACAAGGAGTAACTACCATATTTTTCACTCTATAGGACACACTTTTCCCCCTCCAAAAATTAAGGGGACATGTATGTGCGTCTTATGGAGCGAATGCAGGCTCCTTGGCTTCAGCGATAGCAACGCGAAGCCTCTGAAGCGCAGAGGGAGCGCTCCAAAGGCTTCGGGTTCCTTTCGCTGAAGCCCGGAGAGCAAGACTCTCCTGGCTTCAGTGAAAGGAACCCGAAGCCTTTGGAGCACAGCGCGAAGTTCTGAAGGGGCGCTGAGCAGAGAGGGGGAAACCCCCCCCCCGTTCTCCCCCTCGTATGGTCTGGTGTGTCCTATAGAGCGAAAAATACAGTAAGTAGGAACTGAATATGCTGAATCACTGTATGTCACCTGAGAGTTGGAACCCGGACGTGGGTCACACTTTGACCTAAGATGAGAGGAATGACACCAGTGTTGTATCTACATCTCTAACTACTTCTCCTAACAAAAGTTTTCCATCCTTGTCAGAAGCGTAACTCAGCAGAGGTCCTAACAGGTAACGAACATGTTGCAAAACTTTACACCAGAGCACAAAAAAAGGTCAGTAGCTGACATCTCTCCACCCTTCCTACATTGTAGATCAGGGAAGTTTGTTGTAGTGACTTTGTACTGAAATGTGTGACTGGCTAGCTGAAGTTACTTTACAAAAAGAAGCAGAGGAGGTTTGCAATGGCAGATCTGGCATCTACTTTAGATATCTAGTTTCCAAACAAGAGTAGAGAGCAGAATGATTAAAGTGTTCTACTGCCTCCCTGCACATTCAACTTTCAACTGGAAATAAAGTGGGCACGAAGCTTAATCAGCACCTCCTGAAATCACATTTTTTCACCTATTAGAGTTTCTTTCAGAATTCTGCTCAATGTATTGTTTCAGGATGCAAGCTGCCTTGGAATTTGTAAACGAGTGTATAATTGTTTTAAAGGAAATAAAATAAACAGTGCAGCCATCTTCCACTCTTTCAAACCCAAGGCCCATCTAAAACATCAAACTATAACATGGGATCCACATTTAATATTTTTACCCCACATACCCATTTTCAACATGTTTTTGAGAGCTAGACAGACTAGAAGGAAAGGACCTTAATAACGTATAAAGTATTGGCAGGCGAGAATGAAAAGTTGTATTTGCTGAATTTTGATCTTTCATTGCTTCTTGACATTTTATGGGAAGAGACTCAAATATATAAAGAAACTGTCACAATTATTATTACTCTGTCCTTTTTTGCATTTGGATGCTACTTTCTTCTCATTTTCTCAATCTTATTCTAACAAGGTCACTTTCTACAAGGGACTGAAGCACAGCAACATTTATCTGCGGCAGTAGTCTGCAAGGTTTGGGAAACTTGGACAATCTTGCTCAGAGCAAGAGCTGACCCAATAAAAAGGAATAATCTGTACTTTATGTGCTGGTTTTGATGAGACACCTCACATCCAGCAAGACAGCATATAACTTTCTAATTTTCACAAGCATTGCATACATATTCAGCAGTAATTCCTCAGCCACATAAATGGTTTCATCTTCAGAAGCCTATGTGATTTCTCACCTGCCCCCCACGTAAAAAAACACCACCAGGTTTCTCAACCACCCTTCACATTCAAATGGGATAGTAATGTAAAGTTATACTTGTTTCACAGTGCAGCTGACATATTCCTGATGAAAAAGTAAATTACATATAAAGCTTTTCTACAATGATTCAGACAGTCAGTACTGTCTACACTTGATGGTGGGCAGCTCTCCAGAGTTTCATAGAAGGGGCTTTCCCACTTCTACCTGGAGATGCTAATGATAAGCCTCTCCCCCATCCTGTCCACACATATGGACACCTGATGTTCAGCGAATGCAACAAGGTTAAACTTAAGACATAGTACTACCTCAATCAAGTCACTGTTGCCACAATGATCCCCCAACATGAACCTGTGCTGGTACAAATATATAACAATATGTATGAGAGATACCCTAGAAATGGTTTTATCCAACCAACACCCATGTGAAGTTAAACATTCTAACATTCCTCACACTGGATGCACCGGCACTTCACACTAAACCGTGTTTTACTGCTAGTACACAAACTGGAATGAGTCCAATTTAAAAACCTAGGGTTTGGTCACTCCCCTCCCCCCCCATTCCTTCTGCGTGGCTGGGAGCAGCAATTCACTAGCATTTAGTCTCACTTTCCTCCGAAATTTTTCGTGAACCAAATCCAGGGCATATCACAAATTCTGGTTGGTTCAATAAGCCTGCTGATCAGAGACTGGCAAGAGTCTGGATTAAAACCATAGTCTCTGTTCATAGGCAGCAAGGCAATATTAACTGAAATGAAAGACTAGCCTAAGTTCTTATGCACACAGTGTAGGAGGAGGGAAAAGGAGCATGTGAGCCCGAGGTTTCAGTATGCCTTGCTCCAGTTTGTGCATGCAAGTGATGTAGTGCTATGCGCAAACTGAACCATTAAGGAACACCAAAAACTGGTTTGTCACCGAACATCAACTCAGAGACCTGCAGACAATAACAGATCCCTGCCAAGTACACCTGTATAGCAACATGCATTTGTTGCATTCTCCCCTATATTTTTCATTTGTAAACTTAAAATAAAGAAGTGATAAAGTAATAAAATAAAGAAGTGTCCCTAAACTTCAGTCAATTTAATATAGCATAATGTACCAGGAAATTTGCAAAATGCCATTTTGTGCCTCTAGAAAGAAAGAAAGAAAGAAAGAAAGAAAGAAAGAAAGAAATCTAGCACCACAGGCCTTCCTCCTCCCCCAACAGCCACCTTCCATATGAAATGTTCCATTAAGATCTCATCTGCTATTTTAAGCTGGAGAAATTCTATGCATCTTATAAACCAGGACTGGGGAACATGTGGCCCCTTTAATTGTTGTTGGGGCTCCAGCAACCCCAGCCAGCCTGGACAACTGTCAGGGATGATGGGAGTTGCAGTCCAACATCAACTGGAGGGTCACTGGTTCCCAACTTTGCCTATCTTATCCTTGCATAACTTAACATGGAAAGGCTTAGAAGAATTTTAGTAAGAATCTCTTACGATAAAGAAAACCAATTAAAAATAATGGCTCTAGGTTTGCCTCCTGCGTCTTCAACTGTGATTATGTTGGACAATACACAAAGGTAATGGAAAGCCAAATTTCAGATATGAGGGAGACACATCTCTCTTTGAGTGCTAATTGACAGTGTTTTTTTATGACCGTGTTTGGGTCGTTGTACTACCACACAATAGTAAAGCTACCCTTTGGTAATTTTGCTTCAAGGACCATAAAGAATTTTACAGCATTGCCATGTGAATTAAATGCAACTATCCCCCTCATCTCAGGATGACTGGCTTACTGGAGGCTCCTAGCAAATAAAACAAGCAAAAATGGAAGGCACAAATGCTAGAAGCAATGAATCAGAACTGAAAGGGCTTCAGTGAAAAGAACATGAGATGCTGACAATGTAAACAGATAATTGAGACAGAAGCAGAATACACGGAATAAGTCCACTGGTGCACATATTATTTTTAGTAGTAACAAATGCTGAAGTTGTCTTTGCATTTACACTTGTTTATAAATATCTGGATTGCTATTCATACAAAATTATCAGAGCAGTTTACAATAATTTTATATAAAACAATGTATTTTAAACTATATAAAGTAAGAGATCATCTATTACTTCTCATTCACATTTTTTTTCTCTCTCAACCCTATTTGTATCACCTCAAATGCTTTATATCCCCCTTTCAACTTCAGGATTCCCGCGGCCCCCCCCCCCCAATACTCTGTTTCAGTACACATCTTCCAAATCCAAATACACTTGTACCTCAGAAGTTGAACAGAATCTGTTCTGGAAGAATGCGCAACTTCCAAAATGTTCTGAAACCAAGATGTGTCTAATCTGTGCTACTGCACTGGCCTGTTAAGCAATGCTCAGGATGAAGCGGACAGGAAGACATGCTTGCTATTGCCAACCTTTTACTGTACACCTGTATCAAAGCAGGCACTTGTAACAACCTTAATACATTGCAAGACATCAGGAATTGCATCCAATGCTAGGCCTACTCAGAGAAGACCCCTGCAAAATAAATGGACTTGGCCAATATAGGTGGGTCACTGAGTGTAACTTAGCTGGATAAAAAGCTCGGTTGATCTGCTGTGGCAAACTATTAAACAAAGTGCATTTAATATATTCATAAACGTTTTACCCCGCGTTTCCACTGAAAGATTCCCCACCACGCGTAACATGTGATCTACAGCAGAACAGGAAATGGGTATAGCATTTATATACAAGGGAAGGGCTGTAACTCAAGGGCTCCACCTTTGCATGCAGATGATCGCAGTTCAATTCCTGGAATCTCCAGGTATGGCTGGAAGTGACTCCTGGGTCTGAAATCCTGGGGAGCTGCTGCCAGCCAGTGTGCACAGTACTAAGCTAGGTGGATCAATGGTCTGATTCCGTATAAGGCACTTCTCATGTTCCCCTGAAATGAGCTTGTGGTTTTTAAACTTGGAAGGACTGCCTCAAACAAGGAAGCGAATAGGCTGCTTAAGCAAGGGGTTTGATTCTGAGGAGTCATGCAGCACACGCAGTAGCAGAATTGGTCCTTCCAGACAACTGCCACCAAGCTGGGCAATAACAGAATGTTGTGGCTTAGCTTTAATATTCAGAGAATGGAAATGCTCTCCAAAGTCAACTGAAAAAAGGGGGCTGATAGGCGGTCTGTTGGTTTTCTAAGGTGACCTTTTCTAATCTAACACAAATGCAAACGTTCCTGCAATATTCACAAAAAGTGCTGACTTATTCTGATGCGAAAAATCTGAGGGTTGTCAGAAGGAGAACTTCAAAGCGGATATGCAATTTCCATTACTCTAGCTGTGCCCTGGAATTACTTCAGGCCTATGCTGAAATTCTACCCACTGGTGTGCCTTGAAGCTCTGCAAGACCTCTAAGGTACAGGATCAATAAGAAATTGTGTTTCAAAAAGCTGTAAGAGGACATGGTAATTGCTGGATGTATTGAACACTTCTAACTTTAGCCGCCTCTTAAGAGGTTCTTCTAGCACATCCCTACATTGAAAAAAAAGTGAAAGGTTCACCTTGCAAAGAAGGGTTAAAACCACAACTGCAAACACACAAAAAGATAACCATGTCATAGAAGAATTTAACAAATGTTCCATATGGTTCTGCACAAGAGATGTGAATTGTTGCTATTATGTTTGCAGCCACGATCAATAATTTTATTATTATTTAGTATTTCAAAGTCAACAGGTGATTCTGAGTACCCCAGATAACTCAGTTGGGATGTATGCATCTTGGTTTTATGTGAAATATGAATGAGTCTCAGTGTAATGAGTCCCAAGACAGCATCCTGGAGGGGCTGTTTCAACCGGGGGCAGGGGTGGGTTGAGGTGCCCAAAGATTACCCTGGGGAAGACCCCAGCAGGTTAAGATAAGTCATATCGGGACCCTAGGAGTCATCTGAGCTGTTAGGGAATTTGTTCGTGGGTGAGTAACTTGACCCTGAGGATGGGCCCACTAGATTGCCATGCTACTAGCCCCCACCAGCCTCTGCTGACAAGCCACCACCCACCCAGGAAGCGCTCAATGTCCAGTATGAAACCTCTCCATCGTCTAGGAAGCAAACACCAGTGTAAACAGACAGCCCAGCCCCTTAGATGGAGTTCCTGTTTGCAGGCACAAAGCCAGGTCCCACCTTGTTTGCTGTGCTAAAGTCGTGACCACCTCTCTCTATTACAGGAGCCCAGGGGGTGTGTCAACTGTTGGAACAATGTTTCAGCTCACCTGGTCAACTGCTGTGTTGGTGATCCTTGCATTGATTTTGTACAGTACTGAGCAATCATACAGTAGTAAATGAGATCCGAGTTAAGAGTCCTTTGTCCTGCAGGAGCCAGGACACTCGGCTCCACATTTGCATGGCCTGTTCCCTCCTCAACATGTTGTAATTCAACACTTCTGGATTAGATAATCAGTTTAGATAATCAGAGAGCCAGTGTGGTGTAGTGGTTAAGAGCGGTAGTCTCGTAATCTGGGGAACTGGGTTCGTGTCTCCGCTCCTCCACACGCAGCTGCTGGGTGACCTTGGGCCAGTCACACTTCTCTGAAGTCTCTCAGCCCCACTCACCTCACAGAGTGTTTGTTGTGGGGGAGGAAGGGAAAGGAGATTGTGAGCCGCTTTGAGACTCTTTCGGGTAGTGATAGAGCGGGATATCAAATCCAAACTCTTCTTCTTCAAACTCTTCTTTCCCGTTACATATGAACCAAGAAACTGTAGCTACTATAGATATACATTATAAATGGCATATTTGGAAGAAATAAAATCAACCATAGCAAAAGAATGCATTCCACCTTTTTATCCTACTAAAAACTTCCACTGGACACGCATACCTTAAATTGTGCTCTGAATCACAGCCTTTTGCAGTAAGGATGACTTTAATACTACACAACTTGACACACACTCTAGTTTTAAAAGCCCTGGTACATGTGAAATGTCATAAAATTCAATGCTTCTTTGTTTGGGGAATGTTCTTCTATGACAATTTGCAAAAGGTAGGGGGCAGGGAGGGAGAGGGGGAGACAGACAGAGAGAGTGTCATAGAGTCAGTAACAGTAATTACTATTCAAAGGAAAAGGAAAATAATTTCAAACTGTAAGATTATTCGTAGTTCAGACTAATGCTGTAAATGCTTTTTTCTGGATGCAACGAGGATATATTTAATAATCCAGTCATGAAATGTAGTAAAGTACTGTACTGAATTTATTTTAATGACTACCATGGTAAAAATGAAAAACATGAGAAATCAAAAGATTAAGACCCTATTTCGAGCACTGTACTTTATTATTAAATTGAAGTATTCCTATCAACAGTATTTGCCAGAGAGCCCCTTCAGATATTGATATTGTAAGAAACTGGTCAAAGAGAACAGTCCTGAAAACAAAGTCAGATTTTAGAAACTTAAAAGGGCAGAAGACCAGAGAAATGGGAAACTGAGATAAAGTGGTAGAGATTTTCGATATATGAAAGGAGCAGAAAAATTGACCCGTATTTTGAATGGCATTTTCTGAGGTTTCACAGCTGAATCTCAAGAAAGGCTGGGGCAGGGAATCAAAGTGGGTCCCCGGTGCTGAGATATCTGGCAGGGGAGCACAGAAGCTCTCATTAAAATGCCAAAATGTTCCCTGAAGTGTAGCTGATAGAACTGCACAAGAGACAAGTCAGGGCAGAGGAAGTATAAAACTGCGGGGGGGGGGGGCACAATAACAGAGTCACATAGAAGCTTTCCATTACTCCTACCACCTGTGGAAATTAGCTGTGACCAGAGTTATCTACGAGGAGAGGTGCCAAGGAATGCAAAGCAGCTATGTGAACAGTTGCCATGTTAACGAAATGCACAACTTGGTTGCTCTGTTAATACCTTTTCAATTTGATTTTCAGATTGCAGCAGAGAAATCAGGATTCATCCATATAAAAGTTCAGGGCAACCCCCCCCAAGCCTTCATTTACCCCCCCCCCCAGCAGAATTCAGAAAATGCACTGTGATAAAACTTCTAAAGACAAAATGGAACCCTTCCCCACCTTATAATTTTCCTAGAGAAACTGATCTTATAAAGTATGAAAGAAAGTCACCCTTCATAGCAAATTCTGATTTTATAGGTTTTCCACTAGTGTGATGAGGCTTTACTGCCCCCCCCCAAAAAAAAACACACCTGGTGCTGAGGTTGGGAGAGACAGCACAACAGCAGGCTGGGGAAAGAGAGAGGGGATTGTTTCATATGGCAAGATGAAATGTTTTTTGCTGACAGAGCAACTGCCCTAGGGCTACACTGATCCCCCCCCCCCCAATATCTGAAGTTCAAATTGGGTCTAGCTATAATGGTCAATAGTCAGAGAGGGTGGGACTTGTCATTCAAAACATCAGGTTGTGGAAGCCTGGTTCCCACCAACTGGGGGGTTTCAGACAGGAGTTTTTCCAAGCCCTACTTAAGAGACTCTGTGGTTTAAACCTTGGACCTTTTGCATGCAAAGCATGTACTCTTCCACTAAGACATCCACTCCTCCTACTACAACTTATAACGCAGAGCAAAGTTCCTATTGAGGGGGCAAGGAGTATATTTGAGAGTCAATCTTGAATTGTGGACAGCAATAAAGGCCATCAAGAATACTATCCCCACTTTCTAAGATTAGGGAGCAAGTCTTTCAGATGGGGTGGGGCTTCCAGACAAAGTCAAGTCTCAGCACCATTTACAGTTAGTACCTACGGTACTCCAAACTTAGTTTTTGCCACTCTTATTTGGAGTTCACTTTAGTAGAAGTTTGACAATACAGTAATAACTTGGAAATAAAGTAGCCTAAAAAAAATTGCTGCAGCCCTCTTAAAGCCCTGGTTTCAGCTTCTAGTGTAAACAATATATATTTTTTCCTGAGCAGGGGAGCAGGAAAGGCCTACTGTTGACAAAAATGTGGTGACAGCAAAAGCAAAAACCCAACTATTTTGTTTGGGAAATATTGTTTCAGGCAAGTAGTCCTGAAAATGTCAGAAACTAGAGCACAGAAACATTTTTATCAGTCGTCTCAGTGGAATCAATATTTTGTTTGAAGGCATAAAAATATTTGACACAGTTCAAACACAAACAACGCTAGTTTTAGTTCAGTAATACTGTGGTAAGATCTGATAAGAAGTGCTTCATTTTGGCACCTTTCCACACAGCTGTGACATGCGTACCTTTTCACCACATCTGGTGATTTAGAGTCGGGAGAAGTTATGGCTTAAAAAAAAGTGTCAAAACTATATGGAGTCCAAGAAGAATCCGGATAGTTTTCATATTATAAATTCTTTCTCTCTCTCTCTGTGTGTGTGTAAGACAGACAGACAGACAGCCACTAAGAATGGATGGGAAGAAGAGAAAGGGATGAGCAATTAGCAATTACATAATTAGCAAGTAAGTTAGCTACAGGATTTCTGAGATAACTCCAATGTACTGCTTAGAACATAACTTCTGCTGCTTGCTATGTTAAAAGTGCAAATTTTTAAAAAAATCTCCATTCACATGGAGCCATAGTGTACCACAAGCAGACCTAGACTGTTTCAGGTACCACTACAAATTGACTGAACTGGTGCTTGTGTACACACACATACATGGCCACACTGAAAATCAGGATTTTGTGAAGACACGGTTTCTAAGGATGAGGAAATGGGAAGCTGTAGCCACCAGAGTCCAGACGGACAACAGTAAGGATGAACTGAAAACTATTTACGGTTCCCAACCCTAATCCTGCTGAAAGCCATCTAATTAGATTTTAATTTGATCCTGACTTGTTTTTAGGAGGTAATTTAATTATTGTTTGATTTTATACCAATGTTACATATTTGATGTTAGCCGCCCTGAGTCCAGTCTCGGCAGGGGAAGTCGGGGTATAAATAAAAGTTGTATTATTATATCATCATCATCATCATCATCATCATCATCATCATCATCTCAGAGAGGTTAATGAAAAGCAAACACCAGAGAAGCGATAAAATAAAAGGAAGAAAGTTCCAAGGCTGCCCCATACTTCTGCACAAATATCTTACAAGAGTTATTTCAACAGAAAGTCAGGGGACAGATCTCTCCTGAGCTCTTAGAGGCATTTATTTAATCAGTTCTCCTCCTCTGAATGTCAATTATTCCTCCTTTATGAGGAATGCAGGCTTTGCTCCAATGCCTATTATGGGAAGAAGCCATTTACTGTGGTCTAGTTATCGACGTACCTAGTTGATATACAGTGAATGGAAAGTGTAAGCTAAGCCTCAGATGTGAAGCAGGGTAAGTGCATACTAACATTTATAAACTTGTAGCAAATCAGGTTTATTATGACAGACCATTACTATATTAGAAAATACAAAAGACAAGTTGATAACAAAGACTCTCCCCCCCCCAACAAAACAAAACAAACAGATGGTGTAAAGTTTATCCACTGCTGATGTTGGAATTTTAATTCGCTGGGTTGATAAGGCAATTGAATACCCTTCCAGAAATAACTGTTCTGGGCCAGGATCAGTTCCTGACACAGCAGCATATCATGACGAGTAAAGGGATTAAATCAAGCATACACCCTGTGGGTGGTAACAAAGACTACCATTATGAAGGAATACTGAAGGGTGGCAGGTCAAGTCTCTTGTCTACCTTCTCAAAGTGCCTTCTCAGAGAAGATATGCACTGAATAGCATCAGCCTATAAAGATTGCAGCTGTTGGTGCATGCGGATACACACAGTCCTGCTTGGCGGTCACAGCTTTCTGTCTCATAACAATGAACTGTTATAAACCTGTTCCAATTCTGAAGGACAAGACCAATGCTCCAGTTCTCAGGCCAAGCATGTTAAAGGGTGTTGGGTACCGCATAACCAATGAAAGGCTTTAATCTGCCTAGGAGGATGGATGTACAAGCAAAATGCTTGGGGAGAGAGAAGTGAAATGGACTACATTCTTTCCCTCCAGCAAATGTGGTGCAAGGTGCCGTGGGCCACAACCTCTTCTTTTGCAGTGGAGAGAAACCCCCCCCCCCCACTACTTTCCTGCCTTCGAAAACTCCCTCACTCCCTGAAGCAACTGCTTTCACTAGAAAAAACTTCAATTCATAGAAGAGGAATGTACATAAGCAAGGAGCCTTGCATTGGGCCACTGCATCCCAATGACCCCCCCCCCCCCGCAATAGTCTTTGAACAATATCTGGTAGAGATGGATACAGGGTGTTCTGCTTTCACCATGCAGCTTGCTAATCGCCTGTACCTTTTAAGGAAATTTTTAATGAATGTCACTACTATACTTTTATCGTTTTTAGGTAAGCCACTTACAAGATTTTTTAAAAATTATATTAAGCAGAACAAAAAGTTGTAACACATGCATCCTTTAGATGTTTCAAACTGCTCAATTTGATATCTGCAAATCATACTAGTAAGTCTGATTTTGCCAGATAAAGCCAGTGCTTTTTATCTCAATTTTCAAAGCCATTCCCACCTTGGAGAACAAGGTGGACTCGACTCCTTCATAATCATAAGTCCACTTAGGTCTTCATCAGGATGCAGCTTTGCTTGACTGTGTCAGATACATCATGTATCATTCACCCAAAAGCAGAAAGAGAACCAGAAAGATCACAGTGTGGGTACTGCTGAACTGGGTGATCAAGGAATAAGCTCCCAAAGTACTTTGGAACAAAGCAAAATTTCAGAACGGGGGGGAGAACTTCAGAGTCGCTGGTGGCTAATAATATACAATTTGCCATGTCATTCACAGCAACCAATTTAATTACAAGTATTGTTGTTCGGGAGCAATTGAAGATATTCATTGTCTAACTTTAAATTTGCATTTCCATGTGCTCATTAATAACCATGAACAGTGCTATTAAAAAAACAAAAGCTATTAAGAAAGATTTAAAACAAAGACATCTCATTTGCATACAATTCCAGTTATTTTTAGCTCAGGCATGGAACATTTCTGAAGTCTCATTCATAGGACTAATTTTTCGTGGGGGTGGGGAGCTGAGCACTTAAGGCAACCTTTCCCAACCTGGTGCCATCTGTTCTGGTTGGAGCTGATGGGAGTTGTAGCCTACAACATCTGGCACCAAGCTGGGTAAAGCTGCCTTGCTTGGAACCGTTACTTGGCTAGGGCATTAACACAAGTCCCAGTTCAGTGGACACATAAGTGCTATGTAACTGGCTGTCACAGATACACCTCTCTTCCCACAGTTCAAATATTTTAGTCTCTTTTCTCCCAGGCCATTCACTCTTAAAAGTGAACGGTAACCTCAGGGATGCGTGAACAGTTTCTTGGAGAGACAAAGACACATTTATTCCCTTCCTATCTGTTAGCTGATTGAGTCAGGGATCACAGTGCCAGTCTTCTGCCATCTCCTCAAGAGTTCTCTTTCATGCTGGAGGGAAATAAGACATCTCTCTCCAGCCCTCCCCCCTCCCCCAAAGCTTTATGCTTCCATTGTAAGCTCTATCCTCCTAGGCACAATAAGGTATACTTATGGGCTCCTGTGAGAACTCAAGAATGTGAGAGCTACCGATTAAGAACTAAAGTGAGCATTGGCTGTCTTATATACTTCAATTGTACTTCTAGTGTATTGGAACACTTTTGTAAACAGCTAGCTATTCCACATAAAATATGCAGTAGGTCACAAGGAAAGGAGGGGCAACAGCTTCATTCTCTGCAGAGTGATGCTGTGTTTTAACAAGGAATATATCCATGGGGTTCAAGGTCCCAACAGGTTAAAAATAAGCAAATACCCCTTTAACATGGGCTAGGGCAGAGCTTTCCAAACTTTTCATGTTGATGACACACTTTTCAGACATGCATCATTTCATGACACAGTAATTCAGTTTTACTAGCAAACTGGAGGTTAAACTAGCTGCAGCCGACACACTAACATGTCATGACACACAGTTTGGAAAGCTCTGGGCTAGGGCTACGCTTTTAACCCTGATAACTCAGCTCTGAGTTAAACATGGAGATTAGTGAAAAGGATTCATGCAGGGTTGGCATTTCCCTCTCCTAATAAAGGGCTACAAGAGGAGGGAGATGCTGAGCAAGGGGAATAGAGGTGGCCAATATCAGAATGTATATAGTTAATTTACTGCTTATTTCCAGGAAGGCTTAATCTGATTTGTAGACCGTAGCCTAAATAACTGTAAAATGCCATTGTGTTTGTCTTCCAACTTCACCTTCATTCCGCAAGTTGACATTACTAAGCAATAAAAGAGTGTCTCCATTTTCCTTGACCCGTAGGTGGCTTCTGTGAGACTTGAATGCTGGCTGGTAGGCACCCTGAACAGGAGCACTCCCAGGTCCCACTTGTGACCAAAACACACTTTTCTAGGATTCTACCAGCAGCCTGTAAAACAAGATGACTAAAAATGTGTGTGCTGAGTAGCAAGAGCAGAACCTAGCAGTAAGGAAATTCCACAAACATTGAAGGAAGCTCTTTTTCTAGAGCATAAAGAAGTGTTAGGAGCTTTCGACCAGCATATGATCGTGCCATAGGAGACAAAGCAGAACTGAAGAGCAGAGAACCCTATGACAAGAAGCTAAGCGCTAAAGATTTGTCGTATTTTTTACCATCATACTTCCAAAGAAGCCAAGAATTCCTCCCTATTAAGGCTAACCTGATTTGTCAGAAAAAGCAGGTGGGTCAGTGTTTTCCAGACACAGACTTTTTTTTGGGGGGGGAGGAGGGACCCAAAGGAAACCTTGTGAACAAAGGCCCAACAGGAGCCTAAAACCTTTGCTTCAAACCCAGCAGATTAAGTGACTGCACATGGGTACAAATAAGGAGATATGCCTGCGTTTGCAAGTATGCAGACTGTGGCATTATCAGGCACCACAAGGCATGTGTTTACACTGCCACAGCTTCTTCTAACGAATGCTTGGAGTTACAGTTCTGCAAGCGTGTCAGGCACCTCTTAGGAACTCTCCTCTGCACCTCTGGAAAGTGCAAGAAGGGAAACCATAATACCACCCACACCAGCTGCATGCACATCCTTCATCCTCACCACCTACAGCCATCTCCCGCCTGTGAAAAGCAGAATGGGAAAGGGCATGTGTGAACCTGAGCTGCGGTTTTGATCAGTCCTCAGAAGAATTCCCATGTAAAAATACATCTGGACAGCCCACTGCCTTCAATTATGAGACAGGAGCTGCCCTAGATAAAGAGAAGTGACATCCCATGGAAAAGGTAGCTTCCACCCCCGCTGTGCTTGCTAGTTAATGTACGAGAAACACAAAGGTAGTCCACGGACTCTGCCTCAGAAGTATAATTCTCCGAGGCAGCTCATTAATAATTTTCATCCTTCAGCAAGAAAAGCAACTCTGGTTTGGGTGAATACAAGAAGGGAAGAGAAAGGTTTTTGAAAAAGATTCCTTGGCATTAATTAAAGACTTAAAAGCTACTGAACATACATTGTACGGACACAATTAGCAAATTAAAGTGGAAGGAAATTCACTAGCCTACAATGGTTTCCTTCATTTAAGATAAAACAGCAATACCAATAATAGTGAGCAATTTTTAAAAGAACTTTAGAGTGTTCAAAACACTTTATACATGTATCTTCCCCATGTTACAGATGTTTAAGTGTCTTAGTCAAAAGTTGGGCATTTATTATTGCTAGTCCCACGTTATAAACACTCTTGAAGCAGAGACTGGTTTTGACTTGTGTCTCTTGAAGGCTTTTTTATGTTGGCGTGCCTTTATTATTACCCCTGTATTGCATAGGGAAGATTCAAACCCAGGGAATTCCTTATTTGTACTACAGCCTCTATGCTACATGAGTTTACAAAGGTACAACTGATATGTTAAGGTTTTGGCACAGCTCTACCTTCATTATTGTGAAATACAAGCTTGCAGTACAGATTTTCCAGCAACGAATCCCATAAGCATCGCTTTCTGTCCAAAATGATGTTTACTTCTCCATGATGGCAAAAAATCACTATACCTCAAGGACCGCCTCTCGCCATATGAACCCCGCCTGGACCCTGAGATCATCCACTGAGCCATTCTGCAAGTGCCTCCTCCGCTAGAGCTCCAGAGAGTAGCAAAAAGAGGACGGGCCTTTTCTGCTGTGGCTCCCAGTTTGTGGAATCCTCTCTCCAGGGAGGTTCATCTGGCGCCTTCTTTACACACTTTTAGGTGCTAGGTGAAAACGCACCTCTTTAACCAGGCCTTTGGCTGATTGACAATTAATGCCCTTTTAAATGTATTGTGGAAAGGGGGGTTATTGAGTTGTCTTTGTTGATATTGTGATTTTATGTTGTAAACCACCCTGAGTTCTACGGGTGTAGGGCGTTAAATAAATAATAAAATAAAAATTATATTTTGACTGAAACAGCTCAAGACATCCTTATCAAAAAGGCATACTGGTAGCTTCACCATTTTCTACATTAAAGAAAAAAAGGGGGGTAGACTATGCCACCAACAGAATGACTAAAAAAGAGAGGGGCAATATTAAAGAGTAGCTGTAGATTAAATAAGTGCTTGATTATGCCACTGCTGCAACCAGTATTTCATGAAATTGAATTACAGAAATTCTTTACTACTGATTTATAGGGCTGTTATTTCAAAATACGTCAGAACTAAAAATATACCTGTACAGCTGTAGACCATTTTTTTAGGAGATCATATACTATTTTAAAATCAATAAACCAGACAGCAATCTGATTTAGAATAGTACACATGCTAAAATACAACACATACTTTCAACATGGGCAAGTGTTTAAAGCTATTTTTGCACAAAAGATTTTAGGAAAGCAAATGAAATAAAATGGGAATAAAATTAGCCCACAACTGGGTATGGTCAGCAAGATATCACAAAAGGCTTTAGGAGTATTGATCACAAGAAATTCTTTCAATATGGTCCATTAACTACAAGGCAGCTGGCTGTGGCAGCCACCTGTAAAAATTGTTTAATGATTCAGTTTTAATTGCAGTGTGGTAGTTCTAATAATCATCATGTTCAGTAATAGAAGGCAACTGCCCTTCTAGAAGACAACTGCCCCTCATTTCACTGACCCATAGTCGCTTAAAAGAGTAAATTGCCACACTTGTTTTACTGCCCAGAGTTATAATTTTCAAATTCTTGTTCAATACTGCAAACATGTGCAGAATACTGAAAATATATCCCCCCAATAAACAGGATTCTAGAAGCTCCCAGTTCTGCCAGAAATTCTGATGTGAAAATTTGCTTAAGTACTTAGAACAAGAATTTAGAATACAGTGGTACCTCGGGTTACATATACTTCAGGTTACATACGCTTCAGGTTACAGACTCCGCTAACCCAGAAATAGTACCTTGGGTTAAGAACTTTGCTTCAGGATGAGAACAGAAATCATGCTCCGGCGGCACAGCGGCCCTATTAGCTAAAGTGGTGCTTCAGGTTAAGAACAGTTTCAGGTTAAGAACGGACCTCCGGAACGAATTAAGTACTTAACCCGAGGTACCACTGTACCTTTTAAACCAGGCTTATAAATAAGCCCATAGTCTGCATCTGCATTTGAGCTATTTTAAATTTTTGTTATTGTTTTACATTTATTTTATGGTTGCAATAGTTTTGTTTACAGTTGCATACTTTATTGCTGCAACTCATCCTGGGACGTTGTGGTGAAGGGTGCATAAGAAATCTAGTAAAATAAATTAAATAAACGTTACTAGCCTCAAAAGCAAGAACAATAAACCTTAATTGCCTGTTGGGAGGGGATGTCGGCTCTGTTCCCTCCTCCAACAACCTGCCACATTTCTATGAGGGATATGGAGGACAACTCGGGAAGCCCAAGGTATTTCCTTGCTCAATACGAAGAAAGTGTTTAGAGTTTAAAAAAACAACAGCAATATAGTATCCTAGATTTTTAAATAAATATTCCCATTCAATCTTTACTGAGTAAGACCAACCATCTATCTGCAGGGCTTGAGACCGGGAATCTTTCCCAGCCCAACCTGGAGATGCTGTGGATTGAACCTAGATGCAAAGCAGATGCTCTATCTCTGGACCACAGCCCTATTAGAGCCCCTCGTGAAAACATTCCAAGCATTGCCTTAAGGAGGAGGAGGGGCCATAGCTCAGAATATGCTTTGCATCGGAGGACCCCAGGTATAAACTCTGCTCTCTCTGGTCAAAGCAGATCAGGAAACTGGGTTGTGAAACGTATTTGCATGAAGACCGTGGGAGAACTGACTCACCTTACCCCACTTGCAACTTCTAAAGGAACTGGATCCCACACTTCATTAATATTTTGATTGGGCAAACCATGTGTCACAGGTGGAAGATGCTGACACTTACTGGTCAACACTCTCCCCACCCCATAAGTGGTGATATACAGCTTGAAAACAGCTTGACCTACCACAGTAATGGCCTTTGCATCTGAGCCCACAAGTGTCCTTCCACACAAATCCTTACATTTCCCCTCACCATAATGTTTTTTTAAAAGATATTCTCAAAATGATCACTTCTGTGTCAGATACTGAGCTTCATGTGTGCATAATTAGATACACTGTCCATGAGGAATACACAGAGGAATCTCCTCTTCCCCACAACCTATTGATCTTAGTTATAAAACTGTTTCCTTCCTTCCTGTTTTCTCCTTCTTCAAACAGAAGCCCTAGGATGGCTGCTGCTAACCATCCAATATTCACTTGCTCCAAAGACTGAGCAATATGCAGTTTCATCTTCTTACTAATTTAATTTGACTTTGCTAATTTTTTTGCCACACGCTTCCAACTTTCACCGGCTAGGCCTGCTCCAGCCCATCGGATATTTCAGCTCCCAAGGATCTTCTGAGGTTGCTCCTGGCAACCTAGTACATTTAAGTGCTCATCCTTTGCCACTATCTCAAATATTATTTATTTCATTTAAGAGCCACCCAAACACAATAGTTCTCTGGGTGACACACCAATTTATTTTTTAAATACATTTTTAAAAACTCAACAAAAATTAGAGCAACAAACACTTTAATGATACAAAAAACCCATTTTGAAGCAGATATATCAAGATTGAAACATCACACACAATTAATACAGAGTCAAAGCACTAAATTTCACACAGCTGTAGAAGCATGCTAAAACCACAGTATAATGCGAAGATTAAACGTTTAGAGATTTAAATCTAAAGATTTAAAAGGGCTGAGAAAATAAAAAGGCCTTTGCCTAGTACCAAGAAGACATTAAGGTGGGCACCAAGTGGAAATCTTGTGAGTACTCTGTACAAACAACCTTGGCAGATAAAAGTAATTAATAAAACAAAAGCCAGATGCTTACATCACTCCTGAATGCACAGACACTACTGAAATCAAATGATGTGCAACTGGCAGAGTGACTGCACCCCCATAGCCTCTCAGACAGCCCCCCTCTCTCACACCACTTGCCTAGGGCCAACTGTGTCCTTATCCTTGTCCAGAAACACCAGCAAAAGCTTGCATTTTGCCTTAAATGCCTTGATTCTGATAAAAGCACTTCTGAATCTTGAATTTAAGTGAAGCCTGAAGGAATTGGGGGGGGGGTGTCTCACAACATTTGTAGCTTTTAAAAAGAGAGATTCACATAAAATATTCAGTTTATACAACAATGTGAAATCTCAAGTTATTCAGGTACCATTTAGTTATTTGCGGGAGGGTTTTTTGGGGGGGGCACGCGCTTATTTTTTTCCTTAGTGCTTTTAAACTACATCAGAATTTCAAATGCTAGCTCTAACGTGAGCTAGCCTTATTTTATGACACATGAGCATCCACCGTAGTGGTTAGAGCACTGGACAAGGGAGAGCAGAGTTCAAATCCCTGCTCAGTCATGAAGCTCATTGGATGACTTCAGGTGAGTCAATATCCAGCTGAAGTTGAACTACAGGATTATTGTAAGGAAAAAATAGAATAGCCCCAAAATGAGCTCCACGGAGGAAGGGTGGGGTACAAATGTTCAAGAGAATGAGAAATTAACCATGGGTGTGATTCGCGTCAGAACACAAGATGCAAAAGGTGTACACATGGAATCTGGGGGTGCCACTGCTGAAACTTCAAAGGATGTATAGTGAAGGATGGGGAAGCAAACTTATCACTCTTTTAAAAAAGGGAGAACACTGGAAACAGAGAATATTGGCCCAATTTAATATTTCTTTTATATCATTTCAGCAACTTTGATGTAGCCCAACATGCTATTAATTTCAGATCTATTTTCCCTCTGGAAAAAGCTTTCATTTAAGTCTAATAAATACTAACATTTCAAACAATGCTGGCTTCTCTCTCCTACCCTGCCCCAAGCAAAGTTCTTTGCAGTATATGCTACTATGGTTAAAAACACCTTTGCTTTGCTCACCTCTATATTGAAGGCATGCTCCTCCATTTTCTCAACCTCTGCATCTGCCAGGGGATTCTTCAGGTTCTGCAAGAACAGTGCCGCTTTTCGTTTTCGTTCCGCCTGAAGCTGCTTTTCTTTCGATTCCTTGGAGGCTTGGGCTAGCTTTTCCCTTGCCGCCGCCGCTAATCTGTCCTCTAGTTTCTGCTTTGCTAGGGGGAAAAGGGATACAGAATGTGGAGTTTACAAGGAGGTAACTTGCTTATCACATTAGGAGGTCAACAGTTTTTTAGCCTGAGCTGCACCCTTGAGTCTAGAAAATGCACATCTATGTAGCTCCTAAAGAGCACCTTGGGATATATATGCCTTAAAATGCAGTAGAAGCTGTACAAAATGAAAGCAGAGGGGAGAAACCATTTGGTTGGGAGAGATTAAAAGACAAAACAATGTAAGATTATGAACACTGGATTAGGAAGGAAGGAAGAAAGAAAAGATGAGTTTTGTAATAGAGTGCAACAGAAACTGAGAGTTCAGTTCACCAAGAGAGAGAAGTCACAGAAATGAACAACAGAACAGGAGAGGAGGTTTAATAGGAATGTCAGGACCACTGGCTCACCTAACTCAGAAATGTCTATAAAGACAAGCAACAACTATTCAGGGTTTCAGACAAGGATTCTTCCCAGTTCTATGTAGATACCAGAGAATGGCTTTTCAAATGTAAAGAACTGAACTACAAGCCTTAAATTAGTGTCTGATGAATGGAGAGACTGAGATGGGGAACAGGGAGCATGCAACATAGATAGATAAGAAGGCACAAGACCATGGCGAGACTTAAAGGTTAAAAGGAAGAAATTGAAACTTAATACAAAACAATAGAGGAAGCCAGTGGAGTGAAACATATAGAGAGTAACATGATTTAAGTAAGAAGAAGAAAAAGTTAACAGCCTGAGAAATCCTTTTGGATAAAGGTGCACGCTGCAAAATTTTGTGGGGTGCATTCATGCTTATGAATAGATAAGACTGGACGTGATTTGCTCTGGATGGGGTCACAATCCCTCAGAAGCAGCCAATACATAGTGCACCTTTCTGGACAGGGACAGCCTTACCTCCACTGTCTATGCCCTGGTAACCACTAGGTTGAATTACTGCAATGTGTTATAGGTTAGGTTGCCTTTTAAAACAGTTCAAAAAGTACAGCTGAAGCACAATTTGGCAGCTAGACTGCTGACGGGGGCAAGGCAGTCTGAAAATACAACACCATTTCTGGCCCAACTTGTTTCGGGGCTAATTTGAGGTGCTGGTTTTGACTGATAAGAGCTGTATGCAGCTCAGGCCATTTCAGTGGTGGCACTATGCTTGTGGAAGGGAGGCACAACTGGTGCCATCTTTATATCTTTTTAGGTATCCAGAAACAACTTTTTTCTTTACCTGGGCTTTTGGCCCTTGATTTGAGATCTACTTGTATATAATTTCATGCCCACTGACTCTCCCCGACTACCTAATCAAGATGGTTGGACAGGAATGTGGAGGGGGCTGTCCACACAGAGTTTGCAGTGTGTATGTATAAGCCACATGGTTCTAGAAATGTACCTGATGAATTGGCCTGGAAACCAATAATTTCAGAGCACAGATTTCTCAAAGCATTGACAAAACCTATCTCTTGCATTATGCAATAGTATTCTGTAATTCCTCAGTGTATACAGAGGCACCTAAATTCTTCACTCTTGAGTATCGTACAGACCATATGGCTGCAACAGCTTCAATACATCACCACTGGCATTTCAGAATTATGAGAAAGAGCAGCAGCATGTAAGTGCACCTGGAGACTTGCCACAAGTTAGGTTATAGAATTCCTTGTGGAAATGCTAGCCTTTTGCGTCCCCCAACCATTTTCATTTCTTTTTCAGGATCATCTCTGCATTGAAGGTGCCCATGGATAAAATTATCAGCTCCAAAATCCTTTAACTGAATTAAGACATCTCCCACATCTTGCGCATGTGTCTGCTGTTACCATCCCCCAGGAATAATTACATCCCTGGTTTATACCTGCACTGTTTACCCCTGCTTCTGCTCTGTCTGTTGTGCTTTTCATTAAACTCTTATCTTGGCTACTTTTAAATGTGCTTAATGTAATTTGTGACTATGCCAAATGCTTGCTGACATGAGGAGGACAAGAGAATAGCAAACTCTCCCCCGCCCCCGGGTCTATTTCCAAACCCAGCAAAGAGAAGTCTCTATAGGAGTAGTTCCCAAAGTGTACTCCATCAGCTTCATTCAGGTGGTCTGCAGTGGTGACTAAGTTTTAGCATATATTGTTATAATTGATAAAGGAAAGGTAGAAAAATCATTAAGTGATCCATTAAGAGCCTCAGCAATTTTGAAGCGGTGGAGGTTAGGGGTTGGGAATACCCAAAACTGAAAATATGAGTAACTGGAACAAGATGTTCAGAATTACTGATGGACAAGAGATTACAGTGGGAGGGACAATGTGGTAATTTAGCCACTTGAACAATGGAATACATGGAACTGTGGGCGGTGAATCCCAAGCTGTAAAGAGGTAATTGGTCAAATTCAAACCACATGCCAATGAACTTGAACTTCTAATGCCTTAAATCCCACTATTAGCTGAATGAAATAGCTTAATTGATTTGTGGATTATATGTTTCTTGGACTGTGGATCATGCTACTATGGATTAATGGGATTGCTCTTTTACACTAATTTACATGGGAGTAAGCTCCAATGAACTGAATGGGACTGAACAGATATGCCTAGGATGTGCAGTTACAGAATAATGATGTCTTCAGTAGAGTAAACTTTAACAAGTTCCATGGATTAACAGGTCACGTGTACACATTTTCACAGAGGAACAATCATTAACGCCCCAGCAAATAAAACTGAACAAGGAGTAAGGGAAGTGTTTTCAGAAATGCACTGGGAACAGAGCTATTACCCTACATCCTAGCATTACTTTAAAAGCAAGAAGCACATTTTTACACAAGAACCCAACGCAAGAGCAGTAAAAGATTTCTAATTCTGTGGCACCACCATCAACATTTCTAAGCAGCTAAATTCCTTCAAGCTCATCATTAAAGTTCCAAATATCACATTTTCCAGCATTTCACACTTTTGATTCTATAATGCTCAGCTGTGACTAATCAGAAGTATATTATGTCTGTTTCAATTTTCTCATTTCAAGTTTGGGCAAATGCTCACACCTTTTGGGATTTATATACATATTTAAAATGTATTTAATATGAGCATTATATATAAAAGAGAAACCACTAAATAGTTCTTTATTCACGAAGACCTACCATTTAACCTTGAAAACTAAACATACGGCTTTCCTGACTGTTAGTTCTCTTTCAAGAATGTTATAAAGAGTTTTTACAAAAGATTAGTAAATATATTAAAATATATTATAGATCCATTTTCAGAATGAGAAACATTCCTCCTTTAATTTGATGTTTAGCAGTTGTTTTTTTACCTGCAGACATGAAATAATGAATTCATAGTTAACTATAGAACCTGACACTCCAAAAGATACTTCCTGTAGGAGAATTTTTAATAAATAATTCTATTTGGAAGTGACTTAATTTTTTTTATTAAAAATCATATCTTTGCATCTCAGTTAGATGCCTATTTATAAGATCTGAAAGGCAACATATTCTCTGCAGCGACATTATGAATTCTTCATCAAATTAAACTTTTATATTTTACTGAATTAAGATGCACAGATGCAGATTAAAAGTATAATCCAATTCAACATAAGGTTTTCAGAAAATTACTGAAAATGAGTAAACAAATGCCCTTTCCCCCAGCTGCTTCCATTATTTGATTTCTAATAAATCAAATGTCAAAGTCTGGAGAAGGTAACAAAATTTACCAGCCAGAACTTTATAAGAATTTTGTTTGTTTGTTAAAAAAAAAAAGTCTATGCTAAAACAGAGAATTAATATAATGCAAGCTTTGTTTTGCAGGGGCTTGTTTCTTTCTGTATGTGCTATACACACAAAAATATTATGCAACACAAGGTTACAGGAAAGAAATTAAAAGGTGAAGAAATTTCAAAGGGGTCAAGCATTGTAATCTGACAAAACTTGATATAGACACCTCTGGCTGCTGCCAATGCAATCTTAAGCATCCATGATGAGCAACAACAGGACCAGAAGCACCCCAGGGCTTTTTAGCCAAAACACCATCTATAATGTGCTTGTGTTTCCCAGGTCGCAAAGCATGATGACATTATGTCAGCCCCTTCAGTTCAGAATTGTGTTCTCCAACCACGTTAATGGGAACCGTGCAAGTAGGACATGAGCACAACAGCAATTCTGTGGAGAAACACAGTGCTTGGTATTCAAAGATATACTGCCTCCAGTACTGGAGATAGTACAAAGCCATCACAGCCTCCATGAATCTGTCTAATTCTAAATTTTGTTGGGGGGACCCATATTTCAAGATCCGAAGGGGGATTCTGATCATCTTCTTGCTACTGCATTAATGTCTAAATCAGACCAAATCAGTCCAAACAGAGTTCATAATTCTATCCAGTCTTATCTTGCTGTTTCCACATCACATCTTGTTCATATATTTTCTCTTTTTTCTTTATGATCTCTTCTGATAATCTCCTTAAGCCGATAAACACCAATATTAATCCTGTGTGAATTTTTCCGTTCTTCCAATCCTCAAATCGAGATGGTTTCCATATATCATCACCTTCATAGATAACATCGCTAAAAAATTAAAATTCGGCTTTGTAATTCGGAATTTATGTGATGTGATTTAATTTGATTTGATTGGCCGGTTAATAAAAAATATTTTTTTAAAAAAATGAATCTGTCTAATTCTGTTTTAACGCTACCCAACTTCGTACCATCCTGTGGCAGTAAATTCCAGTTTAACTTAGTGTTGTGTGAAGAAGTACTTTCTTTTGCCTGTTCTGAATCTCCTCATCTTCAGTTTCACTGGATGACGAAAACTTCTCCTTAGCCACTGCCTCATACTCTGCAAAGTTTTGCTTTGCTTTTTAAATACACCTCTCTCATATCTCCCTCTACTTTTTTTCCTAAGCTAAAAATACCTTCACATATGAATCTTTCATTCACCTGCATCCAGTACCTGCTATGGACAAACTCTCACCAGCAGCATCAGGATCAAATTAAAGGCTTTCACAGTAAGGCTGCAATGTGCCCTTATTTTTAAAGTTTCAATATGACGTATATTGCCTCATTTTTCAAGGATTTACTTCCTTTAAGTCAAATTCATTTCCAGTAATCCTGGAATGGCTAGATTCCAACCCCTGCCCTTGAAAGAGCTCTATTGAATGAATTATCAATAATGACCCATTAGACCCAGGATGATATTCACATGCTGCTGATTGCTGAAAAGTGGGCAGAGAAGACCCAGGTCTCTATAGCAAAAAGCCAAGGACACTGCCCTCATCAACAATTTATTTGCCCACAAGTTGAACATCTCCTCCACATAGCTCAGTCCCGCCATTTATGTGGCATGTAGATTCGGAAAAGACAAAATGTAAGCATACCAGAGTATACTGCTTGAGCCATTACATGATTATGTTCTTCTTCTATGAAGCATTAATGCAAATAGCATTGGAGTACAAAACACAAGGGCAAGGCCACAGATGGCTGCACCAGGAAATATACTCGCCAATTCAGGGTCTCTAAATTAAGTGGTATGAGCTAGAATTTTCAGCATGTAAACAGGATGTGCTACCCTGCTGACCAGATGGCTAGGGTCTTTGTAGTTTTGCCAGGTTTGCCCAAGTAGAGGCTTCATACTCTGAGGCCTGAATGTGCAATGTTCACAGCTGCCAGGTTAACTCACAATGTCAGAAGTTCCCAACATTCTTAAATGAAGCACTGAGCACTTGCAGGGAGAACCCAGCCACCTGACCTAGTTGCTGAAGGAATAGCACCTAGCCAGGAGAATAATACACTAATCTGAGTCTGTGCAACCACAACTCCATTGTATTTCATATCAGCCTGGGATGCAGTACATCCCTGGCCTTACAGATGAGTCCTCCAAAATTTAAAACGCACTGAGCACTGCCTCAGAATATTTCAACACTTTGAAGAAATATGAAGTCTGCATTTTTAAGTTGTGTACCGATGGCTATAGTAATAGAGAGTCTCTGAAGTTATGCTGCCAAAGTGATGGTGGTAATGCATTTTGTGACAGCTACTATTCCAGACCTGAAGGAGCAATTAAAACTCAATTTGTTTAATTCTAAGAACATTACAACACATATAAAGTAGTTGAGTAGGAGTTTACAGACCAATTCTTAAATGTGCTTCCCTAGCACCACACACTAGATGCATGACTAAGACTACAGCTACTTTGACAATCAGCATCTCTGAAACACAATCCATTTTTAGTAAAGAAAAAAAAATGAATGAGAAGCCATTATAGTCCAACTCAGCTCAAAGCTTGCAGTGCACGCTGTGGCCAATTCACAGCGGTCCTGGGGCCTCTGTACACCACTGCTGACAAGCCCCTGAGCATGAAATACAACATTTCAATGATTACATTTAGTTGGTATACTGTGGATAATTTTATTCACCTCAGAACATCAGCAACTTATTTGTATCAGCCATAGGCCACTGTAGTTTACAAAAGAGTTCCGGAATTCAAGATTTTTTAAAAAATCAAATCATAACTATAAGACATAACAAAAAGTAGCAACTCCCTGGTTTTTTGTTTACTATCCATTTCCTTCCCTTTAAGTCCACCCTCAAAACAAGATGTCTGTCAACAGTACACATTTACAAGCTCCAAACATTTCCTCTCCTCTCCACAATGCTGATGCATTTACCTTGTTTGGCTTCCAGCTCCTCCTGTGTCAGCTGAGGCCTCTTCTCTTCAGCAGCCCCACTGGACATGGCAAATGCTGAATGGCTATTTGAGGTGCTACTGGCATTCTCTTGGCCTTCCTTGCCTTCTTCCCCCTCCTCGTCGCTGTCATCATCAAGTTTCACACGGTTTTTCTCCAAGGGGAGCATGTCATTTTCTTTGGCCCTGATTGCAAAGCTTATTGGTGCAAAGGATGCTATTAAAAAGGAAGTGACAACTAGTGAGATATTGTTGACTAGGCAAACTATAAATCATTTTGCAATGAAAACAGCTGCACCTGTACAGAAGAGGGGGAGTAGCAGTAGGCTAGAGACAACTCCCAAGATGTGCAGAGAACAACAAATACTTAGCTAACTTTCTCAATTGAAGACACCCCCCCCCCCCGAGGCTCAGTGAAAACTGGCTTTGCTCAGTGGTACAGAATGCTATTTGCGGGGTGGGGCAGAATAGAGTAACCAGAAAGCAGGCACAACTGGCTGGCTTGAAACCTGAACAGGAGCATTCTACACTGCAACATGTTGCCCTGGGTCCCATCTGTGCTACATTGTGCAGCTGGTGTAGCTTTCTAACAGAGGCTGTTCATCATCACTTATGTAATAATAATAATAATAATAATAATAATAATAATAATAATAATAATAATAATAATAATAATAATAATAATAATAATTTATACCCCGCCCATCTGGCTGAGTTTCCCCAGCCACTCTGGGCGGCTTCTAATCAAGTGTTAAAAACAATACAGTATTATGGTTTTATCTCATTGTTTGTCACTTTGTGGATCTTTATGGCTTAAAAGAGGATTTCAAATATTAAACAGAACAAATATTGAAACTAATAGTCTGCTATTTACTTCTATAGTTGTCTTAACAATCAAAACCACTGATAAGAAGGGTGGGGGAAGGATTGATTACAGGCTAGGAACTTGGTTTTAGTTCACTCTTGTCTCTGGAGAAAAGAAAAGAAATAATTTGCAGTGCCCCGACTTCTTGCTCCTTTTCTTCCCCTCTGCAGACTGAATGTTCTGTAAAGCACATTCTTTGGAGGCTGAAAATCATCCTGCTGAACAGGATGGAAGAGCCCGCATGTAAACCAGCACCAAAACATCTCTCTCCACCACATTTAAATGGTCCCGTAAAAACAGTGGAAAAACAAATGATCCCCTTAAGTTGGTGGTAGTGAGGGGAATCATTACCTTACCCTCATGGTTAAAGGGTAAATTCTGATCTGAAGATTTGGAACTACTACAAAAGCCTTTTGGAAGGCAGGGATAGAATGATGCTTGCTTTTTAAAGATAATGTCACCTGCCCCTCCTTGCATGCATGCAAGCAGTCGAAGCTTTCCTTATAAGCATTTGTGCTTTGAGCCCTAGCCAAATATAGGCAGCCTGCCTTTGTGTTTTGGAAAAAGAATTATGAACGGACACAAAGCATTTAGAATGGAAACTTTATAGAAGCCGTAACCGTGGAGGCCGCTAGGGCTAGCTCTATCACTCATTTATATAGCAGTCCTAACGGGCAACTGCTTAAAAAGCTTTGCCTTGTTCAGTCTTGGTAACGATTCTCAGGCAATTGGTAAAATGGAGCTGACAGAGAGATAAACTGGCCGTGAATGCCTGTAATGCTGTTCTGCTGCTGAAGCTTAAGCAATTCTGGCCCATCAAACTGCTTGGATGGGAGACTCCCTGGGAACCGTACTTAAGGTATTTGAGCTTTTTGGAAGGAAAACAAGGTATAAAGGTGGTAAGCTGACCCAGAATATGAAACCAGGTTTTCTAGATTCGTCTTTGATAGTCTAAAGAGATCTAGCCACACGTAACTCCTGCTTTATGCAACCTCTACCATTACTGATTTGGAGAGGGCATATACATCAGTGATAACAGAACCTCAATTGCATGTAGAACGTCCCAGGTTCACTCCTTGGCTCTCTAGTTAACAATATGTCAGGTAGCAAATCATAGAAATAACATTCTTCTGCTGGGGACCCCGGAGAGCCATTCCCGGTCAGAATAGAAGATATCGGGCTAATTGGGCAAATAGTCTAACCTGGCATATGGCAACTTCATACATTCCTAATCCTCAAACCTGGATCCATCGGTTGAACTTCCCTGCCGCCCCCCCCCCCCCGCTAATGCTACAAACAATGTAATTCAATTTTTGGCCCTTTGTGGTTTATTATCTTTTCAAAAGGCCATTTTCAAACCTGACCTCTTAATTAGCTTAACCCACTTGCAACTTTAAAAAAACAAAATACTTTTTCACCTTTCCCCCACTAAATCTGACATCAAGAGGATTTGCTAGCTCACCCAATGGTACTTGGAAGATTTCATTTAATACCAGCCTACAAAAAAATAATTACTTTGAGGAATTAATTGCATTGCAGCACAGCAGAAAGAAAGGTGAAGCCTATGTATTTCCTCCTATCTACAGCATTTCACAGCTTGCCTTGCAACTGGCAGAAACTCTTGTCGTATTGGAACATTTGTTCCCAACCTCTACCGGAAATGAAAACTGATGAACGACTCCTCCATCACTATGATCCCCCCCCCCCCACCAAAAAGAAGCCAAACCATTTTACACAGCTATGGTCTGGCAGCAGCTTCCTCTAAATTAAACACGTGCAAGGGATTGCCTACACAAATTTCTTTCAGTTTAACTGCTGCCTGCTGCGAAAAGCTCCTGAAATTCAAAGGTTTGATTTTATTGGAACAAAGAATACAGGAGTTTCGTCTGGCAAGCGTTCTGCTACTTATCAAAATAGAGTTTCCAGCTCTGTGGTGCTGCAATCTAATCACTGGTCACATGAATACTTGATGCTTCATTGAACCAAGTCAGGCCATTGCCCCTCTACCGCCCCACCCCAGGACTTAACAGAAGTTCTCTTGCGTTCCAGGCAGAAAGAAACCAATAATTTCCCAGCCTCGCTATACAACTCTTTACAAGGACTGAACTTGGGACCTTCTATTCCATCAGCAGCTGAGCTATGAGCCTCCACTAAGCAGCTACACTACAGCCAATTCTCAAGCACTCATGCTGCACTTGGGGAAATCGTTCTCTGGAATAGCTTCGATAAAGAACTGAACTAATCCACCCAAGCTTCTGTATCACCCTTCCCCAATCTGGTGCCCTACCTATGTTTTGGACTACAACTCCCATCAAACCCTGCTAGCACTGCACCAGGCTGAGGAAGGCTGCTTTCTATCAGCCTTGAATGAAAGACGAGAGATCTTTCAAGCAGGTATGTTGTATTAAGTTGTATGATATTGAGAGAGCATCAAGACATAAATTTGGATCCATTACTCAGTTCAGAGTTTTCCCTCCGCCCTTCAGATGAGTAAAACATTCTTTAATGCTACTTATGGATGTATTTATTTGTTACACACACACACACACACACACACACACACACACACGGTGTCGGGGGGGGGTGTCTCTGGTTCCCACACCTACAGGCATACCTTTTATCAGTTTGCCATCATTGGAAATTTTAATGGCCAGTGCATCTTGTTTATCAATTCCTTGGGCAGCAGATTCTACATCTTCAGACATGTTGTCAGTGGGAAACTGGGCTTCTCCAGGTTCAGCGTTGGCAGTATCAGCAGGGACATCCTCCGATAAAGTTGCTACCTGCTTAAAGGCGGGAAAATACAAGACAACCTCACTTTCCAGCTAAAAATGAAAGCCTATGGAATACAATTAAAATGGATGGCATTTTTAAAAAGCCACAAAGTGGCACCTCTTGGACAGAACAGCACACAAAGCTCATAAAGAACTAGGCTTCAAGCATACAACTGAACATACCACACGAAATCTAGAATATGACATCCCTTTACATTTCATTCAGGTTTCTATGTATTCTCAATTGAAAAGAACACATCCCTGGGCTATTTTAAGTACTTCATAACTTTAAAGCACCTTTATAAGAGGTCATTTACATGTTCAGAAGCAGCGCAAAGTAATCCTTCAAGATCCTGTACTATAAAGCAGTACCATCATAGGAGTATGAAACTAGATGCTTCTTCCTGAGCAGTCCCTGGAAAAAGAGTAAGGTTGCAATCCTACATTTACTTATCTTGGAGTAAGCCTCACTGAAGTTAATGAAGCTTACTTCTGAGTTGACATGATAGGATTGCACAGCACACAGAATTCCTATTGTGGGGTAAGGCAACAAAAATACCTCACAGATAAAGGACCCCCTGACCATTAGGTCTAGTCATGACCGACTCTAGGGTTGCGGCGCTCATCTTGCTTTATTGGCCGAGGGAGCCGGTGTACAGCTTCTGGGTCATGTGGCATGACTAAGCCTAGTATGCAGTGCAGACTAAGTCTGCACTGCATACTAGGTTCCATATTTGATCTTATAAATTTCAAAGCTGTCTCTGTACATCACAATGAGACTGCTTTACATGTTACAGCCCCAATTTCTTATGCCAGAAAAATGAGTCCAAACATGCAATGTATGAGAGTGTATGATGTTGCTGAACTACAACTCCCATTAGTTCCAGCAAACAAGACCAATGGCTAAAGGAATTGTAGTTCAGCAACATCTGGAGGACCAAAGGTTTCCCCACACCCAATGAAGAGAATACTATATTGGCTACAAACAATGACGTGACATGTGCAAATCAGAGACATGGAATTTGATTCTCTCCTATCACAGTCAAAAATGATCTAACAACTGCAACACAGTGGCTTCAGTTCTTCGTAATACACCCATTACCAAACTGATACTAGCTGACCTGCCCATTTACTTGCTGTGAAACTTTCATTTTATGTACCAGTTATTAATGAGCTTGGAGATTTTTAAGAAAGCATAGCAGCAGACCAAAAAGCTTGCGATGATTCAAGTATATTTGACATTGCTATTTCATGCCCATTATGGTAGTCAAGAGAGTCATTAAAAAGCACTGTACTAACAGCTTTGTAATAAGAATGTACAATGAAAGTCTAATATACAAAATGGCTAAGCGTAAAGTTTTTCTTTTCTTAAAAAAATGCTGAAATCTTTAAGGAACAATCTTAAAGTTTAGTTTCACTTATTGGCTGCAGCTAATGATACCAATAAAATCTAAGAGTATTTTTGGCATGGAGTTTTAAGCGTTAGCAACTCCCACTGTTAGAAAAAAAAAGATGAACACATAATAAAACTTCAGTAGTAAGAATTTATCTTCAGAAGAGAAAGGGGCACTTGAGTTAATTGGTCTAATTTATTCATGGCAGAGCAGACTTATGCCAGAGATTGTTTAGTGTGTAAAAAAAACCTCCCAAACGTATGATTTGTGAAACACAGGCAATGGAAGCAATTTAAAACTGATTCTGTAAGGGAGTGTGGGGGGGGGGATGTGAATATTGCACAGACCCCTATCGTTTACTCTAACTGACAGCAGCTCTCAAAGGTTTCAGGCCAAAAGCTGGGAAAGTGCTGTTATGCTCAGTTCCTGTTTATAAGCATTCCCATGGACAGCATTGTAGGTCTCTGCTGCTCCTAGCAGCCTATTTCATCTGTTCGCTGAGTAGATTCCTCTAATTTTAGCTGAATATTCAGAGTCCACCTCAAACTGTGCTTCCTTTGCTGCATGCAGGAGAGCTTCTAAGCCAGACCTTTTATAATGCCCTGAAAACCTGCCAGCGTCATACGCTGGTAAATCACTTGCTGGTTGGCCTCACACTGCAAAATTCTCTACATAACGGGCACATTAGTCATTGCACAAAAAATAATTTATGGTGCTCCCACCCTTTAAGGGGGTTGTATGTAAACTTCCTGGCTCGGTTATCCTGCCTGGAACCATTACAGAGGAACAGCCCAAGTTTATAAACTAATTTAAATAAATGCCTGCAGAATTTATTCATCTACAGATTAATATCCTCTAAATTCAGACCAAGCCTCTCACTGGCTATTGCATGCTCATCATCCATTCCTGCACTGAAATCTCCCAGCACAATCATCAAGAGATGTTGGGAAGCACTGGTTAATCAATTTTAAATGAGATTCTAGGGCAGGGGTCAGCAACCTTTTTCAGCTGTAGGCCGGTCCACTGTCCCTCAGACCATGTGGTGGGCTGAACTATATTTTGGAAAAAAAATATGAACCAATTTCTATGCCCCACAAATAACCCAGAGATGCTTTTTAAATAAAAGCACACATACCACTCATGTAAAAACACCAGGCAGGCCCCACAAATAATCCAGAGATGCATTTTAAATAAAAGGACAAATTGTACTCATGTAAAAACATGCTGATGGAGGCCAGATTGAGAAGGTGATTGGGCCGCATCTGGCCCCCGGGCCTTAGGTTGCCTACCCCTGCTCTAGGGAGCCCCATATTATATACTGAAATTATGATCTTTATAGAGTCTCTAGGCAGGACATACATATTTATGCAAATTGATTCAGATTCCCTATGTCTTTTCAGGTGGATAAAGCAAGATGAACTGGATTCAGTTACCTGCATATCTACACTTAAACTATTAACCGCCCCTAGAATAAGGCCACCTCTACTTTTTCCTTTCTTGCAAGAACCAATAAAGTGCTAAATCTCAGTAGCTCAATTTCTGGAGCCTAAGACCCCTGTAAACCAATTAACTGAAATTGGGGAAAACTTAAAAAAGCCAAAACCACAGATCCTTCGACTTGTAACCCCACCCTGAGATAATCCGTGACAACAATTTTAATGATATTCTTTGGGGGCCAAAGCATATCTTTTATGCCACCTGAGAAGGCTGGAATGTTTTCTTTGATTGTGCTAGAGAGTACTGGAATGAAGCAGATGGATTCAAGACTGGCCCTGTGATTTGCTACTCCCACCTAATATTCGCTGGATGAGTTTATCCCCTCAAAAATCAGGTAACTCACTAATGGAAAACAGCAAGGTGAACTCTGCAGGTTTGTAAATCACAGATGTTTGAGCTTTCAGAAATGCCTGAAGTCAATGGTGTAAGTGAAATCATTACCAACATACTTTACTAACAAAACTGGAACCCTCTTTCTTAGGAACAATGAATATGAGCCATCAATGGTATTTTAGAACCTTAAAATGTTTTGAAAGTTCTCAATGGAAAGCCCTGTTATAAGAGGCAATAGTGGTTTTACTGTCACTTCAACAAGACTGTTGGAGAAATAAAGCGACTAAGAACCATTTAATTACCACAATGCACTGCTCAGAAAAGGCTCTCAGAAACTAAAAAGTTCAAGAATTGATGTACGAATTGAAAACTGTACTTTAGAAAAAGTAATGTTCCTTTCTTTAAAAGGTTCTTTGACTGCCTCTAAGTAGCGATTAAAAAAAAAATCTTCTACAAACAAGGTTTGAGGATTTTCAATTATGGAGAGGGGCTCATATTACAGGATTTCAGATTGTAGGCACTTAAACAATAATAATTTAAAGAACAGAATAAGCAGAATGCTTAGTTTCGAAGCTCCTGAAAGTGTTTAAATGATAGAAAGAAGGCAGCTCATGTTGGCCAGCACCTGGCAGTCAGCAGAAGCAATATTTTGAATGGAGCAACAACTGAAGTATCAAAAAACACTGGCTTTGCCAATAAAACCCACTTCTGTGATTGATGATGGTGATGATGATGATAATTTTATTATGTATACCCCACCCATCTGACTCGGTTGCCCCAACCACTCTGGGTTGCTTCCAACATATATAAAAACTTAATGAAACATGACACATTAAAAGGCTTCCCTATACAGGGTTGCTTTTAGAGGTCTTCTAAAGGTTATAGTGCTACTCATCTCCTTGACATCTGATGGGAGGGCATTCCACAGGGCGGGTGCCAATGCCAAGAAGGCCCTACTTTTTGTAGTGAGAGAACTGCCAGAAGGCCCTTGGCACTGGACCTCAGTGTCCAGGCTGAATGAAGGGGGTGGAGACGCACCTTCAGGTATACAGGGCCAAAGCAGTTTAGGGCTTTAAAGGTGAGCACCAAGACTTTGAATTGTGCTCAGAAACGTACTGGGAGCAAGGAAACACACTGGCAAAAGGGTTCTTTAACCCAATCATGCACCTCACCTGCTTACTCTTCAGAATCTGCCAAATAGGGCAAATGGGAACAAGCAACTTGAGGAGCACAAGAGTGCAGAGGCTCTGCCAATATATATGGTTACAGGAGGGGAGAAGGAAGCTGTGTAGAAGCTGTCTAGCTGATAGGCTGCACAACAGAAAGCTGCTATGCACAAACCAAGAAGAAGGCAGTTGTGGTTCCTAGGATTTATATTGAGCTCCCAGGCTGATAGCTTAGAGACAGAGAAAATCAAATAAATGCATATAAAATTTCAGAAGTATTTTGATATGTCACTGTGGTTTAAGTTGCCTTAAAAACAAGCCTGCCAGCTGTTTGTGTGTGTCCACTAGGGATCAACCAGTGTGTCTCCACCAGTTCCTCAACCATTTGGTGAGAGGCACGGCCAGGGCTTTGCATTCTCACCCTGCGGCTTAAAGAAGGTGAAAAAATACAAGAAGCCTCTCATAGTGTTCTCATCCAAAATCTCAGCATAGGTGAGAGTAAGGCATTACCTCTCTGCACACGCTAGAGGGTCTCGCTTGTGCTCAGCTATGGAGAATAAAAGAGCCACAGGAGTCTCCCTACCCCTCCTCATCTTTTCCATACCCCAGCACAAAAAAGAGAAACCTTCGCCTCCTCCACAAGCCCTCTATGTGTTTCAGAGAACTTGGAGTGGAAAGCCAAAATTGAAGCCACACCAATGATAGTGGACCTCAGCAAATTCTCCACTCAATTTCAAGGAGAATGGGCTCATTAATGGCTATCAGTTTAGAGTTGCCATATTTAAAAAAGTAAAAACCACGACACTCCGGAAGACCCCCCAAATTGTTGAGCTTTTTTGCTTTGTTTGTTTTGAAAAAAAACAAAGGTTTTCGAAATCCCAGTAATGTCTGGGAAAATCCGGACGTATGACAGCCCTATATTAATTTTGATAGCTATATGGAATTCTGTCTGTCTCTTAGTGCAGCTGCAGATCATTGAGCCTGAACTTCCACAGCTGCCACCCACCATGAACCACCATTGGCAGGATTGGCAACAGCAGCAGCAGGTATGTACTATGCCTATGCTAATGTTTTATGCTCTTGTTAATAATGCTGTCTTAAATGTGCATTTTATAGTTGACTTCCTTTAGTAACATTTTCTTTTGGAATGTTTAAGATAATTTTTTTGTTAACTCTGCTGTGTTAAATGTGCATTCTGTAGTTGACCTCCTCTGTAATCTTTTATTTTGAAACCTTTAAGATATTATTTCAGTTTCTGTTAATTACCGTATGTTGCTTTGAATGTGTTGTTGTTATTGCTTAGACGTTTAGTTGTGTCCAACTCTTCATGACCCCATGAACAAGAGCACGCCAGGCATTCCTGTCTTCCGCTGCCTCCCGCAGTTTGGTCAAAATCATGTTAGTAGCTTCGAGAACACTGTCCAACCATCTCATCCTCTGCTGTCCCCTTCACCTTGTGCCCTCAATCTTTCCCAATATCAGGGTCTTTTCCAGAGAGTCTTCTCATGAGGTGGCCAAAGTATTGGAGCCTCAGCTTCAGGATCTGTCCTTCCAGTGAGCAACTACAGTGGTACCTCAGGTTAAGAACTTAATTCGTTCTGGAGGTCCATTCTTAACCTGAAACCATTCTTATCCTGAGGTACCACTTTAGCTAACGGGGACTCCCGCCGCCGTGTTATTTCTGTTCTCATCCTGAAGCAAAGTTCTTAACCCGAGGTACTATTTCTGGGTTAGCGGAGTCTGTAACCTGAAGCGTCTGTAACCCAAGGTACCACTGTATTTGACTTTCTTCAGTAATGTTTTATTCTGGATATTTTCTTGTTTTAGAGATATTTTTCTTAAAAATGTAAAGTGGTACAGAAATGAAATGAATAATAATAATAAAATTCCATGTTTCGAGGGAGTGTGCTAGTTGCTGGGGAAAGTTACAGCAGGAAAAAAGCTTTTGTCTTGACATTCTGCCTGTGGCATTTTGAAGGACTGATTGGCTGCCATATGAAACAGGATATTCAAGCAGAGGGTCAATCAAGTGAAGATGATCAGTCCCCTGATGGTATTATCCACCAGCGGTTCTCAATTTCTTAAATCAGGAAGCCTCTTTGACTAGTGCATAGAGACATTTGTTGAATTGCTACAGGTAACAAACTATTTGCAAGTCTGGCCTAAATCCCCCCTGAGCCCTCTGGCACCTGGCCATTAGACCTTCCTGATCATGTACTAGCACCCTTTAGTCAACAGAAAATGAAATTCAGGTGGAAACTAAATAAAGGGTTTTTAAAAAGATCAACATGATTAAGTGAAAAATATATTAACTATATTTCATCTGAAAACATGAAGAGTTGTTATACACAGCACTTAAGTAAGTAGTGAAACTGTGTAACCCACTACTAATTTATTAGGACACCCACTACTAATTTCAAAACAAACCTCATCCACATTATGGGAAAATGTGTAAAATGGTTTCCTAGCAACTTTAGTCTGCTTTATAAACATGAACTATTCAATCCAAATAAACTGAAAATACAAAGGTAACTCATGCACAGGTTTCATTTAATGGAACTCTTTGTGTCGGTATGCCACTTCAAAATGCTGCCTAGAAAAAGGTTATGCTGGGTATCTTTTCAGAGGGCAGAGAGACAACTTGGGCAAATTTTTAGCCTTGAATACAATTTTATAGACTAAAACATCACATCATTGCCGGAAGGGCATATGCAGTTTATTTCAACTGGTGGTTTGCATGGCATCTGTGAGAACATGGAGAGTTAATCATCAGTAGTACATAAGACACCAGGAGAAGCTAGCATAACTCTGCTCCAGCTGCCCCGCAATTTGAGTTTACAAGTGGACACTTCACTCAGAGTGGACAATTGAATCCATCCTACATCTGCTACAGAACAGGTGGAACAATTCTCATATTCATCCTAGAGTACAGCAGTACCCTTTGAGCTTCTAAGGCACCAGCTATCTGTCCCTAATAAACAGGCACCCATCCAAACCTTCCCCTATGGCCCAAAGTATGGGACATTTCTGACTTTGTGGTTTCTTTGTGTGCAGTATTGTGCAATCCCAGTGGAGCTTTCAAATCTATTTGTATGGGTCTCTATCTTTATCTGCTGCTAACCCATGACTCCAGTTGCTGCTCTTTTAGCGCCAAACCTCTCAACAGCCATAGGCCAGAAAAACCTGCCACAGAGATATCCAATATCTACATATCTGACTTCTATCATAAGCCACTTTGGGGGAAATTTTTGGCTGAAAAGAGTAGCTATAAACAAAGTGAAACAAAAAACAAAAACATGTCAAGGAATTAAACAGGCTTAATATCTCAATTGCAGCATGTTTCATTTTTGACCAGTACATTGCAATATTTAATTCTCTTTGATTTAAGATGACCAACACCTGATTTACAATCACCAGCTTGGATTTATGCAATCACATACTAAAGTTTCAGAGTTACGATTTTCTTGTTGTGTCTGGCTTCTATTTATTTACAGAATTTATATCCCCTCCAACAGAGTGCTCAAGGTGGCTTTACTGTACAATAAAAGCAATACAAAAATACGATTAAAACTAAATCACAGCGGAACAAGAACACCCCACCTGGAAGGCAAAAAAACATCTAAAGATGAGGCAAGCCAAATGGTTCCTATAAAGAAAGGTGACTGTTCCACAGTCTGGGTGTTGTTACAGGGAAGGCACTTTCTTTTGCTTCACACTAGCTGTAGTTCAGCTGGTGATGGAACATGCAACAGGAGATGGTATTTAATGTCTAAACCACAGGGTCTAGGGCTTGCCGCTCAGAAGGTCGGCGGTACAAATCCCCGCAACGGGGTGAGCTCCAGTTGTTCGGTCCCTGCTCCTGCCAACCTAGCAGTTCGAAAGCACATCAAAGTGCAAGTAGATAAATAGGTAACGCTCTGGCGGGAAGGTACATGGTGTTTCCGTGCGCTGCTCTGGTTCGCCAGAAGCGGCTTTGTCATGCTGGCCACATGACCCGGAAGCCGTCTGCGGACAAAACGCCAGCTCCCTCAGCCAGTAAAGCGAGATAAGCGCCACAACCCCAAAGTTGTCCGCAACTGTACTGATTGTTAAATTGATTTAACTGATTGTTAAATCAGGGGTCCCTTTACCTTTACCCCTAAATCTATTTAGGATGTTTAAAAGGTAATGACGAGCATCTTATATACACATGCAAACAATCCAGCATGGAGTAAAGATGACACAGAAACAAAGTAATACGCTGCTTAAAATTTGCTTTGATCTACAGCATTTTGTTTTTTAACAATTTTAAAACATGTTCATGGAGGAAGGGCTAGTAACAGCTGCTACCCATGATGACTAAGCTTTGCCTCAACAGTTGGAGGCAGCACCCATCTTAAAAGCCAGTTGCTGGGAATCACAAATGAAGAGTGTGTTGCTGCACTCAGGTGTGCCTTTTGGGCTTCCCAGAGGCACCTGGTTGCTGGACTAGATGGGCCTGCAGGCTCTTCTTATGTTCTTAATGGCAGACCCGCATAAAATGAATTGAAGCAACTTAGCCTTTATTACTGGGTTCATAGTTGCATGTTGCTAGCTCCTGCAAGTTGTTTGGCAAGGAAAAGTGGGATATAATTTTTTAAAAATAAATTTACTAGAGGTGGTTTCTCTGTTCCTGGCTGCTCTAGTCAGGTTCCTATGTACGTAGCATATAAAGCAAGATGTCCCACTGTTGCTTCCTACTCTTAGAAGCCTACCTTTGAGCTGTCACTGGCCTCTTTCTGAAGGAAAAACTGTTTCTTAAATTCATAGTAGGCATTATACTGGTGCCAAGGTTGCAGGAACTCAAACCTGTTAAGGAACAAAAATGCAATTTGTGGAAAAACACACCACAACATAGCAAACATCAACCATCATTTAATATTCCTGTACCCCAAGCACTTAAAAGCTATCTGATATTCTGAAATAGAATAATTTATGCCTAAATGCCCAGAAGGTATACATTCAGAAGCACAAGCTTCAAGATTCTTAGGCAATAATGCTTTATCATTAACTTCAAGTAGTCCCTTGAATTTTAATAAAACAAATTACAACACATTACACTCAACAGCTTTCTTTGCAAAACAGACTGTCAATAAGAGAGGGACAAGCTGCTCACTTACACCACATCATAAAATGAAGTAATTAAGAAAAAAGGCACTTGCACTCACCTTAGATCATTCTTGGCACGGACACTGGTCTCAAATTTAATCCCATTCCTAGCAACATATTCAGCTAGCTTGTCAATCACAGGCTGGATGTCTGGGGGTGGGGGGATGATGGTAACCACAGAAGGAATTGTGCTGAAAAAATTAGCATTTTATTATTTACATAGGCAGAGAACATAACATGCAGCCCTATTAAGCCAGAGGCGGCACTTACTTTTTAAAAATCACCACTGATTTTTAAGTTATGAAATATTTGATCCCCCAAAACGAGCTTATTAAAGAAGCCAGAGCTATCTCTTTTGCATTAGAAAAATCCAGGCAAACATTTAAAACTTTTTATAATCTGCCTAACATCACTTTATTTGAACAGGTCATTTTGGGGCACCAAGATTTATGGCTTTACAAGGTTTAAAAAGTTTTTCAACTGCAGTGCCGGGCAGAACGGAGTGAGAGAAATCTGAAGGCCTCTTTAAAACCATTCCAATTTCACAACTGTCATCAGAAAACAGCTGTATACGTGAAAGTTTCCTGTGCAATCATAAAGGCCAGCAACTTACTTCAGTCCAAAATATTTTCATGCAAGCTGGTTTGCATCATTTATACAATCCTGATCCCATTTTACAATACTATCATTTTTAATATATTCCACTGTTATAACATGGTAAGGCATTCAGAGAACCTTGACAATAAACAGGAATAACAACAGAAGTGTTGGAACACCTTTTACAGAAGTACTGGCATAACCGCTGGTAGATTGTAAGTTGATGAGAATCTAAACAAAAGCCCACTCCTACTTGCGTAATGTGCTCTTAATGTCACACAGCTTATTGTTTTGCTAAATTAACACATTGACCAAGCAGAGATCAATTTCAAACAAGAAAACATTAGTGCTTGGAACAGATTTCAGACAACGATTAACTAGCTGAGGATTTATAATGGGGCCACAGCTACAATGAACTGAACAAACAAAGCTACAAGCCACTGTGGTCAAGGGAAAAAAAATTTTATGTGTACTGAAAAGATTAATTTGAGAACTAGTAAACATAGAAAAAACCCCTGAGTATGCCATGCATGAACCAAAGCAAGATAGCAAGGGTATGCTGACCATTTGGTGCTTTTTTCCTTAGACACATACCAAATCCCAAACTTCTTAAGGCAGCAGGGAGACATCCTTACTTCCAATGCACATCAATTAACTGCTATAATTCCTGGGGTTCCTTGTGAGGAGGGATTGTTAAACAACTCTGGGAACTGTATCCCTGGGAAGTAAATAGCGGTCTCCAAAACCACTGAGCCTTTGGGCTTGCCAATCAAAAGGTTGGTGGTTCGAATCCCTGAGATGGGGTGAGCTCCCATTGCTCTTTCTCAGCTCCTGCAAACCTAGCAGTTTGAAAGCATGCCAAAAAGTGCAAGTAGATTAATAGGTACCACTCCGGCAGGAAGGTAAACAGTGTTTCCGTGCACTGCTCTGATGTCAGTGTTCTGTTGCGCCAGAAGCGGCTTAGTCATGCTGGCCACATGACCCAGAAAAACTGTCTGCGGAGTGGACAAACACCTGCTACTTTGGCCTGTAAAGCGAGATGAACGCCACAACCCCAGAGTTGATCACAACTGGACTTAACTGTCAGGGGTCCCTTTACCTTTACCCCTTAATGAGCTAAAGCTCCCGGAATTCCATAATGGTGTAAAGTGGCATCACAGTGCTGTAAATGTGTGGTGTCAATGTGGCCTTTGTTGAACATGACCTGGGGTTACCAGAAGCCATAGGAAATGCTTTTGCTCAAAGCCAAACTCAAAGGGACAGGCAAAAAATAGGATACCTTGTTGAAGTAGTCGTGGCAGGCATTACACCACTGGTGTCATCAGTTGCCTCTGAAGATGGTGGTGGTGTAGTGCCAGGAGGAGGTGGTGCTGTCATTGTGGCTACTCCTGTAGTGCTAGACACAGTCACCCCTGCTGGCAGTGCATTGTAATAAGTTGCCATGTCAATTCCTGGGGGTGGAGGGGCGAGGCAATATGATCCATCTGGCAGCATGTAGTAACTGTAATACATGGCTGCCACAGTTGCTGTAAAAAAAAGCTTTATGATCAATATTTCAGGCAGTTTGAAGAGGGAACAACAAAAAAAAATAAAAATCAAAAAGGTCCCACAGCCCATCCCCTGCACTGTTGCTACCACAAGTGGAACATCGCTTATGTTAAAATTTCCAACTTCCTAATGCGTTATCCATTTTTCTTGTGCAGAAAATGAGAAATAGCATTTTGTCAACACATTCGGGTGAAATGAGGCAGACACATCCAAGGCCAAATGGAAACAGCACTGTAGTGAATGAGGAAGTGGAGAGACGTGCAAAGAATCTAAAGAAATTGCCATCTCCCCCCTTCACAACTTAATTCACTTTCGTGTGCCCTTTTAGGTATATTAAAGCCATGCTTGCCTGATTAAAATTAGGAAAATGTAGTAGCTTTCTTTCTGACTGTATAAAGTTATACAGCTAGGATTTGGACTTTTCAGCATCATTAAAATTCTGCACCAAGTAAAGGTACAATTTGCATACATTGCCCAATGTGAACAATTTTGCATATAATCCAGTATGTGTCTATTCTGGAGCCCTGTATTCAACCACTAGAACTCTCCCCAGCATTAATTTCAGAAGGCCTTTCAAGCATGCCTGCACAGTGCTCAAAACTTGCTTTGTATATGCTTATCTCCTGTATATTTGCTATGCATTTGGATACCTCTTAAAGGTTCAAAACAAAATTTTGCAGGTTGCTTCCTAAGATAAAAAAGCAGGACCACACTGATCTGGGGTGAGGTTCTTAGAATTCCTGAACCATGTTAGGTACAATGCCGCTAATACATATAAAGGAATCCAAAATTACTACACAGTTTTTATTACTACTTTCAATTAATCAACAATACAGAAAGGTAGTAGCTACTCTTGTCAAACCTAGTGATTACCCACGGGACGGTTATGATCCCAGCCCCCATCTGAAAAAAAGGAAAAGGAAAGGAAAAAGAACAAAAAGATTTTGGGTAGCTACTCCCAGCCAACAGGAGAATAAGTTACTAGGAAACAAGTGTTAACAGCCAGCCCTTTCTGTTTAGACATGAATGTTTTTTAGGTGAGCATTTAGGATGATTATGAGAGGACCTAGAGAAGTAATCAGATTGGGCAGAATAAGGAGTAGGTTAAGAAACAAAAAAGGTGACAGTGCAGGGATTTGAAACCCACTACTATAGTAGCTTTAACATTGGCACTGCAAACTGGTTTTGACATGAGTTGGCCACCTTAATGCAAAACAAATTTTGGGAACCCTTTTCATGGATGTCAAAGTCAATTTTGCTAAAATGTCAAGAATGAAATTATAAAATTATTATTCAGTCACTTTGGAACCAGCAAGAATTTCCAAATAATCCTCCCTTGCTTGTCTATCATGTCCAGACTTGTATGCATACTCTGATTCCATGCAGACACATAAAAAGTGCAGGATTCATTGTTCTAAAAATCTCAGACTTCCCTTAGCTTTCCAGCCCTTGTGGTTGCCCAAAAATAAAATACAGTGGTGCCTCGCAAGACGAAAATAATCCGTTCCGCGATTCTCTTCGTCTAGCGGTTTTTTCGTCTTGCGAAGCAACCCTTTTAGCGGCTATTAAAGGCTTAGCGGATTAGCGGCTAAAAGGCTATTAGCGGCTTAGCGGCTTAGAAAAAGGGGGGGGGGGAAGCAAAAAAAATCGCAAGACTCGCAAGACGTTTTTGTCTTGCGAAGCAAGCCCATAGGGAAATTCGTCTTGCGAAGCGCATTGAAAAACGGAAAACCCTTTCGTCTAGCGGGTTTTTCGTCTTGCGGGGCACCACTGTACTAGATACAAGAAAGTAATGGGAAGCGCCTCTGGTGGAGACACTGGAGATCTAACAGACACTACTGGGCTAGATAAGATAACCTAGATAACCTAGAAGGCTGATGTGGGAAGAGAATACTAAACCCTTTCGTCTAGCGGGTTTTTCGTCTTGTGAGGCATTCGTCTTGCGGGGCACCACTGTAAATAAAGATTAAGATCCATGGGATGTGCTTTCCAAACTCTCCAAAGCCAGAGGGATGGCTGATTAACCATTCTTGTTTTGTGGGTGGAGCCCTGGTGCCCTGCCCTGCTTCCTGCCCCCCTTCTCATCTCTAGCAAAACCAGACTAACATATGCAAAATAGCAACTGCTCCAAGGTAAGTAACCTAACCTAAGTAATGACTATGTAGGTGGGTAAAATGCATTAGAATCATACATTAAACAGGCTGACTTTTTGTTGTTTGACTTCGGTACCAGGCATGCCTACTGTACAGCTGTTTCTTCTGACATTAATATTGGTTTGATAAAAGCTAGGTGGCTGAAGCCCTATGATTTGAATCACCAGGAATCATGTAAGGTATAGTACTTCTCACTAGAAACTTAATTTTCATCCCATGTTGGCTTGTATCCTCAACTTGCAAAAGCAGCTGATACTGGTGTTAGTTGTTGTTTCCCTCTTTTCCCACAGGGCAGCTGATTGTGATTTTGTCAGTAAGACAGAAAGTTACCTGTCAAGTTGGTTTGAAAATGTGTTATTCAACTTAGCTTAAGCTAGATTGCTTAGAAGTCAGAGTGGGAAAATGTTTGATTTCTCCCTAAAAGCCTTGCAATTTTGATGCATCAGCTCTGGATGGTTCTGAAACATGTATTTTATTTTTAAGGCTTCCAGGTACCCTTTGTTTGCTTAAAATTCTCATGGAGACCTCACAGATTGGAGAAAGCTTGCTTAACAAGCAATAAGATATGTCATAAGCTGCCATGGGAGAAATTTGATGAAGGGCATATAGAAATACTTTAAATAAAAATAGGTAAGTGTGTCAGGTTTGTTGTTGGCATATATAGCCTTTCTGTGCTATGGCTGCTAGCTTTACTTCAAGGAAAACTGGTTCCCCTGGAATCCAGTAGTTAAAGCATGAAGCCTCATCCTTTCCAGGCAGAAGTTGTAGCATTATTACATTTTGGGGCAAATTGTTTTTGTCTGCATCTTTCCTTGACAAGCTTGTGAGCATAACAGCTGAAGGCTGACCTTTTTCTCATCTCTTAAAATGAAGTTTCTAGATGACTTGGTACTGGTAAATTCAATTCATTTTAAGATGCTGGGCATGGATCAGTCTCTTGTGACTCCACATTGCTTACTTTAAAGGAATGTGGTAGAGATGTGATTATCTTTGAGCAGGGAAATCCTTAAGCAGCAATTGGGCTGTTCAGATAAGACAATTTTGAGTGGGAAACTCATCCTACTCGATATATGAAAGATAGATAATGTCAGAGTGCACACAGAAGTTTTGGGTTTCCTGCAGGATCTTTTTTCAGTAACTTGAGTTATATTTGGGTAAAGGATATACTCCTAAAACCCACCTCCCCCCCCCAAAAAAAAAGAACAGCTGCCGCAAAAATTATCATTTGGTAGAAAAAGAGATGTTTGGGTTTTTTAAATGACCAATATGTGGAGAAGTGCTGGGGGCAACAGTCACAAAATGGCTGTGATGGGGAGCATGGCATAATACAAAATCAGAGAGACAGCAACCCATGATGAATTCTGGGCACCACAATTTGAGAAGGATATTGACAAGCTGGAACATGAACAAAGAGAGGGTGACCCAAGATGAAAAAGCGTCCAGAAACCAAGCATCATGAGGTTGAGGGAACCTGGGCATGCTTAGTCTAGTAAAGAAGAGTCTGAGAGGAGATTATAGTATCATAGAGTTGGAAAAGACTGTGTTTGCACTATAGATGCCAAAGTAGCCGACTCACCATACAAAATTCTACTTTTCCAGCAAGCAAGAACAATATTTTGTTAGAGATTCATTGTCTCTATTCTTGCAACACTTATACTGCTGTGTGCTCAGTTGTACAGGTATCTCACATCTTACGCTTATTTAACTTGCATGATGACAGCTTACATGGATGGGCGGAAAATAATTAAATGAATGGAGGGTGGAAGAAACCCATTCTCCATTTACTTGTTTCCACGTGCCCCTACAAAGCTGCGATCGTAGGCTTACCCAGCTTAGGGAAGTCAGTGTAAGGGCTCTGGCAGGGTGCCACAGCCCTTGTGCCTCCTTCCCAAAGCTGGGCAAGTGCTTAAAAGACTTTGGAAAGGTGGGAGGACTCCAGGACGCTGCCAGAGCCTTTACGAATTCTCTCCCAAGCTGAGCATGTGCCTTCCCGAAGCCAGCTAAGCAGCCCTCCTTGCTGGGGGTAGGCAGGGTGGTTCTGCAGGTTTCTGTCTTTAGGCAATTTTGCGAATATGCGTGGCTTCCCAAAAGCAAATGCTCACATAAAATGGAAATTACCTGTACTCAGTTGTTGGTTGTGTTTTTCCAATGGTTGTATTTGTTAACTAAGGAGCATAATTTCTAGGGGGATGGGGTGTCTCCCTGTTGCCCAGTTTGAGAAGCTACAGTTCAAAGGAATCAATTTCCACGAGCAACAACTGATTCCAGTGACATACTAGTTCACAAATGAGGAATTCCTACATGCATATTTAATTGAATAGCACGTTAACAGCTATGAACTTAAAGGTCCTTTCTTTGTCTCAGGAGGGTACAAACCTTCATTTCTTTTGTGCCTGTAAAATGCCTGAATTATGCAGACCTTTTGCTACACATGACAGCAGGGAGATTATTCCATAAACAGCTGGGCTATTGTATGTTGGCGTTCCTGTAACAGGTAGCAGTGATGATAAAATAACAAAATGTTTGCAAACATGGACATTTTAGTCATGTCAAGCTTTGACACTGGGCTCATTTGTACTTTCCCATCCTGTTTGCCTTCCATCTTGTGGAGTCCTGAGATGCAGCTGCATTTAACTCACCAGGAGTGCGTTAGCTATGCATTTTGTTTTGGAGGTGTATAGTTTCAAATTTCTAGGAATTCTGGGTAAACTCCTAGAGCCAGATTGCTTGATGAAAGAACAGCAATGAAAACCTGTGGCCCTTAATACTTTTTTCCTATAGTGCTTAGTTCTAGGGAAATACTGGACATTTTCTAGAGAGTACACCAGTAGAGCCCAACTTGCCTGGCTGTCATCCAACACAAATTGGGAGTACAACCTTGATCACCTTCAGAATCCTTGACAGTGTAAACTGTGTTATAGTTTAAACTTTTTGTATGATTGAAAGTTTTATGGCTTGCTAAGTCTTCTTTTATTAAATATGCATATATGATGTGGCCTAGTTACAATTTTTTTTTACACCAAAGCATGTGTTAATTGCTCCTTAAAACAAAACCTGTAGTTTAAACCCAGATTTCAAGCAGGATTCCTTTACTGCGGCACACTCTCTATTCCCACCCTCTTTTCTGAAGAATTTTAAGACTGAGAAGGTGCCACGTGAAAGAGATTGAAGTGTTACAATTTAAGATTCATTTCAGTTTCCTATTTGCCATTGAGCAATATTCTCTTAAGTCACTTTTTAAATACTTTTTGTTTTGTTATTTTAAAAAATGCAGCTTGAACAGACTGATTACTGGAAGATCCCTTGTACTAGGTCAGACTATTAGTCATTCTAGTCCAGGGTTGTCTACACTGACCACCAGCAACACTTCCAAGTCTGAGGCGGAGGAAGGATCATTCCCATAGTTTGCAGCCTGATCCTTCTACTGGAGGTGCCTGAGACTTAAACTAGTACCTTCTGCATGGAAAGCAGGTGATTTACCACTGAATTATGGCCTCTCTGTTGAAAACACATGCCTTTTGTACAATTCACCATGAATGTTATAATGTTCCTGATGAAGATGGCTGTGTGCACACGCACAAGAGATAAGAACACACCCATTTAATTAGGTGCTCTAAGCAAAACAATTCACTAGTATGTATACAAAGGCTTTGTTCCCAAAATACAGCATGGTGTCAAGCTAAGCTCCACAGAGTTAACAGTAGAAGGCAATCTCATGCTGTGCCATGTTGACAAACCTACATCTGCTGAGTTCTGATAAAAATTAAGTCTCAGAAGCAAAATAATTTTCAAAGAGAGAGAGAAAAAATCCCCCTTTGGGCTAAAGTGTGCCATACTTCTAATAGTAAGAAAAAGGTGAACACTGGACAAGAAACCTTTTACAGGCAACAACATACACCAGCAATGAGTTATTGGCACTCGAATGCAACTCTGGGCTGTGAATGATTAGAGACAAAAGGAACTAACAAACACTTATTTGCCCTTTTAAGAGGAGGGGCACAACTTAATTTTCAGTGCTTTCATCAAGGAAATCATCAGGGTAAATTGCTTTGAGTACAGCATACTAACACCCCATCAAATCCAGTAAGACATCACCAAAATGTTAACTGAATCCACATAGCAAGTCTATCAAAATCTTCTTCTTTGGCGATCCGTAGCCGAGTAAGATTGTCTTCCATAAACACAGTTTTAACAATGAGTCCGTAAGACTGTGGAGGCCAATTCTGGATCTATCAAAATATTACCATTAGGAAGGGGAGATGTTGTAACTTGGTATCTGTGTTTGTATTTTGTTTCCTCCTCTCTCCCCTTTTTCATTTGGTGACATCTCTTTCAGATTTAACTCTGAGGGAAGGCACTGTTTGCTTTCTATTGATTTCAACTTTTTATTAATTTCATCCAGGGAAAACTTTGAAGCAGTGTTTCTCAAACTTGGATCCCCAGCTGTTGTTGGACTACAACTCTTATCATCCATAGCTAGCAGGACCAGTGGCCAAAGATGATGTAGTCCAACAACAGTTGGGGACCCAAGTTTGAGAAACACTGTTTTAAATAAATGAAGCTATTTGAACCATCAGACTGTTTACAATGGCCTGTGTAAATGAACCAATATTGCTGCTGGAAAGAGTGGGCAAAGCATCGAAAGCATGTTAGCAAAAACGAGTGAGTGCTTCTTGCTGGGACCAGCAAGTTTCTTATCTGCACTTGAAACTGAAGAAAGGTGTGGAGAAGGTGAAGGACCAACCAGAGCTTAAGGAAAGGTAAAACTGAATGACCTGGCAGTAGCGACTGTACTCCAAATCTTTTGCTATTTTGGCCAAAGTACGAGCAAGGCATTTATAATTTGGGGGGTTGGGGGGATAACATATACCTCAGTTTCATGGTACCTCACACTGTACTTGTGAATGCGCTATGACTGGCTGCACACATTCAGAAGAACCATTAAATTTAGGAGAGGGGCAAATATTTGACCTCTACAAGTTTGGAATGCAAAAAAACACATTAGAATTTCTAGACAAAAGAAAATACAAGTTTAGCCCTCTAAATAAATGCTCAAATATGAATCACACCCATAAGCTTTTATAGTTAAAAGAATTCAGTGTAGGAATACACAGTAGCCTGGAAATTAGAGAAAAGCACCTCTTTGGTTATCCAAATTGGTATTCCAAATGCATAACATATTCCAGTTATGCGCTGTTAGAAGAATTCTTAGTTTTAAGTCAATCTGAAGAAAATCATATGTTGTATTTATTATTGTGACAAATGATGCATATTTATTACCATCAATCCAAAGAGTGTGGAGTTTGCTTTCTATCTCATGGAGAAACATTGATCATTACCACTTGTTGCTTCTGGAAATTTCAACAAACCAACTCTGAACTGAAATGTGGCCCTTGTCTGTACTGAACTGATCCAGATTAATGTATTTGGCAAGTGTACAGAGAACCAAAACAGAAATCCATTAATTTCAGCTGCCCTGTTCATCTCCAGGTATAAAGCATTAGCGCAAAAGCCATGTAGGTTTTGTTTTTTGATTGAGTTCCTAGGTAGTGTTAAGGAACAAAAAGTCTTGTGATAAAAGAAAATGTACTCTGGCATTCCAGTGCATTATAATACATTCACAAAAATTTATGTCTGAATACATCTATTTAGTATTTAAGGTACGGTATGACAATGCTGTTTTTGATGCAACAGCCTAACATGGCCATTCCTCCAGAATTTAGTAGAAACGATTTACAGTTGTACCTTGGAAGTCGAACGGAATCCGTTCCAGAAGTCCATTCTGACTTCGAAAACCAAAGCACGGCTTCTGATTGGAAGCCATGGAAGCCCTGTCGGATGTTTGGCTTCCCAAAATAGTTCATAAACCGGAACACTCACTTCCGGGTTTGTGGTGTTTGGGAGCCAAAATGTTTGAGAACCAAGCTGTTCGAAAACCAAGGTACGTTTGGTTCCCAAAGGTACAGTTGTACCTTGGTTCTCAAATAGAATGCGTTCCGGGAGTCCGTTGACTACCAGAACCTTTCGAAAACCAAGGTGTGGCTTCAGATTGGCTGCAGGAGCATCTTGCAGCAAATTGGAAGCCGTGCCAGACATTCAGCTTCTGAAAATCGTTCAAAAACTAGAACACTCACTTCCAGTTTTTGATCGTCCAGGAGCCGAAATGTATGAGTTTTAAGATGTTCAGCACCCAAGGTACAACTGTAGTTACAAACCAGAATGTTTTGACTACTGTAACCACAAATACCCTTGCTTGTCAAGGAACAAAGTAGGAAGTTTTATTCAAACTGTTGATTTAAAAATACTCCTTTTCCTTGATTATCTTAATCCCCCTCCTTAGAGAGACAGAGAATGTTGCTCACTAGTGGTTTCGAGGGAGGCCAACCGTTCCCAAAAGAGTAAGTATCAATACATGTGCATATGAGTACAGGGGGAAGAGATATGAGAAGGGAAAACAGGAATTTAAATACTTATCATCTTTCATATCTGAATTACTATATTTGCAAAAACAGCATATGAAGGACTACTTATGCTGACAGACATGTTCAACATGCCAGAAATAGCCATGGAAAAGGGGCTCCAGTATGTGAGCCTAAAACTGCAAACCAAGCTTGTGGGGAATATTCAATATTTGACTCCATACACAATAGCATTACATGATTAAAAATGCATAAGACCCTATTTGCATGTTTAATTTATCATCTGGTGCTGACTGAATCATATTTGATTGCATCTGAAGTTTTTGCCGAGAGTGAGTTGCAGACTGAATTATACAACAGAGTCTGGCAGGGTTCAGACAGGCAGTTTCCTATCAAATAACACTGGTCTTAGGCACTGGTTCTGGTAGGAAGAATTTGGACCTTGTTTTGCTTAGTGGCGGTTAAGATAACCTAAACCAAATAGAGTGATATACCCTGTAATAGTTGGGAGTGTGTGGAAATTGCTCTGTATTATGAGTAATTCAATATGCAGAGTTTAGCATTCTGGGAATCTTAGCTACCATATGCTTTTTAAGCCCTCTAGTATGGGGTCATTCACTACATACAGTGAATGGTCAAAAACCAAAGAATGATGGGTGCTTACTTATCACTGGGTGGATTTTCAGTGGCTCATGGTATATCCATTATGAGAATGGACCATAGCTCATTGGTAGAGTGTGAGCTTTACATGTTTACTCCCCAGCTCTCCAATTACAGTGGTGCCTCGCAAGACGAAATTAATCCGTTCCGCGAGTCTCTTCGTCTAGCGGTTTTTTCGTCTTGCGAAGCAACCCTATTAGCGGCTTAGCGGATTAGGGCTATTAGCGGTTTAGCGGCTATTAAAGGCTTAGCGGCTTAGAAAAAGGGGGGGGAGCGAAAAAAATCGCAAGACTTGCAAGACGTTTTTGTCTTGCGAAGCAAGCCCATAGAGAACTTCATCTTGCGAAGCGCATCGAAAAACGGAAAACCCTTTCGTCTAGCGGGTTTTTCATCTTGCGGGGCACTACTGTACTAGATACAAGAAAGTAATGGGAAGCGCCTCTGGTGGAGACACTGGAGATCTAACAGACACTACTGGGCTAGATGAGCTGATCCCCATCATGGGCAACTTGAAGCCCATCAATGCACTTCCCATGGTCACCTAGAAATACTAAACTAAATAGACCCTTGGTCTGATCTTAAACGGCTCTTATCTTCTTAATAGGCAAACCTACTATAAGGTTTCCTATGACTTTTCAGTGACTGCATGTACAAATAGCAAACATCTCCAACCATTTTGATCTTCAAGCAAAAAATTGTTAAAGCCTTGAAAACCAAATGTTCACAAACCCACACAAAATACAACTCAATTCTCTACAATGTAGACTGGCATACTGAAATTAAAATATATGCTTTGTGGTGATTAGACTACATTTTCCCATTCTGTCTTTCAGATACCACTTTCATTTTATTATGTCTTCAGGGATTTTTTATCAATGCTGTAGGAAATTAGCATAACTAAGAAAATTAGGTTTAGGCAAAATGATAGAGGAATCACTTATTAAGACAACTATTTGGTGATTAGCATTAAGACCTTCATTCATTTGGCCCTTAACTCACTATAATATTTAATATGCAGTTAACGACTATGCCACTGATAATACAGAACAGATAGAAATAACATGGTCACATTAGTTATTCCTTTGAGAAAACTATAAACACAAGAAACTCTTTCTTTGTCTTTACTTAAATCAATATCCTTCTCAATGGAAACAAATGCAAACAACAAAGAGAGCAAAAGACACATTCTTCACTTGAAAGAAGACTGTAAGAAAAAGAGTAAGACTCCAGGGAAATGCATCTATCATTTCATGCTTTACTCTCAAAATGATAGCACCTATATGGTATATTATATGAAGATTATGGATATTTAAAATTTCTTGCTGAATAGCCAACTTTTAGGAAAACAATCTGTATATGCTCTGAAGATTAACACATTACAAATACATTACACAGAGTGGATGCTCCTTGTCTAGAACAATAGAGTACACTCGAACAGTTCCTTGTTTTCATGAGCTTTCTTATCACAGGGTCACAGCTATATCCCGAAAACCTTTAAATGCAACAAATCTGCACCCAGCCTTCCTTTCTAGAAGAAATGGCACCCTAAACATCGATGCTTCAGAAAGAAACAGGAATGAACTGACTATGAACTAGAAGATTGATTTTAAAATGCCCAGGACTAAACTGTAATGCAGTGACTGCCAAATTTACTGGGCCCATGGGGTCATCTACAAACTGCAGAAAATGCAGTGAGCACCACCACCACCACAATTCCCTGCAACCTATTTTACTGGTTACAATTTGATGCATCTTTCAAGCATCAATGTAATTTCAGCAAGAGGTAGGCAGGGTATCCTGTGGGCAGCACGAACTACCTCTCTAGGCACACTGCATTTGAACCCCTGCTATAAGAGGGCACTTACAATTAATAAAAGTTACAGAAACCTTTTAAATAGCAATACTGTTAATGTAAACATACCCCCATAAAACTGATGTAACAGGAACTAACACTAATTAGTAAACTTTTGTAACCACATTTGTGTTTGAAGTCCAGAGTCATTTCTGCAGAGCAATGGACCAATATTTAAATCATTGCAGTCAACACTAGTTAATCACTTTTGTTGATTATCATTTTAAACATATGGGCTTAAAGCAGACCTAAGGGAGGGGCAACTAACTATCTTTGTTGGACTCAATTCCAAATTTCTGCTGAGTCTAGGGAAGGATTTTAAAAACTTGACAGTTCACTCAATTTCCCATGCAATCTCCACTTATTTAATATAACAAGATGCCATATTATTTCCTGCACATCATGCCCAAAGATGCATCACAACAGACATTACTACAAACAGCAGTATCTGCCAAGCCAATTCCTTCTGTGGCTGCAAGTAGAGATGAAAATACCATGTGTAAATGGGACATTGCCTGTCACTACTATAGGAAATTCTTCACTGTGTCATCCTGTTCTCACCGAAGCCAATGAGAAATTTACTATTCGTTGCAAATCACAGCAATTTTGTTAACGGCCTGGAGAGACAGCCTTGTGGATTATGCTACATGCTTTTAAAAGACCGATTTGCAGGTTGACATTCCCCCCCCCCCAAAAAAAACTGAACTCTTCCATTTGTCTCGAAATATCAGCTGCAAGCACTTTCTCAATTGATTTATCCATTTCCCAAGGTTATCTTGTCTTACTGTAACTTGTGCAAGTTTGTCTAGAAGTATTATCTACAAAAATGCTAGGCTGTTACTTCCAACCAAGAGCAACGTTCCGTGAGTATAAAAATACACACCTGTATATCACATTATCCTAGATACTTTATCCTTTCCTCAGTTAAACTGCTCAACTTATTTATAATATAATCACTTACACATTATTACAGGCCAGAGAATGTACATTTTTGAACAAACAGGGTTTTTTCAGAGGGAGGTGTATGTGTGAGAAGACCGCACTTTGAAATCATTGATAGGTTCTGAATAGTTTTGAGATTAATTTTCTATCTTTATTTCCAAGCTGCCCAACTCTTCCATGTTTTAAAATACATATTGATTAGTTATTTAAATGAGACGCAAGTACTTTCAATGAGGCTACTCATTGAAACAGGGTCATGTGTACTTCATAGTGCCGTGCAAGTGGAAATTTGGTACTAAATGGCACCCAGAGCATATCAGTTTTTTTTCTTTTTATAATATTGCAAGTTTGCAACCTATAAAAGATCAAGTATCTGTATTAGGCACAGCACACCAAGTAGGATGGACGTGACATTCATTTACTCTTGTATTTATTTACTACCTGATCTGAAGAAGTGTGCATGCACACGAAAGCTCATACCAAGAACTAACTTAGTTGGTCTTTAAGGTGCTACTGGAAGGAATTTTTTTTATTTTGACTATGGCAGACCAACACGGCTACCTATCTACTACTTATTTACTACCGTTCCTCTGTGATGGATCCGAGGACAGTTGTTCTTACTATAAAAGGTATTTCACTGTGAATGTACAAAGGGCACCACGTGGGTTGTGTTTTGCATCGAGTTTGTCATCTCCCTCCTGACTTCCATTGCCAAACCTAGGGACTTACTGTTTGTACATCCCATTTAGAGACCTCTTACATCCACAGGTGGAAGAGGCATTGTATTCAGAACCATCCCTGCATAGCTTCAGCTGCATCATACACCATATGAGTATAAGAAGAGGCCTGCTAGATCTAGTCCAGAATTTCATAACAAGCCCATGTGAAGTCCACAAACAGGACTTGAGTGCCACAGCACTCTCCCCACTTGTGATTCTCAGTGACTGACATTCAGAGGCATACGGTCTCCAGCAGTGTATGTGATCCATACAAAAACTGTTTTGCATATAATTTGACAGAGTGTAATTTCATCTTGTTAAAAGACAAAGAATAGAAGATCTCTGGTAAAGGGTTGAAGGCTCAAATGGTAGTGGGGCCATACCTTTTCATTCCAGGCCATAGGTATTCTTCTCTATGGAGTGGACAGAACTTTGAGATGGGAGGAGTAAGGTGAATTGCCATGTTCTACCTCCACTGTTGGGAGACTGTATGCTTGTAGCCATTCACCTCAATCCTCCCACCTCAGAGTCCTATCCACTCCACAGAGAAGAACTGAGCTGAATGGGTAATGTCATGACCTGGGACTTAAACTGCAGATCAGCTGCAGATGACTGTCCAACACCTATGGCCTGGAACGAAAATGTATGACCAATGTCTTGCAAAGCAGCAGCAATGGCTGTAAGTATACCAAGAACATACAGTCATCAAGCAACAGGGTTTCAGGACCCTATGTAGCCCCTTACCACCCCACTACCATTCGGTTAACTTATGTAGGCTACATCATTGTGATTTATGGCACTCAAGTCATAATGCCTTAGCTAAACTGAACTATTGTCTATACAAGCACAGTACTCTATCTGCAGATCACCATGATTAGTAACCAGAAATTACAACCTTCAGTTACTTTTTTTTTTAAGAAGAAAAAGAAAAGAACACCACTGAGCAAAGGAAAGGCAATGCATGAACCTTTGAGCCTTCATCCCTTTATCAAAGATCTTCTATTCTTCATCTTTTAACAAGATGAAATTACACTCAAATTATCTGCGGAACAATTTTTGTATGGATTGCATAATTAGAATCAGCAGCATATAAGCTGAGTTTGCACTCTTCAAATCACTTTGAAATCGTCCTATTGACTACAGTGAAATAACTCCAGAATTGCAATATTGAAGCGCTTTAGCCAACTGCAGCCTCACCAATAAAGCATTTTTGCTACTGTGTCACTACCAAGATTCCACAGAAACCCCTGAGCCTCAATTTCTGACATCTGATTGAATGTTTGCCGGAAAGTATATTTTTGTGTACATTAAAAACAATCATTCAAGTGAGCTCTCTTCCTTGCAGCAACAGTCAACCTGAACTTGCAGTACTGAAATTTATGTGCTGTTCAGAACAATTGCATGTTTTATTCTCTAGCTGCAGATCAGAAACATACTTTGAAAAGGAGGTCAGAATTGTTTTTCTGACAGTCTGACCAGTTCTGTTTTTCATAATGTGCTCATGAGATAACCATGCCAACTTTTATCAATGACTGTCTACTGTCGCAAGACAAGCATGTTTCTTGAGAGCTACTTTGATGAAAGTATTTCTTCTAGCTGACCTCTGCATGGTGAAAATGAAAGACTGTAAACTCCCTCGCAACCTCTCTTCTAATGTGCAGGGAAGGCAATAACTAAAGTACAGTGGTGCCTCGCAAGACGAAAATAATCCGTTCTGTGAGTCTCTTCGTCTAGCGGTTTTTTCGTCTTGCGAAGCAAGCCCATTGACGGATTAGCGGATTAGCGCTATTAGCGGCTTATCGGCTTAGCGGATAAGGGGCTTATCGGCTTAGAAAAAGGGGGGGGAAAGGAAAAAAAACCCGCAGGAACTCGCAAGACATTGTCGTCTTGCGAAGCAAGCCCATAGGAGATTCGTTTTGCAAAGCACCTCCAAAACGGAAAACTCTTTCGTCTAGCGAGTTTTCCATTTTGCGAGGCATTCGTCTTGCGGGGCACCACTGTACAAGAACTACACATTTATTTTATTCAAAATAAATGTCGGACCTCATGATTCAACCGCTGCTTTCCACACCGGGTGAAAGCATGCAAAACAGGGGGTGGGGGCGGAGAGACACCATGCGGTATTGATCGTTATTCAATTCCAATATACAGATAGTGACACCATCGTGAGATATTAACAATGCACCAAAATTGCATCATGCAACTAACTGATATATAGGGGAATCCTGAAACAGCACTATTGGCCAGAGCGCACAATCCCATTTCTAGGCACTGGCTGACTGACTGGGCAAAGGGTACGGTCAGATACTAGAAAGCAATATTGAGTCCCATATCCAGGGGCTCTGAAGAGGTGCCTGCCTTTATCTGGGATCTCATCAAGAAAACATGCTTTCATTTGAGTGTACAAGGCCTCCTATTTCAACCTATTTTTTAAAAATTGCCACACATGCCCATGGAATCCAAAGTCTGGCACACATAGCCCAAGGTTTCTTGAACAAGTTAGGAACAGAAAACTAAATTATGCTCTTGAGGAAGAAGAGGAGGAGTTTGGATTTGATATCCCGATTTATCACTACCCAAAGGAGTGTCAAAGCGGCTAACAATCTCCTTTTCCTTCCTACCCCACAACAAACACTCTGTGAGGTGAGTGGGGCTGAGAGACTTCAAAGAAGTGTGGCTAGCCCAAGGTCACCCAGCAGCTGCATGTGGAGGAGCGGAGATGCGAACCCGGTTCACCAGATTACGAATCTTAACCACTCTTAACCACTAAACCACACTGGCTATCCATTTTTGCTAAAGTTTCAAAGCCAGCAACACCTCTTTCATGCCTTCAAGCACAATCTGAAAACGCTCATCATTCAATCAAATGTTAATTTTGTCTTTCACTGAATACATTAACCACGGCGTTACCTACTTCGCCCTACATGCCTGAATACATTTTCATACAGATCAAATATCCAAGTCACTCTGAACCTCTCGGAAAACTGGGAATATATATTCCCAAAGGAAAATTGTCAGTGTCTCCAAAGCAAGCATTAGTTTGATCTTATACACAATGGGCACCTATGCTCCTGCTGAAAACAAAAACTGGCCTTTAAAATGCAACTTTGCAGAGCAGACAGCAGATCAATTAGAAACGACAAGAGAATTCTATTCATGTCTCCAAACCTGACAGATACATTAAGGGAGCTTGACTGAACATGTGAAGGAAAAACTGTTGAGCCAATAATGGCACATCTACTAAATACTATTTAGTGATTATTAGTACTGCCTCTCCTAGCTCCTGTTAATAAATAAAAACCTTCTCACATGCTTAATCCGCTTATCCCAATGTACTTACGATCTGAAGAATATTCTATTTGTGACGACTGAACAGCTGCTCCTTCAGCTGGCTGTGGGGCAGCCAAGTTATTGTCAGCCTGAGCCTTGCGAACAAGCACTGCCAGTGGGTGATCAGGGTCCACCACCTTTAAAGGCTGATGGGGAAGGAAAGCAAAGCATGAAAAGTTCAGAATTTCTTTCTCAATGCCCCCACCCCACCCAATTCCTTGCCACTAATTTACCACATTGGAATTTTAAAAGGTTGAAAAGGGGGCACTTAAACTTTATATGCCTGGAATTGGTTTCAAAAGGCTTTGTAGAGTTGTGAATGCGATTATTATGAATTTGCAATAAAAGCTGTGAAGTTTATTATTCCCCATTAATACAATGCTTTAAAATTAAAATTGGCACAATCTTTGCCCAACCCATCCTACAAAGCACATCCCAGTTATGCTTTACAAACTGGATAACAGGACAAGTGCAAGCACAATGGTAATACTATTAAATCCGTACTAACAAAAAGGTCACAAAGATGTCAGCAAGCTTTCAAGTTCATTAAAATGCTTCATCGGACTGGACTTTAAGAAAAAATGGGAAGGAAGAAAAAACATGTTGTTGGGCAAATCTTTTAAAAAGCCAAATGTCGGCAAAACAAACGTGAAGCGGTGAGTGGGACAGACCATAACATCTAATTCTATTTTAAGACTGTTGCAAGCTGCAGACTTCTCCAATACATCTCCATTTTTGGTTTGTTTTTTAAATTGCTTAAGACTGAGCAAGAGTTCCGGAATACTTGAAAGTATGCTCACTAGCATTTTAGTTAGTCCTACTACCATGTATTTATCCATTAGTGGATTTTCTAATGGTGTAACATGCCTATTTGCATTTTTTGTCTACTTTAGAGGAACAGTAATTTCAAAAGGCCACAAACTGTGGATTTAAGCCTGTCCTCAACAATATATGTCCCATTGTATTTGATCCACGTCTACTATACGTATCCTAGAAATAGTGCAACTGAGGGATGGATTCTTTCACTGACATCTTAGTCCACAGAAGTTCAAAGATGAAATCATACTATTTTGCAAAGGTGAATTACACACTGGCTCTATATACACATGTATCTTACTTACTGCACTTGATTGATCAATATAAATGTTTTTTTAACTCAGTCATTCTAATCAAGAAGAACCTTCTGTTTGACCTTGTGATTTATGACAACATCTGAGTCACTGAAATTATTTAAACAGCTATTTTATTTAAATATGTTTAATTAAAATAAAAAGTTTCAGATGGCAGCTAGAAAACACTGTGTTATCACTAGTCAAGATTCTAAAAGCTACACAACTCATTAAACAACTTGTTACACAACCCAAGTTAGGCTTTCAGGGCTTGTATATTCTAAAAAACATTTCCCCAAGCTGCATGGAGAACCCACTTGGGAATTTCAGAAACAGCTTTTGATACGCTATGGGGAGCTATAATTCAGAGTATAAAATTCCAACTTAGGATTCAGGGAACTACTCTGTTTGTGAACACCTATCAACTGAGATGTCTCACAAAGAAAACAGGTGCTCAGCAAGATATAAAACACTAAAATGAAATTTTGCATGCCGAAATACCTTCATAAGCTCTTCAAGTCTACTGTGCTTTTTAGAAGCAAAGAGGCTTGGGTGCAGGTAGTTATCTCCATCGTAGTCATCATCTTCATCATCAGTACCTCCTGCATCTGTTTAAAAATTGTATGGTTGTGTTTTATCATTTCAGAGATATGGAAGGGAGTGACTTGCAGGATGTTAAAATGCATAGGCTATAGGTTTTATAAGGAAATCAATAATTATATCAAATTCATTCCGTAAGCCCTATATCTAAATCTTTCCAACGTATGCATTAGAAAAGTTGCACAGGAATGAAGTGTGGAATCCAAGGCTGCTGTCCTGCTCATGGAACAGCTTTTGTTCCAGTAAAGGCACCTGCTAATGTAAGAGAGGATAAATAATTCTCTCCTATTCCCCCTTCCCAATGCAGCTTCCTCTGCTCTATGAAAAAATCTGTTGCAGAGGATTAGAGGGCTGTCCAGAACAGCACAGGAGGAGGAATGGAGAGCTGCAGGAAATGCAACATTTCTTCTGAGTACAAACCAAGCCTGCAAATAGGAGGGTTACATTAGATTTCCCTCAAAAGCCTTTTAGACATCTGAATAGTGTGCATCTTATTTATGCCACCACACGTGGCCATAGCTGTGCATCTATATTTGCTCCTTGCATAACTTGCTACCTGTATGAGTCCTAATGAGTCCGCAATGATGTAGCCATGCAGAACAGAATGAATGCACAGTATTCTCAATTTATTATTATTATAGAACTACATATTACATACATTTACCGTGTTATTTAAATGATCTAACTTAGCTTTCTAACTGGAGTGTCAAGTACAATGCTCCCTGAAGGTACGCTTTCTTATACCTTTAGGGGAGCAACATCAAATAGGTAAAGACTGAAGTTACTACTTTAGGTATTTTCAGAACAGATTTAAATTAAAAAGCAACTTAGCTGAATATTAGGCTATGCCCTGGAAGCCCATTATTCTAACATATTTAAACTTCTCATAATTATCTGCCAGCAAGATACATAGCCTTTGGTAACTACATGTAATATTTACAACAATAATTAAGAGAACACTTCTCTTATCCATCAAGATGCTGGAATGATTTAGAAAGAAATGCATAAGCTGCTGCACAGCCAATGCCATTTTTAAAAAGTACTAAGCTTACTTTTTTCCTCCTCTTTTTTCTTTTCTGAAGTGGCAGCATATCGCCCCTCCTTCATAGCTTTCTGAATAAACTTGTAGTAAGGGTTGAGGTAGTGGTCAAACCGCAAAAAGTCAAACTGAGAGTTCCGAGCTTGTTTTGCCTTCAGCATAATCTCAAACTGAGCCCCCTGCTTGCAGACGAAATTTGCAGTCCGTTCTATGATTGCATGCATTTTGGCTGTCGGTGGCTAGAAGAAGAAGTGAAAATGATAAACTTGTGCAGTTTATCTTTTAGAGAACCTGTCCACAGTTTCCCCACCCCCATTGAAGCAAACACCCTCTAAATCAGAAGGATGTATCCCCACTTTTGAGAGCTTCACCACTTGAGATGAAAATAGCTAGTATATACTCCATTTTCTTAAACTCTAATACAAAGGCGAACATACAGTTTACAACTTAAGCTACTGGTGCCCACAGTATCTAGTAGCATTTAGAATTTCTGACTTACCAAACCTACTGGACACATACATACAATCATATTTCAGCTTAAATAGAGTGAGCCTTATTTTGCCAGAGGCAACCAATCTGAAACAAGCCAGGATAGTTTCTGGGTTTGGGTGTACAGTGGTACCTCGGATTACATACGCTTCAGGTTACAGACGCCGCTAACCCAGAAATAGTACATCGGATTAAGAACTTTGCTTCAGGATGAGAACAAAAATCGTGCTCCGGCGGCAGCAGGAGGCCCCATTAGCTAAAGTGGTGCTTCAGGTTAAGAACAGTTTCAGGTTAAGAACGGACCTCCGGAAATAATTAAGTACTTTACCCGAGGTACCACTGTAATGGGATATTTTCTGGCATGTTTCCCAAATAGGGTGAAGAGAGGAGCAAATGAAACATACTGTTATCTCAATTTATTAAGGCATTATATGATCATCCAAACTAAAAAAAAAAGGTAAGTCCAGTCAAAGGCAACTATGGGGTGCTGCGCTCATCTCGCTTCAGGCTGAGGGAGCCAGCATTTGTGCAGAGACAGCTTTCCAGGTCATGTGGCCAGCATGAATAAACCACTTCTGGTGCAATGAAACACAGTGACAGAAGTCAGAGAGCATGGAAATGCCAAATCATCCAAACTATGTTATTGAGGACTGGTAGAGACTCAAAACTCCTATCTACCCAGCACTGCAGAAATTCTACTTAATACACGGATGGTGGACCATGTTCAGCTTGGGGAGTGACAAGCTGTACAAGACCTTTCAAACAATGCTCCTAGACCTCATTTTACAAAATCTAGATTAGAAAGCTTGGGTAACTGCAAATGCCAACTGCTCAGAAAGCAATCAAGATGCTCAAATTAATCACATTATTCATTTTTCTACACCCATTTTGGCTCTAGCATGCTTTCCCACAACAATAAACAACTATGATTCTTTTCCAATACAGGCACAGCTACTATCTAAATGAACTTCACAAGGACATACTTTCTGATGAGCAGTATTTATAGCAGAACACTAGGTTCAGAGCTGCCCATCATCTGCATGCCATGCACAGAGATGAACAATTAGAAGCATAATGCATATATATCCTAGACCCTCCTCAAACGGAGAAGAGAATGACTGCACTACTATCCACTATTGCTGACTATGACAACTTAGCCTTCTAAGAACTAAACCATTCAAAGAAATGTGTCATTTAAGAGCTTTAAGAGCTCTATGGCAGTACACTGCTCAGAGTTTTTGTTTAATTTTCCACTTCACTAGCTCTGTTTTCCTTAATTACTTACACGAGATGCATTTTCATCCTCCCCTTTTTTTTTAAAAAAACCACCTCCATAATTCTAAAATGATGCATTGCTACTGAAATCAGCCTTTTGCACAATTTCTTTTACACAGTTGGCATCAGATTTTATATCGACAGCTTCATGTGTTTCTTATGTAACAACTCAGCATAACTCCAATTGTGTGGTTATTTTAAAAAGCAACAGGGGAACAATATTTGAGGAAAAGAATTACAAGATGATGAATCCATACTGACAAATCTAACTCAAGGACATGTGCAATAGTTGAAAAGACCTTAAAACACACATTTTTGTGATATATACCTGCTTTTGTGGCAAGATTAAGAAGAAAAAACCCCCCAGTAAATAGTCCGGATATTGACTGAAAGACATTACAGGTTGTCTTATATGGCAGGTATGATTGCTAGCACTACTGATACATCAGTGAAAAATGACCTGTAAAAAATGCTTTCGGATGCAACTACAGATATGGCAGAAGCCTACACACTACAACCTAATGCTGATTATCCCTGAACAGTACTGGGGACTTTGGCAGTTCGTAATGTCTACAGGAAACACACAGTCTTCAGATTCTTAAGATGGTGAAGCATAGCATTATTAAGCTGTGCTAAAACATTTGCACAGTCTACACACATAAATATGACCAAACAGCAAAACTATTTCCTGCAATTTATCGGAGTTAAAAACCACATTGTTCAGGCCTATTCATGTTGGACTTCACATGTGTAGGCACCATCCAAACACTGCATCCAATGTATGGGTGATCAGATTTGCAATAGGTGCTGAAAGACAGTAGGTGGGCAAAGACACAGAAGTGACCTGATTTCATTGCCTACCTCTGCATTCTTTCAGCAAAATCTGCATCAATAGGATACTGAAGAATTTTCAAAGAAAAACATGATTAGATATGTTAGCTGAAGCACATCTATTGTTGTTATCTATATTAAAAGAGAAATCTTCAGCTCCTGCCTGTTCTACCCTAAGATACCTACCGTATTTTTCGCTCTATAGGACGCACTTTTCCCCCTTCAAAAATGAAGGGGAAATGTGTGTGCGTCCTATGGAGCGAAGACGCCATAGCCCTGCGACCCTCTCCCGGCTGGAGAGGTGACGCGCGGCTATGGCAGGAGCCTCTATAGCCGCGCGTCACCTCTCCAGCCGGAAGAGCACTCGCGGGGCTAAAGCAGCCCCCCACGACCCTCTCCCGGCTGGAGAGGTGACGCGTGGCTATGGCAGGAGCCTCTACAGCCCCGCGTCACCTCTGCAGCCGGGAAAGCGCGCGCGGGGCGAAAGAAGCCATAGCCCCGCGACCCTCTCCCGGCTGGAGAGTTGACGCGCGGCTATGGCAGGAGCCTCTATAGCCGCGCGTCACCTCCCCAGCCGGGAGAGCGCGCGCGGGGCTAAAGAAGCCATAGCCGCGCGACCCTCTCCCGGCTGGAGAGGTGACGCGCAGCTATGGCAGGAGCCTCTCCGCTGCGCCTTTCCGCTGCTCCCTGACCTGCTCTTTGGGGCTGGTGGTGGGCTTCCCCCCACCAGCCCCAAAGAGCAGGTCGAAAGGAACCTGAAGCCTGGAGAGCGAGAGGGGTCAGTGCACACTGACCCCTCTCGTTCTCCAGGCTTCCAAGGTAGCCTGTTTTAGAGCGGCACCTTGTTTTAGAGCGGGAAAACAAGAGGGGGAAAGTTCTCCCCCTCTCTGTGCAGCGCCTCCTGCCGCTTCACTGAAGGGGTGCTGGGCAGAGAGGGGGAGAATTTTCTTTTCTTTTTCTCCCCCCTCTAAAACAAAGTGCGTCCTATTGTCCGGTGCGTCCTATGGTGCGAAAAATACGGTAATAGCAAATGTCTGTTCAGTTAAATTGTGGAACCAAGTATACTGCTGTTGTTTTTTTCAATTTAAAGTTAAGAATCCATCAACAAATTGTTAATCCATTCCATGCTGTTAATCAGCTTCACGCTGTTAAGGGAGCAATCCTGACAGCAGGTTAACACTTTTAGTGTTGGATTTGTCAAGAATCCACTTTGCAAGGTGTTTAATATACTGGAATTCATAAATGTGTATTTTACATTATTTCAGCTGTTCAATAAATATGCTAGACCAGCATTTCCCAAATTTAGGAAACTCTAAATTAACATGGACTTTTGGTTCATTTAACCCTCCAGAAAAGTCTGGAGTGTGTAAAGAATTACTCAACACTTGAGAAACAACGGAGAACCTTTTCCAGCCTGGTGCCCTATTTCCCATCCTGGTCAGCCTTCCCAGAGCTGCAAATATCCCCAACTGAAAACCTGGAGGGCTGCTGCCAGCAACGGTACAAAATACTGAGATAGATGGAACAATGGTCTGACTCAGTGCAAGGCAACTTCCCATATACCAATATAGCAAGCAGCAGCCTCTACTGCGGACTCAGTGCAACACAAGTACTCCCCCCTCCTAGCACACTAATGTTTCCCCAGGAGACAGTTTAGGAATTAATACGTGAAACATTTAACAGCCAGATTCTGTGCATATTTACTTGGGAGCAGGTCACCCAGTGTTCAATGAGGAATACTGCCAGGTGTGTATATGATTTGAGCCTAAGTCTGCTGATTTCAATTAAGACCAAGCACTGAGCAGCATGACCTCTGAAAAGATTCTTAGAAAGATTTTACAATACATTTTTTTAGAATTGGTTGCCAGACTCTTTCTGCATAACAAGTAATTCCAGAAAAACAAAAACTCAGTCATTTCAAAAATGTTTCAGATATGACATTGAAACACATACACATACGACACTTACCAGCTCCACATCAGAAGGTACATTCAGTCCCAAAGGAGCAACAAATGGTTCTTCATTTTCCTCTACATGTTCTGCCTTGGCCGCAGCAGCTATTAATAAGAAAATGATATAACAGCTAGTTTTGCAATCTGAACACAACACACATAAACCATAGCATAAGCATTCTTAACATGTTTGACAGTCAATTTTTTCCTACATATTTTAATGCTTTTTATAATTCCAATTTTTGTTTCATAGTTTCTATTTGGTTGGCCTATCCTTGCCACCAAATTGTTTATGTACAGCAAATAAAGTCAGATTGTCAGGGTTTATTTACAACAGAAACATTCAAACCACCCAGGAACTTCATAGCAATTCCCACTCCATCCCCCACAAACGGCAGATAATCTAACTAAAAATCCACATGTGTTGCAGACAGTCTACTACATATATTGTCTTTGGGGTTCTTTTTTCTTGACTGTAATTAAGCTCTCAACCTCAACACCTGAAATACACACATCTTTACAAAGAAGGATGGCGGAAATTACATCTCTTTGTATCTCAAAGCAATTAAACCATCACAGCAAGTCTGTGTTTCCTGGAACTGACATAGAACACCTGCAATGAAGTGACATTCCAGCATACATGGTTCATGGGATCAGAACCAATTAATAAGAGAAAAATGTTCTCTTCAAAGTGTATATGCAACCATATTATTTCAAAATGGCTAGAAATAAATCTTTTGTGAGAATCTTGATACAATCCACCTTCTGGCTTTTGAACTGATTGTTCTCCCTGCCCCCTGCCTCTTCCTATCCTACAATTCTCATTCCTTTCAACTCAATTAGTATCAGTAAACAGAGAGGCTCACCAGTACAATGGCACATAGTCCTTTAATGCATGTAATCTTAAAGCATTCTTAAGAATACAACAAAAAGCACAGAGGTGCATTTAATAAATAATGCCATTAAACTTCACCCAATGTTTACTATACTTCAAGCCAGATCTGCACTGGTTTTCACTTGCTTTTTTTTTTAAAGAGACTTGCTCCCTCCCCTGCCCCCCTCCCCATCATCTGAAAGGCTTCTCCAGAGGGCGGGGGACCCTCCTGAGCCAGCATAGGAGCAGGAGGAAAAGTCTCTTTAAATCAAGCAAAGGCAACCTGTGTGAGTGCTTTTGTGACAACCTAAAACCACAGTGGGGACACATAGTGTTAACAACCTGAGTTCCTAACACAGAATTGATATGTCACCTCCCCTCCCCTTTGTGAATTCTCGCAGCCATAATTAACACCAATCCCACTCAACCAGAGTTTGGAGCTATCTAATAAGGACACAAAAGGATACCAAACTTGACAACAAAAGAATTTCATTGAAATGTTTTTGACATTTCTATATCGTTCTAATACACATATGACTTTTCATTTGCTATAGAGTCAGATATGCCTCCATTATACAAAATGGCTTCTACTGACAGATGGTATAGGTCGTATGATTATGATACACAAAATCAATGGGCTCAGGAACACCTCAGAATAGGATGCCCTGGGATGGCACAGCTGAAAGGCATCACATTGGCCAGGGAACCAAGGAAGAACATAAAGGAAAGAGACAGCTCAACCAGCCCCATCCACTGGCCAGAGATAAAAACAGATGCAGGGAGCTTGCTTTCCACACCCAGAAATAATTCAATTCATTCAACTACCAGTTGCACAGAGGCTGCAGAAACATGGGGAATGGGCACATGGGTCCAAAAGGAACAAGAACCTGTTGCTATTCAAATGAGAACTCAAGCAAGGGGGAAATCGTCCTGGGCTCATATGGCTACATGCCTGCTTACAGCATACTACGTAATTCTAAGTTTTGAAGAAGAGAGTTCCCTCTATCCTTTCCCATGACTCCCCTTCCCTTATGTGCCTTGTCCTTTTAATTTGTTAGCCTGATGGCCAGGCCTGATTATTTTGCTTTATTATTGATGTAAACCACTTTGGGACACAATTGTCAGAAAAGCTGGAGAAATATAAAGCAGATAAACAATCAGATTTCTGCTTAAATTGTATAATTCTGTACTGCTCTGACAACTATTATGGTACAACACAAGCCAAAAGAGCTGGGAAGTGTTGAGTCTGCTTTTTGTCCTAAATCTGTAGGGACTGCAAGACATGGAGCAGATGAAGAGACTTAACCTCCCTACACTTCTCCAACATTTTCAACAGTTTTCTGCAAAACTACTGTTCTACCTCCTGTTTAGGAAGACACTTTGAGACAACTAAGTTCACTACAGGGAGCCTGCTTTAATGATCTGCCTTAAGAACATGTTTCACTCCAGTGGTGCTAAAAACTCTAGAAGTGTGTTGTAAGATTTGACACAACAGCGAGTCTTGCCATTACTAAGTGTTAAAAGCATTTTTAGTTTCCCAAAGAGCATCTAGGGGAGGGAAACCAAACATGTTAATTGAACAAGAAAACAGCTACTTCTTTGCCCTTTAAAATTCTGACTCGCTATTCTCAAATAGGATTTAGATAACCTGAACAACCTGGGCCATAACTAACTAACTAACTAACTAACTAACTAACTAACTAACTAACTAACTGTCAGCTCCCCTTACCTTCATCCACAGGCAGTTTTGGCAACAAGAAAAGCAGAGCTTTTACCAAAAGCTGACAATCACTACAGAGTTCTCTTGTTTCTGACTGCACAGAAAATTCCTCAGTGTGTTTGTAAAAGAATACTGAGCTTCTGTACTGAATCAAAGCAATTCTCTCTTGGGAGAGGGTATTTAAAATAACCACACATTTGATATTCTATGACAAGGCAGAATCCTTCCAGAAAGCTTTTGCAGCCTTGAATAATTTCATTTCAGTTTGTCCATGTGTCTCCATTGATTAACATAAGTAAACATAGCCAACTATAACAAAAAAATGAAATACTGAAGAAGGGAATTGTAATTTTTAAAGCAAACATTATACATTTGATAGATCTTGATTACCGTATTTTTCGCCCCATAAGACACACATTTCCCCCTCCAAAAATGAAGGGGAAATCGGGGTGCGTCTTATGGGGCGAATGCCTGCAAGCCTCGCGCGCCCGGCAGGAGGTCCCACCGGGTGCGTGAGGCTTGTGGCAGCAGCCTGTCGCCCGAAGCACGGGGAGCCTTCGGGAGGGCTCCCCCTGCTTCGGGCGAGTGTCTGCAAGCCTCGCGCACCCGGCAGGAGGTCGCACCGGGTGCGCGAGGCTTGGGGCGGCAGCCTGTCGCCCGAAGCACGGGGAGCCCTCGGGAGGGCTCCCCCTGCTTCGGGCGAGTGTCTGCAAGCCTCGCGCACCCGGCAGGAGGTCGCACCGGGTGCACGAGGCTTGGGGCGGCAGCCTGTTGCCCGAAGCACGGGGAGCCCTCGGGAGGGCTCCCCCTGCTTCGGGCGAGTGTCTGCAAGCCTCGCGCACCCGGCAGGAGGTCCCACCGGGTGCGCGAGGCTTGGGGCGGCAGCCTGTCGCCCGAAGCACGGGGAGCCCTCGGGAGGGCTCCCCCTGCTTCGGGCGAGAGTCTGCAAGCCTCGCGCACCCGGCAGGAGGTCCCACCGGGTGCGCGAGGCTTGGGGCGGCAGCCTGTGCTTCTAGGTGCGCGCAAGCAGTCCGCTAGCCTTGGGAGAGCCGCGCGGCTCTCCCAGGGCTAGCGGACTGCTTGCGCGCACGCAGAAGCTTGGGGCGCGCTGAGCTCAGCACGCCCCAAGCTCCTGGTGTAGCGCAGGGGTCCGCTAGCCCTGGGAGAGCCCCGCGGCTCTCCCAAGGCTAGCGGACTGCTTGCGCGCACGCAGAAGCTTGGGGCGCGCTGAGCTCAGCACGCCCCAAGCTCCTGGTGTAGCGCAGCAATCCGCTAGCCCTGGGAGAGCCCCGCGCCTCTCCCAGGGCTAGCGGACTGCTTGCCGGCACGCAGAAGCTTGGGGCGTGCTGAGCTCCGCACGCCCCAAGCTCCTGGTGTAGCGCAGCGCACCTGGGGGGGAAATAAAAATTTTTCCCTTTATTTCCCCCCAAAAAACCTAGGTGCGTCTTATGGGCCGGTGCGTCTTATGGGGCGAAAAATACGGTAATATGAGGTTTTCTGTTTTCATATTCTATTTTATTACTTTTAGAGGCCAGTTGTTTTTTTAAAAAAAATACAACCTTCAAATTTCTAGGATGAATGTGTTAATTACATCTTATACAATTAACAAGCCCCTTTTCCAACTTTAAATAATTCTTGTCCAGCTGAAGTTCCCAGAAAAGAAACACAAAGGGAAATAAAAAAACTTTGTGTTGAGGTTCATGCATGACTCTTTGATAATCACCAAAAGATTTTAAAAACTACTAAATAAATAAAGACAAGCAAGGTGAACTACTAAAAAAATAAAAGGCTTCAGAATGAAGTTCATGCCTTCCTTTGCAACTACATGTCTTTCCTCAAATCAGGATGGAGTATCAGTTGCCATCCAAATGCTGCTGAACTACAACTCCAAGCTCCTCTGATCACTTGCTATGTTGGCTGGGGCTGATCACTGCAGTTCAACAACCTTTGAATAGGCACAGGTTTCTCATTCCTGCTTTAGAGGGACATCTCTGGCATCCATAACATTGGAGTCCCCAAGAAACACAGAAAATAACAGTTTGCCTATTTGCATAATGACAAAACTCCCAGTTTGCTCAGATAGTTTTACAAATGGCATGGGATGATAATGCATCTTCAACAAGATTGTTCTTTCTAGATCTCTCATACAGTTCACATGCTGAGCCTAAAAGTATTTTTTCTGAAGAAAAAGGTACTCTCCCTAATAATCCATAGAATCTTACCTTTTGCTTTTGAAGGCTGTTCTTCCTCCTCAGTGGGCTCCGAAGGATCATAATAATCACTACTGTAAGTGAATCCCACTGCATTATAGGTACCGTCTTCTGCCAAAGCTTCACTCAGTCTCTTATATTCTTCCTCTTGAATAAAAATGCAAAATTCAATTAAAAAATGAACACAAAACTCTCACAAGACTTTTATTTTTTCAAAGTATGTTAATGGTTTGAAACCTAACATTCAACCACAACCATTTACAGCAAATGCACCACACAGGTCATCTGTGGTCACTGAGACTTGTGTCAGCCCCAGGGGGCAGAAGGCATATGCTTTTTTTGGTTTTGTCTGGATGATCGGTTTTCTCCTGCTGAGATAAGTGTCTTAAGAGTTAAATCATTCTACTTAAAACAAAGACAAAGACATGAACTTTTTAATTGATACAATACTGTTAAAGAAGAACAGTTAAAAGTGTCTCAATTCTCAGCCTGCCCTCAAAACTTGGGCAAATTCTGTGTGGCTCTACATATAAACTATCCTGAGGTCCTCTCAGATACGCAAAGACGCTTGCTTTTCGAATCCACTGGGTACTGTCAAAATAATATCAGAAAGAGTGAGTATATAATGAGTGGGAACGAATTTTTTAAAAAGTTATTTTCAATTAAATGTGTTCTAACTCAGGAAGTTGTCCTTGAGCAATACCTTGCCTTGCCTCCTCCTCAAGCAAGTCCGTACGCAAGGCTAAATACCTCTCTTCATCACAGAGGGCTTCTATTCTAGCCTCCTCTTCAGACAACTGGTAATCTCTGTTCCATGTGGAATATTCAGCATCATATTCAGAAAGGTCATGCAGGTGACCACGCCCATCATACCTGCAACATGAAAGATATGGTCAATGGAAGAACTTTGGGCTTTAGTTTCTGCCACTATACAAATACTTACCACACACATTTGAAAAAGAAGATTTAATATGATTTAAATCAGTATTTTAATCTGACTAATCACTTCTCACCCACTACAATTTTTTTTTTAATATAGGTTTCAAATCCCCCTTTAAGACTATTACAAAATATCTCACTAGTTAAAAAAGAACCAATTCCTCCATTGTTCTTACCGTTTATGGTTCAACCATTCAACACCCTTGATAAAATACATATTTTTTTGTGGAAAGGCAATATGTTACATTTACACAAACCCAAATACATAAATACCTATCCGTAAGAACCAAACGGTCGCAATTTCCTCGCTTCTTTCTGCTAGTCTCGAACTCTCAGGAGAAATCTTCACCAAAGAAACTTGCGTCCATTGGAGGTAAAATCATGGCTAGGCTCGGCCCCTAGCCATTTGGCTGAGGAAAGAAGTGCTGATTATGTGATAGAGAGACACACATATATAGGAACAGTAACATATGTGCAATTTAAGGAGGTTCTCTACAGAAGGTACTAAAAATACCATAATGCTCAAGAGATACAGAAGTCTCCTTAAATAGTTAAATGGTTTATTTTGGGCTTGTAAACAGCTTTTCATTTAGTCACCTTTGGCAAGTAAGAATCACCCTCAGGCAATCAAATATATTTTTGTAAACTGAAATGTGTGCTATAAATGTATGATTGGCAAGTAACTTAGTAAGCATTTTTATTGTCTAATAATTTCTGTGGAATTATTTGTGCAACATTGGTTTAGCTTAGTTTATTGAAGAATGTTAGTAATAATCCAATGGTTTCCATGTGATTTGGAAAAAGTGAGTTGACACAGCAATGAATTCCACCAGTCCGAGATGGACACTGCATCACTGCATAAAAGTCTGAACCAGCTTAAAATAAAAAATATCACAAGCAACAGATTACCAAAAGCATTTTCCCACAGGAATTTTGGCCTTGAATATCTCAATACCAATGTTATTTCATCTTCTGATGAAGATGAACAATTTTGGACTGCTCAAGATAAAAATGAGGATTCGTAGAAAAATATAAAAATTTCCCTGCCCATCTGAAAGCTATTTTGTATTACAGTTGTGTGTATGTTTGTCAAACCTCCTTAATTTACAAATGTAGATTGTTTACTTTATAGGCCATGAGCATATGCTACAATTTGCTCCCACCGTTCTTCACAGCTGATTCATTCCAGACTACAAGATGCCCAATAAGTGTGTGTGTGTCTGCATCCCTAACCCTACTGAAAATTCCACCAGCACATAAGACACTTGAATTTACACCGCTATTCAATTTGCTTAGCATGGAACCAAATTCCAACCAATAATCAATTTATCACTTCATCACCAATCCTTCAAACTAAAAACACTTGTTTGGTTGTGTACCTGGAAAAAGAAACTTTATTATCTAGTATCTATAGAGGTTTTCTGTATACAATTCATTTTCAGTCTTTACTGGCATACAATGGTCCTTTACAGAAATTCCCACGGAAAGTAATTTGTCATGTGCTTTGCCTAGGTTCAAGAGTGCTATCACTTTGGGATTATTTATCATAACATAAAAATTAGTTTTCAATTTGGGGCTTTGTGTGAAATTGAAACGGAAGGAGCAAACATTTACAATATGCCATGTGCCCCTTTTCAAACCAAAGTCATTCAGACTTTCCTGTGCTGAGTGTTATGGGGAATTCATCACTACTTAAAAATCTGGTTCAGTCTCCTTGTATATTAGTATTCGTGAAAAAGTCCCTAAATAACCATCCACTAAAAGCACAGGCGGAAAATCCTCCAACACTGAGACTATCCAACCAGACACAAAGCTCCATTTAGAAGGTTTTGTTCAAAATTGAAAGCACTACCAAGCGTAAGGAAGACATACAAAGATTGCAGAAGCCATTACCTAAACATTGCAATCAGAAAGGTTTCCACAAGTCAAAAATCACTCACTATCAGATTCTAATCCTACCAGTGCACCTCCAATCAGCAACATAATGAACCAAATTAGATAAACAGCAACATATGTAGCAGCTGCTTAAACATTTGCTGGCACATGCCAGAAGCAATACTAGATGTAAATGTTAAGAAGAAGTGATCGCAGGTTTGGGGTCCCTGTTGAGCTATGATGCTCATTCACTAGAAAGCTATCACTATTCACCAACTTAACCTGCCTCACATGAGGTGTTGCAAAGATGTCACCTAGACAGCAGTGAAAGAAGAGTGAAACAGAAATAAGCTAAACAACAGAAGAGGCAGAATCTCAACAGTGATCTAGGGAAGAGGTCTTTTATTTTAGGGCTGACACATCACCAACAGCTGAGTCCATCAGTCTACAGGTCTTGCTGGAAGTTAGGATGGAAAGGCATTTTCCATACAAAACATTCCAGTACCATCACAAAACGTTCCAGCCAACAACACAATACCAAAAGGGATACATTCCAAAATTAGGCTACTTGAAAACCCATCTAAAACCCAAGGGAAAAGGAGACAAGTTATTTTGTTTATTTTCCAGTACACAAACAAAAAAGCTTGTCTTCGTTCAGTTCATAGGAGAAGCCATTATGAAGTTTGGTTTGAAAAGGAGATTATTCCCACCCCAGCATATATAAATATATATAACCATACACAACCCTCCTACAAGGGGGAGGGGGGCATTATATGTTAACCCTCTGCCAGGAAGGAAGTGAACATTGGGGGAGGCCAGAGGCTTCTAGAATTACCAAGTGTTATCAAAAGGCAAGCCTGAATCCTATGTCGCAAGGAAGCACTTCTACCTAAGACTGCCCGCTCCCCCCCCCAACTGAGTCCTGTGTCATCGTCCCCATCACTTCTATGAATCATGTATGATCACTGCCACCACCAAATCCAGAGGGGTAGCCACGTTGGTCTGCCACATCAACCACAGTAAGGAGCCCAGTGGCACCTTAAAGGTGAACAATTTTATTGTGGGTAGACATCCATGGGCTTGAGCCCAAATATATAAAATGCTAGCCTCAGCTAGCAATGTGCTGTTGTTTTAAGTTTAACCTAGTTGTTATTAATGGTTTTGTTCTTTTTAAATGCTGCTTTGGTCAAAAAAGATAAAGACCCAAAATTAAATACATGCGCGCACACACACAAATTCAGATATATATGGGAATTTGTCATTATCTGCCAAATGAGGACAAAGTGGGCTCCAGCCCATGGATGCTTATGCCTTGATAAATCTGTTCAACTTTAAAGTTAATTCCCTACTCCTCTTGGCATCACAACCAAATGACAGAAAGGAAGATTTTGCACCCACCCAAAAGTAAAATAAGGGCAACAGGCTAGGAACTAAAGAACACTACTCTCTTTTAACTGCTCCATTAGTATAACCCTACACGTTTACTCAGAAGCAAGCACCACTGTACTTGATAGGTGCATAGTCCCAGGTAATTAAGTGTGCAAAGGATCAGAGCCTTAATAAAGACACTGAACCAGAGGTGGGGAAGGTGTAGCCTTCCCAAGATATTGCTGGGCTCAAACTGCATGGTCAGCAGTCAAGAACGATGGGATTTATAGTCCCAAAAACATTTTTGGGTGGGGGCAACATGCAGATTCCCCACTCCTGCCTTACTGTTAACTTTTGCGGGTGTTTTATCTCCTCCTTCCCTCGGTCGCTTTCTTAAACAGACCAACACAACTGCCTGCAAAATTGGGTGGTGAGAGTAAAACAATACTCTTCTTGTTCAATAAATAAAACGAAGCAAAATACAGGTGCCACATAATACCCATTCGTTTAGTGTGGCAGCACATGCACTTTGGAACTCCCTGCCTATTGAGATCAAGCAGGCACCTCCTTTTCACTGTACATTTTTCAGCGCCTGATGGAAACATTCCTGTTTAGACAAGTCTGCCCAGGTGCTTAGAAAGCAGAGGTGAATCTTAATACTTGTAGTATTTTAACTTCTGGCACAGCTGTGATTCCCGCCCCCCCTTTCTTTTTCCTGTTTTATCTTTCTGTACACTGTTTTGAGGTACTTTCTAAAAATTCAAGCGGTGCATTAAATTTCATGAAATTAATAATAATAATAATCAAACTAATCAGCAACAATGAAAATAGTCCTTCATAGTGTGTGTATATGTATATGTATGTACATATGTGTGTGTGTCGCCTTTTCCCTCTCTCTCCCCTAACCCCGCCCCCGGTCTCCCTTTATTGATCCTGCTTGGCAGAGGGTCGTTGAAAGCGTGACACGCAAGATACACGCATACACACACACGCATACACACACACCAAAAACCACGACAGAAAAGGAAGAAGCGATAGGCGGGCGGGGGGTTGGCTTGCACCGACCTATCGATCATGATGGAGGGCTCTCCCATCCAAGGGATGAGGTGGCGGCCTTGCTCCTGCTGAAGGGCCTTCTCGTCGTCGCGGAACAGCTTGCACGCGTAGCCGAAGACGAGGAGCTCCACGCGGCCTCCTCCTCCTCCTCCTCCGTCGCTGCTGCTGCTGCTGCTGCCACCGCCGCCACTCGGACCCGCAGCCGCGGCAGGGCGCGACGCCGCCCCGCCGACCGACAGGATGGTCCGCGGCGCCGGCCCGGCCTCCGCCACGCTGCCCCGTCCCACGTACATCGCCGAGGCCTAGTCTTGCTCCCGCCCGAACCAAGGGGGAGGGCGGGGGAGAAGTTAACTCGCCCGCCCGGTTTCCCCTTATCTCCCCGGACTCACGACGACGACTCCATCCCCCCTGACAGGCTCCTCTCAAGGCCCTGCAGCGTCGCCATTGCCCGAGACAAAATGGCGGCCGGGACGCTTCCGACGGCTGAGGCGAACGCCGAGAGGGCAAAAAAAGAGAGAAGGAAGTCAGGCTTCAGCAGATTCGTCAGTTGGACGATGGGGAGGGGAGGGGGTTTCGAAGCCACAGCAAGAGGGGGTTGTTGCTTGAGGGGATGCGTGTCGTGCGGAGGGGGTGAGGGAGAAAAGCGTAAATACGTACAGTACATTGTTAAAAGGAGCAGAGAGGGAGAGTGGTGGCGAAAGTGCCGTCTTGAAAACGGGGTTTAAGAAAAGGGGTAAGCGGCTGAAGAGAGAGTAGAAAAGGTAAAGAGAGCTCCGGCGCGAGCCAGATGTTGTTGGACTACAGTTCCCAGCATGCCTGGCTGTTGGACATTGCTGGCTGGGGCTGATGGGAGTTGGAGTACAAGCATATCTGGCGGTCCATAAATTGCCGTCCTTGTTACAAAGCAGAGGTGCCAATGTGGGGTTGTTGTTGTTTGGTGCAGTATATTCTCCCCCCCCCTCTGTGTTTATTTTTTTATATATTAATTTCTACTGTAAATAAATGGAGCAACGTAAAGGGGGATTTATTTTTTATTTTATTTTTAAAATGTTGTCATCTTTCATCCAAAGATCACAGGGTAGTTTGTAATTGCAGCAGAAAAAAATACGGGAATGGGAACTTTCCTACTGCAAAGCCTGCTATACGTTAAAAGATAATATTATGAAAATGATATACAGTATAGGTGGTATTTGACGCCGAGCAACTTAGCAAAAAAGTGTAAATCAGAATCAGGTATATGCTGGAAATGTCAAGAAACAGAGGGATCATTTTACCCTATGTGGTGGACATGTGAATTAGTTAAGGACTTCTGGGAGATTATATATAATGAAATGAAAAAAAATGTTCAAAAGGTGTTTTGTAAAAAGACCAGAAGCCTTGCTTTTAGGAATAGTAGGATCAGATGCCCACAGAGATCGAAAGAATTCGTTTCTCTATGCAACCACGGCAGCTCAGATGAAAATATGCTCAGAAATGGAGGGAGGGAACAGTACCAACGAGGGATGAGTAGCAGGTGAAACTGATGGGAGTATGTAGAATTCACAAACCTAACTCGTAGAATAAGAGAACAGGAAGAAAGAATTTTCAGAGAAGATTGGAAAATGCTTGTAGAATATCTGAAGAATTATTGCAAACAGGTTAAAAGGTTATCTGGGTTAGAATAATTTCAGGAGTATCAGTTAAGCAAAGGTATACTAATGAGAAAGGGGGAAAATATGGAGTAATCAGAATGTGCAGTAGTAATGGATAATTAAAAATGAACCATGTAAGGGGGGAAGGGAATTTGATGACTAATCAATGGTTGTATTGGTTAATGTTTGGTGTGAAAATTTGAAAAAAAATTAAATAATTTTTTAAAATAGATAAAACAGCTGTAGTCAGTCCAGTCCCTGTCCTATATTGATGACGTACTGGGATCCTGACAGAGCAAGTGAAAACAATCCCCCATGGCAAGATGGAGAACACTGCGCCCAACTTTCTCCAGGACCACAGCATTGCTGCCTGAAGTGAAAAAAACTAGGAGGTGACTGGCCATGGGTCCAAATGAGTTTGGGAATGGGAAGAACCAGTGGGTGGTAGTTCCAGTCTCTTTGGGTTTGGGGGGAGTTATTGTTTTGTTTTTTACCTTTGTTGCAGGTGGTGGGGGAGAGAGAGCATTAGGATGGTGATTGAGTAGAGCTCCTATCAACTGAACCAAGTTTGTCCAGCTGGAGAATCTCCCCCACCCCCAAAGACGGCCCACAGCTGGCCATGCCTCTCCTGTCCCATTTGAGTCTCCGGCAATGATAGCTTCCTAGGGCCAGAGCGCTAACCCTTGAAAAAGTGTACCCAGAAGTCATAGAAGAGGGAACACCTGTGTGCAGCTTATTTGTGCTAGATTTCCTCCCCGCTCCCTTATTTTCTGTTACGCGAAACCAGTGGCGTTATCTGCTGAGTTCATACAAAACAATAGCTGGGAAGAAGAAGCAATAGCAAGCGAAGAAATGAGACAAGCCACCTGTTATGTACTGAGTTGAATAGGATCCAAAATTCAGCAGTCTGATTGGACCTGGAACAATAGGATTCAGAATGCAGCAGTCTGATTGGTCCTAGAACAATAGGACCCAGAATGCAGCAGTCTGGTCCACAGGAGCCAGCCACCCAGCCAGCTCCAGGTGGAAGTGAATCCACAACCTGATTGGCCTACAGGAGAATCCTGGAATTAGCCAATCACGTGGGGCCCATTGTGTAAATAATGTACAGTGGTACCTCGGGTTACATATGCTTCAGGTTACACATGCTTCAGGTTACAGACTATGCTAACCCAGAAATAGTGCTTCAGGTTAAGAACTTTGCTTCAGGATGAGAACAGAAATCGTGCTCCAGCGGCAGCGGGAGGCCCCATTAGCTAAAGTGGTGCTTCAGGTTAAGAACAGTTTCAGGTTAAGTACGGACCTCCGGAACCAATTAAGTACTTAACCTGAGGTACTACTGTATACAAAGCAGACATTCTGGGGGAACTTCCATTCCTCCTCACCATTATGAGCTGAATAAAGAGCATGAAATCCATTCTCGACTCCAAGTATATTTCACCACCCCTATAACAAGACACCTGAAGCAAATAATTGATGATGCTTCACATATATGGCAGAGGGAAGGACATTCCCGAGTGCAGAGGCAATGGTAGAAAATATCCAGGTTTAGAGGGGTTGGAGCACTGTCTTGTGATACTAGACCTCCAGCTGAGTTCTATGGAGCCAACAATTTTGCACAAGTGTCCTAGGGATGGAAATCGGCTACTCATATCACGTCGGCCCTTCGCTAGGGTAGCTGCACTTTCCCTTGTCGCTGAAGGACTTCATTCTTTATTTAAGGATTGTAGGATTAGGTGATTTGCAAACATTGGCAGAGAGCTGGGGCAACGATGCCTCTTTGCATTAAGGAATCCTGCCAAAACTATGCGTTTACTTAAGAATAAATCAACGTTTGCCCTTGGGCCTTTCATTTGCTGCTCATGTCATATGCTGAAGAATATTGCCTTCCACTTTGGTAAACATACCATGTTTGGTATGTGGGCGGACTAGTTCCACCTCCAGGGCATCTGAGGATGAAATATATCCATATAGTGTTTTTCAGTTCCCCACTTTCCTGAGCAAGAAGAAATTCCGAGGGGATGCAGACCAGTGATGGGCGAGGCCTCCTGGCTCAAACTGGAATTTTTCACAAATAAAACCAAGCTGTTTCCTCCAAAGGCAGGGAAGAGATCATCTTATTTCTGAACAAATCCGTATTCAGATTTGAAGCCACTCCCCAGCACTGAGAGTCCCCACACCCCTGCTTTCCCTCTCGATCTACTCCTTCCAACACCACTTCCTTGAGTCTGCTGGACTGGGGAATCTCAGACCTGGGGGCCAAATGTGGTCCTCCAGGCCTCTCCATTTGGTTCTCGAGACTCTTCCCAGGCCACAACCCTTTCCCAGCGACACTCCTGCCCCCATCTCCAGTTGCCAAACTAAAAGCACCCCATGAATAATAGAGACCAGTCCTTTAGTACCTCTAATTCAACACAATAGATTCGAAATTAGTCAGAGATCTAGTAATCTTAACACCCAAGAGGTGTCGAGCAATACATCCCATCAACTTTTATAAATGTTGCTATGGAAAGAAATGAATAAATTTAAAATTACCATAGGAGTTTGCAGTTGGATTTGTTGATAATATCTGTTGTGCTTTGTGCGATGGGTTTATATATTCCCCCCCCCCCAAGATATTAAGAGCCCACAAGAGGAGTTCTGTTGTTTCCCTGTAAACAAAAGCACAAAGCACTCACTTCATAATTAAATATTTTCAGTTTGGGCTTTGTCTTTCCCCTCTGATGCTCTGTTGCCATAGAGACATTCAAACCTTGTGTCCCGCAAAATGCAAACTCCATATGGAGCTCCTCTGAAATAATGCAAAGGAATTTTCTGTGTTACATCAAGCTGACTAAAAATAAAGGAAGCAGTTTGTCTCTGAATACCAGCTGCTGACATTCACAGAAGGTGGAAGTGCTCTTGTGTGTGAATCCTGCCTATCAACAACTGCCCATCAATGATGCCACCGCTGAAGCCCAGACGATCGTCACCCACCGAGGGGCATTCCATTGTCGCCGTTTGCAGTTCGGGGTGAGTGTGGCTCCTGGCATCTTCCAAAGCCTTATGGAGCGTCTCCTGCAAGGGCTTCCAGGCGTGGTACCATATTTTGATGACATCTCGGTGTCCGCAGACTCACACCAGCAGCTGTTCGAGTGCCTCCGCGCCGTGCTGACCAGGTTCCAAGAGGCCGGGCTCAAGGTAAAGAGGGAGAAGTGCCAGATAGCCATTCCACGGGTAGAGTTCCTGGGCTATCTTATCGACGCCTCCGGCCTTCACCCGACCACATCCAAGATCCGCGCTATCCAGCAGGCCCCCACCCCGAAGAACAAGACGGAGTTGCAGGCGTTCCTGGGACTGCTGAACTTTTATAACAGGTTCCTGCCCCACAAAGCCACGGTGGCTGAGCCCCTTCACCGACTCCTCAGCACGAAGACAGACGGGCAAATAATAATAATAATAATAATAATGGCCATCACAAGATGAAAGATGAAAAAATCTTTTTTAATAATTCCAGTAATTTAGCTTTAGTATATATAATGGGACATGAATCCAATATCTCCATTCAGACCAGGGCTGTCCATAGTTTTTAGTTTGGTAATGAGTTGTAATTCAGCAACTTCTCTTTCAAGTGTATTTCTAAAATTCTTCTGCAATAAGACAGCTACTTTAAGATCTTGTATAGAATGCAATTAGAAGCTAATTTTGGTCATCTATCCCTTTAAGAATCCCTTGCCCTTCCCTGTGGAACCAACTGGCCATAACAGTCCTCAACAGTTATAAGGCTGAAGTATCTGACGAAGTGTGTATTACACACGAAAGCTCATACCTTGAAAACTTATATTGAGTTGATCTTTAAGGTGCCACTGGAATTATTAAAAAAGATTTTTTCATCTTGTTGTTTATTATGACTATGACAGATCAACATGGCCTTCCACCTGAATCAGGTGTCATTCGTAGTTGACCTCTCCCACGCACACTGTCATAGGCGACTTAGACTTATTCCAGTTTTCAACTTCAGCTTTTGATCTCGAAACGTTCTGTTTATCACAGTTGATTCCTCTGTTCGTCTTTATTGGAATCGGAGGGACCGGCCTGTGCACCACGCGCCTTGCTCTTCGCAACCCTGATGTCAGGTAAGTGCCACCCCTCAGGGCAGGATCAGCCCTTGGCATGGTGCTGACAACTGCCATCCCCGCAAAACCACGTCACGTGCTCCCTGCCTCCCAGTGGCCCCTGGGTGTCCTTCACTGATGGATGCCAGGCAGCGCTTTTGAATGGGACCTCAGCTGGACTCCCATCCGTGGCAGCTGCCTACCACTTTAAGCAACTCAGAATTAGCCCCAGGGATCCGTGGCCTGAGAGGATGGGAGTGAGCTTGGCTTCTTTTCAGAAGTGACACTGCCACTGAAGAGCGTCTGGGGACCCAGTGGCAGGGACTGGTGGCCTGGCTGGGCCAGGCTGACAAGCACCCTTCCAAGCTCCTTGGGGGCAGAGCTTTTGCCACTTCTTTAAGTGTTGCCATCCTAAAGCGCCACCTGCGGCCTGCTGTGCTCCAGAGGAAGAATAATAATAATAATAGTTATAAAACAAATTAAAAAACCACAGTAAAACATGAGCGTCAGCTTCTTAGCTTTAGAGTAAGAAAACCAACCATATAAGCATTGTCATTCCTCAGCCAAGTTGTATCTAAGGAATTGCAGTGAGCGGTGCAGCATAGCTAAAAGGGTATTTGGGAAGAGTGTAAAGGAGCGCCCAGATATCTGAAGAGCAAATGAATCTGGGAGCTATAGTTTGGGTCTTTGGGTTTGATGCTTTTGTAACTGGATCTGTAATGGCTTTTAGTCAAATACAATGATTGATTGACTGACTGATTGGTGAAAAAGTGCTTTTTTACTGAGATGCTAACTTTCTCTCTGCATGCCATTCCTTGAACAGCAAAGATAAGGCTTGCTTTCATTGCTCTGTTCATTTGTGCATTTGACTAGTGTTATGTGGAGGGAAATGCAGCCCCTGGGCTGAAAAATGTCCCCCTCCTGCCCCCTTGGGTGTCCGGTGTGGCCTTCACAGATATAGACACAGCTTGGGGGAGGGTGTTTTGGCTGCTGAGCTGCGCCCCCCCCCCCATTGGCAGGGGGTTGGACTCGATGGCCCTTGTGGTCTCTTCCAACTCTATGATTCTATGATTCTATGACTGAGGGTGTAGTGGTGATGCCTCCTCAGCTGCTGCCACTGTCTGTGGGTTGACTGTGATGCCACAAAAACATTTGGCAGCTGAGTGGGTATAAATGTGGGCCAAGGCGCAAGCCTCGGCAATTGCCCTCTCCAGAGAGAAATGGGCAGCTCAGTGGCACTCAGCCCTGGTGGTCTCCTGCCCCGTGGCAGCAAGCTGACAAGCGGAAGGAGGCAATCACCTGGTGCTGGGATGCTGTGGAGCAAGGAGAAGTTAAGTACAAAGTTTACATGCTGGTGAGATCGCTACCTGAAGGCGACGGATATTCAGCTCTGAAGCTGGTTGATGTCTGGCAATGGACCTGGCGAGGCTGCAGCTGGTGGGTGGTTGTTGGAAGAGTCTGCGTTCAGGCTAGTGGATGCCGTGAGGCTACACTGGCAGAGATGGGTGCAAAGTGGTTTGGAAGCCTTGTTTGTTAACAGGCAGCCAAACAGAGGAGGAGTCTGGGGGGACGCTGTTGGATGGAGCCATCCCACTCACCTGTTTGCCTTTGCCTTACAGGGATGTCCGGAGCCGGTGAGGTTTTCCCCAAGTCCAAAGTCATGAAGAGAACCGCAGGACGTCCCTATTTACGTTGGAGAAATAAACGTGAAATACTGGGAACGAACAATGGACAAGGCCGTGGCCGTACCTGAGAGAAGGAACTTTGAAGGAAGACTGCATGCGGACATCAGCTGCATTGCAAGTGATGGGGCAGTGGGGAGAGAGAAGAAAATGAGGGAGGAAACATTAGGCCACATTAGGCGCACCGTCCATTGGAAGTGCTATGAAGACGCTTTGAACAGGAATGGCTTCCCCTCAGGGATTCTGGGAACTGTAGGTGGTTAAGGGGACAGAGAGTTGTTAGGCGGGTTAGGCTTAGGCTTAGGGTAGGGGTAGAGGTAGTGTTAGGAGTAGGGTTGAGTTGAGTTGGGGTAGGGGTAGGGTTAGGGTTCCCTTCTTGTCAGGGAACTCTGGGAATTGTCGCTGTAGTTAAGAGTTATGGGGTAGGGGTAGGGTTCCCTTCTTGTCAGGGAACTTTGGGAAATGTAGCTCGGGTTAAGGTGTAGGGTTAGGGTTCCCTTCTTGTCAGGGAACTTTGGGAATTGTAGCTCTAGTTAAGGGTTAAGGGTTAGCATTAGCGTTAGAGATAGAGATAGAGATAGAGATAGAGTTAGCGTCAGGGGTATGGGTAGGGGTAGGTTTCCCTTCTTTTCAGGGAACTCTGGGAATTGTAGCTCTGGTTAGGGAGTAGGGTTGGGGTTCCCTTCTTGCCAGGGAACTCTGGGAATTGTAGCTCTAATTAAGGGTTAGCGTTAGGGTTAGAGTTAGGGTTAGCGTCAGGGGTAGGGGTAGAGTTCCCTTTTTGCCAGGGAACTCTGGGAATTGTAGCTCTGGGAGGGGAACAGGGGGTCTCCTAACAACTCTCTGCCCCCTTTTCAAACTATAGCTCCCAGATTCTTTGGGGGAAGAAGCCATGAGTGTTTAAAGCGGCTTCATAGCACATGAAATGGTGTGGATGTGGCCCTGGCCTCCCTCACCCCACTGCCCCTTATTGTTGAGGAATCAAAAAGATTTCCCCATGCAAATCTCTCGGAAACAATGTATTTCATCTGGAAAACTATTTAATAAAGATTACTTTTTATTAAAACCTTTGAATGTGTTTGAACTGTGGGTGTTAAGTTGCGGGTGAACATATCAGACGACACAGCGATTCTTCAAACAGCTCTTGTTTATTCACAGGCCAGAACAGAACTGAACTGAAGGGTTCAGTCAGCCTGCTTATATAGAGCTCCAGCACAACATTACTGTAACAACTTTCTAAAACTATCCAATCACTGAACGTCACTTTCATTCCCTTAGTTGCATAAGGCATGTATCCCCCTGCTGGCCCAGGGGGAGAACTTCAGCACATAACACCCCTCCCCACCAAGATAAGGCGTTAGTTACAATCGTAATGGTTTCCTTACATACAGCACTACACGTAATGATTCAATTAGGCACAAAAGCATATCGGTTATATTTCACATACTTCCACATACTTAGACCAACAGTGTTACATGTCCAGCAACATAGTTCTTTAAATAAGTTGGGCGCTTGGAAACTCTGCCAGACCGCAGGGGACCATCCAGTCCAGGGGATCATCCAATTCTTGCTGAGGCTGTGGCGCAACCCTAGGTAGCATTGAAACCAAGTCCCCTGGATCCACTGCTGTGGGTGGAACCTCCGCAAGTGGAGTTGCCGGAGTGTCAGGCATGGCAGTGGTCTGAGTCTGTGGGAAGTCCGGCAGACCCTCTGAAGTGGCTTGGTTTGGCTCCACCCCCCGCAGTTTGTGAGCGAGGTGTAGGTGGAGCCTCACCATCTGTAAGTGTCTGTTCCGGAGCCACGAGCGCAGTTGGGGGCACCACGGTAGTGTCCAAGTCCCCAACCCTGTGCCTAAGCTGGTCTATGTGCTGGCGCCACAAGCGTCTGTCTTCGAGTGCCACCTGATATGAGCGAGGTCCAGTGACTCCCACTACTGTGGCTGGCACCCAAGGAATGCCCCCCACAAAGTTCCTGCAAAGTCCTGGTTTCCTGGAACAAATGACCGTGGCGCGTTGGCACAGCCTGGGGGTTCGGCCACGGCAAAGTCTGGGTGCAGCCGGTCGAGCAGGGACCTGAGGCGGTAGCCCATAAGCAGTTTGGCAGGACTCTGCCTTGTGGCCGCATGAGGTAGTGATGTGCTGCACGAACAAGTATTTGGCGACCCACTCGTGCCAGTCTCCCCGGTCCAGGTGCGCCAGTGCCTCTTTTGCTGAGTGCACCATTCTCTCTGCCCGTTGCTGGATGGATAAAATGGTGCCGTTAGGGCATGGTGGATGCCCAGACCCAAAAGGTACCGCTCAAAAGTGCCTGAGGTGAACTGCGGTCCGTTGTCGGAGACAAGGACATCAGGACATCCATGAGTCGCAAAGAGGCCTCGCAGCACCCGGATGATGGCCTCGGTAGTGGTGGAGGGCATCAGGGCCACTTCCAGCCATTTGGAATAGGCATCCACCACTACCATAAAGGTCTGGCCGCGAAAGGGGCCTGTCAGATCGATGTGCACCCTTGAGCAGGATGTCTTGGGCATCTCCCAGGTGTGTCCCTTAGCTGCCGGTGGTGCAGGCCTCGATTATTGGCACGCTTGACAGGTGGAAACCCAGGCAGTGATGGCATCATCCATGTTAGGCCACCAGACGTAACACCGAGCCAACGCCTTCATTTTGATGATTCCCGGGTGGCCAATGTGCAGAGCCTCAAGGACACGTTGACGGAGTCTTTCGGGAATTTTGACGCAGTCTCCCCACAGCAGACAGCCGCGATGAGCCGAGAGTTCATGTTGTCTGGTTGCAAACGGCTGGAACCCCAATACAAAATGCCCTTGTGGCCACCCCCAGTTGAGCACACGGCTGATGGTGCGATCCTGGGCAGATGCGGAGGCTACAGTGGCAGCTGATACAGGCACTGCCGGAAGATCCTCAATCAGGAGGAGCAATGAAGCTGGAGCCGTGTCTTCCACAAACACTGGAAGAGGGCAACGTCTGAGGGCGTCAGCATGGTCCATCGATTTCCCCGGGCGATGGACGAGCCAGTAGTGTTAGGCAGCCAGGGAAACAGCCCATCGCAGCATGTGCAGTGAGAGGACCGGTGGAGTTGGTCAATCACCAACGAGGAGGCCCAGGAGCGGCTTGTGGTCGGTGATGAGGTCAAAAGTCCTACCGTAGAGGTATTCATGGAACCTCTTCACTCCAGCCACAAGTGCCAGTGCCTCCTTGTCGTGCTGGCTGTAATTCAGTTCCGTCGGAGATAGCGTCCTGGAAAAGTAGGCGAGCGGTGCTTCTCTTCCGTCTGGGAAACGGTGACTAAGGACAGCGCCAATGCCAAAAGGTGAGGCTTCGCAGGCAAGGACCAGCTCAGTGACAGAGCAATTGCACAGCGCAGAGCAGAAGTCTAGTGTCTGGATCAAGGGAAGTACAGTGGTACCTTGGTTCTCAAACTTAATCCATTCCGGAAGTCCGTTCCAAAACCAAAGCGTTCCAAAACCAAGACGTGCTTTCCCATAGAAAGTAATACAAAATGCATTACAGACTTATAAAAACAACCCCTAAAGCAGCAACTTAACATGAATTTTACTACCTAACGAGACCATCGATCCATAAAATGAAAGCAATAAACAATGTACTGTAATCACACAATCAGTCAGTAGCTGAACTGGGTTACAAAAACAAAAAGAGCTGCCAAAACAAAAACGCAAGGTAAATAGCAAAATCAGACGGACCTCAGCGTAACACTTAAAACAGAAGTGTTGCCCTCAGAACAGAAGTGTGGCACTCAAACTGGGAGCATAATACTCAAAACGGAGCATGTTTGGCTTCCGAAAAAAGTTTGCAAACCAGAACACTTACTTCTGGGTTTGCAATGTTTGGGTTCCAAGTTGTTTGAGTACCAAGGCATTTGAGAACCACGGTACCACTGTAATAGTACCACTACTCTGCCTTGGTCAGACCACACCTGGAATACTGTGTCCAGTTCTGGGTACCACAGTTTAAGAAGGATGTTGACAAGCTGGAACACGTGCAGAGGAGGGCAACCAAGAAGATCAAGGGTCTGGAAACCAAGCGTTATGAGGATTTCCAGACTCGGACTAGATGGAGCCAATGCGGTATCATCTTGATGCTCTTTGACGACAACTCCCATGGTTATTGACCATTGGCCACGCTGGCTGATGTGCACTGTAGACCCAACAGCATCTGCAGAGGCCCACAATGGCTACTCTGATGATCAGGGCTGGCCCAAGACATTTTGGCATCTGAGGCGGACCCCAAAATAGCGCACAAACCCTCCCTGCCAGGGAATAAGGGGTGAGGGGAGCTCTACTTCAGGAACAGGAGCAGGAAGGAAGATTGATATTGGAATCTGCTGCCTTCTGTGGACCCTGCTGCCTCAGGTAGTTGCTTCACCTTGCCTAGATGCGTGGGCCAGCCATGCCAATGTTGACAGTTAATAAACACTGCCTGCCTCCAGCCTGCCCCTCGGATCCATAAGGAGTAACAGTTTCTGAACACTAAAATAAATCCCTTTCATTCATTAATGAAAAGTCAATCTATGGCATATGTTGCTGCAAGCTCTGATATATCTCCGGGGACAGTAATCTGTAAGCAGTTACTCAACTGGCTAATTAACTGACCAAATAATATAACTCTGCCTGTTTGTAAATGTCATTTTGCCAGACCATAAAGTAGCAAAGCCCCTCTGCCTGCATTACGATTTCATATGCCCCAAGCACTTGTGATGATGTACAAGATTATAAGATGCACAAGATTAACCCCACATTAAAGATGGGGGTGTAAATTTTTATTATTTTTTTAAAAAAGGGCCCTGCATGGGGCAGACTCTCCAAATGTCCCTATTTTTCAGGGAAAGTCACAGATTCACAGAAGCTGTCCCAGTTTCTGATTTGATCCTGGAACGTCCCTCTTTTCCTTAGGATGTCCCTATTTTCATTGGAGAAACGTTGGAGGGTATGGAGTTATGCAACCCCAAGTCAAGGAGATAAGTAAATTACAACCTTTATAAAACATCTGAAGGCAGCCCTGTATAGAAAGGGTTTTTTAAAAAAAGTTTAATTTTTTAAAAATTATGTTTTAATATATGTTGGAAGCCACCCAGAGTGGCTGGGCGACACAGTCAGATGGGTGAGGTACTATTATTATTATTATTATTATTATTATTATTATTATTATTATTATTATTGAATAGGACGTCCCTATATTCATTGGAGAAATGTTGACGGGTATGGGGGTGTGGTCAATTAGGCCATGTCTGGGGGAACTTTCCTAGTCCCAGGATCGCATTTCCTTCTGGGGATCACATGCCAGTGGTGGATGGGGCCAAAGTCAAAAGTGGGTAGGGTCATTAATGCATATTTTACTGCTGTAGACGTGAGCTTGCTGCACACACCCTGCTTCCTCATCCAGCCAAGCAAGAGGCGTCATCAGAACCGAGGACACATTCCAGCCAGGCAGAAACACTTGAGGAAGGTGCAAAGCAAGGCAGCCTGGGGAAAAGTCTCAAAGGCCAAGTAGAGAAGGCCAGAGGGGCACATTTGGCTCCCTGGCTCAAGGTCGCCAACCCCTCAAGAACGGACAAGAGGAACTAGCATTGGCTACTGACTTATGAACGAGATCTGGGTTTCGGATTTAGGCACGGCAGGCTGACCTGTCTGTCCAGATGGGAGCCCAGAGGGCAAATAGCTGCAACCACCAAATTTGTAATGGCAATGTTTGCTTCCCTGGTTCGGGTGTGTGTGTGTGTGTGTGTGTGTATGTGTTGGAGCTTGAAACTATTCCTTCAGCAATAAAGCAGCTCAGACTGGGCGATTAGGGAGGAGAAGGAGGCTCCACCCATTCCTGGATCTCAGCCAAGTCCTGGCTCACCATCTCCTGTGGTCCAAGGGGAGATGAAGGAGGGGGTCAGAGAACTGCTCAAGAACCCAGGCAGCTGCTGTGGTCTTGGGACAGAGAGGTCCCAATCAAAGAGCTCTTCGCATATAAGACACCGGGGTGTTTCGGTTTTGGCTAAGTCCAGCCCCACTGGGTCCTCCTGGACAGGAAGAAGGCTTCCTGGCCCAGTTGAGCATTGCTCAAGTACTAAGGTCTTTCTGAACTCTGGGATGTTCCTGCCTGTTTGGCTAGTCTTTGAACTTTAACTACTGGCTTGACCCTTGACTCTGCCTCCTAGTTCATCTTTCAACCCTGCCTTGGCTATTCCAACATCTCCTGGTCCCTGGCTCAACTATTCTGCTACCCCAGGGAAGGCCAACAGCTGGATCGTGATCTACTGGTAGATCATGGGGTGTCTGTGGTAGATCGCCCTCCAACCCTTCCTAAAAAAAGCTCAACAACTTTGATTTCCCCCAAAAAGTTCGACAACTTTGGTCAATCCAGTGGGTAGATTAGTGGGAGTAGATTGCAGTCTTTTGGAAGTTGGGCAAGCCTGTGCCACTCTAACTCACCAGGCTGTTACCAATGGCCCAGCATCGCTGCGCTCGTACCTGTTAAGGCACGAGCTTCTTCTACCACCTGAAGTCTCGGGACAGTTTTCAAAGGCATAAAGCATATTGCAAAAGTCTTAATTTGGAGTGGCTTATGAAATTTGAAACTTTGGGGAGCCAGCTTTCACCCCTTTTTGTTTTTGAAGACGACTAAATGAAGTGACACGGGTGGCGCTATGGGTAAAACCTCAGTGCCTAGGACTTGCCGATCGTATGGTCAGCGGTTCGAATCCCCGCGGCGGGGTGAGCTCCCGTCGTTCGGTCCCAGCTCCTGCCCACCTAGCAGTTCGAAAGCACCTTTAAGTGCAACTAGATAAATAGGTACCACTTTATAGCGGGAAGGTAAACGGCGTTTGCGTGCGCTGTGTTGGTGCCGGCTCGCCAGAGCAGCTTCGTCACACTGGCCATGTGACCCAGAAGTGTCTCCGGACAGCACTGGCCCCCGGCCTCTTAAGCGAGATGGGCGCACAACCCCAGAGTCGGTCACGACTGGCCCGTACGGGCAGGGGTACCTTTACCTTTACCTTTTTAAATGAAGTGAATCGATAAAATGTGGTTCAGTGGAGATCTCCCAGGCTAAATGGAAAAGCAGTCCTGATCCCTGCCTTTCGTTTAAAATAAATGGAAGCTACGCCATTTCCCTTCGCTCCCCGCTTTCTTCACCCCCTTGCTCTAGATTCTCAAGAGTCTTCCAATTGTCGGGCAAAACAATTATGGCTGCATTTAATGATCTTATTAATGAGCAGGAAAAATGACAATGGGAAATGGGTATTCAGTAGGCTGTGTAGCTGAAGTGTCTTGGTTGCAGGCCACTCATTTTCCACTCAGTGATTTCTCTTTTCTTTTTTGAGAATAACAAGTGAGGTCTGGTGTACGGGAGACAAGAAAGGGTGACGGAAGCTACAGTCAAAGCCATCAAAGCAGGAGGCACATTTCTCGGCGGTCATATGTTGCCTGGCAAAGTTCTGACAAATGAATAATGGCATTTCCCCCTCCATAGTCTACAGGGTTTGCAGCCTGAATTTATTACAGTGCTAATGGAGAAAGCTCATCTTCAAATGTGCTCGCATTGGATTAATTGAAGTGGGTGCCTAATAAGCATCTCTTTCCAATGGGAGCAAGTTTGGGGATAATTTAGTGGTGGCATCATTAGAGAGGAGCGTATTAGGTGAGGATACCCCCCCCATTTTTAAATACCGTATTTTTCGCTCTATAAGACGCACCGGACCACAAGACGCACCTAGTTTTTGGAGGAAAACAAGAAAAAAAATATTCTGAATCTCAGAAGCCAGAACAGCAAGAGGGATTGCTGCGCAGTGAAAGCAGCGATTCCTCTTGCTGTTCTGGCTTCTGGGATAGCTGCGCAGCCTGCATTCGCTCCATAAGACACACACACATTTCCCCTTACTTTTTAGGAGGGAAAAAGTGAGTCTTATAGAGCAAAAAATACGGTATATTTTTTACGATGGCATGGGAGAAGTAATGGATGGTGCCTCTGGATGTGAAAGCGCAGTACTGATTCATTGGGCTTCCTTAGGTACAATAAAGAAAAAAATTGATGGCCTAGAAGCATGGCTGCCACATCCCTTTGGAGAATTCTTACCCGTTACCCCTTTCATTACTGTGGCACCTGAAGGGGCCACTAGGTAAGCTGAATTAGTTGGAGGAACCATGGATGGTCCTATCATTAGGCAAAGGGAGGCAGCTAGTGGAACCATTGTTAGATTTTCTACACTCACACCCTCAAAATATGGCCTCCCCCATGGCTTTGCACCTTTCTTCTGCACTTACAGCTGCAAAATTCAGGTTTATTTTTTCCAGCTATTTATACACTTGACACGGTGCTAGTTTAGATAGGGCAATGGAAATGTCCACAAGATGGATTGTGCTTGGAGTGAACCCTGGGACATGTCCAGAAACCTATGCGACACAGGGGGTTGTGCTAGACACCTTTAAAGTTGCTTTTAGAGATGAGAGAACTGTAGAGGAGTCTCTTTCCTGCCCCAAAGCACTGGAATCGAAGAGTCTGAGCACAGTCATTTCAGTCCTCTCAGTCACAATGGAGCCACATCTCCACCTTGGCATTTACTTTATTTGGTAAGGTTAGAGACAGTGGCGACACAATGGGGGTCGGGCAGTGCGCCCCGGGTGCCATGTCTGGGGGGGCGGGTGACAAGAAGGCACCCTGTGGGGACTCACCCCGCGGCAGCAGCGCAAACAGACATCGTGCTGCCACAGCTGCATATGAAGGCTCCTCCATTTGCGGCTGCAGCCACAAGCAGAGGATCCCAGCGCGGGCGGCAAACTGCTATGTACAGCACATGTGCAGCATCGCACACATGCGCTGTATGTAATGACGCCGCACATGTGCTGTACATAGCGGTTTGCTGCTGCCGCGGCTCGACCACCGTATGGACGGTGGTGAGATCCCTTCATCGCCGCTACAGCCACATGTAGATGGTCCTCCGTTCACAGCTGCAGCCACGAGCAGAGGATCCCGGCACAGTCCGTACGGTGCTGGAGTGGCGCCGCCAGCAAACCGCTATGTACAGCGCATGTGCGGCGTCGCTATGTACGGCACATGCATCGTACGTAGAGATGCCGCACATGCCCCCTAGGTAGCAGTGCCCCGTCCCAGGTGTCACGACACCTTCGTTTGCCCCAGTTAGAGATCTTAGTTTCGCTTTTAAGAGATCACTTTTTTTTGCATTCAAGCCACCCAGGTGTCACAAAATGCTTCAAGAGAAATTGTTGTGCCTTCGCAAACCTTGTAGAGATCCCTCTTTGGCACGGATAAATCCAGAACCCCTCCAAAACACTGCTTCAGCTTGGGATTTGACTGGAGCTGCTTCACACCCCTAGTATAAACCCTGAAAAGCATCAATCTAGGTCTATGCTAGTGTAGCAGAGAGGCATAAGCCATTTTTTAAAAAAACAAAAAACACCCCAAACCAAAACAATAAGAACTTGAACAGATTTTGTTCCACTGTTTAGGAGTCAATACAGAGTAGAAAGAAACTCACCAAGAGAAGGAGGTCTTTATTAATCCCATCAGCAACACGCAGGAGGAAAATCTCCTGGTTGTGTAGCGCTGGGGAAATCAATTGAAACATCAAACAAGATAGCTGTGTAATCCCTCATCAAGAGCTTTGAAAGCTGTGACTGGTGGCTGTCCTCAAGCCCTTAATACAGTACAAATGGCAAGTCTTTGACAAATTGTATTGTTTTCAATTTTGAAAAAGCTCGGGGCCATGAAACCAGAAGCTTCCTGTCTATATAGTGTGGGGAAGTTTTCTCTGCCCCACCCCACGATCCCCACTGAGGTGACTTGTATATTCCACATTTCACTATGGTATCAGATAAGATACCTCGTATTCCTGAAGGGCATTTGGACCCTCACATTGCCTCATCTCTGTAATCATGTTACCCACTTCATTTTCTTCCCTGTCTTCCTCCCAGGCTTCATACCTCCTGCGATAAACAGAAGAAAAACAACAGGAGTCCTTGAGTTTGTCTTGTAGTGATGCATGCCTGGTTTCCATAGCTTAGAAAGAGCCATGGGTGCTACAAAACTGAACCAGTATGAAGCTTGAGCTACCGCCAGAGGCATGAAACAGGGTGGAGGAAAATGTTAAGTACGGCTGAGTTAAGAGTTCTAAAAAGAAAATGTTCAGTGTGAGCTTGGGGAAACGGTATTTTGCCTTTTGGCATGGCCCAATTTCAAGGAAAGGGCACTGGCGGAGGAAGGGGGGTGCAGTGGGTGCGGTCTGCTCTGGGTGACATCCCTGGGGGGGTGACATTGTGATGCCCCCCGGGGCAGTGAGCATCTCAGGGACGCTCGCCCCACCCCCTGGAGCGACTAGCCCCGCCCCCAGGTGCACAGCATATGTGCCGCTCTGGTGCCGGAACAGCTAGCTCCGCCTCTGGGAAAGGGCAACTGGGGTTGTTTCTAGATAGGGACATCATAGACACAGAGATGGAGTGTTCTAGTTAAAGGTAGGTAGCCATGTCTGCCATAGTCGAAACAAAATTTAAAAAATCTTTCCAGTAGCACCTTAGAGACCATCTAAGTTTGTTATTGGTATGAGCTTTCATGTGCATGCACACTTCTTCAGATACCTGAAGAATACTTCAGATACCTATACAGTCATACCTAATGTCGCGTCCGCTTCAGGTTGCATTTTTTTGGGTTGCGGACTGCCGAAACCAGGAAGTACCGGAATGGGTTACTTCCAGGTTTCGGCAGTCACACATGCGCAGAAGCGCTAAATCACGCTTTGTGCATGTGCAGAAGCGCTGAATCACAACCCGTGTGTGCGCAGACACAGGTTGCGAACGCTGCGGGTTGCAAATGTGCATCCCGCATGGATCACGTTCGCAACCTGAGCGTCCGCTCTACTTCTTCAGGTATCTGAAGAAGTGTGCATGCACACAAAAGCTCATACCAATAACAAACTTAGTTGGTCTCTACTGGAAGAGATGGCGTGGAAATCACTGATGTTTGCTTGTTCGTCCCATGTCTGGAGTGGGCAGTGTGTTGTAGTGGTTAGAGTGTCAGACTAGGACCTGGGAGAACAGGGTTCGAATCCTGACTCAGCTAAGAAGCTCACTGGGTGGTTTTGGGCCAATCACTGCCTCTCAGCCTAACCTACCTCCCAGGGCTGTTGTGAGGATTAAATGATGAGCGGGAGAACCATGTATACTCCCTTGAATTCCTTGGAGAAAAAAGGTGTATAAATGTAATAAATAAATAAATCCAGTGAGTATAATTGGTATTTGTTGTTGCTGCTTTCAGCCCACAAACGATATGTAATTGATTACGTCTCCTCCCCACTGGCCTTGCGTTGCCTCGTATTAACATGAATGGTGGTGGTGGTGGGGATAATGTAATGACAGTGTGATATGTAAATCATGTAATTGATTATATAAGTTACATACAGTGGTGCCTCGCAAGACGAAAAGAATCCGTTCTGTGATTCTCTTCGTCTAGTGGTTTTTTCGTCTTGTGAAGCAAGCCCACTGAAGGATTAGCGGATTAGTGCTATTAGCGCTATTAGCGCTATTAGCGCTATTAGCGGCTTTTAGCGGCTTATCTGCTGATCGGATCAGCTGATAAGTGGCTTAGCGGCTTAGAAAAAGGGGGGGGGGAACCCAGCAGGAACTCGCAAGACATTGTCGTCTTGCGAAGCAAGCCCATAGGAAATTCGTTTTGCGAAGCACCTCCAAAACGGAAAACTCTTTCGTCTAGCGAGTTTTCCATCTTGCGAGGCATTCGTCTTGCGGGGCACCACTGTAGTTTTGCCACAGTGGACAGCGAGATGAATAACACAGTCTTTGGTGGAAGATGAACTGCAGCAGAAAAGAAACAGAGCTGTGTGTGACAAATGTGGGGTGGAACAGGGTAGAACTTACATCCCTACTTCCAGATGCTTAATGGGCCTTCATTTCTATTAGTTTGTGGAGAGATTAGTCAATACAGCTTTAGACATGTGTTATCCCACACATTCCAGTGCATTTCTTCATCACTTTCCTTATTGCAAAAAGTCTAATTGTTGGGGGGAGCAGGCTTGTTCTGCCAGAGGTCTAGCTTTAGTTGCCCAGCCTGAATTTCCCAGGATACGATTGATTCCCATAACAAAACAGTGACCACCTGGAAGCACCCTAAAATGATCAGGGGGCTAGAGCAACTATCTAATGAGGAAAGGTTGCAACATTTAGGTCTTTTTATTTTAGGGAAAAAATGCAAGTGAGTGGGGGACATGATAAATGTGTATAAAATTGTGGATGATGTAGCAGATGTGGATCAAGTGTTTTTCTCCCTCCCTTGAATTACTAGAATCTGTGGACAGCCAATCAAGCTGGATGTTGGGAAATTCAGGACAGACAAAAGGATATATTTATTAAAGTATGGAATTCACTGCCACAAAATGTATGTAGTTATGGGCATCAATGTGGGTGGTAACTGGAGAAATTAATAGCAGACAAGGCTGTCAGTGGCTTTGAGTTCTCATAACTGTGGATGATGATGATGATAATTTATTTATACCCCACCCATCTGGTTGGGTTTCCCCAGCCACTCTGGGCAGCCCCCAACATCATAATAATAATAATAATAATAATAATAATAATAATAATAATAATGCGATAAAACATAAAAAACTTCCCTAAACAGGGCTGCCTTCAGATGTCTTCTAAAAGTAAGATACAGTGGTACCTCGGGTTACAGATGCTTCAGGTTACAGACTCCGCTAACCCAAAAACGGTGCCTCAGGTTAAGAACTTTGCTTCAGGATGAGAACAGATATCACGCGGCGGCGGTGCGGCAGCAGTGTGAGGCCCCATTAGCTAAAGTGGTGCTTTAGGTTAAGAACAGTTTCGGGTTAAGATCGGACCTGTGGAACGAATTAAGTTCTCAAGTCGAGGTACCACTGTAGTTGTTTATTTCCCTGACGTCTGCTGGGAGGGCGTTCCACAGGACGGGTGCCACTACCAAGAAGGCCCTCTGCCTGGTTCCCTGTAGCTTCACTTCTCGCAGTGAGGGAACTGCCAGAAGGGCCTCGGAGCTGGACCTCATGGGGCTAGAGAGGGATTATGTCACTAAATACCAGTTGGTGGGTACTGCACCTATGTCTTCTCTGTGGGCTTCTAATGGGCATCTGGTCGGGCGTTATGAGAAGTGTATGCTGAACTAGATGTGCCTTTGGCCAGTAGGGCTCCTTTTATGCTCTCCAAGATCACTACACCGCAAGCAACGTGAAAGTAAGGATGTGTTCCTGGTTCATCCATCAGCAGACTTATTTGGTGGCAAATTTCATTACTCTCATTCTGGCTTTATGAGATCGAGAAACTGTGACGCCACTGGGGAATTCATAGGAAGTATTTGTCAATTTCCTCAAAGCTAATTCCATTATTGTGATTTAGCGCAGAGAATTTCTGACTGCTTGCCATCAAGTTGGACAGCTTTAGAGCACTTTCCCAATTTGATACCTTCAGCTGCGGGTGGCAGTGACCAAATGTATGAACCAGAGTTGTTTTTGTTGACTACAGTGGTACCTCGGGTTACATATGCTTCAGGTTACAGACTCCGCTAACCCAGAAATATTACCTCAGGTTAAGAACTGTGCTTCAGGATGGGAACAGAAATTGTGCTCCGGCGGCACGGCAGCAGCAGGAGGCCCCATTAGCTAAAGTGGTGCTTCAGGTTAAGAACAGTTTCAGGTTAAGAACGGACCTCCAGAACGAATTAAATTCTTAACCTGAGGTACCACTGTACGAACCTTTGCTTTCTAAGTGAAGAACAGCCTTTCCCAATCTTGTGCCCTCCAGATGTTGATGGACTCCCTCAGTCCCAGCCAGCATGGTTAAAGATTACAGGAGTTGCAATAATTGTATATTTGTGTTGGAAAATAATAAAAATTATCTTTAAAAAAAAAGGAGTTGCAATCCAAACATCTGGCAGGCGCTGGGTTGGAGAACATTAGCATAGACTCATTGCCCCATAGCAATGGATGAATGTGTCAAAAATACAACCGCTGGACCACAAACATATTGAGACCATGTTATGCATGGAACAATAATGTTGCTTTCTGACTTTAATTTCATAAGAAGTTAGCTCAGTGGTTCTCAAAGGGTGTGGCGTCCCACACTGGCGTGACAAGTGTGTCAGGAAGATTGAAGGACAGGGCTGGAGGACCATAAAGAAAGGAAGAACAGAGCATTGCAAAGTGCCCTGACAGTGTGTTAGATTAGATGGTTTTGTGGGGGTGGTTTTTTTAGCTGGCTTTCTCTGCTGTGGGAAACTTCTCACAGTTAAACCCCACATTTTGCAAAAGGACAGTGATTTCTGCACACATCACAATGGAAACATATCATTGCAACAGAAGGAGGTTAGCACATTGTTGAATGTGCCTGTTCCCTAGTAACAAGGAATTCTATGATTCCTTTTTGTTAAAGCTGTTTAACTGATGAAAGCTTTTATGGAAACAAGTATTCCCATCTTCCTCTTTCTCACTCCGCTTTAGTCGTGGGAGAATGCAACCATCATCTCTTGCGGATTCACCATAGCCAATCATTTCTCAATTGTCCTTTCTTATTTTGAGAGAGGCATGAGTGAGTGGACCCAGTCAGTGCCGGATTTACATATAAGCTAAACAAGCTATAGCTTAGGGCCCCACTCTCCCCCCCCCATTCACTATTAATATACTTCTTCTTAATTGTATTTCAGTTCAACAATTTGATAAAATACATATTTTGTTATGTGCAAATGGCTTTAGATACCTATTAGGTCCATAAATTACCATATAGCATATACAGTCATACCTCAGGTTGAAGTAGCTTCGGGATGAATATTTTCAGGTTGCGCTCCACGGCGACCTGGAAGTAACGGAGTGCGTTACTTCTGGGTTTCGCTGCTCGCGCATGCACAGATACTCAAAATGACATCACGCACATGCACAGAAGTGGCAAATCGTGACCCGCGCGCACGCAGACGTGGGTTGCGTTCGCTTCAGGATGCGAACGGGGCTCCGGAACGGATCCCATTCGCATCCAGAGGTACCACTGTATTCAACACACACACAAAAAACAGTGACAATTTGTTGTTGACAAAGGACAGCTGGACAAATAAATGGCCCCATTACCTTCAGTAGCTTAGGGCCTCATGAAACCTAAATCTGGCCCTGACAGGAATGTTTAATTAGATTATTCCTCAGTGTAAAGAAGGGGTAGGGAACCTCAGGCTGAATCTGGCCCACCAGACCGTTCTGTCTGGTCCCTGTAACTGTCCTAAGGCCACACCTGTCCTTGTTTTTCCACCACCAGTGTTTTTGCTTGGCTGGAATGCATCCTTAAACTATTTTAATACTTCTTGCTTGTCTGGATGGAAGATAGAAAAGGGGAATGCAGGGCTTGGGGGAATGGATATTTGTAGAAATTAGCCTGCTGTACCACAGTAACATTTACATTTGTTGCTCTCCCAGTTTTTTCCTTGGGAACTGCCCACCCCTGGCATGTGGCCTCTGGAAGGTTGCTTGGAAGAAAATGTGGCCCTCAGGCAGAAAAGTGTTCCTCACACCTGGGACTATACAGTTTCAAATAAAGCGTTTCAAGTGTGTTGTAGTTTGACCATGGGTGGCGCAGGGGGTTAAACCACAGAGCCTAGGACTTGCTAATCAGAAGGTCGGCGGTTCGAATCCCCACGACGGGGTGAGCTCCTGTTGTTCGGTCCCTGCTCCTGCCAACCTAGCAGTTCAAAAGCATGCCAGTGCAAGTAGATAAATAGGTATCACTGCAGCGGGAAGGTAAATGGTGTTTCCGTGTGCTCTGGCTCTCGGCATGGTGTCCCATTCCGCCAGAAGCGGTTTAGTCATGCTGGCCACATGACCCAGAAAGCTATCTGTAGACAAATGCCGGCTCCCTCAGCCTGAAAGCAAGATGAGCGCTGCAACCCCATAGTCATCTTTGGGGTCCTTTACCTTTTGCCTTTACCTGGAGACGCCAGGGTTGAACCTGGGGTTCTCAACATACAGATGCTCTTTCACTGAGCTATGCCCTTCCCTAATAATAATAATAATAATAATAATAATAATAATAATAATAATAATAAATTTTATTTATACCCCAGCCAAGACCGGGTTCAGGGCGGCTAACAACCGATATAAAAACAAATTGATCGAAATACAACTTAAAAAACAAGATTAAAATACAGCATTAAAACATTAAAATGCAGCCTCATTTCAATGGAAACTCAAATCAAAACGTTTTTTTGGGGGGGATGAAAACGTCCAGTCTTCACCATCTTCAGACTGTAAAGTTGCCCTTAATTTGTTTCAAGTCCCAACACACTTCAAGGAATGATCCAGACCTGTGTGGCTCTGGATTAACTCAATATGGGTCATGCATCTCTGAACTGGGAAGGGCTTATCATTTCTCATGCCCCAGCCCGCAATCAAATGCTCGCTCCATCCCTCCTTTGGGGGGCATGGTTAAAACCATAAAACAATTGCAATTCTCATGAATGTACTTTAGTCTATCTTCACATCTAAGCCAGGCTTGCAGGCTCATTTAATCACGGGATCAACATGAGTCTTAAATCAAAGAGCTCCGATTTATCTGGACTGGACTGCAAGAAAGGGAGGCTTGCTGCTTCAAACAAAATTGCTCTGTGAGATTTTAGATTTCATTCTTCCATCAAGGGGGGGGGGAAAAGTAATTTCCTTGATGTCTCTTTCCTTTTTCTCTCCCCTCACCCTGATCTTTGATTTATGTTCTGTCTTTTAATATGATCTGACCTACTCAGCACCCTTTCTCGCTGGCATTTGTTCATCTTTGGTTTCGGCTGCTGCATATTGCAATTTCAGATGCTTGTCCTTTTGCTGATTTGAATCAGCACTGTTGCCATTAACATGAATAGTTCAATGCCACTTTTGCAACAACCAAAGACATATCTTTTTGTGGCTAGCAGTCCCGCTTTCCTTAGCAGGAAGTTCCAAGGTAGCGCCTTGAGAGGAGAGGTCATGGGAGATAAGGCTTATCCTTCCATCCCTATCACTTCTGGATTGGTATGGTAGAATGCAGGGAGCCTAGCGGTAAATGGAGTAGCCATGGGTAGATGTTGTTGTTGTTTAGTCGTGTCTGACTCTTCGTGATCCCATGGACCAGAGCGCGCCAGGCCCTCCTGTCTTCCACTGCCGCCCCCAGTTTGGTCAAACTCATGCTGGTAGCTTTGAGAACACTGTCCAACCATCTCGTCCTCTGTCGTCCCCTTCTCCTTGCGCCCTCAATCTTTCCCAACATCAGGGTCTTTTCCAGGGAGTCTTCTCTTCTCATGAGGTGGCCAAAGTTTTGGAGCCTCAGCTTCAGGATCTGTCCTTCCAGTGAGCACTCAGGGCTGATTTCCTTCAGAATGGATAGGTTTGATCTTCTTGCAGTCCATGGGACTTCAAGAGTCTCCTCCAGCACCATAATTCAAAAGCATCAATTCTTCAGCGATCAGCCTTCTTTATGGTCCAGCTCTCACTTCCATACATCACTACTGGGAAAACCATAGCTTTAACTATACGGACCTTTGTTGGCAAGGTGATGTCTCTGCTTTTTAAGATGCTGTCTAGGTTTGTCATCGCTTTTCTCCCAAGAAGCAGGCGTCTTAATTTTGTGACTGCTGTCACCATCTGCAGTGATCATGGAGCTCAAGAAAGTAAAACCTCTCACTGCCTCCATTTCTTCTCCTTCTATTTGCCAGGAGGTGATGGGACCAGTGGCCATGATCTTAGTTTTTTTGATGTTGAGCTTTAGACCATATTTTGCGCTCTCCTCTTTCACCCTCATTAAAAGGTTCTTTAATTCCTCCTCACTTTCTGCCATTAAAGTTGTGTCATCTGCATATCTGAGGTTGTTGATATTTCTTCTGGCAATCTTAATTTTGGCTTGGATGGGTAGATGTTGTTTAGTCGTTTAGTCATGTCCGACTCTTCATGACCCCATGGACCAGAGCACGCCAGGATGGGTAGATAGAGCCATGGGTAGATAGAGCCAGCCAATTCTAATTTCATCCCCATCCTCTTGTCTGCTGAGTTCTAAAAGGGGCAACAATGAGACTAAGAAAAAAGTTGACAGGTCACCCCCTGGATTGGTTTGTAAGCAAGGCTGAGGTTGTCCCCTATTTGCTCTAATGGACCAACCTTCACTGCTTGTTTAGCTTCAGCAAGGTGGATGCATCATGAGTCTTCAGACCGTAAGCCTAAAGAAAGTTCAAACAGAACATTAATACATAAAGAACATTCTGATGCCTTATTACTTGCCATTAAGGCATCACTAGCTCCTTTTTGAGAAATAATCTAGAAACCTACAGAAGATCTTTCCCCTGCTGCATTAGACTAAGATGGCACGTAATGATATATATACTGCATAAAGGTAAAGGTAAAGGGACCCCTGACCATTAGGTCCAGTCGTGGCCAACTCTGGAGTTGTGGCGCTCATCTCGCTTTCTTGGCTGAGGGAGCCGGTGTACAGCTTCCATGTCATGTGGCCAGCATGACCAAGCCGCTTCTGGCAAACCAGAGCAGTGCACGGAAACGCTGTTTACCTTCCCGCCAGAGCGGTACCTATTTATCTATTTGCACTTTGATGTGCTTTTGAACTGCTAGGTTGGCAGGAACAGGGACCGAGCAACGGGAGCTCACCCCGTCGCGGGGATTCAAACCGCTGACCTTCTGATCGGCAAGCCCTAGGCTCTGTGGTTTAACCCACAGCGCCACCCGTGTCCCTTATATATACTGCATACACTCCTGTAATTAATAATTAGATCAATATTTTTTTCTTACTATAGACTTGGACATACATACTTTTTGCATCAGTTCAGTCCATGCATTTAAAGCATGGTGGTACCACTTTAAACAGTCTTGGTTTCAGCCAAAGAGTCTTGGGATCTTCAGCAGTGGTGTCACGGGACCCTGCCTGTTCCTCAAGATCCCCAATCTGTGTGGTGTCTGGTTCATCCTCCAAGGACTCAGTGTCTGGAACCAGATCAGGGCTCGGAATGACACCAACTTCTGTTCTCTGCGGCCATCAGCCATGTGGTCCGAGGCTGATGGAGGCTGGAGTCCAAATTGGAAACAGAATTGCTAGATCCAAAAATCAAGAATTTGTCAAGAATGTATAACTTGCTGTTGAAATGGAACACTCAGGATGAAATGGTGAAATCTGCTATGATTAAATGGGCACAAGATGTTGGACATAACATAATGATGGCTGACTGGGAACAGTTATGGACCACAGGTATGAAATTCACGGCATGTAATGCCTTAAGAGAAAATTTAATGAAAATGATTTATAGGTGGTACATGACACCAGTCAAGCTTGCAAAAATTTACCATTTGCCCGACAATAAATGTTGGAAATGTAATGAGACTGAAGGTACATTCTTTCACCTTTGGTGGACATGCCCAAGGATTAAGACATTCTGGGAGATGATTTATAACGAAATGAAAAAGATATTTAAATATACTTTCCTGAAGAAACCAGAGGCCTTTCTCCTGGGCATGGTCGGCCAAATGGTGCCAAAGAAGGATAGAACTTTTTTTATGTATGCAACAACAGCAGCAAGAATACTTATTGCAAAGTATTGGAAGACACAAGATTTACCCACCCGGGAAGAATGGCAGATGAAGTTGATGGACTATATGGAACTGGCGGAAATGACTGGCAGAATCCGAGACCAGGGAGAAGAGTCGGTGGAAGAAGATTGGAAAAAGTTTAAAGACTATTTACAGAAATACTGTAAAATTAATGAACGTTAGAAAAATGTTGGAATGAAGTTATATGGCTTTAGTAGAAATGTTATAAGGAACTAAGTATAAATAGATTAATAGAGTATTAAAGGAAAAAATAAGGTTAGAATGTGTCAAGATAATTATAGGATAGAAAACAGAGGAAGGTGGAAAGGAATTGCTGAAACAATTAACAGAAGTGGAATACAAAAAGGGAGGTGTGAGGAGGTCATTGAAATAAGTGAATGAAAGATAAGATATTGAAATTGTTTGATGTGTTTTAAACGGTTTTTGTTTTGTTTTGTTAGTTTAATGTGTTAGTGTTATGTAGTGTCTTTGTATTGTATTGTATTGTCTTTTTTTTGGTGTTTAAATTGTTGGAAAAGTAATAAATATTATTTTTTTTTAAAAAAAGAGGCTGGAGTCCAACAAGTCACAGGTTGGGTAAGGCTGGTTGAGGACTTTCAGTGCCCAAACCAACACTTTAAACTGGCTGCTGTCACAAGGAGGTAGTGTGAATGATGCACAGAACAGGTGCAATGTGATCTGATTTTTTTGGCACTGTGCAAATAGTCCTGCACCTGCTTTGTGGGGCAGCAGTGAACTCGTACTTGTTAAACCCACACTCTGGTTGGCCATGAGACAGTATAGATATGCACAGAGCCCCAGAAATTTGCTAGAGCAAGAGCTTTCCTTAATTGCCCTCACCAGCTTTCTCTATCCTTTTCACTTTGGTTCAGGACAAAAAAAAGATCATGCCTCATTCTACATTTTCTCCCCAGTGGATCAGAGGGGCAGAGGGAGGGAGGGACGGAGGGAAAGAATACAAGATGGAACGCTGACACCAGGATAAGAATGTGTCAAGCAAGCACTTTAGTGAATTTAAGAAAACGCTTACGCCATTAGGAAATGCTTCAGCTCGTGGTTCTCCTGTATACACAAATTGGCTCTAGCAATTAGAAGGGAACCTGAGCATGGGGAAAGTGCCTTTAAGTTCCCACTGGGTAACCATAGCCAACAGGGATTGTGGGCAAAGCTTCTAGGACAGAAGGCATGTCTTCCCGCTTCTTCCTATTTAGAAACCAGCCTCTCCTATCCAGTGGTGCAGTTAGGTAACTTTTAGACCATGGCACAGCAACCAGTGGCCCTTCAGCTGTTGCTGGACTCCAACTCCCATCAGCCTCGACCAACACAACCATTGGGATGATGGGACTTGGAGTCTGAAAATAGCTGGAGGGCCACAGGTTCCCCAGCCCTGCCACACACCGTTCAAGTTAATGTGAGGCGAGAGCGAGAAAAATAAAGTTTTCCCCATCATCACAAATCATTCTCTTACGTTTCATTTTTAATAACCCAAAATCTCTCTCTAGGCAAAATATGAGACTTTGCAGCCTTGGCAATGCACATCGGCAAAATCCTCCTCATTATTCTTCTAAGAATCAGCAGCCACCATAGGTAATTAGGAAGGGAATGGAAGAGCAGTTTCTGACGTGAATGTTTGTCATGCAGCCACAGAAGCACAATGACACCAGAAGTACATGGCAGTGTGTGTGTGTTTTATTTATTTATTGCTCCACCACTCCCACCCTTCTGACTGTTTGTGCTAGGACTGGAGGAGCAAAATCTCTGTGCTGAGCACATTAGGGTGTGCACCCCACCCTTGGAATTACTACTACTATTATTATTTTCAACAAAGGAAGGAAGGAAGGAAGGAAGGAAGGAAGGAAGGAAGGAAGGAAGGAAGGAGGGAAATGACAAGACAAACAAATAAGGACAAGGAAAAGGCAAGGAGGCAAAAAGCTAACAAAACAATTGCAACAAGAGTGGCCAAGAAGACGAAACAAGAGATTCTCCCTGCAGAGCAAAAGACCCATGCCAAGCTGACCAGGGGCCAGGGAGTTTTGTAGGACCAAGGGCAGGCTAGATCCTCCTCCTCCTTGCTTGTGTGCTATGAAAGCAGTTGCTCATCTCTACAGATCTCTCTCCAGAAAGGGTGGGCAAGCAGAGCTCAGATAGAGGCCAAACCATGACACAGAGGCAGCTGCAGGCAGAAGAAAAAGGCTGTAATGGACCTGCAGCTTCTGCTTGCAACGGTGGGGTGATGGGCTCCAGCGGCAGCAGCAAGGGTGGAGGTGGGAGTTACTGCCGCTGCTGCAGCCAATCACTGTGCAGCTTCTTCCAGAAACAGAGGTTCCACTGCAAATCCATCACAACCTTTTAATCCTGCTTGTGCCCCTCTCTGTCTGCTTCTCTCCTCCTCCCTTCCACCTTTGTCTCTCCGCTCTGCTATTTCCTTGCAGGTTGAGGCAGCTGAGAAAGCTGGATTGCTGCTCCACACACTCTCCTCCTCACCACATTCCCCAGTTTTTAAAACATTAGGCTATGTCTGGGCACATCTAGCACACATGCCTATGGCTGAGTAAAAGCAAAGTCCACTCTGTTAAGAGATGAATATTGGGGAAGGAGCTAAGCCATATGTTCTAGCTCTCTCTCTTTTTTTTAACATGGGTTGTTCAAAGCTTCTGGTTGCTCCCAAAGCATGGGGGATACGTGGTGGTCAAGGAAGGAGGCAGTTGCCCTCTGGATGAACCATAATCTCCATATTCCCAGCTAAAAAAATAAATAAATAGAGCATGATTCTAGCATTTGTAGAACCTAACATATGAGGTGTCAGGGAACTGACATCGGAGCAGAGGGGAGAGGCGGTGCTTCCCGATTCTGCGGAAGAGGGAACGAGTAAGGGTAGAGAGAGAAAGTCATCTGGGGAAGAATGTTCCGGTGACACCAGGAAGAAGGAGGAGGGAGGCAGCACCTCGGAGGAGAGGCTCCGGGATGCTGGCACTGAAGGGAGTGAAGAGAGCGGAGGGGCACCTCTGGGCACGCCCACTCTGCGCAGAAGGGTTACGCGCAGAGAGGCGAGGCGAAGGGTGTCAGTCAAGGAGCTTTTATGTTGGAGGAAATTTAGGAAACACCCACTCACGGATTCGTCCAGCGACTGAGCAGCACCAGCACCTCGGCTGCTCAGTCAGGGAAAGACACCACCAACTTCTAAGCAGTTTGGAACAGCTGGAGGTTTACACACAAGCAACCCCATTTCCCGTGACATGAGGCAAAATGTAAAGGGACTATTCTTTTGTTTTTGTTTTGTTTGTTTGTTTGTGAGAAATTAGTGTGCTTTTGTTTCTGCATTTTACTCTCCCACTCCACCCCAGAAAAAAATTGTACAGATGCACATGCCCCAAAGGCAAAAATAAGAGACAATATTCCTTCTGTAGTAGCAGCACCCAGGCACAAGAGGAAGCTGATGAGAGGCGTTGGGGAAACACCAGATTTAATCCCTTAAAGGGTCTGTGAAACAGCCCATTCAGGGCCGTGTGCTTCCAGTGGCTGTGAAACACTGAGTGACTGTTTTATTTGGGGGTGAGGGGAAAGGGATGGTAAATGACTGTAGCTGGGATCCTGAACATGGTGCCCTCCATATTGCAATGTTGGTGGGGCTGGCGGGTGGGCAGAGTTTGATTCAGCTTGTGTTTAAAGGGAAACCCACCTAATCTCCCTTTCCAAAACAAGACACAAACCTAAACGCAGCTGTGCTCCAAATCTTGCAATGCAATTCTCCACCGAAGCAAATGCATATGTGAAAATAGCATACAAAAATGTGTTGTATTAGGGGGAAATGGCTTTTTCGAAAATGTGTATATGAGGGGAAACTGCATATAAAAGGGGGGAATTCACATGGAAATGCTGATGGACCTGCCCAAGGGTTTCTTTATTTTTTAAAGAAGCAGACTGATGTGGAAATGTGGGGAGCTGAACGCAAGAAATGGAGAGAAACCGAAATTGACAGGTTTGCTTGTCCCTGCCTGTTGGTATAATGATTTACCACAGACAGGGACCAGGAAATATAGATGGTCCCTGGCCAAGAGGATTGGCTGCAGCATGCTGAAATGTTGGGGATTTATGCAAAACGTGCAGCTGGTTTACTCACTTGCTCTTCCCAAGCAGCTGTTCTGAGACACCCCTGCAGTAATAAATCTCGGCACCCGTGGCAGCGGCAGCAAGTTGCCTTCTTTCCCCCTCCACTATGGAGTAGGGCTCCCTTTCCTATTGAGGAAATCTGATGCACTGTGCCGCTTATGAAAATAGGCCCTAATGCATGGGTAGGCAAACTAAGGTCCCGGGGGCTGGATCCGGTCCAATTGCCTTCTAAATCCGGCCCATGGATGGTCCAGGAATCAGCGTGTTTTTACATGAGTAGAATGTGTGCTTTTATTTAAAATGCATCTCTGGGTTATTTGTGGGGCATAGGAATTCATCCTTTTTTCTTCTTCTCCAAAATATAGTCCAGCCCCCCACAAGGTCTGGGGGACAGTGGACCGGCCCCCTGCTGAAAAAGTTTGCTGACTCCTGCCCTACTGGAATGACTCCATACATGCCTGATTAATGCAGACCTTAAGCAGAGCTACCAATGGACCCACGGTCCACTGCTTCCTTAAGATCTTTGCTGGATTGGAGCCACCGTGCCCCTCCAGTTTTTCGCATTTGTATCTCCCTGTGGCATTGCCACTCTTATTTGTTAAATTTAGGCTCATTTTTCATGATGTGTGTGCATGTGTTTGCATACTCTCCAACATTTTCCCAAGGAAAATAGGAGAGTCCTATTCCATAACAGTAACAACAATAATTTTATTATTTATACCCCATCCATCTGACTGGGTTGCCCCAGCCACTCTGCCCAGCTTCCAATATATAGAAAAACTCATTCATTCATTCATTGTTTTATATACCACCCTATACCCGGTGGTCTCAGGGTAGTTCACATAAAAAGGTTACAGTATATAAAATAAAAATAAAAGCAATAACCCAATAATACCCCCCTCCCCCAAAAGCCACATTTTTAAAGGGTATGGGATGTCGATCAGGTCAACCAAAGGCCTGGTTAAAAAGGAATGTTTTTGCCTGGCGCCTAAAGGTGTGTAATGAAGGCGCCAGGCAAACTTCCCTGGGGAGAGCATTCCGCAAACAGGGAGCAGTTGCAGAGAAGGCCCCGTTCTCGTGTTGCCCCACATGGATCACACTCGCAACCCGAGGTTACACTGTATTTTTAATGAAATTTGTGAAAAACTACTCTTCCCACTTAGGCTGCCATACTGTTTTACCCATGATTTGTTAATTATTCTACATGATTTGTGCTGCATTTGTTCTATCATGCTATTGTTATTTATTTTTGTAAACCTCTTCAGGCTTCGTTTGAATGTAAAGCAGCATAGAAATATAATTGTAAATCAAATTGAATAAAAACTTAGTTAATGAAAATATTTTAGCTCCACTAACCAAACTGACTAGTTGGCAGCACATTGCACATTGCTGTCGTTCTTACTCCTTCTGCCGCCAGTTATTTCAAGAGGGATTGTGCAGAGGGATTGGGGGCAACATGTCTGAATCATTCAGCCAGGGGTGGCAAATCTTTATTTTTTATATATATAAATTTTTTTATTGATTTTACAAAATTTTTAAAACAATACAAACATATAAAAAGACATACACACACGTATAGTTTCATAACCTTTTTTTCATAAACCATGTTTCTCAGACTCCCCCATACCTCCCCTTTCTGCATCCCAATGTCCAAAAGTTTTTAGCAACTCTAAATATTTCTGTCAGTCCTCTGTCCTCTTAATCTTTCCTTTAGTCTAGTCTTATATCGCTGTAACCCTTTCTTACTCAAAACCTCGACATTCTAACATTCAACAAGTTTATAATAGTCCTTAAGGTAGATTTTAAATTTCTTCCATTCTTCTTCCGCCGTCTCCTTTCCCTGGTCGCGGATTCTGCCGGTCATCTCGGCTAATGTCATATAGTCCATCACTTTCATCTGCCATTCTTCCAGGGTGGGTAGATCTTGTGTCTTCCAATACTTTGCGATGAGTATTCTTGCTGCTGTTGTAGCATACATAAAGAAAGTTCTGTCCTTCTTTGACACCAATTGGCTGACAATGCCCAAGAGAAAGGCCTCTGGTTTTTTTGGGAAAGTACATTTAAGTACCTTTTTCATTTCATTATATATCATTTCCCAGAAAGCCTTAATCTTCGGGCATGTCCACCAAAGGTGATAGAAAGTACCTTCAGTTTCTTTACATTTCCAACACTTATTATCAGGCAAATGGTAGATTTTTGCTAGCTTGACTGGGGTCATGTACCACCTGTAAATCATTTTCATAATATTTTCCTTTAAGGCATTACATGCCGTGAATTTAATACCGGTGTTCCACAACCATTCCCAGTCAGCAAACATAATGTTATGGCCAATGTCCTGTGCCCAGGGGTGGCAAATCTTTAGCCCTCCAGATGTTGCTAGTTTCCAACGCTCATCAGGCCCAGCCATCAGGGCCAGTAGGCAAGGATGATGGAGTCCGGAAGGCCACAGGTCTTCTGTTCTTCCATCACGCCTCTCACCTTGGAGATCAACCTGTGAACTGATGAAGCTACTTTAACAAATTCGTTCCATTTAATGAAGCCCAAGCTGATGGATAATATTCAAATTCGTTCTGACAGCAGGCGATTGGGGGAGAAGCACAAACAGATGAATTGTGTGAGCTGCATGAAGCACCGAAAAAAAGATGAGCTTCAATTGCAGTTACAAATATTTTTGTTATTACAGTTCCTTTATCATGCCAGTGCAATATTGCCTGTCCACAAGTTCATTTAATTATGCAAGACATTTTAAATTAGGATTTCTTTAAAGCATGATGAAGTTAAGGCAGGCTATTTTCTTGCTTTTGAGATCCCAGCACCTTGGAGCCAGTTCCCTCAGGGTTTTGTTTGCACAAACATGTTCTATAGCAGGGGCAGGGAACTTGTGGCCCTCCAAGGCTAGTAAAAGCTAGCATGATAAAAGTGTATGCAATCATACATGTGGATTGTTGGCATCCCATCTGTCTCGAGAGACAGTGGAGTGTATCTCTGGGGGGTAAAGTCAAACTGCTGCGTTAGCAACACTGAAGTGACCCTCCCAGAGTGAAAGCTTGGGCAGTGTGCATGGAGATTCTGGACTGCCCAGACAACAAGATCCCTCCTCCCTGGCCTTACTGTGGTCCAAAGGCAAGCAGAACAATATGTTGGGCACCAGCTTGATTGCAGGAGTTGCCGAAAGGAGGTGTACAAGGCGTCATCCAACTGTCTTAGGGACTCTACTCCAGATATGTATACAGTTTACTCCTTAGACTTTTCTTCTCCTGAAAATATCCCACAAGGTAGAGGAGTTCAGGAGCAGAGTTTTATTTTCCTGAATGAGTTATCTTCCCAGGTGGACAAGCTCCACCTGCCCCTCACTTCCCTCTACAGAAAACATGCAGAAAACACCTTCTGGTCCAGACGGTCCGTAGGACACACTCTTGGTCTTCACATACAGGGGAAGTCCCTAACTCACCTAGGGTATGAGACCCATCGGCTACCCTCACCTGGTTTAGCCACCCAGTTGAAGCCATTTCCTGGGCTGTGGTTGCTGTTGCATGCTGACAGGGAGTCACAGGTGAGAGCTGAGTGCAGGGTGGGGACCAAAGGTGGACAAACTACCCCCAAAGGAGCACGAGGTGTCATCCACCAGAGGTACTGGCCCTCCCCTAACACCCCATATACCCCAAGTGGATAGAGGAACATTTTTCTCCATCTCTCATAACACTATGGCTCAGGGACAGCCCATGGACCTGGCTGTTGGAGGATTCAGGACAGACAAAAGAAAGGACTTCTTTATTCAATGCATGGAACTTGCTCCCATAGATGGCCACCAACATGGATGGCTTTAAAAGAAGATTAGACAAATCCATGGAGGGCAATGCTATCAGGGGCTGCCAATCCTGTTGTCTGTGTTCTGCTTCCACAGACAGGTGATTTGCTGATGAATACCAGTTGCTGGAGGGGACAGTTCTGTTGTTCACAGATTCTGTTTGTGCCTTTCCTATGAGCATCTGCTCAGTCACTGTGAGAAAAGGATTACATGAGCCTTTGGCCTGATCCCACAGGGCTCTCCTTATGTTCCTATGGGAGACATTCTCATGATGTATCCAAGGAACCTGAAGGCAGACTCCTGATACCTTACTGTGGTGAACCTGTGATCCTCCACATGCTTCTGGACTCAAATTTCCACCCCCCCTGTGCTGTCTGGGTCTGATGGGTATCATTGTCCCTCAACTCTGTCTTATTCTCTACTCCCCTGAAGCAGCCAAAGGGAGCTATTGGCTCCATTCTTGCTATACTACAGCACCACCCAGGTGGTGGCCAGAGATGGCCCAGGTAGGCTTTGAAAGCAAACCTGGTCCTTCTGAAGAACCTGGGACCTTCTGCATGCAAAGCATGTCCTCAACCATTGCAGTAGGAACATAGGAATCTGCCTTATACTGAATCAGACCATTAGTCCATCTAGCTCAGGATTGTGTGCACTGACCAGCAGTGTCTCTCTGGGGCTTCAGATGGGGGTCACCCCCAGCCCTACCTGGAGATGTTGAAAGTAAAATCTGGACCCATCGGTGTGCAAAGCAGATGCTCTACCACTGAGCTACAACAGTTCTTCAACTACAGTCCTTTTCTCTAATATAACTATTTTTTCAGGCTTTGCTCCTCCCTTAGAGCAAAGTGTTAGACTGAAAGGTTCTCCAGAGATTACACTGCCTTGTGGAAATCTCACGGCCTGTTTGCATGCACCAGATTGCATCTTCTGCATCTGGCTATCCTTCAAACAGACACTTGTTGTCCTCAGGATTTTATGTGTTGCCTGTCTTGGACCATGCTGCCTGGCTGCCATCCTGACACATCCCTGGCTAGGGATGGCTAAGAGGTCCCCCCCCCCCGCATTTTTAAGCCAGTTGACGTAATTCACATCTGACAGGTGGCACACTTCTCTGTTCTTGATGAAGCTTTCAATTCCAAAAGTCTCTCTGTGTGTCTGCCCACAACCATGTATGTTACTTAGAGATAATGTATGCAAAACTGCAAGTTGGGGTGTGTGTGTTGCAAAATGTGTATTTTAGAGAGAAATGCATACAATGTCAATGAATTTTTTGATATTGATATAGAACATGGGATAGAATGTACTTATGACTGAATGATGCAACATGGTCTGGAATTAGATTGATACACCTGTGTCTATACCTGGACTGCAACAGAGCATTTCCCTGCCTCTCCCACTACCCCCCATCCCCACAGTGAGGCATCTGAATATAGACTGCATTTTTAATCAAGGCTTATATTGGCTTATATCTTGATCAGGTTCCTAAATTAAATGGGCTTAGATTTTCAAAAGTTTCATGCCAGGCAGAAGACCAACTGCCTAAGTACTTTGGCAAGATGTTTATCCTCCTGGACAAGGGGGCCCCCTTGATTTATAGCAGAAAACAATTCTCAAAGTCGTAAAAGCTGGAATTACAGGCTGAAGACCAAGGTTACACAGACCCTACATAATTAGGAATGGGTAAATAGTAAAATAAAACCGTTAAACTTGAGCCACAGGACAAAAGGCCAAGAGCACATGGAAAACAAAGCAACTGGCTGGAGAAGGGGGGGAGTGTAAACAGGGGAAGAGGCTTTTTCCCTATTTTATTTTGAGGTTGTAAACTGTTCCTTCCTTTTTACTTTGAGGAAGTTTATCCTTCTAAAAAGCTATCTATGATAATGTATGAAATATACTAGCTTAAATATAATTATGCAAAGGATCTAGAAAGAAAGAAATGTTAAATTCTTATTTCATAGAGTCATATTGCTGTAGGAGACCAGGGGGGCAGATGAGCCTAGCCCCCTGCCAGACAAGGAGACGCCATCCAAGCAGTCTTGATATATAGCTGTCAGGCCTTTGTTTAAAGACCTCCAAAAGGAGATATTTCATTGATGATGCATGAGAATATGAACCCAAGGTCTCTGACATCTGTTCAAGATAAAATTTTAAAATTATTAACCATCTGTTTTGGAGGGCAAGGAAGGCAAGAGGTGAGCTGGTAATTAAGATTCCTTGTTGAGACACATGTAAGATATATTACTACTTATTTGTCATTTATAGATGTAACAATATATAGCTCTTTGTGTTCCATATAAGGACAGGAGGATATGGGTGTATCTTTTAGGATTGGTTATAGCAATCAGCCAATAGGAAATCCAACCAGGCTGATTGGACAGAGGCAGCCAAAGGAGGAGCAAAGGGGGCTGGATTAAGGGAATATAAGTGCTGGCCATAATGGCAGGAGGCAGGCCAGAGCTTGGTAACCATATACCACTGTGCCTCTCATTTATTTGTCTGACAAATAAATTATTATTTTAATTTCTCTGTTGCTGCGTTGAATATTTCATTCCAGCTAAGCGTTAACCACAAGCAGGGTGCTACAACAGCTTCCTTCTTTCTCTGTTTAAAATGTATTTGGGGCAAAAATAAAAAAGCCCCACTCCTTTCTTCTTTTTCTTCTTCTTCTTCCAAAGTTGGCAATATTCCCCTAAGCCATCTGCATTGCTCTCTCTTGCTCTTCTATCAGTTGGCGATGTTTGCCCTTAGTAGATGGTACCATCACAAACATTGCAAAATCTGATTGGCATTGTGACATTTTCTCATTTGCTACATGTCCCTGGGATTTCCTATGTGACTCATTCTGGAAGAGGAAGGTGTGGGGGAAGTTACAGTAGGGCAGGCCTGGCCAAACTTGGCCCTCCAGCTGCTTTGGGACTACAATTCCCATCATCCCTGACCACTTGTCCTGTTAGCTAGGGATGATGGGAGCTGTAGTCCCAAAACAGCTGGAGGGCCAGGTTTGGCCACGCCTGCAGTAGGGGAAACAAAAGCAACAATCAGGATAACGGTGTGTTCGCCGAATATCTATATTGCTACAATTAAAGTGTGTGTGTTTTGTCGGTGAAGAAATGGACTATTTTCCACCAGAAAATTTAAATGGGAGAGTATTTGGCACATTTTTAAAAAAGTAAATACTTAAAAAGTAGTGGCAGAAAAAGAGATATACCTGTAGCTATGCAGATATACCTGTAGCTATGCACCAATTCAGGCACGGTCTTGAGTAAGTTCTCCACCTGCACGAACAATTTATCTCTCCTGACCTTGTACAACATATGCTTGTTTAATTAACTGGGAAGGTGAGTTTAAAGCTCAGCTGTGACACAATATTCCACCCCTCTCTCTTTCACACACACACACACATAGAATCCCAAGGCTCATCCAAGCTCAGACAGTCTGCATTTGTTAAGCCTAGTGACACCTACAAATAAATTAACTTCTCTCAGAGTGAGCTGTGCATATATTAGCTCATTCAGCGCAGATTCTAAATCTCCAAGATCAGAAGCCTCCAAAGAGCTCTCAAAGGGTTGTCGGTGAGATGAAGGATATACTGCAGCTGCTTATGTTCAAGATTTTCTTGTTCTTCCTCACAGCTGAAGCAGCACGTTATTGTCTTGAAGGCTGCTGTGTGAAAGGTACTGTATTTACAATTATTGTGATCACCAAAATGAGCAGTTTTACAGATCAGGGACAGCCCACTGGCCCACCTCAGCACCCTGCTAAGGTGACCTTACTAAATTTGAATCAAGGGGTGCTAAAATGTTGTCCACCATTTTTATTTTGAGAAGAAATCCACGCATGCTGATCAGGTACCCATGGAGACCAATGAAAGCCGTTGCTTGCAGCACCATGGATGGATCCAAATGAGGTCCTCCTCCAACCTACCCTTCCCAGACTCAACCCCCTCAGCCAAAAGATTGTGGTTCTTAAAGGGCTAGTCCCCCTGACCCAAAGATGACCACATCTTCCTCTTTCTGTGGCCTCCAACCTGGTGCCTCTTTGCACTGTTGTAGAGCTGTTGTCATAGTTTCCAGAAAGGCATGGTCTTGAAATACTGCTGAGGGCTGGATCAAGACGGCTGCATTCAGCTTGTGGGTTCGAGGTTCCCCTACTATGACTTGACACTTTCCCCAGCTACCATTTCAGTGCTCCAAATACACTCCAAGTGGATTTACTGGCCCCTAACCCAGGGACTGCGGGTGGTGCTGTGGGTTAAACCACAGACCCTAGGACTTGCCGATCAGAAGGTCGGCGGTTCGAATCCCCACAATGGGGTGAGCTCCCATTGCTCGGTCCCTGCTCCTGCTAACCTAGCAGTTCGAAAGCACATCAAGTGCAAGTAGATAAATAGGTACCGCTCCAGCGGGAAGGTAAACGGTGTTTCCATGTGCTGCTCTGGTTCGCCAGAAGCAGCTTAGTCATGCTGGCCACATGACCCGGAAGCTGTATGCCAGCTCCCTCGGCCAATAAAGCAAGATGAGTGCTGCAACCCCAGAGTCGGTCACGACTGGACCTAATGGTCAGGGGTCCCTTTACCTTTAACCCAGGGATTGAATTGAAAGGTTACATTTGCACACACCTTTGGAAACCTGCTGGGGAAAAGCTATGGGGAAGGTGCAATTTAGGGGCAAGGAAAAAGGATTATCACTTCTCCATTTCTATTCATATCAATTTTGCTAGCGTAGCTTTGCATGGAAGAGCAAGCTTTTTAATTAAAAAGCTCTCCAGTTTTGGGGTGCAACACACTTCAGGCATCTACCAAAGGGGGATGCATAAGGGCACTGTCCTTTGGGGACATGCAAGAATGTTTGGAAATAGTTGAGAGAATAATAGCTGCTTAGCTAGTCTTACACTTGCTTGCATGTGAGATGAGCCCTTAGAGTACATCTGCCTCAAATTCCTACTTTCTCAGCTCAGTGCTTTCAACAGCAATTCCATAGTCATTTACCAGGGACTAAGAGACTTACCCCAAAGAATCCTGGGAATTGTAGGAAAAAACCCTCTTGATTTGATTGCATGAGCAACTGTGGAACAAGCAGCTTGGAATGCTATGGACTCCCTTTCATTTATAAGAGAATGAAATGCAGAAAGTGAAGGGTCAAACTAAATCGAATCAATTTGACACGACCTAACTAGTTTCCAGGCCTAACTTTCCTAAATACGACTCTTGAGAGTTCATGACTTCCAGCTACCCACACTGAGCTTTGGATGGGCTATATCACATAGTTGTTTTACTTGTTTACAGTATTTCATTTAAATGCGTATCACTTTCCCTTAACCATATACTGCCATAATGACACCTGAGAGATCTGTAACTGTTTTGCTTTTGTTATCCTTTATTGTACAGTGGTACCTTGGGTTACTCAGGACGCGGTGGTGCTGTGGATTAAACCACAGAGCCTAGGACTTGTCGATCAGAAGCTTGGCGGTTCGAATCCCCGCGATGGGGTGAGCTCCTGTTGCTCGATCCCTGCTCCTGCCAACCTAGCAGTTCGAAAGCACATCAAAGTGCAAGTAGATAAATAGGTACCGCTCTGGCGGGAAGGTAAACGGAGTTTCCATGTGCTGCTCTGGTTTGCCAGAAGCGGCTTAGTCATGCTGGCCACATGACCTGGAAGCTGTACGCCAGCTCCCTCGGCCAATAAAGCGAGATGAGCACCACAACCCCAGAGTCGGTCACGACTGGACCTAAAGGTCAGAGGTCCCTTTACCTTTACCTACCTCAGGTTAAGAACTTAATTCGTTCTGGAGGTCCGTTCTTAACCTGAAACTGTACTTAACCTGAAGCACCACTTTAGCTAATGGGGCCTCCTGCTGCCGCCGCGCCACCACTGCACAATTTCTGTTCTCATCCTGAAGCAAAGTTCTTAACCCGAGGTAATATTTCTGGGTTAGCAGAGTCTGTAACCTGAAGCATATGTAACCCGAGGTACCAATGTATTGCAATTTGCAATATATATATATATTTTTAATGTGTTGTTGTTTTTTTAAAAGAAGAAGGCTGGATGACCATCCATAAGGGATGCTTGGCAAGGGGGTTTCTGGCCCTGGCAAAGGCTGGCCTAGATGACCTTTGAGGTAGCTTCCAGTTCTATCAAAGTCATGGAGAAGAGAAGACTGAGAGGTGATATGATAGCTGTAATGGGAATTGTAGTTGCTTGTGTGTAAGTCACCGACCTCCCTAAACTGCTTGTTGTTTAAACCTTTCCCTAACTGAAGCACACTCCTGTGCGTCTGCTTCAGTCGCTGGCAGAATCCGTTAGTGGGTGTTTCCTAATTTTTTTCCAACATAAGAATTCCTTGACAGCCAGTCCCTGCCTAGCCTCTCTGCGCGGAAGCCTTCTGCGCAGAGTAGGCGTGCCCAGTGGTGGTCCGGCACTCTCCCCGCTGATCTCACTGGAAGAGTCCCTGAGCCTTCCCTCCAAGGTGCTCTCATTCCTTCCTTCCTTCTTGGTGTCCCCTTGCTTCCCTTCCCCCTCGGAAACCCTCTCTCTCTCCTTGCTGGTTCCCTCTCCTGCACTATCGGGGCGACTTGTCTCTCTGCTGGTCTCCGATGTCAGTTCCCTGACAATAGCCATCTTCAAATATCAGAAGGGCTGTCACTGGGAAGATGAACCAAGCTTGTTTCTGGTGCTCCAGAGGGCAGGGCCCAAACCTATTACCAAAAAGAAGAGTCCAACTAAACAGTAGGGAGAACCTTTGGCTGTAAGAGCTGCTAGACAGTGGAACGGAGTCAGTGCCAGATTTACGTATAAACTAAACAAGCTATAGCTTAGGGCCCCACTCCCTTGCCCCCCCCCAAAGAAAAAAACTGGATGTACATTTCCAAAATATAAGATAAAAAACAAATAAAATAAAACCTACATAGAGCAACAGTGTTTTGTGTTGTGTAGGCTCCTATGATGTACGTAATGGGCGGCGCCTGCTAGCCTGCTTCCTAAAATCTCACTGGTTTGCTCATTTCTATATAGAGTGGTACCTTGGTTCTCAAATTTAATCCGTTCTTAATTACCATATAGCACATATTCATCGCAAAAACCAGTGACAAATTGTTGTTGACAAAGGACAGCTGCACATATAAAGGGCCCCATTACCTTCAGTAGCTTAGGGCAGTGTTTCCCAACCGGTGTTCCGCGGCACACTAGTGTGCCGCGAGATGTTGCCTGGAGGGAGGCGGGCGAGGGCGTTTGCTTCCCGGAGGACTTGTGGGAAGCCGCCTCTTCCCTGGGCGACGCGCCGCCTCGCGACTCCGGAGTCAGTCCCGAGGGCTCTCGGAGGGACTCGCGAGCGACAGCGCGGCGGCTCCGGGGCGCGCTCAGCCGGGCCGCCGTGCGCCCCCGCTGCAGCTGCCCGGCGTGGAGCGCGACGCGGAGCTGGCCGGGCTTGGAGGCGCCCAGGTAGGGCCGAGCCGGGCGGGGGCAGGGAGGTCTCGGTCTGCTGCAGGCGCAGGAGGGCGAGCGGGAGAGGGGGAGCCGTCGGGTCTCCTGGAAGGAAGCGAGGCGGCCTGGAGGGAGGCGGGCGAGGGCGTTTGCTTCCCGGAGGACTTGTGGGAAGCCGCCCCTTCCCTGGGCGACGCGACGCCTCGCGACTCCGGAGTCAGTCCCGAGGGCTCTCGGAGGGACTCGCGAGCGACGGCGCGGCGGCTCCGGGGCGCGCTCAGCCGGGCCGCCGCGCGCCCCCGCTGCAGCTGCCCGGCGTGGAGCGCGACGCGGAGCCGGCCGGGCTTGGAGGCGCCCAGGTAGGGCCGAGCCGGGCGGGGGCGGGGAGGTCTTGGTCTGCTGCGGGCACAGGAGGGCGAGCGGGCGAGGGGGAGCCGTCGGGTCTCCTGGAAGGAAGCGAGGCGGCGGCTGAGGGGGATGCAGCCCCGTCCCCAGCAACAGGCGCTCCTCGAAGTGAGGCCACAAGTCGGGGCTCGGACAGGGCCTGGAAGCAGCGGCTCCGGCTCTTGGGAGCGGAGAAGGGGACTTCGAAAGCGGCCTGGAGGAGAAAAGCCCCGATGCAGCGAGAGCGGGGAGCGTGCTGCCTTGTCCAGGCCTCCTCGCTTTGTGCCGTCCGCTGCCGGGAGCAGGACACGGGGGCTCCTCGTTCGCATGCTTTCCCGGGTGATCGGTGAGGGTTAGGGTTAGGGTTAGGGTCCCTCAGTCCCTCGCTTTGCTGCCTCCTCCCCCCCACCCCCAAAGCTTGGAGGTTCCCCGGCAAGGGGGAGGGAAAAAAATTGAAAACTTTCACTTTCGTGCGTCCCTCCCGGCGTGACGCTGCGCGCTGACGTCACGGGGCTGTAATGGTGGTGTGCCGCGAGATTTTTTTCATCAAACAAGTGTGCCTTTGCCCAAAAAAGGTTGGGAAACACTGGCTTAGGGCCTCATCAAACCTAAATTTGGCCCTGAACGGATTGCATCAGAACCATGTTTTTAAACAGAGGTTAGATGGCCATCAGTCAGGGATCCTTTAGCTGTCATTCATGCACTGCAGGGAGTCGGACTTGGTATCCCTGGGTCTCCCTTCCAATCCTATGATTCATTTGAGCTTGCTTTTGAAATAACATGTAGGATTGGGTAGACATGGTTAGGATGGTATCAAACTCAGAAGAAATTCTCTGAAATGCAGCTCTTCTGTGATTGGAAGCTGGGCCGCCTGATTTAAGAGGTGGGCAGTGTAAATAATGGTCCCACATCAGACCTGTCAGTAACAGATGGATGTTGTTGCTGCTGTTGTTTTAATCTGGCCCAGGCAGGTGTTTGCTGTAAGGGCGAACAGTATCAGAGGAGCATGTTGCAGATACATTTGAAATCCTCTCTCTTTCTCTGCATTTAGATTAATACTGAAGAGCAAAGAATAGCAATTCTCCTTGCTGCATAATGTATTAAAATGTTTGCTGATGTTGTGTTACATTCCATTCCAAGGGATTCCACTTGTGGCTGGTCCTTCTTCTTCTTCATTTGTAAATGCCCCATTTCCTTATGCACCTCTCCACACCTTTTCGGTTCTAAATGTTACAAATGAGCTGCTCCTTCAGTTTCCTTTTCTTCGTCCCTCACTCCCAAATGTTGAATACATTGCAGCATAATAACCCACAATGGGTAACTCCACCTGGAATACCAGAGGTATAAATCAATATCAGAGGCTGCTGGTATTAATTATTTGAGCAAAGCTTCTCTCACTACCTTGCGGGCTTTCGCTCAGTTACATGGTCTGTGATGTAGAAGAGCTTTGCAGGAAGGTGGAAGTACAAACGATGTATACAAAAGGACAGGTCCTTTTTTAAATTTGCACACCAGCTTGATTAATGTACCTTTGGTTCACACAAAGCTTTAACCTCTGTCATGTTCTAAAAAGTTTAAGAAAAATGTCTAGGCCAGGCAATCGTCAAGCTTTTCATACCTGGGACCTCCTTTGAGTCCAAACATGCCTTCAATGACTCAATTTGCAGATCCTCCAAGTGTCCCTATTTTCAAGGGACAGTCCCAGATTTACAGAAGCCACCCCAGTTTCTGATTTGATCCTGGAATGTCCCACTTTTCCTTAGGATGTCCCTATTTTCACTGGAGAAATGTTGGAGGGTATGGAGTTATTTGACTCCTGAGCCACCTGAAGGCGGACCTACATTGGGAAGGTGGTTTTTAAAAAATGTTTAATGTTGTATTATGTTTTATTATATGTTAGAAGCCACCCAGAGTGGCTGGGGCAACCCAGTCAGATGGGCAGGGTATAAATAGTAGAATTATTATTATGGAATAGGACATCCCTATTTTCATTGGAAAAATGTTGGAGGGTATGCATTTGTAATGCAGCAGTTGCAACTCACCTTAGCTCTGGTGGCAACCTGACCCACTGGTGAGAGACTGATGACCTAGGAGTTAGACTTTCCAGATGTTGTTGGACTCCAACTCCCACCAACACCAGCCAATGGTTAGGGGTGATGGGGGCTGTATTCCAACAGTTTCCAGGCTGCCGTAAGTTCCTCAGCCTTGCCATGGGAAGTCATTTTGTAGCAAGATGTCCCTCACACACCCTGAGCCCAATCTTTACTAAATTGTATTAATCATTTTGTTGTGGCTTGCTTTATTTATGTCACTGTGTTTCATAGTATAGTGATTGTAATGTTTGTCTTTTTAAAATTCTTTTGTGATTGTTGTGGGCTGCTTCCAACATTTATCCTTGGAAAAAATGGAATAGAAATATCAAATCAAATCAGATATAGGGATTCATAGGTCATAAGCAGAACCTATGCCGAAGTCTTCCAGCTTGATTCAAAATGGCACCTGGCACCAAACGTCACCCTATAATCCCATTTCAGGAACCCTTGTGCTGGGTTTCATGATGATAGCCTGAGAGTTGGCCAAAATTAAGCTAACAAATGGGTGGTCATGCCAAAGCCCCATTTCAGTCCACCATCTTGGTTCAAAATGGCGGCTGGCATCCAAACATCGAAGAAGACTGCTGCCCCTGCCTTGGAAATCTGTGCACCAAGTTTTGTGGCTGAACCTATGGAGAACAAATGGGCAATCCATTTCCCAAAATGCATAGCAGGTGCTGGGAGCAATACTTAGTAGATTGCGTTAGGTTACCTAGTGTGTTCTTGGCTGTGCTGACATTTGAGTGAAGGTGGCATTTCCTATCAGAGAGCTTATTCACCACACCAGTTTTCTCCTAGTTATGAAACTTTTCCTGGGGCTGTCTGGTGAAATTGATTAATAGCATGTCTGATGTCAACAAACAAGGACTTTACTAAACAGGTACAGTGGTACCTTGGGTTAAGAACTTAATTCGTTCTGAAGGTCTGTTCTTAACTGAAACTGTTCTTAACCTGAGGTACCACTTTAGCTAATGGGGCCTCCTGCTGCCGCTGCGCAATTTCTGTTCTCACCCTGAAGCAAAGTTCTTAACCCGAGGTACTATTTCTGGATTAGTGGAGTCTGTAACCTGAAGCGTCTGTAACCTGAGGCGTCTGTAACCTGAGGTACCACTACGTTAGAACTCACTCAAGAACTGGCCCAACTGAACATCTTCCAAGATCATAATGACCACTAACATTATACTACAGACAACCAAGCACATTTCACTACCAAGGAAGTGTAATAAATGAATAGAAAGAGAACCTACCCAATTGACACTGACACACCCCCCCCACACTCTACAAAGGAATATAAGCCTTACCACCCCTACCCTTCTCTTCACCCCCTTCTTCCCCAACCTTATACTGTACTCAACACTAAGGTCTCACAACAAATGTAACTGATTTGTAAGAAAGACCATACAATCTGAAAAAACAGACAAGGCATGTACTTTTGTAAACCAAGAAAATCTTTAATAAAAATATATGTACTTATTTAAAAAAAAAAACACAAGCGAAAAAGGAGTTTCTATCTCTTGTGATGGTGTGGAAAATCTTGGGTTTATATTGGGGCAGCATTTGGGGGCGGCTCAGAAATAGATGAGAATATGCCTATTTGCACATTTGAAAGCACGTCAAGTGCAAGTAGATAAATAGGTACCACTCCGGCGGGAAGGTAAACGTTGTTTCCGTGCACTGCTCTGGTTCGCCAGAAGCGGCTTAGTTATGCTGGCCACTTGACCCGGAAGCTGTCTGTGGACAAACACTGGCTCCGTCGGCCTATAGAGCGAGAGGAGCACCGCAACCCCAGAGTCATCCACAACTGGACCTAACGTTCAGGGGTACCTTTACCTTTCTTTATGCCTATCTATGGAGAGACAATGTGCTGTAGTGGTGAAGAGTGGTAGTCTCGTAATCTGGGGAACCTGGTTCGCGTCTCCGCTCCTCCACATGCAGCTGCTGGATGACCTTGGGCCAGTCAAACTTCTTTGAAGTCTCTCAGCCCCACTCACCTCACAGAGTGTTTGTTGTGGGGTAGGAAGGGAAAGGAGAATGTTAGCCGCTTTGAGACTCCTTTGGGTAATGATAAAGCAGGATATCAAGTCCAAACTCTTCTTCTTCTTCTATTTGCAGCAGAATACCAAGCATGTCTAATCAGTGGGGCTTACTCTCAGTTAAGTGGAGTTAGGACTGCAGCCTATATACACAGGATTTCTGTGTAATAAACAGCCCTTTCTTTTATTCCCTTTCCTCTGGGTCATCTCATTTCCAGGCCCTTCCCTCTCACAATTCTCCTCCATCTTTACCCTCTGCTGCTTTAAACCAGAGGCAATATTAGTCTTTGACAAATGTTTTTGACTTTCTGAATCTTAAAAGCAGATCAAAGTTATGGAGATTTAGTAAATACACATAAACTGGCTTCATTTGCACAAATCCTTCTGGCTGCCTGTATTCAGGACATGAATAGGACTAAAGCTTCAACTGCATATTAGCAAGAGGAAAGAGATATTGCAGAGGAAAGAGGAAGCCAAATCTGCTCAAAGTGCAGAGGAGACCTTTGTTTGGAACCTTTTTTAATTTCAGAGAGGAAAGAGGAGGAGGAGGAGGAGGAGGAGAATCCTATTTCTACACAGACTCTTGGGATACAGCAGGGGTGTAGAATATAAGGGGAAGGGAAGCCCTCATAGGTCTCTCTATCTGGCCCCTAAGTCTCTTCCCCTCCCCAGCCAAATGCAAGCATGTGTGCAGGGATTGAGGAACCTGTAGTCCTCCAGATGTTATTGGACTCCTGCTCCCATCACCCCAGCCAGCATGGTCAATGCTCAGGGATGATGGAAGTTGTATTCCATTAACATCTGAAGGGCACCACATTGTCTTCCCTTGCCCTAGGCAGAACAGAGCTCTTGATGCGAAGGAGAAGCTATCTTATCTTTAAAAGACATCTGAAGGCAGCCCTGTTTAGGGAAGTTTTTAATATTTAATGCTGTATTGTTTTTAACACTTGATTGGGAGCCGCCCAGAGTGGCTGGGGAAACTCACCCAGATGGGCGGGGTATAAATAATAATTTATTATTATTAATTATTATCAATTATTATTAATTATTATTATTATTATTGTTGTTGTTGTTGTTATTGTTGTTGTTGTTGTTATTTGAAGCAACTCTACCCACTGATCCTGACCATGAATTCTCTACACCAGAAACATCTGCAGTGGAGGGGTGACCAAGATGATGAAGGTCCTGGAAACCAAATCTTCTGAGGAATGGTTGAGGGAGTTGGGTATGCTTAGTTTGAAGAAGAGAAGATGGATAGGTGGTATGACAGCCATCTTCAAATATCTGAAGGGCTGTCACATGGAAGATGGAGTAAGCTGTTCCAGAAGGTAGGCCCCGAGTCAATGGATTCAAATTACAAGAAAGGAAATACTGGTAAGAGCTGTTTGACAGTAGAATGGACTACCATAAAAGGTGGTGGACTCACATTCACTGGAGGTTTTTAAACAGTATTTGGATGGCCATCTGTAGGGGTTCTTGAGCTGTGATTCTTGCATTGCAGATGGTGGTTTGTTGTTGTTTAGTCGTTTAGTCGTGTCCGACTCTTCGTGACCCCATGGACCATAGCACGCCAGGCACTCCTGTCTTCCACTGCCTCCCGCAGTTTGATCAAACTCATGCTGGTAGCTTTGAGAACACTGTCCTGCCATCTCGTCCTCTGTTGTCCCTTCTCCTTGTGCCCTCCATCTTTCCCAACATCAGGGTCTTTTCCAGGGATTCTTCTCTTCTCATGAGGTGGCCAAAGTATTGGAGCCTCAGCTTCAGGATCTGTCCTTCCAGTGAGCACTCAGGGCTGATTTCCTTCAGATTGGATAGGTTTGATCTTCTTGCAGTCCATGGGACTCTCAAGAGTCTCCTCCAGCACCAGAATTCAAAAGCATCAATTCTTCAGCGATCAGCCTTCTTTATGGTCCAGCTTTCACTTCCATACATCACTATCTATGATAGTAAGATGGTAAAATTCTAACACATCTCTGATCGGAAGTGTGTGATCTGCAGAGATAAAATCCTTTGCATCTCCCTGGATCAGAGCCTCATCTGGGCTTCAGTGTGGACATGAAATTCATGTATGCGCAAACTGGCAGTACCTCAATATGAAAGTGAATGGGGAAGCCTTTATAGACAGAGGATGGTTGGGTGTTCATAGCTGGTTCTTGGACTGGTCTGTGTGAGTGAGTCCATTTGATTTCTGGGCAGTGGTGGCTGAACCTCACTGGGACTGGTAGGGTGGAAAGTGGAGAGGCAACAGGAGATAGAGCCAGTTCAGACTCTGCCAAATAATTCTAGCATCCTCTTGAGTTCTACAAGAGTAACACTGAGACTAAGGAGAAGCAAGCTCTCAAGCAGAGTCACCCCTTTCCTGGCTCCTGTCCCCAATGCAACGAGGGAGGCTCTTGGGCTTGTATAAGAATGAAGACTATATTCAGGGCTTTCAACAGTACAAGGCAGGCTACAGGTACAGATCGCCAAAGACACACAAAAGAGTTTAAGATTGGCATCAGGGGTCTGAGGCTGGACAGAAGCCGAGAAGATGTCTCCACAAATGGTCACATCACTCAGGCCAGTTTTTAAAGGTGAAGCCTGTTGTGCTGACTTGTGAGACACTTTCTCCCTATGAGAATGGTATGCTTGCAGGTGCAGGATTCTCCCAGTGATGTGGTCCTGTTCCCAGTAACTGAGGCTGTACCAAATTCTTGGTAATGGGACAGAGATCAGTCCCCTCTGGTTCTTCCTCCTCCAGCAGTCCAGCCACCCTTTTTAGGTTGGTTGAAACTCTCTCCCATTGCTAAGGAATCCCTTCATTCCATCGATGGGTGGGGACAGGGAGCCAGCTGGGCTATGTCCCCTTCCCTAGCCTATAAATAAATAAATAAATAAATAAATAAATAAATTATTATTATTTATACCCCGCCCGTCTGGCTGGGCTTCCCCAGCCACTCTGGGCGGCTTTCAACAAAATATTAAAATACAGCAATGCATCAAACATTAAAAGCTTCCCTAAACAGGGATGCCTTCAGATGTCTTCTAAAAGTCTGGTAGTTGTTGTTCTCTTTGACATCTGATGGGAGGGTGTTCCACAGGACGGGTGCCACTACAGAGAAGGCCCTCTGCCTGGTTCCCTGTAACTTGGCTTCTGGCAGCGAGGGAACTGCCGGAAGCCGCTCGGTGCTGGACCTCAGTGTCCAGGCAGAACGATGGGGGTGGAGATGCTCCTTCAGGTATACAGGACCAAGGCCATTTAGGGCTTTAAAGGTCAGCACCAACACTTCAAATTGTGCTCGGAAATGTACTGGGAGCCAATGTAGGTCTTTCAAGACCGGTGTTATGTGGTCTCGGCGGCTGCTCCCAGTCACCAGTCTGGCTGCCGCATTCTGGATTAGTTGTAGTTTCCGGGTCACCTTCAAAGGTAGCCCCACGTAGAGCGCATTGCGGTATTCCAAGTGAGAGATAACCAGAGCATGCAATAGAGTGGTGCCTCCTTCCTTCTTCTTGGACAGCTCACAGTCAGCAGCATTCTTTGGCCTCTCCTCCTTCTCTTCCACATCTGACAACAGCCACCACCCCAGGCCTGGGCCAGTCCGAATTGCAAGGCTTCACAACCCCCCTGGTCTGCTCGGGGCGGGCTGAGGGCAGGCTGAGGCTGGAAGGGTGGTCTCCCATTTGCCCTAAAGGATGAACTTCCAGTACTTCTAGAATAGGGTTTTCTTTCCTCTTCTTCTTCTTTAAATAAATGAATAGATGAAGGAAATGAAATTGGTGCAATTGAAAGAGAGGCATGAGCTGCCTTTGGCAGTGTATCTCATCTGCCTTCAAAGCAATGCTTTGTCTCTGAAAAAAGAAAAGATTCATACAGGTTTTGTTTCCTTTTGACCTTGCCAAAAAAAAAAAAAAAAATGCAGCAGAGAAAATATGTGCGGTGTAAGGCGAGAGACAGGCAGCAACATCTTTCTGTGGAATAACCTCCCTGAACTGTATTTTGCTTCTCAAGTTGAAAGAACAACTCTGGGAATGGAGGTCTGGAGAAGGTTGCAGGAAAGGATTGGGTGGAGATGAAAGGATTTTCAAGCGAAGCAACACTGAGCAAGAACAAGATGTGCAGCTTGTGTGCTTGTCTTTGTTTCTGATGACACAACAACAGGGTTGGTGCTAAAGGTTGCAAACACTTAACACAGATTCGGAAAACCCTTTACTATTACAACAATTATTACTATTTTATAGTGATGTAATGACGATTGCTAACAACCCCTAAGTGTAGTATTTATATAGTATTATACCATATAATAGGGACGCGGGTGGCGCTGTGGGTAAAACCACAGTGCCTAGGACTTGCTGATCGGATGGTCGGCAGTTCGAATCCCTGCGGCGGGGTGAGCTCCCGTCTTTCGGTCCCAGCTCCTGCCCACCTAGCAGTTCGAAAGCACCCTTAAAGTGCAAGTAGATAAATAGGTACTACTTTATTGACTTTATTGACTCCACCACACTCCTTGGCAGCAAATTCCACTGTCGAACAGCTCTTACTGTCAGGAAGTTCTTCCTAATGTTTAGGTGGAATCTTCTTTCTTGTAGTTTGGATCCATTGCTCTGTGTCCGCTTCTCCGGAGCAGCAGAAAACAACCTTTCTCCCTCCTCTATGTGACATCCTTTTATATATTTGAACATGGCTATCATATCACCCCTTAACCTCCTCTGCTCCAGGCTAAACATGCCCAGCTCCCTTAGCCGTTCCTCATAAGGCATCGTTTCCAGGCCTTTGACCATTTTGGTTGCCCTCCTCTGGACACGTTCCAGTTTGTCAGTGTCCTTCTTGAATTGTGGTGCCCAGAACTGGACACAGTACTCCAGGTGTGGTCTGACCAGAGCAGAATACAGTGGCACTATTACTTCCCTTGATCTAGATGCTATACTCCTATTGATGCAGCCCAGAATTGCATTGGCTTTTTTAGCTTCCGCGTCACACTGTTGGCTCATGTCAAGTTTGTGGTCAACCAAGACTCCTAGATCCTTTTCACATGTACTGCTCTCAAGCCAGGTATCACCCATCTTGTATTTGTGCCTCTCATTTTTTTTGCCCAAGTGCAATACTTTACATTTCTCCCTGTTAAAATTCATCTTGTTTGTTTTTGCCCAGTTCTCTAATCTGTCAAGGTCGTTTTGAAGTGTGATCCTGTCATCTGGGGTGTTAGCCACCCCTCCCAGTTTGGTGTCATCTGCAAATTTGATCAGGATGCCCTTGAGTCCATTATCCAAGTTGTTGATAAAGATGTTGAATAAGACCGGGCCCAAGACAGAACCCTGTGGCACCCCACTAGTCACTCTTCTCCAGGATGAAGAGGAACTATTGATGAGCACCCTTTGGGTTCGGTCAGTCAGCCAGTTACAAATCCACTGAGTGGTAGCATAGTCAAGACCGCATTTTACCAGCTTCTTTACAAGAATATCATGGGGCACCTTGTCAAATGCCTTGCTGAAATCAAGGTAGGCTACATCCACTGTGTTCCCTTCATCTACCAGGCTTGTAAGCTGAGGCTCCAATACTTTGGCCACCTCATGAGAAGAGAAGACTCCCTGGAAAAGACCCTGATGCTGGGAAAGATGGAGGGCACAAGGAGAAGGGGACGACAGAGGACGAGATGGCAGGACAGTGTTCTCAAAGCTACCATCATTAGTTTGACCAAACTGCAGGAGGCAGTGGAAGACAGGAGTGCCTGGCGTGCTATGGTCCATGGGGTCACGAAGTGTTGGACATGACTAAACGACTAAACAACAACAACAACAAATCAACCTAAATAGCCACACCACTCACATTGCTCTTAAGTCTTCTGAAAGACAGTCACCACTAGAGACAAACTTTGTCCCACACAGAGACACATGGCTGGCCATTGGATTCTCCTGGACAGGGAAGAGAACAGGTGACTCCTTGTGTCCAGCTGAGCTGCCTGTGAGCAAGAAGCTGCTGCTGACCCAGAGGTATCCAGGGTTATGCTTTTGTGATAGATTATGTATGTTTATCCAAGTGAGCTTGTGGAGAGAGAATGTTTTGATGTTTCTATTTTGGGCTAAATATATTTCAGAAGGCTAGCGGTCTGAGGAAAGCAGGATAAGTGAATGTTGGAAGCTAAAGGTGAGACTCTTCTGGGTAGTCCTGGCACTGTTGCTAGGGAGCCTGGGGTGTTGTGTTCATTGCGATTGTCATTTGCATGCTGCTTTTTCATACATCCATGCACCCCAAGTGAATCACAACAGCAACACGACAGTAAAACTGCAGATCAATACATCATTACAATAGGCAGTCTAATGCCAACGAATTTCAAAACACAATATGAAAATGCAGGGAAATCATTCATTCTGATGATATTAACATTTTAAACTCACTGCAAAAGAGGCAGTAACCATCATTAAATCACAAGAAGTGCGCACACACACACACACACACACACAGACACAGAGAGAGAGAGAGACACTTAAAGAACACACAAGAACAAAGAAAAACAACAGAATTGAATGAAAACTAAAACATGCACACATACAAAGGACAAATTTATGTTCTTTCATTCACATTCCTTGGAAATGTTAATAATCGATTTGTTTTGGTTATAGATATCAGGATATTGTCCTCAAGGTCTTATGATATTCTCAATCAAAATGGAAAAGTTACTAAGAATTCCAAATAGTAGCCTATTTTATAGGAAGTATTTGAAAACTGTTATCTTCATTAATAGACAAAATAATTTTTTGCCACGTAGTTGAAAATAAATCTCTCCCTTTTTTTGTTCTCTAGCATACCTTGATTTCTGAGTTAATTTTTCATCAATAGCTATGGACCAGATTTGATTACACCATAAATTCTTATTTAGTCCCCATAATATTTCCATTTTCTTTCAATAACCATCCTGGCAGCTATATAGAATCAATGAGTTGATATTATTTATGTTCAAACGTTAAACTAGAATCAGGTACTTATTTTACTTATTTCTTATTCCCATTTAAAAATGGATTGCCATAAAATATCTCAAAGTGATTTTGCAATTAAAAAAATATATGCAATAATTACAGGGTTCCATATACAAAAGCTATTGTGACTTTTTTCTTTTTTTAAAAAAAGTTACAGACACTTTCATATGTAAACAGCTGAAAACAATTCCATATGTTAAGAAAAATCCAGCTCCAATACAGATGCCTCCAACTAAGTCCTACTCAGGGTAGACCTATTGACTTTTGCCCACCACAGTGCTAAGCAACTGTCCCATCAAGGCAAGTTTCTCCACTTGTACAATATGACATTCCCTCCCTTGCCTCCCTCCACATAGTTAGTTAGGGCTCAGAGATAACCTTGCCTGAAATCTTGGCGAGCCTTTGCTAGTTACTATACACAATACAGAACTTTATGGACCAATGGTCTGACCAGTGGCATAGCAAGGTCAGGTGGTACCTGGTGCAGAAATATTCTTGTCCCCCCCCCCACACACATTGAAATTATTATTTTTTGCCTGGAAAAAATTATTTGACTTTATTTCACATTTTGGGAGCTTTTCTTGGGGATCCAAAGTTATTGAGCTCTTCTTGTGGAGATCGCGTGCCTTGCGACAAGGAGCCTGCCTGCTGCCCTACAGCTGAGGGGGAACTGGTGGACAGACCGCTTCAGCAGCGGGAAGCCTTTGTGTGTCAAAGCAACAGCGTCTCTCACAGATGTTGAGTGCAGCGTAATATTTTGTCACCTCCCTCGGAGGTGACCCAGGGTGGACTGCACCCACCACACCCACCTTGCTCTGCCCCGGGGTCTGACCCAATATACCTAGGTCACCTTCCTATGATCTCATGCCTGCCATCCCTGCTACTGGCTGACCCCTTGGTTCCTTAGAGCAGGGGTGCCAACTTGAATAAAATATTGGAAGGGGGGCAGGTAAGCCCCGCCCTGCCTAATCGATCACAAGGTGTGGTGCACACACACCATTTGTATGGCAATGCCCATCAACTTTGGGGGCCTCTGGCCCCATCAAATATTTTATTGGGGGAGCTTAAGAGACCTCGGCCCCTCGGAGTTGACTCTTATGCCTCAGGATGCAGCTAATGGGCCGGCCCCAAAGGACAGGAGGGCAGTACCCCAAAGAGGAAACAAAGTAGAGCAAGGAAGCTTCTGAGATTGCTCTGGAAACCACTGGTGGGCCTGCTGGAAGCAGCCCTCAGTTACTTCCAGGCAGCTTGAGACATTAATAATAATAATATTAATAATAATAATAATAATAATAATAAATTTTATTTATATCCCGCCCTCCCCAGCCGAAGCTGGGCTCAGGGCGGCTAACAACAATCAAAATAGTTCAACATTCTAAAACATTCATTATAAAATTAATTAAATCAAATTAAAATCAAATTAATGGCAACCATCAAGCAAAATTTTGTGCAGATTGCCAGAGGAGGGGGTCAGGCTGCGCCCTGACAAAAGGCCTGGTGGAACAGCTCTGTCTTGCAGGCCCTGCGGAAGGATGTCAGGTCTTGCAGGGCCCTAGTCTCTTGTGACAGAGCGTTCCACCAGATTGGAGCCGCGGCCGAGAAGGCCCTGGCTCTAGTTGAGGCCAGCCTAACCTCTCTGAGGCCTGGGACCTTGAGGGTGTTATTATTTGTAGACCGTAGGTTTCTCTGTGGGGCATACCAGGAGAGGCGGTCCCGCAGGTACGAGGGTCCTAGGCCGTATAGGGCTTTAAAGGTTAAAACCAGCACCTTAAACCTGATCCTCTACTCCACCGGGAGCCAGTGCAGCTGGTACAGCACCGGATGGATATGATCTCGCAGCGAAGACCCCATAAGGAGTCTCGCCGCGGCATTCTGCACCCGCTGGAGTTTCTGGGTCAGTCTCAAGGGCAGCCCCATGTAGAGCGAGTTACAATAATCCAGTCTGGAGGTGACCGTCGCGTGGATCACAGTGGCTAGGTCAGGGCGAGAGAGATAAGGAGCCAACTGCTTAGCTTGGCAGAGATGAAAAAATGCCGCCTTTGTTATAGCTGTAATCTGCGCCTCCATAGAGAGGGAGGTATCGAAGATTACACCCAAACTTCACGGACGATGCTGGCACTAATTGCACCCCCGCAAGAGACGGGAGTTGCCCCCTCAATCCCATATCGCTCCGTCCCAGCCAGAGGACCTCTGTCTTCGAAGGGTTTAACTTCAACCGGCTCCCACATAACCATCCAGCCACAGCTTCCAGACATCTGGTCAGTGTATCTGGGCCCGAGTCAGGATGGCCATCCATCAACAGATAGAGTTGGGTGTCATCGGCATACTGATGGCAACCCAGCCCAAAACTCCGGACAAGCTGGGCGAGGGGGCGCATAAAGATGTTAAAAAGCATCGGGGAGAGAATCGCACCCTGAGGCACTCCACACACCAAGGAGTGGCGCGATGACAATTCCCCCCAAGCGCCACCCTCTGTCCCTGGCCAGAGAGAAACGAGCGCAGCCATTGAAGGACTGTGCCCTGGATCCCCACGTCGGCAAGGCGGCGGTCCAGGAGTTCGTGATCGACCATGTCGAAGGCTGCTGACAGGTCTAGAAGAATCAGCAGCCCCGACCCGCCTCGATCCAGCTGCCTACAGAGATCATCTGTTAGGGCGACCAGAGCCGTCTCGGTCCCATGACCGGCGCGGAAGCCGGACTGGAATGGATCGAGAGCAGATGTTTCATTCAGAAACCTACCAAGCTGTTCAGCAACCGCTCTCTCAATCACCTTACCCAGGAATGGAAGATTCGAAACCGGGCGGTAATTGGATAGATCTAAAGGATCTAATGATGTTTTCTTTAAGAGCGGACGCACCACTGCCTCCTTCAGTTCCCCTGGGAATATCCCAGTGCCAAGGGACAAATTGATGATATCACCCAGGGGGGCCCGCACCTCGTCTGGACACGCTCTAATCAGCCAGGACGGGCACGGGTCAAGAGGACAAGTGGTGGGCTTTCCAGCTTGGAGGAGTCTGTCCACATCGGCTGGGGATATCTGGTCAAAGTGGTCCAATACTGGACCCGAGGACAGTCGAGGGGCCTCCAGTTCCTTCATTGTATCCAAATTGGCAGGGAGGTCATGGCGGAGCAACAGGACCTTCTCCGCAAAAAAGCTCGCAAATGCCTCGCAGCTGTGTGTCGAATTGTTATTTAAATTTGGCTGTCCTTCGAGGGACGTTAAAGACCTAATTATACTAAATAATTGTGCCGGGCGAGAGCTAGCGGAGGCAATGGAGGCCGAGAAGTAGGATTTCTTGGCGGCCTTCACTGCCATCTCGTAGGTTTTCATAAAAACCCTATAAGATGTTCTTGAAGCTCCGTCACGGGCACCCCGCCATACTCGCTCTAGCCGTCTGAGGTCCCGCTTCATTTTCCGAAGCTCCTTGGTAAACCAGGGAGCCCGGTTTCTGCGGGGTCGCAGAGGGCGCCTAGGTGCGATCTCATCGATGGCTGCTAGGAGCTGGATATTCCAGCCCTCAACAAGCTCAGTCAATGAGTCGCCAGGGGGAGTAAGGTCCCGCAAGGCCTGACGGAATCTATCAGGGTCCATCAGCCTCCGCGGGCGAGCCCAAATTGGCTCGCCACCTAACCAGGGTGGGGGTGGAAAATCAATCCTGGCTTTCAGTGCGTAGTGATCAGACCATGGCACCTTCATCGAGGGAGACATGATCACATCTATACCGGCGCCAAAGATCAAGTCCAGCGTGTGGCCTGCTTGATGTGTGGGGCCCGAAACAAACTGGGAGAGCCCTAGTGTCGCCATGGAAGACACCAGGTCCACAGCCTGTGAGGAGGGAGTGGCATCAGCATGGAAGTTGAAGTCTCCCAATACCAATAGGTTAGGGAACTCCAAGGCCCAGCCGGCCACCGCCTCCAGCAGGCCTGACAGGGTGGCTGCTGGTGCGCTAGGTGGCCGGTACACCAGCCAGACAGCCAAGCTCTCCTCGGAGCCCCACACTAGGCCAACACATTCAATGCCAGGGATCGATGGCGATGGTAGAGCCCTGAAAGAACAATCTTCCCGGATTAATACTGCCACCCCTCCCCCCCAGCCCACAGTCCGTGACTGGTGGAGGACGGTGAAACCCGGGGGCGCCATCTCTCGTAAGGTAACAGTTACCCCTTCGCACACCCAGGTCTCCGTCACACAAGCCAGGTCGACTCCCTGCGAGATAAAGAAATCTCGCAGGGTAGCGGTTTTGTTGCCTATAGACCTGGCATTGCACAACACCAGTGAAGGAGGTGAGTAATCCTTGCTCACCCTACCCTCGTCTCTCGGGATGGGGCGCAGATTGGAAGGGGTACGAGCATATCCGTATCTCGATCCCCTTCGCCTATAACATCTGCCCCCACCGCCATACCTCCCTCGCCCCTCCACGGTAGCAATCCCAGGCCTCATACTAACCTCCATTTACAAAATAAAAAGCAAAACAACCAAAGACAATTATGCCCAAACAAAACCAATCCCCACCCCACTCAATATTCAACCCCAAAAACAAAACAAAATGGAACAAACAAAAATACATAGATAAAAACCACCATTCACGGTGGTACAACAAAGTAAAAAGTAAAAACCCCTATAAAACATTTTAAAATATATAAAAACATTTTAAACATTTGCTGCGGCAACATCAGTGTCCTTAAAACAGTAGCGGTGGCGAGTGTGGGCCCCGCCCCCTAGGCCTGGAGGAGTGTGCCTACAGGAGGGAGCGACCTTCCTCAGCCCCCACGGTGGAGCCGCAGCAATGGTGTCCCGGAGTTACATGCCACGGGCTCGTGAAGCGTTTTGATGGATTGCAGGTGATTATGAGATGCAGTGCGACTGTCCTGAGCACGGGGACACAGCGAATGAAGTTAATATTAAGATGGATCTGAATGGAGTTGAAGGACCGGGGACGACTCTCCCAGCGTTGACTAATGGACCTTAGAGCAGGGAGGGAAAGGGGCATAGCCTTTGCACGCAGACTGTCCCAGGATCAACCCCTTGCGTATCCAGATGGAAAATATAAAGTGGCAGGCAAGGGGAAAGGCCCATCTCTGCCAGAAAGCAATTGCCAGTCAAAGTAGGCACAGTTGGGACAAGTGCCTTTGTGTAAGGCACGTTTTGTGATTGCTCTTGTGGGTAACTTTGTTTGTTTGTTTCTTATTGTATTTATGCCCCCCCCCCACTCTTTTCTCCAAGGAGCTCAAGCTGGCACTCAGATTTGTCCCACTCTCCATTTTATATTCACAACAACCCTCAGAGGTAGGTTAGGCAGAGAAGCAGTGACTGGATCAAGGGCTTCCTGACCGAGCAGGGATTTGAACCTCAGTCTCTCCTGCTATTAGGTCATCTGGTGGGATTTTATTTTCTGCTTCAGACTCAGATGCTCAACACTCACTATCACTATTGAAAATTGAAAATTTAGATGCCTTGATTTATGTTGGTCTGTCACCATTTCCTTCTCTTGTTATATGGTATGTTGTTGTTGTTGTTGTTTAGTCGTGTCCGACTCTTCGTGACCCCCTGGACCAGAGCACGCCAGGCACTCCTGTCTTCCACTGCCTCCCGCAGTTTCGTCAAACTCATGCTGGGAAGACAGGTGAACTAATGCCATTGTACTGGAAGAAGCAAAGACCACCAGTGTCAGAGCAGTGATTCTTCAACATCAGCTTCGTTGGACTGGTTATGTTGTGCGGATGCCTGATTATCGTCTTCCAAAGCAACTACTCTATTCCAAACTTAAAAATGGAAAGCGTTATGCTGATGGTCAACAAAAGATGCTTAAAGACTCTTCTCAAGGCAAATCTAATAATAATAATAATAATAATAATAATAATAATAAGAAGAAGAAGAAGAAGAAGAAGAAGAAGAAGAAGAAGAAGAAGAAGAAGAAGTATAAACACCGACAACTGGGAAACAACTGGCCTACTAGTGCTCCAATTGGAGAACAGCCTTTACCAAAAGTGTCATGGGCTTTGAAGACACTCGAACTCAGGACAAAAAAGAGAAAAGTGCTAAGAGGAAGGCTCGTTTGGCAAACCCTCACCATGATCAATTCCCACCAGGAAACCTGGAAACCTATGTCCCCACTGTGGAAGGACATGTGGCCTTCATACTCACATAAAGGTAAAGGTAAAGGTAAAGGAACCCCTGACCTTTAGGTCCAGTCGTGGCCGACTCTGGGGTTGCGATGCTCAACTCGCTTTATTGGCCAAGGGAGCTGGCATACAGCTTCCGGGTCATGTGGCCAGCATGACTAAGCCGCTTCTGGTGAACCAGAGCAGTGCACGGAAATGCCGTTTACCTTCCTGCCGGAGCGGTACCTATTTATCTACTTGCACTTTGATGTGCTTTCAAACATCTAGGTTGGCAGGAGCAGGGACCGAGCAATGGGAGCTCACCGCGTCATGGGGATTCAAACCGCCAACCTTCTGATCAGCAAGTCCAAGGCTCTGTGGTTTAACCCACAGCGCCACCCGCATCCCCCATACTCACTTACGGACTCACTATCAAAACTGTGTTTATGGAAGACAATCTTACTCAGCTACAAGTGATTGCCGAAGAAGAAGAAGAAGAAGAAGAAGAAGAAGAAGAAGAAGAAGAAGAAGAAGAAGAAGCAGCAGCAGCAGCAGCAGCAGCAGCAGCAGCAGCAGCTTCTAAATACTAGTTGCTGGAGACCACAGGAGGGGAGAGTGTTCTAGCGCTGGGGGTCTCGTTTGTGGGTTTCCCACAGGCATCTGATTGGCCATTATGTGAACAGGATGGAGGACTAGACGGTCCATTTATGTGATCCTGCAGGTTCTTCTGTGCAGCAGTGTTGCCTGGGACCATTCCCCTATCAACAAACCACTTCAGTGTACAAATGAAAGACGGAATAGTTGCATTCTCTTCCACGTCAATAAAACAAATACCCTTCACTGCGGAAAAGCAAGCCTTGTTCAAAGAGATGTTTTCCCTAAAGTGCTAGGATTCCATTTGAACAAGTTTGAACAGGTCCTGATGATGGCGTCACTCTCTCCCTACCTGTGATCCCCAGCAACTGACAACCAGAGGCCTGAAGCCTCTGATAGTGGAAGCAGAATATAGCCATTGTGGTTAGTAGCCATTGATAGCCTTGCCCTGACTGTTGCTGCATGGAGGCGATTTTCCTGGAAGCTGCAGCTGGGGAGGAAAGGGTAACTGTTGTCTCCCCACCTATACTTTCCAGGAAGATCACACCCCATTAGGTTTGAAAATAGTAAAAACCACTTTTTTCAAGCCTCATTTCTGTTGTGTGGGGGCATGAAGAGTGGGTGTGCATACATGCACGTCCGCACACAGATGTGCAGTGTGTATACGTGGTCCTCATAACAGTTTCTCCAGTTTGCAAAAGGTGCCCAAGGGCCCAGAACGATTGGTGACCCAGGCCGTGTCCCTTGCAGGACAGTCTTTGTCCTGCAAGGCCATGTCCCTTGCAGGACAGTCGCGTGATGAGATCCTTTTGATGGTTAGCTCAACTCTAAAAGTGCAATCATGCACTTGCCCACATGCCCCTCCCTAAAGCATTGGCTTCATTTGTATGGTGATATGAACTGGCTATGAGGAAATGACCCCATGCCACAGGGCAGTGCCTGGGATATGAGATTGGCCATTGCTCAGTGGTAGAGCATTTGCTCTGCGTCAAGAAGGTTCAGTCTCTGGCATCTGCAGGCAGGGCTAGGAGAGACCACTATATGAAATCCTGAAGAGCTGCTGTCAGTTAGTATAAAAGGTAAAGGTACCCCTGACCATTAGGTCCAGTTGCGGACAACTCTGGGGTTGCGGTGCTCATCTCGCTTTCAGGCCGAGGGAGCCGATGTTTGTCCATAGACAGCTTCCGGGTCATGTGGCCAGCATGACTAAGCTGCTTCTGGCAAACCAGAGCAGCGCACGGAAACGCCGTTTACCTTCCCACTGGAGCAGTACCTATTTATCTAGTTGCACTTTGACGTGCTTTCGAACTGCTAGGTCGTCAGGAGCTGGGACTGAACAAAGTGAGCTCACCCCATCGTGGGGATTCGCTGTGGTCTAAACCACTGGGCCTAGGGCTTGCCGATCAGAAGGTCGGCAGTTCGAATCCCCGGCATTTCCGTGTGCTGTTCTGGTTTCACCAGAAGTGGCTTAGTCATGCTGGCCACATGACCTGGAAAAACTGTCCGTGGACAAACGTCAGCTCCCTTGGCCAGTAAAGCGAGATGAGCGCTTATATATACACACCCCGTATATACTGCATCAGACCAACACGGCTACCTACCTGAATCTTATGAGACACAAGATCTACCCACCTTGGAAGAATGGCAGATGAAGGTGATGGACTATATGGAACTGGCAGAAATGACTGGCAGAATCCGAGACCAGGGAGAAGAGTCGGTGGAAGAAGATTGGAAAAAGTTTAAAGACTATTTACAGAAATACTGCAAAATTAATGAATGTTAGAATGATGTTGGATAGAAACTAAGTGGTCTTTAGCTGTAATGCTATAAGAGAATATGAGAAAATGGTTATTAATAGGTAAAAATTTAATGTTATAATACTTTAAAATTGAAGATTAAGATGATTGAAGAGGGGAGGGATTTGCTGAATTAACAATTTGAACTGGAATACAGAAAAGGGAGGCGTGAGGAGGTCCGGGAAATAAGCAAATGAAAAATATGTGATGGAAAGACTGAATTGTTTTTAACTATTTTTATTTTGTATTTTTCTCTTTTCTTTTTATTTTGTAATTTTTTGAAAATCTCAATAAATATCTCACAAACTACCTGAATCTTATGTTCCTAATATTCTTCTACCCAAGTGCTCTAAATTTCTGTAGCTTCATATGCGTATGCATAAGCCAGGGGATTGTGGGTGGATCCCACACCGGGGGGCTGATGACCTAAACTGGACTAGGTTCTTTTACAGAACGGATCTCTAGCCCTTGCTTCTGGCTGGCTCTTTGAGCCTGCCAATATGACTTGTCATTTGGCCTTAGCTCCTAAGCTCTGGTGCTATCACAGCTCCTGATTCCCTAGACTGCTGCCCACCCTTGGCAGCTAGGTGGTCAAAGTCCAAAACGTCTCTCCCTGCTCCTAACTGTTCCTGTTGCCGCTCATCATGCTTCTGCAAAAATGTCTCTTAGCTTCCGTCCGTATGTGTGTGTGTGTGTGTGTGTGTGTGTGTGTGTGTGTGTGATGGCTGGAACTGAACATTTGAATTGCTGTTATATCAGACACCTTCCTGCATATGTATTAGCCCAGCTGGCCTTTTCAGTGTGATCTTCCCTCTTGCATGGTTAGCAGCTGTTTTGATTCTGTAATAGCATTCGTTCAGTTTGGGGTCATCAACTCATCACAGGGTTCTGAGGTCAGGCCAATCGGTAAGGACTGAGTATTTCAGTGTTGACCTGAATGAACTTGGCTGGCCCTTCAGAGGAGCCACCTCTCGTTGATATTCTCTAGCCTTCCTCATTACAGCAGAAAACACTGCCACAGCCAATTAAAAGAGAGGTTTGCAATTCGGCTAAACCATGTTTCCAAAGGCCTTGCTGCATGTCCTCTTCAATAAGGGTAATTTTCCCAGAAAGGATGCTTTGTCATGTGGGCATGTGGCTCAGAGACAATCACCACTGGGCTTCATTTTTCCACCATATAATTTTTGTTGAAGTTTAAAAATGATAAGAAAAGGCAAAATTTACAGAAGAAAAATAAGAAAGGGAAGAGAGAAGGAAAATACCAGAACAGAAACATCATACAGCATCAATGCAGAAATGGAACATGAATACAGCATAAATATTATTGTATTTAATAAATACTTCTACGAATTTGGGGGAAAAATACTACAGTAATTGCTAATATGTTGAATGCATGGTGGATCATACAAAAATGTTAATCTTAATTCCCTTGCTTTCTTCCATATGTTTACCATATGAATAGAGACAGGTGCAGTTATATATTATTGATTGCAGTTTCACGTAACCTGCAGCATAAGCTGGAGGGACCACTATCATGAAATTGTATGAATACCTGTTTTTCTGTTATTTGGGCTTTTGCTCAAATGCAAGCAGGGCAAAAAGGAATTTAAAATGGTAAAAAAGAAGACCTTTTTTATAAAAAAATGCTTTAGTGAGGAAGGAGCTGTAAAAAAAAGGGGGGGTCACATTTGAAATAACAGATGCAGACAAGAAAATAGCCATCAAAATATTTCTATTTAGCCATCCTCTAACTAAGCATTCATGGAGGTTTTAAAAGATTTTTTTTTAAAAAAAGAAAACACTCCCATACTTTAATAGCATACTTCTCCAATGATTGATTCCACTTGTTAAATAGGCGCCTAGTTCCATAATGCTAAATAATATCTCCTTTGCGTTATGACTCAAATATAATTTGAGGAATTTTTAATAGAAAAATAGCACCAGTCCTGAGAGTTATGAGGAGACCCCACTAGCCTCCTTCATAGTCCTACAATTTCCAGAGCGTCCTTGGAAGGAGGACTACCCCAAGAACTGTCTCTCTACAAGTTCACTGCCCCACGGTACCCACCATTAGCATTTTCAGAGACTTCCAACCAAAAGGGAAATTGCCAGTGTTCATTTACGCATCCAATGTCTGGAACAGAAATCCGTTCAGTCCAGCAAAAGAAGTGGTATTTGCTGTTGTTGCTTTCAGTCTGCAAATGATAATGTAATTAATTATGATCCCACCCTATAATTTGCACAGTTTGTATTGAGTAATGGGGTGGAATAATATGACAACATATTTCTGTAATTAAATACATGAGTCACATAATTCTGTCACTGCAGACAATGAGACAAGTAACGTAGCTTTGGGCAGAAGATGAATTGCAGTGGAATGGAAACTGTGTTGTGTGTGAGGAATACTATATAAAACAATGAACAGGGTGGTGATACAATGACTACTGCAATCATCACAAGATAATATCACCAAGGCAACTATCTGTAAACAAACAATAAAGGTCGATAAAAATGGCAAAAGTAGTTTCTTTCCCAAACAGGTTTTATGTAAACGACTTAAAGCAGGATGTCCTTCAGCAGCTGACACCGTCCACTTTCTATGCTCCTGTGCTGCCAAATACAGCAGTTCTTTCCAAGGATATCAGGACAAAAGGAACGAGGAGGTGGAAGGGGAACCAAAACAGTTTTATTAACAAATAAACAGCAGGCATGCAAAGCATCAAATAAAACATACCCGACAGGGGCTACCCAATCGCCGCCTGGAGCCCCAGGTAGAGCAGCAGGAGAAAGACCCGGATCATCGGTCTCCCAGCATCAGGTCCTTTGATCTGGGCAGAAGCTCACTGGGCCCCTCCCACCTATGGCTTTTATAGCCTGCCTTGATGTAATCAAGTGCGCCTGGCATTACTCATGATTAGCCCAGGACCCTGAGATGGAACTAATACAGAGCGGCTGAGAGTCTCCCACTACCTGCAGCCGGGCATCCAGACAGCACTTGCAACACAGAAGAACCCAAGAAACTCCCAACAGGTGTGTGAAACACAAGAATCAAACTGGGAATGTTAAAGGGAAAGGGACATGCCACCTAACTCCTCGAAATACAATTGCCTTCCGCATTTCCACTACAACTCCTCCCGATGGAAACATGCAGATGGGGACAGATATACCCCTGTAAACCCCAGTCGTTTACATACTGTCTTTTCTTGTTTATTATTTACTACAAAGTTCGATGACTAAGCTCTTTAGCGACGAAATGTCGGATTATCAGAATGACCTCCAAGCACTGAACCACTGGTATATCACAAGTGGACTATTTAGTACCCAGTTTGCAATTGTTCAAGATAAAATCTATTTTGGAAAGAGAAGAAATGAGCACTGGACCATGGATATATTACAAGTGAACACCTTTTTTTTACTGTGTTTGCTATTGTTTAAGACAAAACCTATCTGGGAAAGAAACTACTTTTGCCATTCTTATGGGCGTTTATTGTTTGTTTACAGATAGCTGCTTTGGCGATATTATCTTGTGTTGATTGTGATGAATACAGGGTGGAATGGAAAATGATGCCTTCTTTCATCCCTATCCACCATTTTCATTTTACATGAAGCGCTCCAAAAGGCCAAAGAAAACACAAGAGAATTCTCAGGCTGCAGGTCCCATCTTTCCAAGTCTTTGAAGAGCAGTAGCACAACACAAGAACATCTACTTTGCACAGTGAAGGTGCCAATTCAATCACTGGTCTTTTCAGGGAGGGCTAGGAGAGTGCAGCGATCTAGTGTTTCACTACAGAGCCACAGTCAGTCAGTGTCGACAGTACTGAGCTAGATGGACCAGTGGTATAAGGCAGTTTCCAATGATCCTGTTCATTTAGGTAATTTATATATTGACTCACATTGCAAAGAAAGTATCTAAGCATTATAACATTCTAAGAATATCACAAATAAAAGTCATATATGAAAAGTACAGTTAAAAACTCTCACATTTTATAGCAGCACAGATAACAATTTGATAAGATATCCTCTTAAACATCACTATAAACCGAAGCAAACTGATGCATGGGAGATAATAATAACTTCCACTAATAAAGCAGAAACCTTTAGTCCCCCTCACCATGCATTTCTAGGTAGCAGCAGCACCTTAGCTTGTGTTGCTCTCTATGGTGTTCACAGAATATCCCTTGCCCAAGAGGCCTTCAAATCCTTAGCCTACTTGTGATGATTGTTGTATTCTGGTTCTGTGCTGGAACTCATGGAGAAAGCGGCAGGGCTGGATGGAAGCAAGGCTGGCCAGAGATACAGAACCATGGACATTTCCAATTGAACCTCTCTCTCCAGACTGCCTGCTCCAAGTTCCACCTGAGAGAACTTCGGAGCCTTAAAGGGCCAACTGTGTAGCCTGAGGACAAATAGTCCTCCTTTGTTCCACATCCTTCCTCCGGGTGCACTCATGGACTGGTGGTATATATATGGTGGGACCCCTGGCTCCACAGGCTCAATATGGCTGAATAGCACCTGGTGACCTAGGAGGTTCCCCTCGGGTTTTTTGTTCAGCTTCCTCAGGCACAATGGTCTCCCTATCTTCTACAGCCAGCCCTGAGCCCTGACCCAAACCCAAACCCGGCTTCACATCTGGTGCTCCTACAGACTCCAATGGATACATGAGTCAGCTTAGTAGTTTGCATTGTTGACTGATCTTCTCAAGACCATGTTTAGGATATGTGTGTGTGTGTGTGTGTGTGTGTGTGTGTGTGTGTGTGTGTGACAGACAGACAGACAGACAGACAGTACCACCTGAGCTGTGTTTCTCAAGAGCACCACCAAAGCTGTAATACCAGCCTTGCCCCCTGACTCAGTCTCAGCTAACCCCCCCCCCCCCCGCCAACCTGTTTTCCTAGAGCCCTATCAAGGCAAACTCTGAAACTGGGTCCTTTTATCTGATCAACTTGTCTTGAGAAGATTTGTCCATGTTAAGCTCCTTTCAGAACCTGCCCATGCTGTTTGCCTCTAGCCCATCTGATCTTTAATTGTTGCTTTTGGAGTCACAAACACCTCGGACTCAGCTCATCCTACTGGATTGAGAGCCAGCTCACCCCAGGACAAGGAAAGCTGACTCCTCAAGAGACCCTGGATTCCATGATGCCTTTGTCTCATCAAATCCGATTCCACGCATGCAGAACATGTCGAGTTACCTGGTAAATAGCCTTTGACTAATTCACTTAAAAAAAGGAAAAAAGCCTCTGTTTGGATGGAGGCCAATTACCTCTTGAGAGCAAGCAGGGTGAGAAATTAGGGGTGGGCGATGATCAAGAACCACATGTTAATCACACAGATGCTTTTCGTTTTGTCAGTTCCCCTCTTTCTCTTGTAATCATTTGCTGCAGGAAGGGAACGGAAACTCCAAAGATGGAGAGCTTTGAATAGGCATAGAAGCCAACTCCTAGGGGCAAATGTCCCTTCGTCCCCCCCCTAAAGTAACTGAGGGACACCTCCCAAAGTTGATGGGCATTGCTATTCAAATGGTGTGTGCATGCTGCATCTTCTGATTGATTATGTGGGGTGGGTCTTACCTGTCCCCCATATTTTACTCGAGTCGGCACCCCTGTGAACAGGGATGGACTGATTCGCCCATTTCAGTTTCTCGTTTTTATAAACCTTAAGCACGATTCTTCTCATCTCCACATTGGTTTGTGAGATTTATTGTTATGACTGATGCAATAAGAGTGCATGAGTGGCACGTTTATACTTTGCCATCCCCACCCCACCCTGCTTTATAAATTGTTCCATGCTGCTTCCCCTGTGTTGCTGCCCCAGGAAGGGCATTCGTGTAATATAGCAGAACTTCTGCAGGACCAAATGGTATTGCAAGTGGGGGTGGGTTGCATAAGTGCCCTGATGAGCACAAATAATCACGAATACACAATAATGTCTGCCCCTCCCCAATCTTTGATTGGATCACCTCACTTTCAAAATCCTGGGTACCTTCTGGCTAGCTACTGAAAATAAGCCTAATGGATCTCTATTCATGATAGTTTTGGGGAGTAACTATGTTTTCCTGCCAATTAGAAGTATTGGATTTTTTTGGGGGGGGGCAGCTTCTTTCAAATGCAGTGCAGCCCGGCTGTTACTTCTTGGGTAGCGCTCTCTTAAACGACTTTGACAAATGGAATGTCAGCATGAAAACTGTGTATTTTAGGGTTCCTCTAGAGTGGTTTCAAACGGGCCTGCTGTTCCATGACAGCTCAGATCTCCCTGGAGGCTGCAGAAAGCCTCATCAACTTGATTAATCTGAGATCTGTAGCTCACGCTGAGCGGGGACCTGTTCTAACAGTTACATAGGGAGCGTTTGCCTGCGTGGGGGGATAGAATATCAACATCTTTCTCTCTCGATAAGGAAATGCCTTTGCAGCATTTATATAATTGGGAACAGGCAAGGATGGTTGGATGCCTTTTCCTGAAGTGAATAGTAGGTTGTTGTGTGCGTGTGAAGGAAATGGCTGCTCATTATGCAATCTCATGCTGTGCTGGCAGAAGCATTGAAGGTAGTTTATGAGAAATATCCAGCCATCATCAGGAGCGGGGACATTGACCAGTGCTAGAACACCTGTGTTGCATCAAGATGGACCCAGGTTCAATCCCCGGCAGCTCCAGGTAGGGTTAGGAAAGACCCCTGCTGGAAAGTCTGGAAAGTCACTGCCGGTCAGTGTGTTGTTGTTTAGTCGTTTAGTCGTGTCCGACTCTTCGTGACCCCATGGACCAGAGCACGCCAGGCACTTCTGTCCTCCACTGCCTCCCGCAGTTTGATCACAATACCAAACTAGATGGACCAAGGGTATGATTCATCTTCCCATGTTTACACAAAGCATAAAACTGGGGATAGGGGCAAGCTCATTCACACGGGCCTTGCCCACAGGTGCCTCAGCCCTGACACTCCTGAGACAGTGGGTCCCTTTCAGCCCCTGCTGTCCCCTTACTTTCCTAATCTTACTGAGGAATGAGAGGGAAGATATCTGAGGGTCTCAGACTCATGTGCCCTGGTATGTTGGGATGATGTGACAGCTTCCCTTGAATAATGCACAGGTGAAACTCCAGAGAACCAGTTTGAGTTCTGGATGATTTCCAGCAAAACAATCCCATTTTCTTGAATGATTTCCAGAGCGAAACAGAGCAGATCTGCTTGACGAAAACAACACTGCAACCGTCAAAACCACTCTGAACTTAAGAACTTCTCTCCCATCGATCTGTATCTCCATCTCTTCCATTCTGCCCTTGAGAAATCTGGATGGGGCAATGCTATTTTTATTTTTTATTTTAAAGGCAGTACATTCATTAATTCTCAGTGCCTGCAGACTTTCCGAGAGCCTCTTTCTCATCCAAGCGTCTCCACAGTGAGTTGCTTCTTTGTTTTCAAACTATTAGTCTGAGCAAAAGGTGCAGATACCTGATAATGCTCGGCAGAAGCTAGTTAAAGATGCGCTGGCAGTTCAGCCGTTCCAAAGGATTATCTCAATCGGGGAGAAAATGTCTGTCAGATTCTAGCACAGAAAGGTCATCATGACAACCACTTTGCCTGTCTGCTTCCAGCAAACATGATCGTGGGCAGACGTTCCAGAAGTCGCTCAACTGTTTGACAGCCTGTGCTTCCACCAGAAAGGGACCCAGCGATGCAGGCAATTTCAGTTGCCTTCTCCACACCACTCCCCCCCCCCTTATTTGAGAAGAGTCTTGCAAATGATAGCCTTTTCTGTGGATTGAAGGTAGCACAGGAGAGGAATGGCTGCCCCTTGTGCATACCACCAAACTGCTAATACAATTAAGACGGCATTCTTTGCTAGGGATGGGAGGGAAATTCTTGTTTTAATGCAGACCAATCTAATTTGCATTCCCAGAAACAATATGAAAACCCAAACTCTGGAATAATAAAGTTTGCATTCATTGCTATGATAAACTTCTATTTCCTGAGTAAAATATTGAGAGGTTTTGTTTTGGTATTGGTGTTGGTGTTGTTAGACTTGGATTACTGTTCCTCCTCAGAACATGAGGAGGGCTATGCTGGGTGATAGCAAAGACTCAACTTGTTCATCACTATGTTTTCACAGTGGCCACCCAGATTCCAATGATGATGATGATTTTTATTATTATTTATACCCTGCCTATCTGGCTGGGTTTCCCCAGCCACTCTGGGTGGCTCCCAACAGAATATTAAAAACACGATAAAACATCGAACATTAAAAACTTCCTTAAACAAGGCTTCCTTCAAATGACTTTTAAAAGTAAGATAGTTGCTTATTTCCTTGACATCTGCTGGGAGGGCGTTCCACAGGGCAGGTGCCACTACCGAGAAGGCCCTCTGCCTGGTTCCCTGTAACTTCGCTTCTTGCAATGAGGGAACCGCCAGAACGCCCTCGGCGCTGGACCTCAGTGTCTGGGCTGAATAAACCCACAAACCAGGATGCAGGCAAGACCACAGTGTTTGCATCGGAAGGTACTGTTGGAGGTGTAAAGGTGAGAATGCCCCACTGAGGCATATGATGTGGGCTTGTCCAGTGAGATACTCCCCTTGGTGTGGAGTTGTTATTCACGTCGATTTTGCATTGGTGAAATCCTTGATATTTGCACATGTTCATGCACTTGTACATTACATTTCCATAGCATGGGGATTAACTGCAGGGCAACCAAAGTAGACTCTGTGAACCCTAATTTGCTAAGACACTTCTGTTTCTAGATTTGAGGGGTAAATATTCACCATCCATTATGAAATGGTCTGAGGACCTCACAGCCCTGTCAATTTTGTATGGATGTCTGTTTGGATATCTGAAGGAATTATATCAAGTTATATGTTTAACTAAAGACACATGTACTGACGTTTGCAGCATTCAGAATATGAACTGATGGTGGGTTGTTTTTCAGTTGGTATTAGTACTATTCTAATATTATTTATTTTTCTTGATTTCTTTTCTTTCTGTAACAACAACAACCCTCCTTCCTTTTCTTTGCTAAATCAAGGAAGAAAAAAGTAATAATAATTTTAAAAGAGTGAAGGCAATAGTGCTCTTCCCATTCATATTTCTCAATCACTGGCATTCAGAGGCAGATTGTTGATGATTCTGAATGAAATGTTGCCATAATGGCAAGGAACCACTGGGAGAAGTGGGGGAGAAATTTGTACTTAGTGTGAGCCAACCTAATTCTCAGTTTCAAATGGTAAGAATATAAGCAGAGCCTACTGGCTCAGGCCAATGACCCATCTAGTCCAGCATCCTGTTCTCACAGCAGTCAACCAAATAATAATAATAATAATAATAATAATAATAATAATAATAATAATAATAATAATAATAATTATTTTATACCCCGCCCATCTGGCTGGGCTTCTCCAGCCACTCTGGGCGGCTTCCAACAAAATATTAAAGTACAATAATGCATCAAACATTAAAAGCTTCCCTAAACAGGGCTGCCTTCAGATGTCTTCTAAAAGTCTGGTAGTTGTTTTTCTCTTTGACATCTGGTGGGAGGGAGTTCCACAGGGAGGGCGCCACTACTGAGAAAGCCCTCTGCCTGGTTCCCTGTAACTTGGCTTCTTGCAGTGAGGGAACTGCAGAACGGCCTTGGTGCTGGACCTCAGTGTCCAGGCAGAACCTGTTGGAAGCCTGCAAGCTGGACACGACCACAAGAGCACTCTACCCATTTGTGAATCCCAACAACTGGTATTCAGAGGCATGATGCCTCCAACAATTGAGGTAGAACACAACTGTCCTGGCTAGTAGCTGTTGATAGCCTTGTCACCCATGAATTTGTCTAATCCTTTTTTGAAGCCATCCAAGTTGATGGCCATCGCTGCCTCTGGTGGGACTGAGTTCTATGATTGGACTAGGCACTGCATCCTTTCTTTTACCTGTCCTGAATCTCCCAACGACCAATACGCAAACCAAAACACAGATCTTACAGATCTTCTTCAAAATTCATGCTTCTCTGAATTTTGTGATGCAGTTCTCTAGCCAAACAACGTGTGCAATGAGTGTGCATTAGGGGAAATGCACACGTTTTAGTAAAAAAATAACATACAAACGCACCACACAAGGGAAACTGTTTGCTCTTCCCGCGGAATTCCTGTTTACACTGACTTACTCTCTCCTATGGTGATGCGGGTGCACAGGTGGGTTAAACCACAGAGCCTAGGACTTGCTGATCAGAAGGTCGGCGGTTCGAATCCCCACAACGGGGTGAGCTCCCATTGCTCGGTCCCTGCTCCTGCCCACCTAGCAGTTCAAAAGCACATCAAGTGCAAGTAGATAAATAGGTACCACTCCGGTGGGAAGGTAAACGGCGTTTCCATGCACTGCTCTGGCTTAGTCATGCTGGCCATGTGGACCGGAAGCTGTACGCCTGCTCCCTCAGCCAATAAAGCGAGATGAGTGCCGCAACCCCAGAGTCCGCCACGACTGGACCTAATGGTCAGGGGTCCCTTTACCATTACTTTTACTCTCTTCTATATTGAGCATGCCCCCTTAAACACAGCCACATCCCACTGGATGCTAGTATTGGACATCCGACCTCACTTTTGTTCTGGATAGAAGAGAAGTGAAAAGAACATCTCTCTATGAGTATGCATGGCAGTGACTGATGTAGGCACTCCCTGCCCCCACTCCCCCAACCACCATTTTGTGGTCTTGTATCTTTTTCTGGGTCCTTTAGTTGTGGTGGCCATTTTGTCATGCCCCATGCCCAAATAACAAAACAAAACAAAACAAAATAAAATGGACTGCCTTCAGATGTATTCTAAAAGACAGATAGTTGTTTATTACCTTGACATTTGATGGGAGGGGCGGGCACCACTACCAAGAAGGCCCTCTGCCTGGTCCCTGTTATCTCACTTCTCGCAGTGAGGGAACCGTCAGAACGCCCTCAGCACTGGACCTCCTTGTCCGGTCTGAACGATGGGGGTGGAGGCGCTCCTTTAGGTGTACTGGGACATAGTTAGCATCAACACTTCGAATTGTACTGAGAAACATACTGGGAGCACGAATACAGATTCTCAAAATTCTAAGTCTGCCCACTGGCATACAAAAAGTTTGGCAACTTGTCCTCCAGGACACATTCTCACCTTCTTTTGAGTTCTGGAAAGTCTTGATCCTGCAAGGCACATGGGAACATGCCCAATTCTTAAAGGGAGCCTGCAAAATGCCATCAGAGGTTTAATCAGCACCTTTCTCTCTCTCTCTCTTTAAAAAAAGTTTGACTTTTTATGCTTTTAACCCTCTGAAGATGTAAATTAGCCTGCTACCCAAAGAGCATCTGACAGAGATGGCAGCTGACATCCCTTCTTCTGGAAGCATAAAGCACAGCTTGACTTAATCTTAGCACCTGGTGTCATGGAGCAACAAGAGATGCCACGTCAAAGAAGAGACCTCAGCACCATTCCTCTTCCCCCCCCCCCTCCTGACTTGGTGGAACAAATTAAGGAGAAGGCTGCAAGGCTTCTCAAGTGAGCAGTTGTGACAGGCAATCATGCTCTCTACGAGATGCTGAGTAATGAGGAGCAGTCAGCAGAAATAATGGGTGGGAGGAATTAACTGAGGTGAATAACAATGCATTTCCAATGGGACACGGAGAGTTTGGAGAGAGAAAGACACAGAGAGGTGGAAACAGACTGGATAAGAAGGCACACCCCAGGCTAAAGCAGTCTTCTTCAACCTTGGGTCCCCAGGCGTTATTGAACTACACCTCCCACCATCTTCAGACAGCTGAACCTATGGTCAGGGATGATGGGAACTGTATCCCAACAATACCTGGAGAACCAAGATAAAAAAAATCCTTCCAGTAGCACCTTCAGGTAAAGGGACCCCTGACCATTAGGTCCAGTCGTGACTGACTCTGGGGTTGTGGCGCTCATCTCGTTTTATTGGCCAAAAGAGCCAGCGTACTGCTTCTGGGTCATGTGGCCAGCATAACTAAGCTGCTTCTGGCAAACCAGAGCAGCGCACGGAAACGCCGTTTACCTTCCCACTGGAGCAGTACCTATTTATCTACTTGCACTTTGACATGCTTTCGAACTGCTAGGTTGGCAGGAGCAGGGACCGAGCAATGGGAGCTCACCCCGTTGTGGGGATTCGAACCGCCAACCTTCTGATCGGCAAGTCCTAGGCTCTGTGGTTTAACGCAGAGCGCCTCCCGCGTCCCTCCAGTAGCACCTTAGAGGCCAACTAAATTTGTTATTTTGTGATTGCACACGAAAGAGGGTGAAAGAGGAGAGCGCAAAATATGGTCTGAAGCTCAACATCAAAAAAACGAAGATCATGGCCACTGGTCCCATCACCTCCTGGCAAATAGAAGGGGAAGAAATGGAGGCAGTAAGAGATTTTACTAAATTAAAAGACGCCTGCTCCTTGGGAGAAAGGCAATGGCAAACCTAGACAGCATATTAAAAAGCAGAGACATCACCTAGCCAACAAAGGTCCGTATAGTTAAAGCTATGGTTTTCCCAGTAGTGATGTATGGAAGTGAGAGCTGGACCATAAAGAAGGCTGATCGCCGAAGAATTTATGCTTTTGAATTATGGTGCTGGAGGAGACTCTTGAGAGTCCCATGGACTGCAAGAAGATCAAATGCATCCATTCTTAAGGAAATTAGCCCTGAGTGCTCACTGGAAGGACAGATCGTGAAGCTGAGGCTCCAATACTTTGGCCACCTCATGAGAAGAGAAGACTCCCTGGAAAAGACCCTGATGTTGGGAAAGATGGAGGGCACAAGGAGAAGGGGACGACAGAGGATGAGATGGTTGGATGGTGTTCTTGAAGCATGAGTTTGATCAAACTGCGGGAGGCAGTGGAGGACAGACGTGCCTGGCGTGCTATGGTCCATGGGGTCACGAAGAGTCGGACACAACTAAACGACTAAACAACAACAACAAGCCCCACTGAAATCAATGGCCCTTGGTCTCTGGGGTAAATATGCAATGGCACCCACACTGAAAATTGATCAAGGTGGGAAAGAAACCAGGGGAAAGTGACTCAGCTGTGGTAAATTAAGAGCCTTGTCTGATGTTTCTCAGCCACCCCATCTGCTGAAAGGCTGCTCTCGGGGCAAGCAGGGGAAGGGGAGGGTGCTAGGATGGAGGGTGAAGCAGCCTCACAGGGATCCCTGCTGCACAAACTAACCACCAGCCTCAGTCAACTGGGGAAGGGGCTTTGCAGGTGTGCTGTGATGGCCCACACCAGTGTCTGGATCAGTGGCGTAGCGTGGGTTGTCAGCACCCGGGGCAAGGCAAGTAATTTGCGCCCCCTAACCAGTGGATTTGCGCCCCTAACCCTAACCCCCAGATGTTGCGGCCAGTGCGGCCGGTGCGGCCGGGCCCCCCTGCACCCCCACGCTACGCCACTCTGCAGCAGTAGCTTCAAAACCCACCTTGACAGTTCCCAAAGGGCACCATGCACAGCAAAATCCAACGCCTTTCGTTTTTCTCATTTATTTTTATTATTACTATGTATCTTTAAAAGATAAACATTCAGCGTAACAAAGAACTTAAACCGGAAGCCTTTCTTTAGCGCACATACACACACCCTTAGGGGGATGATCCACCACTCATTTACTCGTGAGCAAGCCCGCCAAACTTGCTGACGAAACCGAAAGCCTCTTAACCCGCTGGCGAGAGGCTTAGCCGGGCCTCGCCCGCCCACCGGCTTCCTCTCGGAGGTTTTTGGGGAGCGCAGGGCGCGGCGAGGCCTGGTGGCGCGTCGGGGTGCGGAGGCTGCCCGTGCCGGCCAGGCGTCGGTGGCGGCGTCGGCGCTGCTGCAGCGGCTGCTCCTCCTGCGAGCAGTGAGTGGAGCGCAGCCGCAGCGGCGGCGGGGGGCGCGCGCGCGCTAGGGCGCAAGGCTGGCGGTGGCTGCGGGGAGCCCGGCGGAGGAAGGAACTTGTCCCTTCCCTCTGGACTCGCGCCCCCCCCAGATGTTGCGCCCGGTGTGGCTGGCACCCTTGGCACCCCCCACGCTACGCCACTGGTCTGGATTCCCACACCAGGGCGATGAGAGAGGCATGAATTTTACACCCCTCCCCATGACAGTACCCTTGGTGGGGGCCAAGCTGTCCAACCCCTAGGTACTCCTCCGCCCTTGGGTATGCTGGTCCCCTGGCATTGAGTGATGTTTAGCTTCTAAAATGAGACATTCAGGAACTCAGATCATGCTGAGAACATCGTGACATTGTCAAGTATCTGCAGTTATTCTCAAACCCTGTCTACCTAAGCAAAGAACTCAAGGTGATTTCCACCATAGACTTGCTTGGGTCACCATGTGTTTTTCCAGAAATGTCACAGGGCAGATACAATCAGTTCTGTTTTTGCTGGCATTATCACATACCAGCAGTGAAATAGAAAGAAATGAGACGGAAAGCTCTTGATCTTACCAGCCGTGATTGACCATCTTTATACAATCAGAGATGGAAGTTGATGCTCTGGCTGGAAGAAGTTGTCAAGATCCAACCTCAAAGTAGGTCCTGATCTAGTGACCTCTGAAGATCTGTGTTCCACCACCGAAAGTGGGGAAATGCAGAAAGACTAACTAAGGAAATATCTTTGTGCAGATAAGTCAGAGCAAGTCATCTAATACTCCTTGCCTCCTACAAGGGCTTTCTTATTGGAAGCAAGGAAGAAAACAGCTTTTTCTGGGGGGCGGGATTTATTGAAGTTTTCACAATGACCGCTCCCCACATCAAATGGGGGGTGCCTTTTACGTGGTCATGCACAGCCCCCCCCCCCAGATCCCAGTGCGGCTCCCGGTAGTATGGGATGGCTTCGCCCTCCCCAGGCTAGATACCTGGGGGTCTCTGCCTACCTCAGCCAATCGCCCAATCCCACCTGAGGAGGCGTTGCCAGGGGATTGGCCAGGTAGGGGGAGGGACTGCCCTGCCCACACAACGGGTGAATCTTACCTGCGAAGTATCAGTTGACTCCAGAGCATCTCCCACCCTGCCCTCCCTCAGTTAAGCCTTCTTTTGCAGGTTAACCTTTTCTCCACAGGTACGCAGGCGCTGCTATGTCATGGTTGCTGTTGAAGGGCCGGAAAGGAATTTTCCTGCACTGGCAGCTTTTGCCTTTCCTGTAGCAAAACGTCACAACTTTGGCAGTTTCAGGCCTTGGACGGAATCCTTTAGTCTATCTTCTTAAATGGGGAGCCTGAAGTGGTGACCCACGCCCCCCTTGCGGCGGTGATCTCAGGGTTCCCTGTTAAAGGGGTCTTGAGGGGAGGCATTGGCCATACACTGAGAGGTTGTCATTGCTCTCCCTTGTGACTGCAGCCAAACGGGGGGTGGGCTCTCTGCTTGAATATATTTTCTCCAGAGCCACACATTCCGGATAAACCTGATGTCTCCCAGATCCCCGGCTGGGGACTGGGAAGGATAAATGCCTCCCTTCACAGCTGAGAGATCCCTGCCCCGCTCCTGCTTGCATGCAAGTAGGAGTTGGGAGGCTGCTCCGACAGGCAGCATGAAGCCTCCCTTCACAGCTTAGTTGCTGGGGTCAGGGAAGGTGGAGGCAGCCTGGAAGCTGCTTCTTAGAGCCCCCGCACCACCATCATATGGGGACTTCCAAGCAGCTCCTGAAGCCAGCCAGAGCCAACTGCTCTGGGCTGCAGAGACTGCCGCTGCTGTGTTTCCCGGGGACATTAGATGAAATCCGAGGACATTCCAGGGATGGAATTTGTCTGGGGACTTATTCGCAAATCCAGGGACTGTCCCTGGGAAATGGGGACATCTGGTAACCCTACCTCATAGTCCCTTGACACAGGCTCCTTCTTTGTGATGCTTGTCTCAGGCAGCTCCAGGTCACCCCCTGAAGAAGATTCGTCCAAGTGGAGGCATAGCAGGCCCCCTCCTTTGACTCAGCTGAGATGATTGGCACCTCCTACCCCAGAACTGTCTCTATCAGCAGCCATTCTACATTGCTCCCTTGAAGGAAGAGGTGAGTCTGCAGTAAGGACCACTCCATCAGCTACTTCTATTTGGTTCCTCTCCTCCTAGAACTGCTTCCTGTAGCCATTGAACTGTATCTTAAATGTGCTCCCCCCCCTCTTTCCTTTCCACTTTTGTGTTGCCTCTGTTAAGTTTTCAGTTGTTGCTGCTTTGCAAAGTGAACTGCTTTGAGTGCGTTGGCAGAAGGCTGGCCTGTAAAAGCTGCGCTTCAGTGCTGAAGATGGGCTGCATGGAACTGAAAAGGTTGAAGTCTACTGTTTAAAGCATTAATTGTTCTAAAGGCTGTAAGCTCTTCTAACAGAGACCATCCTCAGAGTGTTTGCTTTGCCTTAGGGAGACAGAGAAGCTGAACTGCACTAATCAATGGGTGTGGGTGACAAAGGCATTAATCAGAACTCCTGTGGCCGCTGTGATGTCCAAAGGTGAGACCTCATTCCCTTGAATTAGAGACAACAAAAGCTGAATGAATGGCTTGTGCCCTTTGTCATGTGAAAAGGAGCAAAGGATTTCAAAGGCCCTCTTTTGCATTTTTTAAAAAGCAAGTGCCTATGAAGTTAACCTTCCTGTATGAAGGAGCTACAGTGCCGTACCATGAACAATTAGGCACTCAGAATATGCTGTGAGTTGGATTTAGCCTTTTCACTTAGATCCATTGGAAACGGCGCCTGGTTGTGGCTGCAAGTGCTTTTAAGTAGCGAAATGTAAAAATGTGCCTTCATCAGCCAAGTCCTCAGGCTTGCTTAATAATAATGATGATGAAAGATTGTAAATTTGCAGAAAGAGCTGTTGAGTTCTGATGCCGGAGTGCATGGGCTCCAGGGTCCCCAGTTTGAATCTTGCCTTCAGCAAAACTGAATTGGGTTTGCTGCTTCTACACACACACACACACACACACACACACACACACACACTGCATTCCACCTTCTCCAAGAAACTCAATAAGGTGTACGTGGTTCTCCTCCTCTCATTTAAATCTCCAAAACAAAAACCATTGAGGTACATTAGACTGAGATCAGCCTCGGTCCCCCATTATTAGAACGAGAGCCAAGATGGAAGGCAGAGAGGTCAACAATAGGGGGAGCCAACAATAGGGGGAGCAGAGAGGTCAACAATAGGGGGAACCAATGACAGACAGAGCCAACTACAGTGGTACATCAGGTTACAGACACTTCAGGTTACAGACGCTTCAGGTTACAGACTCCGCTAACCCAGAAATAGTACCTTGGGTTAAGAACTTTGCTTCAGGATGCGAACAGAAATCGCATGGAGGCCCCATTAGCTAAAGTGGTGCTTCAGGTTAAGAACAGTTTCAGGTTAAGAATGGACCTCCAGAATGAATTAAGTTATTAACTCGAGGTACCACTGTAATTCTAGCCCTCCTCCCAGGCCCAAGTTACAGACTTGGGCCTGGGAGGAGGACTAGAATTAGTTGACTCTGTCTGTCATGGACTAGATGTAATTAAGAAGGCAGGGTAGGTGGGGGCAGGCAAAGGGTAGATTGAAGTTGGTGGGGCAGTTCCCCATTCATGCTAATGGACCAGCCTCCATTGGTTGAGAGAAAAGCAGACTGTGCACCAGAAAATGAATCTAGACCTACTCCTGGGCAGAGGTTCATCTTTCCACAACCAACAATCGAATGTATAGCTCACAAACATTAAATAAAAGGGTTTGAGCTGAAAACGATTGCATATGTACCCAATTTGCTGTACCAATGGAAAGAGTAAGAGAGGGTGCAATTGAATCCTATTGTTTAAATAATGTATTGGAGAATGAGTAGCGTCTGATGGGGGATGAGCAGCATGGCAGTAAAGGGAGAGAGAATTGTCCTGAACTCTAAATAGACTTCCATATAAAGGGGCACATTTAACACTCTCAACTGGCTTGTTTCCTGCAATTCGATTACTTTCTCCCCATGATTTACGTTGAAAGGGGATCTAAATAAGCAATAAGTATTCAGTTCATTTAAAAAAAGGGGGGGAGAGATCATTTGTACTCTTGCAATAATATCACTCACTTGGAATAGCGGTGGCAGGGATCAGTGTCAAGAGAAGGATGGGTTAGTTCTTTGCTAACCTATAATGTGCATCCATAATACTGATGACAAGATAATTGAAAAAGAGAAAAAGAACACTAACCCGCCTCTACAACATAAGTATGCATAAATTATGCTTTTCTCTGTCTTAATGAACAGCATTTCCTTGCTTATCTTTCCATTTTCCAACTTTAACAAGTCAGAGATTTCCCTTCCATCCTATTGACTGGGAGCTTGGTACTGAATACTAACCATGGGAAGAAACAAAGAGAGAAAGGTCTCTTGCCCAGCTTTCAGTCTTCCCAGAGGCACCTGACTGGTAGGAAACAGAGTACTGGACTAGATTGTCAATTGGTCTGATCCAGCCAAACTCTTATGTTCTGATAGCTTGGGGACAAATCCTGGTGCCTATTTCCAGCTCCATCTGGTTCACCAGCTACAGCTAAAGTTTTGGAACGTTCTTGAATTGCTCCCACAATATATGGTGGGTTGTATCCAATGTTTATCATACTCAGAGTAGCCTCATTGAAATTAATGGACATAGCTAAGGTTCATTAATTTCCGTGGGTCTGCTATGAGTTGTACTTAGTTGGCCACAACCCTGACAGTCTAGAAGAAGTGCAGGGGATCTTTGCCCCCCTAGATATGGTTCACATCATTCCTGGCTATAGGCCATGCTTGCTAGGGCTCATAGAAGTTGTAGTTCAGTGACATCTGGAGAGTCAAAGGTTTGCCATACCTGGTCTAGAGACACCCATAGTGCTTTCCCTTCCCAGCCTTACATGGGCAGGTTGCCTTACATAGAAGCTTATTTATTTCCAACAAGAAAAGTATACGTCTTGGATCCCCAATAACCTGGTGGCCTTGGTCATTAATTTTACAGTTCAAGTTACTGTCAGAACCCATGGAGTTCCATTAACTTTTAACTCTGATCTGGAGCTTGTGATTGGCCAGGAATGAAATGCTTGGTTAGCATAAGTCAGTGTAATTATGGAGTTCACCGGGAAAAATATAGCCCTTAATTAGCTGTACAATGTGAAGAAAATGAATTACAAACTATCTGTATAATTCATGGCTTGCCTCCAGTTAATTTGATGTGGTGATGCATGAAGTTCAACTCCCCCTTCTGTTTAGCAGCAAACAAAATGTTTACCTTCGTGCAACTTGAAGCAGGCTGAGATTCGAAGTTGTAAAAGGCAATTAGGACTTACTGGAGCTCCTGGGCATAGGAAAATGGCTGATGCGCTGCTAAAATTACAACCATCTTCCTTAGGAGTTGTCAGAGTTTGGTCCTTCTGTGACATGGAACATGGAGTCTTGTTGGAGAAGGGGCTAGGGAAGCAAGATTCCCCAGAAGACCCTCCCACACTGCCAGAGACCCATAGAAGACATCAAATTCAGATGTTCTGGTCACCAGCTTGGTGGTTTCTATGCACCTGTTACATGGCTGTCCCTTGTCACCCTCAGGGCTGCAGAAACAGAGGGGTTAGTGTGCCAGGCAGAGTCTTCTACTTTGGCGATCCCTCGTAGACAAGTAAGATTGCCTTCCATGAAAACGGTTTTAACAGTGAGTCCGTAAGTGACTGTGGAGGCCAATTCTGGATCCATGCCTCTTTCCACAGTGGGGACATAGGTTTCTGGAGGGAGTTGATTATGGTGAGAGTTTGCCAAACGTGCCTTCCTCGTAGCATGTTTCTCCCTTTTGTCATGAGTTGAGCATCTTCAAAACCCATGACACCTTTGGTAAAGGCTGTTCTCCAATTGGAGCACTCACAGGCCAGTGTTTCCCAGTTGTCAGTGTTTATACAACATTTTTTAAGATTTGCCTTGAGAGCCTCTTTGAACCTCTTTTGCTGACCACCAGCATTGCACTTTCCATTTTTAAGTTCGGAATAGAGTAGTTGCTTTGGAAGATGATGATCAGGCATCCGCACAACATGACCAGTCCAACGAAGTTGATGTTGAAGAATCATTGCTTATAGTCACAGGTGAGCCTGCTTAGGAGGAGGGCCTGGCTGAGAACCAGGAAGGGGCAAAGGCTCAACCTTCTGCTTGAACTGCCACGATCATCTTTGAAACTCTGAGTTCCAGCACCACAGTCTTTCCTACTTGTAATGAATATAGGGGTTGCTCGTGCGTAAGTTGCCACCACTCCAGGCTATGTTGCCTTGTTAAACCTTTTCTGTCTGGACAGCCCTTCACTTCGTGGCTGCCTCAGTCACTAGCAGAATCCGTCAGGGGGCGTTTCTTAAACCTTTTCAAGCATAAAAGCTGTTTGACGCCAAGTCTCCTCCTACTCTCCCTGCGCGGAAGTCTGCAGCGCAGGGAGGGTGTGGGTAGCGGAGGACCCGTGCTCTCCCCGCTGGTGTCCAGCGAGGAGTCCTGGAGCCCTCTCGCCGATTCCCCCATCTGCCCCTCTATATCCCTGGTGTTGCGCTGATTTCCTTCCCCAGCCGATGAGCTGCCTCTCTCTCTGCTGGGTCCCTCTCCAGCATCACTTGGGAGCCTTCCCTCCGCCTCTGGCTCCAATGTCAGTTCCCTGACACTGCTGAACCTGTTTTTTCAGTTTGCAATCTTTAGCTACCTGCTTCTTGCTGTTCCACACCCATAGGAACCTAGGAAGCTGCCTTGTACTGAGTTAGACCATTGCTTTTGCTGGCTCAGTATTGCCTGTGCTTTCTAGCAGAGGCTCTCTAGGGGTTTCAGGCTGGAGTCTTGTCCATCCCTACCTGCAGATGTTGGGGACTGAACCTGGGATGTTCTGCATGAAAGAGAGATGCTCTACCACTAAGTACAGTGGTACCTCGGGTTAAGTACTTAATTCGTTCTGGAGGTCTGTTCTTAACCTGAAACTGTTTTTAACCTGAAGCACCACTTTAGCTAATGGGGCCTCCTGCTGCTGCTGTGCCGCCGCAGCACGATTTCTGTTCTCATCCTGAAGCAAAGTTATTAACCCAAGGTACTATTTCTGGATTAGTGGAGTCTGTAACTTGAAGCGTATGTAACCCGAGGTACCACTGTATTCCTTTTTCACTTGAGCTAGTAATGGTACTTGAAATAGAAACTGCAGTTACTGCAGAATGCTGAAGCACAATTGCTGACATGAGTGAGACTCTTTCAGTGTACAACACCTCTGCTCAGAGATCTGATTTGTTACCAAACCAAGTGCAATGCGTCACTACTGGTATGTAAAGCCCTTAAAGGCTTGGGACCAGTTTACTTTCTGGATCACCTTAACTTGGACACTGTGCAGCTAGAAGGCTCCATCTGACCATGTGTGTATGTCAAGCATGTCATTGGCCACACATCCACCATACAAATGGCCAAAGGAATGCAGTCAGAGTTATGGGGGCCTTGAGTTAGGCTGTAAAGCTGCAAGAGCACAGCTTTGAAATGTTGCTTGGGGAACACATGGCTCGAAATGCCAACTGAGTTGGGGGAAAACCCTGACAAGGATGGATGGTAACCTTTAAGGGAAGCTTAAGCAGCTGAGGTTTTTTAGCTTTGGAGAAAGATGACCGAAGGGAATCACAATCTGCAGAATCAAACAAAAAGGGAGAATTACTGTCATGAGTCCTGCAGTGATAATTTGGTGGCCTTGGTCAGGGGCGGGAGGGGGAATGGGACAAGAACATAGAACAGAAGGAATTGGATTGCTTGATTGTGTTAGGATCTCGCACCTTGACCAGTGGGATCTGCAGAGCATGCACCACTCTAGCAGAGTAGTTCAGTAGAGCAACAGAGCACACTTGCTCTCCAGTTGTCAGCCTCTCCAGAGTTGATGGTTAAGAAGACCCAAACACACTATATACATAAATTTAAGAGATGTTGGTGCATCACGAACTATTCTACTAAGTACAGTTAGAGAAGAAGAAAAAGAAGAAGAAGAAGAGAAGAAGAAGAATAAGAATTTGGATTTGATATCCGGCTTTATCACTACCGGAAGAAGTCTCAAAGCGGCTAACAATCTCCTTTCCCTTCCTCCTCCACAACAAACACTCTGTGAGATGAGTGAGGCTGAGAGACTTCAGAGAAGTGTGACTAGCCCAAGGCCAGCTAAATGTGGAGGAGCAGGGAATCGAACCCGGTTCACCAGATTACAAGGCTACCACTCTTAAGCACTACACCACAGTGCAGTGGTTAAATTGTAGAGATCCAAATCTTCAGCACTTCACTTAATGCAACTCAATACTACACACAGTATCAGTTCTCCAGCTCAGTAATCAGTAAAGCGAGTAATAAGTAACTGCTGACTCCAGCTTGCCTTGTCTTATACTCACCAATGCACATGCACACATTTTTTGGAGAAAGGGAGGGTGGATATGTCATGCCAGAGGCCTTTGTTCTTGAGCTGTTTCAAACAACCCACCACAGCTGGTGTCCTACCCTGAACAGAATTCAGACTTGAGGGGACAGAAACTTTGTAGAACAGGTGTGGAGAATCTATGGCCCCCCAGACATTGCTAAACTTCAGTAACATCTGGAGGAAAAAAGGCTCTCCCATGCCTGTTCTAGATGATTTCATTTGTCCAACAAAATAAGCAGGAACGTACAGGATTGCAATAGCTTTGCAGCAAAACAAGGAGATGAAAAGCATTAGTCTTCTGCTCCACACGCATTTAGGTAGCTTTCTTTCTTCCTTTAACCTGACAGTAGCAATACAAAATCCCAACATTAGTTTACTGTAATGCAACTCCAGGAAATTCTTATGCAGCCTTTTGCTGGAAAATTCATTTTGCATTTGCAAAGTCAGAAAGAAAAATAGCACCCATTGTCTTGCTGCTGTGTGAGCGGGGAACGCCATCAAGATTCCCGGAGTGCATTCATCTGCCCTTTTTTCTGCAGAAGGACCCGGGACCTTACTCACAGCAGGTATAAAACAGGCTGAGATCGGATGGTAACAGATGCAAGATACATTTCTCAAAGCATCTTCTCTCTCTCTCTCAACGTTTCCCCCCCCCTCTCCAGCTCAGTCTGGCCTTCATTGCTGATTTAAAAAGATGGATTTGCATTTTATGTAATGTTTAAAAGTATTTCTAAACCCTTGATCTACATTCTTCTGAAATATTCCTCATCATGTTACAAGCCACTCAGAGTGAATAAACTGGTGATTAGATGTTTTGTCTAGAGTCGGATGTAATTAGCTATGCAAAATAGAGCTAATAGGGCTGTTAATTGGATTTTTCCTTGAAGACTGGAGGGAGGCAGTGTTTTATATGTATATAAAAATAATGGTTACCCTTAGCACTCCTTCAATTTTCATGTTTTGGCTCCATAATTAATTAGATAAAAGTTTTTTAATTTTGCTGAGAGATGAACTTTTAAGTTTGATGGCAAGCGCTCTTAGAAATTACATTAATAATAATAGCGTCTCTTGTTCTTTGTGGGCTGCAGAGATGGATGGATCGGCCAAATTTGGATTCTCTCTGTTTCTCCAGTTTCTGATCTTAAGTTCAATTCTCCAGAGTCCTAAAATCTGCTTGCATTTTTTTTTTTAAATCTCATGAAAATTTCTCCTAGAATATATAACTATTTTGCCTGATACATACATTATGGAAACCATTTTTTCCTAACTCAATGCATTTCTTGTACCCACTTGTTGGAAAGCTGCAGCACAAAAAGTGGCAGCACCAAGTGAGAATTCCAAGGGAGCGCTACACTTTGAACTGTGTGAATTAGAAAGCTGGACCATAAAGAAGGCTGATCGCCAAAGAAATGAAGCTTTTGAATTATGGTGCTGGAGGAGACTCTTGAGAGTCCCATGGACTGCAAGAAGATCAAACCTATCCATTCTGAAGGAAATCAGCCCTGAGTGCTCACTGGAAGGACAGATCCTGAAGCTGAGGCTCCAGTACTTTGGTCACCTCATGAGAAGAGAAGACTCCCTGGAAAAGACCCTGATGTTGGGAAAGATGGAGGACACAAGGAGAAGGGGACGACAGAGGACAAGATGGTTGGACAGTGTTCTCAAAGATACCAACATGAGTTTGACCAAACTGTAGGAGGCAGTGGAAGACAGGAGTGCCTGGCGTGCTCTGGTCCAGGGGGTCACGAAGAGTCGGACACGACTAAATGACTAAATGACGAAACAACAACAACAACAACAACATCATATTAAAATATGAGCCCAACTGATTTTCTTGTGCGTGTGCGTGTGCGTGTGTGTGAGTGTGTGTATGCACATACACACATTGGACAGTGGCGGAGGAAGGGAGTGCAGCCTACCATGTGTGTCATCACTGCGGGGTGTGTGTGACAAAATGAGGTTGTTGTTGTTTGTTTGTTTTTAAAAAATGGGGTCACAAAACTTTTTAGGAGTGATGTGGTGGGTTAGGCGCCTGCAGGTTCCGCACAGCCTGAAATGGCAGTGTGGGACTTGTGTCTGCCTACTGCCTCTCCCTCACCCACCCGACAGCTGAGGTGGAGGTGACGGAGAGGCTCCAAGCATCAGAGATGGCTTGCTCCGCCCCCATGGGCACGTATCGCCCCGCCCCCGGCTGCAGGACACGCCCCCGCACCAGGCACCCAGGCGGCTAGCTATACCACTGACGTTGGAGCGGATTCAGATGTATACCCCTAATGAAAACAGCCATCCTGCAAAGTCCTTTGGACCCAAACGGGCTGTTTTTAATGGGCTAAACTGAGGTCCAAACTTAATCATGCAGTTGAAATGCGACCCTAACTTATATCCCTCTTTATAGCCCCAAGCAGCTTTCAATGGGGTTTACAAAAGATGTGCTAAATATGATCACATTCAAAACTGAGTTCTGCAGGTGTGACACCTGCGCATTGAAACTCTGTCCTAAGAACATTAGGCAGGCACAGCTGCCGAAAAGCTTTTTTGTTTCAGTGGGTCTATCCAGACACATGATTCAGTTACCCAGTGCTCCCCTCCCCCAAAAAAATAGGGGTACTCTCATTTTCCTACTGATATTGAAATACTGCCCCAAACTTAGATTCCCAAAATGTTTAGGGGTATGTATACCCCTGCGTACGCCCACCCCCCAGAAAAAAATACTGCAGTTACCTATATTTTGTTTTTGATATCTTTGTTTTTAATGGATCTTCATTTTTCATAATGGTGTTTAATGTGTATTTGCTTTTCATTTTCTTTGTGGATCTTTGCCATTTTAAAATCTGTAATTTTATTTGTATAGCTCTTTCCATTTTGTAAAAATAAAAAGTAATCAAGCTGTTTATAGATTTTCTTGATAGATAATAAATACATAATAAAAAAGGAGATTTGCACATATAGTCAAATTTGTAAAGCTTTGTTCAGGCAACTTTTGCCATCATTCTTGATGTTTTCTTGGTGTCCCCTCTGGGCAGCAAACCCTCTCAGCATCTCTGAGGACAAAAATAAGAGGCTGAGCAACTAGAGCTGCATCAGTCTTGTTGTTGTTGTTTAGTCATGTCCGACTCTTCGTGACCCCATGGACCAGAGCATGCCAGGCACTCCTGTCTTCCACTGCCTCCCACAGTTTGGTCAAACTCATGCTGGTAGCTTCGAGAACACTACCCAACCATCTTGTCCTCTGTTGTCCCCTTCTCCTTATGCCCTCCATCTTTCCCAGCATCAGGGTCTTTTCCAGGGAGTCTTCTCTTCTCATTAGGTGGCCAAAATATTGGAGCCTCAGCTTCAGGATCTGTCCTTCCAGTGAGCACTCAGGGCTGATTTCCTTCAGAAAGGTTTGATCTTCTTGCAGTCCATGGGCCTCTCAAGAGTCTCCTCCAGCACCAGAATTCAAAAGCATCAATTCTTTGGCAATCAGCCTTCTTTATGGTCCAGCTCTCACTTCCATACACTTCCCTGCCCTTTGTACACACCACCCGCCAGTAGTGATGTATGGAAGTGAGAGCATCATTCTTACATGGAGCTAAATCTTCCTTTGCATATAACAGCTCACATTGAGGGCCTGTGAGGCAAGGGAGTCTGAGCATCTAGAAGTGTCCCTCCCCACTGGCTAACACATGCTACAAAAGGGGCCAGGTCTTCTTGCTGAAATGCATGCGGGGGGAACAGGTTTCTTCTCCAGGTCTACTCATCAGAAAGCATATGGATTTTCAGTAGCCTACTCCCCCCAACAAAACTCTTTACAACTAAAAACAACAAAGCAAAGCAGAGACATCTGCAACCAGCTGTAATCACCGTATGCTTCTTATTTGCTATCAGTAATCATTTTAACAGGGTAGTTTGTAGCTGCATCAAAGCACTAAATTACAAATGTAATGACTTTTGCATTGATTTTCAAGGGCAATTTTGCTCCCCACCCGATGGGGGGAGATATCCAGCTTTCAATAACCCATGATGAATTGCACACAGCAGTACTGTATCTACATGACTGAAATCTTCTATTTGCTCTATTGCGGCGGGGGAGGGGGTATATTATCCATTTATGTGGTTAGAGGTAAAAACACAAAAGCCTCAAACATGGTCCACAATGTGATCCACAAATCCCACCCTCTTCTTTGTCTCTTTCATGAGTTCTATGCAAAACTCCCCTCTTAAATCACCCTGGTGGTTTGTTCTCAGGAAAACAAGAATTTTCTTCCTGCACCAACCTGGTTTGATGACCCAGTTATGGATTTTTTCTCCACCTACAACCCTCAGGCTTTTTGTAACAGACAGAGTCATGTGACTCAATAGAGAAAGCTCAACCCAAAAGCCTCAGCTAACCTAGGTTGAGACAGCCAATTGTACATGATCCTCACTTTCTCTCTGCTGATAAAAATATAATTATAATTATGATATGAATAACAATCTGCTGTCCTTCCATGGCACCCAGAAAAAGAAGCTGTTTGAGGTGACTGCTTTTCTCTAGTTAATGGTACGAATGGCCCCAAATTATATATCACTTTTTATATCACTTTTATATATCACTTTATATATAACTTTTGCAACATCCAGCTAATAATGCCCAATGCAGAGATTGAGCAAAATCCAGTGGCTAGATTCCCAAGAATATATGCAATGATAGCCCTACTCAGAGTAAACTCATTGAAGTTAATGGGTGAGATTCAGTGATTGTCCTACTCAGATGTTAATAGCCATGATAAAGCTAGGTTCATGAATTGCAAAGGACCCCATTGCCATTTAAAGAGGAATGAATGGGTTTAGCCCACCATAGTGCTACAGAAGGCTTCCTTCCCAGCTGGCAAGTATTTGAATCAACCAAGGGTATGGATTGAAGTAAGACAGTTAGGTCCTTTGGTCCTTTAGGTCCTTTATTGCAGTCTTATGATGTGGCCAAGTGCTTGCTACACACAGAACAACCCATTAACCATTCCCATGGCATCAATACAGACAAGAGACATTCTTGTCTACATTGTAATATATCAACATTTGTTTCCATGAAGCAGCATCAACAGAAGTCTAGTGTCCAGGTCAAAGGAAGTAATAGTACCACTCTAGTCTGCCTTGGTGAGGCCTCACCATGACTGTGTCCACAGATATGGAAAGATCTTGACAGAAACAGACTTGATCACCCTGATTCATGGTCTTTCATGGGAGAGAGACCTCTGGGTGGCTTTTGAAATCAATGACCATGGATGACATCTTTCTGGACAGCCTGGAAGATTTGTGAGCCAGGGACACTGTTTTACGGTGGATCTGCTCCTCCCTCGACAAGTGTCTATAGAAAACAGGATTAGGCCACTTCGGCTTGGGCCTTTAGTTTTTGTCCTGTGAGGTCCCCCAGGGTTTAACTATCCCACTCACTTTATTGAACAGCTGCTTGAAGCCTCTGGGAGCAGTCATCAGGGAATTTGAGGAGAAGTTCCATCAGTATCCCCTTCATGGATCACTGCCTTGTCGTGGCGAAGGGGCTTGAATAACTCCAAGAAGCTATGAGCTATGCCGTGCAGGGCCACCCAAGACGGACAGGTCATAGCCGAGAGTTTAGACTAAATGTGATCCACCTGGAGAAGAAACTGGCAAACCACTCCAGCATTTTGCCAAGAAAACTCCATGGACATAAAAAAAGGAGAAGCTTTGAGAAGAAAGTGAGTTTCCAAGGCATGCTTTGGTTCATGGGGTCATGGAGAGTCAAATACGACCAAGACGACTAAACAACAACAACCATCAGTATATTGCTGACACTCACCTCTCTCTCTCTCTCTCTCTCTCTCTCTCTCTCTCTCTCTCTCTCTCTCTCTCTTTTCTGTCAGTACTGAGAAAGCACAGTTCTTGAATCTGTGTCTAGAGATTCATACAAGCATACAACATTTTATCTGTATGCCATCTTTCCATAGTGAAAACATGCTCAAGGTGGCTTACAATAATCAATACCCCAATCCAAGAGACTGTTCAGCAGCCTCAGCTTTTGTAGCTGGAATCAAGTCAGTCAGTCAGTGAGGGACTCTCATAGGCCAGGTGGAAAAAGGCTTGCAAGGCAGGGAGCGGGTCTTGCAAGATTTGCAGCCAAGATGGTGGTGGAATTGATGTGGACCAACTAATTATGAGTGAATCCACTGTCCTAAAGGATCAGGTGGTTGATTATAGGAAATACACCTGTCCAAGACCCTGGAAAGTCTTACTAGACAATACAGGGCCAAATAGAAACATAGGCTGATATAAGGCAGTTTCCCATGGACCACTTGGTTCACCAAAGAAACAAATAATCCTTTTTCAAAGCAGCTCACATCAGAGGCCTGTTAACTTCTATCTTTCCCGATGCACTTAATTTCTTTTCCAAGTGAAGATTTTGAGTTGCCACATCTCCGTAGCTTTTTGGTTTCAATTTGAAAGCCATCTCCATTTGTAATTAAATCAGTAAATTGCTTGTACGCCATGTGCACCCAGGTACCTTTCTGACGGTGATAAGATATTCCCAGCTGTGGCATCTCGATAAAAATTGCCTTCATTTCCTGCCTTGCAATCCATTGTCCTCGGTTATCTTCATTAACATAGAGCAGAGCTTTTAATGCTAAGAAAAATGCCGCCTTTATCGGGTCCCTTCTTTAATCTCAAATTATTATTTTCTTTCTCACTGAAGCCATTAAATATACCATCCATTATGGGGACTCCCAAGGGTGAATTAACTTCTTTATTTTTAGATTTATTGGCCATGCTTTTAAGGGATTGGTGGCTGGCAACTTCTAACTGCAAACTACCAGCAAAAAGACGCTTATCTCCATCATGTGTCCAGTTCTGGGTACCACAGTTTAAGAAGGATATTGACAAGCTGGAATGTGGGCAGAGAAGGGCAATGAAGTGTCTGGAAACAAAGCCTGATGGGGAATGCTTGAGGGAGCTGCGTATGTTTAGCTTGGAGAAGAACAAGCCGAGTAGTGACACACTAGGCTTCTTCAAATATCTGAAAAGCCATCAAATGGGAGATGGGGCAAGCTTGTTTTCTGCTGCTCCAGAGGGTAGGATCTGAACCAGTAGATTCAAATTACAAGAAAGAAGATTCCAACTAAGCATTAGGAAGAACTTTCTGATGGTAAGAGCTACAGTAGTACCTCGGGTTAAGAACTTAATTCATTCTGGAGGTCCATTCTTAACCCGAAACTGTTCTTAACCTGAAGCACCACTTAAGCTAATGGGGCCTCCCGCTGCCGCCATGCCACCACCACGCAATTTCTGTTCTCATCCTGAAGCAAAGTTCTTAACCTAAGGTACTATTTCTGGGTTAGTGGAGTCTGTAACCTGAAGCGTCTGTAACCTGAAGCATCTGTAACCCGAGGTACCACTGTATTTGACAGTGGAATGGATTACCTCAGAAGGTGGTGGACTTTCCTTCATAAGAGGTTTTTATAAAGTGGTTGGATATTTAAATCTAAGGAAAGCAAATGTTAGGAATTATGCAAGAGACATTCTTTCATATGTGGTGGGATTGTAAAATTATGATTGTAAAATCATAAAGAAATATTGGGAAATGATTTATAATGAAATGAAGAAGTTGTTTATAATAACCTTTGTTAAAAAAACACCCAGAAGCTTTCCTATTAGGTATTATAGGAGTGGATCTACCAAAATCACAAAATAATTTATTTATGTATTTACGGCTGCATGGACATTATTAGCACAATATTGGAAAGAAGAAGGTGTCCCAGCTAAAGAAGATTGGCAAGTTAAACTAATGGAATATGCTAAAATGGCAAAACTGACAATGAAACTAAGAGGAAGAGATGACAGTGAATTTCAGAATGAATGGAAGATGTTTATTGCATATATACAGAAGCATTGTACACAGGTCAGTACATTAGCAGGGTTTTAAAAATACTTGTAATTTTGTTATGAATTAGATAACAAGTAATTTAAACAAGATTTCAAACTGAGTAATGGACATGCAGTACATTGATAAATAATGGAACCAAGGAAGGGACTAGAGGGAAGTCAATTTGTTTTGTGTTATTTTCTTTTCTTTTTTTGTTTTTTATTGTTTTGTTAACTTTGGAAAATATATAAATATCCATCCTTTGGGATCCCTTCCAGATCTACAGTTCTATGCTTCTATTAAGTGGGATAAATTGTATCTTGGTGCATTGTTATTTGTGCTCCATATTTAAATTTGAATGGTTTTTTTGAACATAACAAAAGATAACTTAAATAATGTTTAGGAGTAAGATGTACAGCTTAGACAGGGATGTCAGAGAAATTTGATTCATTTTGCATTTGAAGGTGAACTTACCTAATTCACACTTTCTGGAACAATATGAGAACAGAAACACAGTCATCCTGTAAAAGTCACACGTCTCTGAATATTGCAACACTGTCCCTCAGCCAAGTAATATGTAAATGCATATACTAGGGTACAGTTTGCATAAGATGCATATGCTAGTTAAAAGAGCACCCAAAAATTGCTTTGTGAAGATGTGTATATTTGGCAAAATGACAAGAAAATGTGTATATTAGGAAAATTTTGTACTAAAATGCTGGTGAATTTTCATGAGTACTTAAAAAAAAATTGCAAATTGATGTTGAATGTGGAGAATTGAACTAAACAAAAATGGGAATCTGAAATTGATAGATTCACCCATCTCTAAGCTTAGATATGATGGTTTATAGAATGAAACCAGGAGAAGCACCAAAAGATATGAATAAATGTTGAGTTCTGTTCTTTTGTTCTTCTGCCAAGCAAGGAAACTTTTCTCCGTCTTGGCCTTCCTATTGGTTGGCCTCTGTCTCCCATGGACCCCTTCAATATCTGCAAGTCAAATGGCTGCATTCTCTCACTTTCTCAATGAGGGACTTTACAGGCAGCAAAATATCTCAATTTGTTCTGCTTTGGGTAGGCAGAAATTCACTGTTAAGCATGACGGTCAATGTTATTTAGTATCTGGCCAAAAATATTTAGTATTGCATTCCTGGAATTTAATGAAAAATTACACTTTGGATTGGGAAGGCTCTCTCCTTTCTGCTATCTTTCAAGAGAGCACTGGCTTTATTTAAAATGCAAATTGAAATCGATACGAAGTGTGGCATTCGCTCAGCTTTAAATCTCTGTGTATTGCAACTAGGGTAGATTTCATTGCTGCTTTCCTGGAAAAAGCCAATGGTCATTAATGTAATTCTTTGTTATCTAGCTCTCCTCCAGATGCCCATTGGAGAAGTGTGTAGCTCACTGGTAGAGCGCAACTGCTCTGCATGCAGAAGGTCCAGAGTTTGATCCTCTGCATCTCAAGGTGGGGCTGGGACGGCCCCTTCTCTGAATCTCTAGTGCAGGTCAGGCAATGTGATACCCTCCACTGTTGGATTGCAATTCCCATAATCTCTGCTGGCCATGTGAGTCAACACCTGAAGGGTGTCAGGTTCACCGTCCCTGCCTTAAGGCTGTTTTGAAGGAGGGTTGCAAGGCTGTCTTTACCCAGGGGTGTGGGGCACCCGGGCGCCAAATTCTGGGGGGAGCCAGGTGCCCGCCGCTGAAGCCTGAAGCTACCTAAGCTCTTAACCAGGCTTCCTCAACCTCAGCCCTCCAGATTTTTTGAGACTACAGTTCCCATCATCCCTGACCACTGGTCCTGCTAGCTAGGGATCATGGGAGTTGTAGGCCAAAAACATCTGGAGGGCCGAGGTTGAGGAAGCCTGCTCTTAACTATCTCCCTTTTATGAAATAATAAATAATTTTGATCAAGCTAGAAAAACAAAATACCATATTTTTTGCTCTATAAGACTCACTTTTTCCCTCCTAAAAAGTAAGGGGAAATGTGTGTGCGTCTTTTGGAGCGAATGCAGGCTGCGCAGCTATCCCAGAAGCCAGAACAGCAAGAGGGATTGCTGCTTTCGCTGCGCAGCGATCCCGCTTGTTGTTCTGGCTTCTGAGATTCAGAATATTTTTTCTTTTGTTTTCCTCCTCCAAAAACTAGGTGCGTCTTATGGTCTGGTGTGTCTTATAGAGCGAAAAATATGGTACATATATACCTAGGTATTACCAAAATGCATACCTACTGTTTCACTAAAGGACTTTCAATTTTGTGCACTGATTTACCAAAGATGCGCCACGTCAGTGGCGGCGCTTGTCAGACTCAACAATGGTGCTTGTCATTCACAATGGCACCGTGCACACGAAATTAACTCTTACATCAATATATTATGTTACGTGTGGTGTTGTTGTATACTTAAGTATAAATGTATTGTAAATAAATGAGCAAATAAAAAAGTTTGTTTCTTTTTCCTTCTTTCGTAAACAAGGTATAAGTGTGGTGTCTGACATAAGCATAATAAAAGTTAATTTGAGGGCTAAACTAAATTTGGGGGCCCTGGGTGAATCTTTGCACCCCGGCGGCGCATATGCTAAAGAAAGCACTGGAGGGTTGCAGAAGGAGATCTCCTGGGCTGAGATCCCCAAGACTCAGCAAAGCACTGAGCAGCCTTTCCCTTGATTGTGTTGCTTGCTCCCTCCAGCCCATGCAGACAGCACCAAGCAGCCCACCAGATACTGACTTAGCTCACAAGGTACTATGTCAGTGAGTAGTTAAATTAAGGAACTTGCTTCCACATGAGGCAATGATGGCCACCAACCTGGATGGTTTTAGAAGACAAATTTATTGAGGAGAGGGCTATCAGCAGCTACTAGCAACAATGGCTATGTTCCATCTCCATGGTCAAATAATGCAGTAATGCATCTGAGGAGGAATTAAAGAACCTTTTAATGAGGGTGAAACAGGAGAGCGCAAAATATGGTCTGAAGCTCAACATCAAAAAAACGAAGATCATGGCCACTGGTCCCATCACCTCCTGGCAAATAGAAGGGGAAGAAATGGAGGCAGTGAGAGATTTTACTTTCTTGGGCTCCACGATCACTGCAGATGGTGACAGCAGTCATGAAAATAAAAGACGCCTGCTTTTTGGGAGAAAAGCAATGACAAACCTAGACAGCATATTAAAAAGCAGAGACATCACCTTGCCAACAAAGGTCCGTATAGTTAAAGCTATGGTTTTCCCAGTAGTGATGTATGGAAGTGAAAGCTGGACCATAAAGAAGGCTACTTCAGATATCTGATCAGCCACTAAGAAAGCAGGATACTCCACTACATGGGTCATTGAAGAAGAAGAAGAAGAAGAAGAAGAAGAAGAAGAAGAAGAAGAAGAAGAAGAAGAAGAGTAGTTTGGATTTGATATCCCGCTTTATCACTACCCTAAGGAGTCTCAAAGACGGCTAACATTCTCCTTTCCCTTCCTCCCCCACAACAAACACTCTGTGTGGTGAGTGGGGCTGAGAGACTTCAGAGAAGTGTGACTGGCCCAAGGTCACCCAGCAGCTGCATGTGGAGGAGCGGAGACGCGAACCCGGTTCCCCAGATTATGAGTCTACACTCTTAACCACTACACCACACTGGCTCATTTTATGTTCTTAAGCTGCAATGTCCACCATCGCCCTCCAAAATTCATCATTGCCCAACGCTTTTGAAAAAGAAGTGAAAAAACTTTATAAAGTGTACAGAACTTCCACTGGCAATCAAGGAAGGAAGAGGATGCAGACAGGGTGAGGGGAAAAGAAAGAACCACATGATGCAGGGGAAAGGTTCCTGTGAACCCAGTCTAAGTGAAAGACAACATCAACTACTCCCACCAATTATTACCTGCCCCCTTCAAACCCTCCCTACCTCCCTAGCAGTAATAAATATCACTTAGAAACCCCAGCCCTAAAATCTACCATGCTAACCATAACTATGCAACTTGAGTGTGGAAAGTGATCTCTACATCCCTGCAAGCAACACGCTAGGGAATGGGATCCCAGCAGGATAGGATCCTTATTTTTTTAAAAAATATATATTTTATTTTATTAACATATAATACACATACATATACATTTACACAATACACGTACACAACACACTATCTAATTTTCAAAACATAAAACATACCTACATTATTCTATATAATACCTACCTATACTATACATATCAACATACCTACACACCTATCCCATACGGACACCCACCAAGTGATTTGACTTCCAGCCGTTCTTGTTATGCTGCTCTATTTTTCCAACTAGCTTAAACGCAACCAGCAGAATAGGATCCTTTGCTCATTGGCTGGTGAGGATTCAGTCCTGCTGGCTCCAGGGGTCTGGGTCCCCAGCATGTTGCCTACAGAGAACACCCTGGTGAGACACCACCCAGAAGAAATGACTTTCCTGCTCTTTGTAGTTCATTCCGGGGAACCAAGCATATTTTCCCTCCTGACCATATGTTTAGTTAGGGGGCTTTTTTAATTTAAAAGAACACTAATTTAACATTAGCCCTCCCCTGAACTGATTTGGGGGTGGATATGGGTCAGCTGTTCCCCAGGTCAGCACTGGTCAGGGGTGATAGCTACCGCTGCTACATGAAGTATTAACAGGGGGAGGCATCACCCACTTTAATTGGAAGCTCACCTTGCTTTAAACTATAATACGACTGCTCCCCCGCCTTTTCCAGCTTGGCCATGTTTTCCGCTAACAAAAGGTTGTAATTAGCTCCTGCAATTACATCTGGGAGCACTTCCTAGCAAGAGAACAAAGGGAGAAGCATGGAGCAATTTATTTCTACATTAAAGCTATTAATTCTTTCAAAAACAAAATTCGAGGACTTAACAGAACACTAACGATGCACTCTTAATACAATTAAGGTGGCTTTTGTTCGCTCACCCACTAATTTTTGGACACGGTCTGAGCACCATCCATCTTTATCCAAAAAGAGCAACGTGAACCTTAATTGTGCTGAAACAGCCAGTTTCGCACACCTGGCTGCACTTTCTCATTTTGCTCTCATGTAAAAGTGAGCTGAGATTGAGACTTCAGGCCCAAGTGCTATGGTGATCACTTGCCTCCCTCCTTTGCTCTCTGAGCCCACCTGCCCACCCCTTCTGAGCCATTGCCAGGAGCTGCTGGATCTGTGCACAACTCCTCCATAGGGTGAGCCCAGAAATGCAGGTGGCAGATTTTCAAGCAAGTTCCTTCAGGCCCTCGACTGACTCCACCCACCCAGGCTGGCCATTGGATCCTTGTGGGCAGGAAGGAGCATAAAAGGGTTTCCTGTTCCAGCTGAGTCTTCCTTGAGCAACATGATTTGCCTTCCTGCATCATCACTTATGCTTTGCTCCTGTCTCCTGGCTTGCCCCACGGCTGCTGGTTCCCAGCTCCTGGCTTACCTGAAACTCCTGGTTATGTCCCAGCCTTGATTTCTCTAATAATTGTGCAGAGTGTTTGCATTACCTCAATTCTGAGTAAAGTCTTCCTCAGTCCCCACTGCAGCAAGGAGGGATTTCCTCCAGCTTCAACCAAATGCTGGCTTTTCTTATAATAGCTACACTCCTTATAAAACCCTAGAGGTAATGACCTAAGGTGGAGCCAAAATAGTTTAGGCTGCTTCTATCCACTACAGATACAAGTTGAGTCTTGTGGTTGCTGTGCAACCCTAATAAAGGGCAAACTGGTTGTGTGTGTGTGTGTGTGTGTGTGTGTGTGAGAGAGAGAGAGAGAGAGAGAGAGAATGAATGCAGGGCCAGATTTAGGTTTGAGGAGGCCCTAAGCTACTGAAGGTAATGGGGCCTTTATATATCCAGCTGTCCTTTGCATGTTCAGACCCAGAGACCTCCCCCCTAAATAAATTCACACATGACTCAAATTTTGGTTTTGTTTTTGGCAGAATTTAGGCCACAACTTTATTTATTACAGAAAGTGAGTGGTTACATAGGCTCTGGTTCGACTAGCTCCCTGCACCCTTGCAGGTAGCGCTGACCCAGAGCTCTATCATAGGTCAGCCAAGGGTGAACACCTGAGGTAGGTAGAAAGCCCAGGTACAGGCCTTGTCCACTACCCAGATGCTCCCCTGGACTCAGGTACCAAAGTTGAGTCCAAGTTGAGTCCCCGGCTTCCTTTAATGTAATACCCTTCACATAGAGATGGTGAGACCGTTCTCCCACCCCTATCACCTGAACCAGAGCCTATCCACAACCTTACAAGTTGTGACGATTTGCTACACAGCAGGCGAAACCCAAATGGCAACAGCCAATCAGCCAAGTGGGGAAAATTCCTGCCGTGCCCTGTCTCAATGACAGACGACACACAACGGCATAGCAAGGTCAATCGCAAAATGCCCTAAATATAGGGAGAGGTGGGCGGGTGTTCCGATACACACACCGAAAGAGGAAGCTCTGGGTCACATGGATAGGTATTTATAGGTCCCTCGATCCATTGATACAGCACCCATTGGCCAGATTAAACCCAGCAATGAAGGACCTACCAGTCGGGTGTAGTGGCTGTCCAATAAACCCACCCACAACAAGGTCAGTCTCCAGGTCTCACTGCAATACATGCCCTCTTTTAGGGAGGACACACTTTGTCAACAACAAATTGGCACTGTTTTTTTGTGTTGAATATATGCCATACGGTAAATTATGGACCTAATCGGTATCTAAAGCCATTTGTACATAAACAATTACTTTGATAAAATACATATTTTGTTAACTGAAATACAATTAAGAAGAAGTATATTAATAGTGAAATAATTATTAAGCGCTAACTTAAAATGTAGGCACCCTATATATAGAAATGAGCAAACCAGTGATATTTTGGGGAGCAGGCTAGCAGGCGGGGCCCATTACTTACATCATAGGAGCCTACACAACACAAAACACGGTTGCTGTATGTAGGCTTTATTTTATTTATTTTTTATCTTCTATTTTGGAAATGTACATCCAGTTTTTCCCCCTTTAAATTTTTTTGTGGCCCCCAAGAGAGTGGGGCCCTAAGCTATAGCTTGTTTAGCTTATACATAAATCCGGCACTGTGTGTGAGCATCCACGTGTAATTTCAGCTTACTATGGGTTGCGAAAACCACTGGGCCAGTAAGATACAATCTAAACCAAATCCCTTATGAATACACAGTGGAAGTGAGGAACAGGTTTAAGGATTTAGATTTGGTGGACAGAGTGCCTGAAGAACTATGGGTGGAGGCTCGCAACATTATACAGGAGGCAGCAACTAAAACCATCTCAATGAAAAAGAAATGCAAGAAAGCAAAGTGGCTGTCCAACGAGGCCTTACAAATAGCGGGGGAGAGAAGGCAAGCAAAATGCGAGGGAGATAGTGAAAGATACAGGAAATTGAATGCAGATTTCCAAAGAATAGCAAGGAGAGACAAGAAGGCCTTCTTAAACGAGCAATGCAAAGAAATAGAGAAAAACAACAGAATGGGAAGAAAAGTCAAGAAAATTGGAAATATGAAAGGAACATTTCATACAAAGATTACCATAATAAAGGACAAAAGTGGTAAGGACCTAACAGAAGCAGAAGACATCAAGAAGAGGTGGCAAGAATACACAGAGGAATTAAACCAGAAAGATATGGATGTCTCGTACACCCCAGGTAGTGTGGTTGCTGACCTTGAGCCAGACATCCTGGAGAGTGAAGTCAAATGGGCCTTAGAAAGCACTGCAAATAACAAGGCCAGTGGAAGTGATGGTATTCCAGCTGAACTATTTAAAATTCTAAAAGATGATGCTGTTAAGGTGCTACACTCAATATGCCAGCAAGTTTGGAAAACTCAGCAGTGGCCAGAGGATTGGAGAAGATCAGTCTACATCCCAATCCCAAAGAAGGGCAGTGCCAAAGAATGCTCCAACTACCGCACAATTTCACTCATTTCACACGCTAGCAAGGTTATGCTTAAAATTCTACAAGGAAGGCTTAAGCAATATGTGGACCGAGAACTCCCAGAAGTGCAAGCTGGATTTAGAAGAGGCAGAGGAACCAGAGACCAAATTGCAAACATGTGCTGAATTATGGAGAAAGCTAGAGAGTTCCAGAAAGACATCTACTTCTGCTTCATTGACTATGCAAAAGCCTTTGACTGTGTCGACCAAAGCAAACTATGGCAAGTTCTTAAAGAAATGGGAGTGCCTGATCACCTCATCTGTCTCCTGAGAAATCTCTATGTGGGACAAGAAGCTACAGTTAGAACTGGATATGGAACAACTGATTGGTTGAAAATTGGGAAAGGAGTACGGCAAGGCTGTATATTGTCTCCCTGCTTATTTAACTTACATGCAGAATTCATCATGCAAAAGGCTGGGCTGGATGAATCCCTAGCCGGAATTAAGATTGCCGGAAGAAATATCAACAACCTCAGATATGCAGATGACACAACCTTGATGGCAGAAAGTGAGGAGGAATTAAAGAACCTTTTATTGAGGGTGAAAGAGGAGAGCGCAAAATATGGTCTGAAGCTCAACATCAAAAAAACGAAGATCATGGCCACTGGTCCCATCACCTCCTGGCAAATAGAAGGGGAAGAAATGGAGGCAGTAAGAGATTTTACTTTCTTGGGCTCCATGATCACTGCAGATGGTGACAGCAGTCACGAAATTAAAAGACGCCTGCTCCTTAGGAGAAAGGCGATGGCAAACCTAGACAGCATATTAAAAAGCAGAGACATCACCTTGCCAACAAAGGTCCGTATAGTTAAAGCCATGGTTTCCCCAGTAGTAATGTATGGAAGCGAGAGCTGGACCATAAAGAAGGCTGATCGCTGATGAATTGATGCTTTTGAATTATGGTGCTGGAGGAGACTCTTGAGAGTCCCATGGACTGCAAGAAGATCAAACCTCTCCATTCTTAAGGAAATCAGCCCTGAGTGCTCACTGGAAGGACAGATCGTGAAGCTGAGGCTCCAATACTTTGGCCACCTCATGAGAAGAGAAGACTCCCTGGAAAAGACCCTGATGTTGGGAAAGATGGAGGGCACAAGGAGAAGGGGACGACAGAGGATGAGATGGTTGGATGGTGTTCTTGAATAATAATAATAATAATAATAATAATAATAATAATAATAATTTATTATTTGTACCCCGCCCATCTGGCTGGGTTTCCCCAGCCACTCTGGGCGGCTTCCAACAAAGATGAAAAATACACTAAAATGTCACATATTAAAAACTTCTTCTGAATGTCAGGTAGTTGTTTATCGCTTTGACATCTGATGGAAGGGCTACCAGCATGAGTTTGATCAAACTGCGGGAGGCAGTGGAGGACAGGAGTGCCTGGTGTGCTCTAGTCCATGGGGTCATGAAGAGTTGGACACGACTGAACGACTAAACAACAACAACAACAACAACAACAACAACAACAACAAATGGGTTGCGTCCAATGTAAAGACACTTAGCAGTATACTTGGTGCACTGGCAGGACATTGTTGCAAGGGAAAACATAAGTACACAGCCAAAGATTGCTGTGCGATCCATTGTACCCCAAGCTTCTACCAGCACAACTTGTTGTTCAGTGCCTCTGTTCCACAGTTTTAAACCTCTTCCCTCCACTAACACATGGGCTCTTAGGCTAGCAAGTAGAGATTGTGGATATGATATTCTGCAGGAAAAAATAAAAACAAAATCCTACTGGTATGGTTTTTCTTGGCTTTTTTTTTTTTTTACAGTCACAAGAATATATCCTTTCCCCATGAGGGAGATGAAAGTTTTACAGTGTAAGGACATCAGATGGCCCTTTCCATGTTTAATCCCCCCTCCACTCTTTCCACGAGATCAATAAAACATGAACTTTGATTAATGTTACTTGCACAGATTGGGGAACACAGGTTCAGCCTGAAAATGTAAGCCATCCATTATCAGCCCTGCTGCTGTTAGGCATCTAATTTAATAATTGTATAAAATATATCTTTTAAATCGAGAGCCTGGGATTAGTGCTGTGCTGAAGTTTTTCCCTGCTTTGCCCCCCTCCCTGCCACAGCTCCCAGCCAATTAATGAGAAAAGAAACTGTGTTCAATAGCTATTAAGATGGGAAGCAAAATTTTGGTGAACTTCTCAAGAGTGGGGTGCTGGGTTTTTGTTGTGCTTCCTTATCTTCTTTTTGAGATGCTGGTGGGGGTGTGTGGAATTTCCCTTTCTTTCGCTGTAGAAATTTTCTCTCCAGTGGTCTGAATTCCTGCAGCCTTCCCCCACATTCATTCTTCATGAGTGCTCCATGCAAACCTAACTAATTTCCACTACCCAAAACAACACACAAACCAAAACACAGGAACAGTGGTACCTCGGGTTACAGACTCTTAAGGTTGCAGACACTTCAGGTTACAGAAATAGTACCTCGGGTTAAGAACTTTGCTTCAGGATGAGAACAGAAATCATGCTCCAGCGGTGCGGCAGCAGCAGGAGGCCCCAGTAGCTAAAGTGGTGCTTCAGATTAAGAACAGTTTCAGGTTAAGAATGGACCTCCAGAACGAATTTAGTTCTTAACCTGAGGTACCACTGTACCCTTCAAAATGTGCACTTTTCCAAATTTTGCAATGCAGTTCTCCAACCCCTCACAAAAATGTATACAGAAATCCATTTATCAGGGGGAAGTGTATAGAAAAATACACATATATCCATTCAAACAACATAGAAAAGTGTTATACTAGAGAAAATTGCTTGTAAAAATGTGTACATGGTGAGAAATGTAAATTAAAATATTGATGAAATTTTCCGACAACATTTTTTAAAAATCGCAAGCTGCCGTGGAAATGTGGCAAACTGAGATTAAGAATAGGAAAACATGAAAGCAAAACTGACAACAGTCTATCCCTATGATCCTCCTGAACTGTGGTTTTTCCTAGAACAAATTCTGAAAAATAATTCCAGAACTGGAATATGTGCCTCCAGTTCTTTTAATTCTAATGCATCTCTTCCCACAACAACTCATGTGCAGATGTGCATTGATAAGCATTGCCTATGAGCTGTCCATGGTCCTTATTCTTCACGTAGACCAGTGGTTTTCAACCAGTGTACCATGGCACCCTGAGGTGCCTTGAATGATGGTCAGGGGTGCTGTGGGCAACACTGGGCTCTGCCCCGCTTTCCATCCCTCCTCTGATGTCCTCTCTGTGGGATGTAAACACAGGAGCAGTCAATGACAACATTCCTAGAGTGTACATGTTAGAACATGGGGAGGGATGTCAGTCCAGCAAGCAGGTAAACTTCCTGGGGACGGACTTCCTCCGCATGTGACCAGAGGTGGGTGTGGCCTCACCTGTGCAGGTAATGACAAAAGCACAGGGCAGGCAGCCACTCTCTCTCTCTCTGCCATTTTCCTTCGATGAGGAAGCATCTAAAGATGCTCTCTTGGCTCTCAGCCAAGAGAGGAGGAAAGGACTATCTTGCTATAAGATAGATTCTAAATGTATGTAACCTTTTTAAGCTGTCTGCCTTCTGGGATCATATTGTGAACAGAACGTGAGTAAACTCTTTTATACTTTTATAAAGACTGTGTTGTGTCTTGTATTTTAAGAGGGAACAAAGGGGAAATTACCAGAGTAATTATTATAGAGGTTCTAGCAAACCTGTGCACACGTTACCATTGCGAACTTAAAGGGGAATGTCTATAAACTCTGCTGATATTTTGGGAACTTGTTAGCACAAGTTGGATAAGGATATAATTAGTCAATATATCCTCTCCTGCACCCCAGAACATTCCCACACTCTCATGTCTCTGCCTACGAAAGGCTTGCGCTGAGGAGATTTCACCCCTCCCATACCCAAGAATCTCCTGACCATCTCCTGATGGTCTCTGCTGACTCTCCACAGAGAGAAGGAGGCGTGTCCTGCCTATCTACTTGTTCTGCCCAGCAACATCTCTCTGTGTGTGAGAGAGAGTCAGTCAGTCAGTGTATCGGAGAGAGTGAGAGTGTTGGAGATCCTAGAGATAAGATTGCTGCTAAGAGCAGCTGCAGACTCTCAGTGTAGCATTGATTTATGCTTAGAATATTCAGCTCTGTATATAGTTTTGTATCATAGTTGTAGTTATAGAATAAAAGGAAGATATTCTACAGAGCTGCTCTCCGAGTGGTTTATACTCTGCAAGACTCTGCAAAACTCTGCTGCGCAACGACTGTAGTATTGAGACAGTGAATCCGGTGCTCTCAGCTCTAAGCTGTGAGTCCACAGCACTGTGACCTGTTCCTGTGGGAAAAGGAGGTCTCTGGCGGTGCTACCCAGCTCGCCTAGCCCAGTCGGGGTTGAGGTGCATGAGTCCAGTTTGTTGCAGCAGCCCTGGCTACAAGCTCCGCAGGCAAATGGTGTCTCTAGGACTGGCCAGGGGTTGCTGGTTGCCAGGAACTGAGGCGGCCTCCAAGTAAGCAAGCATGTGGGTGAGGGAGCCCAGCCAGTCTGCCAGCCCTTGCTGTTGGGAACAGACAGACAAGTGGGAGTTTGGGCAGGCAGGCACTGCACTGGTCTTTCTTGTGCTTAGGTAAAGGTAAAGGGACCCCTGACCATTAGGTCCAGTTGTGACCAACTCTGGGGTTACGGCGCTCATCTTGCTTTATTGGCCGAGGGAGCCGGCGTACAGCTTCCGGGTTATGTGGCCAGCAGGACTAAGCCGCTTCTGGTGAACCAGAGCAGCGCTTCTTGTGCTGACTGTGTGTAATAATAATAATAATAATAATAATAATAATAATAATAATAATAATAATTTATTTGTACCCCGCCCATCTGGCTGGGCTTCCCCAGCTACTCTGGGCAGCTTCCAACAAGGATTAAGAATACATCAAAATGTCACACATTAAAAACTTCCCTGAACAGGGCTGCCTTCAGATGTCTTCTAAATGTCAGGTAGTTGTTTATCTCTTTGACATCTGAAGGGAGGGCATTCCACAGGGCAGGCGCCGCTACTGAGAAGACACTCTGCCTGGTTTCCTGCAACCTCACTTCTTGCAATGAGGGAACCTCCAGAAGGCCCTCGGCGCTAGACCTCAGTGCCCAGGCAGAATGATGGAGGTGGAGACGCTCCTTTAGGTATACTGGGCCGAGGCCATTTAGGGCTTTCAAGGTCAGCACCAACACTTTGAATTGTGCTCGGAAACGTACAGGGAACCAGTGTAGGTCTTTCAGGACCGGTGTTATATGGTCTCAGCGGCCACTCCCAGTCAACAGTCTAGCTGCCGCATTCTGGATTAGTTGTAGTTTCCCTCCTGGGACCTGAGTGCCTGGTGCTGAAGGGGAGCCTTTCCATCTTGCAGACCCAACAGTGCCCACTGTTACCACTGCTGCCTCCCAAGGTTGGGTGCTGGCCTCACGTTCACCATTGTCCATTGGGCCACTAAGGCTGGAGGCATCCTCTTCCCAGGCCCCTGTGGGGCAGTGTGAGGAGGCACCTCTCTTTGGGGCAGGAGAGGGGAAGCTCAGAGGCAGAGATGGCAGCTGAAGCTGCCCAGAGGACTCCCAAGGAGAGGAGAGAGGAGAGGAGGCCGAGGGAACACTCCATAAGTGAGAGTGTTTGAAAAAGTGAGAGGCTGCCGGCTCTGCAGGCAAAAGGTGACATTACTGGGCTCCTGTGGGAGCCGCAGAAAGAATGCAGTTGGCCAAGGGAGCCGTGGACTCAAAGGTTGAAAACCTTTTGCTCAGCTCTCCTGGTATGCTCCATTTCCTCTGCAATGAGCGACATAGAATGAAACATCACAACAAGTTGCCTCTGTTGTGTTGCTTCATTCTACGTGGCTTTGTGGGATTCCCAGAGAACAATTATTACTCTCTGACTGATAAATGTGCACATGATCTGTGCCGTGGCAGAGTGATGCAGAGCTCCCATGAGGTGCAATAGGACAGACCGGGTATCGCAAAGACTTAGATGTAAAGCAAAAATTAAACTCTGCTGCACAAAGTGCACATAAAGCATGCATCTCCAGAGAAAAACTATGTCTCACTCCCTAACTGCAATGGAAATGGCAAGTTGTGTGTGGAGTGGGGTAGGAGATGGGTGGAGCTTTTCATATGCAAAACTTTTGCAAGGTTTATTGGTTTGTGGGGGGGGGGGAGTTGGTTCTTGTTTTAATTGTGTATTTTGTGCTTTTGTTTTGTATTTTTATGTTGTGAGTTGCCCTGAGATCTAGAGATGAAGAGTGTAAGAACAACAACAGTAACAACAACAACACGCAAGGGAAATTTGTGAGGAGGGGCATGAGTAATTACATTTCCAAGTGACGACTATTGCTGTCAATCAGAGGAGATGATCTGCTATGTTTCCCTACAATGGCTCATGAGAGATTCTTTAGCTGTGATTCCTGCATTGCAGGGGTTGGAGTAGATTACCCTTAGTGACCCAGCTCTGCGATTCTCTGATTCTAATAATGGTGGCTTCCGAGTGGGATAGCTAAATATAAACAATGCATGTATATAAATGGAGGAAAGCAAATCCCCTTTACTTTCAAATCAATACTAAAAGTACATAGCACAACACCCCCTGGACTGATGTGGCTGCAATGTGGTTGCGACCTTCGACGCAATCAACGCTTCTGGACTCATCCCCAAAATATGGAAGGAGGCCATTATAGTACCAATTCATAAAAAAGGTTCTCCAACGGAGCCGGAAAATTACCGTAACATCAGCCTCCTTTCGATCATAGGGAAAATCTATGCCAGCTTTTGTAGGTATTTTGATTAGTCCGTGACGTGCTAATTGATTTACTACCGGCAATTAGCTCTTTATGGCAGCTTCGGCAGGTCCGGCACGCTTCCTCTGCGCAATCTGCTCCTTCTTCTCCGTCACGCCCAGCAGAGTAAAACACAGCAGCAACCTGTCACTTAGTTTCCCACAAACACACAGAGCACAGTAATGTCCATTTACAGCTCTTTATTGCATCATTTTCTCAGATATTTCCAGGACTCCTCGCAGCCATGGTAAAACTGCATCTCTCTCTCTCAACGACTAGAGAGGAACAGACAGGAAAGCTCCTCCCAGCTTCCAAATTCTGACGTCAGAATGCTGAGGCATCATGGGAACAACTTAACCTCTTAAGTTCCAACTCCCATACCCCCTCTGCCACACATTCTGACAATACCTGTGGAACATCCACGTAACTCTCAGGTTCACACTGTGCGAAACTTACCAACGCACCTGTGGCTTGGTATCTTTCCGGTGGAACACCCTTCGTTGTGCGACTGGATCGCCTGGGCACAAACTCAGATGTTACCTCTGATTCACTGCCACCAGGAACTGTTTCCTCAGCATCACGGGATTCCCCCTCTGACTTAAAGCGTTTTCGAATCCTCTCCATTACACTTACAGGAGAACTAGGTTCACTCTTAACCTCTCTTTTTACAACTTGTGGAGATGCCCCACCCTGCTCCAGACTTTGGTCAGTGACCTGATCGTCATCAGCAGACTCAACCTCTCCTTCCTCCCCCTCAGAATCTTCCTGTTCTGAATCAGAGAGACACTCTGAGAGAACATCACGCTTGACAGCAGGTTGTGACTTTTTATCCTGCTCATAGAACTCAGCGTGCTTGCTGATCAGTAACTTACTCTGATCACCTGATGGAAATGCGAACCTCCATGCATTCGCTGTTGGCTCATACCCACAGAAGATCATTTTCCGGAATTTGGATCCATCTGGCCCTTGCAACGCAGCAGATACTGGCACAGACGCATGTGACCCGAACTTGCGCAGAAAATGAATCTGGGGTTTCCTGCCATGCAACAAGCTAAACGGTGTGTCACCTACCGCTGAATTGTAGGTGCGATTCCAGGTGAAGCTTACATACTTGATTGCCTCCAGCCAAAACTTTGGTGGCAACCCAGAATCCTTCAGCAACACCTTTGCAGTCCGCACCAGAGCCTCACATCGTAGCTCTGCCTCCCCCCTCTGATTGGGTGAAGTCACTGTGTGACGTATCCCTTTCTTGCGAAAGTACTTCTTCAAAGCAGAACCTGTAAACTCAGCTCCCCTGTCACTTGTGACAGCCTGCACTTTGGTGGAAAACTTTTGTTCCACCCCCTCAATCCAACGTTTGATCAGCTGTGCTGCATCATCCTTGGATTTGAGACTGTGAGTCCAGGAATTCTGTGTAAAATTGTCCTGCATCGAGAGCAGAAACCTTGACCCTCCCAGACTTGGTTCCTTTACCGGACCCAACAAATCTATGTGAATTTGTTCAAAAGGTTTTTCGGTTACCCTATCCACTTTTGGGTAACTGCACCCTTTTACCTTTGCATGTCTGCATGCTTCACAATCCATTGCACATCCACATTCTACAATGTGGCAACCGTTAGCGACCTCGGGTAGCGTCTGTAGTTCTTCTACAGAGCCATGAGCTGTCCTAGCATGCCAAGCGTGTACACATGAATCATGATTGGGAATTGTAGCACGCAGTGCTTGTGCTTTCTCAACCTTCCCCTCACCCTCCAGAGACGTTTTAAGAATGAAAAGATCATTCTGCCCCTTTTTAACCTTGGCAAGCATCCTCCCTCCCTTGGAGATTGTGCAGACGTCATCCTCAAAAGAAACCTTGAATCCCTTTTTTAGCAAATAAGGCACAGATAAAAGACAGTGGTGTATCCCAGGAACAGTACAACACTCCAACGTTTCCTGTAAAACAGACATAAAGAGATTTGTCACGTTAGTCACACATTTTTTCTGTCCATTTGCAAACAGTACAGTTTTCCCGGCCGGAATTGCCTTGCAATTCCACCCCTCGACAGCAGGTGTCTCTGGAATCAAGTTGCGATTAGCTGCAGAGTCAATAACGAAACGAAACTCTGAGCCTTGCTCCCGGCTGTTTTCAAACAACGCCAAACTAGCCGTAATCTGATAAGTCTCTTCCTGGCACCTGGCACGTCCACCAGCCTCAGTCCCACGCCTGGTTGTTTTTCCAGACTGGCTGCCATGGAAACCCGACTGATTCCCATGGGAATTGTCCTTGAAAACATCCTGCCTTGCCTCTCTGCTCCGGTGGGGGCAATTTCGACGCAGATGGTCTGGTGAATTACAAATGTAGCACCGATGAACGGAAAACGCCTCTGCACCCCGAGCTCCCTGTGCCAGCTCTTCCCTCTTTCTTACGTTTCTCTTCTTCGTCCTGCAAGCGTCCCGCCACGTAATGCAGCGTCAGCTGTTGCGGATCCTGAGACTCCAGAGTTAGACACAGATTGTCATAACTCTTGTCCAGAGAACTGAGCAAAATGTACACTTTCTGCTCCTCTGGAAAATCGACACCCAACAGTCTCAGCTGGTTAAACACGGCCAGCATATCAGTTACATGCTTCCTGATGCTATCCCCAGGACGTAACTTCATCTCAAACAAGCGTCTGGTTGTGTGGATCTTTGCCCCAGCCGTGGTTCTGTGGTGTACTCTTTCAAGAGCAGCATAAGCTTCATGCGCAGTTTCCAAACCCTCCACATGGGGCAACTCTGAACCCTCCAAACTGAGCACTATAGCTCCCAGGGCTTTCTGGTTTTTTCTCTGCGAAGCATGCGCATCTGCAATTACTGCTGCTGCAGCTCCGGCGGCTGGTTGAGGCAGTGGAGGCCTTAAGACCGCGTCCCACAGACCCTTGGCTACCAGCCAGGCCTTCAGCTTTCTGCTCCATTCTCCCCAATTCTGGCCGTTTAACTTTTCGAAAGGCACGGAGAATGAATCATGGCCGTCCGCCATCTCCTTCCGTTCTCCCAAGGGGGCCCCAAGCTGTACTTACGACAACGTCAGCTCCTCTGGCTTTTCTCCCTGGAGAAACGATACCTCAGCTCTGCGCAGTTCTCAGCAACACAGGCACTCTCTGCGTCTCGCAGCTTGCTTGTTTGCTTCTGCCTCCGCTTCCTGCCGTTTCTGCTCGACACCGCAGATCAAAGCCTTTTCAGCATGTCTCCCGTGACAGGTTTACCAGCGGTAATTTAGGGTCCATAACCTGTAGGTATTTTGATTAGTCCGTGACGTGCTAATTGATTTACTACCGGCAATTAGCTCTTTATGGCAGCTTCGGCAGGTCCGGCACGCTTCCTCTGCGCGATCTGCTCCTTCTTCTCCGTCACGCCCAGCAGAGTAAAACACAGCAGCAACCTGTCACTTAGTTTCCCACAAACACACAGAGCACAGTAATGTCCATTTACAGCTCTTTATTGCATCATTTTCTCAGATATTTCCAGGACTCCTCGCAGCCATGGTAAAACTGCGTCTCTCTCTCTCAACGACTAGAGAGGAACAGACAGGAAAGCTCCTCCCAGCTTCCAAATTCTGACGTCAGAATGCTGAGGCATCATGGGAACAACTTAACCTCTTAAGTTCCAACTCCCATAGCTTTTTGCTGACAAAACTATTGCGATGGGTAGATGAGACTAACCAGATTGGCCACGAACAAGCAGGGTTCAGAATTAAACGCTCTACAACTGATCATGCGATAGTTCTTTACCATCTGGCACGGAAGTACTCCTCCCCTCCCCGGGGCTACCTGTGTGCTGCCTTCCTAGATCTTAAGGCAGCCTTTGACAGTGTTCCTAGAAATATTCTTTGGGAGAAACTTGCGAAACAGGGCATAGACAGAAGACTCTTATGGCTTATAAGTCAGCTCCACGAAGGTACCCTTGCCAGAGTGAGACTTACTCCTGCGGGCGACCTCACAAATTCGATACCAATAAACAAGGGAGTGCGCCAAGGATGTATATTGGCTCCCTGCCTATTCAATCTATTCATCAGCGACATGCGAGCATCCCTAGTCAACTCATCTCCAAGTACACATGCGCCTAGACTAGCGGATTACCGCTGTCCACTCCTTTTATACGCGGATGACGCGGTAATTCTATCTTATACACGTGTTGGACTAACCAGAGCTCTGAAGATCTTTGCCACGTATTGTCAACTCAACCAATTAACCATCAACCATGCTAAATCTAAGATTCTGATTTTCGCCAGAAGTCGGAGACTATACGAATGGAAGCTTGGTGGAGCAAAAATAGAGCAAGTCCTAAAATTTCAATACTTAGGAGTTATTTTTCAATACAATTTGGGGTGGAAAGCACAAATTCAACACCTACTTAACAAGGCCAAAACTCTGTCATATGCGCTCCTCCGATTTTTCTTTTCGGATGGAGCTTTGCATGTGCCCTCGGCCCTAAAGGTGTTCAAGGCAAAAGTGGTTCCCGTGCTAGCTTATGCTGCCCCGCTCTGGGCCGTGATGACAGATCTTGCTCCTCTTGAGACTCTGCAAAACCAATTCCTACGTCGGCTCCTAATGCTCCCCCTGTGCATAAGCAACGCAGCCATACGACTAGAATTGAAGATCGCATCCTTAGAAACTTGCCTGTGGAAGCAAGTCTTCAATTATTGGTTATCATTGTGGCATAGATTACCAGACCATTATCTTGTCCAATGCTTATGGCGAGATGAATTCTCCAGCCTTTGGACTAGTAGAATTCACGCCAAACTCTTGAGCTATGGAATCTCTCCCTTAGATTCCCTAAAACTAGATCAAATCACTGCTCAAAGACTGATCCGCCAAAGACTGGATGACATCGATTTACAGCGAAATTATTCGCTGGGGGGAGGTGTTTGTTCGCCCCAGAACATTGGTATCACTTTAACTTACTGCGTTCCATCATACCTCTCCTCCCTTTCGACTGTTGCTCACAGGCTGGCCTTCACCAAAGCGAGGTTTAACGTTTTTCCCTCCAATGTCCTGAGACATAGATTCTCAAAGGGCCAAGCCTCCGCCATGTGTGTATGTGATAAGGAGACGCCGGAGTCGCTTCAGCACATTATGTTTACTTGCCCCTTGTTTAATGTGCCACGGGCAAATTTGTTGGGACCAATCATACAGAAGCTAGAGGGTACCCCACCAAAATTCCATCTTGCCCAAATCCTGCAGGATAAGGATATCCATACGACCCTGAGAGTGGCTAGGTTTCTGGTCGCTGTCCTTACCCAAAAGCGCTGCCAAGGTGCACTACAAGCTAATTAAGGCGCACTATGTCATTCCATCTTACAGTATTTTATTGTTATAGTGATGTTTTAGCGACTGTTTTTTCCCACGTGCACAAGCTGTTATTTATGTCTTGTTTTTTATCTGTATGGGCCTATGGCCGTAATAAATATCTATTCTATTCTACTGATGTGGCTGCAATTTGGCAGGTTTTGTACCTAGAGGCACCTCTCTCACACCTAAAGCTTTCTGCCCAATTGTCCACAAAATGCCCTGGGAGATTAAGTGGTTCTTTTTTAATCCACCCCTATCTGTAATGGCTGCCCTTGCAGGGGGAAAAAACACACCACACTGTAGGCTTTGTGTACACTTTGTGTGCAGTTTAATGCCGCAGGATTCTTTCAAGATGCAAGATGCACCACAGCAGGACACAGTACTATTCTTATCAAATCAGATTGAAAAACAATTTGCTCAATTACTTCTCAGCATTTTCCTCATTAGTAGCTCTTTAGTTCAACGTCTTTAACAAGGCCTCTGGTCCCCTGAACGAAGACCAAGAATTCTATAATATGGGTAGAACCTTCCTTTTTCCTTTTTTAGGACAAGTGCTTGAAAAAAAGAAAAGAAGGCAAGATCGTGCAAAGTCTAAATAAGGAAACAGGTCCTTCCCTGACTATCATTAAATACAGGTGACCCCCTTAGGGATGGGTGAATCTATCAATCACACTCTTTCAGCTTGTCCAATTTAAGTTCAGTCTCGTATCATTTCTGCATCAGTGTGCATTTTTTTAAAAAACCAAAAAAACTAAAACAAAGATGCCGAAATACATTATATACATACATAAACACATCATTTTATTTGTAGGCAGCATTTCCATAGTTAAAACCATGCTCAAGATGGCTTGCAATATGCAAAAAATCACACAGTTACAAATATGGGCACCTCCCCATTAGCATGCAATCAGCACTTGCGGAACCACTGACACACGTGTAGTTTTTGGCGCTGAAAGGGGGCAGGGAAGGAGCAGAACAGAGCAGAGTGGGGTGGAACAGGAGGTAAATGGTATCTCCCATGGGGAGAACATTATGGCTTGAAGGTGATTTCGCCCAATGGGGAGAGGTGGTGACAGATTATTTAAACCTGCTCTCTTCTCTTCCTTCCTCTTTATCCGGCACCCCCCCCCCTTTTTGCAGTGTGAGCCTACAGCATGGATAGGCAAACTAAGGTCTGTGGGCTGGCCCAATCGCCTTCTAAATCCAGCCTGTGGACTGTCCAGGCCCAATCGCCTTCTAAATCCAGCCTGTGGACTGTCCAGGAATCAGCGTGTTTTTACATGAGTAGAATGTGTGCTTTTATTTAAAATGCATCTCTGGGTTATTTGTGGGGCATAGGAATTCGTTCTCCCCTCCCCCATATAGTCCGGCCCCCTGCAAGTTCTAAGGGACAGTGGACCAGCCCCCTGCTGAAAAAGTTTGCTGACTCCTGGCCTACAGGCTAGTCATTTGTTTTCCAGGGGCTGAGTAGGTGTTGCTGTGTTGTGTTGTGTTGTGTTGTTTTGCTTTGTCTCTGGGCCTTTTCTTTTTCACCCACTCTACACTGTTGCGTGTTTGTCTGTTGGAGTGCCTTTCCTCCAGTTGGCTAATTGGCATTTAATTCTGTGCATAATATTCCAGAAAGAATGCAGCACTGACTTGAGTTACTGTTGGCCTGTGGGCATCCCTGATGGACATATCCGGGTGAACATTGGTAAATGGGGCCATCATGTACCTGTTGGGCTCTGATACCCAAGGTCCACACTTCAGGGAGGAAGGAATCTTGGGAAACCTTGTTGCACGCATACGGTGTGAGGCTGTTAACTTGCCCATGTGACAGGGGTTGAAATCACTCCCATCTATTAACAAACACCTTGCCCATATTTAATTTGATTTGCTTACATTGGCTGGATCTGACTAATCAGTTTCTTTCAAGTTGTTATATTTAATAAATATAACCTAGTCATCCAATTTTTCACCTTCCTATTTTGACTCTCTGGCACCCTATCTGCATAACCTAGCAAATCTAAAATACAGACATGCTTTTACTCTCGCAAGATTGAATGTATTGCCCTTGGCTGTTCTTGAGGGATGATTCCAACAGATTCCACATGAAAAACGGTTATGTCTGTGTGGAGATGGCAGTACCAAATTGGTGGCGCATGCCCTGCTAGCTTGCACTCTTTATAAAGACTTGAGGCATGAGGCATCTCTTTAATTGTCCATTCCAGGTTGCCCAGCCACTGCCACAGTGTCCTTTCTCTTGGCAGATCAAGATGAGCAGGTGACAGCAAAGGTTGCAAGGTTTTTAGCTGGGGCAATCAGAATAAGATCCACTATTTGACTACTGATTCAAAACCCTAAAATGTATTTTATATAATTGACTTTTTATTTCTATTCTTTGTATATTGTACTATTGTTTCATTGCTATGGCCAATGGCTGATGCAATTAAAGATTCATTCATTCATAACCTAGTCATCCATGTCTAGTTGTCTCGATTCTTCTTCTTAGTGTACCTGCAATGGCAGAAACCAAAGGAGCTGTGCTCTTTCAATGCTATCATTTGTTAGTATCCACCATGCAGATAGTGGCTAAGCAGACCTCAAGTTCCCTGTCTTACACTCATAGAACTTAAGAGTTATCTAGTAAAACAGACTGGTAGGACATTCAGGAAAGACAACAGAGAATACTCCTTCACAAGCATTTAATTAACATATGGAATTTACAGCCACAAGGTGCAACACTAACCATCAACTGAGATGGCCTTAAAAGACGATAGATAAATTTATGATCTACCAGCAGCTATGCCAGAGGTTGCCAGTGATAAAACCAAATTGTGTGCAGCTACCCCATGTGGCAAGCCACTGATCTCAGCTTTGCAGTGTCCAGTTCAGCAACTTCTCATCCTGGGGTCATAGACTGGCTCTGCCCACCCATTCTGGATTCCACTAGACAGTGTGTTGTTAAAACTAGGAATGGGGGGGGGCAGTTAAACGACTCCCCCAAAAATCCCAAGTCCCCCCCACAGCCTCTAACTGAGGCCAGGATAATGACCATTGACACAGGCACCATGCATACACAACAGCAAAGAGGCTCAGAAAAACTGTAGCAATAAGCAGATACCATGTACCGTACCGTACCGTTTCCTCTGACTATCCAATATAGAACCAAATATTCACCAAAATTCAATGGTTTGATGATGCTGTTGAAAAATATATCATGGGAAATGGGGAGAGGTCTTAAAAGTTCACACAACCCCATGCTTCGGGTTCCTTCTCTTTGTGTGTTTGAATCTTGTTGCATCGAATAAAGATCAGGTCTACTGGCCACTGTTTGCTTATTTAACTTGGCTGGAGACTCCTTCTTTCGCTGACTGGAGAGATCCACAGGGAGTGGCACCCCGGCGAGCTGGGCAGCGGAGTAAATCCACACCCCAGGATTTCTCCTTATCCCTGTTTTTGTTGAGCTTTGCTCAAGCAGCAACATCTTTCAGGGCTGTAGCGTGGTCTTGAATCTTTTGACATATCTTATGGTTCTGATTTCTGTCTTGTTCCCGTATCCTTTGCTTCTGGCGTCTGACTGTAGACTTTATCCCACAGCTCCTGGTTCCTGGCTCAGTCCTCTCAGGTTATGAGATAGGATGGCTCTGTGAAAGATTCAGACTCAGAGGCCATATGCCATGCAATACCAGTTGCTGGAGTTCAGCAATGGGGAAGGGCTATTGGTTGCGGGATTCCCACAGGTTTCCAGTTGGCCCTTGGGGGAAACAAAAAACTGTGATAAGTGGACCTTTGGTCTGAACCAGCAGGGCTCTTATTGTGTTCTTCATACTAATCTTTACTCTGTAACTTTTCTTGAGAAGCAGCATGGAATCTCTCTTTTTGGCTGGCTATATCCATAGTAACTCCCTGCCCTGCAAGATGTATTCCATGGTGATTTTGATATACGGTTGTGTGTGTGTCTCTCTGTTTGTTTGATGTCCCTGTGCAAATAATCTATTTTTAAAATTGCATAGCCGCAACGTGAAGGATGCCATGGAGCTGTTTGCACCAAAATTCTCAGCAATTAAGATGAAATAAACCTGACAGCGTGGAATTAAACATGACAATAAGGAAGTGGGGGAAATCCTGGAGAGTTCAAGCACAGTGATGGAAGGATGCTGAAAATCCATTCTGCAAGGATCAATGTAGTCACCATGAATGAGGGCTATAAAAACCAATGACGTGCAAATTGCCCTGCCAGAACAACATATAATTCCTTCCGGAATATATATCAGGTGCATGGATTGTCTACTGTCTGTTTGAAATAACACAATCATGTCTTCAGTGGCAGTACACAAGTTCTTTTTTAAAAAATAAAAAAACCCTAACCAGGACTGCATTCATTTTCGCGCACAATTGCCTTGTTTGTCCCAGGGCCTCCTTTGTTGAAACTGCACTCATCTGGTGACTTCTTCGTTAGCTAATCTTTCATTTTCGAGTGAGCATTGATCTTTGAGACCTTCTCTGCACCCTTTAAAATGTGTCTCTCCCTGTTGCTATTTGGTGTGAAGGAAACACCAGTGGGAGCCAAGCTTGTACCCGCCCGCAATGCGGAATGCTCTCGCACAGCATTATGAGTGGGGTTTTGTTAGGGGGCTGGGGAGGGAGGGCATTTGGCAGCTACCACAGAATTGGTTGCCTCCCCTGGCCCTTGCCATTTCCCTCTTAACCAGGGGTCAGCAACCTTTTTCAGCAGGGGGCTGGTCCACTGTCCCTCAGAGCTAGTGGGGGGCTGGACTATATTTTGAAGGAAAAAAAAGAACAAATTCCTATGCCCCACAAATAACCAAGAGATGCATTTTAAAGAAAAGCACATATTCTACTCATGTCAAAACAGCAGGCAGGCCCCGCAAATAACCCAGAGATGGATTTTAAATAAAAGGACACATTTGACTCATGTTAAAAACACGCCGATTCCTGGACTGTCCACGGGCCGGATTTAGAAGGCTATTGGGCCGGATCTGGCCCCTAGGCCTTAGTTTGCCTACCCATGCTCTTAACAATGCCTTGGAACAACACTGCATTGGAGAATTCCTGTTGGTGGGGAGAGTGGCACCCTTGGTGAATACCTATCAGTGTCTGCTCTGCTGCGATTAGGCAGGAAAGACATGCCCCAACCCTGAATGGAATAAACGAGCAAAAATGGGAACCCCAAAGACTTGTTTTAAATGTATTTGTGTTTGATTTTTGCATTTGTTTAACTGTTTTTAATTATCTTCTGTGTAAATCATCTCAACATGGTGGTTTAGAAGGCATTTAATAACAACAACAATGGCAACACACTAAAACGCTGATGGATTTTCATGAGGTTGATTATAAAAAAAAAGGAAATGTGGAGAAGTGAATTTAGGATTGGAAAAACAGGAAACTGAAGTTGATAAGAGTCACCCATCTCTACGAGCTGAATACTGTGGCAAACTGCTGTTCCAAAGGATTTTGTACAAAACTCAGATATAAAGAAAGAACACTGGAGATTGCAATTCCACTTCCAGAAAAAGTGCAGCTTATTCCAGAGCATAATGACCCAGAAGCTGTACGCCAGCTCCCTCGGCCAGTAAAGCGAGATGAGCGCTGCAGCCCTAGAGTCATCTGCAACTGGACCTAATGGTCAGGGGTCCCTTTACCTTTTTACATTTTTCTAATAGATTTTTCTTTTTGTCACCCGCTGTAGAAAAAGAACCTTGTAATTTTAGAAGTAAATAGATCCAATGGATTGAATTTATGAAAATTGGATAGAATGGATGATGATGATGATGATGATGATGATGATGATTATTATTATTAATACCCCGCCCTCCCCAGCCAAGGCCGGGCTCAGGGCGGCTAACAAGCAATAATAAAAACAAGTTGAATGATTACAACTTAAAAACAAAATTAAAATACAACATTAGAAAATTGAAACATTAACATATTAAAATGTAGCCTCATACCAGGAGGAGAAAGGAAAAGAAAAAAGAAAGAGAGGGAGGGAATCAAATTGGCTCCAAGCCAAAGGCCAGGCGGAACAACTCTGTCTTACAGGCCCTGCGGAAAGAAATCAGATCCTGCAGGGCCCTGGTCTCATGAGGCAGAGCGTTCCACCAGACCGGAGCCAGTGTTGAAAAGGCCCTGGCTCTGGTTGAAGCTAATCTAATTTCCTTAGGGCCCGGGACCACTAGGGTGTTGCTATTTATGGACCTTGAGGCTCTCCGTGGGGCATATCGGGAGAGGCGGTCCCGTAGGTACGAGGGTCCTAGGCCATGAACGGCTTTAAAGGTCAAAAGCAGCACCTTAAATCTGACCCTGTACTCCACCGGGAGCCAGTGCAGCTTGAAAAGCACTGGGTGAATATGCTCCCATGGCAGAGACCCCATGAGGAGCCTCGCTGCAGCATTCTGCACCCGCTGGAGTTTCTGGGACAGCTTCAAGGGCAGCCCCGCGTAGAGCGGATTACAGTAGTCAAGCCTGGAGGTGACCGTTGCATGGATCACTGTGGCCAGGTCGGGGCGGGAAAGGTAAGGGACCAACTGCTTGATGCAGTGAAGGTAGAAAAATGTCGCCTTGGCTGTTGCTGTAACCTGCGCCTCCATGGAAAGGGAGGCGTCAAGGATTACACAAAGGTTTCCCTAAAGTCGGCCCAAACTAGGATCCCACTGCTATTCCAGGGGTAACTTGCTGACAAAGTGCCACCTTGTGACAAAACACAACCTGTAGGATTCATTGTGTGTCTTCTGCTTTCTGACAAAACACCTCTTCTCCATTTTACCATGGCTTCTTGTAAATCTAATTGGGATTGTCCCTCTATAGGGCTAAAGGAGGTCGATCCTGAGGGTGGAGAGATTCAAGAGGGCCATTTGCACACAACCCTCGTTCATGCTGCAACGCCAACATGAAGGATGAAATTCAGATAAGAAGAAATTCACGGGTATCCTTCTGCTGGGTGTGCCTCATACTTTCCCCTGTTTCTTCTTCACCCCCAACTTGCCTACTCATTTTTCTTTTCTACACAGGGTGGTGGGCTATAACAAGAAAGCTGGCTGCTTCTCTGAGAAGCTTATAAAAGAATGCAGCTGTTCGGCATGGTGGAATTTCCAAGCAATAATATTGCTACTGCAATGTAAGCTGATTACTGAACATGTTTGCAAATAAAGCCATCAGAAATGGCATAGCGGTGGGCCCCTTTTGAAATGATAGACTTCAGAGTCCAACAAATGCATTCCTTGTGTATTGATGTTTTTAGAGTCGGCTACACTATCTGAGTAAGCCTGCAGAGCATTACACAATCTTGTCAACGTAAGCAGATAAAAGTCAGAAGGCTCTTCGCAGGGCTGCCACTGGCTTCTGAAGTTTTGGTGTCACATTAAGAAAGCTGTTTCTAGTACCCAAATCCTGTCTGCAAGCTTGTTAAATAAGCTGTTTCACTTTGTATTGAATATCAGAATGTTTTTATTTATTTAAAGGAATATATTGTGACATAACAGGCACTGGAGAGCAGGCAACGGGAACACACACACACACACACACACACACACACACACACAGAGAGACAGACAAGCAAGCAAGCAAGCAAGCAAGCAAACAAACAAACAAACAAACAAACACATATTGTTCAAAATATGTAAGCATTGATATTCTGTAAAACATATGGATTGCGGCAGATCAATGTTCACATACATTGGTAATGTAGTGGAGCGAAGAAATGCAAACAAGGAACTGAATGCTAGGGCTAACTGCACCTATGCCAAATGCAGAAATGTTGTTAGAAGTTATCCTAGTTAAACTGGAAGGCAGGAGCAGTGAAAATCAGGTATCAGCAACTTCTGGGATCCGTGGACACCTGCCGCATGTGATGGACCACGGAATTACAGGTGACACATTCTTGGAAAAGTACCGTCAAGCTGTGAATTGACTCTGCATAGACTGGCCATTGGTTCCTCCTGGGTAGGAAGGTGTCAGTCAGGGTTCAGCTCTGCCCAGACCTGGAGCCTGATGGTCTCCTCAGAAGAGGAACAGGGGGAAGAGGGTATTACCACAGTTTTCCAAACTGCCACTGAACCTCTGACCCTTTGTCTCTTGCAGAAGGGTTGTAGCTCAGCAGCAGAAAATCTGCTTTGCATACGGAAGACCCCAGGTTGAGTCCCTGGCATCTTCAGGTGGGGTTGGGAGAGACCCTGGTCTGAAATCTCAGAGAGCAGCTGCCAGACAGTGTAGACTATATGGAGCTAGATAGACAGATAGTTCTGACTCACTATAAAACAGCCTCCTATATTCTCACGGCAGCAGAAATATGGCAGCAGAAATCTTCTCACCCTCGCCTGATGTGTGGCAGCCACTGCCGCTAAGCGCAGCAGACTAATATCCTGTTTCTCCCACTGGGCATGCTTTCAGCTTCTATCCAGGTTCCTCGGTAGGTAATTTCCTCGGTCTGTTTGCCTTTTTTATATCCTTGAGAAAGCCGAGAGAGAAATATTTTTTCCTCCCTGTAATTGCATTGATAAACTGTGTTTATGTGGCTGCAGATAACGAGTGTCACAGCTGTTTTTAGGAGTCGCAGAAACTGCAGAGATTGTCCTATTTATTTGAAACCCCACAAATTTCAAGACACCGCTTTCCTCCCTCCCTCAGCTCCCTATTTTATGGCATGCCAATAATCTCAGAGAGATGCATTTATTTGCTATTATAAAGCAGGGTTGATAAGGTAAGGTAAAGTAAAGAGAATGGGAGAATACACTCGCAAAGGGAATATCAAGGACATTATCGGAAGGAGAGAGCAGGCCCTTGTTTCTTTTCTCACTTTATCGACTTGCTGGATCTAATGCGATAGTTAATGTTTAAAAACTAACTGTATAGTTTTGTTGCCTTCAAATGCATCCTATGAATACAGATTGCCATGTCCAACCTGCTGCAAGGAATGGGAAACATAAGGACACGAGAAGATCCTGCAGGTTCAGGCCAACGCCTCATCTAGTCCAACATCCCGTTCTCACAATGGCCACACAGATGCCTTTAGGAAACCTTGCAAGCAGGATTCAAGCCCAAGAGATCTTTCCCCTCCTGTGGTTTCCAGGAACTGGCATTCAGAAGTATTACTATCTCAGACCATGGAGGCAGAGAGCATAGTCATCATGACTAGTAGCCTTTGATATCATTTGCCTCCAGGAATCTGTCTGATCCTCCTTTGAAGGCCACCAAGTTGGTGGCCATCACTGCCTCCCATGGGGGCGACTTCCATAGTTGAACTATGTGCTTTGTGAAGAAGGACCTTCCCACTGGCTGGTTCTCATTGAGACTAGGAAGACAGAAAGCAGGGAGCCAATGGCAGATGGACTCCAAATCAATGACGAGCAGAGTCACCTACTTCCAGTTTTGCCACCATCCTCCAGCCTGCTGACTTCTATAAGGGCAACACTGAGATGAAGGAGGAGACTAATAGCCAGTGCCACCCCTTGAACTGGATGCAGGTAGGAAGGCAGTCAGGGATATCCTGATGTCCGGGAGCCTTCAGTTATACAGTGGTACCTCGGGTTACAGATGCTTCAGGTTACAGACTCCGCTAACCCAGAAATAGTACCTCGGGTTAAGAACTTTACTTCAGGATGAGAACAGAAATTGTGCGGCAGTGGGAGGCCTCATTAGCTAAAGTGTACCTCAGGTTAAGAACAGTTTCAGGTTAAGAACAGACCTCCATAACGAATTAAGTTCTTAACCCGAGGTACCACTGTACAGTGATAAATCATGAGCACAGGCAGATCTACTATGAAACTAATGGACCTTAACCTTCAGGGCTCATAATCCCAGAGGGCCTCCACAACTGACTTTAGTTTACACTGCTTAACTTTTTTAGGTCTAGTAGACCCAATTTGAGTCACATGACTCAGATTGAATAAATCCCAAAGTTTGAGAGTCAGTAGCATAGATGTTGTAAAGGTGGCATGTCAATGTTACTCAAAAACTATAAAGAATAGGATTTTTTTATTCACACCAGTGACTTGGGCATGTGAGATAATACAGTACCACTATTTTAATCAGGATCTGAGATGTAGTAGTTAATTTTTTTAAAAGCAATCTGTCATGGAACAACCCCATTGTAGAAGATAATGGTGGTTACCCAGACCTCACTGCTGGTTGCGAATGGGCTCCCATAACTGTTCTAGCTTCAGGTCCACCACTGATCATGAAACTCTATTGAGCTTCTCAGCTGACTACAGAAGCAGATGGCTGTGAATCATGATGATTATATCTTACCTCCAGCATCAGCGCTGGTAAGTCTCTAAATAATAATAGTTGTTGGGGAAACATGAGATTTCTATTGCACTCATGTCTTACTTGTGGAGTTCCCATAGGCATCTGCTTAGTCACAGTTGGACTAGATGAGCCTTTGGTCTGATCCTGCATAGCTCTTCTTATGTTCATTAATAAAAATGAATTGCAAAATGACTCCAAGGAACTGGTGCTAGAGACGTGAGTTGGTGATATCATGGGCACCAGCCAATAGACCCTTCGGTTAGCCAGCTTTTTCTTGGTACAGCCTGATGGATCATTTCCCCTGGAGTTTTCCCTGGTACAAATGAGCCACTTTGAAATTCTACTGGACCATATTTACTGGAGTTTCTCCAAACAGGAGGAAAACATGTACCTCTTTCCCTTCCAGATCATCAGAGGCACTATCAAGCTGCTATTGGAGCTCTTAGGATTTCGCAACAGTCTTCATTTCAGAGAGTTGGCTGGGCACTCATGATTCATCATATCTTTTTGCTGAAAAGCCCTTTGGATTTTGCCAACATTTTGATGAAGAGGTTTGATGTGATACTTTCTCATCTGGCCTTCCCTTGTTGTCACACCTCTCTATATGGTGGCGTATATTTCTTGACAGGATTGCAACAGAGGAAGCTTGTGAAGATTTTCAAATCATCTCTGGGGGGAGGGGAAGAAGGAGATGCTTTCAGAATACAATTCTTCACGAGGCATGTCATGGTAAGGTATTGGTTTTCCTTCCTGTTAAGGAAGAGGCATGCAAGGCACAGCCATAAACTCTAGCACATAAATCTCCAAGACTCTGAAGTTTGCTTAGTGTTCACAGGCTTTGCCATAGGAGTGTCTTAAAAATATTCTGAGTTCAAATGACCAGCCACTTTTTCTTCTTCTTAGCAGTGGAAGAAAACATGCTAAATTTTCTGTTAGACATTTGATCACTATATAATTTAAAGATATTCATTACATTTTTATCCCACTCTTCCTCCAAGCATCCATTAGGGGCAACTAGGTTTCTACTCGGCTGTCCCCTGTAGTGAGCCACTGAACTGCAGGTGGCAGTTTCTCAGTGAACTTCAAGGGGGCTGCAACCTAGGTGTAATTTACTTACATGATCATGACCTTAGGTGCATGGCAAATAAAGGAAGGAAGGAAGGATGGATGGAAGGAAGGAAGGAAGGAAGGAAGGAAGGAAGGAAGGAAGGGGAAAACCTGTGATGGAAAGGGCTTTTTAGGCCCTCCACCTTGTTTACCATCATCTGGGAAGGTCACGTAAGCTCTCCAGAGCCCTTGTTCATCCTTCTCAGAGGCTGGTAAGGAAGGGAGTGCCTCCCTTACTGGACTCTGGAAAAGTCACATGAGAGCCCTGGGGACACTCTCATAACCTTCCCAGAGCCCTGTAAGCAAGGCAGAGGGCTCTGGACAGGTAGAAGTGGGTGGATTTGGGGGTTTTCTGGCTTTACACAATTTTGCCCTTGTATGTGGACCCCTAGAGCAGAACCCTTGTGTCAGTGGCAGGTCCTCTGTACTTCCAGGCCCTGGATTGACTCTGGCCACCCAGGCTGGCCACTGGATCCTCCTAGTCAGTAGGGTGTGTTGGAAGTCTTCTAGCTCCTAATGAGTTCAGTAACGTGGTCTGTCTGTACTCTGATGTGATCTTATATCTCATTATATTCTCCAATGCTGACTTCTGACTTGTAAAAATGGATGGCTCACTGTGTTGCTAGTTCATACCAGTTTCGCATGTGTTCATTAATAAGTCCTGTCCTGTCTTGCTCAGGGCTGGCCCAATATATTTTGGTACCTGAGGCAAACCACACAGTCGTTCCCCCACAACCACCACCGGGAAGAAGGGGCGAGTGGATATCTAAATTAAGAACAAGGGCAGAATAAATATTTTCATTGTGAACAAGTGGGGAGTGAAGGTCTATATCAGGAACGAGGGCAAAATCAAATCAAGCTTACCTGGTGGTTGAAGTAGCAATCAAAGGCCACTGCAGAGGGGAAGGCCCCCTCCCCCCCGACAGAAGTCATGATACAGCCCAACCAAAGCAGTTTCTGTGCCGAAACCAGGCCTAACCCCTGCTTGAAATGGATCTAGAAAATCAATTTCCTCCAAGAATGCCTTTGGTGCCCTTCATGCAAATTGAAATTCCCATTCCTAAAGGACCACAGTTGAGTGGTAGAGCAACTCTATTGCATGCAGAGCATGGGTAGGCAAACTAAGGCCCGGAGGCCGGATCCAGCCCAATCGCCTTCTAAATCCGGCCCACAGACAGTCCGGGAATCAGTGTGTTTTCACATGAGTAGAATGTGTTCATTTATTTAAAAGGCATCTCTGGGTTATTTGTGGGGCTTGCCTGGTGTTTTTACATGAGTAGAATGTGTGCTTCATTCATTCCAGAGGTCCGTTCTTAACCTGAAACTGTTCTTAACCTGAGGTACCGCTTTAGCTAATGGGGCCTGCCGCTGCCGTCACGCTGCCGCCGCACAATTTCTGTTCTCATCTTGAAGCAAAGTTCTTAACCCGAGATACTATTTCTGGGTTAGCAGAGTCTGTAACCTGAAGCATCTGTAACCTGAAGCGTCTGTAACCCAAGGTACCACTGTATTTAAAATGCATCTCTGGGTGATTTGTGGGGCATAGGAATTCATTCTTTTTTTCTCTCCAAAATATAGTCAGGACCCCCACAAGGTCTGAGGGACAGTGGACCGGCTCCCTGCTGAAAAAGGTTGTTGACCCCTGATGCAGAGGGTTCTAGGTTCAATCCCCGGCTGTGGGGGAGGAAGTCACCTTGTAGGGGAGTCACTACAGCTCTTTGTCCTCTTCTTTGTGGCACAATGTATTCAATGAGAATGTAAGCTAAGCATCCACTAATTCCCCCAACTATATAATCCACGATTGTACTGAAAGATGTGAAAGCATGGGGATCATATCTAAGAAGCCCGCTTACTCATCTGCCATGCCACAATACTGCCTTTGAAAGCACCTGACAGGTGAGAAAATTAGAAGGAATGAACAATTAAGACACCATTAACTGCTTCATTATAGTGGGAGCTTGGGGTACTGCCTGATGGGCCTCTGATGTTGCCTCCGCAATGTGTTGTGTGAAGAAGAGCCATGTCAGGAAAAGGTAACAGATCTTTATGAATTGATGAGACACTACAGAGTAGCGTTCCTCAATGGTGGACAGATGCTATCAGAAAGGAATGTAGAGCAGGGCCAGAGGATGTGCTTTGCATGCAGAAGGTCTCAAGCTCAATGCCTGTCCTCTCCTGCTAGGCCTGGTAAAGACCCCCTGCTCTGGAGAGTCGGTCAGTGTAGAAGACAATACTGTTAGGAGTTTAAGGGGTCTCTGTGTGTTGTCAGTCTAGATGATTCCCTGAGACCCTTCCAGTTCTTGGGATCCTGTATCTGTGTGAGTAGAATGTATGAAGGCAACCTTACCAAACCAGTTCCTTTGGCTGACTCGATAATCTAAGCTTGCCATGCCATATTTCAAAAAGTAAAATTCCTGACACCCCCAAAGTTGCTGGCACAGCCTCCCACTGTTAGCCCCTCGAGCCTCAAGCACTCTCCATCTTCACCCCCACATGCTGTGTCCAGCTGCGCTCATTTCATTGTAAAGGTAAAGGAAAAGGGACCCCTGACCATTAGGTCCAGTCGTGGACGACTCTGGGGTTGCGGCGCTCATCTCGCTTTACTGGCCGAGGGAGCTGGTGTTTGTCCACAGTTTTTCTGGGTCATGTGGCCAGCATGACTAAGCCGCTCCTGGCAAACCAGAGCAGCACACAGAAATGCCATTTACCTTACCGCCAGAGCGGTACCTATTTATCTACTTGCACTTTGACGTGCTTTCGAACTGCTAGGTGGGCAGGAGCAGGAACCAAGCAACAGGAGCTCACCCTGTCGCGGGGATTCGAACCGCCAACCTTATGGTCGGCAAGCCCTAGGCTCTGTGGTTTAACCCACAGCGCCACCCGCGTCCCCATTTCATTGTAGGGACCCTCAAAGGCACTGGCTGCCTTTGGCCGGGAAGGCGACCACCAGCAGCAGGAGCATCTCTGGCCCCTCCCCATCAGCTGTGGATTTCAACAAGGAAGATAGAAAATGCGGAAGATGCGGCACACTTAGCAGAGTTTTATGAATAACCGCCACCTCTGGTGGAAGAGACCCACCGGCTTTCCCCTCGCAGGACTGGGGCAATGGCTGGTCAGCACATCTGGATGGCTACTCTGCCCAACTCTGACAGGAAAACACACACCAACTTATAATATAGTTACTAATACCAATCATTCAAATACCGAATTATATAATGTAGGTGGCCCCCCACATACTAGAATTGATGGTTTGATGGTTTTCTTTATTTTTGCATTCCAAAATCTTATTAATTTCAATTACATTCCAGTCATACTAATAATTCCTTATACAACAACTGCAGTATCAATAACTTCTATTTGTGTTGACACATTAAATGATTTATAAAGCTACAAGTGAGGCACTCAAACTATATCCTTGTTCTTCCTTTGTGTAGCAATTATTCTGTCCATGGTATTTTTTCCTGTCCTTGTAAAATGTTATGTTTATCAGTGGAGTTGATATACCAACAATAGAACAACAATGAATTTATGTTCTCAGGGTGGGGTGGGGGTGGGGAGAGAAAACATTTTCTTTTCCTTTTAAAAATTTTATTTAAAATTTTTATTTATAACAAATATACATTTCAATAATAATTCTAATATTTCAAACATCGACTTCCCTCTCCCTCTTTCTGTGGTTCCTTAAATTATTTTCATCATTCCCTGCATATTCCAAATTGGCTTGACTTTTTTTTTCTTCTCCTCTGTTTAAATATATGTTTTAGAAACTACAAGATTTTACAGTAATCCTGCTAATGTCTTAATTTATTTGCATTTCCTTTGTAAATATTCAATAAGCCATTTCCAATCCAAAGTTTGTTGTTTTGAGTTCTTACTTTTCTGGTAAGTTTCACCATTTCTGCATAGTCCATTAATTTCTGTAGCCATTCTTCTCTCGTCGGGCCTCCTTATTCTTTCCATTTTGGGGCAAATATCATTCTTGCAGCTGTAGTTGCATACATGAATAAATTTCTACATTGTTTAGGTAGCTCTGATCCCATAATCTCAAGAGAAAAGCTTTTCACAGGACCACGTAGGTCTGGACTGGCACCACTTCTTCTCTGTGTGGTTTTCTTCCTGGAATTTGTGAAGTTATTACATAGCCAGTGCTTTTCCACCCCTAAAAAATTGTTTAGGTGTACTCTCATTTTGACTCAAGAAAATAGGCATTTTATAGTTCAGATAGGAGGGAAATAAATACAGTATATGGACAAAAGTACAAAGATTCACAAAATGTTTAGGGGTATGCGTACCCCCAGAAAAAAGCACTGTACATAGCCGATGAGATTTAGTTATATCTTGACATCACTGAGAGGTAGCAGAGCTAATACAAAGTGAGCTCAGTTTGGCTTCTGTGCATCATTTGCTCACAGTCAAATGAGACTGCCAAGTAACCACAGAGTGTAAATGACATTTATGTCGAGGGAATTTCTCTTTGAAACACACACACACACACACAACATACAAAACGCACACCCAAATAATAGCTACTTTGGCATCATGCAAAATTAGTAGAGCAAAATCAGCACAGTCTGTGAGATGCCTGGGGAAAAGGTAAGTCTCTACCAGGTACAGTGGCACCTCAGGTTAAGTACTTAATTCATTCTGGTGGTCTGTTCTCAACCTGAAACTGTTCTTAACCTGAAGCACCACTTTAGCTAATGGAGCTTCCTGCTGCTGCCGCTGCTGCCACGCTGTTCTTATCCTGAAGCAAAATTCTTAACCTGAAGCACTATTTCTGGGTTAGCGGAGTGCGTAACCTGAAGCATATGTAACCCGAGGTACCACTGTACTGAAATAATAATAATAATAATAATAATAATAATAATAATAATAATAATACTTAAACACCACCCATCTGGCTGGGCCTCCCCAGCCACTCTGGGCAGTTCCCAACAGAATATTAAAAACACAATAAATCATCAGTCATTAAAAACTTCCCTAAACAGGGCTGCCTTCAGATGTCTTCTAAAAGTCAGATAGCTGTTTATTTCCTTGCCATCTGATGGGAGGGCGTTCCACAGGGTGGGTGCCACTACTGAGAAGGCCCTCTGCCTGGTTCCCTGTAACCTCACTTCTCACAGTGAGGGGACCGCCAGAAGGCCCTTGGTGCTGGACCTCAGTGTCCGGGCAGAACGATGGGGGTGGAGACGCTCCTTCAGGTATTCTGGGCTGAGGCCGTTTAGGGCTTTAAAGGTCAGCACCAACACTTTGAATTATGCTTCGAAACATACTGTCAGCGGAGATACCAGGCTGCCCAGCTCTGGGGACAGAATTTCTTGGATGGGGGCTCATCACTGTGATTACTCACTGAGCCTTCCTCAGAAGAAGGACCTAGGAAAGGGCATCCGAAGAAAATTGAAAGGTCCAGGTAGGCTGATATCATGTGAGGCATTCCAGAAGATAATGGGGTCTGTAAAAAGCATTACAAGTCAAAATCAGTACAGTGGTACCTTGGGTTACATATGCTTCAGGTTACATACCCTTCAGGTTACAGACTCCACTAACCCAGAAATATTACCTCGGGTTAAAAACTTTGCTTCAGGATGAGAACAGAAATCGTGCAGCGGCGGCGCAGCAGCAGCAGGAGACCCCATTAGCTAAAGTGGTTCTTCAGGTTAAGAACTGTTTCAGGTTAAAAACAGACCTCCAGAACGAATTAAGTTCTTAACCCGAGGTACCACTGTACTTTGTATTTGGCTAGGAAGCATACTGATCCGAATTGAGCCTCTCTTTAGAAGGCTTGGAACTGAAAGGAGCCTCCCCTTGGAAAATTGTTATCAATTTTAGTATACACTGGTTATGATGACTGCTAATGACCCATGTTTGAAGACGGAAATGTTGGAAGATAAACAGTTTTAGCCTTGAAGAACCCAGATGTCTTGTCTTGCTGTGGTACATGAGAGTAATGTATTTCTATCTTCAGGAATCTTTGCAAATGCCATCCTCTTGGGCGCGTGACTCATTCCTTGTGAGGCAGTGGTGTTTGTGCTCAACTCATCGCCTACTTCTTTCCCCTTCCCAATATTGTGCTTCACATCATTCCACCAGGCTCCATAACTTAATTAAGCTGTAAATTATGTTTAGATAAAAACATGCCCGGGGAGGGGGAGGGGGAAGGGGGAGAAACCAACAGATAATAGCAAGTGTTTGCAAATAAAAAGCAAAAGAGCTCCCTTAAATCCAATGTAGGTGTGCATTTTTAAATAAATAAATAAACGTCCCTGGCAGTTTATCTGCCTGTTTCAATGGATCATCACTTTATGAATCCTCTTAGTATAAATTAAACAGGGGGTTCTGAATCAATGCGCCATTCATTATCAATCTGCACAGAAGCTCTCAGCCATAATTAACAGGAAAATTGAGGTTTCGGGAGGAAAACAATATTTAAAAAGCTGCTAACACAGACAGGCGTTATTCTGCATGCCTGGTGTGTCTCATGTTAATTTTCATTAGGTATCAAAGGCACCTGAGGAATCGCAACCAGCCCCCCTCCCCACCCCCTGGAAATATATCCTAATCAAAGAAGGATCTCCAGTGGCTTCATTTTAATCAGTGTAAGGCAGGGATGGGGAAACTTTGGCCTTCCCACCAGACCCAACAAGCATGGCCTACGGTCAGAGATGGTGGGGGTTTAAGCCAGGAGGGCCACAGGTTCCTCTTCCTCTGTGTAAGGGACTGAGGAGGTGGAGCTGTCTGAAATGAGACCACCAGTGGCCAACCTCCAGTGCCTTGTTCACTGGTCAGTCTATGCTGTTATGTAAAGGATGGATGTCTCTTAGTGGCAGCACTGGCCTGACAGCACTCAGCTGACCTCACAAGCCAATGGGAGAGCACCAGGTCATGGCAGAGTCCTGATTTTGGCTGAAGTGGCATGAGCTCATGTTTTGCCACCCCTCAATGGGGAACAACCCATTGTACACCTGCTTTCCAGTCATTTGTTGTTGTTGTTTAGTGATTTAGTCATGTCTGACTCTTCGTGACCCCCTGGACCAGAGCACGCCAAGCACTCCTGTCTTCCACTGCCTCCTGCAGCTTGGTCAAACTCATGTTCGTCACTTCGAGAACACTGTCCAACCATCTCATCCTCTGTCGTCCCCTTCTCATTGTGCCCTCCTTCTTTCCCAACATCAGGGTCTTTTCCAGGGAGTCTTCTCTTCTCATGAGGTGGTCAAAGTATTGGAGCTTCAGCTGCAGGATCTGTCCTTCCAGTGAGCACTCAGGGCTGATTTCCTTCAGATAGATTTGATCTTCTTGCAGTCCATGGGACTCTCAAGAGTCTCCTCCAGCACCATAATTCAAAAGCATCAATTCTTTGGCCATCAGCCTTCTTAATGGTCCAGCTCTCACTTCCATACATCACTACTGCAAAAACCATAGCTTTAACTATACGGACCTTTGCTGGCAAGGTGATGTCTCTGCTTTTTAAGATGCTGTCTAGGTTTGTCATCGCTTTTCTCCCAAGAAGCAGGCATCTTGACTGCTGTCTCCATCTGCAGTGATCGTGGAGCCCAAGAAAGTAAAATCTCTCATTGCCTCCATTTCTTCCCCTTTTATGTGCCAGGAGGTGTTGGGGCCAGTGGCCATGATCTTCGTATTTTTGATGTTGAGCTTCAGACCATATTTTGCGCTCTCCTCTTTCACCCTCAATAAGAGGTTCTTTAATTCCTCCTGACAGTCATTGGTGGCTGCTGAAGTTTGAATCAATCCATAGTTCAGGGCTTGATTTTTAATTGAGCTTGAAGAAATCTTCTTCTGTATACTAATTTGGTGGAGAGTCTCCCTTCAGGAGAACCTAGGGGCAAAGGTCTGCTCCTATTGTGGCATGACACATTGGGCTCCACCTGTGATAAATGCCACTTTTATAGTTTTAATGACATTTCACTTCCATCTCCTGGGTTGTTCTGTTATTTTTGTTAAAACATAAAGGCTAACGAAAACTTTATTAAAGCCAGCAGAGATGTATTTCTGACTCACTTCTGATGACAAGGATAAACTGTAGGGAACTAGCTTCCTATATTCCCAGTCAGAAGTCGCCAGAACTCAATTCTGACACTTCTCAGGTGGATACCATTGCCATTATAAGAGAACAAGGTAGGTGTTCATGGTGAGTTCCAGCACCTCCTTTTTTAAATAGAAAAATAGCTCTGCATAGACTCATAGAATTGTAGAGTCAAAGGGACCTCAAAAATCATCAAGTCCAATCCCCTGCAATGCAGGAATCATAATTAAAAAATCCTTGACAGATGGCCTTCCAACCTCTGCTCAAAAACCTCCATTGAAGAAAGTCCACTACCTTCTGAGGCAGTCCATTCCACTGTCAAACAGCTCTTACTGTCAGAAAGTTATTCCTTATATTTAGTTGGAATCTCCTTTTTCTCATTTGAATCCATTGGTTTGGGTCCCACCCTCTGAAGATGGGTATCAGATCACCTCTCCTTCTTTTCTTCTCCAGGCTAAATATACCCAACTCTTACTTGTGTTGTGGGTATTAAGGAGTTAACACTTCATGAGTGGAGTGTTGGGTCTGGCTAATTGGTCTGTATCCAGTTAGTATAAAGGGCTATGGTTGACTCCCCCCATGGGCTTCTTCTCTGAATGTAACCCCTCCTATGAATGCTGATTCCTGGATGTAAGAAGACTGCTGTATGATGATGCAAGACTGCAGCTGGAATAAAGCCCTACTTGAAGTAAATACTGACTCCTGAGTCCTTCAACTAGGGCTTCCTTTGGTCCAAATATCTCAACAACTCCCTCAGCCATTCCCCATAAGGCTTAGTTTCCAGAGTCTTTATAATCTTGGCTGCCCTCCTCTGCATATGCTCCAGCTTGTCAATAGTCCTAGATCACCCTTGGGTCAGGCCTCCTGGAGCAATTTGGTGCTGTTGGGATGGGGGCTTTGGGTGGAGAAAGAGAAGAGGCAGCCCTATTGCGTTCCCTGCAGACCTCAGCAGGATTGAATCCACTGCTCCACAGGTGAGTTAAAACTTATATCTGTGGTTCATTTAGCTCAGTATTTTCCATACTGACCAATAGCAGCTCTCCAGCTTTTTAGACAGCAGACATTCCCGCTCCCCACCTGGAAAGCCCATGGATTGAATCTGGGACCTTCTACATGTGAAACAGATGCTCTTCCACTGATACGTGCCCCTTCCACCTTTAGGAAGGGCCCATTGCAAGGAGAAGGATGTGCTGTTTAATCCTAAATAATCCTAAATAATCCTATGCTATACGCCAGGGGTCAGGAAACTTTTTCAGCAGGGGGCCAGTCCAATGTCCCTCAGACGTTGTGGGGGGGACGGACTATATTTTGAAAGAAAGAAAAAAATGAACAAATTCCTATGCCCCACAAATAACTCAGAGATGCATTTTAAATAAAAGCACACATTCTACTCATGTAAAAACACGCTGATTCCTGGACTGTCCATGGATTTAGAAGGTGATTGGGCCGGATCCAGCCCCCGGGCCTTAGTTTGTGTACCCATGCTATACACATTTAGCAGGGTGATCCATTCTCTTGGCTCCTTGTTCCCTTCCTCCCAGGACTTCTGTAAGAACATAGAAAGACTCTACTGAAACAGGCCTATACCACACCTGGTCCAATATCTTCTTTTTAAAATATACCTTTATTTATATTTTTTCAACAAATAAACAATTTGATAGCACCCCTCAGAATTTCAATTTATGTTGCATATTATAGTTACTCAATACCTTCACCTTATCTCACAACAAAAACAAAAAGTTCACTGGCACTGCTGTTCTTACTCAAATCCTATTTGCATTCTAACATTTTCACACTGAGTTTTTATGTATTCTGTAAACATTTTCCAGTCTTCTTTAAAACCAGTCTCTTTCTGATCTCTAATTTTATACATTGCCAGTTCTACAAATTCAATTTCAGCTGCCATTCCTCTTTGGCAGGTACTACCAAATAAAGCCATTTTTGTGTGTATAATATTCATGCTGCCATGGTTGTGTAAATAAATAAATTTATCTGCTTTTCTGATATCTATCTATCTATCTATCTATCTATCTATCTATCTATCTATCTATCTATCTATCAATCTATCTAATCTATCTATCTGCTCCAGTTATCCCTAGTAAATATTCAGGGTTGTTTTTTGTTTTGTTTTAAAGTTACTTTAAATTTATTACCTTACCTTACCTTATTACTACCTTAAAGTTATCTTTTTCAACTCATTATAAATTATCTCCCCAAAGTCCTTAGCTACTTTGCACATCCACCACATATGGTAAAATGAGGCCTCTGCTTCTTTACATCAACTTCTCCCGTATCTTGTTCTCATTGTGACTGGCCAAATGTTTGTGGAAATCTGCAAGCAGGACACTCTGCCCACCTGTGGAACTGAATTCCGTATTTTAACCATGCGCTGAGTGAAGATTTTTCACTCTACAAGATCAGAAGGAAACACCAGCCAAAGGAGGAGGAACCCAGTTAAATACTGTGGGTTGTTGGATTCATTAGCTTAGGGTTACCAGATTCCCCGGGGACAGTCCCCGAATTTGCAAATCTGTCCTTGGACAAATTCTGTCCCTGGAATGTCCCCAGATTTGCAAATCTGTCCCCAGGAAACATGGCAGCGGCAGCCTCAGCAGCCTGGAGCCAGCCCAGTAGTGCAGTTGACTCTGGCTGGCTCTGGGCCGCTGACTGCTGCTGTCACCGCCACTGCCAAAGGGGAACCGGGGACATCCGGCGGTACAGATCTCCTGCCCCCTTCCCCCTTTGTTTTGACTGATGGGGAAGGCTTGGGAGTTGTGGGTGGGCAGCTGTTGCCGGGGGGGGGGGGGAACGACAAGGCGTACCATTTCTCTACTGGACAAGGTGCAAAGCCCTTCTTTTGCACCCTGTGAAACATAAATGCGCAGAGTTTTTTAAAAACTGGGCAATGGCACGCTGCTTGCCCATGACTCAGGAGCTTCCCCCGATCTCCTGCCCCCTTCCCCCTTTGTTTTGACAGATCGGGGGAGGCTTGGGAGCCACGGACGGGCAGCCATTGCCCAGTTTGTTTGTTTTTTTAAAAAAACCCTGTGCATTTATGTTTCACATAAAGAAGGGCTTTGCAAAAGAAGGGCTTTGCACCTTTATACAATAAAAAGTTTCCCCGGATTCATTGGAAAAAATCTGGTAACCATACATTAGCTTCCTGTTCGACTTGTTCCACTCAGGTACAGAATTGCAATGTGGGCAGCGGGGGAGAGGATATTTGGAAACAATCAAACTCCAAAGCCATCTCATCCTAAAGAGGGTGTCTGTAGTGTTTATGATATTAAGAGGAGCAACAGGAGTGTCTGGATAATTGCAGCCATCATCAGTCAATTAGCTCTTGGTGCTTTCTTGTTTACCAGCTTCTAAAAGGCACATCAGCCTTGCCTTCCCATTGCAATGATGTAAGGCTTCCGGTTGAAATGTGTGCAATTTAGATGCATTATTAAATGTATGCTGGAGCCCCAGATTGGTTTTTGCCAGAATAACCCTGTCATTTGTTTCCTCTTTCTCTCTCTTGAACAATTTCACGGTGCTTCTATAGGAGGGGAAGGGAACCTTTTTCAGCCTGGTGATCACATTTTCCCCAAAAAAACCAATCTTCCAGGGGCTGCATGTGAGTGATAGGGGATACCAGAGGCAAAAAAATGGGTAGGGCAACAGATAGAGCTCTGACTTTCTTCCAGCAGGCTACACTCCAGTCACACACAGAAACACAACCTCCACCTTGGCAAGCCAAGTTTCAATGACATATTCCAGAGAACAAAAGGACTGACAGTGGCCACAGAGCTAGATGGATGAGGAATGTGTTCCGGAGAGAGGGTCATGGCTAGGGGAAGAATCCTGAGGGCTATATAGAGTAGTTTGGGTCTCTGTGTGTGCATACAGTGGTACCACGGGTTAAGTACTTAATTCGTTCTGGAGGTCCGTACTTAACCTGAAACTTTTCTTAACCTGAAGCACCACTTTAGCTAATGGGGCCTCCTGCTACTGCCGCGCTGCTGGAGCACGATTTCTGTTCTCATCCTGAAGCAAAGTTCTTAACCTGAAGCACTATTTCTGGGTTAGCGGAGTATGTAACCTGAAGTGTATGTAACCTGAAGTGTATGTAACCTGAGGTACCTCTGTATTTGGCCCACAGACTTGAGGTTCCCCATTCTCTTTTTAAAGCAAAGATGACAGGAAGTGTCTTCATACTGTTATGAGTTGGGGGGGGGGGCGAGATACCCCTAAATCCTTAGATTTAGTAAATTTTAGGAATAAATCAATGCTTGGAGTATTAAGGGAAGCTGCCAGGTGCTGAACTGAGCAATGTCAAAAAGACAGGCCAATCCAGTTTTCTGCGCTCAGGAAATTGCCTGGGAAAAGATGGTCCATGAGCAACAAATTAAGAGAGTTGAATAGTGGGCCACTGAGAGTGATTGACAATGCAAATACTGCCAGCCAGCAGAGGAGTGGAGCACTCCACCCCCCTCCTTGGCCCTGAGGGGGGTAGCAGAGGCAAAGGCCAATAGTAGCAGACAAAGGCCGGGTTTAGGGTTTTAACTTTGAATGGCGTAGGGTTTTAACTTTGAATGGCGTAGGCTGAGGGGGAGGTCCTTGAGGCCAGTTAGCAGTGAGAAGGAGAAGGAAGGACAGAACTCCATGTGAACTGGTGACGACAAGCTAAGAGGCTTTTTGCTGTCCTTTGACTCCAAAGCTGGCTTTAGGGGAGAAGCGAGAGGGGTCGGCAAGGTTTATCTTGCCTGGGCTGGATCAGTCCCGCAGAGATCCCTCTGTGGGCCAGATCGCATGCGCATGTGCGTGCGTGAGTGTGCATCCGTGCCCGCGATTTCCAGTGCCACAGAAATGAGTCCCTGCGCCGTGCCGGTTTAGCGCAGCGCAGGAGCGGGCAACTCGGTTCTGAGGTGGCTTGTGGGCCAGTCAAACAACCTCCACAGGCCATTTCTGGCCCATGGGCCTTAGGTTGGTGACCCCTGAGCTAGACCCTCAGAGGATGTGGGTACTCTGCAATCCCTCCATCTTGGTGATATATATATATATATATATATATATATATATATATATATATATACACACACACACACACACACACACACACACACAAGCGCGCGCACACACACACACACACAGTGCTTTTTTCTGGGGGTACGCAGGGGTACACATACCCCTAAATATTTTGTGAAAAGTTTGGCCTCATTGAGGGGCAGTATTTCAATATGAGTAGGAAAATGAGAGTACCCCTCAACATTTTTTTTAGAAGAAAAAGCACTGTATACATAAAATATCATAAAGACACCACAGTCTCTGCTGTGCCTAATTTCTGAAGGAAACACAAACTCCGGGTAAGCGTCTGGAAACCCTGGAATCCCACACTGCCCAGAGACTGGGGTGACATGCAACAAGACCACTTCACACCACTGGACTACTCCTGCTCAACCCGTTACTCTCCCTTTCAGCTTCCATGAATAATAGGGATACCTTTGGAAAGGCGGAGCCTCTTCTCCCAGGGTTCTTCCAGGGTTCTGAATAATGCAGAGCGTGTACACAAGTGCAGCAGGTCCCCAACTGCAGACATTTGCCTCCCATTTATGGAGGGCCATGAGTTGGTCAATGGGCAGTAGAATTGGCCTGCTCATCTCTGCTGCCTCTTATGCAATTACAGTATAATTGCACGGGGTGGAGGGTGGGGTTTAGCATGCCCAAACAGGGCATTCTCAGCCTCCCTTCTGAGAAACTTTCCCAGAGCCACATGAACAGGTTGGCAGAGCATGAGCCTCTTAATCTCAGAGTCTCCGAGTCCTGGGTTCAAGCCCCGCATTGGGAGAATGATTTCTGCACTGCTGTGGGATAGATTAGATAACCCTCATTCTCCCTTCCAACTCTATAATTCTACGCTGGTGATGATGGGTGGAGTCAGAGGGAAAATACCCTGGTCCTCACTGCTGCAGAAAAAACTTGAACTTGCAGCTCAGTTCCTGCCAAAGGCTAGAAAGTGTAAATTAGATCAGTATGTAGACAAGACACAGGTTATAAGGTGCACCAGGTACATGAGAGATATAGATGCATAGCTAAATGCAAGACATTGATTCAACAAGTACCATGCCCCCTGTACCATCCTTTTGAAAAGCAGAGCGGGCACAGTTTTCAACGCAGCAAGTGGCTGCAGTGACTAACAATGGATACAACCCTGTATTGGCACAGCATGTTTCAAAGCATCCTTGAAGCACCCCCCTCCCCAACGAAACAGCAATACTCTGTACAAAAGAGGAGGGGAGTATGCCAGGGAGAAGGTTTTTTTTAATAACCACCCCCACCTCACCCCACTCTGGGAAAAACTCTCAAAACAAGCAATCTATTACTACCTGCAGCCTGAAACGGTGCAGAAAATAGCTGCAGCATGTGATTCCAGCGCTGCTCGGCTATTATTTGTGTTTCTTGTCAAGGTAACACCCAGAGCCATTTATCAAGAAAGCGCAATAAAATCTGGGTGCATAACCAAGGGAATGTAGCTCTGGATGTGCAGCAGAGCCATCCTACCCTCCTCAAGTCAAGCCGATATTGGAAAAGTTTATTTGTTTTTTTAAACCCCACATGGAGCACTTATGTAAAAAGATAAAAACTTCTTCCATGGCTATCGAGTGCTTTGTGTTGTTACACCAAGCTGATCTCTTTTGAGACGCACACATACATTTATTTAAAAATATGCATGTCTTAGAAACATAGAATTATAGGGTTGGAAAGCACTCAAAAGGGGCCATCTAGTCCAACCCCCTGCAATGCACAGCTAAAGAATCCCTGTCAGATGTCCATCCAACCTATGTCTGTTCTATAATAATCCAATTCTTCATCCCCTACCATCCCCCAAAAGCTCCTACAGATCAAACAGGCAGACCCTGCCTGCATCAGGCTTGCAATCTTAAGAAGACACAGCACAGAAGGAACATGTATGGGGTGGAAGGAGGAGATATGCAAACTCAGGCACAAGTTTCTAGAGAAAGCCAGAAGTTGTTGTGCTTGATGGAGTGGTCCTGCTTCCCTTCTCTTGCTTTGCTACGGCTTAGCAGGCATAGGCAAACTCGGCCCTCCAGATGTTTTGGGACTACAACTCCCATCATCCCTAGCTAACAGGACCAGTGGTCAGGGATGATGGGAGTTGTAGTCCCAAAACATCTGGAGGGCCGCGTTTGCCTATGCCTGGATGTATTGACTGATGCCAGGTGACAGTTGCTGGAGAGAGGAGACTGGCTTCTCTAGAGAGCTTAGTGCTAACTTTAACAGCTAGGCACAGAACGACCTATTTTGGGAAAGGGGTAATATTGCTGTGTGCGTATGTTTTAATCAGCTGTTCATGCAGTCAACCTGACTTTTTTCCCCAATCTGATGAATTTACATTTCCTTGTGGTAATCATCAATCACAAGTAATATCTTTAAAGGGCAGGTGAACGTGAGAAAGAAACAATCCATATCAAATGTGTCTCTCGAAGGTAAATAAAGATTATGAAAGCCCCCTTTTAAAGTTCAGCCAATCCAACGGTGGATGTTACAGTTTCGGAACATGTACGGTGGGTCTGTACACTTTCCAAAAAGTCAAAAGGAACATTGCTGCTCTGAATGCCAATGTTTCAGTACTTCATTTCTTAGCATTTATTTTGCTTTTTCATCAAAACTTCAGAGGCTGTGCACACCCATCCTGTATATTTAAAGCATGGGTTAAGTTTGCTGCCCTGGGGCTATTCGTGGGTGTAAAGGCGTCAGGCAGGAAGGAGAGGCAGGCAGGACGGGAAAAAACCCCCTTGAAAAAGCCAAGGCCGGCATCTTCCAGGAGAAGGTAGTCCAGCCTTCCTGCTTGCCTGACTCTCTCTTTCCCGCCACCGATCGCTCCTTCGGAGGGGCCAGTTACGCAGCGTGTGCACAATACTCCTCAAATAGCTTTCCTTTAGGCTAAAGGTCGCAATTCAAAATGCTGGTTTTTGACCTATAAAGCCTTAAGCAGCTCAGGACCGCAATACCTCAAGGACCGCCTCTTTCCATATGAACCTACGCAGACCCTGAGATCATCCTCTGAAGCTCTTCTTTGTGTGCCTCCTCCACGAAAGGTCCAGAAGGTGACAATACGAGGAGGGGCCTTTTCTGCAGTGGCTCCCCATTTGTGCGGGGACCCATAAGACCAATCAAAGATGCCACATTAGGGGTGCCACAGGCCCAGGGGACCATTAGCTCTTTCTATACGGCTATTAGGACTCTCCCCCAAGACACACCCCTCACCAGACTTGCTTCACACCTTCCTTGACTACTTTCTGCAGTGGCTTCCCATTTGTGGAATGCCTTCATTAAACACCTTTAGGCGCCAGGCAAAAATGTTCCTCTTCAACCAGGCCTTGGGCTGATTGACATCCGACGCCCTTTTAAAATGTGTTGTGGGAGTGGGGATGACGGGTTTGTTTCTGTTTGTACAGTGGTACCTTGGGTTAAGAACTTAATTCGTTCCGGAGGTCAGTTCTTAACCTGAAACTGTTCTTAACCTGAAGCACCACTTTAGCTAATGGGGCCTCCTGCTGTAGCACGATTTCTGTTCTCATCCTGAAGCAAAGTTCTTAACCTGAGGTACTATTTCTGGGTTAGCAGAGTCTGTAACCTGAAGCGTCTGTAACCTGAAGTGTCTGTAACCTGAGGTACCACTGTATTCAGTTTGGTGGGTTTGCAGGTCCTCTGTTTTATTACAATTTTAAGAAATATAAGCTATTTGATCAAAAAATTCTGCCTGTCTCAAGTCTTCTTTCTGGTGTGTTGGAAATGCATGCGAGATCCAGCTCTCTCTTTTCAGCTTATCTCTAGCTCGATAAATACAACCGCTTATATAGTAACTAAATCCGTTTCAGAGAACACACTGAGAATTGACACGGCAGCCTGCATTGTGAAATGGAAAAACAACAGCAACAATCTCTCCGTAATGCTCACTGCACATAGAAATGAGCATCTTTTTCATTGCTCCTGAATGTCTCCTAATGAGGAGGAGAACATCATTTTTTAACTGCAATCTGCTTATTAATACCCGATATCTTTATAAGCTTGGTTCCTCTGCTTCATTGTGTTGTAAATCTGATGGAGCTCACCGTAGGTACTGGTCGTTGAATATGCATAACCTCCCCTGCTGAAAATTGGATAGTAAACTAAAATAGCTTAAATTGTGGCCCTTTGGCCTGTTGCTTCACTCTATGGAAGGCTTTTGTTGTATTTCTAGTATTGTAATTTTAATACATTGGGGTGCTGTCATTGTCGTAATATGCCTTTACACTTTTATGCCATGTTGTGATTTTAAATTTCTGTGAGCCACTTGAGTAGTGCATAGACCAAGGGCTGAACAACTCTGGTTGAAAGCTATCAGGTGGTGCCTTCAGTAGCAAGCAAACTAGATCACACACTCTTTAAAATGCATACAATCATACACAGAGCTGTTTCTCACTCAGGTTTTAGCATCTATTTCCCCCCATTTTTTAAAAAACAAAGTTTGTAAAAGAGAAAAAGCTCTTCGTCACCTTTTCTCTGCCCTGACGGTGAAAAAGGGGCCACATCAAGCGTAGAGTCAACATTTTAGCTTCTGCCTAGCCATGAACCAGGCGGGGGTTCTGCTGTGCTTCTTGGCTTTGTAACTTTTTACGTTTAGGCACTGCAGAGAATTTTGAAACAAAGCCTTTAATCTTAACAGCCCAGCTGAGAGTCTTAAGTATCGAGCCAGTGAGTGAGAGCCAGGACACCCACTCCTAGCAGGAAACGCTTTGGGTTGAAATTGAGACTTTTAAAAAAAGGATGGGAGCTGTGACCCTGGATACCAGCTCCCATCTTCCCTGACCATTGATCAGGCTAGCTAGGGCTGATGGGAGTTGGAGTTAACACAATCTGGAAGGCTTCAGGTTCCTCATTCCTGTTTTAAGTGTAAAGTATAGGCTGTACCAGGGATGCAGGTGGCACTGTAGGTTAAATCACAGAGCATAGGACTTACCAATCAGAAGGTCGGCGGTTCGAATCCCCGCGACGGGGTGAGCTCCCTTTGCTCGGTCCCTGCTCCTGCCCACCTAGCAGTTCGAAAGCACGTCAAAGTGCAAGTAGATAAATAGGTACCGCTCCAGCGGGAATTTAAACTGTGTTTCCGTGCGCTGCTCTGGTTCGCCAGAAGCAGCTTAGTCATGCTGGCCACATGACCCGGAAGCTGTACACCGGCTCCCTCGGCCAATAAAGCGAGAAGAAGAAGAAGAAGAGTTTGGATTTGATATCCCGCCTTTCACTCCCCTTCAGGAGTCTCAAAGCGGCTAACATTCTCCTTTCCCTTCCTCCCCCACAACAAACACTCTGTGAGGTGAGTGGGGCTGAGAGACTTCACAGAAGTGTGACTGGCCCAAGGTCACCCAGCAGCTGCATGTGGAGGAGCGGAGACACGAACCCGGTTTCCCAGATTACGTGACTACCGCTCTTAACCACTACACCACACTGGCCGCAACCCCAGAGTCGGCCATGACTGGACCTAATGGTCAGGTGTCCCTTTACCTTTACCTTATAGGCTGTACCACTCTCCTTAACAGGAATACATAGAATAGGAAGATCCGGGTGGCACACTGCCATACCTCCTGCTGAGCAAATGCACCTGAGGGGAGGTGTCCCAGCCCCTTTTGCTTCAAGGATTTTGAACAATTTGGGCAATGGGTTCCTCTGCTTTGCTCATAGTCTTACGAAAACTCCCCAAGCGTATCTAAGCAGCATGTTGCCATCACACTGAGTACTTGAGAATGATGCTATTTACTTTTAAGGAGTGCAATCCACTTGATATGCACTCTGTGACTTCTGGAGATATTTATTCACAGAAAAGATATAAAAGCTGAAGTAGGATATCCAAAAGGGAGCAGTCCTTTCTAAACAATGCCAAATAATTATCTTGCAGCCCTCTCACAATGGATAAGTAACAGCCTTGGTGTTAGACCATTCATTTGCCATCTCCATCACATTATGAATAATCTTTCTTTACCCCCTCCCACCAAGAGTCTCTGTGTAATAGATCTTAAAACGAATCCAATATGGATGCTGTTGCGATATTAACTCTGCTCATTCATTTTTTTTATTTTTAAATCTGATGAGGCTAACTATATTTTCATTTTTTAATTAGCTTTCCCCGCTGTTCATTTTTGGGTTAGGGAAAGCTGTAAAGCACAACAAGCCCGAACGCCTCTTAATTTGGTGATAAAATATGCAATGACACTTGGAACCGTATTGTGGCAAATGAATCAGGAAAGCCTAATCAAAGCCTTTTTTGCCCCCCGACGTGGTATCGGGATTTAAATCTCAAAGGGCCTGGCAGGCAAATTGCCTGTTTAGGAGCCCTGCACGAATATTTTATCACTGCATACTATTAGGAATACAAACAATTCTTGATGCCAAAATAAAAAAATTCCTTCCAGTAGCACCTTAAAGACCAACTAAGTTAGTTCTTGGTATGAGCTTTCGTGTGCATGCACACTTCTTCAGATACACTGAAACAGAAGTTGCCAGATCCTTCTATATAGTGAGAAGGTGGGGAGGGGTATTACTCAGAAGGGTGGTGGGAATGGGAGATTGGCAGATAGCTGAGATGAGCCTGTTGACGACTCTTAACGACTGTAATAGGTCTTACAGGAAAAGGCAAGGGGTGAGAAGGTGAGAAATGGCTTAGTCATGTATAATGAGATAAGAATCCAATGTCTCTGTTCAGACCAGGTCTCTCCATGGTTTTAAGTTTGGTAATGAGTTGCAATTCAGCAGCTTCTCTTTCCTGATGCCGTTAGCTTTCCACTTGGGTAAGAACTTGAGAAGAGCCACAGGTTCTAAGACCAGCATCCTCTTTCCACAAAGGCCAGTCAGGTGCCTGTGGGAAGCCCACCAGGTGGACCCCAGGACAAGAGCACTATGCCCTCCTGTGAAATCCCACAACTGGTATCTAGAAGCATACAGCATCAGACCACGTTGGGAGAATATAGCCATTATTCCGTGAATTTCTCTAGTTCCCCTTTAATATATAGTACCTTTTTACTCTATAGCAGCAGTTCTCAACCAGTGGGTCCCCAGATGTTGTTGGACTACAACTCCCATCATCCCTGAGCTCTGGCCTTGCTAGCTAGGGGTGATGGGAGTTGTTCTTCAACAACATCTGGGGACCCACAGGTTGAGAAATGCTTCTCTATAGCATCCTCAGGGTCAGAGGCAGCATCAGCCCCCAATCCTAGCCTACTAGTTGCCTAAGAATAAAACACAGAATTTCCGTCTCTCACCCACCCACACCTTTGGGAAATGTTTTTCTCTTTTTGGAAACATTTCCACCTTCGGGAAATGTGATGATGTTGTTGTTCCTTAAAGGTAAAGGGACCCCTGACAGTTAAGTCCATTTGCGAGTGACACTGGGGTTGCGGTGCTCATCTAGCTCTACAGGCCAAGAGAGATGGTGTTTGTTCACTTCCGCAGACAGTTTTTCCGGATCATGTGGACAGCATGACTAAGCCGCTTCTGTCAAAGCCAGAGCAGCACACGGAAACACCGTTTACCTTCCTACTGGAACGGTACCTATTTATCTGTTTGCACTGCATGCTTTTGAACTGCTAGGTTGGCAGGAGCTGGGACCAAACAACTGGAGCTCACCCCATCACGGGGCCTCAAACCGCTGACCTTCTGATCGGCAAGTCCAAGCAGCACAGTGGTTTAAATCACAGTGCCACCAACCATGACCTTGACACTGACTCAACAGCACCAATCTGGGTCTTGCCACTGAGTCCAGAAACTAGGGACTGTTTGAATCTGAGCCTGCTGGAACCCTGGTGCAACAAATTGAAAGGTTGCCTTGGTAACGGTAAAGGGTAAAGGGACCCCTGACCATTAGGTCCAGTCGTGGATGACTCTGGGGTTGTGGCGCTCATCTCACTTTATTGGCCAAGGGAGCCAGTGTACAGCTTCTGGGTCATGTGGCCAGCATGACTAAGCCGCTTCTGGTGAACCAGAGCAGCGCACGGAAATGCTGTTTACCTTCCCGCCGGAGCGGTACCTATTTATCTACTTGCACTTTGACGTGCTTTCGAACTGCTAGGTTCACAGAAGCAGGGACCGAGCAATGGAGGCTCACCCTGTCGCGGGGATTTGAAGCGCCGACCTTCTGATTGGCAAGCCCTAGGCTCTGTGGTTTAACCCACAGCGCCACCCGCTTCCCTTGGTACAGTATTAGCCTTGGTACAGTAGACTAATTTTCACTCACACTCTCACACACAGAATCATGGAATTGTAGAGTTGGAAGGGACCCCAAGGGTGAGCTAGTCCAACTCTGTCCACTGCACACCCCTCTGTATCCTCCTTCTAAGCAAGCGAGAGACATTATCAAAGTCCAAAGACACATTCCAGCCAGGCAAAATCACTCAGGGAGGGTACGAAGCATGACAGCGATGTTTATGGAGAGGGTGCGTGGCTTTGAAAGAGTCCTGAGGGCCAGATGGAGAGACATGGAGGGGCACATTTGACCCACATGCCTGAGATTACCTTCCTCCAGACTACAGCCTCTGAGCTAGACCAATGTCCTTGCCCTGAAGGACCTCACATGTTGCAAATGCTCACCACTACAAAACCATGCCTAGCCAGAGAAAAGAGAGAGGAGACCAGGTGCCTCTTTCAGGATCCGCATTCTCCCCCAGCACAATTTTCTCTCCCTCCCAGAACAAGAACCCAATGATTTTGGTGGCAATGGCCAAAAAAAGTAAGTAGACATGATTCTGGGGATGGCGAAGAGGTTTAAGCCTTTGTGCCTGGTACCTTTATAGGGATGGGGACCACAGGGTCAAGGAACTTGGGCTCACTTTCACAGACTGCATATTCCTTCTGCCTACCATGACCCTGCATGTCTCACAACCCAAAAGTTTGAAAAGATCAACATAGTGCAAGGGACAATGGAAGGCTGTTCTTTCACCAGATATGCCTCTCACCCCCACTTGCTTCTGAATAAGGCCCTCCTTTTCTAAAGTGCACCCAGTACAAATTTTCTCTTATGCAGTCACATCTGCAAAAGCCATTCTCTTTCCAATGAAGCTCTTAAGGAAAGCGCTCTTATTTTCTAGTGGAAGTATCTCAATCACAGAAAGATGGAAGTATCTGAATGAAGACCTACTTATACTTATCTTTCCTCTGCACTTTCCAGGCATGGTCTGTGCTTTAAAGCTCTGTCCATGCACCATTTGGGGTTTTTTTTGTTTATTTTTTGCTCCAGAGTTTTCTCCGCAACCCACCCCCTTTTAAAACTCAATTGGAGCAAACAGCAATCGGCTGAAATGTCAATTGAATTGACATTTGCTCTGATCCAGCATTAAAGAGCAGCTTTTTGCAGGAAAATCTCAGGGGGCGGGGGGGGGGACACACAAAAACATGGACATGGAGCTGTTCCTGGAAAGAATGGGATAAGTGTGGAGAAGCACTTGAGCAACTTTGCTCTTCAAGTGACATCAGTTGCCTAAAAGCCCTCGGCACCATCCATTGAGTTGCAAACATGCAATATAATAATTTATAATAATAATTTACTATTTGCCTGTTGTCTTTGTCCATGGAATTTTCTTGGCAGGGATACTGGAATGGCTTGCCGGTTCCTGCTCTGTATAGTTAAAGCTATGGTGTTCCCAGTAGTGATATATGGAAGTGAGAGCTGGACCATAAAGAAGGCTGATCGCCAAAGAATTGATGCTTTTGAATTATGGTGCTGGAGGAGACTCTTGAGAGTCCCATGGACTGCAAGAAGATCAAACCTACCCATTCTTAAGGAAATCAGCCTTGACTGCTCACTGGAAGGACAGATCCTGAAGCTGAGGCTCCAATACTTTAGCCACCACATGAGAAGAGAAGACTTCCTGGAAAAGACCCTGATGTTGGGAAAGATTGAGGGCACAAGGAGAAGGGGACGATAGAGGACAAGATGGTTGGACAGTGTTCTCAAAGCTAGTAACATGAGTTTGACAAAACTGCAGGAGGCAGTAGAAGACAGGAGTGCCTGGCGTGCTCTGGTCCATGGTGACATGAAGAGTCGGACACGACTAAACAACAACAACATTAGTGTTTTCTGCAGAAGATGGCCTCCCACAGACAGCATCTCATCAGGAGCTCTGTTCAGTATTATGTAGGAACTCCATCCTATTATATATCAGAAAAACACAACTCCATCGTCTTTTGGTGCCTGCTAAAGATGCTCCTTTTTCAACAAGGCTTTGGACTGGAGAGACTTATCCCAGCGTGTACCTGTATTGAATCAGAAACTGTTTTTATATATGGCTTTATTGCAGATGCTTTTATCGATATGTTTAGGATGCTTTTGTTGCTAATCGCTTTGGGATGTTTCATGGGAAGTCATTCTTAAGTGAAATACACAAATAAATAGTGATTGGTAGCAAAGCCTCCTTGTTAAAAAAGAAAAAGGCCACAATAGAGAACAATATTTACGCACATACTGCTTTTACTGCTTTGTTCTCAGCTGCCTTGGGGGTCCACTGGGAGGAAGGGAGGGATAGAATGATGGAATAAGTGAATGAATGAATGAATGGTCCCAGTGTTCAAAGTGCTTCATGCGCAGAAGCAGTAACATCCATCGACTTGGATGGCTATAGAAGAGAATAAGGCAAATTCATGGAGACTATCTATGGCTGGTAGCTGCCATGGTTGTGCTTGTTCTCCACCGTCGGAGGCAGGATGCCTCTGAATACCAGTGGTTGGGAATCACAGGTGGAGAGAGTGCTGCTGCACTCGGGTCCAGCCCTCAGGGCTTCCTGCAGTAAGACCAGGCTGCCAGACTAGCTGACCTTTTGGACCAGGGGTCAGCAAACTTTTTCAGCATGTGGCTGGCCCACTGTCCCTCAGACCTTGTGGGGGGCTGGACTATATTTTGAAAAATAATAATGAATGAATTCCTATGCCCCACAAATAACCCAGAGATGCATTTAAAATTAAAGGAAACATTCTACTCATGTAAAAATATGCTAATTCCTAGACTGTCCGTGGGCTGGATTGAGAAGGCAATTGGGCCACATCTGGCTCCCGGGCCTTAGTTTGCCTACCCATGCTTTGGATGGATCCAGCAGAGTATATTCTTCTCGTGACATATTTATTGCAAGAACCTTGTAAAGTAGGATGCTGTTATTGTTCCTGAGCATGAGAGCCTGGCAGAATAGCACCTAGGTTCACCCCCATGAGATGGGAGCTGAGGTGATATTTGAACCCTTGACTGTCCAGTTTGTGCTCCTAGCCACCGCACCACTCTGGCCCTGGAGGGCAGGGGAAACTGGCCAATTTACAGAGGCAGGAACCCTTTCTAAAGCAATAATAGCTAAACAGATATGTTTGGGCCAAAACTCCAATTTCCCATTATACAAAAAATGCATGCTAACTGATTTTTAAAAAATCAATTCCTAGAATATAATACAGAAGCAGGGACTTGCGTTTCACCATTAGCCAGAGATGTGTTAAATACCTGCCTAAATAGATATGGATTTTATTGTCATTGTCGTTCAATTTTAAGTGCAAGTTGTATGAAGCAGTGTTAATTGAAATACACTGCAACATTTTCCCTACCCCAAGTATGCTTAATTTGGCCTCTCTTTAAGCAATTCTTCTGTAATTGTTCTTTTTCTTGCCTTACTTAGCTGAGCAAGATCGCATTTTCGCACATTGATCGCCTTATTCAGGTGTTCAAAGCTACAATTCCCAAAGCGGTTTAAGAATCAATTCCTCTACACAGAGAGCTCTGGGAACTGTAGTTCTGGGAGAGGAATCTATTAACAACTCTCCACACAGCCTCCAGGATTTTGGAGGGAAGCCATGGCTGTTTAAAGTGGCATTATTGTGTTTTAAATGTATGGTTTCGATGTTGCCTCACGGGTTGTTCCTGTCAGGGCTATGGGTGGGCACACTCCAGAAGACACTAAAGATGTGGGAAGAAATTCATTTTGCTTTACATTTTCATGCAGACCTACTTAAGCAGCACTTCCAGAAACAATACACAAACATTACACTATCATTTGAAATTTGCAGTGCTCTGAATATTGTGATTCGGTTAACACACGTGTACAAAAATGTATGTACTATGCATTAAAGTGCATTAATCATATGAAATGGCATACAAGAAAAAAAGTGTATATTAGGGAGAGTGTGCAGTAAAATTCTGAAAAAAATCTCATGGTTTTTATTTATTTATTGCGAAACTGATGCAGAACTATAACAAACTTAATACCAGGGAGAAATGAGGAACTGGGGGAAACTGGAACTGACAGATTCATTCATCTCTACTGGACCCAGGATGAAATGAAATGGAAGTTGGAGCCTTATGTGAACATCTAGTCCTTGGAAATCTCATACCCTGTGCCTGCCAATTCTAGGATCTGATGGGGACTCTCAGGCCTGAGCACACACAGAAAATATCCCAACGGCCCCTCTGCCTCCCTTCCCTTTTCCGATGGCAGTCCCCTGACGGTACTTTTCAAAGGAGAAAAGATATTACCCCTTTCCACCACCTCATGAAGCTGTGGGCAGAGGTGGTGGGTCTCAGAGGCTTTGTGTGTGCCAGGACATGAGCTCAAGGGAGCTACGTAAGCACCTCCTTTTTTAACTAGAGATGCCATAGATTGCACATGTGATTTTTTGTGTGCAAAGCAGGTGCCCTGGCCGTCACTCAGCTGTGGTTCCTTCCACTCAGTCCCTGGTTAGAGCCCCAGCCAGTGTTACTAGGCACTGAGATATCGTCGAAACCTTCCCTTTGATACCAAAGGCATCAGCCCATATCATAGCAGATCTACACTACTGTCTGCTCCAGGAACAAGCTTTGGTGAATAATTAAGTGGCAACAAATATGTTTCTTCTTAATGAACTTATTTTGGTTGCTTGTTTTTGCAGCACTTCTGCTTAATTAAAGCACACAAGGGCTAGCTTCCAGGGGACTTAATTAACTGAAACCTACCGAGAGGTAAAAATAATCAAGTACAATTAAAATACACTAGGCGTCTTCTGGCGTCTTCCAACCCACCCTTGCCTCCATTCCCTCTCCCAAGAATTTGAAGCTGATCTGTTATCGTGAAGCGTTTGCAGAGCTCAAAGCAACCCATTGCATATAACAAAACGGAGCTGTAATGGCAGGCATTAAAGGAAATGTCCCCAGGGCTGACTGAGAGCTGAGAATTTCTAAGAAGGCTGGGAAAATGATGAGAGGTGTGATTGGAGAGAACCTTTTCCCTAGCTGGGGGCAGGGCTGGGAGGCTGGATTCTGCCGAGAAGAACTGACAGCGAATAAAAAGTTAAGTTTGATTTTAATACAGCAATTTCAAGGGTTCAAAATATGTCACATCCATCCTCTTGGTAATTCTTACCACAGGTATGATGGGACCCTGTTGTTAGCCCCCATGGTGCAGATGGGAGGTGCAAAGGTTGAAAGAAGGGTGAATTCATTTGAAACAGGGGTGCATGAAACTGCCTTATATCAATCACTGTTCTTTCTAGTCTGCAGCAGGGTTAGGGAATCTTTGGTGAGGGCTCCAAATGTGGTTCTCCAAGTCTCTCTACCTGGTCCTCAGGAATCTCCGGAGAATCAGAATTCAAAACGACCTTAACAGATCAGAGAACTAGGCACAAGCTAACAAAATGAATTTCAATAGGGACAAATGTAAGGTTCTGCACTTAGGCAGGAAGAACCAGATGCACAAATCTAAGAGGGGGCACACCTGGCTTACTAGCAGTACATGTGAAAAGGTTCTAGGGGTCTTGGTGGACCACAAGCTTAACATGAATCCACATTAATACCTAGTAAGAAAGCTTCTGGTTTTTTGACAAAGGTTTTTTGACCTACCAAAATTACAAAAGAACTTGTTTATGTACGCTACAGCAGCCGCACGGACCTTATTAGTGCAATATTGGAAAGAAGAAGGTGCCCCATCCAAAGTAGATTGGCAAGTTAAACTAATTGACTATGCTGAAATGGCAAAATTGACGATGAAATTAAGAGGAAGAGACGACAATGAATTTAAGGAAGAATGGAAGAAGTTTATTGCTTATATACAGAAGCAATGTACACAGGGTTAGCAGGGTTTTAAGATTGCTTGTAATTTTACAATGATTGGATAATAGGTGATTGAAATATGTTATAAATTTAACAGTGGACATGCAGTATGTTGACAAATAATGGAACCAGGGAAGGGATTACAGGGAAGTAAATTTGTTTTGTTTTGTTGTTGTTTAATTTTTTTGGAAATTTTTTTACACACACACACACACACACACACACACACACACACACACGAGTCAACAGTTTGATGCAGCACCAAAAAAGCCCCTAATGCTTTATAGCCTGTATCAACAGAAGTATAGTGTTCAAATCAAGAGAAATAATAGTATCACTCCATTCTGCCCTGGTCAGAGCAGACCTGGAAAACTGTGTCCAATTCTGGGCACCACAATTTAACAAATTAACAGCTTTGCCCACCCCTAAGAAATAAAACATCCTAGCACTTTATGAAACTTCATTTTCCCGAAACGTAGTTCCTACTGCATATTTCCCCTGTTGCACAAAGTATGTCCAAGATTCTGTTAGAATAAACTCTGCAGAGGGCCTTCTGAACCTTTTGAAAGAGAGGGAATTGGATCTTCTGCATGCACTTTGTGTGATCTGTTGTTCCTCTCCTTCAAAGATCACACTTTCAGGAACTGCAGACTACTGCACCAGCTCCCCTTGAACTGAACCCCAGATCCTTCCTTTCTGAATGTCCAGCACTGCTATTTCACTTTGGTTCTGTTACGATGAAAATAGGAATACATAGATCTTCGGACCTCAAGAACAGCAAAGCATTGTCAGGAATGTACTGTTTGGTCCTGATGAGAATCACCAGCTATCATTCCTCATTTGGGTGTTTAATTGACAGTGGAATCAATGCAGTGCAGAGGGCCCATTGTTTTGTTATGGATCATAAACTGTTTCATGACTGAGCCATTGACGGTAATTTGATGGGATCTTCATTTCTTTCTCTCTCAGGCATACAAAGTACGTGATGAGGTCTTTGTTTAGCATAGAACAAAGCTTGAGAACACCAGAAATATGTCTTTTGATGGAAGGGCAGTTTGAGATTATGGCCCCAGCTACACTATGCAGTTAAAGTAGTATCATACCAAGGGAAATTAAAGGCCTCTATTAGACTGGACTTTTGAAATTAAACATTATCAAAACAAGCAAATTCAAAGAATACCGGCAAGATGGATTGAGGAAAATTTGGCTGTGGACTTGAGACCTCCAGGCCGACAACATATAGACTGATGGACATGGGGAATCCAAACCGGGGAAGGGAGGGGGAATTCTAGAATCCAAAGGCTATGTAACCAACTTTTGGAATCTTCTTCTATCTTCTATCTTTTATCTTTCTATATAACTTTGGTATTTTGATTTAACATGTTTTGAAAAAAAAAAGGGGGGGAATTCGTGGAAGGAAACAGGGTAGTTCTTGGGGGAAAAATCTTTGTTCTATTTTGTTAAAGATGAGGAGTGATGTTAAGATTGTAACTTAAATTGGCTAATAGGTACAATATATTAGATTTAAATTGGGAATGAGAACTTGTGGAACCAACGTAGGGAAAGGGGAATACAGTCGGGAGGGGGAGGAGGGAGTCCCAGAAAGAAGGCTATGAAATTAAGGGTTTAAAATTGGTCTCTCTTTTTCTTTCTTTTCTTTATCTTTTCTATTTTTTCTATTCTGTGATTATTGGAAATTTTAATAAATATGATTATAAAAAAAAGTAGTATCATACAGCTTTAAATATCTATGCCATTCCCTAGAGAATCCTAGGAAGTGTAGTTTGTTAAGAGTGCTGAGGGTTGTTAGGAGATAGAAAGGAACAGTGACTTTTGTTTTTTTTATTAGTCATGGGCCGGGATTCAAAATTAGCTGCACTCGGAATAGACCAATTAAAGTTAATGGGCATGGTTAAGTTAGGGTCATTGATTCCACCAGGTCTTCTCTGCATAGGATCTAGTTGAATTCCACCCATAAAGTTTATATATAAACAATAGCCCCCGAGCACCATTAGCTAAGGAGTAACAGCAGCAGAGGGCTCTACTGAGATGATAATTGTGCATATGGAAGTCTCTGGGTGAACAAAAACTGACTTCTGTATTGAAATAAAAATTCTCCAGTCCAAAGATATAGTTCAAAAGTTTTGCTTACAGAACTCAACTTCAAACAATCTAAAACAATAAAAGTTACATTCAGATAGTTGCATAATTTCTTATACTGGTCCCAGCAGAAAGCATAATATCTTAGATTACAAATATATTGCATTTTGAGCTGAAACAAAAGCTCTGTTTCTTCTCCATTAGGCTCAGGCTGTTTGCTGGAGGCAGAGGTTCACACATCCATTCTCTTTGGTACCTTGGAACAAAGGGCTTACCCAACATGGATGCCTCCTGTATTAGCATATGCATAGACCTTTAAAGTGGAAGACAGGAGTGCCTGGCGTGCTCTGGTCCATGGGGTCACGAAGAGTCGGACTCGACTAAACAACTAAACAACAACAGACCTTTAAAACTATCTCTTTTGTGTGATTCTGAGCTGATTATCTTGTGACTGAGCCTGCAGAGATACAGTCCCATGATACAGCCCAGTTAATGATTAACCTGGTAGGCACTTGTTCAGTTTCAGAGAAATTTTCAGCCATGCCCCACGGTATACAATACAGACACATGATGTATTTATTTCCATTTCAATGCATACTAAACAATTAATTGGCTCCTGCCTGTGGTCTTTCCATGATAATTTTGCTTGCCATGGTGGTTAATGGGATGCAGGGCCAGACAAAATTTTGGGTTGATCCAGGAGGGTTGGATGTAAAGTCTTGCTATGGCTGCAAGCTTTATCTCAGGGCAACAGAACCTGTGATCCTCCAAAGCAATTTCAGCTGATTTTGGGGGAACCGCTTGAAGCATCCATTGGATTGAGCTATTTCATTTGCTTTTGTTTGATTTGCTTATTGCAAACAGCTGAAAGTTGAAAATTTTGATAATAAACCCAACTTGCAATGGGGGTTGAATAATTTTGATAGCAACTGTATTTAAAATATACTCTGTACCTGCTCAGAGGTCCTGCATCTTGGATTTTATCTTTTCAACTAGTACCTAACTAAAAAAGAAGATACTATGTGCATAGGTATTTTATATCCATCCAACTAAAGCAACCATAGCCTCCCCTTTCCAGTGGAGATGCGCTCACTTTATCAAACTGCTTATGTTTGCGTGTCGGGGGAGGGGGAGGGGGAATTAAAGGCACCATGTGAATGGTTGCTATGCAACAAAGGCCCCTTCTCACCAGCAGGAAATGTGAGGGGCTGCTTGCTTGGTTACCTAGCAACCCCTCCATATAATTTCCCCCACTGCTTTCTGTGGATGTGAACTAGACATGCAGCTAATCATAATGATATAGCCGTGGTGTACCTTTAAACCTTTCACAGCTGAAAATAAGCACACAGTCTATGTACTTGGGAGGGAAAGACATTCCTGTGCCCAAGGGTTGCAACCACAGCCCTTCTCCCAAGGTGCTGAATAGTGTGTGTGTGTGTGTTCCTTTCATATGTTTTGAACCACACTAAAAATGAGCTAGTCAAATGGTGAGTCAGGCACTTCATGGAAACTTAACTCAGGAAGCGTGTGAAGGCCTTATCGATCACAGACGCTCCAAGTGTCCCTATTTTCCAGGGACAGTCCCAGATTTACAGAAGCCATCCTGGTTCCTTATTTGATCCCGGAATGTCCTGCTTTTCCTTAGGACGTCCCCATTTTCATCAGAGAAATGTTGGAGTGTAGAGTTATGCAACTCCCAAACCAAGGAGATAAGTAACAGAACAACCTTTAGAAGATACAGTGGTACCTTGGGTTAAGAACTTAATTCGTTCCGGAGGTCCGTTCTTAACTTGAAACTGTTCTTAACCTGAAGCAACACTTTAGCTAATGGGGCCTCCTGCTGCCACCGTGCCGCCAGAGCACAATTTCTGTTCTCATCCTGAAGCAAAGTTCTTAACCCGAGGTACTGTTTCTGGGTTAGCGGAGTCTGTAACCTGAAGCGTCTGTAACCTGAAGCATCTGTAACCCGAGGTACCACTGTATCTGAGAACAGTCCTGCATAGGGACTTTTCTTTACTGTTTAATGTTTTATTATGTTTTTATAATAAAAACATGGAAGCTGCTTAGAGTGGCCGGGGCAACCCAAGCAGATGGGCAGGCTATAAAACAACAATAACAACAATGGAACAAGACATCCCTGTTTTCATCGGAGAGAAATGTTGGAGGGTATGAGATCAGAGGTCAAGCCTTTGCTTGTCACTGTAGACAATACTGAACTAGGTCAACCAAATGGTCTGACTCAGCATAAGGTAGCTTCTTACTAGAGGTTAGGGCTGCAGCTATGTGGTAGAGTATCTCCTTTGCATGCCAAATGTCCCAGGTTTGATCCTTGGCATCTCCAGGTACGACTGAGGATGTTCCTTAAATGAAAAATCTCTAGAGCTGTTGCCAGTCATTGTAGACAATACCGAGATCAGTAGCTTCATGGTCTGACTCAGTATATATATTTTTTATAATAATATTTATTCCTTTTACAACAATTTAAACACTTACAGAAAAAACAAAGAAAAAACAGTACATTACAATACAAAAACACTACAGAAAAATTAACAAAACAAAACAAAAACAATTTAAAAACACATCAAAAGAGAAGAAAGAGGAAAAAAACCTAAAAAAAACTTCCAATATCTTATCTTTCTTTCACATATTTCCACGGCCTCCTCACACCTCCCTTTTTGTATTCCACTTCTATTAATTATTTCAGCAATTCCTTTCCATCTTCCCCTGTTTTCTATCCTATAATTATCTTAACACATTTTAACCTTATTTTCCTTTAATACTCTATTAATCTATTTATACTTAATTCCTTATAACATTTCTACTGAAGCCATATAACTTCATTCCAACATTCTTCTAACATTCATTAATTTTACAATATTTCTATAAATAATCTTTAAACTTTCCCCAGTCTTCTTCCACCGACTCTTCTCCCTGGTCTTGGATCTTGCCAGTCTTTCCCGCCAATTCCATCTAGTCTATCAACTTCATCTGCCATTATCCAACACTTCAGTGCTTCCAAGAGACAATCATTCTCTCAGCCAGCAAAAAGCAGATGGTTCACAACAAAGTTTAGGGGTCTGGCAGGGCAGGTCCACCTCCTTCTTTAGCATCCGTCAATATCTTAAATTTTACTCGAGGCTTCCTGCCCTGCCAAACAAATCCAGAAACATCCCTCGGCCACCTCCTGAAACAATCCATCCCATCCAAAACTTGCACTATTTGGAACAAAAGCAACATCCCCGGCAACACAGCAACCCTCATCCCCATCACAACAGCTCGGCCCAACAATAGCAACTTCAGATTTGTCCATATTTCCCAATCCCCCTTCTCTTCAATCCAACGTCCTTCACAGTTACCCTTAAATAAATTCACATTTTTGGCGGTCATACTGACCCCCAAAAGCCTCTCTTTCTCAACCGATGTTAGTCCTGTCTCCTCCTGAAGCTCTGTCAAGCTTTCCTTTCCCAATTCAGGTAGGGCTCTGGTCCTCAAATTCATCTGTTTTTCTTTAAATTCCATCATAACAGATGTCAACTTATGTTCATCGAGTTGCCTTTGAATGGATGGGGCTCTCTCACACTCCAGTTGTATTGTTTTACATTCAGCAGCAAGGGTTTTCTCCCTGACTTCATCTGCAGTTTGCCGTGTCAAGGTAAATTCCCGTATCAATCTCTGGATGGTTTCTGTGTTGGTGTTCACCTTTTGTCCCAGATTGTCTGTTTTCCTGTGAAGCTGTTCCAGCGAATCGTTTATTTTCACTAATGCGACCACTAAGGCCTCTTCTGTCGACATTTCATCTGTTTTTTCCTTTCCATTTGCCATAACACTTGAGAGATTCAAGGTCAATCTCAGAGTCTCACAATTTTTATCTTGCAGCTGGAAATCCCCCTAGCCCAGCTCTTATAAAGTAACCAATTTCAGAGACTTCCACTAGGGGGAAACAGTTTCTATTTATAATAGTCAACAATGTCCCCTTTAAACACAACTCATACAATCCAAAGTTAGTTTCAGATTTCCGTTACTTTTTACTCCTTTTTAGAAGCAGCCGGAGACAATAGAAACAATGTATTTCTCTTACTTTGCTAGCTGTCAAGGAACGTTCTAAGTGCTGTCAATGAACATTCCAAAACGTCAGTCCTACTGGCAGCCCGTTTCCAGGGTCAGAGCGGCGGTATTTTAACTCCCTTCACTCTCTCCTGCAGGCATACTCAGTCCACAACTCCCCCCCTCTTCTCCTGCCTCCAATGGGGGTTTTATGCTCTTTACCGATGGAAATTTAGTCTTTTACAAAAGGCTTTCCAAGACTTCAGCCTACAGCCTCCTTGGCTCAGTCTGTTTACAAATAGGGACGGCGGACTTCCTGTTTTGAACCTCCCCGTTTCGATGCCAAATTAAACGTTTAAAATCCAATTCTCCCGTCTCAGCTCTACTCACAGGTAATTACTTTGGAGTAAATTGTCCACAGGAAAAAGTAAATGCTCTCCGGCAACAGCTATGCGGCTTCGCTTCGTGGAAGAAGCAGACGATTCGAAGCATCGCACCGCTCACCCCACGTCGCTCCGGATCCCTGAAACCGGGTTTCCCCGTGAGTAGGGGAGGCGCAAAAGGTGCCTGCCGAATCCCATGTTCACAGGCTTCTCCCGCCTGTGATTTTTACGGGTCTCCGCCTTCGCCGTGGCGGCCAGACCCAAATTTCCACGGAGCAGATTCCTCCCGGTCAGAGGAAATCCGCCATTGCCAGAGGCACCAACCCGGAAGTCCTCGGTCTGACTCAGTATAAGGCAGATTCATGTGTTCCCATGTTTGATCCCCTGGTATCTGCTACTAGAAGAGTCAAGTAGCAAGAGACCAAGATACCTAAATATTTTCATATTCTACATTTCTTCTTAGGATCTCAAGACAGCCTATGTAGAGGCCCCCTGTTTTTACCTTTATTACAACCCTGTTAAGAAGGAGTAGCCAATATTGTGCCTTCCAGATAATGTTGGACTACAACTCTATGCTTTGCAGCTGCCTCCCCCAAATCAAGTAAATAAATAAAAATACTTAACTAACTAACCAGTTGCGTCACAAATAACTCGATTCTGCTACCCCAACATAAAGCCTGCCCCTTGCCCAAATAAATCCATGTCTAAGTCACCTCTTCTCCAGGGCTTTCCCCAAGCAATTAGACTGCCTGCCGGCAGCCTGTCTTTGCCCAACCCATTTCAGCCATCTTCTGGTTCTTGGAGACAAAGGTAGGGGATTTTGTCTCAGCAGGAGGGGGAGACACCTGTGACTCTTCACCAGCCTGAATCATCTCTGCCTCTTGGTCTCCCCCTGGAGAGAGGAGACCTACTCACCTCCTCCTACTCACCTCCTTCAGCTTCTGCCTCTGATTCTTTATATATATATATATATATATATATATATATATATATATATATATATATATATAAAATTTATTAAAGGTTTTAAGCAATTCAAACAATACAACAAACTTAAATCAAAAAGGAAGACAAAAAGAAAACATAGAGAACATACAAAAATACAAGTAAAAAATACATAAAAAAGCACAAAAAAGAAAATAATTCATTTTCTTAAGTATTGTTTCCATAACCCTCTTTCATGACTCCCTCACGTCTCCCTTTTCTGTGTTCCTAGTTACAAAATCATGTTCCGCAATACTTCACCTTCTCTCAAAATTTGTTTTAAATTGTACATTTCAACAATTATGTCTCCAATTTTGCCTTTTGTTATCAAATATTTAAATATTTAAGCCCGACATAATATTATTCAAATTTCGTCTTAGTTCTTATAGTTCAGTTACTTTCATACTCCTCTCCGCTAGGTTACCAATGCCATATTGTTTTTATATCCTGCATCATTTTAACATTCATACAGTTTACAATGCTTTTGCAAGTAGTCCTTAAATTTTTTCCAGTCCTCTTCCACTGTCTCTTCTCCCAGGTCTCGGATTCTGCCAGTCATTTCTGCCAATTCCATGTAGTCTATCAGTTGCATCTGCCATTCTTCCAGAGTGGGCAAATCTTGAGTCTTCCAGTACTTTGCGATGAGTATTCTTGCTGCTGTTGTCGCATACATAAAAAAAGTTCGATCCTTCTTTAACACCAATTGGCCGACAATGCCCAGAAGGAAGGCCTCTGGTTTCTTAGGGAAGGTATATTTGAATACCTTTTTTAGCTCATTGTAGATCATTTCCCAGAAAGCCTTAACCTTTGGGCATGTCCACCAAAGGTGAAAGAATGTTCCTTCAGTTTCCTTACATTTCCAACACTTATTGTCTGGCAAGTCAGCTTCTGCCTCTGATTCTAGGCTTCTTTCTGCCACTGACTCTCCCGGCTCACTAAGCCCTGTTAACCTCTTCAGCTTCTGATGTCTCCTCTTCCCAGTCTTCTCCCTCTGCCCACCACTTCCTGAGCTCTGAACCTTCTTCTTTTGGTGAATCTTCAGCTGGTTCCTCCCACCATTCCTCTGCATCTAACCAGTCCATGACATCAGATCTGAAATCCTGCAGGTTTTAAGGACACTTAACTATTGGCTTTACCTAAACTCAAATCCCCCCGGTCTAATATCCCTAGTGATGCAGGATTGTCACAAGAGCGCCTGGACTAAAATTGTCTATCAGAAACTTCACTCTTGTGGTTTATCACCACAACAGCTACTCACTTTGGGTTTTAGTAAAGCAAACAGTCTAATTTGACAGCGCCTAAATGATATGGAGTGTCAGAACAACTTGGCCATAATAAGGAAATTTTGCTCATAGTATGACTATTTCCCACCTTCCCATTTCGACTCTCTGGCACCCTATCTGCATAACCTAACAATTCTAAAATATAGATGTGCTTTTACTCTTGCAAGATTGAATGTATTGCCCTTGGCTGTACTCGAGGGACGATTCCAACCAATTCCATACGAAAAGCGCTTATGTCCCTGTGGAAATGGCAGTACCGAATTGGTGGTGCACGCCCTTCTGGCTTGCACTCTTTATAAAGACTTGTGGAATGAGATTATCACCCCTCTTTTATTGTCCATTCTGGGTCACCCAGCCACTGCCACAGTGTCCACTGCCACAGTATCCAGGTCACAGCAAAGGTTGCAAGGTTCTTAGCTGGGGCAATCAGAATAAGGTCCACTATTTGACTGTTGATTCAGGACCCTAATGTGTGTTTTATATAACTGACTTTTGTTTCTGTTCTTTGTATATCGCATTGTTCTTTTATTGCTATGGAAAATGGCTGACGCAAATAAAGATTCATTCATTCATTTCCACCCCTGCACTAACCACTACACCAGTACGGCACACTGGCTCCCTCATCCCATCACTGGTGATGGGAAATACCTCTTCCCAAGCTGCTAGAGAGTTACACTGAGTTGCAGCACTTTCCCACCTGTTGCTGCCCACTCTACTGGTGTATTTACCAATGTGCTGCTGAAAAACATTAGCATTTCCCCCTTCCAGTGGTCGGCTTGGAAAATATCAACACTTTTCACTAGGACTTTTCAATAAAAGGCGATCAGCTTTCCACCAAGGCATAATGAACACTAATTAATATTAATGTTTCCAAGTAACTAATCCACTGTTCATCTGGGGGACTTGCTTATTCATCACTCTTTACTCAAGGGGGATATTCGCATTGCCTTTAACAAGGACTTTGCCCCAGTAAAACAGGGCTGGATGGGATAATCTCAGGGCAGCAAATAAAACACGGTTATAGTTAATCAACATCTATCACTTTACGTCATGATTAATTGTGGATTTGACACCCAGTGCAGTAGTAGGTAAGATTTAATCACAGATTATTTTTGTTTGGCCCTAATTATTTTTGTGCCTGCTCCATTAAACATTTACTGTTTATTTAATAGGAAACAGTAAATACAGGAAGCACTGATGTTTGTCTGGAGGATTTGTACAGCTTAGTATAGGTTGTTCTGTCGTCTCTTATCACTTTGTGCACTTACTTCCCTCTGCCTATGATCACTGCTCCTCCAACTTTGCCACTCTTAGCTGCCCAAAAGTCTTCTGATCCTTTGAAACCACCATTATAAATATACTGATTTTTACTTTTTTGCAGGGGGTGGAAGGTGTTACTCCGACAAACAACCCATTGTCCCCACATCAGGTTGCAAAATAGGTAGCTAACAGAACACAAAACACTGTAAGCATATAGCAGGTATGAGGAACCTCTGGCCCAGGGCCACATGTGGTCCTCCAGACCTTTCTATCTGTCCATCGGAACTCTTCCCAGACACCCCACACCCTTTCCCCAGATCACACCATGCCCTCTGTAAAGAAGGGTGCATGGTCCTCCTAATCCCTGGCCAGAAAGAATATGAGTCCCATCATCCTTGACGACTAGCCATTTTACTTGGGGCTGATGGGGTTTGGAATCCCATTATATCTGGAAGGCTACAGGTTTTCCACCACCTTTGGTTTGTCTCAGGCAATGGTCCCAGCTGGGGGACGGGGTTCAAGCCAGGCCAGAGGGCTTTTGCTGGTCATCAAGTCCAGGGATCACTAGAGCACATAATCCTCACACCCAAATGAAACTAAGAAACAGAGTCTGCTAAAGTAAAAAGAAATATTATTGAATACCGGGATTCCACATTTGCAGGGAAGGCGCACTCTGTACACCACATGCCCTTTAGTACTGAAGCGTACGTTCCTAGTTATTTTTTTCCATACTATTATGAGGTATAAACATAACTTCTAGACCATTTCTGAGCTTCTCTTTCAGTCCCTGATGTCCCATCAATCCTACAATATTTCTGTTGAAACTATGGGACTTGCCATGTTCTCCTCATGGAAGGAACACACTTCTAATTATACAGAGCAACCTAAAGAGGCATTTGTGACAAAAACACATAATTTCTCTTGAAACACACCTTTCTAAAATATGGTTTGTCTCAGAATTCATGTTTTAAATTCAACTCAATTTTTGAAAGGATTGAGGATTGGAGCTATCATTCTGTGACATTATGAAAGTGGACAAAGCAGTATTGAAAGTTTTAGAATAATAATAATAATAAGATGATGATGATGAAGAAGAAGAAGAAGAAGAAGAAGAAGAAGAAGAAGAAGAAGAAACAATTTTTGAAAGGAGAATTGCTTCACATGATGAACAAAAACATCAGCTGGAGAGGAACGAATCAGGTCAGTTCATTTCAGAATCCACGGTGGTTCCATCACTCAGGCATGCCTAGTTCTTCCTGCTTACTTCCCTTCTTGCTCCCTGCCCTTCCCTGCTCTAGTGTAAACTTCCTACATGCAAATCAGCTTCCTGTGGGCATCTCAGACTCAAGGTTTCATTTCTGGCAGTCACTTCCTTTGCTGTCAAAATGACAGCTCACTAACATGATAGGCTAAATTTACCCAGCATCTTTGCAAAGCCCTGGTAGCGCTTGATAATGAGTCACTGGTGGGTTTCAACTTCCTCCCCCACCCTGCCATGGTATGTGTGAAATGGAACAATTAATTGTACGCTGCATGGCAGTATTTAAATAATATGTGCATAGGAAACAGTGTTGATAGCTTTCCCTTCTTTCTCGGTCAAAAGTATGAAGGTGCACAAGTCCTCGGAAAAGGAGCTAGTTTGTTGTAATAGAACTTCTGGTGCATCGGGGATGGCTAGAGGTATAAAGACTGTCCCCTTGAGCTTGCTAGAAATGCAAGATCAGACTATCTCTCTGTCTAGCTGAGTATTGTCTACTCTGACATGCAGCTGCTCTTCAGGGCCTCAGGCAGAGTTCTTTCCCACTGTATTTTAGATGGAGATACCAAGAAGCAAAGCCGAGGTCTTCTGCATTCAGAACAGGTTCTTCCCCTGCCCCGTGGTACAGCACAGCAAGGCAAAATCCAACTGGGGTGTAAGACAAGGTGAGGTCCAGGCTGGATGCAAGGCAGGTGTCAGGTTTCGGGGAATCAGATCCCTCCCCTGGTGGCAGTAATTAAGATCAAATGAAAGGAGTGTTCTTACCAGATAAATTCTTTAATAATTGCACCAAGAGACAAAGGAATGCATTTCTCTCTAAAAATGGCGTTGCTCTCAGTTAAGGTTTACCCCCTCCATCCCCATTAATCTATGCCACTCCTACGTCATGTAATCTGTGCTTGTTGCCTCTGTGCTTTCTGTTCTCATTCTCAGAGCAGGTCTACTCCTGGGTGAAGGGGTGTGTGTCAGGAATGCTGTCCAAAGCCACTGAATTTGCCAGCTGTCTCTCTTCTGGTGTGCCCTCTTCTATCTGTTCCTCACCCAGTATTTCCCAACTTTCCCCCTCTGGACTATGCCCCTCTGCAAACCACTTTTTAAAATCAATACTGTCCCCCTGCCCTTCGAAAGGTTCAGGAGAAGGGGGCGGCTCCCACCATTGCTCCTCAGTCCAGTCCCTGACAGCAGGGCTCACACTTTCAGGAGCACAGAGCTTTCAGTGTGGATCACCAACAGAAAAGGCTTGAAACCAGGGATGGGGAACTTGTGGCCCCCCAGACGTTGCTGGACTCCAATTCCCATCAGCTCCAGCTACCATGGCTAGTGACTATGAGAGTTAGAGTCCAGCACATCTGGAGGATCATGTGGGGAAGGACCATGCTTCAGTGGCAGAAAATCATCTTTGCATGCAGAAGATCCCTGTTCCAAACTCCAGCATTTCCAGGTACGTCTGGGAGACAACCCTGCCTGAAACCCTGGTGAGATGCTGTTAGTCAGTGCAGAGAGTGATAAGCTAGATGGACCATTGGTCGGATTCCATACTAGGCAGCTTCCTACATTCCTACACTTCCTGTGCCGCTGATTCACCATCCCTGATATAAACAAACATTTTCAGGGTGTGGTGTTCATAGAAGAAAAATGATATTGATGGATGAACAAAGGATATTGATGATGGTAGCCTTGCTGGTTTTGCACCATCTTCCACAGCGAAGGCTGCAGAAATATATGGCAGTGAAATAGGTAGATTTTGCACAACTTCCTTGCTTCGTGTCTGTCTGCAAGTCTCCTGACAGAGCAGAACAAACAAACAAAACAGAATTGTTGATGATTTCTCTCTTTATGGCAGGGAGATGCATCCCTCTGCTTCCAGCACTTCTTGAGATGACTGAGTGAAATGCAGTAGAAGTGAGTGCTGGATTGGTGAAGTGAGCATTGAAATGTAATCAACCAGCCAAGTGTCCCGTCCCCCCATCATCTCCCCCAAATCATTTTTGCCTTGTGTTTAAGTATATGTGACATCCTTGCTGCTGTGCACTTTGACAATCTGGGAATGCCAAACAGGCATGCTGCAATAACAGAAGTGGGATTGCAGAGTAAAGAACATTATCTGTGTTTAAACCAGTTAACCTTATGAAGCTTACTCGCAAAGGCAAACCTCGACAATTTTATATATGAGCCCTGATTTCCCCAAAGCAGATCTCCCACTGCTTGCAAGTAGAAATGCCAAATTTAATAGCTAAGAAATGTATGTTCTCTTTCCCTTAAACCCCAAGAGATGCTTAACAGCATCTTTCTTTTTCAGAAACTGGCATTCTTTATTGTTGTGCTCAGTGGTGTCTATTCCAGGCTCCTGCAATGAATATTTAAATCAGTTTGCATTGAAATCCTATACATGTGTTCTCAGAACTGTGAGGATGACTGAATCTGTCAGTTTTGCTTTCTCCTCAATCTTCAGTTTGATTCTCTACATTTTAACATTGGCTTGCAATGTTCTCCCCCTGAAAAAGTCCTCATGATAGTGTTAGGATCCTTACTCCGTGTTTGCAGTCATGGGATTCTTTTACATCACATGACGGTGTATGTTTTCATTCCACATAGTAGGAAGTGACGGAGACAGGATGTTTATATTACTGTGTTCCATGATGTGGGACTATTGTCCTTTGTCTTTTTCTCTTTGCTGTCTGATGAGAAAGAGGAAGGAGCTAAAGCAAAATGCTCCGAGTGTATTATATGTAAATAAAGTAGATTAGCCAAAATGCTGTGCTACTGAGTTTGTTACACGAACCGCCAATACTCTGCAGGTTCCGTAAGTGTGCTGATGCCTCTTGGTATCAGTCGCTGTGATGTTTGGGCTGGAGAAAGCTTTTGAAGCTCCTGAACGACCGACCAGGAGGGAGAGAACATGCCAGTTGGGCATGTGTTTCTACCAGGGTCCTACACACGAATAGGACAATCCTAACAGAAAGTTCACCAGCATCTTAGTGAGAATTTATCCCTATATACACATCTTTGTATTCGGTTTTCCTGATGTACAGTGAGGGGGGGGGAAAGTATTTGATCCCCTGCTAAACTTGCCCGTTTGCCCTCTGACGAAGAAATGACCAGTCCATAATTTTAATGGTAGGTTTATTGTAGCTGTGAGAGACAGAATAACAACAGGAAACCCCCCAGAAACCCAGAAGACAAAAGTCAGAGATTGATGTGCAATGAGTCCTATGAAGCAATATATCCCACAGCCCTTAGGGACCACATTTCTATTGAGGGCAAACCATCGGGTTCCTACATAGTGCCAGCGGAATCATAGAATCTTAGAATTGTAGAGTTGGAATTGACCCCTAGGCCCATCCATTCCATTCTTCAATGCAGGAGTTTCTGCTGCTTTTCCCATTGCCTTGCCATACATCCAGGTTTTCCCAGACATTTTTCCGATTCAGCAAATTTTTACAGCAAATTTCTCCCCTGACGCCATTTTTACACCCGAAAACCAAGACGTGTCAGGAATTTTCCTGGCATGCGGCAAGCCTAGCAGTATCAACTGATGATTCAACTGGTGGATGAGCCAAATTATTCTCGGACTGGAAGGAGCTTGCAGCAAAGTGTCCTTGGACGAGAGCTGGGGCTTGCTTGCTTGGCCAAGCAGCTGCAATCTGCCTGCCATTTTAATGTCCCATAATCCTGTCTTGGTGCAGTGGTTAGAATGTCAGACTAGGACATGGGAGTCCAGGGTTCAAATCCTCACTCAGCCACAAAGCTCCCAGGATGACTTTGGGCCAGCTACTGACTCTCAGCCTAACCTACACCACGGGGTTGTTGTGGGGATTAAATAAGGAGCAGGAGAACCATATATGCCACCCTGAGCCCCTGGGAGAAAAAGGGTGGGAGTTTAAATGCAACTAAATAAAATTTAAAAAATCATAGGGATAATTAAAATGTCAGGCAGCTTCCAGACTGAGCTGCCAGTGTGTTGGGGTGATGGGGGGCAGGCCTGGCATCAGCAATGGGCCTTGAAGCAAGCTGCCTATTGGGTGCTGGGTGCCCTAAAACAGAACAGGCAAAGCTTTGATTTTGCCTCTAACCCAGTGGGCTTCAAATGGTAGAAGGTCACACACCCCAGCTGCAGAGCATCAAGTGACGGAACATGCACATGTGAAATGGCAGCAGCCCACATTGATTCATACAGTGCAGGTCTGGGGGCCAAATGCATGCCTCTTTGCCTCTTTGTCTGGCCCTTGGGTTGTGCTGAGGCCTTTGCTTTGCACCCTCCTTGAGTGTTTTTGCCTGGCTGGAATGTGCCCTTGAACTCTCATTGTGCTTGCCTAGATGGAGGATAAAAGAGGGTTGTGTGAACATGTGCAGAAACTGGCCTACTGCCCAAAGCCAACAATTATATGAATGGCTCTACCCACCTTTGACTCTGGCCCTGCCCACCACAGACATGTGGCCCCCAGAAGGATTTCTGGAAGGCATTAGGGCCCTAGGGCCAAAAAAAAAAATGTTCGCCACCCCTCGTATTGTGTGCCTACTGTTTTGTTCCCTTCCGCTTTCCAAGGCTTATTTCACACAGCTACCATTTGGAATATGCACCTCGCTTCCCATGACCTTCCTCAGGGGTCGTTAGACAATCCTTTCTCCAAAATGTAACCAAGCCCGGACACTCTGTTCCGCAGCAGAAGCAGCCAGCTTGCACGGTCGCTCCTGCTCTGATTTATACGCCTCTCCTCCAGTGATGGATTCCATTTGCTGCTGCCAGCTGTGAGGCTGATGACAGCAAGTGTCCCATAAATCTCCAGCCTGGCCAATGTGCTTGAAGGTCCTCGCTTTCTTCATTGATATGGCTCTTCTCCTCTTGGTTGCCCTCCCACTTCTTATTGCAAGGCTACTCCCTGAGCACCCAAGGAGCAAAGGGTAAGCAAGTCATGGCAGCATCAACAAACAAACATTACGGAAAGGTCTTCTGGGAAAGTGCTAATCAAAGTGGTGGTCCGCAGACTGGCAGTGGTCTGCGAACCATCATCTGCCAGTCCTCAGGGAGTTCTGTCTCAAGCTTAATGATTTATTCAAGCTAGATAGCCATCCTGGTTTATCCTCAGCACTGATTGGGAGCTGGCAGGCATCCACTGTAATCTGCATGGATTTATTATGGCATATGTTTTCATGGAGCACAGTCTTCCACGTCATGAGACATTCAAATTCTCAGACATATTTACACGCCTATGGTGGCGGAGGGGATGGAGAGCACAGAAAGAAACACTGGGAAGAAGAAGGGGCAGAGGAGGAAGACAAGAAGGGCAGCCAGCAATAACTAGGCGAGACCAAAATAGTTATAGCACAGTATTGATGATAACATATACATTCTGGCATTGGTGAACTGATTTATATGCCCAGTGTGATTAAAAAGAACAAAACACTGATATAATATCAATTTAAGCCAAAGACAATGTAGCTGAGTTTCCTAATAAACGATGATTCAACAGTTTTGTGCTGGAACATGCCTCTCTTCGAGATTCCATTGTAATTTCTATTTTATTATTTATGTATACTTAAAAAAAATAAAATAAAACTTCATTACGAGACTTTGCTGGCTTGGTGTTTAAATATTTCTTGTTCTTCTGAATAATATGACATAAATATGGTACCTGTACCTGGAACATTGGGGATAGTTTGAGAAGCAGTGTTCTGGGACTTCCCTTTTGATGCATAGTGCAAACAGTTGAGATCATGCTGTGAGCCACACTCCACTGTCCCTGCCCTGAAACGTTGATGTGCAGAGACAAAGTTCTGAATGTGGGATGTAATCCACTGAGAGCAGTAAAGTGCAACATTCCTTATTTTCCTAGAGTGGACATGCAAGGGGATGTTTGGTCCAGACAATCGAAAACTTCCTGTTTCCTCCTGGGCTGGAACATCCTTCCTTTTGCATGTGACTAGAGGTGGGCATGACCTTACCTGTCCAGGTAACAAAAGGACAAGGCATGCTGCCACACACTCTCTTTTCCCATCTTCCTTTCGTTGTGTGAACTGCAATGACTGCTAGTCTGCAGTCACTGGGATTATTTCCCCGCGGTGAGGATCCTTACGGGGTCCTTGCTGCAGGATCACATTCATCCAGTGCTTTGCCAGCTGCACTGGCTCCCGGTGGAGTACAGGGTCAGGTTTAAGGTGCTGGTTTTGACCTTTAAAGCTCTATATGGCCTAGGACCCACGTACCTACGGGACCGCCTCTCCTGGTATGCCCCGCAGCAGACCTTAAAGTCCACAAATGACAATACCTTGGAGGTCCCAAGTTACAAGGTGGTTAGATTGGTCTCAACTAGGGCCAGGGCCTTTTCAGTACTGGCTCTGACTTGGTGGAATGCTCTGTCAGAAGAAACTAGGGCCCTGCAGGTCTTGACATCTTTCCACAGGGCCTGCAAGACAGAGCTATTCCGCCTGGCCTTTGGTTTGGACTCAGTCTGACCCTTATGTTTCCCGCCCCTTATGGTTTTGATCTACGGACTACTATTAAAATGAGGTTGCATTTTAAATTATATTTTAACTTGTATTTTTACTTGGTGGGGTTTTTTTGTAATTTTACTGGTGTTAGCTGCCCTGAGCCCGGTTCTGGTTGGGGAGGGTGAGGTATAAATAAATTTATTATTATTATTAGGGGTAGATTCACATGTATATATTTGTAACTAAGTCTGCCTTCAGGGATTCAACTGTGAACTGATGTGAGTAAACCTCTTTTATTGACTTTAAATAGGATTGTCATGTCTTTATTCTTTTAAGAGGAATAAAAGGGAACTTACCAGGAACATACAATTCAATACTGAGTGAGAGGCTTACGCAAGCCTACAACCAGCTATCTGCTGTGCATGTTAAAAAGGGGAACGTAAACTCTGCTAAGTAAAGAAACTTGCTAGTACAAGTTACCCACCCCCCCACAGGTGCTCCATGCAAGCAGGAACCTGGACTGCATAGAGCTCCTGGTTGCATGGAGCACTTATATCAGGGCTTGGGAACCCCAGACTAAGCCAGTAAGCAGCCACAGCTCAGACTCTGTCCTATCAATCTGCAGAGGCTGTTTCTTCAGCCGCTATTGAGGAGGTTTGGTGCATGGTAACAAATTCAGTTGGCTTGGATTAGCTGCCAACCATCTAATGCCATTTATTAATGAAGCCCTGGTGTCTCTCGTCAAGCACGAGGGCCATTTTGATAACTAAAGAGCCAGCTTACAAACAATACTTTTGTCATCCTAATGGTGATCAGAGCGACGTGGCAGGAAATTGTGTGTGCAAAGTGCCCTCATAAGGGAGCCTTTCGAAACAAATTCTGTTCCCCTTCACTCTCTGTTTAGGTCATCTCATTATGGAGTGGCTCTAATGTGCTCCTTTGGTCTTCTATCAGTTCTCCCTGCTTTTGGTTCGGGGCGCACGAGCAAGAGATTGATGAGGATTACGCCGTTCCCATTTTCTTCTCTGCTTGCATCTGAAATGGTAATGAGCAAGACTTGAGAGGGGTTCGCGAGGCTCATTTGATGTAAAGCGCAGAGAAGCGGATCCCCCTGCAAAGTCAGCTGGTGCCTTTTCATTTCTGTGCACAGAGATTAATGCCATCAAAACAAACATATAATTTTGGAGGGTCTCTCTAAGTGGATGAATTGCTTCCAGGAATGTTCTTACACTAATTAGACCAATGTGTGTAATCATGGCGCAGTGGAGAGAAGGAGCTGCCTCCTTCTCCATCAGAACAATGGACCATTTAGCATGCTGCTGCCTAATCAGACTTAGGTAATAGTGATGGGCAAGTTCCCTCTGGCTCAACTCAGAGAAAAAAGACAAGCTGCTTTGCAAAACTGGGAGATGGCGCTGCTGATTTCCAAGCTCACCCAAAGGCTATTCTCTATATTTGTTGTTGTTTAGTCGTTTAGTCGTGTCCGACTCTTCATGACCCCATGGACCAGAGCACGCCAGGGACTTCTGTCTTCCACTGCCTCCCGCAGTTTGGTCAAACTCATGCTGGTAGCTTCGAGAACACTGTCCAACTATCTCGTCCTCTGTCGTCCCCTTTTCCTTGTGCCCTCAATCTTTCCCAACATCAGGGTCTTTTCAGGGAGTCTTCTTTTCTCATGAGGTAGCCAAAGTATTGGAACCTAAGCTTCAGGATCTGTCCTTCCAGTGAGCACTCAGGGCTGATTTCCTTAAAAATAGATACCGTATTTTTCGGACTATTGGACGCACCGGTCCATAGGACGCACCTAGATTTGGGGGGGGGGGAATAAAGGGGAAAAAAATTTATCCCCCCCCCCGCCAGGCGCGGGGCTGGGGCGGGGAAGCCCGAGCTTCCCCCTCCCCCAGAACGGGACTCAGAGCCATGCCGAAGCTGCGCGCAGCTTTGGCATCGCTCTGGGAGCTTGCGGGGCTGGGGGAGGAGGAAGCCTTCCGCCAGCCTCCAAACCAAGTCGGGGGACAGCGGGAATGGCGCGCTATTCCGCGACCTGATCTGGAGGCTGGGGGTGGGAGAAGCAAGCCTGCTTCTCCCCCCCCACCATCCCCACAACCTCCAGATCAGGTCGGGGAATCGCGGGATGGCAGCGCTCCGCCATCCCGCTATTCCACGACCTGATCTGGAGGCTGGGGGTGGGAGAAGCAAGCCTGCTTCTCCCCCCCACCATCCCCACAACCTCCAGATCAGGTCGGGGAATCGCGGGATGGCAGCGCTCTGCCATCCCGCTATTCCACGACCTGATCTGGAGGCTGGGGGTGGGAGAAGCAAGCCTGCTTCTCCCCCCCACCATCCCAACAACCTCCAGATCAGGTCGGGGAATCGCGGGATGGCAGCGCTCCGCCATCCCGCTATTCCACGACCTGATCTGGAGGCTGGGGGTGGGAGAAGCAAGCCTGCTTCTCCCCCCCACCATCCCCACAACCTGCAGATCAGGTCGGGGAATAGCGGGATGGCAGAGCGCTGCCATCCCGCGATTCCCCGACCTGATCTGGAGGTTGTGGGGATGGTGGGGGGGGGGGAGAAGCAGGCTTGCTTCTCCCACCCCCAGCCTCCAGATCAGGTCGTGGAATAGCGGGATGGCGGAGCGCTGCCATCCCGCGATTCCCCGACCTGATCTGGAGGTTGTGGGGATGGTGGGGGGGAGAAGCAGGCTTGCTTCTCCCACCCCCAGCCTCCAGATCAGGTCGCGGAATAGCGGGATGGCGGCGCTTCGCCATCCCGCTATTCCCCGACCTGATCTGCAGGTTGTGGGGATGGTGGGGGGGGGGGAGAAGCAGGCTTGCTTCTCCCACCCCCAGCCTCCAGATCAGGTCGTGGAATAGCGGGATGGCGGAGCGCTGCCATCCCGCGATTCCCCGACCTGATCTGGAGGTTGTGGGGATGGTGGGGGGGAGAAGCAGGCTTGCTTCTCCCACCCCCAGCCTCCAGATCAGGTCGGGGAATAGCGGGATGGCGGCGCTTCGCCATCCCCCTATCCCCCGAGCTTGTGGGGCTGGGGGGGGGGAGAAGCAGGCTTGCTTCTCCCCCCGCCAGCCTCCAGATCAGGTCGGGGAATAGCGGGGTGGCGGCTGTGCACCTCCCCGCTGTCCCCAGCTTTTGTGTGCAGGCTGCTGCCCGCAAGCCTTGCGAGCCCGCGGGACATCCCGCCGGGCTTGCAAGACTTGGGATAGCTTCCTGAAGCCTGGAGAGTGAGAGGGGTCGGTGCGCACGGACCCCTCTTGCTCTCCAGGCTTCAGCAAAAGCCTGCATTCGCACCATAGGACGCACACACATTTCCCCTTCATTTTTGGAGGGGAAAAAGTGCGTCCTATAGTGCGAAAAATACGGTAGGTTTGATCTTCTTGCTGCCCATGGGACTCTCAAGAGTCTCCTCCAGCACCATAATTCAAAAGCATCAATTCTTCGGCGATCAGCCTTCTTTATGGGTCAGCTCTCACTTCCATACATCACTACTGGGAAAACCATAGCTTTTACTATATGGACCTTTGTTGGCAAGGTGATGTCTCTACTTTTTAAGATGCTGTCTAAAAAAAGTATATTCTCCATATACACTGCATATATTCACCAGAGTTCCCAGTTTCTTTGAAAATACAACAAAAGTCATGGGAAATCAAAAAAATCTTTGGAACTGCAAATATAACAATGTTGGTGCTGGGTGGGCCTCTCTGGAGATGGAATTCCATCAAAAACAGTGTGCCACCACAGATAAATTCTCTCTCTCAGGTCACCACCAGTCTTAATTCAGATGGTGGTGGCAGAGCTGAAGACATCTGAAGATGACTTCATTGGTATGTGTCATGGCCCCTGACCCAGAGATTTTGCACTGTGTTGTGGAGGACTATAGGGAGAAGAAGGAGATTGAGGAAGCTTCCTTTTCAGTATCTTTTGTGGGACTGGGCCATGTTCAAAATTCGTGTGCGCAGCCCACCATCTGACCCCTGGCCCAAATCTGGGGTTCCTCAAGAAGGTCAGTGTACCCCGAGTCAATCCATCCTGGATTTGTTCCTGATGGAAATACATCACCATTTCAGTGCAATGTTCTCTAGTCTACTAGAGAATCTACTATACACACAGCCACTGATATTTGTGATGTGATTGGATAGAGGCAGAGTGAGCCATAGCTGTTAGTGGGCAGGTCTGTCAGGCAGGAAGGAGAGGCAGGCAGAGCAGGAAGGCTGTGGGGAAAGGTCTGAGAGGCAGCTGCTTCTTCTCAGGAAGAGGTAGGTCAGCCCACAGGATCAATACTTTCACACAACAGTCCCACTCTAGTACACTTTCCTCCCCCTTTTAAATCCCATTTATTATAAAATAGGATTGGAAATCTCCTTTAAGAACCCTTAACCCCCACTCCCCAAATTGCTATGAGGATGAATGGGGGTGGGGGTCGGTCCCTGGTAGCACAGGGCAATTCTGCCTGATGTAGGGATCACAGATCAAGGCCCCAGGGTGGATCAGCAGGGTCTATGCAAACTCCTATAATCTACACATTTTATAAAGTGATTGCTGGGATTTGGCTGTCGGAAACAGTGTTGGCGAGGAAATGATTTTCCTGGTCCGAATGTATGGCAACCAAAAATCCGAACGTATGGCAACTCATGTCAGGAGTGTTGATTTTGGCAAAATTCCTAAAAAATAGCTCAGAAGCTTCAACTTTTGTTTCTGGATTGTCACTTTTTGAAATACGGCAACCCTACAGGCATTTAAATGTTATTTTCACAGATATGTGCATTTATATGTATGCTTTAACCTAACATATTTCTAGACACGTTACTGGGCTGGAGATTTGTTGCTGGCACCCATCTGTCTTGGGAGTGTGCCTTTGTGGGTGAAGTTAAACAGCTGGGAGATTACAGCGGCTGCTGTGGCTGTAAAGACAGATAAGGGAGAGACATGTTTTGTTGCAGCTGGAGCAGAGGAAGGTGTCTGGTTGTGTTGCTGCAGATGCACCATGGCGTTTCTTCTCTCTGCGCTCCTCCCAGTGGTCATTCCTCCTCTGGTCACTGCTATGGATGCACAACCTGACTGTCTGTGTCCAGGCTCCGTGATTGTCTGTAAGGGAGGGTTGGTGTTGCCAGCCTTCACGTCACATTTGTAGAAAGCTTTGTAACTGAGTTGGGATGCGGGTGGCGCTGTGGTCTAAACCACAGAGCCTAGGGCTTGCCGATCAGAAGGTCGGCGGTTCGAATCCCTGCGACGGGGTGAGCTCCCGTTGCTCGGTCCCTGCTCCTGCCAACCTAGCAATTGGAAAGCACATCATAGTGCAAGTAGATAAATAGGTACCACTCCGGCGGGAACGTAAACAGCGTTTCTGTGTGCTGCTCTGGTTCACCAGAAGCGGCTTAGTCATGTTGGCCACATGACCACATGAGCTGTATGCCGGCTCCCTCAGCCAATAAAGCGAGATGAGCCCCAGAACCCCAGAGTCATCTGTGACTGAACCTAACGGTCAGGGGTCCCTTTACCTTTACCTTGTAACTGAGTTGGTCTGCCAATGGGCCTGGTGTTTAACGCCAGATCCCCATAAAACATAACCTTGGGGATCCTGCCATCCTCCATTCTTTGAACACGACTAAGCCAGCGTAGGCGTCATTGAGATAGGAGTGCAAACATACTGGGAAGAGGCTTGGGAGAGCACATCTTTGTCTGAGCACATCTTTGAACTTTGCTGGAGAGCTCCACTGCAAAATTCAGAGACATGTGAATGTCAAAGGATGGCTGAGTTTTAGTTCTCAGGTTGTTTTGGAATCAACAAATTTGCCTTTAAAAGTGAACTAAATCAAATCCCTGCCCTATCCCTATGCTCAACATAGGAAGGTGAAGGACTCATAAGGTGTTGACGGGGAAGAATATGTGATAGTGTGTGCCCCCTACATAGGTTGGTATTTCCTTTTGGGGCATAATGGCTGAACAGATCTCTTTATATGCTCCCAATCTCTTTATTATTACTTCAAAAACACATTTTTTCCACACTAACCAATGTATTTCCTTCTTCTTCTTGTGCAAATGGCAAGTGTCTAAACATTTTAGCTTCTGTTGCCTGGGTCACAGACTAAATGGTTTAGACCTTTTTTTGAAAAGAAAACAAGCTCTTAACCTACAGAAGCTTGTCCTTAACCCACAACCACCTGTGGATTCAGCATCTTTGTTGATTTGATTCTGCTCAACACTTGAAGATGTCAGGAATCAAATAAACACCAGGGAAATATGATGGGTCACATGCAGGTTGCATAAGCTTCTGAAGCACTCAACACATCACTCCCTGCCCCACATTTCAGGTAACTGACAGAAACTGCCTAACTATGATAATTTGCTTACTTTCCCTTTCTGGCATAAAAAGGAAGGTAATATTCAGCAAAATGGACAATAATGCATTTTATGCTTCTTTTCTAACACTGATATCTCACTGATACACCCCATCATGAACACGAAGTGTTTGTTTATTTCACACACAAAAACACCGTTTAATTGATAATGACAGGCTCTAAATGCTTTACAGGGAAGAATAAAAAGATACATTAAAATATGCTGGGGAAACTCGTATTTTAAAGGCAAGATGGCATAACGTTTACAAATCAAAATATGAGTAAAATCCAGCACTTTAAAAACAATTATACACAATAAACTCCTCTTGATGGCAGAAAGTGAGGAGGAACTAAAGGACCTTTTAATGAGGGTGAAAGAGGAGAGCGCAAAATATGGTCTGAAGCTCAACATCAAAAAAGCTAAGATCATGGCCACTGGGCCCATCACCTCTTGGCAAAAAGAAAAGGAAGAAATGGAGGCAGTGAGAGGTTTTATTTTCTTCGGCTCAAATAATCACTGCAGATGGTGATAGCAGTCACTAAATTAAAAGGCACCTGCTTCTTGGGAGAAAAGCGATGACAAACCTAGACAGCATCTTAAAAAGCAGAGACATCATCTTGCCGACAAAGGTCCGTATAGTTAAAGCCATGATTTTCCCAGAAGTGATGTATAGAAGTGAGAGCTGGACCATAAAGAAGGCTGATCACCGAAGAATTGATGCTTTTGGATTATGGTGCTGGAGGAGACTCTTGAGAGTCCCATGGACTGCAAGAAGATCAAACCTTTCTGAAGGAAATCAGCCCTGAGTGCTCACGGGAAGGACTGATCCTGAAGCTGAGGCTCCAAGACTTTGGCCACCTCATGAGAAGAGAAGACTCCCTGGAAAATACCCTGATGTTGGGAAAGATGGAGGGCACAAGGAGAAGGGGATGACAGAGGACGAGATGGTTGGACAGTGTTCTCGAAGCTATCAGCATGGGTTTGACCAAACTGTGGGAGGCAGTGGAAGACAGGAGTGCCTGGCGTGCTCTGGTCCAGGGGGTCATGAAGAGTCGGACACGACTAAACAACTAACAACAACAATACACAATAAAATTACATGTCTGGGAAGGCTTGCTAGAGCAGCAGCAACAACAAAGTTTTTAGCAGGTGCTGAAAACGCAAAGGTGAAGGTGCTTGCCTAATATAAATGGATAGGGAGTTCCAAGGAGGCGATGCTGCCACACTTTGGTTCTCCTACTATACACATTTGTAGGCAATCCCCCCCCATGAACATTCTTGCAAAGCCGTTCTCCTTAATATAATGCATTTTTTTGCATTGTATGCATTTTTCTGTACTGCTAAATTTGTGTGAATTTCAATTTGTTGCAGTTCTCATATTGTTTTGAAGAAGCGAAAAACTGGGAGGCTTGCCTTTCGATGCAAACCGCCAAAATCCACTACTCTGCTAATCAATCCATGGTCGGAGGTGACCCAGGGCTTTGGGGCACAGATCCTGACAGAACTCAGCAAGGAGGAGGAAGATTGGGACAAGACTACAGTTGGCTCCACCTGTCATCAGCTCTGGCTCCACTTACTGTTTTTCAAACCAACAAACAAGGGAAAGTACACATAGCATCTTCACTTACTGTTGGGCTCCCTGCCTTCCACTCTACATGTGCAGAACATGCGCAGAGGAGGGCAACGAAGATGATCAAGGGTCTGGAAACCAAGTAAAGGCTGAAGGAGTTGCGTATGTTTAGCCTGGAAAAGAGGAGACTGAGAGGAGATATGATAGCCATCTTCAAATACCTTAAGGCCTGTCACATGGAAGATGGAACCAACTTGTTTTCTCCTGCTCTGGAGGGTAGGACTCGAACCCAGGGCTTCACATCACAGGAAAGGAGATTCCGACTAAACATTTGGAAAAACTTTCTGACAGTAAGAGCTGTTTGGCAGTGGAACAAACTTCCATGAGGGGTGGTGGACTCTCCTTCCTTGGAGGTTTCTAAGCAGAGGTTCAATGGCCATCTGTCATGGATGCTTTAGCTCAGATTTCTGCATTGCAGGGGGTTGGACTAGATGACCCTTAGATCCTTTTCAACTCTAAGATTCTACTAATTCCACTAATGGGCACCAGCCATTACTGGGGAAATCTGGGGCCCGATTCTTTCCCAGGAAACACGGGGTGGGGGAGATTCTCTGCAGCCGTCATTCAGGTTTATTTGCCAGCATAACAAAAATCTAAAAGATGAAAAGCAATGGAATAAATAATAATAATAATAATGTAGCTAACTGGAGAGTGTGGCATGTGTTGCGTATGTGCCACTGAACTGGAGAAACATACCCATGTTGGTATCACAGCACGTTAAAATTAATATCCTTCCATTAAAGTGGATAAGATGGAGTTGATTCATTAACATTGTCTTCCATCTCAAACCGAGATGCCTTTCATTAGAGACCTAATGGGGTTTGAAAAGAGGATCTAGGTACATATAACGTTAATCATGTTGCTTCTTCTTTATTGCGCAGCAAAAAGCTCCATTTTTGCCTCTCTTTTTTAATGATTTCTAAACTGACATTCCATTACAAGCTGCTCAGGGCTGAGATTGTTTTCTTGAAGAGAGAGAAAGAGAGAAAGAGAAAGAAAAAGAAAGAGAAAGAGAGAGAGAGAGCCTTTTGTCTGAAAGAAAATAATTTTATATTGATATATATAAAGGTAAAGGTACCCCTGCCCGTACGGGCCAGTCTTGACAGACTCTAGGGTTGTGCGCCCATCTCACTCTATAGGCCGGGGGCCAGCGCTGTCTGGAGACACTTCCGGGTCACGTGGCCAGCGTGACATCGCTGCTCTGGCGAGCCAGTGCAGCACACGGAAACGCCGTTTACCTTCCCGCCAGTAAGCGGTCCCTATTTATCTACTTGCACCCGAGGGTGCTTTCGAACTGCTAGGTTGGCAGGCGCTGGGACCGAGCAACGGGAGCACACCCCGCATCGGGGATTCGAACCGCCGACCTTTCGATTGGCAAGCCCTAGGCGCTGAGGCTTTTACCCACAGCACCACCCACGTCCATATATATATATATATATATATATATAATGTACATGTGAATTAATATAATATTTTATAAGTATCTGCATATATTTGTAATATCTTGTTTGTCTGTTGCAGCCTCAGGTTTTTTGTACACCGCTTTGCCATATTTGTAATATATCAGGTGGCATAGAAACCCCTTCCAACTTGTAATTCTGTGATTCTGTGAAATCAAATCAAAATCTCCTGGCATAGGCCATCATACAGGGTGAGCAAAGCGGTTTCTGTGCCAAAACTGGGCCTCAATGCCAATGGAAATGGATCTAGAAAATCAGCTTCCTCCAAGGGTATCTGGATCTGATGAAGCCCAAAGCCTGAACCGAACCAGCCCAATTCAGGTGGATTTAGCCAAGTCATAAGGATACACCCCCAGATTGCTGCAGGTCAAGGAAGTGATGTGGGAATATTCAGGGATGCAGGTGAGGATATATTGTCGGAGTATATCCTTATCCACCTTGTGTTAACAAGTTCCACAATTTCAGCAGAGTAACAGTCCCCTCTTTTAAATTTGCAGCGGATGTGCTTTGCTCAGGCTCGCTAAAGCCTCTATAATAACTGTTCTGGTATTTCCCACTTATTCCCCCATAAAAGATAAGACACGACACAGTTTTCTACAAAAGTATAAAAAGAGTTTACTTACATTCTGTTCACAATCAGATCCCAGAAGGCAGACTTAGCTTAGAAAAGGAACATACGCTTGGAAACGATTGCATAAGAAGACAGTCCCTCTGTCCTCTCTTGGCTGGAGGCCAAGAGAGCATCTTTGGCTAAGCAGATGTTGTTTCTTCGATGCATGTAGTGAAAGAGAGAGAGATGGCTGCCCTGTCCTGTGCTTTTGTCATTACCTGCACAGGTGAGGCCACACCCACCTCTAGTCACATGCAGAGGAAGCCTGTCCCAGCCCAGAAGGAAACAGGAAGTTTACCTGCTGGCTGGACAAACATCCTTCCCCATGCGCAAGCATGTTCACTCTAGGAATGTTGTACTTGACTGCTCCTGTGTTTCACATCCCACAAGTGACTGGCAAATCAACACCCAGCAGCATTGAGCCCTCTGCTCACAAGCTGAAGAGTGGTGGGTTCAATCCCGCTTGCTGCCTTTCCTGCAGGAAAAGCACTGGCGAAGCAGCATCCAGCAGGATTGAACCCACCTGCACAGTTAGGGGGTGGCTGTGCATAGCCTTAATGCGCACTCCTTTCGTTATCTGAGGCTGCATGCCTCTGAATGCCAGTTACTTGAGAACAACAGTAGGACAGAGTTATTCCCCCTTGTCCTGTTTGTGGAACCCCCAGGGACATCTGGTTGGTCCCTGTGGGAAGGAGCTTCCTAGACTGGTTTCTGGTCTGCATTAGCATTCACATGGCTTTCCTTATGTTCTTATGCAACATTATTTGTGCAACTGAGCCTTGAGATCTTAATAAAGGTCACATTTTTAATAAGTAGCAGGTGGAGTTTGAAGAGATGTCTCCTATAAACTTTATTTTTATTATTAAAGAAATCACACACCTTGTAAGAGTATTGCTTTGTGTTCCATTGAATCTGCTGCCTATCGTGTTCTTTTTGTTGTTCCTGAACCAAAAGTGAGCAAAAGAAACTTTTATTAAGGGTAGTTTTTTTTTAAAAAAGTGTGTGCGTGGTACAGAGTCAAGCCAGAAAAAAATGATATGAAAAATCTCTGTTAAATCCCAAATTAAATTTCCCCTTCTGAGTCATCTGCATTTGAAATTTACTGTTTGAAAGATGGTAGCTCATAGCTACCATTTGCTGAATCTTATATTTATCATTTACCAGTTTGCATTGGGAATTCTAGAAAAGGAGCAGAAGAAGAAAAGGGGGACAGAGGGGAGATGTGAGCCAAACTTCTGCCCTAACATGGATTTTGACCCACTTTCCCCAAAGCAGACTTTTCCAACCTTCAATCTCCAGATGTTGCTGGACTCCCCTCCTTCTCTGACCATTGGCCAAGCTGGCTCGGCTGATGTGATTTGGAGGCCAATAATGGCAGGGGATCCGACCACTGCCATATGGCCCAGAAAAGGTTGCCCAGAAAAGAATGTGGACCTCAGGGCTGCATCTCGACACATCAAAAATGTGATTCAGTTAAATGCATTGTAAACTTCATAAAGGGAAATCCTGTTGGCGAAAGATGGGACTCCACAGCGCCATCTGGTGTCACAGTGTTATAACGCATATAAAGCACTTTTTCTTTACTAGTATAGCTGAGTCCCTGGTCTAGATGAATAACTAAAAATGGAAGGAGAATAGGTGCAGCAGCTGCACCACATATAAAATTTGCTGGAGAAGGGTTGGAGACACTGAGATAGTTAATTGAAATGCGGTTGGAGGATGGATGGCGGCTAACAGATTGAGGTTGAATCCTGACAAGACAGAAGTACTGTTTTGGGGAGACAGGAGGTGGGTGGGTGTGGAGGACTCCCTGGTCCTGAATGGGGTAACTGTGTCCCTGAAGAACCAAGTGTACAGCCTGGGAGTCATTTTGGACTCACAGCTGTCCATGGAGGCGCAGGTCAATTCTGTGTCCAGGGCAGCTGTTTACCAGCTCCATCTGGTACGCAGGCTGAGACCCTACCTGCCCACAGACTGCCTCGCCAGAGTGATGCATGCTCTGGTTATCTCCCGCTTGGACTACTGCAATGCGCTCTACATGGGGCTACCTTTGAAGGTGACCCGAAAACTACAACTAATCCAGAATGCGGCAGCTAGACTGGTGACTGGGAGTGGCCGCCGAGACCACATAACTTACATTGGCTCCCAGTACGTTTCGGAGCACAATTCAAAGTGTTGGTGCTGACCTTTAAAGCCCTAAATGGCCTCAGTCTAGTATATCTGAAGGAGCATCTCCAACCCCATTGCTCTACCCGGACACTGACGTCCAGCGCCGAGGGCCTTCCGGTGGTTCCCTCACTGCAAGAAGCCAAGTTACAGGGAACCAGGCAGAGGGCCTTCTTGGTAGTGGCGCCCTCCCCATGGAACGCCCTCCCACCAGATGTCAAAGAGAACAACAACTACCAGACTTTTAGAATACATCTGAAGGCAGCCCTGTTTAGGAAAGCTTTTAATGTTTGATGTATTACAGTATTTTAATATTTTGTTGGAAGCCACCACCAGTGGCTGGGGAAGCCCAGCCAGATGGGCGGGGTATAAATAATAAATTATTATTATTATTATTATTATTATTATTATTATTATTATTATTATTATTATTATTATTAACAACAACTGAAGTCTAGCTCCAAGGGCCTTCTTGTGGTTCCCTCATTGAGAGATATGAGGTTACAGAGAACCAGGCAGAGGGCCTTCTCGGTGGTGGCACCTGCCCTGTGGCATGCTCTCCCATCAGATGTCAAAGAGTTAAACAATTATACAGTTGTTCCATAGACATCTGAAGGCAGCCTTCTATTGGGAAGCTTTTAATGTGCGATGTTCTGTTGTGTTTTTGTATACTCTGTTGGAAGCCACCCAGAGTGGCTGGGGCAACCCAGTAAGATGGGCAGGGCACAAAAATAAATTATTATTATTGTTGTTGTTGTTATTAGTTGTGGCACATTTTGTTCTGCAGTGTGGAGGAATAACCAGGTTGTACATTTATCCCGCATGCTTTTTAAGTATGATGTCACATAATATAAGCTTGGGGGGAAATGACCCTCTAGAGCCCTTCCAATTCCAAATTCAGCATTTCTAGCCATCCTTGACAAATCACCACCTATTTTTCACAGAGCCTCATTACTGCATGGATTAATCGGTTGCTCAAACTGTGTTCTTTCCCTGATTTTTTGGCCATTCTCCATCACTCTCGCTGGACTGAGCTGTCTGCAGAGATCTAACTAGTGAGACCAATTTCTTATCCTTATTAGCTAAGCATAGCAATAATAAAATATGTAGACCGCACACTTTCTCTGCCTTTGCCAGGATTAAACGCTTCCTAGTGTCTCAGCCACAGGGAAGTATTCATGAATTTCTGTCAGTATGTTTTGAAGGCCTCAGAAAAGTGAACTCGCGGCTCCATCGGTGCTGGTGGGCTCCAGAGTGCCTTAGGAATCTCAAACTTCCTTTAGATCACTTTTCATTAGAATGCTGAATTCCAGTCAAGGTCTTTGTGTCCAGATCACCAACTTTTTAATAGCTTCTTCTTCTTCTTCTAGGATAAAAAGTTCTGTCTCTAAGTGTTTTTCTGGCTCCCAGTGTTTGGGGGATAAAATGAATTGAAAATCTCACAGGAGTAGGAAAAAACAGTGCGATTTTTCCCCTCCCAGACATCGGATGAAGGTTAAGCAGGTGTCCAAAACTGTACAGCAAAGGCACCTGTCTGAGGGCAATTGGCAGGGAGTTCCAAAGTGTAGGAATTCCCTACCTATTGATTTCTTACAAGCACAGAAGGAGTATGATGTGGTACCAATGCATTCTGTGGATCGAAGCTGCTGAGAGGCATATGTGGGGAAAGACCCCTTGGCTGTGAGTGCTGGAAGACCTGCTCCCTGTCTTGCAGGCCTTTCCCCACTTGGCTTTGGGGGCGGGGGGGCTGATTCATAGAATCATAGCATTGTAGAGTAGAAGGCAGCAATGCTTTTGTATACCTGCTGATGGAAACCACAATGAGGGAGTGTAAGTGTGCTCAGGTCTTGCTTGCTGGTTTCCCACAGGATTCTGGTTGGCCACTGTGAGGATGGTAGGCTAGATGAGCCTTTGTCAGTGGGTGTCAGGGAACTGACATCGGAGCAGAGTGGAGAGGCTAGGCTCCCAGATTCTGCCGGAGAGGGGACCAGTAAGGGAAGAGAGAGAACGTCCTCTGGGGAAAGAAGTCCTGGTGACACCAGGAAGAAGGGAGAGGCAGAGAGCACTTCGGAGGGGAGGCTCCGAGACTCTTCCAGTGAAGTCAGTGAGGAGAGTGGAGGACCACCGCTTGGCACGCCCACTCTGCGCAGAAGGCTTCTGCGCAGAGAGGCGAGGAGGAGGTTGTCCGTTAAGGAATTCTTATGCTGGAGGAAATTTAGGAGACACCCACTGACGGATTCTGCCAGCGACTGAGCCAGCCGCGTAAAAGGGCAACCACCCCTAAGCAGTTGGAACAGCTGGAGGTTTACACACAAGCAACCCCAATTCCCATGATAGTGGGGTATTGTCAGGGTACTGCCATCAAGAGGGGGGAGGGGGGCAGAAGCCTACAGGTAGCCTCCAACGTTGCTGAGCAGTAACACTTTGTCAGGGAGTGGTGAGAGTGAAGTCTCTGGCGAAACGGAGGGGTGAAGTGAGGCAAAAGCTCACAGAGGTTACTGTGAGCCCTAGCACCGCTCCCAGCCAGGCTGATAGGGAAACAGACATGCAGCTTCCACCGCCTAGTTTTTGCAAGGGGGTCAAACGTAAAGAAAGGAGGTGGAGATTCAGGGTGTCTAAGTTCTTATGCTGGAAGAACCCATTCCCGGAATCTGCAAGTGACTGAGACGGACATGAACTTTGGGTTCCTGCACTGTACATAGTTTGCACTTAATAAAACCTGTAAAAGAGAGGTCAGAGTCCTGGCTGTTTACTCGTGAGTAACCACTTGCATCCCTGACATGTATGAAATAGTCATGGTCAGGACTTCTCCTGAGTCCTGTTTTTTTTTTTTTTAAAAAAAAGATATTTATTAAGAGTTTTTAAGGTATAACAAAAAAGTGAAAAATAAAAAGAAACATACAAAATAAAAATAGTTAAAAACACATTAATTTTCCATAACATAACTTCCTTACACTTATTTCCCCGGACCTCCTCATACCTCCCTTCTTTGTATTCCAGTTCAATTTGTTAGTTCAGCAAATCCTTACCATTAAACTTTTCCCATTTGCAAAACTCCTGAGTCCTCTCTCCTCCTGTGTAATGTGAGGTTTGATGGCCTGGAAGGAGGAGGTTAGGCAAAGCAGCATGAAAAAAGAAATTTAAAGCAAGAAGAGAGGTAAGGGGAACTTTTAGGAAGAGACCTAACTGATTGGGGCCAATATGCAACACCACTTTTGATACTGCTTGTGTGAATACGTATATGGCCTTGTTTCCAATCAGTGCATGTCCCATAGCTTCATGCTGAAATCCTGCAACTTTTCAAACCCACTTTTGTTGAGCTATAGCACAAGAGCAACAATAGACATGACAATAATGTGGCAACACTGGGGATAGCATTGCAGAACAGAGAATTATGTGCAGATGGTCCAGTATAAATCCACAACGAAGGCACTATTATTGCATCAATTACATGTTAGAGGAAAACAAAACAAATCCAATCATCAGTTTTGCACCCCCCCCATGTGTATTAGTGTTAATCTTTTTAAAATATTACCCCCCCCCCGGAAAAGTGCCTCAAAAGGCATCATAAATTTCTCCACGTTCCCCAGCCCCCTTTTGGCCTCTTTTTACACACTACTCCACCCCTATGAATGCGCCACCCACCAATATTCTCTGGAAAACTTTTTGCACAACCCTACCAGAATTTTCGATTCCAAAGAAAGCGCTCCCTCGCAATAATGGGAGTAATCTAACCAAACCACCACCTTTTAAATAGAAGGTTCTCCATCACACAGTGAGTAAACACGCCTTCCCACCATTCTGCCTCCCCACCTGTTGTGTCAGTCCAAGCACTTAAATTTCCTAGACAATGTCACCCAAACAGCCAACCCTGCAATCAATGGCAGGATGAAATAGCTACCTTCACAACCCATTGTGCGTCACTAAGTGAACAGCGATTACTGAGCAATAAGTAAGACTCATTTCTACTCTTTTTCCAATTTGGCACTTAGGAGGGAAACACAAACGTAATTATTTATGAAGCACTAAGGTCATAGAATCATAGAATCTGGAACAGCCCCCCTGCTCAATGTAGGAAATACTGAGCTAGGACAGCCAAGGAGAATGCTGTGGGGAGAATTCTGTTGTGCTCAGGTCTTCTTTCAGGTGTTTGGTTGGCCACTGTGAGAACAGGATGCCAGACTAGATGAATGTTGGCCTATTCCAATTGACTATCCTTATGTTATCCCCAAGGCTGTTAGACTTGAGGACCCCCAGTAAGGGAGAGTTCACCACCAGTTAATTGTGTCCATTGCAGACCTCCTCTTAGCTTCAAAAGATTTATCTTCATGTTTCAGTGAACTCCATCCTCTCTAAGCTGCCCATTACATATGTCCCTGCAAGTCTTTGCCCTCTTCTATATGATTGTCCTTCAGATATGTGAAACCAAGTTGTCAGTTATCCAGGAAATACACTGGAGAGCCAGTGTGATGTAGTGGTTAGAGTGGCAGATTAGGACTGGGGAAATCTAGGTTCAGATGCTCACCCAACCATGAAGCTCACTGGGTGACCTTGAGTCAGTCACAATCTCTCTTGAATAGGGTTGTTGTGAAAGGAAAAGGCAGAGGAAGAACTGTGTAATGTTGAGTTGCTCTCACTTGAGAAAAATTATAAATGTAATGAATGATAGTCAGCCTAAATTCCCTTTGTGTCACTAGGCCCAAATCTGAACAAAAGACTGTGACCCCAATTGACCTTTATGGTGAGAAAATGGGGAAGGAATTAAGCCATGGTCAGTTTGCTGGTGTCAGCTGGGACCACTCTTCTGCAGTTATATGGCCATTTTACAAAGCAGGACTTAATTATCATACCAAGAAAGATATATAGTGGAAGCTGAGTGGAAGCTGCATGTGGCTTTCTGAGAAAGACTTGCAAGGCAATGGATGATATCCTTGAGGAAATGGCCCCACTACCAGTGATCCAAACCTAAAACATTCAGAGGTTATACCATATCACAATCCCACTGTGGTCCATAGCATCCTTACCAGAACCTATTCAAATTAGGGGAGATCATGTAAAACCTGCCCCCGTCCTAATATTAGTTGATATTGCTGGAGGAAGGTCCAGGAGGTGGTGGTATTTGGCCCATGGTGCCATTTTCCCCAAACCACACCTGCCTGCCAATCAGTTAATGTAACAGGGTGATGGGAGCTCATGGATGAGGTTCAATCCTGCTGGGTGCTGTTTTATCAGAACATTGTCAGGAAACAGATTGGTGAAACAAACCCCTGCAAAGTGGGACTGAAGTCTCCATTCATCTGCTAGTGATGGGAGTTGCCCACTTATTATGTTGTCATATGTTTGGGAGGTGGCTGGATAAAGAGATAAAGATCTGGCCCACTGGGCCAAAAGAGGTTTCTCACCCCTGAACTAGATCATAAGTATAGGTGGAGCCAAAGCCAGATGGGCATTGGGCATTGGGTTTGCTATGTTGGGAGAAATTCTCCCCAGCTGTGGATTCTTTTATTACTGTAGGGTTGTGATCAAGCAACCTGAAGGAGATAATAAGGGCCATGAAACAGTAATAATAATAATAATAAAAAATTTTATTTATATCCCGCCCTCCCCAGCCGAAGCTGGGCTCAGGGCGGCTAACAACAATCAAAATAGTCCAACATTCTAAAACATTCATTATAAAATTAATTAAATCAAATTAAAATCAAATTAATGGCAACCATCAAGCAAAATTTTGTGCAGATTGCCAGAGGAGGGGGTCAGGCTGCGCCCTAACAAAAGGCCTGGTGGAACAGCTCTGTCTTGCAGGCCCTGCGGAAGGATGTCAGGTCCTGCAGGGCCCTAGTCTCTTGTGACAGAGCGTTCCACCAGATTGGAGCCGCGGCCGAGAAAGCCCTGGCTCTAGTTGAGGCCAACCTAACCTCTCTGTGGCCTGGGATCTTTAGGGTGTTTTTATTTGCAGACCGTAAATGTAGTATAATGTAGTACTGAATTTAATATATTAATTTGAGGCAACTTGACAGTATTTTGGCTGGAGGAATAACTGTGGCACACATGTGTCAACTATACGATAATCCTACACGCATGTAGAATTTGCATTATAAATTAGCATGCATGTAGAATCACCACACATGCAACATCAATGATGTCAATGCAGTCCATTAATCAGAAGCAATTTCCATATCAGAGTTTTGCATCATGCGAAAAAGCTTTCTGAGCTGCCGTTGATCCTAGGGTCCCTTTCAGTACCAAGGACAGAGCAACAAGTTGTCTGTCAGCAGAGATTGGCTGCCCATGAACACTAGGAGCCAAGCTGAACCTTTGCTAACCCTTGCAGAGTAAACTCCTCCACTGACTGATGTTCACTGACTATAATTTGGTTTCATTGCAAACTAATAAATATTGAGACAAAGTCTCTCAGGCTCAAAGGCAATAAAAAGTTAACTTCAGAATAAAATCAGTTTGGCAGATGGAGTACATAAGGTAATTCATCAACATACACACACAGAAAGAGAAATCGAGACTGACATCTGGAAGTCTTTCTTTACCGGGGACGGTCAAGCATGGTTCCTGGTTTTCTGATGCTCTCTCCTTGGTGTTCTTATTCTTTGAATGCCTAACTAGTCTTTGTTATGTTTTGCCTCCTGGGGATTGAAAGTGGGGAAATCGCTGTTGCAGGAATCATTGTGCAGAGGATGGAGATAGCATTTTCTTCCCCTCTTTTGTTGAAGGCTGAAATTTAAACGAACCAAAATAAATACACACTGGAAGCTTAAAATACAATCCTGCACAAGTGTATCTAGAACTAAGGCCAACTGAATACAATGGAACTTACTCCCAGGCCTAAAGCCAAACTGAAAATCCAAAGAAAATTATTAAGGAGTTGCAGCCTGATAGAAGGTTACAATGATAGGCATAAACTCCTAGGGGTCTAAGTCCCTCCAGCCCCTCCAATAAAATATTTGAGCTCCCCCTACCCAAAAATTGTTGAGCATTGCTGCCTTTCTTCCTTTTCCATGTTTGGACTTTGTTTTCCAATAAGCTCTGTAAACGAACTTGTAAAAACATTGCTGGATGGCAAGAGACCTGGGATTGGGCACAAGCCTCTGACATTGTTTGTTATGGCCCTTGGGATTGGAGCGGGTAGGGGAGAGAATGCAAACTGCTTGCTACAGGACTTGGAGACACCCAATGAAGCTAATTCTTGGAAGAAGAAGAAGAAGAAGAAGAAGAAGAAGAAGAAGAAGAAGAGGAGGAAGAGTTGTTGTTTGGACTTGATATCCTGCCTTTCACTCCCCTTAAGGAGTCTCACAGCGGTTAACAATCTCCTTTCCCTTCCTCCCCCACAAAAAACACTCTTTGAGGTGAGAGAGGTCGAGAGACTTCAGAGAAGTGTGACTAGCCCAAGGTCACCCAGCAGCTGCATGCGGAGGAGCGGGGAAGCGAACCCGGTTCACCAGATTACGAGTCTACCGCTCTTAACCACTACACCATGCTGGAAGATTCAGGACAGACTAAATAAAGTACTGTTTCATGCAGAACGTAATTAAACTACAGAAATGGCTTCCACAAGAGGTAGTGATGGTTGCCATCTTGGATGGCTTTAAAAGAGGATTAGATAAATGGATGAAGCACAAGGCTCCACTGATGGCTACTAGCTGGTATGGCTATGTTCTCCCTGAATGCCAACATCTGGAAAGCAAAGGTGAGGAGAGTGCTGTTGGATTCAACTTCTGCTTTCAGGTCCCAAAAGAAATCTGGCTGCCACTGTGAGAACATGAATCTGGATATGATCCAGCAAGGCTCTGCTTATGTTCTGAATAGGGAAAACTGACTCAGTGTGCTGGGCCGGGGGTAACCTGTGAAATGTAGTCCAGGACCGGTTCAGAATTCGAAGGTTCCGCTAGGAGTCAGTCCAACAGGGTCAAGGCAGGACATAAGGCAGGAAACCAGGCAAGAACAGGTACAGGATCTCAGGCAGGATCTAGCATACAGCAATGTTGCTCCCGCAACCTGGGGTGGGGTCCAACAGCCTTTTATCTTTGTCGAGATAGCGGCCGGTCCTGATCCCCCAGCGAGTCACCTCCTTGTTTCACCCGAAGGCGAGCACTCCTCCTGCGAGTACTCAGATCTCTCCTTCTTTCAGACCTTAGTCTCTGCAGCTCGGGAGAAGTTGGTGGGTTACTAGACTCAGGGGCCTCCTCAGCCTCCCCTGACTAAACTGGTAGTGGAGCAGCTGTAAGTGACTGCCCAGCTGAAGGCAACAAGGTCATCCCCGCATCTGGAGCCAGGGCAGGCTCAGGCCCCTGACTTGGCCCAGCTGGTGCTTGTTGCAGGGGAACCTGTGCAGACTGGGACTCTTCAGGATCAGGCCCCAGACTTGGTTCAGATGATGCCTGAGGCAAAGGATCCGGTGCAGACTGAGACTCCTCTGGTTCCGAGCCTGAGTCCCAGGCCATCACACTCAGCTTTGGTTTCTCTCATTTTCTCATTTCTCTAATCTTAAATTTATTTATTTATGTATTTCATTTATATACCACCTTTTCCCCCAAGGATCTCAAGGTGGTCACATGGTTCTTCTCCTCCCCATTTCATCCTGACAACAACCCTGTGAGGTAGGTTAAGCTAAGAGATGGTGACTGGCCCAAGGTCACCCAGTGAACTTCATGGCTGAGTGGGGAATTCTCCTGGGCCACTGTCCAGCACTCTAACCACTAAGCCACACTGGCTCAGTTCTCTGTATTTCCACATTTGCATTTCTTCCTTAAAACAAAAACCCTCATTAAAGTTAATCAGCATTTTAGTGCAAGTTTCTCTTAACACACACATTTTTGCAGCGCAATTTGCAGAGCAATTTTGCCAAGGCATTTGTGTAAGTTATTTTTGCTAGCATATGCATTTTAATGCACGATTCACCCTAGTACAGTAGATGCATCTTTGTAAATGCTGCTTGGCCAGAGAACAGAACTGAAAATTTGGAGAAATGTGAATTGTGAAGGGTGGCTGTGTTTCAGTTTGTGCATTGCAAAAGTGTGAATTCAGGTAAGTTCACCCTTAAAAGTGAACTGAATTAACCATCCCTACTTCTTATGTCCACCAAACTCCAAAATAAGAACAGCCTATAGGAAGGGGGGGGGGGGACCGGAGGCAGCAATGTACAAAGAATGCTGGTGGTAGCTGTCATTATTAATAATTTCCTGCCCTTCACCAGCAGGTTCTAGGGTGGGTTGCAACAATTTGAAAATTCAGAAATAAAAACTATTAAAACAAATTAAAGGGCAGGATGGGCCCTGAAAATATATGTCTCAGTTTTCAAATGCCAGGGTAAAGATGGAGATAAGTATTTAGTTAAAACACTCATATACCACTTACAATAACTGTTCATGTTTCTAAGTGATGTATATAAAAATGTGACAATGAAACTGTAATAATTTCTCATAAAACCACCAGCAGGTTTCTAGATTCAGGTAGGTAGCTGTGTTGGTCTGAAGCAGTTGAAATAAATTAAAAAATTGTTCAGTAGCACCTTAGAGACACTTGTGCATGCAAGCTTATACCCAGAACATGCTGATGGATCTCAACCATAACTCTTGCTACCAGCTGCCAAATCAGTGAATTCCAGGACGACAAACAGGAACAGAACTTGCTGACTAGTAACTTGATTTTTAGTTAGCTTTATTATATACAGCAGAGTAAAGCACAACTTTGTACAAGTTACTGTATACAGAGACTAGATTCAAACTCCTTCACGAAACTCAAAAACTCCAACAACAAAACTGCTGTATCATACTGCTTATAAGGAAGAACTTAACCAATCTATAGCTGTCAACTTTTCCCTTTTCTTACAAGGAATCCTATTCGGAATAAGGGAATTTCCCTTTAAAAAAGGGAAACATTGACAGCTATGAGCAAATCACCACCTGTTGCTAGGCTTCCTTGTCTCCAAGCAGACTTTCTCATGTACTGTGTTTAACTTGGCTTGTTGCCAACCCACTAATTGTTCACTCCATAAGCTGCTTGAACTCAAAGTCTCAACAGAACAAACTTAGCTGGTCTCTAAGGTGCTCGAGGGACGCGGGTGGTGCTGTGGATTAAACCACAGAGCCTAGGGCTTGCCGATCAGAAGGCCGGTGGTTCGAATCCCCGTGATGGGGTGAGCTCCCATTGCTTGGTCCCTGCTCCTGCCCACCTAGCAGTTCAAAAGCATGTCAAAGTGCAAGTAGATAAATAGGTACCGCTCCAGCGGGAAGGTAAACGGCATTTCCGTGCACTGCTCTGGTTCGCCAGAAAGCGGCTTAGAAAGCGGCCACATGACCCGGAAGCTGTACACTGGCTCCCTCGGCCAATAATGCGAGATGAGCGCTGCAACACCAGAGTTGGTGACGACTGGACCTAATGGTCAGGGGTCCCTTTACCTTTACTTAAGGTGCAACTGGACAATTTTAATTTTTTATTTAATTTATTTCGACTGTGTCAGACCAACATGGCTGCCTACCTGAATCTAGAATCATGGAAGGCAGCACACTAAGCTGGATGAAATGGAAGTCCTTCAACCTCACAAAGAAACTTGCACAGGTACAGACTGATATGTCCTAGGTATCTGAAGAAGTGTGCATGCACACGAAAGCTTATACCCAGAACAAACTTAGTTGGTCTCTAAGGCACTACTGGACAATTTTTAAAATTTATTTATTTATTTCACCAGCAGGATGTACCCCTGTCTTAATGTCCATGTCTACATCTCTCTCTCTCTCTCTCTCTCTCTCTCTCTCTCTCTCTCTCTCTCTCTCTCTCTCTCCCTTCCCTGCTGTTTGTCATCCAGCAGTTGTTTTTCAGAGGTGCATTGCTTGAACATGGAAGCTCCACTTAGCCATTACAACTAATGGCCACTGCTAGCCACCGCCTCACCGCACTTATCTGTTCCCCTTCTAAAACCATCTAAGGGGCCACCCCTGCACCTGGTGACATTGAATTCAAATAATTATAAGAAAGTACCACATGAACCAATCTTAAAAAGGACTTGCAAAACCTCTCCAAGCTAGTCTTGCACTTTGCTCTTACTGCCTGGGTTGCTGCTCTCTAGAACAGTTCCCTGTGCAATTAAGGAATACCCTAATTAATTACAGAGTTTTTGTAAGCTCATTAAATTTGGCTTGGGGTGGAGGCAGGAAGGCTACTGGATTAAATAAAGAGGGATTATGCTAAGTCAACTCTACATGTTTATTTTATCACGGCTCCGTGATTTCTTTTCAAAGCATGGTACTCCAGTTAGTTCAGCTGGTGATGTGACCAGTGAAGTGTACAGGTTGTCTGGCCTTGCAGCCTAAGAAATCACACTCTTAGGATGGGGGGAGGGTTGTGGCTCAGTGGTAGAGCACTTGCTTTGTATCCAGAAGGTTCCAGGTTCAATCCCTAGCATCGTCAGGTAGGGTTGGGAGAGAATCCTGCCTGAAGTCCTGGAGATCACCTATCAAATAGTGTACTGAGCTAAATGGACCTATTATTATTACAGTGGTACCTTGGGTTATGAACTTAATGTTGGGATTTTAGGCCTACGTGCCATTTGATGCAGCTTCACACACAGGCAATTAAGAAGTTGGCTGAAGGCCAAGAAGACTGAGCAGAGGGAGTTATTCTGCCTAGAGAAATGGGACCTTGGATACAACTCTGCTATTGGTCGAGGTCTCCACATAGGCATGATGACTCATGACCTTCCTAGGCTGGTTAGTAGGTTGCTCAGTGTGTGTTCTGAGAGTCATTTGGAGTTTGTTAAGTGAGAGAGCTAAGATCCGTGTCTGTATCCTGTATATAGTAACTTGTGAGTCTGCTGTGAATAATAAACACCTCTAAGGAACCAAGTTACTGGTAGCAGCGTCTTGTTCCTGCTTCATCCTACCTGCCTGCAACTGATTGCTTCTGGAAGTCTGCGTATGCTCTGCTATATTCAGCTGGGTCTGGCTAAGATCCTGCAACAGGTTAAAGTTGTGAAACACCAAATACTTAATTCGTTCCAGAGGTCTGTTCTTAACCCGAAACCGTTCTTAACCTGAGGCAAGCTTTCACTAATGGAGCCTCCCACTGCTGCCGCACGATTTCCGTTCTCATCCTGGGGCAAAGTGCGCAACCTGAGGTAACTACTTCCGGGTTAGCGGAGTTTGTAACCCGAAGTGTTTGTAACCCGAAGTGTTTGTAACCTGAGGTACCACTGTATTATTATTATTATTATTATTATTATTATTATTATTATTATTATTATTATTATATCAGGGATTCCCATGCTCCGCCACTTAGCCAGGGGCCTTTCCCAGCATGTTATGTCATGTGAGAATTTCCTTCCACTGTGCTATATGCATTCTCCCCACATGTAGATGTGGAAGGAACGCCAAGGGTCATCTAGTCCAACCCTCTGAACACAGGAATCCCTGACAGATTTGCCAGCCAGTCAAAAGCTCCAGATCACTTTCCCCCTTCTTTATTTTGAGACAGAACCACAGTTGCCATGGACCCTCTTCAATGAGTTCTCCTCCTCCTCCTCCTCCTCCTCCTCTCTCTCTCTCTCTCCAATCTCTTGCTTGATTGCAAAAAAACCAAGCATACAACCAACCCTCCAAGTGGTTTACAGAAAGATAAAAGACTAAAACTGATAGAAATTCACAACCATCCTTTAAAATATACAAAAGTTAAAAGACTAAAACAGATTAAAATCACCTTTACTTTCCAAGCCTCTGCATCCATGCTGCAGGTTCAACCATTTTTATTTATTTATTTTGAGCACTTGTACAGTGGTACCTCGGGTTACATACACTTCAGGTTACATACGCTTCAGGTTACAGACTCCGCTAACCCAGAAATAGTACCTCGGGTTAAGAACTTTGCTTCAGGATGAGAACAGAAATCGTGCTCTGGCAGCATGGTGGCAGCAGGAGGCTCCATTAGCTAAAGTGGTGCTTCAGGTTAAGAACAGTTTCAGGTTAAGAACAGACCTCCGTAACGAATTAAGTACTTAACCCAAGGTACCACTGTATCCCACTCCTCAGCCCCCCACAAAAGCTCACAGAGCAGCTTAACATACAATTGCCATGCACCATAGTACTTAACATTTGTGCACCTTTTTCAAAGTTCACCAGAGGTGTGATCAAGCTGTAATTAGATATGGCCAGCTATTCTGTTTTTGCATGTCTTCATCCTCAAATCCATTCTGTTTGATTTCAGCACTGCTAGACATGAGAGCATGAGAAGAGTCCTGCTAGATCGGGCCAAAGTCCCATCCAGTGCAGGATCTATCTCCCATAGTGGTGGACCAGATACCCATAGGAATCTTGCAAGCAGAATCTAAATGCTGCAGCACTCTGCTTTTCTATGGTTCCCAGCAACTGGTGTTTCAAAACATGCTGCTTCCAACTTCTTTCAACATCTCTTGCTGTCTGGGTGGTCATTTCGGGGGTCCAACTAGGTTGCAGGACTCTGGACTTTGGCTCCAAGGTCCAGGTCTAACTGCACCACTGGGACAGGTGTCAGGATGTTGAGGAAAGACTCGAAATGGCAGTGTGCTCTCTTGGCAACAGCTTCCTTCCACACATTGAGAAAATGGCTACCACCCTTTCATATTTGTTGAAAGCATCCGTTGTAGGCTCTGAATGATTGATAATCCCTTCCAGAGGCTGACTGTCATTGAGATGCTGATTCAACTGAGCTCTGTTTCCCTTCATTTCCGTATCAGCTGTATAGCTTCATTGATCGCAGGGATCAAGGGTTTCTTGTTCTGTGGCTCAAACTGAAGAATGAAAAATTAAAGGGACGATTCATCCATATCACAACTCCCAGATTTAATGAATTGGCTGCTGCTTCTGTTGATGGTTGAATATTCATTGCCTGCTGGCATCATTGACTGGGTGTCAGAAACAGTTACTCGTGTTGTAGGACTCTGCAGTAGAACTTCAAAAGACGATACTTTATGGTTTGCTGGCAGAAGGTCCCAGTTTCAGTCCCTGACATCTCCAGCAAAAAGGCCCACCGGGCAGCTGTTGGGGAAGACTTTTATCTGAGACTTTGGAGCATCACTGGAAGTCAGAGTAGAAGTGCAAGGTGGAAGAACAGTATGATCTGGTTGCATAGTAGATGCCCAGCAGAATCCAAATCCCACATCATAATTTTCAATGGTACATATTATGTTTACTGCTAGTCCTACTCTGAGCAAGCCCAGTTAATGGATATGAGTAGGAGAGTCAATGTGGTATAGGTGTTTAGAGTGTCAGACTAGTAACTGACAGACCAGGGTCCAAATCTTCATCTGGCTATAAGAATTTCACTAGGTGGCCTTGGGCCAGTCATTGCCTCTCAGCCTAGCCTACACTACCTTGAGCTCCTTGGAGAAAAAGGTGAGATATAAATGCAATAAACAGGCAAAAATAAACTATGACTTTGTTCACATTCCTGTGATTTTCTAGTCCATGCTTTTTAATTTCCATTCAGATTACTTTGTTATGAGATACCACTGCTTGAACCCCCCAGAGTAGCTGGGGAAACAGCCAGATGGGTGGGGTATAAATAATATATTATTATTATTATTATTATTATTATTATTATTATTATTATTATTACTGCTTAATGTGTTGCTTCTCAAACCAGCTTCAAATTTGTCTCTAGCCAAGATGTGAACATGTTTGAATACAGGAAAGACATCTCTACCCAGCCAATGTCCCCTGGCATGTACACAACGAGAAAAAATATTGCACTCAGTTTTGCCTTTAGCTTGCAACTTACTTGACATCATCCATGCAAAGCAGAGGAGGGAAACCTTTTCAAGCCGGAGGGCCACATTCCCTTCTAGGCAGACTTCTGAGGGCCACATGTCAGAAGTGCATGACATTCAGAGTCAAAAGTGGATGGCTCAAGAGTATAATCTTCACCTTTGTGTGCTAGTCTAATTTCTACACCCACACCCCTCTCTATCTTCCATCCAAGCAAACAACAGACATTATCAGAGTTCAAAGTTGATTGATTGAGTTTATTTATATGCCACTTTCCCACAATGAGCTGTGCCCAAAGTCATTTACAGCAAACATTCAAAACATTGAAATATAGAGCACTGGAAATACAAACATACAAAACGCAGAACATGCCGGTAAATTAAAAAAATAATAATGCATCAACTATTTGGTAAACAAAGAATAAATTCAGTATTACGAAACAACCACAATAACTCAGGCTTAAGCACATAAATTCAAAGCAAAACAAGGGTTAACAACAACAACAACAAAAGTTTCTGGTACAGGTCTTGTTGCACTCCAAGAAGCCTGGATTAGGTAAATACAGTTCATACGGAGGGTTAGATGACATACAGGTTAGATGGCATACAGCTGGCTCCCACATCTTTCCTCCAGAGGAGGCTGACAGCAGCAAAAGGCAAATGTTGGGGAGGTCAATGACGATATGTATCTTTCTGGAAGTACCAACTGCTGGTGTATGCCTTATTGCACTTATCACACACATTCCAGCCATGCGAAAGCACTCAAGGAGCGTGCAAAGTAGTGCCAGTAGGGGATGTGGCCTGAAGAAGGCCATATAGAGAGTCCTGGAGGGCCACAGTTGTCCCCTAGGCCTAAGATTCCCCACTCCGATGTGAATGATCCAGCCCTTTGGAACCTGGAAGTGAATGAGCCCAATAGCATTCTCTTGCTCATGCTCTCCTTTGACCAGTATTTACAGGTGTACTCTTGACAGCTTTCCATTGGCATCTGTTGGCCACGAGAGAGCAATATTAGATGGAACTTTTGTCTGATCCACCAGAGCTATTCTCTCATTCTTATGTATCTAAGGTCTTGCCCAGTGAAGATTTCAGGAAAACCTCAAAACACTTACATGCTTCCAAACCAGTCATAGTTAGTCCAAATGGAGCTCCATTTTCCTTTACAGTACTCTAGACAAGTTAAGCATGCATATGTTTCTTCTAAGGCAGCCTTCCCCAACTTCGTCTCTTCTTCTTCTTCTTCTTCTTCTTCTTCTTCTTCTTCTTCTTCTTCTTCTTCTTCTTCTCCTCCTCCTCCTCCTCCTCCTCCTCCTCCTCCTCCTCCTTCCCCCCTCCCCTCCCCTCCTCTTCCTCCTAATTAATAATCACATGCTCTCATGACATATACTTTCAAGATGGCCAGGAACTGTATCTTTCAGCCATTAAATGCCTAGGTCAACTGGAAGGGCATTCTGCAAATGGGAACCACCACTGAGAAGGCTCTGTGCTGGGTCAGTACCAACTTCAAGGGAAGTCCCATGCAGGATGCATTACATTAGTCTGGATGGGAGGTCCCCTGAGCATGGACAACTGAGGATAGTCTATTTTGGTCAGGAATGGCCATAGGCAAAAAACTAGCCTCAACTGGACATAAGCACTCTTGGTCAAAGAAGCCACTTGGGAGTCCAGTGATAATGTGGAATTCAGGAGTACTCCTAAACTATGCAACTCTTCCTTTAAGAGGAGCACAACTGTTCTCAGAACTAGTTGTCCATCTAATTCCCTGATGTAGTAATCATTGCTGGACAACTTCTCCTATCATCCCAGGGCACTGGTTGCACTAGTTGGTCTGATGAGAATTGGAGTCCAAAAGATGAGTCAGGTGAGGGAAGGCTGTTCTAAGGATGCGGCAGCATTACGGAGTCCTTTTCCATGAGTTTTCTTATGCTGTCACACCAATGGGAAGAAGGATAGCAAATTCCGTGATGATGCTTAGAATATACTTGAGTATGGTTGTTGCTGAAATGGAAGAAACAAGGTTGGAAATAATACAAATAAACTACAAAGCATGACTGATTTGCTTCATGTCCCTAAAGTTAAAAGGACTGCAGTCTAAAATAGACTGTAAATTATTCGGTAGTTCCAGGTCAAACGCAGGACCCCTGTAAAACCAACAGAGAGAAGACAAATGAGGATTGTCACCGAATGACTAATGAGGACTCTCGAGGCAACTCAAATACTGAAAAGAAGAGTAGAGTTTATCCTTGCTTCACACATCCCCACTCACTATATGTACACCTAATTAAAAACAATCAAATCCTGGGTGGAGAAAATGAGAAGCAAAGAACAAATAAGAGAAGCTCTAACAGGAAATAAAATAACTTGGTTTAACAGTATACAACTGGAGCAATGGACAAAGAAGTGGTTAAGGGGAAACAAGAACTGCAAAGAATATACAAAATTTGAAGAGAGAAAAAAAAAGATTATAAAAGAGGGGCTCTCTGGCCTTTTTCTAGTCTGTCATCTGTCCGGGACAGAGCCCTTTCAGTGGTGACTACTCAGTTGTGAAATTCTCCCCCTGGGAAGTCTATGTGGCCCCATCATTTATTTGTTTATCAATTATAAATATTACTCTGCTCTGCGTTTCCTTATTAAATATTGTCCTATCTTGATATTTAAGCTGCTGCAGTTTTCAAATTGTTTTCAAATCTGATCATGTTTCTTTTGTGTTAATGATGAATAATGATGAGACCTTGGAGTCAGTGGGATTTGGCTATGCTATGATGCCCGATGCCAAATCAAAGTGAGGGCAAGCAGCATTGCTCTCACTCTGATATGACTTGCTGACATAGGAACCAACTCCTAGGGGACAAGGTCCCTTTGCCCTCCCCCAATAAAATATTTGAGGGGGCAGCCCCCATTGATGTACATTGCCATCCAAATAGTGTGTGTGCGCGCTTCATCATGTGGTCGATTCACTGGTCAACAACAAATTTGTTGTCTGCATTTTTTCAGTTGATTTAGGATGAATCTGATGCGCTGAATCCAAAAATCACATTGGTTTTGCTCAATCAGGTCAAGTTTTTGAGCTATGGCCACATGTCTTCTTTTACGTTTTTGTTCACATGTATGCTTGTGTGGAGCATTTTAGAAGAACTTGGTGGGGGTAAAATGCCATGTCGAATAATTGTTTTGATTGGAAATGATTATTTTAATGACAAGAAGTATTCAGGTCCGATAGTTCTGGGTGATTATGTCGAAAAGGGATCAGTTTGAAGTCATAAAACCTCGAAGTTTTCCATAAATTGGTGTGGCAAAGCATAAAGTTGGGGGATCAAAACTAAGTTAATGGGGCAGCCACCCCACGAAGTGTATAGGAAACTCTACCCGTGCATGCGCCAACTTATGACTAATTTGCAGAAAGCGATCACTGAAATGTGTTCTGCTACACAACAGCAACCAGTTTACCTCTATACCCCTGACTCACTCGAGTACACTGAAGGAGAACTATGAAGCGGTGAAGTATGTGCTGGAGAAAATTGGTTATGATCAGCATAAGTGGTTTATTTGTGTTGACCTGAAGATGGTGAACTTTTTGTTGGGACAACAGCCTGGTTTCACCAAGTACCCATGTTTTCTGTGCATGTGGGATAGTAGGGACCGTGCTCAGCATTACAGGAAGAAGGACTGGCCTGTGCGGGAGGAATTGGTGCCTTGCAAAGAAAGGAACGTCATCAACGACCCTCTGATGGACAGAGACAGAATACTCTTCCCACTGCTGCACATCAAGCTCGGCTTAATCAAGCAGTTCACCAAGGCTCTAGACAAGGATGGTGACTACTTCACTTCCTTGTGCCAGGCTTTTCCAGGATTGACCATGGAGAAGTTGAAAGCTGGCATCTTTGACGGTCCTCAGATCCGTCAGCTCATCAGAGATCCAGAGTTCGGAAACTCAATGAACGAAGTGGAACTGGAAGCGTGGAAGGCATTTGTTCTGGTAGTGAAGAACTTTCTTGGCAACAATAAGGCCGGAAACTATGCCGAACTTGTCAACAACATGCTGTCTGCTTTCAGAAACCTGGGCTGCAACATGAGTGTCAAGATGCACTACCTATTTTCACATATGGACCGGTTTCCTGAGAACCTGGGTTCAATGAGGGACGAGCAGGGGGAGAGATTCCATCAGGACATGAAAGAGATGGAGACCAGGTATCAGGGTCGCTGGGATGCAGTCATGATGGCTGACTACTGTTGGACTCTGAAGAGAGACCTCCCTGCCGCTGAGCATTCCAGGAGTTCCAAGAAACGGAAGTTCAAGCCCTGAAGTTTGAAAAATGGTGAAGCAACATGCAATTTACGTGTATTTATATTTATCAGTGCCCACCATTCAGTTTACAGTAAACCTGACCTGATGGAGAGAAACGGATGCCATTTCCTGATTCAGCAGTGCAAAAATACCCTAAATCAGTTCTAGAAATCTAGACAACATTCAAAAAGTAAAAAAACTGTTGCCCAGTGATGTGGAGCAACGCACACACCTCTGATATGTTATTCAAATTGGCACCCCACCTGCTGATGTTGTGGGCCAGGGAGTCTCCCCTCTCCAGAAAGATGTCACTACTGGAGTCTCTTCTGCTGGAGCTGCTTTCCACTCTTTTCAAAACCCTGCGGTGAGCTTTCCCCTTCTTAGGGAACAGTGTGTGTGGAATCAGGAGCCTGTAAGAATTCACTGAAACGTCATTTGAGTGGAATGCTTGAGGAGGTGCAATTCATTTTCAGGATGAGCGGTTTTCTGCCCCACCCATTCCTAGTCACCTGTCCGGGTCACATCAGGCCTCTCCATCTACCCAGCCCACCTTTTCATTTGAAGATGAAAATGACTGCCATTAGTTTAGAGCTGCTCTCTCTATCTCCTCCAATGGCTTGGACAATGGCACAGGAGGGATTTTAGTTTCATAAATACGATGATAGAAAACTCGACTATAGGTCTCCAGTGAGCACTTCCCACCATACACTCAGGAGCTCTCATTTTCAACAGTGATGACAATTAGTTCTGCCTAGTGTTCCTAATTGAAGACAGATTGAAACCTTTGTATGTGTGTGATGGCCTGGGAATCCGATTCAGAGGCTGAACCTGAGGAATCCCAGCCTGCACAGGAGTCCCCGCTTCCAAGGCCGGCTGAGCTGGGGCAGGGGCTTGAACCTGAAGGGCCCTCACCTGTGCTGGATCCTCAGGAGCAGACACCAGCTGAATCCTCTCTGGCTCCGGAGGCGATCGAGGACCCATTGCCTGCAGGTGCTCCTCTCCCAGCCCTGTCAGGGGAAGGTGAGGTTGCCTCTGGGTCCAGTAACCCTCCAGCCTCTCCCAAGCTGCAGAGGCTCAGGGCAGAGAGGCGGAGGGAACTAAGTTCTCACAGGAGGAGTGCTCAACTTAAGGCCAGGAGAGGCGAGTCACCTGTGGGCTGGGACCGCCCTATGCCTCAGAGGAGATAAAGGTCAGTCTTAGGTTGCGGGAGCAACATCGTAGGTAACCTGTTCCTGCCAGCACCCTGTCCTGCTCTTCCAGGGTTCCTGACCATGCCCAGCTCCTTGCCTTGGACCCCGCTTCGCCCTTGACGGACAGCCTCCATACCCTCGACCTAGGACCAGAGTCAGACCACGCCGCACTGTAACCTCCCGCCCGGGACCAGCACAATGTGTGTGTATATGCGCGCTCTCTCTCGTACATCAGGATGTTGAATAGATCTAGTATGATAACTCTGCCTCGCAAATTCCTACATCTACCTGCTAAATGTGACCAAATTGTTGTTGTTGTTATTTAGACTTGTTAGTCGTTCGTTGCCTAAAGATCTCAAAGTGGCTTACAAGTCAAAAGAAAGTAATTCTTCATGCCGTGTAGAGCTAAATGATGGAATTCACTCCCACAAGAGGCTGCCATGACCACCAACTTGGATGGTTTTGAAAGCAGATCAGATAGGCTGAAGTATTGGGAAATTTTGGAACAAGATGGAGATAGATTGAAATTGCAGAGTTTTGAAAAACTAAAAAACAAAGTGCGTGATTGGCTTCATTATTATCAGATAATGGAGGCATACAATTTGGATAAGAAAATCGGCTTCCAGGTGGAAAAATCAAAATTAGAAACAGAATTGTTAGAACCCAAAACTAAGACTTTGTCAAAAATGTATAACTTGCTGTTGAAATGGAATACTCAGGATGAAACGGTGAAATCTGTGATGATTAAATGGGCACAAGACGTTGGACATAACATAATGATGGCTGACTGGGAACAGTTATGGACCACAGGTATGAAGTTTACGGCATGCAATGCCTTAAGAGAGAATATTATGAAAATGATATACAGGTGGTACATAGCCCCAGTCAAGCTTGCAAAAATCTACCATTTGCCCGATAACAAATGTTGGAAATGTAAAGAAACTGAAGGTACATTCTTTCACCTTTGGTGGACGTGCCCAAGGATTAAGGCTTTCTGGGAGATGATATATAATGAATTGAAAAAGGTATTTAAATATACCTTCTTGAAGAAACCAGAGGCCTTTCTCCTGGGCATAGTCGGCCAATCGGTGTTAAAGAAGGATAGAACTTTCTTTATGTACGCCACAACAGCAGCAAGAATACTCATTGCAAAGTACTGGATGACACAAGACTTACCCACTCTGGAAGAATGGCAGATGAAAGTGATGGACTACATGGAATTGGCGGAAATGACTGGTAGAATCCGAGACCAGGGAGAAGAGTCGGTGGAAGAAGATTGGAAGAAATTCAAAGACTATTTACAGAAATATTGCAAAATTAATGAATGTTAGAATGATGTTTGATTGAAGTTAAGTGGTTTCTAGCTGTAATGGTATAAAAGAATATGGAAAAATTGGATTTTTAACAGGTAAAAATTTAATGCTACAATATATTAAGATTAAAGATCAGGATAATAAGGAGGGAAAGGAATTGCTGAACTAATAAATTGAACTGGAATACAAAAAAGGGAGGTATGAGGAGGTCCGGGAAATAAGTAAATGAAAGATAAGTGACGAAAATATGGAATTATTTTAAACTGTTTTTTATTTTTTATTTTGTATTTTTTCTTTTTCATTATGTAATACTGTGAAAACTTTAATAAATATCTATAAAAAAATAATGAAAGCAGATCAGATAAATTTATGAAGGGGATGGCTAGCAACAGCAACTAACCCCAATGGCTGTGTTCTACCCCCACTATTGGAGGCAGTATGCCTTTGAATCACAGTGGCTGGGAATCACATTTAGGGAGAGAGCTGTTGGGCTCACGATACGTTCGTGGGCTTCTCAAAGGCATCAGGTTGGCGACTCTGAGAAGAAGAAGATGAACTCAGTGGGTCGTTGATGTGACCCAACAGGCCTCTCCTTATGTTTTTTATGCGCCTCCACCTGCATGCATCAAAGATGCTCCACCTCTTATCATTACATGATTGCAGGGATTCACTCTCCTAGGTGCCATAGTCACTTTTGATGGAGTGGCAGACTGGAATTGCTAACCACCTTGAACATTATTATTTTTTTTGGAAGGACAAAGTATCTCTCCCCCCCCCCCCCAAATCAATACATGCATTTTAACCTGTCTTTGCTTTCAACTTTCTGACGAAAACAGTGTTGGGGGGGGTCTGTATACCCAAACATATGTTAGAAACATCTAACTCCCAGGTGATGGCCCACAAGAGGTTCCCACCTTTGCTGAAACTAAGCCAGGGAACCACAGGCATGCTTTTTCCATGATGGAATTAAGGGTGGGATTTAAATGTAAAAAGAGAAAGAAAGGAAAAGAAAACAAGAAGGAATGAAATGATATGGTTGATTCCAGTGGGGTGTTTTGTTCTATGAAAATGTGTATATACAGTGGTAAAGGTAAAGGTAAAGGGACCCCTGACCATTAGGTCCAGTCCTGACCGACTCAAGGGTTGCAGCGCTCATCTCGTTTTATTGGCCAAGGGAGCCGGCATACAGCTTCCGGGTCATGTGGCCAGCATGACTATGTCGGAAATCAAGCCTTTATCAGGAGAAACTGGCAACTCTCCCAGGCACCCGGCTTGGTCTCCTGTTGACCTCCCTGTCTGCATTCCCCAGCAGGATACAGGCTAGGTCGCGATAGGCGATTCTTCTCGGCGTGAGAAGAACACCCCCCCTCTTTCCTGTCCCCCCCCCGGCAGGGGAAAGAGATAGACAGAAACGTATTTACATTCATTTATTTCTGTCTTTGCAGCATTACAAAACCATGACTGCTCTCTTCAAGCTCCAGCAGTCGAGAGAACAAACACTTCCTGTACTTCCTGTACAAGAGCAAAAGGAAGAGCTCATATTACACTCTGAGCTAATTCCGGTGCATTGCCCTGTGAATTGACTGTGCCTCTGTTTCCCACGGAACAGTCCTGACATTCCATCATGTGCTGTTTTCAAGCTAGCAGCTCGCGGCTGCATTGCTTCCATATCGTAACAGACTAAGCCGCTTCTGGCAAACCAGAGCAGCACACGGAAATGCTGTTTACATTCCCGTCGGAGCGGTACCTATTTATCTACTTGCAGTTTGACGTGCTTTCGAACTGCTAGGTGGGCAGGAGCAGGGACTGAGCAATGGGACCTCACCCCATCGTGGGGATTCAAACCGCCAACCTTCTGATCAGCAAGTCCTAGGCTCTGTGGTTTAACCCACAGTGCCACCTGCATCCCATATACTGTGGTACCTCAGGTTAAGTACTTAATTCATTCCGGAGGTCCATTCTTAACCTGAAACTGTTCTTAACCTGAAGCACCACTTTAGCTAATGGGGCCTCCAGCTGCTGCCGCGCCGCTGGAGCACGATTTCTGTTCTCATCCTGAAGCAAAGTTCTTAACCCGAGGTACTATTTCTGGGTTAGCGGAGTCTGTAACCTGAAGCATATGTAACCTGAAGCTTATTTAACCTGATGTACCACTGTAAATACAAAACATTATATCTATATCTATATATCATCTATATCCATATATCTATATCGCAAGAAGAATAGCAAGGGGATCACAATAAGAAATATTGAGTGGGAGCATAAAATGTTAAGTAAATGGGATTTTCCTCCAAAAGCAAACCCTTCTACTGCAGCACCCTGTAAAACAGATCTTATCACTTTGCTAGAATAACACAAAACTAAGGTTACCTATTAGGTTTCTCATTTATTCAGCAACATCTATTTTAATAACTTCTGATTTTTAAAATATTAATTTCTAACCTCCAGTGGGATGCACCAGTTAACCTCTTGGCATACAACAAATGTGCTTCCATTAAGCTGAGTGTTTATTAACATTGCCCCAATTAAGCAGCAGTCATTGACACCAGTTGACTTTACCCCGCAGGAGTCACTCGGCAGATGTCCCAGCAGACCACCCGCCTCTTTGATGGATCATCCTGTTTAGGACAGACTATACTATATGCACGGTATTTGCAGAGGAATTTAAAGGTGCTTCTTCCTGAAGTGCCTTCTAGCAACTGGCAGCACATCAGTGTCACATCCAAATGATGGATCTTAGCAAACAGCCATCATTGCAGCTCCAAAACAAAGCAATTTCAGAAAGAAAACAGAAGTGTGCCAGAATGTTGGCAAGACAGGAGGCTGCGGGGGACAATTTAAAGGCCCCTCTCTTGTCCCTGAGGGCTGTAACCACGAGGGCTATGAAACTAATGAAACTTAAGCTTCAAGTCCCTAATCTCAGAAGGGCCCCAGAAGTAACTTTAGTTCACATTGCTTAATTTTTTGGGTCTAGTAGACCCCATTTGAGTGGCACGACTCAAATGGATCATATTTTTGTTATATATATTGCAACAATTCCAAAAGTTTGACAGTCAGTAGCACAGATGTTGTAAAGGTATGATGATCTTTCATGGAACAACCCCACTGAAGACGATAACAGTGGTTATCCAGATCTTGTTGCTGGACAGTTCAGAATTGTGTGCCCACCACTGAGGGTTATCCATTTCTTTGGAGCAAGGGTGGGGGGATTTGTATCTCTCCAGATGTTGTTGGATGACAATGGTGATGGATGATGGGAGTTTCAGCCTGGCAACATCTAGATGTTTCCCAACCCTTTCTTGAAGGGAAGGGAGGTGTTACATTTCTGAATTTGTTCTTTTTTTCACCTCGGTCTTCATAGCCAGAAGCATAACTGAGAAACAACAACACTGGATGGAGTGAGCATCTCATAGATGCCCCTTTGATGCTTTCCCTATGACCAGATGTTGTTGGGTACCAATTCTGATCATCTCCAGCCAGCATAGTCAGGGTTTAGGGATTATGAGCATTTCAGACCAGCTGGAGGGTCACCAAGGAATAAGTGGGTAGAGCCATAGATGTGATTTTCAGTCATGCAAAAGCCAGAGGGTTCTCCACCTACCCACACACTTGCCCATCCTAAGTTGAGAAGCAGAAGAAGAAGCAGAAGAAGAGGAGGAGGAGGAGTTTGGACTTGATATCCCGCCTTTCACTCCCCTTAAGGAGTCTCAAAGTGGCTAACAATCTCCTTTCCCTTCCTCCCCCACAACAAACACTTCATGAGGTGAGTGAGGCTGAGAGACTTCAGAGAAGTGTGACAACCCAAGGTCACCCAGCAGCTACATGTGGAGGAGTGGGGAAGTGAACCCGGTTCACCAGATTACGAGTCCACCGCTCTTAACCACTACACCACACTGGCTCTCCAGCTGAGGGGAAGCAAGAGGCACTATTGCAGTTCAAGAACATATTGAGGTAGGCAAAAGTATATGGGAGAGAGCTGAGCAGGGCCTGTGCTAGGTGTGGCCTAGGAGAGGGAGGATGTGCTCTGAGCAGGGGACATGTTGTTGGGGGAAAAGTTCCAAGGGCCAAATAGAGATGTATAAATGCAGACATAGACTGATAGATGTAAACATATCAAGTCACATGATGTCACCTCAGAAATTCTTCTGGGACAGATCTAGAAGCAAAACTCAATCAGCCAGAATCAGGTTAGAAAAGAAACACCGCTGTTTATCAAAAGATATGGAAAAAGCAACTGGCTTTAACCAATGGAGAAAAGAGGGGACATGCACACAACACCTCTGTCTGTTTTGCTGCTTGTTTTGAACCTGAAATTTCTCCTGCACATAAATTGCAGCAAATTGCTATCTGGGAAGAACCTGCTAGCAAAAATCTAATTAGCAGTGACATTTGACTGGAAAGGTACACTTGCTTTAATTAAAATCAACAGAAACGGCATTATCTGCCATTTTATGTAAACATAGCTCATTTTCTTAATCAGGCCTGCCTCTCTCCCCAATTATGTTTTTCAAAACATGTATCTGTTGGAAAATAAACTGTACAAATATTTGCAGCCAGATCATATCCAGTGTATTACTGTTGACATCTGCATAGGATTGAGCTGACACTCTTTAGGATCTCAGCCAGACCTGGTACCAGCATCTAGCACAGGAGGGCAACTGCTGGGGGCCATGAAACCCAGCACAAACTTCCTCCAAAATCTCCCCCCAAAACAGATTTCTAAGGGTCTATTGCTCTGAAGAGAAGTACCAAGCTAGGTGTCTGTCATGCCTAAGTCTGTCCAGACACTGAGTCCTCAGAGGAAGAAGAAGAAACCCCACAAGTTGAAGACCTTGGGGAGCAAGCACATTCCCATAGAACCAGTGGTGAGGATCCCCTTGAGAGACCCTTTGGGGGGATGCCCCCTGAAGACCCCCTGGATATGTCAGAGGGGCAGAATCACAAACACACACACTGTCCTCAGGAACGCCAGTGCCCAAAGGTCTGGTCCAGAGCAAAAAAACCAATGACCTAGCACATGTCTACGGACCCAGAGTCATCACCTACCTTGGGAGCAAGGGATTTCTTTGTGTGCAATTAATCTCCAAAACTTCTTCACCACCACCAGCAGCTGTGGCTAGGATATAAGCTATGAGACCAGAGTATATAAGGTCTCCCTCTTGAGTCTTCCAGTTGCTGGAAGCAACACAGATACCTGGCTCCTACATCCTAAATGGTTTTCCTGTCTTCTTGAGTTGCACCTTGCCTGGACTTGGTGTGACATTGATCTTGGACTGTTACCTGATATTGTCAGTGAGTCATATTTTGGACCTGAACTGATTCCCCATGCTTGACCCTGGATTGTTTGGACTGCACTGAACTGCCAGACCTGCTCGCCTTGGTGAGTGTTTTGGTCAAGAGGCTTATACTTCTTGGGACTGGCCCCTGGGGCCACCCATTAGAACATGGTCGTGTCTACACAATGCCTCTGGGTTATGTATCCTATGTCATCTTACAGAGGCATTTTGGGAAGCTCAAGATGGTGGCTGCTGCTTTGCCTGGCACACTGGGAAGAGAAGAACTGTGCATTGCTGTCTTTTCCTGTTGCTCCCATATACTGAGATAGACCATTGGCCAATCTAGCCCACTGCTGTCTACACTGACTAGCAGCTCTACATGCTTTCAGTCAGGGGATAATCTTAGCCTCTACTTGGAGATGCTGGGATTGAACCTGGGACCATCTGCATGCAGAGCACATGCCCTATTACCAAGTGAAGGGTTGTTGCTTACTTTAATGCTTCCTCATAGGACAAAATCTCCCCACACTTTCAAAAACCAGCTTCTCATGAAGAAGACTAGTACCATCTCTTCGTGTGATTCTGCTACCTATTTTATTTCACATTATCTGCTTCTTTTTTAACCCCATCTTTTGGACAGCAGCTTACAAGAAAAGCAGGCAATTATTTAATGCTTCTTAGCAATAAAAAAAATATAAATCCCATTTAAAACAGATCAATACAACCAGTTCAAAAGCAGGGAAAAAGAACTATCCATCATACCTTCAAAAGACTGATGCAAGGGGAAAAAACACACAATTAAGTACCATAACTCACTTTCTGAAAGTCATCAAGGGACAAGTTTTGGATATATTGAAGCAGACAATTCCAGAAAATGTGTACAGCAGCCAAAAAGACACCCTCTCACATTTTTTTTTTTTTGCTAGAGGCTGAGAATGATTTTGGATCTTTTTCGGTGTGTGTGTGTGTGTGTGTGTGTTCAGGAACAAATCACCCCCAGATCAGAAATCCCCACGTCATTTAATTCTGAAGCCAACCTTTCTCTAAATTTTGCCTTCCTTCGAAGCACTCAGCATCTTCTCATCTGCAAGAACTCTCCTTCCTCTCTCATTCTCACCTGCATGGAAAAGAGGGGTTCTCATGAACCTTCAGAAAGCTCATTGGGTCTTGCCAGCTAGACGACACCCCCCCCCCCCCACTGATGATGTACTGGATAAAAGAGCTTTTTGACAGTGGAACAGTCAACCTTGGAAGGTGGTGAACTCTCATTCATTGGAGCTTTTAAGCAGAGGTTGGATGATCATCTGCCAGTGATTCGTTAGTTGTGATTCTTGCATTGTGGGGGTTGGACTAGATGACCCTTGGGGTCCCTTCCAACTTGGCAATTCTGTGACTCTACGGTGATCTCTCCTGCTGATCAAGCATTTGGCAGCAGGAGAAGGGGCCATAGGTGCACAACAAAATATGTGTGCAGGGCAGAGAAAGGGAACCTATATCCCTTCCATCATCCCTGATGGCACTGGCTGAGACCGATGGAAGTTGGGAGTCCAACAAAATCTGAAGGGCTGCATGTTTCCCTGTCTTAGCACCATGGTTCTGATCCAATTTCTGTACCCTACATATCTGCTTTGGGATGTCAGGTGATCTGATCCTGGTTAGTCTATCTTCTCTAAGATATGCAGAAATGATGATGGTGTCAATCATGCCTGCAGTACATATGACCCACCAGGGACGCGGGTGGTGCTGTGGTCTAAACTACTGAGCCTCTTGGGCCTGTCAATCAGAAGGTCGGTGGTTCGAATCCCCACGACAGGGTGAGCTCCCATTGCTCTGTCCCAGCTCCTGCCAACCTAGCAGTTCGAAAGCATACCAGTGTGAGTAGATAAATAGGTACTGCTGCGGTGGGAAGGTAAGCGGCATTTCTGTGCGCTTTGGTTTCCATCAGAAGTGGTTTAGTCATGCCGGCCACATGACCTGGAAAGCTGTCTGTGGACAAATGCCGGCTCACTCGGCCTGAAAGTGAGATGAGCGCTGCAACCCCATAGTCGCCTTTGACTGGACTTAACCGTCCAGGGGTCCTTTACCTTTACCTTTTTACATGTGACCCACCAAGGCAAACACAGTAGACAGCCTTGTATTTGTGCTTGCCAGGAGCTTTGGTAACCCATGTGTTTCTGCAGTGAGCAAGGCCAGGAGTCTTATTAAGACCCTTGGTGAAAACCTGGTGTATATAGAGCTACTGAGGCCAGGGTCTCCAGTTTGGTGGCTCATCCCAAAAACTTTTGAAAATGAGAATTAGAGGATGGTCTCTGAGCACACAGAGAGCACCTTTGCTTTTGACTGCCCTAAAGCAGCCATCATTCAACCTCTTCAGAATTTGATATTAGTAGAAATTGGCATTGTGTCTCTCTAGGCCTGAACATTGGCATTTTGGTTATACATTGGGGGGGGGGGGGAGAATTAGCACAGTGTAGATCAAGAGTATCTAATTTGTGGCATACCTCAGATAAGAGTCCAGTTTCCATTCAACTCAGTTGCTGGATTCTGTCAGGAGTTCATCCTACACTCTAGTAGGACCCTGGCGGAGACACATGCCCGACTGGCATGTTCTCTCCCTCCTGGTCGATCGTTCGGGAGCTTCAAAAGGTTTCTTCTGCCCGAACATCACAGCGACCGATGCCAACCAACACCGGCACACTTAGGGATCCGCAGAGTTTGCGCATCATGCGCAACAGACCCCAGCAACTCAGCATTTTGGCTAATCTACTTTATTTACATATAAACACACACGGAGCACTGCAACATGGCTCCCTCTCTCTCTAGCATCAGACAGCAAAGAGAAAAAGAACAAAGAACAACAGTCCCACTTCACAGAACACAGTAACAGAAACATCCTGTCTCTGTCACTTCCCACTCTGTGGAGTCAAAACATATACCGTCATGTGAAAGACAACAATCCTATAACTCAATCATGGAGTAGGAATTCTAACAGATTCCACCTCATCTACCTTCAGATGGTATTGGAATCCAACTCTGGTTCATCCTGACAATATGACAGGACTGATAGTTGTAGCCAAACAACACCTGGAGGTTCGCAAGTTCACTGGTCCCAGTATAGTTCAAAATATAGTTTAGACCTCGATAGGGGTCCTCTTTGTCCTTAGCAACTCTTGGGCACTGAGCATTAGAGGGCTACAAACTCACCATATTTCTCAGAGCTGAAATTGTTTGCCTACAGCACGTGACTTGAAAGATAGTCAGGCCTATTGCTTCATTGGCAAATAACTCAGTGTTAGTAAGCAAAAATCATTCTGCAAATTACTTTTTTCCCAGTGACTTTCTCTCGGTTTTCCACCTCCCTGTTCCCTCACCCCCACTTTGGCAAAGCTTATTAAGAAAGATCAGATTGATGGCAGCAGGAAATTGGAAGCTAAATACTCACAAATGTTGACTAATGGCATATCCCTCTCTCTCGTCCTTTTCCCCTAGCAGAGAGAAGGAAGGTCTTATGCTCCATCCAAAAGCATTAGACAGAACGTCCATCTGTAACACAATAACCTGGGGAATAGCATTTGTTCAATTGCAAAATATTATCTACACTGCAGGCTATTTCCTATTGTCTTTCGTATGGCCATCAGATGTGGAGAGTCAACAGGAGACCTTCTGGACTAGTACTAGTACTGGCTAGCCTGAGCATCTTGTCATCAATAACAGCTGCTCTATAGAGTCACCTCACCGGCAAGGCCACCATACAGGATGTTCCTGCATGCCTTAATGCCTCAAAGCCAGGATGTTCCTGACTTTGCTATCTGCTTCTTATCTCCTTGACTTCTGTTCAGTGTCTGCCATGGACTGTGCTGCTTGCCCCTGGCCTCTTAGAACATCAACCAGTCCTGGTCATGAAGGATCTGGTTCAGGAAGGGCCATGGTTTGGTGGTATAACATCTGCTTTGCATGCAGAATGTTCCAAGTTCAATCCCTGATTTCTCAACTTAAAGCCAAGAACGGCTTTTGGGTGAAGTCCTGGAGGACCACAGTCAAGCAGTGTAGACAAGGGGGAGCCAATGTAGTATCCTCAGATGTTGCTGGATTTCAACTTCCATCAGTCCCAGTCAGCATGGCCAATGGTCAGGGATGATGGGGATTGTTGTTCAACAACATCAGGAGAGCACCAGACTGATTACCACTGGTGCAGACAATACTGAACTAGATGGAGAGCATGCAGAAGGTCCCAGGTTCACAGTAGCATAGGAAGTTGCTTTTTACTGAATCAAGCCACCGGTTTATTGAGCTCAATATTATCTACATTAACTGATGGTGGCTCTTCTTTTCAGCCAGAGGGCCACATGACCTTTAGGGCAACTTCCCTGGGAAGTAGTGGAAGGGGCCAGAGCCCAAAGTGGCTGGGGCAATTAATATAAATGTTACCTTTGTACAGTAGGCTAGTTTCTACACACACACCTCTCTTTCTGCCCATCAACCAGGCTAGCAAGAGGTGCTGCCAGAGTTTAAGAACACATTCCAACCAGCTGAAAAATTCAAAAGAAGGGTGTGAAGCCTGTGAGATGCATGGCCTGGGGAGAGGTCAGCTGGGGTGAGGTGTGGCCTGAGGATAGTCCCAAATAAAGATGCTTAGAGGACCACATTTGGCTCTCAGACCCCCCTAGGCCTGGAGTACACAGTACTAAGCGAGGTGGACAAGTAGTCAGATCTGGTCCAAGACAGTTTCCTCAGTCTCTGTAACATCTGATTGCTTTCTTCAAACCTAACATCAGGACTGTGACCTGGTGAATATGTCTTGGTAAATGCTGGGAAGCAAGGGACAAATTAAAAGCATCCCCCCACCTTCATTTGAGCAATATTTCACACTCCGTTACAAGTGCCTGTGGACAAGATGTTGTTTGAAAACACTCAGGCATATTTAAATAAAATATGAGTAAATCATGCACATGAGAGGAGCTGCACAAGAAATAAACACTATCGTCCTATAAGACTGGAGGGGTTTTGGCAATGAACTAGGTGGTAATTTATGTCGGAGTTCCATTGGAAAGTGAGCGTGTTCCATCTCTGTTGACTGCAATTGTGGGCTATAATGATGTAAATAAAGTGTAGCATTGTTCGTTTTCGTTTGTTAAGGGTACACTTGTTTGGGTAACAAGTGCAATTCATTATAACTGAGCATGCATTCCCACAGACACTTAGCTGCTACTTATGTCATTTTGGTTCTACAAGGGGGGAAAGAAAACAGGGATGTCGACCCATTACAGACTTGCAGCTGGTGAATAATCTTCCTTTTGAACAGAATCATCAATTGATTGAATCAGTGAATAGAAGAGCATTTGCAAAACCTCAATTAGCTAGTTTTCTTTTTAAGGAAACACCAGCCCAAAATGAATTATTAGTCTCCGGGGCAAGCCACCTGTGCCTCGCAGCAGCCAATCTGATGCTTCAGAGAAGCCCACAAGCGGGCCACAGAGGCAGTAGCCCTTCCCTGATGTGTGCCTTCATCCTGCAACTTGTATCCAAAGGTATACTTCATTTGAAGCTTAAGGTTCTATTTGGAAGGGATGCCTGCTGAAGTCAAAATTGGTAGGTCAAACCCAAAGGCTTGAAAATGCCTGGATGATGTCTGACTATTTTTTGTAATCTCCATCAATACTGAATAGGAGATAATTGGTAGTGCCTGCACATGCATACTCAGTATGCATGTGCAGGTTGCAACCTCCAGCAGAAAGAGATCTGAGTCTATATAGAAGAGTGGAAAAGGAGCCTTTATTTCTGCTGCTTGCCCTTCAGCTTAGAGGGCAGTGGCTAAGTGCTCCTGGCATGACTAAGCATCAGTTACTGCCATCTTTGTGCATATTCAGATGTTGATTGCTATTACCTTTTCCAGCACGCCTGCCTCCCCCTACCAGACCACCCACCCAGGCCATTGTACCTGTAAGAATCATTTATCCATTACTGTCCTCAAATCATTTCCCATCTGATTTCCCTTCATCCCAACATTTGCCTGATTCTGCTCTGTGCTTATGCTTCCTCCTCCTTTTTCACCACCAGCAACTCCAGCTGCCAGCCGCTTCCCCAGTTTCTATCAGATCCAGCAATAACTCACCCTTAACCAAACATAAAGCCAGGATATATGAAAAGAGATGATCAGTGAAGCATCCCAGTGACACGCAATATCACGATACACATGGGTGCACAAACATCACTCTCAAAGATGCTCTGACAGCATTTTCTCCCCCCTACCTACCTCCAAAACACAAACTTATACAAAAAACATAGTCAACTGAAAATTGGGAGGGGGGGGGGGACTAAGAAACCCAGAGACTCAAATTGACAGAGTTATCTATCTCTTGCAGAGCGAGTTACGTATAGAATCTTCGGCTCATGTGCTTCTTGCCTGTAATTTCTACCAGGATTGGTATATCCTGATCAGGCTTATGCATGTTATCTGGCCTACCTCTTGGCAGATTCAAACAAATTACTAACAGAGACTGTAGCTAGATTTCTCTTTCCAGCTGTAGAATCATGAAATGAAATATCCCCCAATTAAACCTATCCTGACCAGCTGCTGTTCTCATAAATTAGAAATTTTTAATCTGGTTATGCTGCTTTTAAAAAACTCAATATTTGCTTCTATATTTTAAGCTGTCATGTTGTATATCTTATTTTAAACATGTTTTAGATACTCCTGATATATGATTTATGTATTGCAACCCACTTTAGGGTACAGTAGTACCTCAGGTTAAGAACTTAATTCGTTCTGGAGGTCCATTCTTAACCTGAAACTGTTCTTAACCTGAGGTACCACTTTAGCTAATGGAGCCTCCCGCTGCCGCTGCGCCACCGGTGCATGATTTCTGTTCTCATCCTGAAGCAAAGTTCTTAACCCGAGGTACTATTTCTGGGTTAGCGGAGTCTGTAACCTGAAGCATCTGTAACCTGAAGCGTCTGTAACCTGAGGTACCACTATATTTTGTATGTCACAGTATTTTACTGGTACGGCTGTTGGTTTTATTTTGCTCGGGCCCTTTACTAAATAATAAAGAATTTGTATCTGTATCTAGTATGGTGCCTATTAATTCTTCTCTCTGGGGTCCTTAAAGCAGAAATGGGGTGAAACCACACTTCCGGTTTAGACAATATTCTGTAACATTTTGTTTTGTTATTCTAAAAGGAAAACAAAAACCTTTTCTCTAGAGAGCAAAACATTCAAGGAGAGTCTATGTTATGAAGCCTTTACCTTGAGTTATCTTCGCTTGCTTTGTCTATTGTCTCCCTTGGCACAATTATTTCATACAACTTCCATTTGTTGTCGACTCTTTTCCAAGGTCAGCTGTCATAAAAGTGACAAAGCTTGTGGTTGCTTAGGAATGTCGCTGCGCATTTTGCATTGACTTCTATCTGTTTCTTGGCCTGATGTCTGTTGCATGGATGATAAATAATAATAAAAATAATTTTATTGATACCTCACCCATCTGGCTGGATTTCCCCAGCCACTCTGGGCAGCTTCCAGGAAAATATAAAACATTATAAAATGTCAAGCGTTAAAAACTTCCTGATACAGGGCTGCCTTCAGATGTCTTCTAAAAGTCTGATAGTTCTTTATCTCCTTGACATCTGATGGGAGGGCATTCCACAGGGGAGGGCACCACTGCTGAGAAGGCCCTCTGCCTGGTTCTCTATAACTTCACTTCTCACAGTGAGGGAGCTGCCAGAAGACTCTCAGAGGTGTATCTCTGTGTCCTGGCTGAATGATGGGGGTAGAGACACTCCTTCAGGTAAGAGCACTCTATTTGTGCTCTGGATCAAGGAAAGGTTTTTTTTAAAAAAAGAGGTAGTGTTTGAAACCCAGATTTCTCAGCTCATCTTCTAAGCCAGGTCTGGGAAACCTCTGACATTCCTAAATATTAGCAAGACAAAGGAGATGGTGTTGGACTTTCGTAGGGAGAGAGGGGAACTAGCCCCGTTGTATATTGGGGTGTGTGTGTGTGTGTGGAGAGAGTCTCTTCCTTTAAATTCCTGGGAGTTTACCTTAGTGAAGACCTCACTTGGAAAAACAATATAACTCAGCTGGTTAGGAAGGCCCAACAGAGATTCCATTTTCTCAGGGTTTTGAGAAAGAACAATGTTAAACAACAATTGATGACCTCCTTCTACCGGTCCACAATAGAAAGTGTCCTCTCATATTGTATCACAGTGTGGTATGTTGACTTGACAGCCACGGACAGAAAGTCTTTACAGAGGGTGGTGAACACAGCACATGATATCATGGGCTGTCGCCTGAGCCCGCTAGATGACATCGCAAGGGATCGTTGCCTTAGGACAGCGAGAAAAATTATCAGGGGCTATTCACACCCCGGCCAGCATCTCTTTAATCTTCTACCCTTGGGCAGGAGATATAGAAGTATAATCAGTTGTACCAACAGGCTAAAAAACAGTTTCTATCCGTGGGCTGTTAGGCTGCTGAACGGAAAATAATATAGTGCGACTGACTTTCGGGGTTGGGGTTGTGTTGTGTGACAAGCACACAGAATGCAATGAGATTGATTGTTTGTGTGGGGGGGAGGGAGGCTTGGTTAATTTCATTATAGACAGGTTGTACATTGACAATAAAGGTATGATGATGATGATGATGATGATGGGAGTTGGAGCTCAGCAGAATCTGATGGGCCAAAGGTTAACCACTCCTGCTCTAAGTGAACATGATGCCCTCTGGATGATGTTAAACCACAACTCCTATCAGCCCCAATCAACATGGCTGATAGGTAGGGAAGTTGAGAATTGTCATCTAAGAGCAGTTAAAGGAAATTACATTGGCTACCCCTGCTCTGAACCATATTGCACTCACAAGTAAGGCTACAGGGCTTACTTGAGAGTAAGACCAGTAAGTCACTGGGACCTATTTCTGTTCTCAATAGACATGTATATGATCATACTGTTACCCACTCTGAATGGCTTTGTAGAGAGAGAACTCTAGATTGGGGAAGGGTTTGTGGCATTGATAATCAATGTGTGGAATGCCCTTTAACCCGGTGATAAATGGCTTATGTATATTGATCCAAAGTTCTGATTTAAATGAATCCAGACTGAATGTTCCATTAAAAGTTTGGAGCAAGTCAATCCGGCAACCTAAAGATCAATCTTTTTCTTTACAGGGCTTAACATTACTTTGAGACCAAATAAGACTATGGTGGGATGGGGGGGGGGAATACCAGATGGCTGAATAAAGAGACAGGTATGTTTACTGGGTTGAAATGGGCTACTTTATTTAAAATCAAACCATAAAATACCTGCAGAGGGAAAGCAACAATTGGTGCTGAAAGCAAACTTAAACCTAGAACTGCAGCCAATGGGTGACCAAAATCTCTGCCTGCAGGAAATGGTGATATGACTTTCCAGCCTACCTCCCTTCCCAGGCCAGAACATGACAGTGAGTATGTCACTGGGGCCCTATAGTTCCAGGCAGATGAGGCAAGTTGGACCCAGTATAGACCTTCTGGTAGGTCAATGACCTGCGGCAATTCAGGACTTGGACCCTGGATATTTCTCAGGTGAGTTTCAACCTATACAACATGGGGGTTGACTGGGTTGGTGCCCAGCTGAGCCATGTGTTCTTCAGGGTTGGGGCCCATCTTTGCTTAGCCTTTCTCTCCTCCAGTTTTGCAGGAGATAGCTTCCCTGGCCTTCTCTGGGGAGCTTGTAACCCAGAATCCTCCATTTAGTCTGCCTGCAATCAGGCGTGGAGGCAGTAAGGCTTGAATGCAATTATGCTCCCTTCACATCTGCTTGGCCACCTTTGGCACTGACTCCAGCTGAACCAATGGTGCTGCTCCAGCTTCAGTCATATGTGAGGTGGCTCCAGGTAAAATCAGGCTACAATTGATTTTCTTGCCACGTGGTGATGTGGATGGGAAGCAGGGTGAAGGGAGAGGTAGAAAATGAAATCAAGGGATGGAAAGCTATGTATGTGATCCAATTCCAGCATTAATTTTAGAAATTCTTCTGGTTAAACCAGAAACTTTGGAGAAGTGGGATGAAGAGGGAAGAGGGAACCCACAAAGGAAGGAAAGGGCATAAAAAGGGAGGTTGTCTCCACTGTAGTATGCATTGATCCTAAGCTCTGTTTGAAATAAATCCACACTGAGCATTTAATTAAAAGTGTGGCGCAAGTCAGTTTGACAGCCTCAAGATTACTCTCTCTTTAATCGCCATGGGAGGTTGTTTATGTATTTATTCTAGCTATTTATTAGTCAATTTTCAGAGCCAAGACCTCACAAAGGCCATGTGCAGAGAGAAATAAGAACAACACTGGGGAGATTTCGAAACGCTAGCAGGGAGTGACCAGGTTGCTGGGGGAGCTGTCCCTGGTCCTGCATAGAAATATAGGAAGCTACCTTATGCGGGTGGCGCTGTGGTCTAAACCAGTGTTTCCCAACCTTTTTGGGGCAAAGGCACACTTGTTTGATGAAAAAAATCTCGAGGCACACCACCATTACAGCCCCGTGACGTCAGCGCGCAGCGTCACACCGGGAGGGACGCACGAAAGTGTAAGTTTCAATTTTTTTCCCTCCCCCTTGCCGGGGAACCTCCAAGCTTTGGGGGTGGGGGGGGGGAGGCAGCAAAGCAAGGGACTGAGGGACTCCTCCAACGACAAGGGTTGGGGAAGAAGAGAAAGGGCTATTCCGCTCCAGTCCTTTCTGAAGGAGCTGAGGGTGGGGGTCCTCCGGCGCCTTCGGCGAAACGGCGCCGGCCCAGAGCGCTTCTAGGAGGCTGCCTTTGTGCGCGACGTAAAGCCCTCTTTCCCTCCCTCCAGCCCCGTGTCACCTGTGGAAAAGGGGGCTGGATCCAGTGACGCAACTCGGAAAACTGTTAGGGAAGCCAGAGCAGGAAAGTGAGTGGGGGGCGGCGTCGCCGCTTTAACCCACGTTTCCTTTTTGAAAGAGAAACTTAAGACTAGATGACCCTTGGGACCCCTGCCAACTCTACAGTTCTATGGCCCTTTGTGGAGGGGGGGCAGCACCTGAAAAGACGGGCTAGGGGATAATTGGGGCGGCCGCCTTAGGCACACCAGAAGCGAAGCACGTCCTGAGCTACAAAAACAAACCCAATTCCTGCCTCGTTTTTTGCAGTTTGTGCAAAGCGAGGGAGTCTCCCCCGCCTCCATTCCTCGGTGCCTCCTCCTCCCCCTGCTCCCCACTACGGGTCTCCCCTGCACTTGGCCAGGCCGCCTCGCCCTCCTTCCTTTCCCAGAGCAGTGGCTCAGAGCGCCTCCTTGCACCGCAGGTACACTCCGTGGGGAGGGGAGGGAGCGGAAGCCCAGACCAGCCCCCAACCCGCTTAGTCCGACCCCTCAAACCTTCCCAAAATAAGAACTCTGCGTTCTACAACGTCACCCCCAGCGGGGCCCCCTTTATTCCTGGTGAGAGGGGGGCGGCGGAGGGAAAAAGCTGCTTCCCACACTTACCCGCCGCCATCTTGACTTCCCGCAGTGAGCCGGATGCGGCGCCTAAGCTCCCTGCCGTCGCTTCTCCACCTCCTCTACTTTGCACAAGGCTTCAGGGTCGCCGGCCGATTCATCCATCGGCCGCTCTTTCAAGCCCACTCGGAGGAGGAATGAGTCGAAAGAGCCAGAGACGCAGCCTCAGTGGAAGCCCCGCCCCTCCCTTCCAGTCTCGGGGCGGGGCAGAGGCCACCAGGCTGGCAAGCAGAGCGCCGAGAGCGAGGAAGCTGATGCAACGCGGAGGCAGACCCCGGCTGGCGTGTGTTAGAGCAGTGTTTCCCAACCTTTTTTGGACTCGCCCGCCTCCCTCCAGGCAACATCTCGCGGCACACTAGTGTGCCACGGAACACCGGTTGGGAAACACTGGTCTAAACCACAGAGCCTAGGGGCTGCCGATCAGAAGGTCGGCAGTTCAAATCCCCACGATGGGGTGAGCTCCTGTTGTTCGGTCCCAGCTCCTGCCAACCTAGCAGTTTGAAAGCACCCCAAAAGTACAAGTAGATAAATAGGTACCGCTCCAGCGGGAAGGTAAACGGCATTTCCGTGCGCTGCTCTGGTTTTCCAGAAGCAGCTTAGTCATGCTGGCCATATGACCCGGAAGCTGTACGCCGGCTCCCTCGGCCAATAAAGCGAGATGAGCACTGCAACCCAAGAGTCATCCACGACTGGACCTAATGGTCAGGGGTTCCTTTACCTTTACCTATACCTACCTTATGCGGAGTTAGAATATTGGCCCATCTTGTCAGTATTGGCTCTCCAGGGGTTCAAACAGGGGGCATTCCCAATGGCAGGGATTGAACCTAGGAACTTTTGTGTTGAAAGCAAGTGCTCTCCCACTTAGCCGCAGCCCTTCTTCACTAAACCTAGCAAAAGAGGGGCTCATGAAATCCCTATGCTTAGGCTCATCACCCACCCACAACAGCAAAATAATGCAGTGTTTTAAACCACCAAAATCACTAAAAAAATTTTTAGCACCCCCCCCCAAAAAAATGGGGGTTTCATTAAAAAATGTATTGAACTCTGAGCCCAGCAAGTAAATTGAGAAAAATAAATCAATGTTGACACATTTTCAATTAAAAGGGCAATCACTGCCTTATGTTGAAGCAGCAGTTAAGATAAGAATTTGTTAAATATTTAGTCCTACTGGTGTGGGGTTGGTTTTTTTGTTTTTATTTTATATATCATACTTTTAGGAAGTTTTGAAGGCAAAGGTATGGAACTAAAGCATTGGGAATCTCTCAGACTCCATGAAAGGGTCATGGATGATTATTGTTATAACTTTATTCAGACGTCACATTTCTGTAGAACAGGGTGAGGAATCTGTGTCTTTCCAGATATTGTTAGACTCCAAGTCCCATTACTCCCCAGCCAAAAGGGTTGAATGTTATGGACGATGGGCATTGTAGTACAGGATCATCTAGAGGACCACAGGTTGCCCATCCTCACTATAGAAGTACGCTCAGAGTAAACAACAGAACAAAAATGAAATGCATACAGCCATAGCTGTATAAAAATACAAAACAAAGCAATGTAAACAAAACCATAAAAACATAGCAACAGAAAAATAGTGTCATCTACTGTATTTTTCGCTCTATAAGACGCACCAGACCACAAGACACACCTAGTTTTTGGAGGAGGAAAACAAGAAAAAAAACATTCTGAATCTCAGAAGCCAGAACAGCAAGAGGGATCGCTGCGCAGCGAAAGCAGCAATCCCTCTTCTGGCTTCTGGGATAGCTGTGCAGCCTGCATTCACTCCATAAGATGCACACACATTTCCCCTTACTTTTTAGGAGGAAAAAAGTGAGTCTTATAGAGCAAAATATACGGTCCTACCTCCCAAGAGCAGACAGCCAAATACAGAAAGTCTGCTGAAATAAAAGCAGGCTTAGGACAATGATATATAACAGTACTTTAGAATCACTGCCAAAATATGTTGTTGAGAGGCCATAGGTCAGTGGTAGAGGACATTTTTAGCATGCAGGTTTCAGAGTCAAAACCTGGCACCTCTAGTTAGGACTGAGAAATATCCTTGTCTGAACCCATGGAGAACAGCTGCTGACAGTATAGAGGCAATATTGAGCTAAATGGGCCAATAGTTTGACTTTGTAAAGTACTATGCCATGCTGCTAGACCTCAATGTCTTTTATTTTTATCTAGGGCTATTGCCGAAGAATTGATGTTTTTGAATTATGGTGCTGGAGGAGACTCTTGAGAGTCCCATGGACTGCAAGAAGATCAAACCTGTCCCTTCTGAAAGGAATCAGCCCTGAGTGCTCACTGGAAGGACAGATCCTGAAGCTGAGGCTCCAATACTTTGGCCACCTCATGAGAAGAGAAGACTCCCTGGAAAAGACCCTGATGTTGGGAAAGATGGAGGGCACAGGGAGAAGGGGACGACAGAGGACGAGATGGTTGGACAGTGTTCGTGAAGCTACCAGCATGAGTTTGACCAAACTGCGGGAGGCAGTGGAAGACAGGAGTGCCTGGCGTGCTCTGGTCCATGGAGTCATGAAGAGTCGGACACGACTAAACGACTAAACAACAACAACAACAACAACAACAACAACAACAACAACAACAAGGGCTATTTCTCCCCAACATCACCTTAACAAAGCCCTTTCGTAAACATACCTATGAATAGGTTTCTTCAAGAAATTTCACATTTAACGATATTCTCTTGGTGCTATTTTGCCCTCTAGATGTTGTGGACTACATCTCCCATCATCGCTGACCATTAGTCATGCTGGCATGGGGTGGCATTAGTTGGGATCCAACAACAACTGGAGGACACCATGTTGGTTTCCCCTGATCTTGATTCTATGCTTACAGGATGTCGTCGTGACACTGCCTGCTGAGGAATTAATTTTTTAAAAAATCTGCTCTATGTGAGTGGAGCTCTGATGATCAGTTTTTAGAACAAAAAGAAATCTAATTTTCTGCTCAGGTGCGTCACAATTACCATTGTTCAATGCAATCTAAGGAAGAAAAGGCTGGACAGATATTTATACAGGCAAAACTCCTCTCCGGTGTGAACTTTGCTTTTAATGTGACAGCACTATTCATCTCGGGGATAAATATTCTCCTGAGAATTTGGCCACCGGCAAAGTTGGTTACATGATCTGCATTATTTACAGTTCATTTCCTCTTGGAATTAATACTGAATCATTTCCTGCTCCCAAGGGGGATTCAAAAAGCTCACCATTTGCCTTGGATGATTGTGTAGGTGTGTGAGGGAACAAATTGAATTTATAGCAGTTCGTGCACAACTTCTCCAATTGCTGATTATTACTGTTTTAAGCTATTGCGTTGATTCTAGGTACTGATACCCATTACTGAGACTCATTATAAGGAGAGAAAGCATAGAATCATAAAATGCATGGGTGGGTCCTGAGGGTCATATAGTCCAACCCTTGCAAAGGACCCTATCAGATGGTCGCCCAACCTCTGTTTAGAAATCTCCAAGGAAGGAGAGTCCATCTTCTGACTTAGTCCGTTCCATTCTTGATCAGCTGTTACCATCAGAAACTTCTCCCTAGTGCTTAGTTGGAGTCTCCTTTCTTTAATTTGAACCCATTGGCCAGGATCCTAGCCTCTAGAGCAACAGAAAACAAGCTTGCTCCATCTTCCATGTGACAGTCCCTTCAAATATTTGAAGATAACTATCATATCCTTGCTTAGTCTCCTCATTCCCCAGGCTCAACACACCCAACTCTTTGAACCATTCCTGGAACCAAATGTTACAGCTTGTCGATATCCACCTTAAACTGTGGTGTCAGAACTGTGACACAGTACTCCAGGTGGGATTTAGCCAAGGCAGTATAGAGTGATACTGTCACGGTCTGGTCTGTGGGTGATCAAAGTCCCGGCTGAGGACGTCGAGACCAGGGGGAAGATGGCAGGGTGGGAGCAGGAATGAGAGTCCAGAAGCCAGGGGTCCAAGGGTCAGGAAGCAGGGAGTCAAGAAGTCAAAGGTCCATGGGTCAAGAAGCAAGGAGTCAAGAAGCCGAGGTCTGAGGATCAGGAAGCAAGGAGCCAAACGCAGCAAGGCAGGCAACGTGTTCCTGTGGCAAAGAGCTGAAGGGAAATGCTGAACTTATATCCCTTCCTGGCTCTTGCCACTAGGTGCAGGGAGTTACCAAGTTGCCTCACCTGTGCGGCTGTGCCTTACCTCTCCAGAACAAACTTAGGAAGGCCCCAGTCCTGCGAAGCCCTACTGGTCATTGGGCCTGGCTCCTGCATGCACTCCTGACAGATACTCTTATTTCTCTGTGGGGGAATGTGTGAGGGATATGGAATTCTGAAGGGTGATAACTCATATTGTAAAATTCTTAGTGCCCAGTTTGATCTTGAAGATAGGAAAGACCAACAGCTGGCAAAAGGAAGGGGGGCTGGGTCTTGCATTCTTATAAGAACCTTCTTTTGACTTCTGAAGACACAGCTGCTTATACAGACATCCCCTTGATCTCTTGACCTCAGTCTCCTGTTTTAATTGTGATGTTGCTTTAATGAGAATGTTTTATTGCATATTTTGATTATAGATGTTTATATTTTATGTGATTGTTTTATTGTAGAAAATAATCTTCTGTACTTAAAGCACAATTTAAAAATCCCATTAAAATCTAAACAGTCATAGTTAAAATAGTGCTTGTGAAACTGACCTTTATACTTAGTAAACCACTTAGAAGCCTATTTTGTCATTAAATTGCTATCATCATCATCATCGTTATATGTATTATTATAATATAATAAATATATATTGACCTAAGAATGTAAGGAGAGCGTATTGACATTAGTTCACGGCATGCTACACTATAAAAGAAAATTTCAAGAAAATGTTTTTCAGGTAGTACCTAACACGATCCAAGCTTGCCAAAATTTATAAACAAAAGGAAATTTGGGGAAGTGGAGGGAACAATGTCCCACACCTGGTGGAGCTGTGAAAAAACTAAGACATATTGGGGCAAGATACATGAAGAACTTTAAAAAAAGTTTAAAATACTTATACAAAAGGAATCAGAAGCATTCTTATTAGGCCTACTGGGGAAAGATATACCACAAAAAAGAAAGGAATTTTTCTTTATGCTACAGCCGCCACCAGGATAGCATCTGCCAGCAAACAGAAGAACGAGTCAATACCTGCCAAAGATGACTGGATATATAAAGTAAGTGAATTTATCGAAATGGCAAAGCTAACTGCATATATAAGAATGCAGTCAAATCAAAAACTTAGACAAGAATGGCACTGTTTTGAAGCACATATGGACAAACCCTGTTCAAAGAAGAACATACTGATATGCCTAGATTAAAGGAACAGAGGGGGAGAAGAAATACTAGTAAGAGAGACTATACAAAGCTTAAAATATAAAACCTAAAAGATTGCAATGTGGGTATTGAATACTAAACATATGGAAGTCAAGCTGTAGTGGAGGGAGGTCGCAAGGTGTGGTCATGGGATATAGATAGATAGATAGATAGATAGATAGATAGATAGATAGATAGATAGATTCTTTATTGTCATTACACTAGTGCAACATTGCACAAGTGCAACGAAATTGGATGCCATCCCTTAAAAACAACAAAAGCAAAACTACAACAACAACCAAACAAACCACCTTCCAACCACACCCACACCCACCCTCAAAAACTCCCAGATCTCACTATCGAGTTACAGCATTCAAAAAGGCCACAGCTCTTGGATAGAAACTGTTTTTCAGTCTATTTGTCCTTGACTTGATGTTTCTATACCTCCTGCCAGAAGGCAGTAGTGCAAACAGACTGTATCCCGGGTGAGATGGATCCTGCAGGATGTTGTTTGCTTTCCTAAGGCAACGGGAACCGTACAGTTCTTCCAAAGGTGGGAGAGGGTCATGCCCTGATCCATAGTCACTCCCAAAAACCTGAATTCCGCCACCCTCTCCACCCGTTCCCCGTTGATATACAAGGGCTGAATGTCCGCCTTTTTCCCCCTGTAATCCACCACCAATTCCTTGGTCTTAGCCGTATTAAGAGCCAGATTGTTCTCTCCACACCAAACACAGAGCCGCTCCACCTCGTCCCGATAGGCGGACTCATCCCCTCCTGAAATGAGCCCCACCACCGTAGTGTCATCAGCAAACTTGATGATTTTGTTGCTGGAGTAGATGGCTGTACAGTCATACGTATAGAGAGCATAGAGCAGGGGACTCAACACGCAACCCTGTGGTGAGCCGGTGTTAAGGCTAAGGGCTGTGGACACATGTGACCCTACTCTAACCCTCTGAGAACGTTCTGACAAAAAATCCAAAACCCAGAGACAGGTGGAGTTGGGGAGTCCAATCGTCTCTAGCTTGGACACCAGTCTATGGGGGAGGATAGTGTTAAAAGCAGAGCTAAAATCCACAAACAGCAGCCTCACATAATTCCCCGGCTGCTCCAGATGGGACAGAGCAGCATGGAGAGTGGTGGTGATAGCGTCTTCTGTGGATCTATTTGCCCTGTATGCAAACTGGTAGTTGTCAAAAGCTGATGGAAGACAAGAAATAATATGACGGCGCACCAGTTTCTCAAAACACTTCATGATGATTGGAGTCAGTGCAACTGGTCTGTAGTCATTCAAACTACTGATTGTGGATTTTTTAGGCAGAGGGACAATAGTTGACGACTTCATATCAAGGGAGTGGGAAGATTCTTTTTGTATGTGCAAATGGCTGTTGGTCTTTGTGTGTTCTTGTATTATTTTTATGCACTATACTTTTAAAAAAAAGAATGTAAGGAGAGCCAGCTACATCAAGTCAAGTGCCCATTCAGTCCAGCATCTTGTTCTCACAGTGGCCGATCAGATGCCTGTTTGTTTGTGTATTATTTTGCTAAGTATGAAATAGGTAGGAGTGAATTTCTCCCCCATTCCTGGTCCTCAGCCTCTAATTGTGTGTCAGGGACAGGGAGGAGTCCAAATGGTGGTTAGAGGAGGCAGGGGCCCAGGAGGATGGTCTGGGGGAGGGGCCAGTGATTTGTGGCACCAATGAGGCAAGGGGAAGAGTAAGAGTCCAGACTAGGCTTCCTCAACCTCGGCCCTCCAGATGTTTTTGGACTACAACTCCCATGATCCCTAGCTAGCAGGACCAGTGGTCAGGGATGATGGGAATTATAGTCCCAAAACATCTGGAGGGCCAAGTTTGGCCATCACTGCCCTACTGTCTCCAAGGATGAGGAGGGGGTTAAAGTGTTAAGAGCAGCTGCAACTGGGTAAGTCACCAGTTGATTGCGTGCACGACATATAAGTGCTGATGGAAGTGTGGTTGTGCTGTTGCTCCAAGAAGTCTGAAGACGATGCAAGGCTAGCTATTTAGCAGGAGCAGTACCTGTAATTCTTTCACCTTAGGAGCCGATGCAATCAAGTGTTTTGCCAATAAAAAACTAAACTTCCAATTGTGTGTCCTCATTGGGAGCTGGGGCTCTTAGGACATTGTGCTATGTTTGTGTCAGTTTCCAGATGCGTTGTTCTTTTCCCACTGAAGCTTTCTCGTTTTCTTCCCTCCCTTCATCTCATTTCATGGATTTCCCCCTTTCATAAAATAAAGATGAACGAAAGCTGATCTCACATGCTCCACTAAACCACACCATGGTGCTTTCAAATACACCAAGGGATCCAACTTGATGAATAAATAAAGCCTGATATCGAGAAGGCATCACAAACATTGCCATATGGCTTTGTAAATTTGATCAAGAGGCTGATTATATTAAGGCCCCCCCTAATTGAGAGAATTGCCAATGGAGATATCTAAGCATGATGCTGGTTACAAGACAAAACACATTCTGTCTTAGGCTTTGCTTTTGAGCTATGTTTTGTACTCTTAGTGAATTAACTACTAATTTACTTTTGGCCAGATTTTCATTGAATTGTCAGGCAGGCAATGGATCAGCCAGCCTATCGGTGGCAATTTAGTGGCCTGTGGATCAAATTGACCCTGACATTAGCTCCTTTCAGCTCTTGCTGCTCTATATATCCCAGTTGGAGGTTCTGCTGCTAAAATCATCCTCTACAATGGGGTATGGAAGAAGCAATGTCCCTTCAGATGTTGTTGGACTCCAGTTATCATCAGCCCCAGTCAGCATGGCCTGTGGAAGGGAAGACATCAACAACTGGAGGGTCCCAGCCCCTGCTCTATAAGAAAAACACCGAAGGCTTTATATTTCCCTGAAACAATTTACACGGGAGACACCCATTCACAGTTCAATAAATGACAAGTCTAAGGGACATCTAAAGGATAAGGATGCAAGAAGACCCCTGTTACATCACCTAGGGGTCTATCTAGATCAGCACAGTGTTTGCAACAGTGGCTAAACAGATGCTCCAGAAAGCCCATTAGCCCACGAGGGCAGCAAATTTCACACACTGTCGCACCCCAGCAGCTGGAATTTAATGGCATACTGACTCCGAACAGATAGATTCTCAGTATGGATTCCAAAATGCACCCTTCACTGGTGGAGGAAGGGGGGGGCTGCGGTAGGGGTGGACTGCCCCGGGTGCCATCAATGAGGGGGGTGACAAAATGCAACTTGACGCTGCCTGTGGAACGGAGCAGGGCTGAGTTGTATCGTGAAGCGTCGTCCACTACTCAGCGACCAGCCAGGCTCTCCCTGCCCATCTTCTCCATGTCCCGCCCTTGGGGGAACCCTGCCTTGCTTTGTGAGCAGCAGAACAGCTTCAAGCGTGGCTGCACGAGCACCAGTGGCGTAGCGTGGGTTGTCAGCACCCGGGGCAAGGCAAGTAATTTGCGCCCCCTAACCCGTGGATTTGCGCCCCCTAACCCTAACCCCCAGATGTTGCGCCCGGTGCGGCCGGCCCCCCCTGCACCCCCCCACGCTACGCCACTGACGAGCACACACTGAAAGGGGTGACATTCGGCACGCCGCCTACCTGAGACTCCCAAGCCTACCCTGAGCTGTCGGGGGAAGGCGGGGAGCTGTACTTCTTAACTGATGGCCTTCCCCCTTCCCCTTCACTTTGACTGCTCAAGGGAGGCTTGGGAGTTGTGGGCGGGCAGCATGCCGAGTGTCACCTCCGTGTGTGTGTGTGTGTGTGTGTGTGTGTGAGAGAGAGAGAGAGAGAGAGAGAGAGAGAGAGAGAGAGAGCTGTCAAAACAAAGGGGGAAGGGGGGAAGGCTGCTGGCAAAGCGGATCAGCTCCCCCCTTCCCCTGATAGCTTGGGGGAGGCTTGGGAGTCACAGGTGGATAGTGTGCCGTTGCCCCCCCACCGGCGCTGCTGGGCTGCTGGAGGTGGGCAGGGCACAGCTTTCTTTGACAGGGGGTGGAGGGAGAAAGGGGGAATGTCAATGTGAGGAGGTGACAAAAACTTTTCTGCACTGGGTACCACCTCACCTGTCACTGTTTGGTTTACGGGCGGTCAAAGTCCCTGTCGAGGATGTCGGGACTGGGAGCAAGATGGCGGGGTGGGAGCAGGGACAAGAGTCCGGAAGCCAGGAGTCCGGAAGCCAAGGGTCCGAGGGTCAGAGAGTCGTGAATCAAGAAGCCAAGGGTCTGAGGGTCAGGAAACCAGAGTCAAGGGTCTGAGGATCAGGAAGCAAGGAGTCAAGAAGCCAAATGCAGCAAGGCAGGAAACGTGTTGCTGTGGCAAAGAGCCAAAGGGAAATGCTGACCTTATATCCCTTCCCGGCTCTTGCCACCAGGTGCAGTGAATTACCAATTGGCCTCACCTGTGCGGCCACGCCTTGTCTCTCTAGAACAAACTTAGGAAAGCCCCAGTCCTGTGAAGCTCTACTGGTCACAGGGCCTGGCTCCTGCATGCACTCCTGACACGACCTTGCTACGCCACTGACACCCTTGCCAAAATCTGATTGGTGATCTGGGCTATTCTGGATTCCACTACATCCCTATCCTCGATGAAGGATTTGGATCTGGTCTGTCTAGTCTCTATGCCATGGAAACCATCCTGTAGACAGCTATAGTGTATCAAGTGCATCCTGCTTAATAATGGACTGTCTGAATGCAAGTGAAACGGATGCACTTGATCAAAGGCATCTCTGGACTTTCTCAGGCTTGATGAGAACATAAGAAGATCCCTGATGGATCAGGCCAAAAGGCTCATCTGTTCTTACAGTGGCTAACAAGATACTTATGGGAATCCCACAAGCGCTGAGTGCAACAATGGTGATGTCTGAAAGCCGAAACAATCCACGAATCTGCTTCCTTCTGTATGAACTTGCCTGCCCATTGCAGTGGACGCTTGGTTGTGAATGTGATCCATGCAGGAGGCACGTTCGCAACCCACAGCATTCACAACCTGAAACCTGTGCATCTGCGCATGTGCAGGTCACGACTCGGCGCTTCTGCACATGCGCAAGTGCCGAAACCCGGAAGTAACCCATTCTGGTACTTCTGGGTTCAGCGTGGTATGCAACCCGAAATAGCGCAACCCGAAGCGTCTGTAACCTGAGGTAGGACTGTAAAATCTTTGAGTCACCCTGCTGCTGGACATTAGACAGATAGCTATCAGACAGAGGGCCTTTTCAGAGGTAGCACCCAAACTATGAAACATAAGAAGAACCTTGAGGGATCAGGCCAAAGTTCAGCATTCTGTTTTCACAGTAGTCAACCAGATGCCCACGGAAAGCCCACAAGCAGGGCTTAAGCACAGCAGTGCTCTCCCCACTCAAGATTCCCAGGAACTGGCATTCAGAGGCACACTGCCTCTGACAGTGAAGGGAAATGGCACAGCAGTAACATGCATTCAAATTGCAGGAGATACGTTGTTTGTGTGTGTTCCTCCGAAGACTTATCTTCAAGCTGCAGCCCCCTGACAAGAGCTCTGACTCACTCCCATTTGCCTCAGCTGCATCTCGTTAACAAGCATCACATCACTCACTTAGGCCCAAATTTATCTTCCACCCACACAAACCTATTGCTATCTGGCTGTTTGTTCCAGCAAATTACCAACATCAGGGTTTCAACATTTCATTAAACAATGTGGGATCTTTGCCACCTTTTTGAAGTCCTACAAATCTCTTCCTTTGTAGCTAATATTGCTTTGAAACTGACATACTAGCCAGTCCTGAGTTTGCTTGCTAGGCAGGATATAAGTCCAAAGGAAACATCATGTGACAGATTATCAAGCACATAATGCACTGGATTTGGCAGATTTAGTGGGATCCAGGCTTCATCTGAACTGGGTAGAGATAGTCCTGAATCACCCTGTGTTGTCCTTTCTGGAGAGATATGGGGCTGATGGGGGCAGGAAGGCTGCTGTCAGGGACTGGTTGGATGAGGAGGAGTGGGGGGAGCCTCCTGCTCAGGAGCCCTCCAGGGAAGACAGGCAAGATGAGGACTTAGACCCCAGGTCCTGGTGGTGGGACAATGGGGAAGGGTTGAACTGGGAGGTGCTGGAGGCAGGAGGGTGGAGCGAAGGAGTGGGGGGTCAGAGGACACATGTAGGGAGGAATAGGAGGGTACACCTGCCATCCTGAAGCAGAACAGCCTCAATCCTGCTGTCTCTCCCTCTCTCACACCCTGCTGTAGAAGAACCTTCCATGTTGCTAAGCAATGAGCCAGGCAGGCCCAGAGGAGGAGCTCACCACTCCATTGCTGTCTACATCTGTTGATGTTAGGGCCTGGGAAGAGGAGGAATGGTGGAGACCACCTCCCCATCCTAACCCTTCCAAGGAGGAGGAACAGGAAGGCAGTATAGATTTACAACAGGGGTTTGAGGGAGGTAGCACCTCAGAGGCAGGTGAGGGGAAAAGCTGGAAAATCATGGAACAGCCGGAACAACACCCAGCTGACACGTTGTCATTAGAAAGCATTCCAGACCCCACATCTCCCAGAACCCGGCAAGCCTTAAAAGTAGGAGAGCAAAAGCTCCAAGGCAGAGGGCACGTAACAGCACCCGTAGAGGAGACAAATGAGGAAGTGGGAGAGACAGAGGGTGGAGATTCACTTGGGACAACACCATTATCCAAGAGGCTGGGTTCTATAGCCTCTCTCTGTAAAGATTGAAATAAAAAAGGAAGGTAAGAAACTTTTCCTTGTCTTTATACTTTCTTGGGCAACCAGCCGGGAGCCGCTGACAGAATCCTGACAGCTGGGGAGGGATCCAGAGTGAGAGGCTAGAGGGGAAAGGTGGGGCTGGAGCTCAGTTTCCTGCAACATCTGAAGCTGAAAGAGTTGAGGTGGGAAGTCCTTGCTGGGGAAACAAACCCCAGAAACTTCCTGCTCTCAGTTGCGGGAGTGGGAGGAGACAAAGCGTATCCCCACCACCTGTAAGTGTTATTAGGGTTTCAAAAGCCTCACTTAAACATTAGCACTGGCCCCAAATTGATCCAGGGCCAGATCTGGGCCAGGTGTTTCCTGGTTAGGAGTGGGGCGAGTGGGCTGTACCCAGCTTTTAGCTTCACTGTCATTATCACCAGTTGCTTCTGCTGCTCTTTCATCATGGTTACTACGTGATTCAAGCAGGCAGTTTCATCTTCTGGGCTTCCTTCTTGCTCCATCCCCCCTCCCGCCACATTGTCCTGGCCAGAGTGAGAAGTAGATGAATGACGAAGCAATTGACAACTGTGAAGAGGAAGGGCAGGTCAAAAGGGGCTCTTGTCTGTGGCTCCCCAGCTGGGGTGTGACTCTCAATGTCAGTTACCTGCACAAAGGTTGGCCTGTTATTATGAGATCCTTGCCCCCAGGCAGGTGGCTGCCTGGAAGCTGGAATGAGAACAACAGATGGTCCCTGCTAGCACATGGCAAAAGGACTGCCGCAACATGAGTAAATGTTACCTCTGACTTTATTAACGGGTTTACTGCTGTGTTGTTGTTTTCAAAAAAGCCTCTTCATTGCTTACATTGACTTTATGAGGGCTGTGTAATATTTTTTTAAAATGCTGTTTTGGTTTAATTGTTTTATTATGTGAGCTGCCTTGAACAGGAGACCATAAGAAGAGCCCTGCTGGATCAGGCCCGATGCCCATTTGTTGAGTATCCTATTCTCATAGCAGCCAACCATAGGTCTTTGGGAAGTCTGCAAGCAGGCCATGAATACAGTAGCCTTCTATTGTATTCAGAGACAGTGGAGGGTAGTATGACGCCATCAAGTTGCCCCAATCCTCCTTGAATTTGTCTTACCAGTCCAATTTGTGCAGTGCTGAATGCCAATTTTGGAGCCTTATGCTAGGAATGTTGTCATATCTAGCAACTCAGTTGTAGGTTCCTAACCCTGCATATGGTTCATGGGGAGCAGATGGTAAGAAGAATGTAAAAAGAGCTCTGCTGTGGATCTCACAGTGGCCAGCCAACAGCACGCCCAGAAGGGGATCGGTGCTAGAACTTGCCATGCCAAAATAGTCTGTGCATACAGAACTCATGTAGACTTACCTCATTTGACCCCATTATGTTCAGTTTAGGAACATAGGAAGCTGCCTTATATTGAACCAGACCATTGGTCCACCTTGCTTAGAATTTTTTTTTTTTTTTTACACTGATTGGAAGCAGCTCTTAGGGGTTTCAGGCAGAGAACATTCTCAGCCCTACCTGGATATGCCAGGGACTGAACTTGAGACTTTCTGCTTTTGCAAAGCTCTGCCACTGAGCTATGGCCCATCCCCAAAGGCAATCAATGCCTACAAGCCACAATGTTCTCCCTCCACTATCGGAGGCAGAATGCTTCTGAATATTAATTTCTGGGAGTCCCAAGTGGGTATCGTGCTGTTGAGCTCAGGTCCTGCTCTCAGGCTTCCTAGAAGAGTCATTTGGCTGACCTCCTGTAAGAACAGGATGCTGGACTCATTGGACCCAGGTGACCCTTCCTGTGTTGTCATGTCAAAACAGCATCCTCCCCTCACCCTGCTCACCTAAGAGTAGCCAGGACACTCACTTCAGGAAGGTGGCAGTTCCGACATTCCAGATGCTGTGGCACTACATTTCCCATCATCCCTTACCATTGGTCATGCTGACAGGGGCTGCTGGGAGTTGAGAGCCCAACACCATTTCGAAAGCCAGAGCTTTCGCAGCCCTCTTAAGAACTTACTGGTTGATGTATGGCTGTTATGGTGCAGGACAGTGTTTCTCAACCTATGGGTCCCCAGATGTTCTTGGACTACAACTCCCATCATTCCTAGCCAGCATGACCAGTGGTCAGGGATGATGGGAGTTGTAGTCCAGCAACATCTGGGGACCCACAGGTTGAGAACCGCTGGTGTAGGACCATGGTTGCCGTGCAGGAAGGACCATGGTGGGGAGATACCCAGCTTTATTAATGAAAAGGAAAGCCCCAACTGTGTTGGCAATATAATAATAATAAACATCATTTTATTTGTATCCTGCCCTCCCTGGCCAAGGCTGCGCTCAGAGCGGCTAACATCATAAAAACAACACAATATGCACAAAAACAGACATCAATTAATTAAAATACATCTTAAAATTAATTCAGAGAAGTTAAAATCTGGGCAGGTGGCAATTATTATGTTGGAACTGAGAGTGGTTAATACTTGCTAGGACCAACTGTTTCCACTGATCATACAAGGAAAGGGTTGGAGGCCTCCTTCAGGCTTGTTTTATACAAAGGAAAGTAGGACTTCCGGGTTGGCGCCATCGGCCAATGGCAAAGTTCCTCTGACCGGAGGAACCTGCTCCGTGAGAACTGGGTCTTCCCGCCGCGGCGAAGGTGGGGACCCTTTAAAAATCCCAGGTGGAGGTAGCCTGGGAACGTGGGATTCGGCGGGCACCAAGAGCGCCTCCCCTACTCGCGGGGAATCCCATTTTGGGGCTCCGGAGCGAAGTGGGGTGAGCGGCGCGGTGCTGCGAATTGACTGCTACTTTCACGGAGTGAAGCCGCACAGCCGTTGCCGGAGAGCGCTGACTTTTTCCTGTGGACAATTGGACTTAAAAATAACTACCCGTGAGTAAAGTGAAGAATTGGAGTTTTAAAAGCTGAATCTGACAACGAACGGGGAGAGACTTAAAACAGGAAGTCCGCCTTCCTCCTTTTGTAAATAATCAGAAGCAAACAGGTTTAAGCTAAAGCCTGAAAAGCCTACTTTAAACGTTTAAATTTCCAGCACAAAAATAGAGACCCCCCCTAAATATCTTTTTTTTAAAAAAAGGAAAGTAAGTCAAACTGCATCCTGCCCAAAGGCCTGGAGGAACAGCTCCGTCTTGCAGGCCCTGTGAAAAGATTTCAAATCCCACAGGGCCCTGGTATCTTGTGGGAGAGTGTTCCACCAGGCTGGGGCCACAGCTGAAAAGTTGAGCCAGTCTAATTTCCTTGGGGCCCAGGATCTTCAAGGTGTTGTTGTTAACAGACTGTAAGGTCCTCCATGGGGCATACCAGGAAAGGCGGTCCTGTAGGTACGAGGGTCCTAGGCTGTATAGGGCTTTAAAGGTTAAAACCAGCACCTGAAACCTGATCCTGTACTCCACCGGGAGCCAGTGCAGCTGGAAAAGCAGTGGGTGAATGTGATCCCACGCCGTGGACCCCGTAAGGAGTCTTGCCACAGCATTCTGCACCCGCGGGAGTTTCTGGGTCAGTTTCAAGAGCAGCCCCTCATGATGGTAGTAGGATTCCTCAATGTCAAAGGGGGTGAGTCTGCCCCAGGAGCTACCCGCAAAGGTCTCAGTCTTCATAGCTAGACCTTCTCATGTTTGGCTCCCAGCAGATTTGTGTGGTGCTCGATGGGCTGCTGCCACACATGTCCTGCTCCGAGTTTCTGTTGGAGCAGGCGGCTGATATTTTTGAGACTTTAAGGTGAAGCTCTTTTGCAGAACCCAGTAACCTACCATTGCTTTTTGGGGTCCACTGAAACTTGGATTTACCATATTTTCCCGTGTATAACAACCCCCCCCCCCGGGTATAAGATGCCCCCTATTTTGGGGGACTCCTACTTAAGAAAATAGAGGGAGGATTGCCCAGAGTTGTTGAGCTGTTTTGGGGAGGATGGCCAGAGTTGTTGAGCTTTTTTAAAGGGGGGATTGACAAATATCACTCACCCACTGCCACTCGCACACATCGCGAAAGCCACCTATCGTCTGTCCAGGCACTGGCAGAAGCCACCAATCGCACACCCAATTGCCGCAGCGACCACCAATCAAAACCAGCCCTTGCTGCAGCCACAAATTTCATGACCGGTAGTCATTTACAATCTTCAGCTCAGGGCAGCAACCAATCCCACATCCCCACTGTGCACTATTCGCGTAGAAGACGCCCCCAGATACTTAACCTGCTTTTTTAATAAAAAAAAGCTCTGTGCAGTTTACATGAAAAAATATATAATATTCCTTTTAAAAATACTGATAAAATCAAAAGTTAAAAACAGCAGAAATGTGCCAAAATGCAAGTAAAGACAGTAGTTTTTAAATATATTTATAGCACATACCGTGGTTAGAAGGAAACTCTGTCCAGGACCGGGAGTTAGTTCTAGAAAGTGTAGCGAAGAGTACTTTTGCTCCTTGGAAGAGCCCTGATAAGGCAGATGGGATAGATCCACCTTAACCAAGCAGCGCCAGATTGCTGGAATGGAACCTTTACAGCTCTGGAAGGCCATGATTAGGATTTGGAGCTCTGAGGGAGATTGGCAGGCCTTCAAAAACACTCAGACATATGGCTAGAAATTAGCAGTCAGGATACAGGAGCAACAGGCTGGAAGAGAAGATAAAAGGTTCAGAAAAATGGCAGAACATCAAACAAATGAGTATAAAAAACCTGTAATGAAAAACCGACAACATCTACCCACACATATCCCACATGACAAAAGCCTTGAAGGACAAAGGATTCCTTAATCATACATATTTGAAATAGTGGTGGTGGTGTCTATTAAAGCAGAGCATCTATCAGTTTGATGTTCTTTATACAAAATTATCTTGTAGTAAATTCACAAACTCCCTGACAAAAGGTCAGGGAGGAGGACCAACCTAATGTCCTCCTCCCTGACCTAAAAGCATTTATAGGGGTCAAAGAGTATCGCCTAACATGCACTAGCCTTTTGGTGCACTGCAGATTCTGTTCATTCTGGAGAAACATTGGCGCTGTGTACACATTGCCATTTACTCTGGCTCCAGTTTGCTGGCATTTAAAGCCATGTACACATGACATTAGGTACAATCCATATCTGTCCTATCGTTTCTTGAGAACTGCTATTTGATTTTGATACATTTTCCTTCAAACCAGCTTCCATCCGATTTGGAAACGCAAGACACATTCACCGCACGGGTAAGCTGAGGTTTGTACATTAGAGGCAGCCATTGCACATGGTCAAATGACAGCTTCAGCTGGAGAGAGGGCCTAAGTGTTGATGATGGGCCAATAGAGAAGAGTCCATTGCAAAGTAGGACATGTTCTAAAGGGTTCTGCTCTGGAGGGTAGGATTCGAACCAATGGATTCAAGTTACAAGAAATGAGATTCTGACCAAAGCTATGGAAGAACTTTCTGACAATGAGAGCTCTTCGACAGTGGAACAGTCTCCCTCTGGAGGTTATGGATCTCCTTCCTTGTAAATTTTTAAGCAGAGGTTGGATGTCCACCTGTCATGGATGCTTTAGCTGAGATTCCTGAATTGTTGACCCTTGCGGTCCCTTCCAACTCTACAATTCTATTATTCTATGCAGTGCTTTTTTATGGAAAAAAGAGGGGGGATTCACCACAAAGCTTTTCTTTCTTTCTTTCTTTCTTTCTTTCTTTCTTTCTTTCTTTCTTGCGGGTCCATTCACAGTGCCATCCCCCCCCCCCGGACAATGGTTAAATGTAATATGTGATTAATAAACTCAAGCAGACAATGTCAAGCAGACAATGATTTGGATTAGAAATGGCCGTAACTTTATTGATTACTGATCAAGGTGGATTTTTGGCTCAGGCATTGGGTGTATATCCATTCCAGCCCCCCCATTAATTATTTAAATTTAAAAAGGTAAGGGAACTCACTGCCCCTGAGTTCCTGTTCAAAAAAACCCAGATTCTATGTAACCAGCCTCATTTCTGATCTGTGAGAAAATCTTACTTAGTATAATCAGCTACCATGCAGGGATAGCCAATGCCTCGCCATCCAGAAGTTGGTGGACTACAATTCCCATTATGCATTGGCACTGGGGGTGATGGGAGTTGGAGTCCTAGATGATAGATAGATAGATACTAAACTACTTAGAGGTTTTAATGGAAGCAAGTGGTATATACATTTTGTAAAATAAAATAAGTAATTCAAACTAGAGGGCACCAGCTTGAGTGCTTCAGGTCTATCAGATAGTGAATATTGCACTTTTCCAGTGTGGCCAGGAGGAACCCATTGCATACAGATAAACCCAACTTTTCTGTAAAATATGCTGCTGTAATCATTCTGCCACAGGTATACTAGGGTTGAAGAATCTCTCTTGGGTGGCCTTTTTTATTTCGGGAAATAAATTACCTCAGGCTATGCTTACTTGATTTCTACCGAGGGGGGTGGGGAATGAAATGAAAAGAAAGGGTGTCGGGGGGAGGGAAATCACCTCACAAAATTTGATAAAATGAAAAATCCATAGTTTCCCAGCAGCCTTATCCACAAAGGAGTTAAAGTGAAGTAATTGGATTCAGAATGGTTGGCCAATGAGGTCCCCTCATGCAAATCAAATGAGCAATTGTCAGGACCTGCCTCTTGAGACTCGCTGTGAACACTGGCAGAATGGGGCTAAGCTGAAGCTCTGAATTATTTGTGAGGTGGTAGATGGGATTGCTGGTTTCTGTATTTGTTTCATTTTTAAAGGTTTTGTTTTTGAGTGTTGTTGTTGTTTTGGGAACCCATATCTAATGATTCCAGGCAAGTATGTCCATTTCTTTAAGACACTGATATCCCCCACTTTAGCCAAAATGGCCCTCAGAGCAGCTTACAAGGATCATAAAGTCATAGAATGGTAGAGTTGGAAGGGAGCCTGAGGGGCATCTAGTCCAACCCCCTGCAATGCAGGAATCTCAACTAAATCATACAGGACAGATGGTCATTCAACCTCTGCTTTAAAATCTCCAAGGAAGCAGAATCCACTACTTGTTGTGGAATTCTATTCTGCTGTTGAATAGTGTCAGAAAGTTCCACTTAGTGTCAGAGATTCAGGTAGGTAGCCGTGTTGGTCTGAGGCAGTCAAAATAATATATATATTTTTTGTCCAGTAGCATCTTGTTATTTAGTCGTTTAGCCGTGTCCAACTCTTTGTGACTCCATGGACCAGAGCACGCCAGGCACTCCTGTCTTCCACTGCCTTCCACAGTTTGGTCAAACTCATGCTGGTAGCTTCGAGAACACTGTCCAGCCATCTCATCCTCTGTCGTCCCCTTCTTGTGCCCTCAATCTTTCCCAACACCAGGGTCTTTTCCAGGGAGTCTTCTCTTCTCATGAGGTGGCCAAAGTCTTGGAGCCTCAGCTGCAGGATCTGTCCTTCCAGTGAGCACTCAGGGCTTTTTTCTTTCAGAATGGATAGGTTTGATCTTCTTGCAGTCCATGGGACTCTCAAGAGTCTCCTCCAGCACCATAGTTCAAAAGCATCAATTCTTTGGCGATCAGCCTTCTTTATGGTCCAGCTCTCACTTCCATACATCCCTACTGGGAAAACCATGGCTTTAACTATACGGACCTTTGTTGGCAAGGTGATGTCTCTGCTTTTTAAGTAGCACCTTAGAGACCAACTAAGTTTGTTCTGGGTATAAGCTTTTGTGTCTTGTCTCATCACACATGCTAAAGCTATTTGTGGTCATCTGCATACCATCCCATGCTTTTCCCTGTAGGACTAATTGCAATCATTAACAGTCGTCAACAGGTTTACCATACCCATTGAGTCAATCACCCATCTCCTACTACCCTTCTGAGAAAAAAACCTACCCCACTATCAGTGGCGTAGCGTGGGTTGTCAGCACCTGGGGCAAGGCAAGTAATTTGCGCCCCCTAACCCGTGGATTTGCGCCCCCTAACCCGTGGATTTGCGCCCCCTAACCCTAACCCCCAGATGTTGCGCCCGGTGCGGCCGGCCCCCCTGCACCCCCCACGCTACGCCACTGCCCACTATATATAAGGGTCTGGTGACTTCCATTCGAGTCCCTGGATTCCTTTAACGGAATACCCGTCACATAGGGATGGCAAGAGCGTTCTCCCATCCCTATCACCTGAACCAGAGCCTATCCGCAACCTTATAAGTTGTGATGATTTGCTACACGGCAGGCGAAACCCAAATGGCAACAGCCAATCGGCCAAGTGGGGGAAATTCCTGCTGTGCCCCTGTCCCAACGACAGACGACACACGACGGCATAGCAAGGTCAAGCGCAGCAAGTCCTAAAAGTAGGGAGAGGTGGGTGGGTATTCTGAATGCACGCGCCAAAAGTAGAAGCTCTGGGTCATGTGCATGGGCATAAATAGGACCCTCGAACTGCGTCCCATTGGCCAGATTGCACCCAGCTTCGAGGGACCTACCAATTGGATGCTGTGGCTGACCAATGTACCCACCCACAACACAGGCTGTCGGTTGTCCAGGTCTCACCGCAATATGTGCCCTCTTTAAGGGAGGACCCGATTTGCAACTATTTTTTATTATTTTTAAAAAACATAGATATAAAAAACGCACATAAAAACACACAGAGCCCAGATTTTTTGCCCCACTTTACAGGCCCTCAGTTTTACTAGATTACCCACTGCTTTTATATTCATGAAAGTGACTCTGACCACCTTCACTTCCAACCATGTGGGAGGGGCTGATCTCCCAACCCATATTGCCCCCTTTTTTCTTTTTGTCTGTTTACCTAAATTATATTTTATGAAAAGCACACATTGGGTAATTATGTATAAATTATCAATGTCCTAGGGAGATTAATATGCAGGACCATTGATTGCGATGTGAACATGCAAACTATATACACGGGATTTTGCACAAGTCTTGATTGTCTGTGAGGATAATTTGTAAATGTAATTTTGATTGTCCGAGAAGGAACTTTCTTTCAAAGAAAAATCCTTTAAAAAAGATCCAACATTCTAAACAATGGAAAGACATTAGATTTGCAAACTAGCTTTGCAAAATGCTTGATTGGAGAAAAGGAACCTCGCTGCTCTCATCTAATCATCCTAGGAAACCTCAAGGGAATTTCAGCCAGCATGTCTGAAGCTGTGCCAAGTGCACACAGCACCAATAATATCCATTTCAAGTCCCCGAGGTTCTTAAATGTGATGCCTGTAGTGGGAGACTCTTGGGGATGAATATGAAAACTGCAAAAGGGCTGCATTTCAAATGAACTTTGTGAGGCACAGCAAGCGAATAGCATGACTAAGTGTGAAATAATAATAATAATAATAATAATAATAATAATAATAATAATAATAATAATAATAATAATTTTTATTTATACTCCGCCCGTCTGGCTGGGTTTCCCCAGCCACTCTGGGTGGCTTCCAACCGAATATTGAAAACAATACAGCACCAGACATTAAAAATGTCCCTAAACAGTGGTCTTTTAAAAGTAAAATAGTTGTTTATTGCCTTGACATCTGCTGGGAGGGCGTTCCACAGGGCAGATGCCACTACTGAGAAGGCCCTCTGCCTGGTTCCCTGTAACCTCATTTCTCGCAATGAGGGAACCACCAGAAGACCCTCAGTGCTGGACTCAGTGTCCGGGCTGGATGATGGGGGTGGAGACGCTCCTTCAGGTATACAGGACCGAGGCCGTTTAGGGCTTTAAAGGTCAGCACCAACACTTTGAATTGTGCTCAGAAATGTACTGGAAGCCAATGGAGATCTTTCAGGACCAGTGTTATATGGTCTCGGCGGCCGCTCCCAGTCACCAGTCTAGCTGCCGCATTCTGGATTAACTGCAGTTTCTGAATCACCTTCAAAGGTAGCCCCACGTAGAGCGCATTGCAGTAGTCCAAGCGGGAGATAACTAGAGCATGCACCACTCTGGCAAGACAGTCTGCGGGCAGGTAGGGTCTCAGCCTGTGTACCAGATGGAGCTGGTAAACAGCTGCCCTGGCCACAGAATTAGCCTGCACCTCCATGGACAGCTGTGAGTCCAAAATGACTCCCAGGCTGCGCACCTGGTCCTTCAGGGGCACAGTTACCCCATTCAGGACCAGGGAATCCTCCACACCTGCCCGCCTCCTGTCCCCCAGAAACACTTGTCAGGATTCAATCTCAATCTGTTAACCGCCATCCATCTTCCAACCGCCTCCAGACACTCACACAGGACCGTCACCGCCTTCACTGGTTCTGATTTAAAAGAGAGGTAGAGCTGGGTATCATCTGCATACTGATGAACACCCAGACCAAACCCCCTGATGATCTCTCCCAGTGGCTGCATGTAGAGGAGCATGGGGGAGAGGATGGAACCCTGAGGCACCCCACAAGTGAGAGCCCAGGGGTCTGAACACTCATCCCCCACCAACACTTTCTGGACATGGCCCAGGAGAAAGGAGGGGAACCACTGTATAACAGTACCCCCAGCTCCCAGCCCCTCAAGACAGTCCAGAAGGATGTTATGGTTGATGGTATCAAAAGTTGCTGAGAGATCCAGCAGAACTAGGAAACAGCTCTCTCCTTTGTCCCTAGCCTGCCGGAGATCATCAACCATATAAGATAAGCTACATGCCTTCTGTGAGGTTTGTTTGCGCTGGCCTTGTTGTGTCCTTCTTCTTCTTCTTCCTTGTTGGTGGAGTTGCCAGCTCAATATCTGACAATCTCAGGTTCATCCCCAGGAGGAGGCTCCTTACTGACAAGAGGGACAGGAGGGACCTGTCTCAGGGGTGGAGGAAGGGAGGTGCTGTAGGAGCAGGCACCCCAGGTGTCACCACTGAGGTGTCACCAGGCAGCACTCACCACGGGGCCTGCAGCGCGCCTGAGCCACACGTCTCTCCTGGGAGTGACGCGGTGGCTTGGATGCCTGCAGGCTCAGTGCTGCCCCAAACGGTCTGCCTGCCACCTCCCCCTCAGCTGTAGGGCAGCTGAGTGGGAGGAGGCAGGCAGATTCCTCAGAGGCCCCACAGAGCATCCTGCCCCATCTGGCACTATCCCGTGGGTGGCTGGCCCGCCCCTGGATGCACGCTGCCCTATGCGTGCTCCGCCGCTGACCTGTCTATCCCCTCCATGACATCTCCACAGGGATTCTTACGTACAACCAGTGCAGAGGATGGTGGCCTTCAGTTTGCTCCTCCTCCGTCTCAGTTTTGCCCTTGTGGAACCCAGCAGGGTTCAGGATGTGGGAACAAAACTGGAATTGGTTGGCTCTCCTGTCATTGGCTGGGGCTCCACCTGCTGTTGGCCTCCCTGCATTCCACCCAATCGGTCTTGTGGGGCACCAGCCATCACTGGTTCTAAGGGAGCCTTGGGCATGTGCACTTAACATGCACACCCTGGTCCCTCTGTCTAGCACTCTTCAAGGTGGCCAGGCCAAAACAACACCCGCAAAGGGCCAGCCAAGCCAAAGGCAATGGAAGGTGACTTAAGAGTACCTTTATCCCAGTATTAAGTCTCCTTAACTACCACTTGAGTTTTTTCCAAAGAAAAATAAAGCAGTTTACAAACACTTTGAATCCAACCAACCAACCTCAAGGACCACCTCTTTCCATATGAACATCTTCGTGTGCCTCCTCCAGAGGGTGGCAATATGAGAACGGGCCTTTTCTGCAGTGGCTTCCCATTTGTGCAGGCACCCATAAGACCAATAAAAGATGCCACATTAGGGGTGCCACAGGACCAGGGAGCTTCAAGATCTTTCTATACGGCTATTAGGACTCTCCCCTCACTGGACTTGCTCCACGCCTTCCTTGACTATTTTTGCCTCAATAGAATGTGTCCTGGGACTCTGATCATGACTCTTACTTGTCCAGCTGGAGGATGAAGAGAGCTGTGTGAGTGGATGTAGGAATTACCCTACTGTACAAAGGTAAAGTTTGCATTCATTGCTCCACACACTTTTACCTCTGGCTCTCCTTACCACTGGCAGCAGTCCCTGGGGATGCATCTCCAGAAGGGAATGTAGCCCTCAGTCTGAAAAAGGGGCCCTAATCCTGGCCTACATCTATGCAGAAGTGCATCAGTTTTCACCAGCCAGTTAGTTTTTTCAAGTGAGTATCATCTGTCAAAATCTTGGGATAGTTTTTAAGGATGTAATTTGCAGGTTTATATCCTAAATGTTCATATTTTTAAAAGCCAGACTCTTCACTGCTTTGTCACTTTTGGGGAGGGGGGTGGTGGAATTACACCTCATTCACTCCATCAGTATATCTTCCCAGCGAAGATAATTATCTGCCATTTAGACATGAGGTGGCTGTATTTATTGCCTCCATTAGTCTTCCCAGGCCTGTAAAAAGTAAAGACAGGTGACAAATCCACTGTGTTCACAGATAATGAAATCATAATTATGCACAGTCTGTAAGATCCATGTGCATAACTCTCCAACTTGAAGCTATAATGTTAGGATGTTATTAAACTCTTATGGCACAGCAGCATGGGAGAGGCGATTTAGTGTGCTGACTTTATCGCAGCCCAATATCACAACATGGGAGGTGAATCCTGCAAAATGGCTGCCACTCAGGAAATCCAATGTCATGGACCAGGACCCAGAATCACAAACGTTCTGTATTGACAGAAAGATTTGTGGAACCCGGAGACCTGCGGAGACTATCTGCCTTGACCAGCTCTGGGTACAGTCACTAGGTCAGGAATGGGGAACCTCATACACAGGAGCCAAATTTGGCCCTCCAACCTCTATGCCTGGCTCTGGAGACTCTCCCAAGGCCACACCAATTCCCCAGCCTGCAGGCCCTGCTTCACCCACCCCTTGGGTGTTTTTGCCTGACTGGAACGTGTCCTTGAACCCTGAGCCTTGTCAGCATTTTCATCCCTCCCATTGCAAGGGTCACCTGATCATGTTGTTTTACTTTCTGTCTGTGAGAAAGGAGGGGGCAGAAGCTACTCTTTGAGACTTTCGTCTCTAGTACCCCAGGACTTTTCTTTTGATCTGTCTAGGGACAGGATGGCTATATGAGAGCTGCTTCTCTCGTACATGTTTGTTATGTTCTTTTATTTGTTTAATTAGAAGAAATAAATTAGGTATGCTACAAAGCCTCCACAGCTTTGCTTCCATTTACTCTGATGCATTTGGGTGCTCACATGAGCAAATGTGAGTCCACAGCACCAGGACCTATTCCTCAGGAATGCTGTGTTGCGTTTTCTGCGTTCCTGTGATCGGAAGGTCAGTGAAGATGCTACCGTCACCCAGCCCATGCTGGCACAGCTGAAGACATAGGCTGAAATGGGTGTACAGAAAAGCCTATGGTGCTGTAGTGGTTAGAGTACTCAGGTCTGGGAGAGACTAGAGTTTAGTCATGTAGTTTGTATATGGACATAGTGGATTCAACTTTCGTGGGCTTGCTATCTCTGGTCTGGGCTGTAGGCAGTTATGAGAAATCTCTAGAGTGTGTGCTCTCTCATCCTGGAACTGGGAGCTCTGCTAGACAAGGACCGAAAGACTGGCTCCCAATATTGATACTGCCACTTGAGCTTGCCAATTGTGGATCAACATTTCACACTGCAATTTCCTTGCATGCCTTAGGAGGGCTGGGAGAGCCAAGCCTACAAAGTTCTGGGTAGCTCATCCAGTTAGTTCCAGTCTTCAGATTCCCAGGTTCCCAGGTCAAACTGTGGATTGATGCCTGTCAGTACCTGAGTTCCTTTTTACCACTGCATAATATTCCCGGTGTAATACATAATGGGCAGGCAGCACTTCAGTGTCAACTAGGCTGCTTCCCCCATCCCTTTGTCAAGGGTGTGATCACAAAGAGGAAATCCAGAAACTGAGCCAGCTCGGTCCTCAGGGAAAAGAAGGTCCCTGCAGAGGAAAGATGAATAGCTCTTCATTCTTTTTGTGCTCTTTGACTCTTCTTTTTGGGTCGCAACCCTGCTCCTTTTCTATCCTGGGATTCTCCAGCCCAGAAAAATATATTCCGATCAGGAAGCAATTCTGAAGTCACCTTGGCATAGCCGCTGGGAGTTTAAAAGTTGCATGCGGCAGGCTGATGCTATCAATTGAGATGTCAGTGGGAACTGTGCTTTGTGTCACTCCTTGCAGTGCTTGCCGATATCTCCCTCGAAATGAATTCTGTGCATGAATGCTGGCATGTGCTGGCTTGCTGCTCTTGAATGCTGGAAGAGAAAGTTCAAAGGTCTGGGCAACAGAAGATAGTGGCACAAAAGCTAACCAGGAGAGTAAAAAGCAACCTTTATTAGAACCCAACAATGCATTACGATAGAGAGTTTGTGAGCTGCACAGTTTAGACAGAACTCTATCTGGCCAGAGCATTAAGGAAAATAAAAGGAAAGGATGGGAATATTGTGCTTACATTTATCTTACATAACAAGCCTTGGGGGTGGATGTTTATGTAGACAAAAAGGCACCATCCACTGACAAGAAAATAGGAATCACATAAAAATTCTGATGAATTTTCATGAGGTTTTCATAAAATTGCAAACTGGTGTGGAAATGCGAAAAACTGACTTTAAGGCTGGAAAAATGAAAAACCGAAATTGACATATCCAACTAGGGTTGCCGTGTGTCCTCTTTTCCTCGGACACGTCCTCTTTTTCATGGGTGAAATGTCTGCCTGGGTGCGTATTTTTAAATTTGCCAAAATGTATGTGGCTATACTTTCTGGATGAGACATAGACATAGGTAACTGGCGTTTGAAGACTTGCTTTCCTCTTCTCTTCTCCTGCCCCCCTCAGCAATATACCACAGCTTTTATAGCCTACATATAACGGTAAAGGTACCCCTGACCATTAGGTCCAGTCGCGGATGACTCTGGGGTTGCGGCACTCATCTCACTCTATAGGCTGAGGGAGCCGGCATTTGTCCGCAGACAGCTTCGGGGTCATGTGGCCAGCATGACTGAGCAGCTTCTGGCGAAACCAGAGCAGCGCACAGAAACACCATTTATCTTCCCGCCGGAGCAGTACCTATTTATCTACTTGCACTTTGATGTGCTTTCGAACTGCTAGGTGGGCAGGAGCCGGTACCGAACAACGGGAGCTCACCCCATCGCGGGGATTTGAACCACCAACCTTCTGATTAGCAAGCCCTAGGCTCTGTGGTTTAGACCACAGTGCCACCTGTGTCCCTACAGCCTACATATAGTAGGGGTATTTAAAATGAATGAGAGTCGTCATAGCGTCCTCTTTTTTGCTCTTCAAAATATGGCAACCATCCAGCCCAGTAGAAAATTGTGCGTGTGTGGAGAGAGAGAGAGAGAGAGAGAGAGAGAGAGAGAGAGAGAGAGAAAGAAAGAAAGAAAGAAATAGAAGCATTCCACCAAGTAATATACCCTGACTTCCAGCAGCCTGGTGTGGAACAGCCCAAGAACAGTTCAGCCACATTATGAGTTGTTTGTCTACACAGGGTAGAAATTGTCTTCAGAAACTGAAGGCTCAGTATAATACAGAAGAATTAGCTCTGTGCCCTGTTGTCTTCTCTCTCCCCCCCCCCCCAATCCTCAGAGCATGCTGAGAAATTACTGCTGAAACCAGCCCATTGATTTCTGCTCAAGATGAGTTAGAGAATGTAAGTTAGTTTATCTCTGCCTTAAAAGGGCATCCTGAGAGAGATGAGTGGAGGGGGGGGGGCTTTTCTTCAAGCATATGTTGACTTTTCTCATTTTTGTATTTGGAGATCAAAATATACTGACCCTCCACTTTATAGACAGTGGTGGGTTGCTTTTTTTTAAACCAGAAGAGACTGCACTCATATATGCACTTACCTGGGAGCAAGTCTCATTGAACTTAGTATGGCATTCTTTTGAGTAGACATAGGTAGGCTTGCCCTATAAATCTCCTGCTGAGATGGAAATTTGAGGCAGGGAAATGGTGAGCCTGTCTTGATTCAGCTTCCCAAAGTGGCCTGATTCATAGGCAAGGTCAGCCTTGATTGCAAGATGAAGAACGTTCTGCTTTTTTTCTACTCAGTGCCACCCTGATTGCAAATGACATCAAAATACCCAAGGGAGAGTGGATTTTCCTGCTCAGAAAATCACTTTCCACAGCTCTCCTAAGACAGTGCATTTTCAGACAGTAGGAAAAGACTGCATGAGTGAATACTCAGGATGTTCCTTGCTCATAGAGAGCTAGTATGTCAGGGGAAAGTGTCAGGATCCTGTCTCACTTGGTCTCTGGAGAGATCTCTCTGGATGAAAAGGCATGGGACCCTACAGAGGGGCCTGGGAATAACTCACTAGAGCAGTCTGTAGTACAAATCTCATGAGAATTATAATTGTAATTATTAATATGATTATTATCTTTATTATATCCAATCCTTTCTCCAAGTCTTCTAAGCAGTTTAGGGCAGAAGATGTGGCACTCCCCTTTGCAGCCCTGTGAGGTAGGTTAGCGATAACGTGACTGGCTGAAACTTGCACAGAATTGTCTGTTGTGGTTGTGACTGTTGTTTCAATTCATTCAGCTGCCCACGAATGAAATTCTCTATGTGTCTTACAAAGCAGAAACACACATGTCATGCGATATTAAAAATACATCAATATAAGGCGAAGCAATAAAAATAGCAGCATAAAACTTGCCTTCTAGCAGACGCAGACTAAAACAGTTTGCTGCTCAGCATACAACCACATGAAACAAAGTGTGAGCATGAGGTTTCTTTCAAATCACACTAAAACAGCAAAGTCCTAGAGTTGGTTTTAAAGCACCACTGTAAAAGGGCTGCTTCAGTAGCTAAACGGGGCTTTGTACCTGACCCAGTTCTTCAAAAACCACACAGAAGAGAGAGACATAGAAAGACAATATGACAGCCTCTCTCTGTCTGTCTGTCTGTCTGTCTCTCTCTCTCTCACACACACACCATCAGCAAAAACAGTAGGAAAATAGTTTAATGTGTCCAGTCTCAATTCTCTTTCCGCTCAGTATTTCCCAGTGCAGGAATGACACCAGATCAGGAAAACACATGGTACTGGCCATCTGTGGTGCTGAACAGATTGTCTGGACATTTTGACAGAGGCTGGAAAAACAGATGGAAGGAATATATTCACAGAATCACAGAATTATAGAGTTGGAAGTTGGAAGGGACCCCAAGGGTCATCTGGCCCAACCCCATGAAATGCAAGATGTAAGCAGTAAAGCAGTAAAGTAAAAGTTTATTATTCACTTTTCTAATTTGGTCTTTTGCGTACAGGGACGCGGGTGGCGCTGTGGGTTAAATCACAGAGCCTAGGACTTGCCGATCAGAAGGTCGGCAGTTCGAATCCCCACGATGGGGTGGGCTCCCGTTGTTTGGTCCCTGCTCCTGCCAACCTAGCAGTTCGAAAGCACGCCAAAGTGCTAGTAGATAAATAGGTACCGCTCCGGCGGGAAGGTAAAAGGCATTTCCATGCGCTGCTCTGGTTCACCAGAAGCGGCTTCGTCATGCTGGCCACATGGGCTGTACACCGGCTCCCTCGGCCAATAAAGCGAGATGAGCGCCACAACCCCAGAGTTGGTCACGACTGGACCTAATGGTCAGGGGTCCCTTTACCTTTACCTTTACACATGCATACACATATACTGTAGCCCTAGTCCAGGAACTGTGTCCTTGAACTCTGATCGTATCTCTCATTTGCCTGTTTTGAGAATACAGTGGTACCTTGGGTTACATACGCTTCAGGTTACCGACTCCGCTAACCCAGAAATATTGCTTCAGGTTAAGAACTTTGCTTCAGGATGAGAACACAAATTGTGCTCCGGCGGGGCGGCAGCAACAGGAGGCCCCATTAGCTAAAGTGGTGCTTCAGGTTAAGAACAGTTTCAGGTTAAGTACGGACCTTCAGAACCAATTGAGTACTTAACCTGAGGTACCACTATAGAGAGAAGTATGCAAGTTTGTGTGTAGAAACCAGCCTTCTTTGCATATATTAAATTTACCTCCATTGCTCTCCCCACATTTGTCTCTGATCCCACCCATCACTGGCATGTGGCCCATGGAAAGCTGTCCAGAAGTGAACACACCTCTTGGGCTGAAAGAGCTTCCACATTTCTGCCCTAAAGTAAATGCAGAGACCACATTAGGCCATGGCTTGGGCTGGTTTTTTGTTTGTTTGTTTTTGCCTCCTAGCCTGCCCTCTGAAATCCATTGCTCTTTGTTCTGGGATTCTGGCTTGCCCTAGGATTGTCATAAAATCATCCAATTGTAGAGTTGTAGAGTTGGAAAGGACGCTGAAGATCATCTGGTCCAACTCCCTGCAATGCAGTAATATGTAGCTGTCTCATACAGGAATCGAACCTGCAACCTTGACCTTTTCAGCACCACGCTCTAACCAGCTGAGCTACCCAGGCTGACATGACCCTGGGAGTGTATTCCCCATTCTTCAGAGGGAAAGGTTGTTCATAAAAATCACACCATACAGAACTGTTGGGATGCTACGGGTACAAAAAGTAGGTGAGGTGAGCACTGCTCATAAACTGAAAAGCAGCCTAGCTTTTCTGCATGTAGCAAAAATCACAGAGGAACCTTTCCCCCCTCTCTTACTCATTTATTGGTCTCTAGGACCACATTAAAAATGCCTTAGGTGAGTGATCCCTGGATTGTAGTTGAAGAACAGCTGCTGTGAACCAACAAATGAAAAAACCATCAAAGGGCCACAATGGTACCAAATTACTTGTGGGCCACATTTTTTGATCACTCTCTTCATAAATAATTTGGACCAAAAAAGCAGCTGCTCTTTTCTCTTTCAATTAAAACAGCCAAGCTAAGCCTTCAGGAAATGATCAGCGGGAAGGGGGGACTGCATGAAAATGAAAACGTTTGAATGAAATGTGCAGGTGCTCCTGCATGCTGCTGTTAAAATGTGTGTAAATGTGAAGAGTTCTCAGTAGTGTTGGTACAGCAGAGTTGCTAAGCTATTAAGCGGCACACCAGAAAGTTATTGGTTCAAAACTCACCTCTGATACGAACTTACTAGGCTTCTTGGGAGAAAAGCGATGACAAACCTAGACAGCATCTTAAAAAGCAGAGACATCACCTTGCCAACAAAGATCCATATAGTTAAAGCTATGGTTTTCCCAGTAGTGATGTATGGAAGTGATGTATGGACCATAAAGAAGGCTGATCGCTGAAGAATTGATGCTTTTGAATTATGGTGCTGGAGGAGACTCTTGAGAGTCCCATGGACTGCAAGAAGATCAAACGTATCCATTCTTCAGGAAATCAGCCCTGAGTGCTCACGGGAAGGACAGATCCTGAAGCTGAGGCTCCAATACTTTGGCCACCTCATGAGAAGTGAAGACTCCCTGGAAAAGACCCTGATGTTGGGAAAGATTGAGGGCACAAGGAGAAGGGGACGGCAGAGGACAAGATGGTTGGACAGTGTTCTCAGAGCTACCAGCATGAGTTTGACAAACTCCAGGAGGCAGTGCAAGACAGGAGTGCCTGGCGTGCTCTGGTCCATGGAGTCATGAAGAGTCAGACATGACTAAGCGACTAATCAACAAGGTGGCTTAAAGCAGGGATCAGGAAACTCAGACCCAGGACCCCCGTGCAGCCCTCCAGACCTCTCCAGCTGGCCCTTGGGACTCACCAAGGCCTCACATTCTGCCCAGCTACACCTCTTTTACCCAGACCACACCCATCACTGGCTGTGCTTTGCGCAAAACTCAGTTGAATCACAATTATCCTCTCCAATGTCAGAGGCAGTATGCCTCTGTATGCCAGTTGCTGAGAAGCGCAAGTACCCTCCAACATTTCTCAAATGAAAATATAGACATCCTATTCCATAATAATATTAATAATAGCAATGTTTTTCTTTATACCCCACCCATCTAACTGGGTTGCCCTAGCCACTCTGGGCGGCTTCCGACCTATATAAAAACATTATAAAACATTAAACATTAAAAATATTTCCAATACAAGGCTGCTTTCAGATGGCTCAGGGGTCCCTAAAAAAAAAAAAAATTAGCAAGAGACTCAAAGAATGAAATTGCAAAACAAAAACTCATAATGTTGCAAGTGCAGATTTCATCAATATTAAACTATGAGGTAGAAAATAACATAAAGTGGATGAAACAAAGGGTGTTTGAGTTTGCCAACAAGCCAGGGAAATTACTGGTGTGGCAGCTGAAAAAGAAACAGAAAGAAAAAATAATAATACAGTGGTACCTCGAGTTACAGATGCTTCAGGTTACAGATGCTTCAGGTTACAGACTCCGCTAACCCAGAAATATTACCTCGGGTTAAGAACTTTGCTTCAGGGTGAGAACAGAAATCGGGCAGCGGTGTCGCAGCGGCAGCATGAGGCCCCATTAGCTAAAGTGATGCTTCAGGTTAAGAACAGTTTCAGGTTAAGAACGGACCTCCAGAACGAATTAAGTTCTTAACCCGAGGTACCACTGTATGCATGCATGCATGTATGTATGTATGTATGTATGTATGTATGTATAATAAGTTCATTTTGTGCTTCGTTTTGCATTTTATTTATCAATAAAAGTCTAATAATAATAATAATAAAACATTAAACATTAAAAATATTTCCAATACAAGGCTGCTTTCAGATGGCTGAGGGGTCAGATAGCTCCATACCCTCCAACATTTCTCCGATGGAAATAGGGACGTCATAAGGAAAAGTGGGACATTCCAGGATCAAATCAGAAACCAGGGTGGCTTCTGTAAATCCAGGACTGTCCCTGGAAAATAGGGATACTTGGAAGGTCTGCAAGTGTTGAGAGTTCTGCTTGTGGACTTCCCATAGGCAACTGGTTGGCCACTGTGAAAGGAAAGGATGCTAGACTAGATGAGCCTTTGGCCTGATCCACCAGGGCTCTTCTGAAGTTCTTGTGTGTCTCAATGTCAGATGGAAGGGATTTATGAATGAATACAGACAAGGTTTCCATAGACCAGAAATCAAATGAAATGGAGTATCTAATTACAACTCAATTGCACATATGAAGTGCTCCGAACGCTTGAAAGCACTATAAAATGTTAAGTAGGATGATATTTGATAATTGGTTGAACTTATGACTGGGAGGCGAAATGGAAAAACTCCCTGGACAGGATCAGAGAACCTCCTGCCCACGAGACTGATGTGGTCCACAAGACCTCCCTATCACAAATACCAGCAAGTTAGCAAAGAAAAAGGAAGAGAGGGAAGGAGGCAGGGAGATGAGAGGGAAACCAATCAGCTGACATTGAATCATAGGGCTATCTGGTCCAACCCTCTGTATTGAGAATACAATAAACATTGGGAAGAACTTTCTGATGGTAGAAGCTGTTCGACAATGGACTACCTTGGAAGGTAGGCTTTCCTTCCTTGGCGGTTTTTGAAGCAGAGGTTGGATAGCCAGCTGTCAGGGATTGTTTAGCTGTGATTCCTGCATTGCAGGGGGTTGGACTAGATTTTATGAATAAACAACAACACATCCAAACATATTGTCAGGGAACTGACACCGGAGTCGGAGGGAAAGCTCTCAAATGATGCTGGAGAAGGGCCCAGCAGGGAGAGAGGCAGTTCAGCAGAGGGGGAAGCAAATCAACGTTACACCAGGGATAAAGGGGGGCAGATGGGGGAATCGGCGAGAGGGCTCCAGGACTCTTCACTGGACACCAGCGGGGAGAGCACGGGTCCTCCGCTACCCACGCCCTCCCTGCGCAGAAGACTTCCACACAGAGAGAGTAGGAGGAGACTGGGAGTCAAACAACTTTTATGTTGGAAGAGGTTTAAGAAACGCCCACTGATGGATTCTGCTAGCGACTGAGGCAGCCACGAATTGAAGGGCTGTCCAGACAGAAAGGTTTAACAAGGCAACATAGCCAGGAGAGGCAGCAACTTACGCACGAGCAACCCATACACATTACACATATGGATCAGTATAAGCCAGCCAGACACAAAGCAGTTGTTCATTAGGAACATGTCCAAATCTAGCCAGAGCAGCGAGGTCCTCAGGCCATTGCTTTGCAGACCTGAGTGTTTATCCTTCCAGGTAGAAATCTCTTAGCAACAACAAGGGCTTGCAAAATCCACTTTTGTTGCCTTGCTGTTAATCCGCAGTGCTGCAAGAATGTAATTCAAATTCACATGAACATCTGAAAATATCAAGGGTTCCACCAGGAAAACGGCAGGCCGAAAAGAATGTACCATGGGAAATGTTCACAGAATATGCCTCCCCCCCCAGCCACCCACCCATGCCCACTCAGCTACACCCTGTGTAGGACTGGCTCTGACACTGAACTGAGCTCCTCAGGCCTCTCAGCTTTCTCTGCTAAACAAGTACAAATCATTTCTATAATAATAATTGTCAGGGAAGAGGAGAGGTAAGACGCTCCAGTGATGCAGGGGAGGGAACTAGCAAGGAGAGAGAGAGCTTCCGCTGGGGAAGGAAATCCAGGGGACACCAGGGAGAAAGGAGAGGCTGAGAGTACTGCGGAGGGGAGGCTCCGAGACTCTTCCAGTGAAATCAGCGGAGAGAGCACAGGACCTCCGCTTGGCACGCCCACGCTGCGCAGAAGGCTTCCGCGCAGAGAATCTAGGAGGAGACTTGGAGTCAAAGAATTTCTATGTTGGAGGAAGTTTAGGAGACGCCCACTAACGGATTCTGCCAGTGACTAAGACAGTCGCGTTGTAAGGGCTTTCAAACCAGGGAAAGGTTTAGCTATACGACCAGCTTGGAGCAGTTTGCAGTTTACGCACAAGCAACCCCAATTCCTATTACAATAATAAATAATAAATTTTTATTTATACCCTGCCCTCCCCAGCCAGAGCCAGGCTCAGGGCGGCTAACACCAGTAAAATTACAATAAAAACATAATTGGGGGGGGGGAACCAATTTAAAATTCAGGTTAAAAATAGAATTTAAAATGCAGCCTCATTTTTGTAGTAGCCCATAGATCAAAACCGTAAGGGGAGGGAAACATAAGGGTCAGACGGAGTCCAAACCAAAGGCCAGGCGGAACAGCTCTGTCTTGCAGGCCCTGCGGAAAGATGTCAAATCCCGCAGGGCCCTAGTCTCTTGTGACAGAGCGTTCCACCAAGTCGGGGCCAGTACTGAAAAGGCCCTGGCCTTTAGTTGCGACCAATCTAACCACCTTGCGACTTGGGACTTCCAAAATGTTGACATTTGTGGACCTTAAGGTCCTCCGCAGGGCATACCAGGAGAGGCGGTCCTGTAGGTATGTGGGCCCTAGGCTGCATAGGGCTTTAAAGGTCAAAACCAGCACCTTAAACCTGACCCTGTATTCTACCGGGAGCCAGTGAAGTTGGATGAATGTGATCCCATGACAAGGACCCTGTAAGGAGCCTCGCCGCTGCATTCTGCACCCGCTGGAGTTTCTGGGTCAGCTTCAAGGGCAGCCCTGCATAGTGCGAGTTACAATAATCAAGGCTGGAGGTGACCGTCGCATGGATCACTGTGGCCAGATCAGGGTGAGAAAGGTAAGGGACCAACTGCTTGATACGCTCATTCAGAAGACAATCCTCTTTGCATGGTGGAATATTGGGCACATGTTCTCATGCACCCTTCCCCACCACCACTCATGGTATTCCAGTGTTATGTTGTCCTGCAGTAATCTGTCATTATCACTATCACTGTTGCACATACAATTGTTCTGGACACTGGGTGAGGATTTTTTTTTTAATGGCAAAGTCCCTGCCCTTAGGATTGCAATTTAAGAGGCAAAGTTCAATAAGGAAAGGGTATGGAGTGGGAAAGGAACATGGGTGGCTCTGTGGTCTAAACCACAGAGCCTTGGGTTTGCCGATCAAAAGGTCGGCAGTTCGAATCTGCGTGACGAGGTGAGCGCCCGTTGATTGGTCCCAGCTCCTGCCAACCTAGCAGTTTGAAAGCTCGCCAAAAGTGCAAGTAGATTAATAGGTGCCGCTCTGGCGGGAAGGTAAACAGTGTTTCCGTGCATTGCTCTGGTGTCAGTGTTCCTTTGCTCCAGAAGTGGCTTAGTCATGCTGGCCACATGACCCAGAAAAACTGTATGCGGAGCGGACAAACATTGCCTCCCTCGGCCTGTAAAGCGAGATGAGCGCCACAACCCCAGAGTTGTTCGCGACTGGCCTTAACTGTCAGGGGTCTCTTAACCTTTACCTTTATGGATAGGGAAGAGTGGGGGAAAGCAATTGCAGGTAGCAAAACTTTCCGCTCATGTAACAACCAGTATAATGGACCCTGAGGAACCAGTACCTGTTATCAACCAGACATAGGTAAGGAACCTGATTATCTCACTGCACCCTCTGCTGCAGTCTGGTAGAAAGGCTACCAAGGGATATAGTTCTGAGTGGGCAGAAGCCCAGTGCCAACTGGTCCAGCCAGGCTGATAGAGGGGTCCTTGCTATCCCACTGGTCTCTCTGAGGTGGCCATTTGGATTGGCTGCAGATACGGAATATAATTATTATTATTATTATTATTATTATTATTATTATTATTATTATTAATGATAATAATTTTATTATTTATACCCCACCCATCTGGCTGGGTTTCCCCAGTCACTTGGCAGCTCACAACATATATCAGAACACACTAAAACATCAAACGTTAAAAACTTAACCGGTACAGGGCTGGAAAGATATGGAAACAGCTCTGAGAAGGGAGAAGCCAACTGGCAACTCGTCCTGTTCAAAATGTTAGAGAAGTCCCTGTGGTCTCAACTCTCCACAGCATCCTTTAATGTGAAAGCACTCAGACTGTGCGCAGCCCCCCACTGCCTGCAACATAGGGCAATCTGAGTTCAGGTGAGGGCTAGTGTTTAATTGGGAGTTTTGAAACCCTAATTAAACGTGGTCAAAAGGAGGAAGGAGATGTAGTGTCTCCTTCACTCCTTCCCCCAACAGCAGCCCTACAAGGAGTATTCAATCCTGCAGGGTGCTGTTTCACAAGCGGGGAAGGCACTTGCGAAGCAGCACCATGCAGTCTACACTGGACTGAATCCTCCATTCATCAGCTGGTGAGTGGAGTATTCAGCCATTCTGGGTTCTGTTTCCTGTGTAGGGAAGCATCTTGGGGCTGCCTTCTTACCCAACACTCCTCCCTCAACAAGCTTGGATTGCTCTGGGCAGCCCAACCAAACTCAGGGCTGTCTCCACCTGATTCAGGCAAAGCCTGGATCCCTCCCAAATCTGCTCAGTTCTGTTCAGGATTCATCTGAATCCTGTGCACAGCCTTAGAAAACACCACTTATTCAAATCTGTAGGATTTGTGTATTAGCCAACTCTCCAGGGCTTTAAATTCCTTAAGAGTTAACAGTGACCTGAATTTCCCTGGTATTTCAGAGACACAAAAGACCATTTCTTAATTAAAGTGAGGAAAACTACACTCCTACCTCTGGCTCCATCTCTTTTGCATTTGCCTTTTGTGCTACAAATCTTTATAATTTAATTTATTTTGATGTGACTGTGGTAAATCTTTTTTTTTTAAGGCTTCATGGAGCCACAGTTTATCTTGTTTCTCCCCTGTAAAGATCATAAAATTAAGAAAAGGTAATTTAATTTGTCAAGGCACTGGCCTCATATGCCATTTTCAGTATTCTCATAATGTTATTGATTACCTAGAAGTTTTCAGCAAAGAAGATTTAAGACAGCCTATGATTTTCTCCCTCACTGTCAGCAAAGGGCTGGGCTAGAGGGACTTATGCCCTAATCCACTTGAAATTCAGACAGAAGGGAGAGTTTCAGCACCGATGACCCTTTGTATTTTGGAAGGGTCAGAATTAGGGACGGGGGAGAAATTCATGGTCCACCAGGCCCCAGTGGCTGGTGATGCCATATTCCCCAAGCCACACCTATCTGTTCACCAGCTGTTCATCACTCAAAATGTCAGTTGATGGGTGGAAAGACAGGGTTAAATCCTGCATTTGCTGGATGTGCCTGTTCTGGGTGGGGTTAAATCCTGCTCAGTTTAATGCAAAACCCTTCAACTCTCCCTCTCTCCCTCGTTACACACAGTGGCGTAGCGTGGGTTGTCAGCACCCGGGGCAAGGCAAGTAATTTGCGCCCCCTAACCCGTGGATTTTAGCAGGGGGCAGAGAGCTGCGAGTGCGAGCGCCCCCCCCCCAGATGTTGCGCCCGGTGCGGCCGGCCCCCCCTGCACCCCCACGCTACGCCACTGGTTACACATACACTTAGAACCTCAGATGCAGAAAAATGATAAATCTAAGCTGGATCCCAGACCAGGAGACTCATGGCATGGCTGGTGGCAGGAAAACCATCTGTTTCTGAACCCTATTTAAGACCAGCAATGAATCAGGTTATACCTTGGATCAACGTCAAACTGGGGCTCTGTGAAAGTGTGGGACACCCAGGCTAGCTATGAAAAGAAAGCACCTGCTCATTGCCTTGTGGTTGATAGTACAACATCTTCTGCTCAGCTCCTTGGGCAGCCCCCGTACTGTCTAAGGACCCTTTCTCTGAAACCTACTCTTTGTACTGCTGGACAGCTCCATAGTTGCTCCAGCAGAGAGGGAAATCTGAGCTACAGTTTCACTAGTGGCTGTCACAGAGAGTTGAGAAGGTTAAAGTAAAATTTCTGAAAATGCATTAAATGCACAAGTTGACCTTCTGTTGTGCCCCAAGACTTTACTGGTCCTTCCAGCATTCCTTCCTAGCCTTTCTCTCCTAAATGAGCAACTGGGGTTGGCCTTTCTGACCCTTCTTTCGCCCCTTCCAACGTCTCAATGCCATTTAGGCCACTGTGTTTCATAGCCTGGTCCTGTGCTCAGAGTCTTCAACTGGAGTTAGCTGGGAAAGCTACCTATAGGTCTATGCAGGTCATCTTCCAGGAGAGAAGGAGGAAATGAACATGGATCCTTTTACGTGCAAAACCTGTGTTCTACCACTGAGCTACACCCCCCTCGGTCAGGTTGTGTTTACATTTCTAAAATATATGAAATAGAACCCTCACCAAGCCATAATAATAAACCTTTTTATTGGAAACAGAAATCTCCCAAGACCTAGCTAATGAGGATGCAAGTTATCGATTAAACCTTCATTTCTAATGACTGCAGGCTTCAGTCAGGAAGCACACCAGCTACTCAGTACTAAGCCTGCAGCTAGATTGACCACGTCTATTGGATTCCTTCCTGAAAGCTGCGTATGCTCTGCAAAGCTTGTGTCCACAACAAAAGAGGTGTCATTTCCACTTACATCCAGGCTGTGGGTCTGTGCAAGGGAAGCACCTCTTTATAGAAAGGTTTACTAGAAGCCTTAATTGAAGCTCAGCTGACTCCAGGGATGATGGTAATGATGTTAAGATGTTATCTGGGCATCCCAACAGCAAAACCTCGGAGCCGCAGACAGGAGAAAAGGATAGAGAAACATACTGCAATTTTATTCAAGCTGTAGAGAAATAGATGTTTTGACTTCTGGACCAATTTATCAGAAGATCATGCTGACACTTAGGAGCATTTGTCATGCCATCACAGAAATGAGCATTAAATCCCCATCACCCAAATCTTCCTTGCAAATGCTTAACTGGCAATGTTATTTTTGATCCAGGCAAGAAAAGAAAGAAGCATTTAGGCCATGTCCTCTGATGCTCCAGAAGTTGTTGGGCTCCAACTCCCACCAGCTAAAACTGCAGCCACTAAGGCAATCCAAATACCTGCTTGCAGGCAATGGAGGCACTGCTGTCTAGTCTACTCCTCCTACCAGACCACACATGAAGGTGAGTAGAAAGGTCTTGCTGCCTCACCACCAACCAGAGCGCCATAGTTCCAGGCAGATGAGTTAGTCTGGCCTCAAAGGTAACCACAGGACCATTTAGCAAAAAGAATGCAGAAAATATTTCTTTAGCTGTGATTTTACCCATTTGGTTTGCTGGAAGGTTCTTAAGACCGTCCTCTAAAGAGAAACTTCAAATGCACATCTGCATCCAATTTATGCACCTGCTTCCCAATTTGAGTGAAGCTACTTTGCGAAGAAGACTCTCTGGAAAAAACCTCTCCATTCTGAAGGAAATCAGCCCTGAGTGCTCACTGGAAGGACAGATCCTGAAGCTGAGGCTCCAATACTTTGTCCACCTCATGAGAAGAGAAGACTCCCTGGAAAAGACCCTGATGTTGGGAAAGATGGAGGGCACAAGGAGAAGGGGACGATAGAGGATGAGATGGTTGGACAGTCTTATAGACGCTACCAACATGAGTTTGACAACACTCCGGGAGACAGTGGAAGACAGGAGTGCCTGGTGTGCTCTGGTCCATGGGGTCAGGAAGAGTCGGACACGACTAATTGACTAAACAACAGCAACATTGAGAAGTGACTTGGATGTGTTGATCTACTTTGCTGGGTGATGATATACCTATTTCTTTTATATCTTTGGTCCCTTTTAGCACCGACACTTTGTAGGCGGAAATGCCTAACATACTCTGATACACAGGCGCCGGGTTGCCCCCAAGATTGAAGGGGCCCGGCATGCACATGTGATGTGACATCATGTGCTTCTCGCGATGCCACACAGGCTAGTGCAGCTTTCTGCTAGGCTGCACTGGTCCCTGCACAGCATCTCCCAATATTGCCACAGCTGTGGCAAGGCCCACTGGGACCCGCCACAGAATATTAAGGGGGCCTGGCCCCCTCTTTGATAACACCCCTGCTCGCATATGGAGTACTGGGGTCTGACAAAACCCACTTTCCTGCTAATTAAAGGGGCTAATGGACCTGTAAAGCGTAAGGCTTTCATTGTAATTAATTACAAATAATTCATACAAGGCTAGAGGGAAAACAAAACCCTACTTGGGAATGGGAATTTAGTTGAAAAGTGAAACCGCATTAGCAATAGAAGTAGAGAACGCAGGGAAGGTGTTATGTACTAAGCTTGGATCCTAGAACAATAGGCAGGTAGGATAGTAGAATGCAAGGGATGCGGTGGCGCTGTGGGTTAAACCACAGAGCCTAGGACTTGCCGATCAGAAGCTCGCGGTTCGAATCCCCGCGACGGGGTAAGCTCCCATTGTTTGGTCCCAGCTCCTGCCAACCTAGCAGTTCGAAAGCACGTCAAAGTGCAAGTAGATAAATAGGTACCGCTCCAGCAGGAAGGTAAACGGCGTTTCCGTGCACTGCTCTGGTTCGCCAGAAGCGGCTTAGTCATGCTGGCCACATGACCTGGAAACTCTATGCCGGCTCCCTCGGCCAATAAAGTGAGATGAGCGCCACAACCCCAGAGTCGGCCACGACTGGGCCTAATAGTCAGGGGTCCCTTTACCTTTACCTTTTATTGTAGAATGCAACAACTGATTGGCCTGCAGGAGAAGACCAGTCAGGCTCCCAGAGGGAAGCGGAATCAGCCAATCAGATGGTACTCATTGTATACATAATGTATATAAAAGCCTGAGGGTTTTTTTTTGGGGGGGGGGGGATTCAATCACTGTTGCACAAGCTGCAATAAAGAGCACAAAATCACTGCAGGACTCCAAGTATATTTCAGAAGGGTTGGTTCCCAGCTTCCATGGGAACTGCTTCAATAGATCCTTGTTTTCAAAAGGGTTGAGGGTCAATAACTTACTGGTTATCTCCTGATTGCTGATATGATGACAGGTGACAGAGAAAAGAAACATTTCCTTTCTCAGTGGCTGGGAGACGTTTTGAAAATCTGCAGTCCTTGGCAGAGGAGAGTGGGAACGTTGCTTGGATTCCCTCATTTCACATTCTGCTTGCAATGCAACGATTGTCTCAAACTTGAAGTTGTTGGTATGAAAGTTGTTAATTAAGGATGAAATTCATTAAGGTAATTAATTAAGAAGAAATTTGTTTGGCTCACATTTTAATGCACACCTACCTAATTTGTACTCCCCAAAACAAGATGTGAACTGAAATTTGAGCATTCTTTGGGATTTACACTTCTCTTAATTTTGTCATGCAAATCTCCAACCCCCTCAAATGCATGTAAAAAGGTATATATAATTTTATTTATTGTTTTGCTACATTTTTTAAAACAACTTTTTATTTGTGAGCCCAAAGTGAGCTCAACACATAAAGGACCCATGCACATGCCAGGAAAAATGGTTTATGCATAGAGACATTGGAGTCAAGATTACATTAGATAAATGCTTCACAGGTGTGGGGGTTGAATATTTTTTTTTCTCACAACAGAAACTCATAAAAGAATAATAATTGAACCAGGCGATCATTATTAAAAATATTGCTTTTCATTCCTAGAGATTTTAGAGGCTCATAACTTCACCGGGGGAGGGGGAGGGGAGGTACAGAAGACATAGCAAGGAATAGAACACCTCTTAGGCCTGAAAAGCAATTATTATTTTTATTAATATACTCTCAGTCTTCTCTTTATTCCTTGCTGACCTTTAAGCAAACACATTGTTCTGGGTTTTTCTTTTTTTCTTCTTCGAAGAAAAGGAGTACCAACAATAACAGTTTCTTCAATGAAATTGAATTCATGTTATGAATATTGACTAGATTTGGTGGTTTGCTGAGGAAGATCGCTGACATTTTCTGTGGCACAGAGATATTTTCCCAGCGTAATGAAATTTATGAGAAAAAATGTGTTTTAAGAAGCAGGGTTAGGTGAAAAATTTCATGTCAATTGTCACCCTCCAGACCTTGTTCTCTGGCCCCCAAGAGTCCCCCCCCCCCGCAGGCCACACCCCACTCCGTTCCTTTCCACTCTGTATTTTTCTTGGCTGGATTGAACTGTGACTGTTATGTACTGAAGTTCTCACCCTGGACCAGCAGGGAGATACTGTAGATAGTTTTCACTCAGGTCCACATACGCAAATAAGGAATAGAAAGTGACGTTCAGTGATTGGATAGTTACAGAAAGTTGTTACTGTTGCCTTGTAGCGGAGCTCTATATAAACATGCTGGCTGAACCCTTCAGTTCAGTTCTGTTCTGGGCCTGTGAATAAACAAGAGCTGTTTGAAGAATCGCTGTGTCGTCTGATATGTTCACCCACAACTTAACAGTGGCATTGCCTTTTGCTTTCCTGCCTGGGGAGATGTGCACAGGAGTGTAGAAACATCGGACTCCAGCACAGCCTGCTGCACAAAGGTAACAATCAAACTCAGTTTTTGCCTGTGACCCCTTCCTCATGTGGGAATGTTCAGGGATGCAGGAGAGGATATATTGTCTGATTATATCCTTATCCAACTTGTGTTAACAAGTTCCACAATTTCAGCAGAGTAACATTCCCCTTATTTTAAACTTTGCAACGGATGCGTTTGCTCAGGCTCGCTAAAGCCTCTATAATAACTGTTCTGGTATTTCCCCCTTATTCCCTCATAAAATATAAGAGACAACACAGTCTTTTACAAAAGTATAAAGAGAGTTTACTCACATTCTGTTTCCCAATCAGATCCCAGAAGGCAGACTTAGCTTAATGAAGTAACATACACTTGGAATCTATCTCATAAGAAGACAGTCCCCTTGTCCTCTCTTGACTGGAAGCCAAGAGGGCTTAGTAGATGTTGTGTCTTTGATGCATGTGGTGAAAGAGAGAGAGATGGCTGCCCTACTCTGTGTTTTTGTCATTACCTGCACAGGTGAGGCCACACCAACCTCCAGTCACATGCAGAGGAAGTCTGTCCCAGCCCAGAAGGAAACAGGAAGTTTACCTGCTGGCTGGACAAACATTCCTCCCCATGCGTAAACATGTTCACTCTAGTAATGTTGTACTTGACTGCTCTTGTGTTTCACATCCTACACCTCAATCACTGGAAACTGGCTCCTGGAAAGTTGTCCATGGAGCAACATGTCCCTCAGGCTCAGGGGAGGGGGTGAAGGTTCCCCACTCACTCCTGTCATATAGAAACAAAACTAGAGATTTGCCCAGTCACAACACAGATTATTTCACTAATCTTAGAATTGATGTCCTTGGAAGTGCTGGTGAAAGCCCTGCGCAAGTCTTATCTCTGCGTCAAGCTATTTGTTACACAGGAGTTCTGTACATATGAACATCTGCCTCGTGAAAAGCGTGCTGGATTAGGGCAATGCCTGAGGGAAGCCTGAAAGCTGGATATGAACACAACAGCTGTCTGGGCATTATTACTATTGGCAAAACGTATTTGGTGTTTCGCAACTTTCTGACTAGTTGCAGGACCTTAGCCAGACCTAGCAGAGTAAATGCAGAATCCACGGAAGCAATTGGCGACTTGGCTGCAGACAGGATAGATGAAGCAGGAGCCAGGAACTTGTAGTTAGGCAGAGTGGGGGGAAAGACTATGAACTATTGCTTTATATCCAGCCTGGTGCAACAGCCCTGAGGGGTCTTAAGCTCTTTGGGACCACCTCTCCTGGTATGCCCCGTAGAGGACCTTAAGATCCATGAATAACAATAGTTTAGAGGTCCCAGGCCCTAAGGAAGTCAGATTATCCTCCACCAGGGCCAGGGCCTTCTCAGTGATGGCTCCAACCTGGTGGAATGCTCTGTCCCATGAGACCAGGGCCCTGCAGGATTTAACTTCCTTCCGCAGGGCCTGTAAGACAGGGCTGTTTCCCCTGGCTTTCAATTTGAACTTAGCCTGATCTTTTATTCCCCTTCTTTCCCTCCCCCTCCCCTTTTTATGAAGATTACCCACTCTGAGATCCCACAGCTAATTCTCCCCTGGTCTCCTCGCTGGCCCAAATAGGACTAATTTAGGCAGCTAGCCCTGGTGATCATCTAATGTTTACTGGATGGATTTCCCCCCTAAATTGATTTTTGAATTCTGAATTTATTGTTATTCATGTTTTATACTGTATTTTATGATGTTTTTTGTTGCATCAATTAAGTGTTTTAAATTTGTTGTTAGCAGCCCTGAGCCCGTTTTTTTTTAACTGGGAAGGGCGGGGTATAAATAAATTATTATTATTATTATTATTATTATTATTATTATTATTATTATTAGGGGTTGGGGGAAGGACACTTAAAAAGAAAAACCACTGAGAAAACCTTCAGATGAAGTGGGGTATACAGTGGTGCCTCAGGTTACAGACGCTTCAGGTTACAGATGCTTCAGGTTACAGACTCTGGTAACCCAGAAATAGTACCTCGGGTTAAGAACTTTCTTGCAGGATGAGAACAGAAATCACGCGCTGGTGACGTGGTGGCAGCGGGAGGCCCCATTAGCTAAAGTGGTGCTTCAGGTTAAGAACAGTTTCAGGTTAAGAACAGATCTCCAGAACGAATTAAGTTCTTAATCCGAGGTACCACTGTACTACTACTACTACTACTACTACTACTACTACTACTACTACTACTTATAAATCTGAATTAAAACAGCAACAAAAATAAGGAGGAGGTGTGTGTATGTTTTTGTGTGCCTGCACACATGTTCTGTTTGCATAATATAATATAAAATACCCATAGGAAAATAGTGATAAAGGTCCACTGTCATCTATACTCTTAGCTGGTCAGTTCACCTGCCTGTCCGCATGAGTGTTTGCCCAATAACTGTGTGATCTGGGCCAAAAAGTTTCCTCCCACCCTTTAAGCACATGCTGACCCCATTTGATTGGAAAATTACTGTAATACTCAAAGAGGGAGAGGGAGAGAGAGATTGTGTGTGTGTGTGTGTGAGAGAGAGAGGCCCATCTCTCTTGTGTCAGGTCGATATTATGGTTGCAATTCTCTTTCCTCTTCCATTGTATTTTGTGAAAAGCTGTAATTACTTTCTTGCCATCTGAAAGGCAGCATTGTCGGGCGAGGGAGAAGGAGGTCTTGAGCAGTGATTTTTGAGGGGACGACGTGCCACTTCCAAGCCAGAAATAACCGCATACTGCACCCTATTTTTATTTATTTTATTTCTTAACAACATCTATATACCACTCAAGAATTAATGCTCTCTGGGCCGTGAACTATATACAATTGGGACTACAATATCTGTGTGCAATACTACTGCCTTATCCTACTCTCAGATTCCACAAACTTATTCTATACTCCACTTACCCAACTATCCTTTTTCCTGTACTAGTAGGAGGGAACCATTTTTGGATTGAGGGCTGCATGCTCTTCTGGACAGCCTTCTAGGGCAGGGCAGCAACCACCCCGTTTTGCTCCCCACCCCACTGTCTTCCCACCCCCTCTCTGCTGTCCTGCCATTCCACCGGCGCCATGCCTCTCTTACCTGCATTTCACGACAGCAGTGGTTTCTGGTGAGGTCTTGCCCTAGCCTTGTGAGATTTCATGTGCTCTATGAGATCTCTCTCTTTTTTCTTTATCGAGTTATATTGCAAATACATACAAATCAAAACTTTTAAATGTGAAAAGAAGAAAAAAGATTTTAAAGAACAGAAGAAAAAAGAAAAAGAAAGAAGAAGAAAATAAGAAATCTAAATAAATTACATAAGGTAATACAATTAAATCTTAATGAAGATGCTGTAAGAAAAAATCATAGATTCAATCATTATTAAACTAAGACTTTGCAAACCAAATACATACACTTTAAACAGTTACCTCTTACATATCATCTGTTTTCCTAAGAAACTAACACTTCTTAGGTATTTCATTTTTCATATTCTTTTGTTTTTTGGACTTCTGTCAGGCTCACGATAGTTCATTATTCCTAATTGAAACCAATTTATCTGTATTTCAGTACATCCCTCACCTTGGTATCAGGGAGCTTTTTACCTTTGCAGGGTTATTCTAGACACAACCAGATCTTGCCCAAGCCTCGTGAGATTTCATGTGCTCCATGAGATCTCATAAGGTTTCATTGAGACCTCTCCAGAAAGTGCAGCTGTTTTTGCAAGCGCCACTTCTCCAATGCCTGTGGACGTGGCAGAGCAAGAGGCGGAGGCAAGACGGACCCCACCTCTTGCAGACCCTCCAAGTGCCCCTATTTTCCAGGGACACTCCTGGATTTACAGAAGCTGCCCCAGTTTATGATTTGATCCCAGAATGCCCCCCTTTTCCTTAGGATGTCCCTATTTTCATCAGAGAAATGTTGGAGGGTATGGACCTCCCTGTTTTCATTGGAGGGTATGGAGTTATACGACCTCTGAGCCAAGGAGATAAGTAACTATGCAACCTTCAGAAGGCATTTGAAGACAGACCTGTATAGGGAAGTTTTTTTAGTGTGTAATGTTCTGTTCTGTTTTTGTATATGTTGGAAGCTGCAGTCAGATGGGCGGGGTACAAATAATAAAATTATTATTATTATTATGAACAGGACATCCCTATTTTCATTGGAGAAATGTTTGCAGAGTATGCTCTTGGGTTTTTCGCTGCTCCAGGCGGGTTCCTCACCCTGCCGGGTGTGTCCTGGGGCCCACATCCCAGTGGTGGGTGGGCCAGAGATGAAATGGGTGGAACAATGAATGCCATTTGTACACTACAATTGTACAGTAGGCAGTCCTTCTTTACATAGTCACATGCCCCCTCTTTCCACCTAAGGAAGGAAAAAAGCATTATCAGATGTCAGGAGTCCCTGTTCCCTCCTTGATAACACAGCAAACGTAGTTAATTAAAAAGGAAGATTTATTGCAAAAACAAACAGTTTGCTGGATGGCTCCAACAAGCCACCAGCCTCATCAATCACGATGACTCTTCTAACGACTGCTTCCTCCGAGACCAGAAGCAACTGAACTTTCGCTTCTGATTTCTCTTGTTTTGCTTCCTGTCTTGTAGCCCTTCCATTCACCGAGACCTTGGACTGGGAGGTTCAGCTCTTGCCTTTCCCCCATTCTCTGAGAGGCTGTCTCTTAGCTCTTTTCTGCTTGAAAAACTGCTTCCTTCTGCGTTTGCGGCATTTTGCACTTCTTGAGAGCGTTGGCAGGGTTCTGGCTCTCCCTCAGTCACCCCCTTATCAACCAGCATTCCTAGGGGCAGGGAAGTTGGCACTAGCCTATGCTCATCCTGCCTGGCAGTTAACCCTTTCTCTTCCTGGCTACTTCCTTCACTGGGAGTTGGCTGCAAACCTTCCCTGGGGGCTGGCTCATTCATGACATCAGATTTCAGTGACACAACCCAGCAAGGCAAAAATACTGAAGGAAAGTGTAAAGCTGGTTTGGTTAAAAACCACAAGCTTCCGACTTCTGATAACCACTCTTACTGTCAGTGCAGACAATTGGCTTTGCTCATTTCATTTCTCTCTGCGTTCTAGGAAACTGGGGAGAGCAGAGCGGGTTGCCGCAGGAAGGGGAGATTCCTGTTCACGAAATCCTTCCACCTCTTCTGCTTCTTCTCCCTCTGACCACTCATTGTAGTCCCACCACTAATCCACTGGGCTGTGAGCTTCCTTTCTTGGGCTCTCTCTCTCTCTGTGTTTCCATTGGGTATTCCCCGGTTGGTGCCTCCCAGCACTCCTCTGTACCCAGCCAGCCCATTCAGATGTGACTCCCTCCCCTCCAAAAAACCCAGTCTTGGTAAAAGTACAAATTGGGTTTATTGCTGCACCGTATCAACAGTTTGTAGAAGAGGATATCTCTTTGCTTTATGCTTCCACACCCACACTGTTCATAACTTTGCGGTCACCCAGCAACTGCCGCCCACCAATTGCTAGGTTTCCGCCGCCACCCCTGTGTGAATGCTCCATTCTTTCAAAGGTATCTGTAAATATTATCACAGCTAATGAGTGGGGAGAACCTCAGGAGAATGGAGCATCTCAGTGTCATGGGTCTGGCAGGGGCTGTTATTCAGAGCAAAAGAGGAACCTTGCTAGATTGGACTAAAAGTCCAGGGGTGGGAGAATAAGCTTGTGGATTGAACCAAAAGTCCACCTAGTCCAGCATTCTACTTGTAACTGCTCTGGACAGTTGGGGTGGAACTCGTTGGCAGAACTGGGTGGTAGTGGGAGAAGCACTTGCTTTTCATGCAGAAAGTTCCCAGTTCAATCTCTGGCATCTCCAGGTACGTCTAGGAGAGGACCCTTGCCTGAAACCCTATAGAGGTGCTGCTAGTCAGGGTAGACAACACCAAACTAAATGAACTAATAGTATGACTCTGGGTAAGACAGCTTCTTATTAGGGCAAGGGCTATAGCTCAGCAGTAGAAAATTTACTTTGCATGCATAAGGTCCCAGCTTCAATCCCTGGGACCACCAGGTGAAAACCTGTGAGGTTCCTCCTCCAGCAAGTCTATTGAGAAATTTCAACTCAGGGTGGTCTCCAACTAAGTCCTCCTCAGAGTAGACCCATTGCAATTAATAGAACTAAATTAGTCCTCATCTTTAATTTGAATGGGTGTATTCTGAGTGGGATTAACATTGATTGAACCCTTTGTTTCCAGGCATCACACCAATTAAAAGTGAGGATTCATCCATTTGGATGTCAGGATTAATAGGTGGAGGCAGTCCATTTAGCTCAACATAGTTTACATTGACCTTCCCCAATCTTATACCTGGCTGATGTTTTGGACTAGAAGCACCATCATCCCTGGCTATTTACCATACTGTCCAGAGCTAATGGGAATTGTAGTCCAAAGTAGCTGGAAGGCAGCAGGCTGCGGAAGGCTCAGGGCCAGGGACCCAGTGGCCCTCCAGAAGTTAGTAGGCTATAACTCCCAGTATCCCTACCATTGTCCATGCTGGCAGATGGTGATGGGTACTAGAGTCCAGCAACATCTTCAGGACCAGAGATTCCCCCACCCAGTGGGAAAAGCTAGTCTTTTGGCTCATCCACACTTCCATCTGCCCCACCACTTCCCCCTGGGAAAATCCATGGTTTAGCACTGAATTGGAACAAATGGCAACCAGTTTTTCTGTGGATTGCTGTCTGTTCAGATTTAGCACTAAAGAGTGGGTTTTCCAAGGGTAAGCAATGGGGCAAAGGCAAAACCACTCAGACCATTGCTTTCTAGGCACGGGACAGACAGGAGTGTGGGCGAGCCTTAAACTGGTTGGCATCTATTCTCTAGGATTTCTGATGGGGTCATTCCCAGCCGTATCAGGACATGCCAAGGATTGGCCCTGGTTTCTTTTGCATCCAAAATCTATTGCCATTGAGTTACAGAAGAATTGTTGAACCTTAGAGGACTCCTGGATTCCTTCACCATGTCAGAATGTCACTGGCCTCTTTGTTTATTCTGGATGTGTGTTTGTCAGTGCTTTCCATTATAAATGGCAAGGCCTGGAAAGCTGTATTTTAAGACATTCTGGGGATTTTGTTTTAATTCCTAAGAATGCTCAGTGGAACCATTTCTCAATAATGAAAAGTATGAATGAATGGGAAAAAATGATACCCAGGTATTTGGGAATTGTGTGTGTATTTCTGCATTATTTATGAATGAACGAATGAGGGGTGATTATAAATAATGATATATATGAATTTGATGCCACAGGGGCATGAGCTGTATTGCTAATGTCAAGGCTTCTACAAAGCAAAAGACAGAAAACATTGCCACCTAGTGTCAATGAAGACTAGAGATCACTGATGGAGTTCCTCTACTGCCTTCCTTGTCACTGGGGTTTTCTTTTTAACATGTCTTCTTCTTTGCATTGGGATCGCCATCCGTGAACCCAAAACAGAACAAGTTTCTGTGGAACCATTGTGATAGATGATGATCAAAGGGATTCACCTTTTAGGGGCTTTGCATGAAGGAAGTCCCAGGTTTAATTCCTGAATTCTCAAGGTAGAACAGGGAAAGGCACCTGTCCCCAGTCTTAGCCTTGGAGATCTACTGTCCATCCATCTTGACAGTACTGAGCCAGATGGCTTGACTTGGTATAAAATAGATACCTTTGTTCTTCTTTTGGACCTGAGTTACAGGCAGTGGGGGCTGGTAGCCCCTGGACCTGGTAGGGCAGCCTGTGGCTAAGGAGGTCATGTGAGTGGGTTCGATAAGGTCACATGGGTGGGACCAAGGAGGTCACATGGGCAGGACCAAGGTGTTCTGGTTTTCTTCCCATCTTCCTCCCTGCAAAGGTGTGGACACTAAATCTTTGGTGTTGCATTAGTATTTGGTGCCTAACTACCGGTAAACTGAAACGTGTCTAATTTTGCTTTAGAAGGGGATCCCTGCTATCACAATTTCTAGCATGAGTTAATGTCACAATAACCACACGTTACTTAGAAGTAAAGGTAAAGGACCCCTGACCATTAGGTCCAGTCATGACCGACTCTGGGGTTGCGGCCCTCATCTCACTTTACTGGCCGAGGGAGCCGATGTTTGTCTGCAGTTTTTCCCGGTCATGTGGCCAGCATGACCACGCCGCTTCTGGCGAAACCAGAGCAGTGCATGGAAATGCCGTTTATCTTCCCGCCACAGCAGTACCTATTTATCTACTTGGACTTTGACGTGCTTTCGAACTGCTAGGTGGGCAGGAGCAGGGACCGAGCAACGGGAGCTCACCCTGTTGCGGGGATTCAAACCGCCGACCTTCCGATCGGCAAGCCCTAGGCCCAGTGGTTTAGATGGCTCCCAGATAGGACTGTAGCCTGAACTGGTTAGTCTTAAGGGCACCACACAGAGCTTTTAACAAGGCCATCTGTAAACAGGAAGCCCAATGGAAAAAGATTATCGCACCACACCAACCTAGTCACTTCTAATCTTTCTTTGCAGAATGTGGAGAGATATTAAATGGACTAGAGTGTAAGAGATCAGGGTTAAAATCACCACTCATCTGTGAAGATCCCTGAGTGACCTTGGGCTATTCACTGTCAGTCCATGTCTCAGTGTTGTGAGGATAAAGTGTGGAAGGGGATAATCATAAATGTCAAGAAAGGACACCAGGCTCACTTGAATTAATTGGTTCAGCACAGAATATCTGGTCATGGAACGGTAGCAACATGAACCAGCCAATTCTGTTGGTGGCTACCTTAGCTGCACTTCCAACCATGTCCACTCTCGAATGAGCCCGGCTGAAGTCGGTGGAGCTTACTCCTATGTAAGTGGGGTTAATCTGTTAACCACATTTATATCACCTCCCAGAACAGGTGTTCTCTGGATACCTTCCAAAGCAAAGCAATTAAAATGTTGATTAAAATCAAAACACAATTAATATGCATTTTGTAACACAATTAACAGTGTATTTCAGATTAATGCTTTCCCAAGAATATGCATTAAAATGCATATGTTTCGAGAGACAATGGAGTGCACCTATGGGGGGTGAAGTCAAACTGCTGAATTAGCAGCACCAAAGTGACCTCCCCTGGGCACAAGCCTGGGCAGTGTGTATAGAGGTCCTGGGCTGACCAAATAAGAAGTCCTCCCTCTCGGTCTCACTGATAAGGTCCAGAGGAAAACAGAGCAATATGTTTGGCACCAGCTTGGCTGCAGGAGTTCCCCTGGGGAAGCCTGCCCAAGACCTGCTGGTGCAAGCCAATCACCGGCAGGTGGTCAGTCAAGCCCCTGGCCCCCTGGCCGGATCAACACAGGGCCTGTGGTCAGTCCACAGCACCACCCACCAGAAATGGTGAGTGGACTTACAATAAAAAACAGCATGATACCATTAAAAGCAGTCAGTTCCCAAAAGCCCATTGGAACAACAAAGTCTTCACTTGCTGGCAGAAGAACAATAAGGAAGGAACCAGTCTGGACTAACTATTAGGATTCTGCCTTTTGGCCTTTGCCTGAACTACAGAGCAGAACATATTGCTCCGGCACCCAGCTCAAGATGACTGATCCTGGGGAACTTGAGTGGAAGGTCCACTCAAGAACTGGAAAGTCCAGTTCTGGACTTGGCTGCAGCTGCCTTTTGACACAGCCTTGGCCAGTGTAATAGCTGCATGTGGCCTGATACATAAACGTGGGAGATATGACTGCCCCTTGGCCCCCTTCAGACCATGCTCCTCAGCCCTTCCGCAGCAAATAATCACCTCAAAGCCTGATCAGGCTGCATTCCTTTCCATTTCCATGCAAGCAATTAATTTAATTTAACTGAATTATGAATATCAAGGCCTTTCTGCCAGCTGCTGCTCCTGGGGAGGAAGGCCGGCGGGTTCCTTAATGCAGCCATTTGCAATATTAAGCTCCCTTGGATTTTCAATTACACATCAAATACAAAGGAAACATTACTTACTCGGCCAAGCCCTCAGGGAAACTTTGACGTCTCAGCCCTGCGCTGTTTTCTGCCATCTGTCCAATGGTATTACGCACATGATAATGGAATGGCGCTGGAAGACCGCCAATCTTGCAGACTTTTCAATTGAAGGAAATGAGCTAAAAGTGAAGTTTTCTGCTACAGTGCCACCAATGTGGCTCCGTCAGTATTGAGGTGCATGTTGGCAAAACCACTTTTCAGGTTGTTGTAGGGTTGTGTGTGTGTGTGTGTGTGTGTGTGCAAACCCTCCAATAGTGGTTGGGAACCTCAGTCCCAGGGGCCAAATGCAACTCTTCAGGCCCCTGTATGTGGCCTTTGGGACCCTTTCTTGGCTACACACTCACTTACCTTGCATCACACAGGCTCTGCTTCACACACACCCCAGAGTATTTTCGTCTGGGTGGAATTTGTCTTGGAATTCTGATAACACCCCTTGCTTGTCTGGATGGATGGAGGCTAGGGATTGGTGTGTGAGTGTGTGTAGAGACTACCCCCCCCCCATGCAAAGGTAAAATGGCATGTAGCCCTTGGAAGGTTTCCCAGGATGCAGTGCAGCCTTTGGGCTGAAGAGGAGTGCCAACCTCAGGACAGATGAAAATAGGAAGGTAAAGGTAAAGGTACCTGTGACCGTTAGGTCCAGTCGCAGACAACTCTGAGGTTGCGTGCTCATCTCGCTCTATAGGCCGAGGGAGCTGGCGTTTATCTGCGGACAGCTTCCGGGTCATGTGACCAGCAGGACTAAGCCACTTCTGGCGAACCAAAGCAGCGCACGGAAACACCATTTACCTTCCCACTGGAGTGGTACCTATTTATCTACTTGAACTTGATGTGCTTTTGAACTGCTAGGTGGGCAGGAGCTGGGACCGAACAACGGGAGCTCACCCCGTCGCGGAGATTCAAACTGCCGACCTTCTGATCGGCAAGCCCTAGGCTCTGCGGTTTAGACCACAGTGCTACCCGCGACCCTAGGAATATCCCTACTCTTGTATTAAAATTCAGCTCCTGGCAGAGTCAGATTTGCAAGTCGGAGTGGCCCCTAACAGGGTGGCTATTGCTAAGAGACGCCTGGCCATGGGTTTAATTGGTCGCAATGGCTGGAGCTGGAGGAAGCCATGCTCTAATTATGTGCTTCAGAGCAACTGACATAGACACAGTGTCTGGCACTGTGAGGCACTGTAACCAAGTGGGTGGCTTTGGTCAATGGCTAAATCTGCAGTTGCTCCCACCTCACTGATGGCCACCAATGGATGAGAACACAAGTTTTGCTTGAAAAGGACTCAGGTTCAATCCCTAGACTCTCCAGGAAGGGATGGGAAAGAATCTGGTCTGGTTGCTGCTCACCACTGAAGATAATGTAGTCTTGTTGGACCAATGGTCTAACTTGAGACAGCTTTCTATGCCCTTCTCATATTGTCCACAGGCAGCCAGGAGATGTCAGTGCTTATGGGGCCTGTTAGGGTGTTTGGACCCCAGCAGCTGGGTTCTGACAACGATCCTGCTTATACATGCATGCATGCATGCATGCATGCGCACACACACGCACACATCCCTTTCAATTTTGCTGGACCAAGCAGCAGATTTTTAAAATGATACCTCCAACCACTTTTAATTCTGCTGCCTGAACTCCCAAAAGTTCCAGCAATTTGCATACATGGATGCTTTACTCACCAGTGCATTGTGTAATGGGATTTGTAGTCATGATAGTTGAACAAACAGCTTGTTGTTCTCTCATGCATATGAGAATTAGGGGGTGGGAATCTTCAGATGGCATCGTTTTCCCCCCATTGGGAAGATTATTGCAACTTGATGAAATTACTGGAGATAGTTCAACATGATATTGCAAGGGGGATAAGAAGCACGGAGGATGCAGAGTAGTAGTTGCCATAGCAACGAGAAGCACTTCCTGAATGAATGAATGTGTTGGAGGTGGAACAAAAAACAAAACAAAAAACCACCTGCTAAAAAAATTCAAGAAGTCTGCTACCCTATTTCAGGACACTATGCTGTTTTTCACAGAAATGCTGAGTGTGAACCAAATGTTAGTTTGCACAGATGGTCAGAAACCTCAATCCAGGGTCCAACTTTGGAACCAAATGAATATGTGTCACCGCCACAATTTTTAATATTTGAGCTTGATTCTCTTTTCTCCGAAAAGAAAAGGCGAGGGAGAATTGTGTATTTAACTTTTTGGAAAAAAGAAGGCAACAGAATGCTGGGGGCTCCCTCATCTGCCTTGACACCCCTTCTTAACAGTACAATCCCATTCGAGTACATGAGATTGTGCCTGTAGAACCCTGAGCCACCTCTTTATTTGAAATACTGTATACACAGAGCTGGTGGACAGCTTTAGTATGTGTTGCTGGAGAAGATGATTTGATAGCGACAAATGTACAGGGAGGATTTCTTTCCCAGTTAGCTCTTGCTGTCCGTAGCCCTCTTCTGCAGACAAATTCCAAAAAGGCTGGTGCATTTCACAAACAAGGGCTGTTTGCTGTCCTTTTCCCTGCAGAACTAAAGCCACGGGGAATTGGAGATGTATTAGTTCGACCATAGCTGGATGACACACTTGCTTGAGCTTGGCTAAGCTGCTCTGCTCATGCTGTGCTGGCTTTCTGCAGTTGCAGTCCTAAATATGTGCAGTCAACATTTTTAAACCACTGTTGCCTTTTTTGTGTTGGCAGACCTATAGCCTCTCTCTCTCTCTCTCTCTCTCTCTCTCTCTCTCTCTCTCTCTCCTCTCTCTCTCTCTCTCTCTCTCTCTCTGTGTGTGTGAGAGAGAGAGAGAGAGGGAGGGAGGGAGGGGAAGAGATCATGTTGTTGTTGTTTAGTCATTTAGTCATGTCCAACTCTTCATGACCCCATGGACCAGAGCACGCCAGGCACTCCTCTCTTGCACTGCCTCCCGCAGTTTGGGCAGACTCATGTTTGTAGCTTCCAGAACACCGTCCAACCATCTCGTCCTCTGTCGTCCCCTTCTCCTTGTGCCCTCCATCTTTCCCAACATCAGGGTCTTTTCCAGGGAGTCTTCTCTTCTCATGAGGTGGCCAAAGTACTGGAGCCTCAGCTTCACGATCTGTCCTTCCAGTGAGCACTCAGGGCTGATTTCCTGAAGAATGGATAGGTTTGATCTTCTTGCAGTCCATGGGACTCTCAAGAGTCTCCTCCAGCACCATAATTCAAAAGCATCAATTCTTCAGCGATCCGCCTTCTTTATGGTCCAGCTCTCACTTCCATACATCACTACTGGGGAAATCATGGCTTTAACTATACGGACCTTTGTTGGCAAGATGATGTCTCTGCTTTTTAAGATACTGTCTAAGTTTGCCATCGCCTTTCTCCCAAGGAGCAGGCGTCTTTTAATTTCGTGACTGCTGTCACCATCTGCAGTAATCATGGAGCCCAAGAAAGTAAAATCTCTCACTACCTCCATTTCTTCCCCTTCTTTTTGCCAGGAGGTGATGGGACCAGTGGCCATGAGCTTCGTTTTTTTGATGTTGAGCTTCAGACCATATTTTGCGCTTTCCTCTTTCACCCTCATTAAAAGGTTCTTTAATTCCTCCTCACTTTCTGCCATCAAGGTTGTGTCATCTGCATATCTGAGGTTGTTGATATTTCTTCCGGTGATCTTAATTCCGGCTAGGGATTCATCCAGCCCAGCCTTTCGCATGATGAATTCTGCATATAAGTTAAATAAGCAGGGAGACAATATACCGCCTTGTCATACTCCTTTCCCAATTTTGAACCAATCAGTTGTTCCATATCCAGTTCTAACTGTAGCTTCCTGTCCCACATAGAGATTTCTCAGGAGACAGATGAGGTGCTCAGGCACTCACTCCCATTTCTTTAAGAACTTGCCATAGTTTGCTGTGGTCGACACAGTCAATGGCTTTTGCATAGTCAATGAAGCAGAAGTAGATGTCTTTCTGGAACTCTCTAGCGTTCTCCATAATCCAGCGCATGTTTGCAATTTGGTCTCTGGTTCCTCTGCCCCTTCGAAATCCAGCTTGCATTTCTGGGAGTTCTCGGTCCACATACTGCTTAAGCCTGCCTTGAAGAATTTTAAGCATAACCTTGCTAGCGTGTGAAATGAGTGAAATTGTGCGGTAGTTGGAGCATTCTTTGGCACTGCCCTTCTTTGGGATTGGGATGTAGACTGATCTTCTCCAATCCTCTGGCCACTGCTGAGTTTTCCAAACTTGCTGGCATATTGAGTGTAGCACCTTCACAGCATCATCGTTTAAAATTTTAAATAGTTCAGCTGGAATACCATCACTTCCACTAGCCTTGTTATTAGCAGTGCTTTCTAAGGCCCATTTGACTTCACTCTCCAGGATGTCTGGCTCAAGGTCAGCAACCACACTACCTGGGGTGTACGAGCCATCCATTTTTTTCTGGTATAGTTCCTCTGTGTATTCTTGCCCCCTCTTCTTGATGTCTTCTGTTTCTGTTAGGTCCTTTCCACTTTTGTCTTTTATTATGGTAATCTTTGTACGAAATGTTCCTTTCATATCTCCAGTTTTCTTGAACAGATCTCTGGTTTTTCCCATTCTATTGTTTTCCTCTATTTCTTTGCATTGCTCGTTTAAGAAGGCCTTCTTGTCTCTCCTTGCTATTCTTTGGAAATCTGCATTCAATTTCCTGTATCTTTCACTATCTCCCTCGCACTTTGCTTGCCTTCTCTCCCCCGCTATTTGTAAGGCCTCGTTGGACAGCCACTTTGCTTTCTTGCATTTTCTTTTCGTTGGGATGGTTTTAGTTGCTGCCTCCTGTATAATGTTACGAGCCTCTACCCATAGTTCTTCAGGCACTCTGTCCACCAAATCTAAATCCTCAAACCTGTTCCTCACTTTCACTGTGTATTCATAAGGGATTTGACTTAGATTGTATCTTACCGGCCCAGTGGTTTTTCCTACTTATTTCAGTTTAAGCTTGAGTTTTGCTATAAGAAGCTGATGATCTGAGCCACAGTCAGCTCCAGGTCTTGTTTTTGCTAACTGTATAGAGCTTCTCCCTCTTTGGCTGCAGAGAATATAATCAGTCTGATTTTGATGCTGCCCATCTGGTGATGTCCATGTGTAGAGTCGTCTCTTGTGTTGTTGGAAAAGAGTGTTTGTGATGACCAGCTTGTTCTCTTGGCAGAACTCTATTAGCCTTTGCCCTGCTTCATTTTGAACTCCAAGACCAAACTTGCAACAGAGAAAAGAAAAGTTGAAGGAGAATTGTGTATTTAACTTTTTGGAAAAAAGAAGGCAACAGAATGCTGGGGGTTCCCTCATCTGCCTTGACACCCCTTCTTAACAGTGCAATCCAATTCGAGTACATGAGATTGTGCCTGTAGAACCCTGAGCCACCTCTTTATTTGAAATACTGTATACACAGAGCTGGTGGACAGCTTTAGTATGTGTTGCTGGAGAAGATGATTTGATAGCGACAAATGTACAGGGAGGATTTCTTTCCCAGTTAGCTCTTGCTGTCCCCAGCCCTCTTCTGCAGACAAATTCCAAAAAGGCTGGTGCATTTCACAAACAAGGGCTGTTTGCTGTCCTATTCCCTGCAGAACTAAAGCCACGGGGAATTGGAGATGTATTAGTTCGACCATAGCTGGATGACACACTTGCTTGAGCTTGGCTAAGCTGCTCTGCTCATGCTGTGCTGGCTTTCTGCAGTTGCAGTCCTAAATATGTGCAGTCAACATTTTTAAACCACTGTTGCCTTTTTTGTGTTGGCAGACCTATAGCCTCTCTCCTCCCCCCTCTGTGTGTGTGTGTGTGGGGGGAGAGATCATACCAATGATTTGTTTTGCATCAGGAAAGCAAAAATACAAAGGCAAGATGCAAGGTGTGGGATAAACCAGGACCACATTATTAAATACAGCTTGAGAACTTAAGAACAATAGAACTCAATAACTTACAAACCTTTAAGCTGCATAAGGAAAATGAGACCATGTGCAGGAAGACCTTCCAATACATTAGCTTCCTGCTCATGATTGACGGTGCTTCCAAGCTACAAAACTTAGAATGAGTGACATAGGATAACCTCAATGTTGTTGTTGTTTAGTTGTGTCTGACTCTTCATGACCCCATGGACCAGAGCACTTCAGGCACTCCTGTCTTCCACTGCCTCCCGCAGTTTGGTCAAACTCATGTTCATAGCTTCGAGAACACTGTCCAACCATCTTGTTCTCTATCGTCCCCTTCTCCTTATGCCCTCAGTCTTTCCCAACATCAGGGTCTTTTCCAGGGAGCCTTCTCTTCTCATGAGGTGGCCAAAGTATTGGAGCCTCAGCTTCAGGATCTGTCCTTCCCGTGAGCACTCAGGGCTGATTTCCTTAAGAATGGATAGGCTTGATCTTCTTGCAGTCTGTGGGACTCTCAAGAGTCTCCTCAAGCACCATAATTCAAAAGCATCAATTCTTTGGCGATCAGCCTTCTTTATGGTCCAGCTCTCACTTCCATACATCACTACTGGGAAAACCATAGCTTTAACTATATGCAGGTAGGTAGCCGTGTTGGTCTGCCATAGTCAAAATAAAAAAATAAAAAAATTCCTTCCAGTAGCACCTTAAAGACCAACTAAGTTAGTTCTTGGTATGAGCTTTCGTGTGCATGCACACTTCTTCAGATACACTGAAACAGAAGTTGCCAGATCCTTCTATATACCGTATTTTTCGCCCTATAGGACGCACCGGCCCATAGGACGCACCTATTTTTTGAGGGGGGAAATCAAAGGAAAAAATTTGATTTCCCCCCAGGTTTGCGCAGCCATCCCCAAGCTAGAAGAGGGAGACAGAGCACTTCGTCTCCCTCTTCTGCCTTCAGGGACAGCCTCCCAAGCCTCTGTGGGGCAGCGCACTGCGCTGCCCAGCAGAGGCTTTGCGCAACCATCCCAAGCTAGAAGAGGGAGATGGAGTGCTCCGTCTCCCTCTTCTGCCTTCAGGGACAGCTTGGCCCGCTATCCCCCGGGCTTGTGGGGCTGGCGGGGGGAGAAGCAGGCTTGCTTCTCCCCCCGCCAGCCTCCAGATCAGGTCAGGGAATAGTGGGATGGCAGCGCTCCGCCATCCCGCTATTCCCCACCTGATCTGGAGGCTGGGGGTGGGAGAAGCAAGCCTGCTTCTCCCCCCCCACCAGCCCCACAACCTCCAGATCAGGTCGGGGAATAGCGGGATGGCGGAGCGCTGCCATCCCGCTATTCCCCGACCTGATCTGGAGGTTGTGGGGCTGGTGGGGGGGGGAGAAGCAGGCTTGCTTCTCCCACCCCCAGCCTCCAGATCAGGTCGGGGAATAGCGGGATGGCGGAGCGCTGCCATCCCGCTATTCCCCGACCTGATCTGGAGGTTGTGGGGCTGGTGGGGGGGAGAAGCAGGCTTGCTTCTCCCACCCCCAGCCTCCAGATCAGGTCGGGGAATAGCGGGATGGCGGAGCGCTGCCATCCCGCTATTCCCCGACCTGATCTGGAGGTTGTGGGGCTGGTGGGGGGGAGAAGCAGGCTTGCTTCTCCCACCCCCAGCCTCCAGATCAGGTCGGGGAATAGCGGGATGGCGGAGCGCTGCCATCCCGCTATTCCCCGACCTGATCTGGAGGTTGTGGGGCTGGTGGGGGGGAGAAGCAGGCTTGCTTCTCCCCCCGCCAGCCTCCAGATCAGGTCGGGGAATAGCGGGATGGCTCTGCGCCTCCCCGCTGTCCCCAGCTTTTGGGTGCAGGCTGCTGCCCACAAGTCTTGCGAGCCCGCGGGACATCCCGCCGGGCTTGCAAGACTTGGGATAGCTTCCTGAAGCCTGGAGAGCGAGAGGGGTCGGTGCACACGGACCCCTCTCGCTCTCCAGGCTTCAGCGAAAGCCTGCATTCGCCCCATAGGACGCACCCAGATTTCCCCTTCATTTTTGGAGGGGAAAAAGTGCGTCTTATAGGGCGAAAAATACGGTAGTGAGAAGGTGGGGAGGGGTTCCCACCACCCTTCTGAGTAATACCCCTCCCCACCTTCTCACTATATAGAAGGATCTGGCAACTTCTGTTTCAGTGTATCTGAAGAAGTGTGCATGCACACGAAAGCTCATACCAAGAACTAACTTAGTTGGTCTTTAAGGTGCTACTGGAAGGAATTTTTTTATTTTTTTATTTTAACTATATGGTCCTTTGTTGGCAAGGTGATGTCTCTGCTTTTTAAGATGCTGTCTAGGTTTGTCATTGCTTTTCTCCCAAGAAGCAGGCATCTTTTAATTTTGTGACTGCTGTCACCATTTGCAGTGATCATGGAACCCAAGAAAGTAAAATCTCTCACTGCCTCCATTTCCTTCCCCTTCTATTTACCTGGAGGTGATGGGACCAGTGGCCATGATCTTCGTTTTTTTGATGTTGAGCTTCAGACCATATTTTGCACTCTCCTCTTTCACCCTCATTACCTTTATTTCCTCTTCACTTTCTGCCATCAAGGTTGTGTCATCTGCATATCTGAAGTTGTTGGTATTTCTTCTGGCAATCTTAATTCCGGCTTGTCACAGAGCCCTGTGTGCAAGTCACTGGGATCACTATTCACCTGAAAAGTGCCTCAGGGGTAATCACCATTTCTTGTTCTGCTTTTTTCTCCTGGTACACACACCTGCTAAGTGACCAAAAGCCAATCAAACCAATCAACCTATTTACCGAGCTGCCTCTAACTGCTCCAAACCTGTAGTACAGTATGGAGTAGGCAACCCCCCAAAAAAAAACTTCACTAGCTGAACCTAGTCACAGTTGAAGCCAAACAATTCCTACTCGGCCCCAAATATCATGACCAGCTAATTTCACACTTCATACAGACAGGGAAGGAGGGAAGGAGGGAGAGTGGGCTGGGTGTCTTGATGACCTCCAAAGAAGAAAGGGGCTGAGAAGGTGAGACGACCTTTTATAGCCTGCTCTGCCCCAGTGCTGGCAATCATCATAATCAGAAACTGGAAGTGGTTTCTTGCTCTGCTCAACCCGGTAATAACAGAATAAATGATGCAAGGAGGGAGCTGCAGCCCAAGATAGGAAAAGAGGGGGTAAGGGAACCCCTAGCTACTCTAAATGAATTCAAATCTCCAGGGTCTGATGAGCTGCACCCAAGGGTACCAAAGGAGCTTATAGATATAACCTCAGAGACTCTATCATCTTTGAGAATAAGTGGGGGATTGAGTTCAAAGTAACTACTAACTGGTGAGCTTGCTTGTCATCAATACCAGGTCCTAAAACAGATAATTAAACAGTCAGTCTTTGAGCACTTAGGAAAGGATACTGTGATTACTAAGACCCAGCATGGGTTTCTCAAAGACAAGTCATGCCAGCTGAATGTCCTTCCTTCCTTCCTTCCTTCCTTCCTTCCTTCCTTCCTTCCTTCCTTCCTTCCTTTCTTTCTTTCTTTCTTTCTTTCTTTCATCTATAGAGTTATATTATATTCTTGTGGAGAAGCTGGTAAAATGTGGGCTGGAAGAGGTAAGTGTTGGCTGGATTTGTAGTTGGTTCACTGACCTTATCAGATAACTGAGCCAAAACTTTAAAAATGAATTACAATAGAGGCAAATGTAGGGTTCTGCACTAAGGCAGGAAGAACCGGCTGCAGAAATATAAGATAAAAGACACCTGCCTTGCCAGTAGAGCATGTGAAAAGGATCTAAGTGTCCTAAAAAGGTAAAGGTAAAGGGACCCCTGACCGTTAGGTCCAGTCGTGGACAACTCTGGGGTTGCGGCGCTCATCTCGCTTTATTGGCTAAGGGAGCCAGATTACAGCTTCCGGGTCATGTGGCCAGCATGACTAAGCCACTTCTGGAGAACCAGAGCAGTGCATGGAAAAGCCTTCCCGCCGGAGCGGTACCTATTTATCTACTTGCACTTTGATGTGCTTTCAAGCTGCTAGGTGGGCAGGAGCAGGGACCGAGCAACAGGAGTTCACCCCGTTGTGGGGATTGGAACCGCCGACCTTCTAATCAGCAAGCCCTAGGCTCAGTGGTTTAGACCACAGCGTCACCCGCGTCCCTATTCTAAGTGTCTTAGCAGACCACAAACTTAACAGAAGTCAGCAGAATGATGCAGCAGCAAAAAATAAAAAAAATAAAAATCTAATGCCATTTTAGGCTGCATTAGCAGAGGTCTAGTGTCCAGATCAAGGGAAGTAATAGTCCCACTCTATTCTGCCTTTGTCTGGGCACTACAGATTAAGAAAGATATTGACAAGCTGGAAGGTGTACAGAGGAGGGCAGCCAAAGTGTTCAAGGGTCTGTAAATCAATCCTTATGAGTAACAGTTGAGGAAATTGGGCATGTTTAGCTTGGAGAAGAGGAGAAAAAGAAGGAGGTATGATAGCCATCTTCAAATATCTAAAGGGCTGTCACATGGAAGATGGAGCAAGCTTGTTTTCTCCAGCTTCAGAGGGGAGGACCCAAACCAATGGATTCAAGTTACAAGAAAGGAGATTCTGACTAAACATTAGGAAGAACTTTCTGACAGCTTCCAACAAATTAAATCATCAAACACAGTAAAGCACCAAACATTTAAAACTTCCCTATTCAGGGCTGCCATCAGATGTCTTCTAAAAGTCAGATAGTTGTTTATTTTCTTGACATCTGAAAGGAGGGCATTCCACAGGGCAGGCGCCACCATCGAGAAGGCCCTCTGCCTGGTTCTCTGTAACCTCACTTCTCGCAGTGAGAGAACCACCAGAAGGCCCTTGGAGCTGGACCTCAGTATTCTATGGTTCCCTTCTTCTTCTTCCTGGTCCCTAATTGCACCAATCTACATATCTTTCCCCTGATTATGTTTTTCTTCTGCCTGGAAGGCAAACATTTTACTACAGATGGTAGAGGCACATTGGAATGGAAGGAGAAGTGATGATCAGTAACATTTTTAAAGTCTTGATGCTTCCGTCTCTAGTATTTGCCATCTGCCTTGGACCCAAAGCGAAAGATTAAACGGCATCTGTTGGCTTTACCTTGAAATGGCAAAGTTTGATCTTTTTTATTGACAGAGTTTGATCTTCAGTACTGTATTCTGTGTAGCCAGCAACCACAGGTGAGAATTTTGGATCTCAGGACTGATTACCTTGAGAAGGTGGGGGAGGAGAGTATAAAGCCTAGAAAATAACACACCACTGATAAAATCTCTTCCTTGGAAAGAGGAGGTCATTTTTTTAATACCAAAAAGAAAGAAGAGTGTTACTCATTAAAAAGAGAGAGAGAGGTCTACTCTCTGTGACCTGGATCACGCAGTGTGTCTGGTGGCCACTGGGACTGGTGGAGGGGAGGCAAGGCAGGGAGACCAACAGTAGGAAGAACTAGAGACAATTATAGATGCGCCAACGAATTCTAGTTTTGTCCCCATTCCTCCCCTCCTCATTGCTGACTTCTACAAGGGCAACAGTTGAGGCTAAGGAGGAAGAAGTTGGCAGGTAGGACCACCAGTTTGCCTACAAAGGCCTAGATCTGGGGTAGCCCACCTGGTGCCCTCCAGATGTTCCTCTACTACAGCTCCCATTGTCTGTGACCATTGACCATGATGGCAGAGGCTGATGGGAGTTGCCATTCAGGAACACATGAAAGGCACCCTATTGGCTTCCCTTGAGCTAGCAAGATTCTAAAGAGGAGAGAGATGTTGCACTTTGCAGAAGACAGAATTCCAGCAGATGTCGCTTGTCACACAAGCCATGCTGGTTGAAACTCCCTCTTCTCTAAAATTATTAAAGGTGTGGGAGACTTTCCCCCTTTTGCACCTGGTGGTCCTTCTCCGTAGCCTAATTATGCCCACTTTCACCCAGCTGAACAAGTTCTAGCCAGCCCTCTCAGGTTTGCCCATACCATAGAATAGCCTGTACAGTGTATAATAATAATAATAATAATAATAATAATAATAATAATAATAATAATAATAATATCTTTATTGTCATTGCCCCCTTCAGGGACAATGAAATTACTTGACTGCTCCATAAAAACACTAATTAAACAATACAGTATAATACAGCAAGGGAGATTAGATGACTTTCAAAGTCCGGGCTTCCCATTCAGGGCCGAGATCGCTCTGGAGAAGAAGCTGTTCTTAAGACGGCTCGTTCTTGTCTTCATCGACCTGTATCTCCGTCCCGACGGCAAGAGCTCGAAGAGACAGTGACCAGGATGCGATGGATCTTTTACTATGTCCAGTGCCTTCCTATGGCACCTTGTGGCATAAATCTGCTCTAAGGTGGAGAGTGGGCAGCCAACAATGCTCTCTGCTGCCTTAACAACCCTGCACAACCCCATCCTGTCCTGGGCAGTACAGCTTCCGTACCACACACATAAGCCATAAGGGAGTGTTTTTATGCTTATATGTCCTGTTTGGGGACTTTTCTCTCTCTCTCTCTTTTGCGAGGGCAGAGAGTTTGCTAGGGAGGAAGAAACTAGGACAAGCTCTGGTACCAAGAGTGATGTGGCAAGATAAGCTGTCAAACCTCCCTGCCCCATCAAATTTTCTTTGTAGTGTTGATAAAATGATAGGTGATCCTGTAACCAAGCAGAAAATGTGGTCCCGTAATGTTCTGCTTCACTCAGAGTTAGTGGCGGTCTGATACATTTGGATTAACTTCCTCTGCCGCAGAGGAAACAGAAGTCAATCTCCCCCCATCTTGCCTGCTCCAGGTATTTATCAGTGCATAATCCTGAGCATTGTTGCCAGTGGCGTAGTGTGGGTTGTCAGCACCCGGGGCAAGGCAAGTAATTTGCGCCCCCTAACCCATGGATTTGCGCTCCCTAACCCATGGATTTGCGCCCCCTAACCCTAACCCCCAGATGTTGCGCCCGGTGCGGCCGGCCCCCCCTGCACCCCCCACGCTACGCCACTGATTGTTGCAAGATGTGGAGAAACGAATATACCTTCTCTGGTTCTGTGTATCCTTTTATGCAGTGCCCTCCTTTTTGCAGACACAGTTGCATTCGGAGATTTAGTAAATAAATTGGCCAGACACAAAGAATTGTATTTAACCAGAGTGGCTTTATTAATTACAACTTGAAATTTTTAGAAAGTGCAAAGTTTGACTGGCAGGTGAAGATGATAGAATACCTGGAACTTGTGATAATGACTGGGAGAATAAGAGGAAACTCAAATCAGAAAGTGAGCAAAGAATGGACAATATTTAAAGAATATTTTAAACAATATTGTGAAAATGCAAATCTCCTGATTGAATCTTGAATAGATTGAATCTTGAATATTAAAGAAAATTATAAACATGAAAAAATTGGTATGTAATAGATATAACAGGAAGTGCATACACTGTAGGTTAAGAATAGAAAGCACAATGAGGTGATTAGGAAGTCAAAAATATGTGTGATGTTAGACAATGTGTAGTCAATAAATGCTTAGTTGTTATTGTGGTATTGTTTTTGTCTGTTTGTGTTGTATGCTTTGCAATAAAGATAATAAAAGAAAAAAGAAAAGAAAAGAAAAGAAAAGAAAAAAGTGCATAGGGGAAAGGAGGCCATGTGTGGGAAACAGTCAAATAATATTTCAGACTCCCAGACCTTTTGTGATTGAGTGAGCCTACCCTGTAGAGAGAGGATGGCCTTAATTTCACCTCCCAGCCTGCCTCCTCCAGCCAAGGAAGGAGAAATTCAGAATCATGCACCTTCAGGACCCCAGGACTCCAAGCACCAAACAATCATTAAGTGATCGACAGTTCCTGTCCACAACCTCATAATCTAATAGATAAGATACAAAAGGAATGAGGAAGGAATATGACAGCAAGCACCAGAACCACTGCATGTCTGATGGATGGAGCCAGGTTGGTTTCCCTCAAGCCATGATGCCCTTCTTGGGAGGCAGAAGATAGCCTCCCAGTGGTCTGCTAGCAACTGGCAGAGGCCAGAATGTGTCAGGGCAAAGTGAAAAACAAGCTAATCCCCTTGCATAGAAATCTAACTTGTCAGGGAGAGAGCTAGTCTAGCAGCCTTCTCCTGGAGATCTAGTGTTCTAGCTTTGGGGAAGTCTCAGGGAGCTGTTTTTAAAAGGTGGAGCTTTCAATTATGTGAGCTTCTGTATCGCGGTGATACAATTATGTGAGCTCCTGTATCGAGCCTGAGTTACAGCTTTGGATGGATAGATCATTCTCTCCTTTTATTTATTTTATTACATTTACATCCCAACCTTTTTCCCCCAAGGAACTCAATGCAATATACCACCCCCATTTTATTCTCACAACATTCCTGTGAGGTAGGTAAGGCTGAGAGCGAAAGATTGGCCCTTTATAATCCATAAAGCTGTGACCTTTCCACCACAGTTCATATCTCTCAAGTCTTTCTTTTGGGATAAGTGGGCAAAGACTGGTGACGTGAGCTTACACCACCATCCCAACTTAATCTTTAAATTAGGGTTACCAGACATCCCCGGTTCCTGGGGACAGTCCCCAGATTTGCAAATCTGTCCCCAGGTAATGTGGCAGCGGCAGCCTCAGCAGCCCGGAGCCAGCCTGGAAGCGCAGTTGGCTCTGGCTGGCTTCAGGAGCTGTTCGCTGCTTGCTGCCACCACCACTGCCAGGGGGGAACCAGGAACACCCACAGTACAGATTTCCTGTCCCCTTCCCCCTTTGTTTTGACAGATCGGAGGCTCGGAAGTTGCAGGCAGGCAGCCATTGCCCAGGAGGGGCGCAAGGTGTGCAGTTTCTCTGCCAGGCAAGGTGCAAAGCCCTTCTTTTGCACCCTGTGAAACATAAATGCACAGAATTTTTAAAAAACTGGGCAACGGCCGGCCGCCTGCGACTCCCGAGCCTCCCCTGATCAGTCAAAACAAAGGGGGAAGGGGGCAGGAGATCGGGGGAGGCTTGGGAGTCGTGGGCGCATGCCGCACCATTGACCAGTTTTTAAAAAACTCTGCGCATTTATGTTTCACAGCGTATGAAAGAAGGGTTTAGCACCTTTATACAATATGCATGTGTGCTTGGGCCCAGGATCACCATCCCCACTACTGACTCCCTGTTGCTACTCAGCTCCCCCCCCCCCCAAAAAAAAAGTATCCCCGGATTCATTGAAAAGGATTTGGTAACCATACTTTAAATACCACACCTGGTTAGTTTCTTCTGAGCATGCAGAGATGGCTACCGGGAAGCATGGGAATTAAGAGTTCCTAGGACCTTCCAGCTTTGTTGACTGGTCTGGGAGGCATGGAAGCTCTATGTCCTGGGTAACAAGGGATTCTTCTGGCCATAAAAGCTCAGCAAGAACCCAACAGATGATGTGACAAGTTAGTGCGAGCTCACATGTCACTAATTCTAACCCACTTTTAGGTAATTAAATTACTGACACAGGTGGTTTGTGAAAGAGCATTCTTGGCACAATGAGTCATTGTTAAGTGCTGCCTGATACCTCACCATAGGATTCCTCTTCAGAATAAGCTTTCTTACACTATCGCTTCCCTTTTTGGAACTGATATTTCTTTCCTGCTGTTTTGCCACCGCGGATTCCAGGTATGTCTTTTTTCTTTTCTTTTTTTAAGTGTGGATGCAATAATAACATCATTTCCCCTCCTCCTCAAGGGCAGGCAATGCCAATTGGCAACTCACAGATGGAATCTAACCCCAGAGCAATTTACCCCTGCTCCAACACACACTAAGGCCATAGAAAATACTAATCCCGGTGTAACAGCACCTCTTCCTCATCATCTTTCATTTTTCTTATAAGTAGAAGAAGTGATATTGCCAAGTAGGAGTCAAATAGAACTCCCATTTGCAAAAATCTTTTGATCTGGAGGCCATACACCCAACACAGGAATCTGCCAAGCTATTTTAATTGAGCTCCCTTGAATCTCAGGCACAATTCTTTTACATCATCTGCTTCCTGATCCCTCCCCAACCCTCTCAAGGTATTTTTTGCTCAATAAGACTCACTTTTTTCCTCCTAAAAAGGAGAAATGTGTGTGCATCTTATGGAGTGAATGCAGGCTGTGCACCTATCCCAGAAGCCAGAACAGCAAGAGGGATTGCTGCTTTCACTGCACATCGATCCCTCTTGCTGTTCTGGCTTCTGAGATTCTGATTTATTTTTTTTCTTGTTTTCCTCCTCCAAAAACTAGGTGCGTCTTGTGGTCTGGTGCGTCTTATAGAGCGAAAAATACGGTAGGTAGCAGAAATTGTAGTTAGACCCTCAGGATGTAGAACATGCTGGGCTGCGGTCTTCTCTTCCCCCCTACGGGAGGATGTCTGGGCTATGTACTTCCACTAATGAATGCCTTTGACCATAGATGAAAGTCGCTTCAGATGTTCCAAGGATGTGGCAAAAGAGGAAGCATGAATCATTTGCACTCACCCTCCCCATGCATCCTAATCCGGCCCAAAGGCGAGAAGTGTTCATGCTAGTGTTCATGCTCTGCATCAGATTGAAAAGAATCCCAAATCTTGAGGTGAAGCAGAACGAATTGACTCCTTTTGATGAAAGGGCAGGTGCTGTGCTGCTTTTATTGTAGTCATTAGTATGGTTTTAATAGATTTTATATATGTTGTTGTTTAGTCGTTTAGTCGTGTCCGACTTTTCGTGACCCCATGGACCAGAGCACGCCAGGCACTCCTGTCTTCCACTGCCTCCCGCAGTTTGGTCAAACTCATGCTGGTAGCTTGGAGAACACTGTCCCACCATCTCGTCCTCTGTCGTCCCCTTCTCCTTGTGCCCTCCATCTTTCCCAACATCAGGGTCTTTTCCAGGGAGATATATGTATAGAGTTCTAATTCTATCATTTTTTTTAAAAAAAGTTTTTGTTCTATGTTTTTAGCAGTTCTCATTTTTATCCGTAATGCACCTTGTATCTCATCAAGGAAAAAAGGTGGAGTATAAATCAATATAGAATAATAATAATTAATTTGTGCCACCTCAGTGATCCATGTGTTGTTGTTGTTGTTGTTGTTGTTGTTTTAGTTTTTAAAAAAGCTGCAGGCAAGCTTCTGCTGAAAGAGAATGTAATGTTCCAAAGCTTAACAAAATGGCAGAAAGCCAGTGTGGTTTTTTGGGCGTGGGGGAGAACATTAAGCCCCAGAGTGTAGAGATTTGATGTGACTGGTGCAACTGTTTTATAATCTGAGGGAATGCTGCTACCAGTGCTCACCAATCCCAGTGGTATGGAAGAGGGAGAAGTTTTGCAACTGCACCAGGAAAAGGAGAGGATAGGGTCCTTCATAACTGACAAATCTACCTTGTAGCCAAAGAGAATAATGTTACCCCCAAAGGAACTCCTTTTTAGTTCTCCCCACCACACAATTAACTTCAAAGGAGCCTAGTTGAAAAGTCTCTGGGCCTATTTTTGTGCAGTTTGGTAGGTTTATTCCCAGGGACACCTGTCTCAGGCCCTACAGTTTCCCAATGCATTACTCCTCCAAAACACTAGGAATTGCTTTTCAACCATCCCAATACTTCATCATAGTCTCCTTGGAAGAAAAGCTATTGCAGATGTCCTTCTCGAATTTGGCAGAATTCATGCCCTCAGAATGGACAACTTATTTATTTACTTACTTATTGTGGGAGGCATTTTAGAGTTGTTGAGAAAAACTAGGTGTCTTTATAATTTGACAGGTTTTATTCACTTTGGAGGAGTAAGTATACCAGCAAATTTCATCCACTTCTGTCAAAAGTGGAGAAAGGGCTGAGCTGAACTGGGAGGTTTGACAAAGCAACAAACTGAGTGTCAACCATCTCTTGTGGTTGTTTCACACCCCTGGTGCATACTCTGTGTGGGAAGCCATCTACCCAGTCCCCATATTAGTGAAACATGCACACACACACACACACACACACACCCCGTTTGGCAAGGTCTCAAAGTATGGAAAGAGGAAGTACATATTTGATTATTCCTTTTGAACAACATTTTTCAACCCTTAGTCCCCAAATGTTGTTTCACTACAGTGTCCATCACCCATTGCAAGCTTAGCCAATGACCAGAGATTATTGGAATTGTGGCCCAACAACATCTGGAGACTCAAGTTTGAAACACATAGAAAATCTAACATGACTATATATTTGCCTCCAGTTATACTTTTCCCTGCATTCTGTTGTTTCCCAACTCCGTTGAGTGGCGAAGCTGCATGCTATGGCACCGGGGGTGGAGAGAATGAGGGTGTGTGGCTGGCACGCATCCTGCGGGGTGTGGTGTGCATCCCGGGGGCCCGCAGGGGTGTGGTGTGCATCCCGGGGTATAGCATGCCACCCGTGGGGGTTAGGCATGCGTCCCAGGGGCATAGCCCGCTGCGCATGTGGGTGTGACGTGTGTCCTGGGGGCGTGGTGCGCCACGCCGCCCACAGGGGCATGGCACCAGGCACAATGGGGGAGTGTGCAGCGCGTGTCTGGGGGGGGGGGGTTGGCCATGATGGTACCCCCCCTCCCCAATGGTGCTAAGCGTAATGGGGCGCTCCACCTGCCCTGCCATTCCTCTGCCAGTGGCCCTGATTCCCTATCTTCATCCTGCTTCTTAATCATTATTTGACCCATTTGGATTGTCTCTATCTTAATTCCTGTTTCCATCTTAACTCCTGGATTGTTTCCATCTGAACTCCTGTTAACTACTGGTGTTCCCTTGGATTAGCATCTTTCCCTCAATCATTGACTTGGATGCTACTACATTTTCCCCCTTATTTAGACTCTAGGGTGGCAATCTGAGTGGTGTTTCATACTTCCGATTCAGACTAATTCATCTAAGGCAGGCCTGATCCCTCATGTCCTAGTCAAATGCCCCTCATTTATATTGCAACAGCTTAGCTTTTTATTAGTATTATTTAAAAATGCCCTTCCAGACTTGAAAATATAATATTACAAGCACACCTACTTTAGAAGTGTTCTAGGTGAACAGTCTTCCATAAGCAGTTATTCCATACGATTCAGTGAGGACAGGCTAAGGAAGGGTGTTTTTCATTGTCTGGCTTTAAAAACCAGCACACTGACTGGTTGTTAAAAATTGCCTGAAAGGAAAGCATCACAAAGTCTTCCAGAATCAAGAAATTAAAATCTCTTATTGTTTATCTGTCAGCTTGCATCCACCATCCTGTCTGCTCCAAGATACGAATCCAGCTGTCAATCCAGCAAACAGATGTACTCAAAAGCACCATCATGTAAACCACTAAATTGCCCAAATTTATCCCTCTCTCATCCCTCGTTTTTCCCATCAGTAATAGGAGGCTTGCTTTATGATTATTTTGAAGAACAAATAATCCATTCTTCACTCTGATGTGTTACGCTCCATTGCAATATTTCCAGATCCTTCCATTTGAGTCGCTTAATAAATCTCTCAATAAATATCTTGTACAACTTAATAGCACACAAACAACATCTGGATTACACACTAGAGCATTAGAGCCCCAAAAAGAAACATTTGTCTTCAGTATTTATAATGATCAAAACCCTTCTGTAAATTATTTCATGTAAACGCTGTTCAGAATAATTGCCTACAATCCTGTCCCATTGGTTTAATGGGAACTAAATCAATACGAAGGACATTTAGCTCATGTCTCGCCATGTGCCTGTCAAAAGATATAGAATAAGGGCTTGTAGCTCGGCAGTAAAGCATCTCCTTTGCACACAGAAGGTCCAAGTTCAATCTTTGGCACCTCCAGGTAGAGCTAGGAGTGCCACCTGTCTGAAACCATGGAGAGCTGCTGCCATTCAGTGTAGACAATACTGAGATGGGTGGACCAATTAGCTGGTTACAGGCATAAGGTAGCTTCCTATGCTCCTTAGACTTTAGATGTGAAGGAATGGGGTTCTGTGCAGTCAGTTTAAAACTGACTCAACCCCCCCCCTTTTCTTGTTTCTCCAAGAGAGCACTCTAAAATACATAAAACTTGAGCTGTTGAGCAAATGCATAACAAGGACACAGGTGTATAAACAAACTCTCTCCTTTATCAGTCACGGCAAGGGATGACCCTGACTGTACCAGTAGAACAGAGAAGACACGTCTGTGCCTTATCTTATGTCCTGACCACAAAAGACGCACAGACCTAAGTACAGGAACAACGCCAGAGCATGTTCTCGGAGATGACGACCTCTTCCTCCAAGATAAGAGTAGGAAGAGGAAGATCCTTTTATGGTCAGAAGTACAGGAAGGAATACGCTTTTATGGTTAAGAATACCAGAGCAAGAACATATGTGATGTCAACCTGCGTACATAGGCTGACGTGGTTGGATTCCTGGGGAAGGAGGGAGAGGGTGCCTGGATTACTACATGTAATCTCTGATTTCTTTGGACTTGCTGTGTACTCACCACGCAAGTGCCTTCTGCTATCTGGAGAGCAGAATAAACTCTTTCTTTGAACCAACCTCGGTGTCATTTGACTTCCTTCCTCCTGTCCCGGAGCAACGCAGACCCAATCGGTGAGCTCCAATAAGGCTACAGATGTACTTCAGGTTATGTTGGCTCTGGATGGATGGCCACTTTCAATAGAGGGCAGAAAGTACAAGTCACGGCCCTGTGATGTTGCAATGACACTAGTAGAACCTGCCCAGATGATCTACGTGATCTGACAGGCCAATCACTGTCCAAACCTGGCAGCCACCGTGAGATTCCAACCCTGAGTCTCCCCCTGAACTCCTAGACATCTAGGTCTGAACCTCAGCCCAACTAGTGAGCCTAGGCAGGATGAAGGGTGGCAATGCTACACCATTCTTCTTTTCCTCTACTACTTTGAGATGTTCATCCCCAAGGGACACCAACATTCTGACCCGGATGCCCCTGGCTCAAGTCCCAGTTGACCCTGGCAGGCTATATATGAAAGGTGCTAAAATGTTTACTGGCAGTGTGACCCCCACTGAACAAGAAACACAAGTGCCTGGTTGTCCATACCATCAAAGACAACACATGCTCTGCGGAAGGCACATGAACAAGAATTTAGTTTACTGAAATGGTGAGTACAGAAAAGATACGTTCGGTTGTTCAAGTCTCACACAGTTAGATTTGTGGGAGGAGGTGAGTATGGCCCTGCTTATTGTCCCTGTCTCTCCATCATATCCCATCAGTCCCCACAGTACTGCCAGAAGATCTGAAAGAAAGAGCTCCCCCAGGGATATAGAACCCTGAGCTGTCGAGGTTCTAAATCATAGAATCATAGAATCATAGAATCATAGAATCATAGAATCATAGAATCATAGAATCATAGAATCATAGAATCATAGAATCATAGAATCATAGAATCATAGAATCATAGAGTTGGAAGAGACCACAAGGGCCATCGAGTCCAACCCCCTGCCAAGCAGGAAACACCATCAGAGCACTCCTGACATATGGTTGTCAAGCCTCTGCTTAAAGACCTCCAAAGTAGGAGACTCCACCACACTCCTTGGCAGCAAATTCCACTGTCGAACAGCTCTTACTGTCAGGAAGTTCTTCCTAATGTTTAGGTGGAATCTTCTTTCTTGTAGTTTGGATCCATTGCTCCGTGTCCGCTTCTCTGGAGCAGCAGAAAACAACCTTTCTCCCTCCTCTATGTGACATCCTTTTATATATTTGAACATGGCTATCATATCACCCCTTAACCTCCTCTTCTCCAGGCTAAACATGCCCAGCTCCCTTAGCCGTTCCTCATAAGGCATCGTTTCCAGGCCTTTGACCATTTTGGTTGCCCTCCTCTGGACACGTTCCAGTTTGTCAGTGTCCTCCTTGAATTGTGGTGCCCAGAACTGGACACAGTACTCCAGGTGAGGTCTGACCAGAGCAGAACACAGTGGAACTATTACTTCCCTTGAAATCATGCTGGATGCCTGCATGCAGTGCTCCCCCCCATAAAAAAAATGTTTAGAGGTAATATCATTTTGGCACATTATCATCATTTTCATCATTTTTTAATTTGTATACCGTCTTTCTATCTTACAATACTCAAGGCGGTTTACAAGCTGAAGAAACAAAAATGTACATCTTATAACAATCTAATGCAATACAAAAATGCGATAATAAAACTTTTAAATAGGCAACCTCAATCAAAAAAGTAACATTCAACAATCACTAGAATAGTATTAAATAATAATAGCATATAAAAGTTAAACAGAAATCCACTCAACAGTTACAATAAATAATTTCTAAACTATAATCAATAAAACAACGGCAAGCCACAGTACATAAAATCATACAATACAAATTGAGAAGCAGAGATTAGAGGGTGGAGCAAGGCAGGTGGAAAGAGGCCTTGCCTGATGGAGTCTCTCCCCTCACTTCTGTCTGAGACTCAGGAAACACTGGGAAAGGAAAGGAGGCCGCCATTGGGGTAGCAAAGGAACTGATGATTCACTGTGCTATTCATCAGAACTCACATTCTAGAGAATAAACTAAAATTTTTAAATTTTTTTAGTTTCCTCTCCCTTTAGATTCACAAAATGTTTAGGGGTATGCGTACCCCTGCGTACCCCCCTGGGGGAAAAAAGCACTGCCTGCATGCAAACAGCAGAATTCCTGACTCCAGTTGATGGGTGGCTCTGACAAATGTGACAGAGGGGGTCAGAACCAGCAAGCATGCCCTCCCCTCCCCTGCACACAATTTTAATTTTGTGAGGCTTGGACATCTAAAAGAGTTCATGCTCAAAGATAGATCAATGCAAGCTAAATCCTGGGCACAAACGTTTCATGCCACATCTCAAAAAACAACGAAACGATTGTAAACTGGAACGCTGAAGGTGTCAAAGAGGAGGAGAAACAAAGAAAAACAAAAACCAATTTGCTGTGGCTCTCCTCCCCAATAATGTTAATGATCAAAAAGCGACATGGCAAAGCCATTTAGACAACGATGATAATGGCCCTCGCAACAGACGAAATGCTCAAGGGACGCCGCCATGGCAATAAGAGGAGAGAAAACTAATAAAAAGAGCTGCCGCGTTTATAGCAGCAGCCAATAAAAGGAACAAATCAGAAGTGAAAGGCATCTAAATCTTGAAGTAGCATCATAATACAAAAGGCATATAAACCTAGCAATAACATTGCAACTGATCTATGTTTATATATTGTGATGTTCATTCTCATTTGCACACGTGCGCGCGCACACACACACAGAGAGAGAGAGAGAGAGAGAGAGAGAGAGAGAGAGAGAGAGAGAGAGAGAGATTTAAAGTCTCAGCAGAGGCAGAACTCAGTTACATGATTGGGTGCCGTTCTCTGTTGGTAGTAAAGATGCCTTGGGGAGTGGGTGGCGCTGTGGTCTAAACCATGGCTAGGCAAACTAAGGCATGGGGGCCGGATCCAGCCCAATTGCCTTCTAAATCTGGCCCACGGGCAGTCCGAAAATCAGCATGTTTTTACATGAGTAGAATGTATCCAGGTCTGTATAAGCTAAACAAGCTATAGCTTAGGGCCCCACTCTCTTGGCGGCCCCAAAAAATGTAAAGGGGAAAAAAACCTGGATGTACATTTCCAAAATATAAGATAAAAAACAAATAAAATAAAGCCTACATACAGCAACAGTGTTTTGTGTTGTGTAGGCTCCTATGATGTACGTAATGGGCCCCGCCTGCTAGCCTGCTCCCTAAAATATCACTGGTTTACTCATTTCTATATATAGGGTGCCTACATTCTGCATGTGCAAATGGCATTAGATACCTATTAGGTCCATAAATTACCATATACCATATATTCAACACAAAAAAGTGACAATTTGTTGTTGACAAAGGACAGCTGGACATATAAAGGGCCCCATAACCTTCAGTGGCTTCGGGCCTCCTCAAACCTAAATCCGGCCTGGGAGCAGAAAGTGCAATTGTCTTCATGCCCTGCTCTATAACTTCCAGAGGTGGAAACAGGTGGAAATAGTACTGTAAGAACTGTGGTCCTATGTAGAAAGACATATCTTAGCACACTCTCATTTCTCAAAAAGCCTAGTAGGAAGTTTCAGAGATGACATAAAAAAGGAGGAATGAAACACGTAACCTGAGCTCTCTTTTATCACCTACTATCGTTACAGTAAACTGTGCATGAAACTGGGAAGGAGAAAGACCAGTTTGCAATCTATATCACGTTGTCTTTCATTTTTCATCTTTCTGTGGGTTAGAGGGCAGGATAAGGAAGCAATATTCCATGCTCAGATTTTTGTGCCGGGGAAGGAAAGTGCGGAAGGAAGCACTGTTCTGTGTTTTTCTATCCTCTTTACTGTGTTTTCCTGATATACCTGAAGGAGCGTCTCCACCCCCATTGTTCAGCCCAGACACTGAGGTCCAGCTCCGAGGGCCTTCTGGCGGTTCCCTCATTGCAAGAAGTGAGATTACAGGGAACCAGACAGAGGGCCTTCTCGGTAGTGCCGCCTACCCTGTGGAACGCCCTCACATCAGATGTCAAGGAAATAAGCAGCTATCTTATCTTTAAAAGACATCTGAAGGCAGCCCTGTTTAGGGAAGTTTTTAATATTTAATGCTGTATTGTTTTTAACACTTGATTGGGAGCTGCCCAGAGTGGCTGGGGAAACACAGCCAGATAGGTGGGGTATAAATATATTATTATTATTATTATTATTATTATTATTATTATTATTATTATTATTATTATTTATTATTATTATTTCCCATGTCTCAGTATTTCTCTACTCTAAGTCCCAGCCTTTTCAAGAGGAGAGGCCATCTGAATCCTGCCTACACAGCACTGTGGAACTCTGGATGATTTTGTTGTTGTTGCTAAAAGCAGAGCCATGTATATTTTTTATTTAATTAAAAGCACTATTTTTCTTTTCCTTTTTTAATGTTCACTGCCCTGTCTCAGGCTTCTAAGCTTACCATGACTGGGTGAGCCTATCTTGCAGGGAGTAAAGCTGGTCATCCCAGCCTATTTCCCTCCACCAGACCCTTGAGGAGAGGAGGGAGGTATTCAGGGCCGTCTTTACCCTGGAGTGAAGGGGGTGCTGGGCAACCGGGCGTCAAATTCTGGGGGGCGCCAAATGTATACCAAATGTATACCTATGGTATACTGGTCTCTCTTGATTGGCGGCAGTGAAAAGCAATGGAGCGAAAGTCCTCCCTCCCCCCTCCATCGCTCTATTACTCCGTAGCGTCAAATATTCCTGATGAGTCAGGAACATAGCTGTCAATCGTCCCTTATTTGGAGGGAAAGTCCCTTATCCCAGTGCTGTGTCCCTCTGCAGTCCCTTATTGGTGATGTCCCTTAAATATCCCGGATTTCAAGGGAGGCAGCTCCTCTCCCTCCCTGCCAGCCAGCCAGGGAGGAGGAAGGCTCCAACTGTGTTGCTTGGCTGCGTTGCTCACCCAATAAGGAGTCTAAGAACAACTGGGGGGGGTGGAGCTTGCATGCCTTGTGCTGATCAAATTGGCCACGTTGCCTGGGGACTTGCCTTTGCTCAGCGCTTCACAGCGGAGAGGTGACGGTGGTTTTCCTTGCTGCATCCCCTTTGCCAGGTTGCTGCGCTGTGGGAACCACTGCTTGAGGCTTCATTTGGCTGCTGGCTGGGCTTTCTGCCTTTGGCTTGGAGGAGCTCAGAAGTTGAACATACCTGTGCTGGGAAAATCCCTTATTTTGGCTGCTGATGCCTTATTTTCGAGGCTGCTGGTCCCTTATTTTCAAATCTGTAAGTTGACAACTTTGAGTTCACCCCCTAAAAAAGGTCAACAACTTAGGCTTCCCCCTTCCCCGAAAAAGCTCAATAAAAGTGTTAATTTAGGGGCGGCTAAACTAAATTTGGGGGCGCTGGGCGGATCTTTGCACCCCAGCGGCGCATATGCTA